>NC_090445.1:1151012171-1152357170 GCF_031143425.1 Pleurodeles waltl | reverse complement strand
ACTCTCCAGGAGGCACTCACCAATGTCCTGGGGGCTTAGCAACAATCCCAGGACAAGATGGGCAAGATCCTTACCAACATGCAGGAGAACAAGCGACTGCAGGAGGAACGCCATAGCAGGGGTGCTGGCGGATATAGCCAACATCATGAAGGAATGGACAGCACACCAGTGGGCCCCTACCACTAGCCAGTCTACTGACCAGCCCTCCACTTCCACTGCAGATAGCGGGCCGAAGGCCCTTCGATGGGACCCACAGGCCACCAGCATCCTTCCCTCTGCAGAAGGTGAACCACCCTGCAAAGGTTACTGCGACCCAGACAGAAGCCAGAGACACTTGCCAAGACCGAGACCATCTCCAGGAAATGAGACTCTCCTAAATGTCCCTCTTATGTCTCACCCTGTCACCTTGTCCACTTTGAACTGCCATTGCTCCCCTTCCTATGGCCCCTTGGACACTGGACCTGTGCTACAAACAGACTGTAACAATCCCCAGCCTTTCCTCTACCATCACCCCATTTCATTGCACTTTTCCATCAATTATTTGCACTACAATAAACACCCTTGAACAAAACTTGAGTGATAGTGTTTTATGTGTTGAAAATGTATATTTATGGAAACAGTCACATCTTGTGAAAATGATCTGAACACTGTGATAGTATAGAATTAATGTCCTTCTAGCTGTATGTAGTCATCACATCAGTTCACAGTTGTTATATCACCAACATCTGCAAAATGAGAAGCCGTAGGTGACAGTAAGTTGAGATGCAAAGGGAGTAACTGCCATCCTGCTACAGCCACACTGAAAACATTGATAATCAGAGGAATGGTCATTTCCACTGTCTCACCTGTGTGTCATTGAAGGTATTGACCTATAGCTGATGTTCTGTTGTCCACATCCTCATCCTCACTGTCCTCAGGGTCCACAGCTGCCACAGGGGCAGTTCCAGTCTCTTCCTCATGCAGATAAGGGACATGTCATCTGAGGGCCAGGTTGTGCAACATGCAGCATGCTACTACTATCTGGCAGTAGCACAAGGAGCCACCTGTCAGATGGAGGCATCTGAACCTGGCCTTCAGGAGGCTGAAGGTTCTTTAAATATTTCTCCTGGTTTGCCCATATGCATCTTTATAATAATGATTCTCAGCCCCTGTCCTGGCATTCCTCACAGGGGTCAGGAGCCACAATAGGTTTGGGTAGCCAGAGTCACCTGCAAGTATTGAGGGACAAACATTAGCCTTACACAATGGCATGGGGTTAACAACAGAAGGCAGGCACTGACATACATTGGGTGGGAAGTCAGGCTCACCTATTAGCCACACCCTGTGCCTCATTAGTTGTGCCCTCATATTTGGGATGCTGCTATTCCTCAGGACGAAGGCATCATGCACCGACACAGGATACTTGACAGTGACATGGGATATGTATTGATCTGCCATGCACACCATTTGCACATTGAGTGAGTGGCAACTCCTCTGATTCCTGAACACCTATTCATTCTTGCAGGGAGGGACAAACGTAGTATGTGTCCAGCCAATCGCCCCAATAATATTGGGTATATGTCCCATTGCATAGAATCCTGCCTTTGCAGTGGCCAAATCTTCCACCTGGAGGTAAGCAATGTAGCTGCACATGTGTTTGACCAAGGCAGACAAAACCCTTGCCAGCACGATTGAGAACATTGGCTGTGACATTCCTGCTGCCAAGCCCACTGCCACTTGGAAAGAACCTGTTTCCAGGAAATGGAGCACTGATAGAATTTGCACAAGAGGGGGGATCCCAGTGGGATGACGGATAGCTGATATCAGATCAGGCTCCAATTGAGTACACAGCTCTGTGGCCCTGTCCAGTCTATTGGTCAGTATTATGTGCCTGTCCTCCAGTGTAGCCAAGTCCACAAGGGGTCTGTACACGAGGTTTTGTCTCCTCCTCCTATTTCTCCGCAGTGGTAGGTATCTAAGGGACACAAGAGTGAGAGGGTGTCACAAACTGAACAATGGAACCACCACCTCAGTGTAACCGAACAATGTGAATGGCGATGTATGTGAAATTTACAGCAATGATGCAGTTTCCAAATTCTGAATGTTGTCCACAACCATAAAATGGCGAGCGTCTGTCCTGTAAGTATGGACAGGTGGGAGTGATGTAACCCCCCCGGCATTGGGTGTCATGGCGGAAGGCGATCTTGCTCCGCTGTGCTATTCCTCATTGGCTAAAATGGGTCACTATGGAGTACAGTGCCCACTGGGGATGACCGACGGGGGTGACGGTGTACACCGCCACGGATGTGACAGCCATTTTCTGTCTACAACCTCACTTGATTCCTGACTTTCCACAGGACAACACCTACACTGCGTGTGCTGTTGTGACCTGTGGCTGTATCCTGCCATGGCCCGTGTGACTGGGGAAAGAGCCCCTGCCTTCACTTCGGAGGAGTTGGATCGCTTTATGGATGGGGTCCTACCCCGGTATGGACATCTGTATGGGCCTCCAGACCAACAGGTGAATACACCTTGGGCACAATGCATGTGACAAGTTTGCATGGAGATGTGTGTGCAAGCATTGTGTCATTTGGGGGGGTGGTATGTCTGGTGGTAGTGTACATGGTGGGCGCTGGGTGATGTGTGCACCAATGGAGATGAAAATGGAATTTGTGGGGCATATGTGTGACAGGCTGGATTGTATGTGTAATGGTGTCCTCCTGTCTGTGTTTCCTCTGCAAGTCAGCGCCCATCAGCAGATGGGATTGTGGTGTACTATCTCCAAGGACGTGCGGACCCTGGGGGTCTATAGCAGGCAGAGCAGCCACTGTAGGAAAAGGTGGGAGGACCTGAGATGCTGGGCCCGGAAGTCCGAGAGGCCCAGCTGGGGATGGCCTCCCAACGAGGGCGGGGTGCCCGTCGGAACCTGACTCCCCTGATGGCCCGCATACTGGCGGTGGCCTACCCAGAGCTGGATGGGCTTTTGAGGGCAGCACAGCAGCCACAAAGGGGGAGTACAGTGAGCGTGACAACCATTTTGGTTGCTGCCATGGGATCCTGGTGGTGGGTTTCAGTTAGTGGGTGCCCTTTAATGCCATATCAGACATTGCTGCATGGTCCATGGTCCAGCTCAAGGTAAATGGGTGTGTAGAAAAATCTTGTAACCTAGCTAGGCGGCATTTCATGTCAGACAGGGCTTAGTGGGTCCAAGAAGGGGTGTAAGTGCTCAAACCTGATCCCTGTGTGTGATGGTAATGTGTATGCCATCTGTGGTGTTGGTGCTGTCATTGACCCAGCACTCCCTTTCTCTCTCCCCCCCTTTTTTCTTCTGTCATCCTATCCATGTGTGCATTAGCATCATCTGGCGGAGGAGCAGGGGCAACAGCGACAGAGGGAGCTGCATCCCACAGGGCCCTGGCGGCAGAGTACACCGATACTGAGGGAACCAGTGGCACGGAGGGCGAGGCAACCTCCCCGCTGGAGTTATAAAGAGTTTCCTGCTAGGTCAGTGGGCGGAAACCTGAGTTTCCAACCAATAGCCTAGCAGGAAAGAGGCTACAGCATTGTCTTTGGCTTGTAATCGAACCAGAGGCAACGTTGTAGCCCGCAGGGTGTACCAACACCCTTGCAATATTCACTGTCTGCAAAGCAGTCATTGAACATAGCAACTGTACTGGCAGGGTGGCCCTTGCTTGCCCATGCCAAGTGTATAGGCAGTGCAGGGGCATCACTGAGCCCCCTTCACCTGTTCTCCACCAGCCTTTTCACGGCGTGTTACCACCATGAAAAGGCTGGCAGAGAACAAGGTTGTAATCCGTAGGGCAGCGCTGCCCTGGCGGATTATGATCTCTGCCACCACCAGGCTACCAGGATCATGGATCCTGTCAGTGCTGGTGGTTCCCTGGTGGTCTGACTGCCAGGGTTTTAATGTGGCTGGCAGCCTGCTGCAACAGCAACCACACATGTGGCAGTCTGAAGACCACCACACTCGTAATGAGGCCCTAAGTCTGCTCCCAGCGGACTGGAGCATGAATAATAGGGTTGGGCCCTGTGAGATGGGACCCCGGGGACAGAAATTAGCCTGGGGAGGGGCATTGAGGACCCCCTTCTCTATGAATCCAGAGGAGGGCCCGGAGAGTGGGGTACCTGGGGCAAAAACTGGCTAGGGTGGGGGCAACATACCCCTCTCCCCTAATAAATGTGGTGGGGTGAGCCCTGGGGGTTAGCTTCCCAGGGGCCAAAATCAGCCTGAGGAGGGGGTACTGCATGCCCCCTTCTCAGGTTGGCTGCACTGCGGGGGTTGGTCTCTCTATGGCCAAACCCCTGCCATGCATGGCCAAAGGCCATGCATAATGTGGAGTTAGCTGCATGTAGGGGTTTGGCCACAGGGGCTGGCTGTCTGCCAGGCCCTGTGGCCAACCCCCACCATGCATGGCTGAAGGTTGGATTAACGTATGGTAAGTATAACTCGCACCATCGCCTTGCACTGCTGATTACCCCACAAATTACGGCACTCATGATAACATCATTGATAATTTCAACGTAATATTTGCAGTAAAATTTTTAACAAAAAAAACTGTGCATGGCGAGGGCACAAGTTATAGTTAACTTAGGGCATGAGTTCTAGTTACTTGGGGTAACTTTAACTATGGGGGTTATTACAACTTTGGAGGAGGTGTTAATCTGTCCCAAATGTGACGGATATACCACCAGCCGTATTACAAGTTCCATAGGATATAATGGACTCGTAATACGGCTGGTGGTAAATCCGTCACTTTACCATCACTTTTGGGACGGATTAACACCTCCTCCAAAGTTGTAATAACCCCCTATAACTGGTGAATTTCTATGGATTTATATGCTTAAAATGTGAGCATAACTATAACATTCCTGTAACCCTTTGGTTTTTTAAGTGAATATATACATGTTGTAAAAACACTTGCAGGAAAGAAATAGCGGCATGCCAATTTCTTGCACTTCAATGTATTATGATTTATTTTGGGGGACCTGACACGTGACATAATATATGTAAATACATTTCTCCTTAACAGCTAGTTCTGTTATTATCCAAAGCATACATTCATGAAATCTGACTAATTGATGAAAATTATTGAAGCAGAGCCCCATTAGCTACATGGATGAATTTATGAATCTCATTGCTGTGTTTATTTTGTCTATGTCTAGGACCGGATACGAGATGCAATACGGATGACCATTTTTATTAAAATACAATATTATTTGACTTATATTCGATTGCACATTATTTCATGACAATTTGTATAATTATTTGAATTATTGCACTATGTAAATATTGAATTTTGCTGTGTCCTGACCAACTTTGAATGAATTGTTTTTCTATGTTTATGATCTTGATCTGCTATTTTTACACTGGATAGGGTATGTAGTCTCCACTTGAAAAAGGCTCTCATAGCCAAAACGCATCATACTTTGTTTCAATAAATTGGAATGCAAGAAATTGGTGTGCCACTATCTCTTTCCTGCAGAGGGATTATGAGTGTTTTTATGATTTTGGACAGAGCGAGAGCTGCTGCTGGAGCTAACGACATCATACGGCTGCACCAAAATATAGTTCTGCAGTTTCCATCGCACAAAAAAGATGACATTTGTATTTTTCAATGTTCATATTTTTTATTGCAGATAAAGTGCAAATATGGTGCTGCTTCCAAACAAACTGGGGTGTCAAAGCGTTTCGGCTGACGCCTTCTACTGGACCATGACCATGACCTGAGCTATCTCAAATATCACATTAGTCCTTTGTCTATTCTTACTGCTACACAATACGAGCCACTGGGGCGGCCATCTTGTAATGTAGAAAGTGCCACATTGATGATCATTGAACCTAATATTCACTTATGGTACAAGGTCGTCACAATAATATAAATGTGTATAATATGTAAACAATTATCAAATTAATCATAATGTCAAATTTAAATAACCAATGATAATACTATTAGGCAGAGTCAAATTTTCATTAAACAATAATATATGGGTTTAAATATGTACATATATATAAGATCGTCAATTTTACCTAACATATGTGCATTAATACCATAACTTATTGAGTTAAAGTGACATTTGCATAAATATAGTCCTAAAAGTTGAAAATGTAATGACAAGATGATTTCATAACATATAACATACATTCTCAAATAATATATTTATCCAATACTTTGATATATATGGTATATGTTTAATGTGACCTCGTGCCTTTCTTTCAACATGCTATGGTCGTCCAAAGTAATCTCGTGCTTGTATTGCATTGTGGCACATTAAAACATATAATAGTGGCCGCCTTGATATTAATAAGTCATGATTGACCACATCCAGTTATCCACAACTGAATGTACTATGCATGGCATAATATGTAGATTAGACCTCTAGTTTAAAAAAAACACCACTGTGAAAAAGAAATATACTCATAATCTAAAAAAGGTAATTAAAAATCATAACAAGTCTCAGTGATCATGATTCATACTTTCAGAATATAAAACATTTCAGTACAGTATTGGCGTGGAGTGGCAACCTAAATATAACCTAAGACATCTTAGATAAAGTGCCTCTGTGACCAATGTGACAAATCTATACATAGAAAAAGTGTATATGCAAACAAATATCAGATTAATTTTTCTCAATATCATACATGAATCTCTTTTTCTCCAAGTTCTATAATCTTTATGAAGTTACCAATAATTTAATATCAGAGGTCTGTCCTCACAGTAGTTGTAAATCCAATATCCACCATTCATCATTTATAGATGCACATGTAATTCAGCATCTGAGTTGTGTCCCCCTGGTTTTTCTTGAGCCCAACAATAAAATCATCTTCGATTCCATCCGCCTTAACTCCAGTGTCCTGTCACCCATCCTGGAACCTAATTTATCAATCTAATCCCATAGAAGGTTAGAGTGATACAGTCTCCTCCATGGGTGTCCCAGAAGTGTTTAGCCAGTGGATAGGATCTATCTTGATTCTTAATTGCTCTAAGATGTTGCAAAAACCTGATTTTTAATTTATGAATAGTGCTACCTACATTTTTATTTTCTGGCAGCCACATTCAATAACATAGATCACATATTCAGTTTTGCATGTAATTTTGTCTGTGATCATACACTTTCTTCCTTCAAATGTCTCAAAACTCTTCATGTTCACAGCATATTTGCAGGCTTTACAGCGACCACAATTCCAAAAACCCATGCTCTTTATCATCAACCAAGACATGTTCTCTTTTCTCTCTTTCTTCACAAATAAACTTGTGGTTAAGTGATCTCCCAGTGAACTAGTCTTACGATGTGTAATTTGTGGGTGTTGGCCAATTTAATTTGAATATGCTGATCTTGTTGCAAAACATGCCAATTACGTTTCAAGATATTTTTAAGTGCTAGATGTCGATGATTGTATTCTAAAAAGAGTCTTGGTGGGGACCTACTTTCTGCTGAGTCATCATTGAAATTCTGATTTTTAAAGAGTAATTCTTCCCTTCTCTTACATTTAACTCTATTATGTTCATCAATGAGAACTTTATATGGATATCCTCTTTCCAAGAATCTCTGCGACATAGCCTTTATCTCCTTTTCAAAAGTGATGTTGTCAGAACAAATCCTGCGAGCCTGTAGGAATTGACTGTATGGTATGCTCCATTTTAGCGCTTTTGGGTGCCCACTATTACCATGTAATATGGAGTTGCATGCAGTGGGTTTACGAAATACAGAAGTTTCTAGCTTTTTATTCTTTACCTCAAGTAGAACATCCAAAAACTCGATTTTGTTCTTACTGCATGTTGTTTCAAGTTGGATGTTCAAATCATTGTTAAGTATATCAATATATTCCTGTAGGACATTCTCTTGGCCATCCCATATGAGAAAGAGATTGTCTATATACCCTACCCACAACACTACTCTCTCAATGTGGGCACCAAGGGTGTCTGACCATGCTACTTCTTTTTCCCACCATCCCATGTAGAGATTGGCGTAGGTGGGAGCAAAGGATGCCTCCATTGCTGTGCCCTGTTTTTGGAGGTAATGTTTATTATTAAATAGAAAAACATTGTGTGTGAGACAAAACAACAACATCGTTATTAGCGTCTCAGTATGTTGGAGAAATTCAATAGGCCGTGTTTTAGAAAATACCTACAAGCCTCCGTACCATAATGGTGCTTGATTGATGTATATAAGGAGGACACATCCATTGTAACCTGAAGATAACTATTTTGCCGTGGAATATTTTCAATTTTGGACAGAAAGTCTTTAGTGTCTCATAGATATGATGGAAGCTCAGTAACATATGGACATAAGAAGAGATCCAGATATCTTGATGTGTTTTCCAAAAGGGAATTTATCATACTCACAATAGGTCTCCCAGGTGGATCACATAGGTAGGAAGTAAACACATGGAATTCTCGGAGAGTCTATTCATAAATATTGATACTCTTCATATTCCATGAGTTGACTTTCCAACCATTTGTCTAGCGTCTCATGGTACATCTTTTGGTGACTTATAGTCGTATTTTTTTGCAGTCTTTCATAGTGATCATCATTGGTCAATTGGCGATGGGCTTTCTTCATATATTCGGCAACATCCATAATGACGATGTTACCGCATTTATCTGATGGCTTAATAATGATGGAATTGTTCTTTTTAAGTACATTAAGGTCCTTCCAATCTTTGGGAGTGAAATTTCTAGATCTCATATTCCTTGTATTTGACTTCATACGTAATTTGTCAATGTCCCCCACTACTAATTTGTGGAAGGTGTCAATCAAATTCCCACTCAGTAACTGTGGATTGAATTTACTGGGTAATTTCAAATGACCGGCCTTAGAAAGATCCATGGTGAAGCCCATCGCTTTCATCCTTGTCAGGTCTGGGTCATCACTGGTATGAATAACCTGGTTATCCACTAAAGTCTCATATATATATATATATATATATATATATACATGCACACACATATAAATATATATATATGTATGTATATTTATATGTGTGTGTGTATATATATGTATATATACACATATACAAACACGCTTATACACTTACCCGACTTACTTTATGTATACTTACCATACTGTTGTAAAGGCATTTGTGGTAAATACAAATGCGTAGTAATAAAGGCTGTTTCCATTTGCAAGATAGCTATACAGCGTGCTTTCAAGTTAAAAAAAATTCTGATTTGCAAATGTGGGCCACTTATTTTAGCTACCCGTCACTAATGAGGGTGTTTGCGCGTCTGACCTTATTTGGTTTCTTATTGTTAGAATATAAGGGGATGCATTAGAGGTTTGATGGACCTTTTGACTGCGCTTAGAGTAGTTCCCACGATAAGACTCAGTTCCAATACCAATCAGTAGCAATACCAATCAATCTTGGAAGTCATTAATTTCCACGCACCATGACCCCTTGGCCATGAATAACCACATCTTTATGTAAAAGTTAGAATGTTTATTTCACTATATTAACAAGGCTACTATCACATAACTTAGGGGGTCATTCTGACCCCGGCCGGCGGCAGTAGCCGCCGGCCTGGCTGGGACCGCCAGAAGACCGTACCGCGGTCAAAAGACCGCAGCGGTCATTCTGGGTTTCCCACTGGGCTGGCGGGCGACCGCCAAAAGGCCGCCAGCCAGCCCAGTGGGAAACACCCTTCCACGATGAAGCCGGCTCCGAATGGAGCCGGCGGAGTGGAAGGTGTGCGACGGGTGCAGTAGCACCCGTCGCGAATTTCAGTGTCTGCTGAGCAGACACTGAAATTCAAAGTGGGGCCCTCTTACGGGGGCCCCACGACACCCCTCACCGCCATCCTGTTCCTGGCGGTCGAAACCGCCAGGAACAGGATGGCGGTGAGGGGGTCGGAATCCCCATGGCGGCGCAGCAAGCTGCGCCGCCATGGAGGATTCCCATGGGCAGCGGAAAGTCGGCGGTACACCGCCGACTTTCTGTTTCTGGCCGCGGCTGTACCGCCGCGGTCAGAATGCCCTGCGGAGCACCGCCAGCCTGTTGGCGGTGCTCCCGCCGGGGTCGAAATGACCCCCTTAGTCTTAAAATTAATGACAAGCAAAAAGAAACAATACTGGTTGACCAAATCTTGTAAAGAATCTTAAGTTAATCAAAGCTTGGATCACTACGCATTCTAGTGTTACAGTACAAATTAATAGCAAGAATAACTGCACAATAGAAATAGCATACATTTAGATTCAGCAAAGAAAAGGCATCAACTGTTGTTAATATTTAGCAGGCATCATCAGTGAGTAGCCTAACTAACCTTCTGATTAGAATGGAATGTTGGACTTTATGCAAAACAATGTAGTCAACACAAGTTTGGAAAAACATCTAACTATGGTTCTATCAAAATTAACAGTTGTTACCTAAAAAAATCAAATAGACATAGCAATCAGTAACATCATCTTATACCTTGCCTCAGTATGGTTCAGCAAGGTGTGACTGTCTTCGTCAATTGGACATCTGTTCGGTCAGCAAGACATCTCAATTCAGCATTAAAGTTTGAGATAGAAATGTCTCTTTATGCAGTTAGGAAAGAATAATAGCAAATGGCGCACTCCTCTTGGGACGGTTAGGAAAAATGGGGCCAATGGCGCCTCTCCTCTCGGTGCAGTCTGGCTAAGTTAGATTCCATAAAACTACTTCCCACGTTGCTATTGGTCAAAGAATCGTATGTTTACATTTAGTCCAATGAAAGTAGAACCTCAAATCTAAGAATTTACTAAACAGTTATTCACATGTCAATGGGCTTGTCAGGAAACAAATTTGTATTAGTTTATACTCCAGTCAGGGCATCCATTGTTAGTTCCTGGGAACAGCACCTATACGCACACTAAGGGGTCCATTATGACATTGGTAGTGAGTGCTAAAGTGGTGTCAATACCGGCAACAGGCTGACTGTAAATACCACCAAATTATGACCATGGCGGTGATACCTCCCATCAACAGCCAATGTACCACGCAGGGCGTTAACACCACTGACCACGGCGGTAGCCATCAACAGCCAGGCAGAAGCCAAGGTACCGCCCACCATATTATGACATCACAAACTGCCAGGATTTCCAGGGTGATACCAACACCATCAAAGGCCCGGCAGAAACACTGCACAGAACACGAAAGACTCACCTGCAGGGACACAGAGGATGCCACCACCATGGAACTGGAACTTCAGGTCTTCCCGATGCTCTTCTATGCCATGGCCCTCCTGGAACACCAACGACGATGAAGACGACAACGGTGAGTACACAAGGACACACAAGCACACAAGCAAGGGAGGGAGGAAAAGGAGATTGACACACACCCATACAACACACACCATTCACCCACACATCCTACACAGAACCAGCTGCAGAGTGAAATGAATGTCACAGGACCCACGTTAAATTAAAACAAGGACCACAATGAGAATGTACGAACACTGTAATTTGATGCCAACAGCTACCATAATGTCTATTGAAAGCAAATGCAGGCGTCAATGTCCAGAATGGGTCAATGGCCAATCCAAAGTACGAGTGGGCCACATGGCCACAGGGCACTGTCCAAGGCCCAACTTGACTCCTGACACAATCCGGAACCCACTGTGCAGGGGCATCATGTTGGAAATGGGCAGGCACCTCAGGGGGAAAAAAGGGGCTGGAGGGGCAAGTCAGCTGAAGTGGGGAACATGCCCACTGGTTCTGGAGGGAGCTCCTTGCCCAACCGTTCCTAGAGGGTGTGCTACATGCCCTCTGCTGGAGGTGAGGGCTCCTTGCCCACTGCTGGTGGAGGTGTAACCCTGTCTGCCTCTGCTGGAGGGGAGGGCTCCTTGCCCTCTACTGGTGGAGATGTAACCCTGGATGCCTCTGCTGGAGGTGAGGGCTCCTTGCCCTCTGCTGGTGGAGGTGTAACCCTGGCTGCCTCTGCTGGAGTTGAAGGCTCCTGGCCCACTGCTGGTGGAGGTGTAACCCGGACTGCCTCTGTTGGAGGTGAGGCCTCCTTGCCCTCTGGGGGTTGAGGTGTAACCCTGGATGCCTCTGCTGGAAGTGAGTGTTCGTTGCCCTATGCTGGAGGAGGGGGCCTCTTGCCTTTCTTTGGTGGTGGAGTGGGAACCTTCCCTTTCTTTGGTGGTGGAGTGGGATCCTTGGCAATTTTTGGTGGTGCAGGGGGATCCATGTGGCCCCTCTTGTGACGGGTCCTCTTGGCCTTTGACATGTCACTTGTATCCTTGCCTCCAGGACTAGGAGGTACCTCCACTGTCCCTGTCTCCTGTCCTTTTGTTTTCACTACCCTAATCCTCCCTTTCTGAGGCAGAGGTTTGCTCTCAGTAGGAGTGGCAGCCATCACACTCTGGGACCCCTTTGTGCCAGCAGCTAATGATTTGATAGGAGCAGTTGCAGACTGTTTGGCTGAGGTGCTATGCTGAGTCGTTGGGACCCTGCTCTTATGGACAGGACGGCGATGTAAGGGTAGGGAAGAGGTCAAAGTGGGCAAGGAAAAGCTTCTTAGGGGACGTTGGGGTGGGATGTGGGAGGAGGGATGGGAGTGGAGGTTGACAGAGTAGCTGTCAGAGGTGTACGTCTGCTGGACTTGGGTGCAGATGCATGGACAGTGTGCATGTGTGAGGTGGATGGCTGTTGGGAGTCTGAATTTGTGCGTTTGTGTCTCTTATGAGGGGGCAGACAGGGTGGTAGAGGACAAAGGGGACGCATTGATGGATGTTGTGGAGGTGGATACAAGTGAGGTGTGTTTGCTTCTTGATGTGGTGATGGTGGTGGTGGCTGTTGATGCAGTGCATGCAGGTGTGAGTGCGGTTATGACTGTGAGGGAGGAGGAGGAGGGGGAGACAGTGGAGGCAGTGGATGTTGTTGTGTGTGCAACTGTCTGTTGTTTGTGTGAGTGCTTGTGGCCTGACGTGTGCTGCCTGTGTTTGACTGTGCTACTCTTGTGTGATGTTTTGTGTGCATGCTTGTCTGTATGTGTGCATGGGATGGGTTGGCATTGAGGAGACTGGGACTGGGACTGGGAAGTGGTAGTTGGAGGGGGGACGGTAAGAACAGGGACACTGGCTGCCATCAGAGAGGAGGCCAGAGCCTCAAATGATCTCTGTAAGGCCACCAACCCTCTGTGTATGCCCTCCAGGTAGGCATTGCTTTGCTGCATCTGTGATGCCAGCCCCTGGATGGCATTCACTATGGTTGACTGCCCTAGAGAGATGAATCTCAGGCGGTTAATAGCCTCATCACTGAGGGCAGCAGGGCTCACTGGGGCAGGGCCTGAGGTGCCTGGGGCGAAGGAAAAGCCCACACTCCTGGGTCAGCGGGCACGAGCAACTCAGTGCGGGGCTACTGGAAGCACAGTTCTGGTGCGGGGGTGGCGGCTGTACCTCTAGCTAGGGTGGTTCCAGAGGTGTCCGCCACCACCAGGGAGCTTACATCAAGGGAGGAATCAGAGTCAGTGTGGTCACCTCGTGTCTCCGTCGTGGTGCTCCCCTCGCCCTCTGTACCACTGGTCCCCTAGGCCTCGGTGGACTCTGCCTCCTGGGTCCTGTGGGATGCAGCTCCCTCAGTCACCTGTGCCCCTGCTCCTCCTCCAGAGGACGCTAATGCACACATGGACAGGATGACAGAAGAAAAAAGGGGGGGGGAGAGAAAGGGAGTGCTGGGTCAATGATAGCACCAACACCACAGATGGCATACACATTACCATCACCCACAGGGATCAGAATCGAGCACTTACACCCCTCCTGGGACCCACTAAGCCCTGTCTGACATAGAAAGCCACCTAGCTAGGTTACAAGATTTTGCTATACACCCATTTACCTTGAGCTGGACCATGCCGCAATTTCTGATCCGGCATTAAGGGGCACCCACTAACTGAAACCCACCACCAGGATCCCATGCCAGCCAACCAAAATGGTTGTCACACTCACTGTACTCACTGCCTTGTGGCTGCTGTGCTGTCCTCAAGAGCCCATCCAGCTCTGGGTAGGCCACTGCCAGTATGCGAGCCATCAGTGGGGTCAGGTTCTGACGGGCACCCCGTCCTCGTTGGGAGGCCGTCCCCAGCTGGGCCTCCGTGGTCTTTGTGCCCAGTGTCTCAGGTCCTCCCACCTATTCCTGCAGTGGGTGCTCTGCCTCTATTGACCCCCAGGGTCTGCACCTCCTTGGCGATGGCACGCCACAATCCCTTCTTCTGATGGGCTCTGACCTGCAGAGTTAATACAGACAGGAGGACACCATTAACCTTACAATCCAGACTGTCACACATTTGACTCACAAATACCATTTCCATCTCCATTGGCACACCCATCACTCAGAGCACTGCATGTACACTACCACCAGACATACCCACCACCCAAATGACATGCTGCCAGCACACACATCTCTCTGCAACCTTGCATTGTCCCCTTGGTGTACTCACCTGTTGGTCTGGAGGTCCATACAGCTGTCCACACAGGGGTAGAAACCCATCCACCAGGCACTCTAACTCCTCCAAAGTAAAGGCAGTGGCCTTTTCCCCTGTCACACGGGCCATGGCAGGATCCAGCCACAGGTCACAGCAGCACACACAGTGTAGGTGTTGTCCTGTGGAAAGTCAGGAATCAAGTGAGGTTGTAGACAGAAAATGGCTGTCACATCCGCGGCGGTGTACACCGTCACCCCCGCCGGTCATCCCCAGTGGGCACTGTACTCCATAGTGACCCATTTTAGCCAATGAGGAATAGCACAGCGGAGCAAGATCGCCTTCCGCCATGACACCCAATGCCGGGGGAGTTACATCACTCCCACCTGTCCATACTTACAGGACAGAAGCTCGCCATTTTGTGGTTGTGGACAACATTCAGAATTTGGAAACTGCGTCATTGCTGTAAATTTCACATACATCGCCATTCACATTGTTCGGTTACACTGAGGTGGTGGTTCCATTGTTCAGTTTGTGACACCCTCTCACTCGTGTCCCTTAGATACCTACCACTGCGGAGAAATAGGAGGAGGAGACAAGACCCCGTGTACAGACCCCTTGTGGACTTGGCTACACTGGAGGACAGGCACATAATACTGACCTATAGACTGGACAGGGCCACAGAGCTGTGTACTCAATTGGAGCCTGATCTGATATCAGCTATCTGTCATCCCACTGGGATCCCCCCTCTTGTGCAAGTTCTATCAGTGCTCCATTTCCTGGCAACTGGTTCTTTCCAAGTGACAGTGGGCTTGGCAGCAGGAATGTCACAGCCAATGTTCTCAATAGGGCAGGCAAGGGTTTTGTCTGCCTTGCTCAAACACTTAGCTTTCCCCCAAGTGGAAGATTTGGCCACTGTAAAGGCTGGATTCTATGCAATGGGACATATTCCTAATATTATTGAGGCGATTGATGGAACACATATTGCATTTGTCTCCCCGAGGCACAATGAACATGTGTTCAGGGATCAAAAGAGTTTCCACTCACTCAATGTGCAAATGGTGTGCCTGGCAGACCAGTACATCTCCCACATCACTACCAAGTATTCCTGGGTCGGTGCATGACGCCTTCATTCTGAGGAATAGCAGCATCCCAAATGTGATGGCACAACTATAAAGGCACAGGGTGTGGCTTATAAGTGAGCCTGAGTCCCCACCCAATGTATGTCAGTGTATGCCTTCAGGAGTCATCCCCCATACCATTGTCTAAGGCTAATGCTTGTCCCTCAGTTCTTGCAGGTGACTCTGGCTTCCCAAACCTGTTGTGGCTCCTGACCCCTTTCAGGACAGGGGCTGGGAATTGGGTGGATAATAAAACGAACCTTCAGCCTCCTCAAGGCCAGGTTCAGATGCCTCCATCTGACAGATGGATCCCTGTGCTACTCCCCCGAGAAGGTCTGCCAGATAGTTCTAGTATGCTGTATGTTGCACAAGCTGGCCCTCAGACAACATGTCCCTTATCTGCAGGAGGAGGAGATTGGAAATGCCCCTGTGGCAGCTCAACTGACTGTCACATATGCCTTCTCCTTTTGCACATGTTGGTGTTATTACAACTGTGTACTGATGTGATGACTACAGACAGCTACACATCATTATTTGTATGTTATCACAAAGTTCAGGTCAATTGCACAAAATGTAACTGTTAACATAATTGCACATTTCCATCACATAAAGCACTATCACTCAAGTTGTGTTCAAAGGTGTTTATTGTAGTGAAATTTGTAGAAGGGATAGTGCAATGGAATGGGCTGATGGTAGAGGTAAGTCCAGGGTAGTGGTCCAGTCTGTTTGTAGCACAGGTCCAGTGTCCAAGGGGCCCTATGCAGGGGAGCAATGGCAGTTCAAAGGGAACAAGGTGACAGAGTGGAACACAAAGGGGACATTCAGGAGGGTCTGATTTCATGGCAGTGGTCTTGGCAAGTGCCTTTAGCATCTGATGGAATTGCAGGGAATGTTTGCGGGTGGTTCCCATTCTGCAGGGGGAGGGGTGCTGGTGGCCTGTGAGTCCTGTGGCAGGGCCTCCTGTCCACTAGCTGCAGCAGATGTGGTGGATTGTTCAGTTGACTGGCTAGTGGAAGGGGCCCACTGGTGTGCTGTATATTCCATCATGATGCTGGCCATATCAGCCAGCACCCCTGCTATGGAGACCATGATGGTGTTCAGCGCCTGCAAATCTTTTCTGATCTCCTGATGGTGTACCTCCTTCAGCCGCTGGTCCTCCTGCATGATGCTAAGAATGTGGCCCATCTTGTCCTGGGATTGTTGGTATGTCCCCAGGACATTGATGAGTGCCTCCTGGGCAGTCGGTTCCCTGGGCCTGACCTCCCCCTGGCGCACAGCTGTCCCCTGAGTGTCCCTGTCCCCCTGTGCTTGTGTCCCCTGAATGGTGTGCCTACTGCCACTGACCCCAGGACCCTGAATGTCTTGGCTGTGAGTCTGGACTGGGGTCCCTGTACAGGTGGGCACACTGCTGATTGATGTGTCCTGGGGACGGAGGTGTGGGGCTTTAGGTGGGTGCTGTGGTGTTGGATACTCAGGGGGGAGGCTCTGTGGTGACTGGAAGTGGGCTGGGGTGGCCAACTTGACCAGTGGTCCCTGATGGGACAGGAAGTGCATCCAGATCCAGAAGTCCTGAGTTACTGTCATCACTGGGGACACCTTCTGTTAGGTCACTGGATAGTCGTGGCACCTCCTCGCCGCTGAGATTGGCTGCGGCACCTGTGGGGATGTAAGTGATGTCTTATGCTTCATGTCTGTGACAAATTCTACATCCCTAGCTTCCCCTATATCGTTGCTGTTGCCCTGCCACCTTTGTTTGTGTAGGCAATGTATAGTGGGATTGTTAGTTCTCCATGCTGTGCATGCATTGGTGGGGGGTGTACATGCAATGCTGGGAGGGCTGTACATGCATTGGTATGGCATGCAGGGCTTGGCATTGGGGTTAGTGTGGGATGGAGTGGAGTGATGGGAGTCAGGGTGACGGGGTGAGATGGCATACAGGTATGGGGTGGGTGATAGGTAGTAAAAATTGACTCACTAGTGTCCAGTCCTCTGGCAACTCCTGTGAGTCCCTCAGGATGCAGTATTGCCATGACTTGCTCCTCCCATGCTGTCAGCTGTGGGAGAAGAGGTGGGGGTCCGGTCCTCTGGATAGCGAGCTGGTGCCTTGCTGCCATGGAACGTACCTTCCCCCGTAGGTCATTCCACCTCTTCCTGATGTTGTCCCTTGTTCTTGGATGCTGTCCCACAGCATTCACCCTGTCCACGATTCTCCTCATAGCTCAATTTTTCTCGCAGTGGTGATTTTCTGTACCTGTGTTCCAAACAGCTGTGGCTCTACCCTGACTATTTCCTCCACCATGACCTGCAACCCCTCATCAGTGAAACGGGGGTTGGCTTTGTGGAACATGGGTGTTGTGTGGTGTGTGTTGTGCAATGGGTGTTGTTTGATGTGGTGGTGTGTGGGGTGCGTGACGGATGGTTGGGTGTTAGTGGTGTGTGTAGTTGTTGCTGTGATTTGAGTGGCTATCTCTTGGCTGTTTTTCGTGTTCGTAAAGGGTTGTGGGTAATGTGGGTTTGTGTTTTATAGTGCTGTGGTTGGGTGGGTGTGGTGTGTGTATCAGTGCCAGGTGTGTGTTTTTAGGTACTGGCCAATGTTGTGTTGTTTTGCATTTGTGTGGCCTTTCTGACCGCGCCTGTGTGTACCGCCAATGGTTTACCACCATTGTTCGTCCGCCGTGGTGATTCGTGGGTCATAATGTGGTGGGTGTTGTTTTGTTGGCGTGACGGTATGGGTGTTCCTACCGACACTTTACCACTTCAATTGAATATTCTTTATTTCGGCTAAAAGCCATAAAAGCATCCGTATAAGAATAATATAATATATTCACACAATGGTCATTAAAAATCAGGTAGAAAAAAGTGCCATACAGTACACTATAATACAATATCCCTGACACACTCTAAAAAGTTAGACTAATATAAACATATATACATTGAATAAAAACTCAATAAAACACTCAATAGAATTACGCAGTTTTAGCCTTTCTGCTTAGGTCCCTTAAGTTAATCTGCATTTGACCAGGAATTCTCTTGATCTTACCACCCATGCACGACTGCAAAGACTACCTTATCACTTGTGTCACTTGTCAATATGCGAAGAGATGCCTTATAATTTCTTATCCCAAGAGATCTACATAGAGGGATAATCCACTTTTTCCTAGGGACGATGTATCTAGGGCAAAAAAATACAAAATGTGCAAGGGTCTCAGGTTGCATGGGGCAAAAATGACAGAAACTCAAAGGCTTTTAATGTAAGGAGGTTTTACATTGTCCATATAGGTTTCAAACTTTGGGGGACATTTGTGATCTAGAAACTGTATTGTCCTACTGCCTTGCCCCTGTTTGGACCAAATCTGCATCAGAACCATCTCCCAACAGCATCGCTTTATACGTGGTTTCACCTCCTTGGTTAAGCTGCAGGGATCTCTCCATATCTCCTCCATTTTAGTACTTTGGCACATATCTCTAACGCATTTAAACCAAGGAATTGACATTGCCCCTCGAGAGTTAGTAACTCTGTAGCAGCTACTTGGAAGGATACCAAATGGTCAGATGACCAGAGGCGCACCCAATACAAAAGTGGTTTCAAAGCGATTTCGTTATGGCTCTCATTAAGCGCTAGATCAAATCTAAGGGGCTTAAGAGGTGTGCTCATTTGCAAGTGCAACAAATTACGTATGAATCGGTTTTCAACCAATGTCAGACTCCTGGAGTTACAGTGGCCCCAAAGCTCGGCACCATAGTTTGAGGCTGCCACTGCCGCAGCCTTATATACAGTGATAGCCGGTGATATTTCCCCCTTATGTTTGGACTGGCGGATATGTGTTTGTAGAAGTATTCTGTCGGTTCAGTGTGTGTGTGTGTCATAATATGGCGACCGGATGTTTGCCACTGCGACGGTATGTTGGCAGCCGTCACCGCGGTGGTAAGTGGCATTTACTGCCAATGTCATAATGAAACCCTAATTTTTACAAGGTATCAGTAGCTAGTACAACATATTCTAGCAAGCAGTTCTCATGGGAAAGAATTTCAGCTTCTAGTATTTGGTCAACGCAATGGAAAATTACAATTTAATGCACTAAGCAGCCATTTTATGATTTCTCTAAGCGATACAACTTGACATGAGGCCGTGCAACTAGGCCCAAGACCTTGCTAAATTAAGGCCTATGATCAACAAAGCAAATACATAATACATGACCATTATTATGGCATTCTACTACAATAATCCAAACATGAGCTCGACATTTTACATTAATAAGCTGTTAATAAATACACTTTGTGATTATTGGTGGTCACTCAATTAGGCACATTTTCAAACTTGTGTATTATTTCTGTATATTAACTCATTTTCAAAGCAGATTTAACATTCAGAATACATGAATATTCATTAGTAAAATTTCAGAGTTAACAAGGGTCACTTTTATTTTAGTGTACGGGTCTATTTTTAGCCCCAGTCCGACCTGCTGTACCCCCTTTCTTTTTGCGTATTTATGATAGACTGTCCTCAATGTGCCTTTAAACAGGCATCAGCCACTTCATCTACCAAGAGGAAAAAGTGCTCTTATCACCACTAGTGTTGTAGTGGTGCATTTTGGTGACAGTGACTGTACACCTATAATCACTGTGGGCCATGCAGCCACAAAACTTTTCATTAACAGGAGAATTACAAATATTATTTCCCTCTTGCTCTCTTTTTATATAGGAGTCTTTTATGCAGGAGGTTTACTTAACGCAGTTGTCATACTTTACACTGGAGTCTACTTTTATACAAGTGTCTCATTTCAACTCGTTGTATCTCTACAAAGAAATGTTTCTTTGTATAGGTGTCTTTCTCAGTGCGGTCGTGTTTGTCCTTCTCCATCTGAAGAATTCTCACATCAAGCTTTCTTCTTTCTAGCATTTAATGTGGGGACAAACTGTTTCATACGCATCTAGAAATGAGTTCTATTTGATGACAACAATAACCGATGACGGCAGGTTAAAGACACAATATGGGAGGCAACATGATATAGTGGTACCTATCAGCAGCACTGGACACCTAATGACTATTCATTTATTTGTTTTCATGGCATACCAAACCCTAAAAAGCAACAGCGCTTCACAGTTGAAAGAACTGAGAACCAAGAACTGGAATGTACATGTCCAAAAATATTTTCCATGATTCCAGAAAGAGAGCCCAGGAGAGAATTTGCAGTTATTAAGAATGAGTGTCAATAGAAGTAACAGAGACCTTTCTATAGGTTCAAATGTACTTGAAACGCAGCAGACATTTATGGACCACTGTCTGAGTATGCGATCAAACATAGGAATCAGAGTGAGAGTGGGTAATCCAGGGACAGCTACTCTTAGTAGGTCTTGTGATGCTAAAAAGAGGGGCACATTTAGGATCAGTTCAATTACAGTTTAGGTCATACTGTTGAAGTGGGGAGAGAGTATGGTTCAAAAGCATTAAATCAGGGTTAGCTCGATCTGCTTTATTCTTCCTTCAATATTCTAGAATTGCAATGGGAAACAAATGCATTTTTAATGTATTGTTCCAATAATAACGAAAAGGGGCATTGTAATTTGGGTCCGAAATATTCAAGGCCAGGGAGAATGGAATGTTTTGTCCAAGGTAAGTATTTGTTTTGGCTATAAAGTATCACCTATGCTTTTTCAGAGGCACCATATGCCATAATCGCCCAATACTCTGTACCTATTATAAGGACAGCTAATCTTTTTGAATGCCCTTCGTTAATACCCTGTAAGGCTGCTCGGGCCCCAGATGATTTAACATATCTACCATTGAACGCCTACTCTGTGATTGTTAGTGCCATGGTACATGATGCACTATACCTTGATCTCAATCTGATTGGTCGATATGGTTTTCTCAGCCCATTTTTGGGAACCCAACTCACTGACTCTTTTAACAGGTTAGGTATGGAACACGATGGCCAGGGCAACCGGTGTGCTGATGAGACCAGCATGGGCAGCATAATGGCTCCTTTGGTGCAAGCTGCGTTCCACCGCTACCACTGGTCCAGATGCAGCAAGCAGGAGCTGAACCGATTCATACAGTATGTCAGTCTCCATTAATTATCTCTAAAAGGATATCTGTGCAATTGCTGTTTCTTTTCTCATCAAATTTTGCTGTAGTGAATATATTGGACAGAGCTGTATTTCTGTGTTTCTCACCTGCATGGCTTGCATGGACACCTATGTGTTTTTATTAACTGATATTCGCCTGATATTTGGCTAATCAAAAGAGGGTAACAAAGGACAACTCGACAAAGACGGACTTTACCAGGAGAACTCCAAGGTGTTCCCCTGGTAAGCCCCTCAAAATGACTGAAAAGGGAAGTATGTATTATTAATGCCAACATAAGTCTTCTTTAGTCTTTTTAAGGACAAGCTGCCTATTTGTACATCTTGGAGTTGCTGAATAAGTTAGCTGTCTCAACAAATAAAGAAGTGATATGTAGGCATACTTACAAGCCCCATGCACCACTCGAGCATCACTTCTTTTGACGCTCCGGCAGCGCAGAGTGCGGACCAATATTTAATAAGCCACGCAAAGCCACTTTGTGTGGCTTTTTGTGGCCTTGTAGATAAGGACTAAAGCAACGCAGCACATGTCCCTGTGTTGCCTTACTCTGCATCAGGCATCATTCCATGGCTGTTGCAGTGAGTTTTGACGTATTCCCAGATTTACAGGGCTCTGTAAACCTGGAAATGTCTCAAAGCACATAAGGAGGAGAAATTTCCCCATTTCTCCTCGTTGTTTCCTCTTTCCATGTTTGCTGCATACCGCAGCACACATTGAAAGAGGAAAATGCCTCCATGGATTGTTTTTGTGAAGGAAAGTGTCCCTTCCTGCACAAAAAAGCAATCTTGTATGTAACGCAGTCACCATTGTACTATGGCACAGGGGTGCCTGCATTGGCACTAGGCAGCCAAAAGGGCACCAGCGCAAAGGACAGAAATGAGCCGTATTTTTTAAATACAGTGCATTTCTGCCCTTTCCATGTGGCGCAACGCAGCAAGGTCACTTACTGTGCTGCCCTGCTCCACTTTATTGTAAATATGCCCCTTGGTATTTGATATATGTGCTATTCATCTATAAGCTTGGGTGAAACAGTACTCCGAATTGTTTCACAGTGAAAATGTTTCTCTTTCTTTAAAAATTCACTTGCAGACTGAATTCTGGCTAAGAAAAAAAAAACTGTGCTGCTGACGAAATAGAAAAGCAAACTGACTTCAGTCATTTCATGCACTTTATATGTGTCTTCCTGGCGACCAAAACTTGGCCAAGTTAGCGAGTTGTGTTCAATGCTGAGTGAGATCCATATCCTGTGACAATGCCAAATACAAGTGGAGGTACTTCAATCTTTCATCCGTCAGAGCTTACTAAATCATGTACCCTGTGCATAACAGTAGCACATGTGATTTTACAATAGTGATTTTTACGTAGAAGGGTAGAGCTCAGGTAGAAAGTCAAAGGTAAACAAAAAGTATTATTCAAGGAGCAATTTTACTGTTTTTCAAATTTCTGCTGCTGACAGATTCAATTTTATGAATTTTGGTCCACTGAACTCCCTTGTGTATTATTAGTGACCAACCCTCATTCCCTGGGATATTATGCCTCACCCATCAGCCAAAAGCAGCATGTACTACTATGTTCACACAAGGGCTTGATGTAAAATAAAACCTCTTTTGTGTTGCAAAATCACAGGATGTGCACCCGCAGAAGAGTGTTCTAAAATTTATTAAATGATTTTGCAAGTCGGAAAAGCCTTTCTTGCTCGCAACGTAACTTTGTGATCCTTTCTGAATTGCAAATTTGTGGGCGGATGGGTGATATGAAAGGGGCTGCCCCCTCTTATTCATGATTCATAGTTGTTAGAATTGGGGTCTTTGGTTGGCAGTCAGGTTACCCCCTGTCCAAGCAAGGAACCTCACTCTAGTCAGGGTAAGTCACACACAATCCAAATTATCCTGTGCCCACCCTCTGGTAGCTTGGCACTGAGCAGTCAGGCTTAACTTAGAAGGCAATGTGTAAAGTAATTGTGCAATAAATCATGCAATAACACAGTATAGCACCACAAAAATACACCACACAGTGTTTAGAAAAACATATCATATTTATCTGATACAATGCAGGTCAAAACGATTAAAATGCAATAAGTATATTTTGAGATATCACTGTAAAAGTGATATAAAGTGTCTTTAGTCTTTTAAAAGCAATAAATGTCTCTTTCAAGCACAAAGTACCTGATTTGCGTGCAAAATCTCCGCAAAGAACCACAGAGGAGGAGAATCGTGGAAACAAAGGGGGTGTGCGTCGATTCCTTGGGCTGCACATGATGATGCGTCATTTAGTTTTCATGCAGGGACGACTGTGCATCGATTTTCAATGCTCAGTCATGGATCCTCGTTGGGTTACAGGGTTTTCGGACGCCTTGGGGACGGTGCGTGGATTTCCTGCGCTGACAGGACAAAGTCACAAGGGCTGCGTCGATCCAGTGGGTGTTGCGTGGAAATTTCTACTGGATGGCAGGCGCTGCATCGATTCCTCTCTGGAAGTCGGGCTGCGTCATTCCGGCTCGGCTGTGGGTTGATCCAGTCGGCCATGCATTGAATTTCCAGTCGCTACGCTGGTGCTGCGTCGAGCTTCTCGTTGCGAAGATGGGCTGCGTCGTTCCGGTTCAGCATGCAGTGAATTTTTCACCATGATGCAGGCTGTGCGTCGTTTCTGGCAGGGTGTGCATAGATTTTCACCGCACATGGAGTGCTTCTTGTAGAGATGAAGCCTTTTTTGAGCCTGAGACTTCAGGGAACAGAAGGCAAGCTCTATTCAAGCCCTTGGAGAGCACTTCTCACCACAGCCAGAGAGCAGCAAGGCAGCAGGGCAACAGCAAAGCAGCAGTCCTTCACAGAAAGCAGTCAGGTGAGTCCTTTGGGCAGCCAGGCAGGTCTTCTTGGCAGGATGCAGGTTCTGGTGCAGGTTCTCTTCTCCAGGAAGTGTCTGTGAGGTAGAGTGTCTCCCCCTAGTGTCTAAAGTCTGTGGTTTTGGGTGCTCTTCTTATACCCATTTTGGCCTTTGAAGTAGGCTTACTTCAAAGGAAAGTCTCACTTGTTTGTGAAATCCTGCCTTGCCCAGGCAAGGCCTCAGACACACACCAGGAGGTTGGAGTCTGCATTGTGTGAGGGCAGGCACAGCCCTTTCAGTTGTGAATGACCTCTCCTCCCCTCCCTCCTAGCCCAGATGTCTCATCAGGATATGCAGGCTACCCCCAGCCCCATTTGTGTCACTGTCTAGAGAGAGGTGCAAACAGCCCAACTGTCAAACTAACCCAGACAGATTATCCACAAACAGGCAGAGACACAGAATGGTGTGAGCAACAAAATGCTCACTTTCTAAAAGTGACATTTTCAATCACACAATCTTAAAACCAACTTTACTAAAATATGTATTTTTAAATTGTTAGTTCAGAGATCCCAAACTCCACATGTCTATATGCTCCCAAAGGTAATCTATGCTTTAATCATGTTTAAAGGCAGTCCCAAGGTTAACCTATGAGAGAGATAGGCCTTGCAACAGTGAAAAACGAATTTGGCAGTATTTCACTGTCAGGACATATAATACACATTAGTAAATGTCCTACCTGAACCATACACTGCACCCTGCCCATTGGGCTACCTAGGGCCTACCTTAGAGATGTCTTACATGTTGGAAAAGGGAATGGTTAGGCCTGGTAAGTGGGTACACTTGCCAAGTGGAGTTTTGTTCAGCCTGACAGACACTCTTCATGTTCAGCCCGACAGACACTCTTCATGGGGGGCAAAAGGTGGGGGGGTGTGGCCCTAAAGGACGTGCCACCACTGGAATTGAGTAAATCGCTGCTTCAGACTTGTGGCCCTAATGCTATCCTCCAGCATGGATCCACTTACCTCTTATACACAGATCAGAACTCCAGGGGGTTGGAAGGGAGAGTTATGACTCTGAACATCATTCAAAGAGAAACCAGTTGGCACTTAATTACACCATCTGGTTTCACTTTCATCACTGTGATGTCTACACGCTCTGCAAGCAGCCCATCACAATGATAAAAAAAAAACTTGGGACATGGTGAGAGAGCTTCTCTTATGCCCGACTTTGTTTTTAAAAAAGAAAATCGTTCTGCTACTTGCACTGTCATAGTGTGCAGGAAATAAGAATTTACTTCCACTGCGCTGCCTTTCATGAAGGAATGAAGACATTCAAATCAAATATGTGTGTTGCACAAGCAAAATTCCAGCCGCTTGTAGTCCAACAACAAGCTCTCGGAATTCTTATGTAACGTAATCAACTCCACATACAGCAGCTTTGACCCTCAATTGTATCCCATCAATGTTGTAACTCAACTCTCCATTATGGCGGATGAATAAACTGTCACTTTAAGTCTGCCACCACCAGACATGCTCAAGTCAAACTCCTCAAACAGACATTTAAGGCACTTCACAACTCAGGCCCCACCTACCTTAACATTCACATCTCCTTCCACCAGCCACCCAGACACCTCTGCTCCGCAAGACTCCTACTCGCACACATCCCACAGATACACAGAACCAGATCATGAGAATCGGTGTTCTCTTACATTGCTCCTAGAGCATGGAATGACCTCCCACTCCACATCAGAGCCTCCTTCACTCTTCTTGAATTTCTTAAGAAGCCAAAGACCTGGCTTTTCAATTAACCAACCTACCATAGGCAAGGCTAGACCCACACACCTGCTCAACACCAGCATAACCTTGCTTGTGATAGTATGCTGTACAAATATGTTTAACATAACAATGTAACATAACTTCCATGCTGTATTTCACACCTGGATGTAGTGGCGAAGAAGCTGTCAGGCAGCACACTGATTGTGCTCCATGAGGTGGTGCACAGTCAGTATGCCACCAGAGGGCTAATCAAAGGGACAGGTTGTGTAGCTTCTGTGTGTTTTTGTTTTTACCCTGGCCAATTATTTACAGTGGTGTAGTAACAGAGCCTTGAGCCCTATCTCTAGGAAGAAAAATACCTACCCCAATCCTCTAGCTAGTTAGTAAGATAGCTATAATTGGAGATCCGCGTGCTCCTTATATCCCTGGGCCCCAATATAATTTAAAGTACTGCACCATTGGTATCTACACCCCTGGTTATTTAACAGCTGCTGCACTGGGTGGACCATTTCTGGAGTTTGCGGCACAGCTGTACCTCTCAACCACCTGAGTCGTGACTTAGGGCTACATGCTGTGGTTTTGGAGGGTAATACATTTGAAACCAACATGGATATAAATATTTTAGAGGGTGAGCAGGTTTTCAGGGGTAGTGATCTCATTCATTTATGTGGGTGGCAGTTTGATTAATTGGAGAGTGGAGATGAGTCCAAAGACCATGACATCCTCCAAATGAAGTGAATTGAGAGGTATTGCAGAGCAGTGTGTACAATTCTTTCCTTTGAAGCATTGGGATGGTTGTAGTTTACCTTGAAAGTGAAATTACCTTTTTCTACCCATCTCGCAATACAAAATGTACACTGTTGTATTGTATTGTTCATCTGAGTCTTCTGATCTATCTACAATCCTGTTGTCGCTGCAGTTCTTACGACTGTCTTCTGGATGATCCCTTCAAACATAATTGGCCAAAGCTGCCTGAGCTCCCAGGAATCAACTACTCCATGGATGAGCAGTGTCGCTTTGACTTCGGAGTAGGGTACAAGATGTGCACTGCGGTGAGTATTGCCTGTTTAGACACAGGAGAGTCGAGTTTGTAAAATGATTGATTCAATAGCTTTTTACTGTTTGAATCTGCCTCCAAAAGTGTTTGAGGATCTAAATGTAAGAGTTGAATCATTTTGCGATGTGTAGAGCGCTTTGAGAATTGGCTGATGCAGGGGACCAGTTCTGTTCTGATTTCTCATTAGATGCAATTTGTCATTTTTTGCAACTGGAATCTGAGTTGCCTTCCCAGAAAACGTACACACCTTTCCAAATAACCATTTATTGAACTAAAAATATGTTCATATCACTCTATAGTTTTCTCACTTTCGAGGCGGCTCTTCTAATAAAACCCTGTCAGTCTTTCCACCGTCAGGCATTGCTTCATAAAGCTTTTCCCACACATTTTTAGAGGGGAAATAAAAACCATCTTTTTTGCTCCTGGAAGAGTGGTATATGAACATTTGCGTGTGTAATGCCAGTGTTTATTGGACGGCGAATATGGGCCCGATGTATTAACCTTTCCCGCAACACAGTGCAGGAAGGCAGCTTCCTGCGCTGTGTTTTATGAAAGGGAGACAACAGAAATATGCCATATCTACTAAGATATAACAATGCTCTGCTATCTCATAGGGGTGGCACACTTCCGGCAGCCTAACTCCAATGCAGGCACCCAGGCACCACAATGCAAAGTTGCTTGTGTTACAGGGGGAATTCTTTTTGTGCAGCAAGGGATATCTTCTTGCACAAAAGCAATCCCTTGAGGCATTTTCTTCTTTCTTGTGTGCAAAGAAATAACGAGGAGTAAAAAGACTTTTCTCCTCGTTGCAGCATACTCTGGTAGGCGTAGAGATTTCTCGGAATCCCAAGTTTACAAAACCTTCACATTACATTTCTTTAGGAAGCCACTCAAAGTGGCGCAAATCGCCTCTTGCATGGCTTTGTAAATCTCTATTAGCATTATGTGTTGTCGCTGTAGTAAATCTGTTCCAAAGTGGACATTGGTTCAGAAAGCTAAAAGTATCCATGATGGCGTTAGTGGGGGAACATACGAGCCAAGTTCAATTATGACACACTCATTAACAACCTTTTGGGCATCCTGAAACGTTTATATGTCCAGAATATGCGGTAAATACACTAATTTGTCAAGTTACTCATAGTTGTAAGTTGGAGGGTTTCCATGTAGGCACACAAGCATATACAATAATCCAGAAAGCAGACCAACAGAAGAATGAGAACATAACTACAGCAGAAAAGGGCAAACTATGCAAATATTGGGACTAGTGTCCCATGTCCTCATCACCTTGCCAGAAAAAATAGGTTGTGAATCTGAAATAGAGGAGGACAGAATATATCCACATCATCATGGCACTGATAACTAAATTCATGTGTTTTCCACAGTTTAGGACCTTTGATCCCTGCAAGCAACTTTGGTGCAGTCATCCAGATAACCCGTACTTTTGCAAGACCAAGAAAGGGCCTCCGCTGGATGGGACAGAGTGTGCGCAAGGGAAGGTACGTGCAATTCTGTGCTATGCTTTGCTTTTCCAGGCTTTTGTGGTGTAATATATTATAAGTTCTTATTTTCATCTGCTGGCCCCCAAACACAGATGGCAAAGAAAGAATTATTGATATGTGCATATATTAACTAAAAATACAGTTATAGGTTGTGTGCCATTGCAAATGTATGTGGCCCAAAACAATTGGAGTGAAGTGTTGTAATTAGTAGGGCTGTGAACAATGTACATTGTTTGTTTTGCATAATTACGTGAGATATTGGTAATATTAAGTGAAAGTACGTTATCTGTAAACCTTTAGCTCTGATTTCAAACGCAAAATACACCTCTGCATCCATATTGGTCTCAGGGACTCGTTTTGCAGCTAAAAACCTCACATGAACGAATACCAGAAGCTTGCGTGATGTCCTTTTTAGGTTGAGCGTGCAAGCACTCTGATGAGTTGTGATCTATCTGTGGGCTTTTAAACCACACCCACCACACGTCCATCACTATCACTCATTCATGGGCTTGCCTTTCAACGATTCTTTGTCATCATTGGTACGTTTGTCCCTCCTTGGGGCAGTTTTGTTACCGCCTTGGACACCAACTCTGTTACATGGATAATTGCACAATGTCGATATGTTTGACTGCAAGTGAACTTCTTTTTCCTTTTGTGTCTCTTCTTCGCGCTCATGGTCACGGCGGCCGTGGCGCTTTGAATTAGCTTGTTTGTGTCTGTCTCCTTTCCTCTTTCTCCCAGTACAGCTTGGTTTCTCTGACTCTCACTGTCACACATCATGACAGAGTTAGTTGTTAATATATTATCACATGTATAAAATGTTAACGTATTGCAAGCAAGCTAAACCATTTTAGGAGGCCTTGAGGGCATCTTCCTATTGATTATAGACAAAATCTGATACTCAATAGGGCCTCTCAATATATCACAATAAGCATATGCAGTAAAAAAACATGAGTAAAAGGGAGACAAGAATTTTAAGCCAGATCAAAAAGAGGGCTTGACTATCCTAAAAGGAAAGTCTAAAAACGTTATTCTTTTTTATTTATTTTAAGTAAATCTAGTAGGCAACATTAAAACTTATGCAAGGAAAGTACAAACTTCCAGCGGGCTTTGTGCGGGACGTTTAAGTGGGTCAACCGTACGTGAAACGTTACCAAAAATGGTTGTTCTTAGTTATGTTTTACAGCCAAAATTATGTTTGTATTGTCTGGATATTTAGCTGTTCCTTTAAATAGCATGTTGTGCCAAGTATAGCTGCAAAATGCGTTTTGGTTTTCAAACGTGCGAGGTGGCAGGGAATGTTGTGGTGTCCCTTTTTGTCACACACTTTCACTCCAAAAGCATTCACTTGCCGGTACCTCGGTGGATATTTGCCCCCCACAGTTTGAAGAGCACTGCTCTGTAGCTATGAGCATTTGTTGACCCTGTATACCTATATACTGTATATTCAAGATTATTTATGGATCAATAGAAGTACTTATAGAGCAAATAGTAGAGAATTTCTCTAGGCACCGAGTCATTATGGGGCATATTTATACTCTGTTTGCGCCGGATTTGCGTCGTTTTTTTTTACGCAAATCCGACGCAAAACTAACTCCTTATTTATACTTTGGCGTTAGACCCATCTAGCGCCAAAGATCTTGGAGTTTGCGTCATTTTTTGCATGGACACCTTCCTTGCGTTAATGATATGCAAGGTAGGCGTTCCCGTCTAAAAAATAACTCCGAGGCATGTGCGCCGTATTTACACTCCCGGGCAAAAATGACGCCCGGGAGTGGGCAGGTAAAAAAAAATGACGTCCAGCCGCTTTAGCGTCATTTTTTAACGCCTGGTTAGGGCAGGCGTTAAGGGACCTGTGGGCTCGGAAGGAGCCCAGAGGTGCCCTCCCATGCCCCCAGGGACACCCCCTGCCACCATTGCCCACCCCAGGAGGACGCCCAAGGATGGAGGGACCCATCCCAGGGAACTTAAGGTACGTTCAGGTAAGTATTTTTTTTTTTTTTTTTTGGGTGGCATAGGGGGGCCTGATTTGTGCCCCCCTACATGCCACTAAGCCCAATGACCATGCCCAGGGGACATAAGTCCCCTGGGCATGGCCATTGGGCAAGGGGGCATGACTCCTGTCTTTGCTAAGACAGGAGTCATTTCAATGGGGGTTGGGAGTAAAAAAAAATGGCGCTAATCGGGTTGAGGCGAAAATTTTGCCTCAGCCTGACTTGCCCCATTTTTTGGCGCCCAAGCTCCATTTTCCCCTACGCCGGCGCTGCCTGGTGTAAGTCATTTTTTTTACGCACACCAGGCAGCTCCGCCGGCTAACGTCATTCCATAAATAAGGCGCCCGCAATGGTGCTTTGGAATGGCGTTAGCCGGCGTTAAATTTTTTGACACACAACTGCTGGTCTCTCTCTGCTGGTCTGTGGGCATGTGTGTCAGTGTGTGTGTTTGCCTCTCACATGTGCCCCTCTGACAGCTTGCACCATTCTTCTTCTCTCTTTTTGCACCCAAAGCTGAGGTGCATTGCACCAGAGCAGAATGCGGGCGACGGCCGTACTAAAGGAAGTGTGTCGATATTCCACACACATTACTTCACCTACCATTAGCATGTATCATTTAGTTCACCTGGCCATTAGTTCCACCTGACCCCACTCCATTACTTCAACATAACCTTTACTTCCCCACCATTACTTCAGCACACTATTACTTTTATGTGGCCTTTACTTCCCTGTACTTCTGCGTTGTTTGGTGAGCGAGATTTAAAAGGGAACTTTCAGTTAATTCCAACTTTATTTCAGCAGGGCTTTACTATAATAACTCCACTTTCCCCGGTAAACACAAACACCCAGGAAAATATAAGGACCCAATCCCTAAACCACATTAATTTTGGGGTGACTTGGGAGTTGCTCTGCCCACCACACATTCTGATGCTAAGAAATAATTGCAAAACCCAGAAAAAGGAGAAAGGGGGTGGCCCAGCCCAACCACAGTGAAGCAATAACACACATAGCAGGGGAGCATCCAAGCACTTTGTACACTAATGTCCTACTCCTCCCCCTGCAAGCTAGCAAGGTCTAATGGAGCACATAGTACTTCCACAAACAAATATCAAATGTCCACTAGAAAGGCAATTATTTGCCTGCCATGGAGAGCGAGAGATTGATATTCTGCTCTGACCCCCTCCAGGCAACAGGCAGCAGGCAACAGACAATGTGCAGGGTTCCAGGGCAGGTCCCAGTGTTAATATGAAAATATGCAATGTATCTCGTGTGTACCTTCTGGCCTTTCAGATGTTGAAGGAGTGTCCCAGCCAAGCCTCCTACTGGTGTTACTGGCGCAAGATGGGCCTGCCCTTGGCCCAGGCTTTGCCTGGGCATTGCCTGTGGACATCCAGCACAGCAGGAGAGCACGCAGTGCTTTATAGGCTGTGAGGGGTATAGCCACCCCTTTCCCATCGAAAAATCATTGGTGCCTCCTGCTGCTTGGTTGCCTGGGACTCGAAGTACCCTCTCCAAAGTCTGCTGATGATAGATGAGAGGTGTAAGAGCAGGATGATGAAGAAGACGTTTTACCACCTCCAAAGCATTTCTCTGACTTTTGAAAATATTTCTCCATCCCTTCAGGAGAAAAGAAAGTTCTTCCCAAAAGTTGTCCAATGCAAGAAGCCTTAAAGAGTTATAGTAAAGAAGTATTCACATGGCATAGCCGCTGTTTGGAAACATCTGAAAACCATACATAAAAGGACATATCACAAGATGATAGGAGAGAGAGAGAAGGTGGTGTGTCATCATCAGCAACTGGACCAAAGTGGGACACTTACATCTTTACCAGATGTTTGCTATCCCACTGCTCTACCAAAACTGGAAGACATGGTCACTCATTGTAGTAAATGCCATATGTCAGTAACACTAAAAATGTCATCGGTTGGCCATTTTATGGACTCTCTCAACAAGCATAATTGTTCAATTGTTCACATCACCGTTCCATCTTCTAGTCCTCTTTAAACACAAGTAGATATCTGAAAAGCAAATATACAATACATTTAACTTTATATTACATACTATTAGATTACATACTATAAGCAAGTGAGTAGCTACATAAGAGGTTATGTCAGTGTGTAAGAGGCTGTGTAAGTGTCTGAGGATGGGTGTATAAATGGGTATATGAGTGGCTGTGCAGGTGGATGACTGGGTGTGTGAGTCTTTAAGTGAATATATGAGTGAGTGTATCAGAGCCTCTATGGGTGTGTCACTGGCTGTGTTAGCTGGTGTTTGGGTGTGTGTGCTAGGGACTCTGTTAGTGGATACATAAGTGCTGTGTGGGTGTATGAGTGGATGTGTAAGTGCCTCTGTTGCTATCTGACTGGGTGTGTGAGTGGCTGTATGGTTTTGTAAATAGGTATGTGGGTGGGGTATCGGGTGAATACATGGGTGTATGGGTTTGTATGGGTTTGTATGCACGTGTGTAACTGACTGTCTGAGTGCTCGGTACATAAATGGCTGTGTAGTTGTGTGAGTGGGCGTGACAATGCCTGCATAGGTGTGTGAATGAGTATGTAAGTGGATGGACAGGTGATAAATGGGTGTGCAATGGTTTTATGGGTGTGTGACTAAGTGTGTCAGTGGCTGTCTGTGTATGACTGGTGGGTATGTAAGTGCTTTCATAGGGGTGTAACTGGGTGTGTAAGTGCCTGTCTGACTATCTGAGTGGGTACAAATTATACTATTAAACTGCATACTATAAAAAGCACCCACATCTAATTTCAAACACATTCATACATACTGGCTTAGTAAAATAACTATATTTTCAGTATACTAATTGCTCTTCCTCCTTTGCTTTTCACTATATTTTTACTTAATATTCTCATCTAACTTCCCTTCTATTTTGCCTTCAACGGAGTGTCTGCATGCTACACATTTTCTTTCAGCTTATTTACACATAGTTTATTAAATATACTTTTTATAGTAAAACCTAATTAACATGCACGTAAAATGTATTTGCTGTTGTCCTACTTTTATTTTCATATCTCTTAACATCTGCTTTCCACTGCAAATTTCAAGTCAGAAATATGGCAATCCTCCTCCACTCTCAGTAGAAAAGTACCAATAATGGCCACCCTTCATAATGACATAATCATCATCAAAAAGTTTATTTCGGATTCAGAAAATCCTTAAAATTCACATATAGTACATTAACATAGTTCATTAAAACACAATAGAATATTAAAATATCAATAGAATAAAGAACATCAAATAGTTACATCGTCAATGCCTTTGCAATTTGTGCAATCAAAAGATTACTTCATTAAATTAATGCTATTTCATAAAACTTGTATGAGCAGTTTGTAACAAAGCAATGAAACACATTTTCATAAGACAGAGTTGAAAAAAGTTCCTTCACCAACAAACCAGAGCATTTTAATACAGATAACAATTGTACACAAACATCTGGCAGAAACAGCCCATCATCATCATTTGATGAAGTGAATAAAACAGTCTATGATGTGAGGCTGTCAAAACACACCCAAGAAAGAATGGCATTAACAGGGACCTCGGTTTCCCTAATGTAGACATTACTTGGGTTGGCCAGAGAGGGTTAAGGATGCATCAGTTACTATCTTTGGTTGAAAGCATTGTGAATTGCCAACATCCAGACCTGATGATTGTGCACTGTGGTGGCAATGACCTGGGCACAATTACTGAAATAGGACTGGAAATCCTAATGAAGGATACCTTTGGTAAATTACTGTCACTTTTCCCACACACAGCCTTGGTGTTCTTCAACATTTGCCAAGATCGAAATGTCAGTTTTCAACTGAATTTTGTCCACACATAGACAAATCCAGGAAACATGTCAATAAAGCTGCGTCTGCATTTTTCCAAGACCACAACATGGGCTCTGTATCATGATAACTTAAACTTTGATATGGAAGAAATATATCGAAAAGATGAAGGCCATTTGACAGACTCAGGCAACAGTGTGTTCCTCAACAACTTAAAAGATTGCATCCTGTTCTAAGTGTAATTATCATCTTCATACCATAAACACAAAGGCTCTTTTCAGAGCCAACCCTTTTCCAAAACACTGACACTTCTTGTTTTCAAATCCTTTTTTAAATTTTCAAATCTGCCAGGGATCCCCTGCCAAATAAAGTATCTGCCTGTTATACTGCAGGAGGATCCGTGACAGATCCACAAATCTGTTCCAAACCAAAAGCAGATACTCAATACAAAACAACAACACTATTAATACACACAAATCCCATTGCAATTTATATAACAATATCACTGCCTATGTGTGGCTGTGTGAGTAGCTCTGTAAGTGACTGTGTGTGTGTGTAGCTGTCTAGTGCCAGTATGGGTATGCAAGTGGTTTGCTTTATCTGTGAGTGGTATTTAAGTAGCCGTATCGGTGTGTCAGTGGCTGTATGGATATGTGACTAGGTGTGTGAGTGGCTGCATGGGTGTGTGAGTGGGTGTGTTGGTGGATTTCTGGGTCTGTGAGTGGGAGTGATTGTGTTGCGTGTGTAAGTGGGGGTGTGAATGTGTTGTAGATGGGTGTATCAATGGGTGTGTAAGTGGCTGTTTGGGTCTCTGAGTGGTGGTCAGTGGCTGTATGAGTGTGTGAGTTGGCGTGGCAGTGATTTAGCTGTATGGGTGTGTGTATATGTGTGTGTCTAAGTAGCTATGTGGTATCTGTATTGGTTTGTAAGTGTATGGGTGTCTACAAGGTTTTGTGAGTGTGTGTGTAAGTACCTGTGTGGGTTTGTGAGTGGGTACGGGAGTTGTTCTCTCGGTCTCTGAGTGGATGTATCAGTGACTATGGGTGTGTGAGTGGCTGTATGGGTCTGTGAAAGGGTATGGTAGTGGTTTTGTGGGTCTGTGAGTGGGTGTGTGAATGAGTGTGTGTGGGCGTATAAGTGTGTGAATGGGTGTGTAAGTGGCTGTGTGGATCTGTGAGTGGGTATGGTATTGGCTTTAAGGGTCTGTGAGTGAGGTGTGTGAGGGTGTGAGTGGCTGTGTGGGTCTGTGAGTGAATGCTGTAGTGGTTGTGTGGGTCAGTGAGTGGGTATGTGAGTGTTTGAATGGGTGTGTAAGTGGCTGTGTGAGTGGCTGTGTGAGTGGCTGTATGGATATGTGAGTGGGTGTTTGAGTGGTTGTGTAGGTGAATGAAGGAGTGTGTCTGTGTGTGGGTTTAATTTTTTTTAATGTGCTTTAGATCTGCAGATCAATCCCGGATTCACTCAGGGGGCCGCAATGAGCACAGCGGAGAACTTGCAGACCCTCAGTTGCCCCCCAAAAGGCATGTTTGAGCAATTTCTTGCCAATGGCGGGTCCCTCGCAGACCCCTCCATCAGTCCTTTGGGGTCAGGATACCTCTCTCCTGGACCCTTATGTTATACTTATTTTTATTTTCCCACCTTGGGAAACGTGTTGCAATTCACAAAATGGGGGCTGCGACTTTTCTCTCAGGTTGCTGCCAGTCAAATCACAAGATTTCTGCTGGTGTGTGGATACGCAGATCCACACTCGTGTCTAAAATCCCTATAGGAAATTGCATGGGGAAAGCACATTTTGGAAACCCCCCTTTTTCTTAGCCCTTGATTGATGAATTACCCCAAAACATTTGTGAAGAATTGTCATACAATGTGAAAGTTATTAGCAATACATAAAATGCTTTCCTCTGCATTCTAGGTCCTAACTAGTTACCATTGTTTTTCAGTGAAATAAATATATATATATATATATATATATATATATATATATATATATATATATATATATATATATATATATATATATATATATTCCACTGAAAAAAAATGGTTGAAATGGATTTATATGTGAGTAAGGGAGTAAGATTTTAACTACATTAAATATACCTTATTAATTGTTCTAAAAAATAAATGTTAAAGTGCTATATAATTGGTATGGTAATGAGATGCTACTTTACACTAAAAATCCCTAGAAAATCACTAATAAGCCAAAAAGTAAAGTCACGTTATAGTTGCGGATGGTAAAAACATATACATTTATGTTAATGACCTCAGATACCACATCACTTATGACATATTCAATGATATCATTGTTGACATGATTGATGACATGGCGATGTTCTGACACATGTCTCAATGATTGTCCTGAGGAGGTCAGCTATGTGTAAAAGCTTTGCTACAGAGCAAAGTTTGTACTTAGTAGGTGCTTTCTCTCCTAATGGGCCTTGAGGGTTTGGATGTGGACTCTGCATTAAAAGTTGAGGATAGTAATTGTAGGAATTGGGGTCTCTAGTTGGCAGTGGTTTGTACCCTGTCCAAGTAGGGACCGTCATTCTAGTCAGGGTAAGAGAGCCACACAGCTAAGATATCCCCTGCTCACCCCATTGGTAGCTTAGCACAAGCAGTCAGGCTGATCTCAGAGGCAATGTGTGAAGTATTTGTACACACACAAAGTACCACAGTGAAAACTCCACAAAGGTACTCCACACCAGTGTGGAAAAGTAGCCAATATTTATCAGAGTCAAACAAGACCAATCCGACAAAAATCCAACATATACAAATAAGAACATTACTTTTTAAAGGTCTCAATGAGTCTTAATCAGATGTGGGACGCGTGGGAGATGAGGTGCCAAAAAGCAAAGCTATGCGTTGGTTCCTTACTTTACAGGGGAGTTGATACAGCAATTCTTTCCTCGCAGGAGAGACTTTGCATCGGTTCTTTACTGGTTGCGGAGGTGATGCATTGATTTCCTTCCTCGGATCCTTACTGTGGTGCGGGGTCGATGAGAAATTGATGCCCCGGGGATGATGTGTGGAAAATCCAGACACACTGTGTTGATGTAGCCATGGGGATACAGGTGCAGCTTCAATTCTCCAGCTGCGGGACAGGTGCTGCATCGTTTGTTCTGCCGTGGCACATCAGTGTTTTGATTTTCTACTTCAAGTCACCATCTTGCACTTCCAAGGGCCCAGGAACTGGAGTTGGCACCATTTGGCAAGTCAGGACTCTCAGCAGAAAAGCCCAGGCACTGGCACATGAAGTCTTTGATGTCCCTGAGACTTCTTAATAGAAGGCAAGCTCAGTCCAAGCCCTTGGACAACCTTTGGAAGCAGGATGTAGAAAGCAAAGTCCAGTCCTTTCAGTCCCAGGACAGTAGCAGCAAGCAGCATGCCAGCTCAGCAGGGCAACAGGCAAATTGGCAGTCCCTCCTACAGCATCCAGCTCTTCTACCTGACAGAATGTCCTCAGTCTAGAAGTGTTCTAAGTTGTGGCCTCAGAGGTCCAGTACTTATGCTAATTTCTGCCTTTGAAGTAGGCAAACTTCAAAGGAACGTCTTTGTAGTGCACAAGACCCTGCCATTCCTACCTTGGCCCCAGACACACTCCAGCGGGTTGGAGACTGCTTTGTGTAAAGACAGGCACCATCCTATTCAGGTGCAAGTGTCAGCTCATCCCACCACTCTAACCCAGAATTTGCAGGGCACACCTTAGCTCCCTTTGTGTGATTATCTAAGGTGAATTCACAAACAGCCCAACTGCTATCCTGACCCAGACGTGCATTCCACAGCGAAGCAGAGGCATAAAATGGTTAAGCAAGAAAATGCCCTCTTTTGAAAAGTGGCATTTTCAAACTTGCAATTAAAAAACAACTTCACCAAAAGATGTATTTTTAAACTGTGAGTTCAGAGACTCCAAATTATATCTCTCTATCTGCTCCCAATGGGAAATTACACTTAAAAGATATTTCAAGGCAATCCCCATGTTCCCTTATGGGAGAGAGTGATAGGCCTTGCAATAGTGAAAAACAAATTTAGCAGTATTTCACTATCAGGACATGTAAAACACACCAGTACATGCCCTACATTTTAATACACTGCACCTTGCCTGTGGGATTGCCTTAGGCCTGCCGTAGGTGTGACTTACGTGTAGTAAAAGGGAACATTTGGGCCTGGCAAGTGGGTGCTTTTGCCTGATGGAACTGGCAGTTTCAAATTGCACACACAGGCACTGCATGGCAGGTCTGAGACATGTTTACAGGGCTACTCATGTAGGTGGCACAATCAGTGCTACAGGCCCACTAGTAGTATTGGATTTAAAGGCCCTGGGTACACATAGCACACTTTACTAGGGACTTACTAGTAAATCAAATATGCCAATCATGGGTAATCCAGTTACCAATACCATTTAGACAGAGAGCACTTGCACTTTAGCACTTTTTAGCAGTGGTAAAGTGCTCAGAGTCCTAAAGCCAGCAAAAACTAACTGCAGCACAACGCCAAAAGCAGGAGGTCAGAAGCAAAAGGTTTGGTGATAACCCTGCATAAAGGGTAATTTCCAATAGTAATGAATGCTGTACACCCCTGGTATTTGACCATTTATGTGTGCTTATCTACACACAAGACATCGGCAATCTGCCAAGTGTTTTGCACAAGGTGAAGCCTATGCATAGTAGGATGTTCACCATCTAAGAAGCCTTTGGTGTGCACAGGGAGTGGGCTCTTTGAGGAGCAGTTCTGCACAGGGATAAAGCAGTTTGCAATAGGTACTTTTCCATCAATGTGTGGTTGATTGCTCGTGAGAGATCAGCTTTCTGCGAAGGATTCAGTACAGGACAAAGGCTCTACATAGTACGGTGTTGGCCACCTGAAAGGTCCTGAGTGTCTGGAAGGAGTAGATTCTCAATATAAAGTCGTTGACAGGGCAACCATCATCTGCAGCATGGGCTTGCCTACTTGTGTTCGTCTATCCACAAGGTTTTCAGTAGACGGCAAAAGCTGTGCGTAGAAGACCGCTGGTACACCTAAGGATGCTTTTGTGTATGAAATACATGATTGTGTGCCATTTAGTGCTTAATTTCATATTTGAATTCCTCTACTGGTTTATAGAGTTATAGGAACAGCAGTAGATTTGTTGATGTCTGCAGTGATATCATCAGTGATATCCTCAATGATCTCATTTGAGATCTGTTTACTGATGTTGTCCGTGATGTCACTGAAACTGTCACATGTGATGTATATGTGAGGTAATAAGCAGGGCATGGATGGACTTACACCCTCGCCATGCACTGCTATTAACTCCACATATTGCCACACATGTGGCAATTTTCATAACGTCATTGATAATATCAAAGTAATATTTGCAGTAAAATATTTGACGGAAAAACTGTGCATGACGGGGGCACGAGTTATAGTTACCTTAGGACGTGAGCTATAGTTATTTGAAATAACTCTAACTATAACAAGTGAATTTCTATGGTTTTGTACATTTAAAATGTGAGACTAACAATATATATATATTTATATATATATATATATATATATATATATATATATATATATATATATATATATATATATGTATACACACATACATGTATTAATAAATGCAAACACACATATCTAAAGAAACATACACTATAATCTCTCTCTATACTATAAACTATAACTTGTGCACTAAGGTAACTATAAATTGCGCTGCTGCCATGCACAGTTTCTTATCAATAATTTCATTGTAAATGTTCCAGTGATATTTTCAATGATGTCATAGAATATGTGATGAGTGATGTAACATATGGGGTTATTAGCAGTGCATGATGAGGGCTTGAGTTACAGTTACCTTAGGGTATAAGTTATTGTTGCCAGAGATATCTATAAATGGTGAATTTCAGTGGTTTGTACATTGTCACAATCTCACCTAACTATAATGTTACTTTAACCTTTGTTTTTTCACTGAATTTCTCAGATTTTTGTAAAGTAATATTTTTTTACCATATGGAAAGCCAATCCCCTAAAGGCTGTGTGCAGCAGGGGGGTTGACCGCAGAGTCTAGCCTATTGCCAGGCCATGCATCCAACCCTCCATGCAGAGAGCTAACTGTATTCTGCATGTGGCCTTTTGCCACGCACAGTGGAGGATTGCTGCAAGAAGCCAACCTCATGCCGTGTACAGTGTGGAGTTGGCTAATAAGCCTGCATCCAGCCTCCCTCATGCATCCAACCCCTTGCCATTCATAGTGCTGCATGGCAGTTGTGGCCAGGCCCTGCTTCCAACCTATTAGCACAGAATGCTCCCCAAGCCACTACGGGCCGAGGAGACCCCATCCCTCAAGACTTTTTTTTAAAGGGAAGGAGGGGCAAGGCCCCACTCTCTGAGCCACTTTAGGAACGGGTTTCCCATCCCTGGGGCCAAAATATATATTTATATGGGGGCATGCATACCTCCACTCCCAAGCCGTAAAGGACCAGATTTTTTATCTACCACCAGCTGGAAACTGACCTGCCTTCCTTGCTCCTGCTGCTGCAGACAGGGAAGGCATGATAGCCCCCGCCCAGCAAGAGATTTAAAAATGCTCCTGCCAGGTGGGAGCAAACATATGTTTCCCTGCCCACACTGAGAAGGGCAGGGAAAGTACTCAGTCCCAGGAGCGGGCTCCTCAAGACAAAGTAATTGAGTGCCCACCACAAATGGGGTCCACAGGCCTTAAGAGGCTCATGGAGGGCCCCGCGTGGCCCCCTCTTCCTTTTAAGTTTTACTCGATCTCCAGGACCTTTTCAGGCTCAGGGAGGGGTCATTCACCCCATCCCCTAAATGATTCATGTGCCACTCACCCAGGCCCTGGTCCCCTCCAGGAGGGTATTTCATTATAGGGCAGTAGCTTTTTTTTTTTTTTTTACATGTTTGAGCAGATTCGCGAATCCATGTGGAATGCACGGCAAAATTGGAAAAAAAAATGTGGTCTTCTGGTGGTGTCCCACTGGGACCCCACCACCAGGCATAGGGGTCAGGGTATCCCTACCCGCTTATGTATTTTTCCCATTTCACGAGGAAGGTGAGGTGGAAGAATTTTTTATGTGAAAGTTTTGTGAAGTTTCGTCAAACTGTGCCAAAGTTATTAGAAAGGCAAAAAATACTTTTCAAATCGAAATGACCGCCACAGGTAAACACATATATTATTATTATATACATATATATGTATATATAGATATATGTATAAATATATATGTGTGTATATATATAATAATATATATATGTATATTATATATATATATATATATATATATAAACACACATATATACACATTTGTCTTACACTCTATGTGTGAGCGTATAATTACATGCTACATGTTTGATGCCTTTATTGCACTAAATGCAGCAGTATGAGCACCCATATTGAATCAGGACCTGTGAAATATGTTTCACTGGTTTCTGTGGAATGTGGGGTTCATCACCATGAAAGCCCCAAACCACTTTGAACAGCTTTACAGTTGTCCATTATTTAAGCAACGTGCTATTCATGAAATGTAAATAAAATTTGAACTGTCTAATTCCAAACATTGCCGAGTGTTAGCTGAAGCTTGCAAAGAACAGCTCAAAAAAGGTATTCTTTCTGCACACTGCTTAATGAGTTTTTCAATCAACCAAATGGTGATTTTCTGAAATTCTGCATTCCTAACTTTTTTCTTCGTCTTTTTTTGCCCTAACTGTATAATTGTGTTTAACTCACTATTTTCAATAAACATTATCATAAATGAATATGTTTTTTCAAGCTAATTACCAAGAATGAACATGTAATATGGAAACTAGCTCAAGTCTTCACACTTGATAAAACATTTTACATTCAATACAGCATAACTGTTGACGTTTTTGGGAGACTGAGGTGCATGCCCTTGCAGATTGCCTTAATCAGACTTACCTTTATTGTCGTAGTGCATGTGAAGCAATTATACAGCTTCCAGGCACTTCATATTTATTTAACAATCAAGTTACTATACGCTACCTGGCTCACCCTCAGGAGCGCACCACTGGATTGTGGGTAAAGGAAAAATAAAATGGTAATAATGGTACGTTATTAGAAAAATAAAATTATGGTAACGCTACATTATTATCATCGTATTTTTCCTGGGAGAAAGGAATGGGAGCGGCCTGGCGTGGCTGGAGGGAGGGGGCCGGAGGAGGGATATGTGCACTATAAAGTGTGCATGTCTGCTCGGCTGGCTGTGTTGTGCCTGCCAAACAGACATGCGCACTTTGCATATTCTCTACCCGGTTGTACAGCCGAGTGGAGAACATGTCCAGGCTCCCACTCCAACTCTGGGTGGCGAAGCAGTCCACTCAGACCAATCATGACGTGGTGACAGCAGCAACCTGATTGGCTGGGAGCCTGGCACCATGAACAGGACTAGGACGGAGGGGGAGACAATCATGTCTCCCCCACAGGCACGCTTTTTAAAAAAAAATTATTTTCACCCTGTTCCCCCTCATGAGGCTTCCCCACCACTCTGTTCCCCGCGCCACCCACGTTGAGTGGCAGCCGCCACTGCTCACACTACCACTGGAGGAGACTTCCTGATCTTTCTCATATGGGCCTACTATGGGCTACTCATATTTGTTTGTGAATTCCTCCTTCACTTCTTAGACTTCATCCAAGATGAATCTATGTGGCAAGATGTATGAAAGTGTTGCTTTTAGTCATTACCTGCCCTGGAAATAAGAATTTAAAGTGAAAGAAACAAATGCAAATTACTTTATGTAATGCCAGCGTCTTTAATTTGGTCCTAGCAAAGTCTCCTTTCTTCCATGTCGGACCCAAAATATCATTCATCTGAACCTTCTGATTTTTTGCAGCAGTGATGTGACCAAAGGTGTACAAAAAAGGTTGCCATGGAATTTAAACAATTATGGTTTTGTACTTCCTCTAAATCAATGTACATACTGTATTATTATTTTACTAAGAAAATTGTATATAAACGTCAGTCTTTTGGGGCCCTGGAGTAGCAGTGCCATTGACAAATAATTCAAGTTTTGTGTGCCAAATGTGCTTCTCCTTTGCCCATTACATGTCCTCTATTTCTGGCCTTAGTGGTGTTTCAAAGGTCACTGCATCTGGAAGACCCCGGAACAGCCCTACAGCCAAGATGGAAGTTGGGGTTCCTGGTCTAGATTCAGCTCTTGTTCAAGGACATGTGGTGGTGGAGTACGTTCACGGAGCCGGCAGTGTAACAACCCACCGTAAGTTCTCAACAACCTTTCTGTTACCATTTGCACAAGGCACAGAACTATGAATATTATGTCTACTAGGGCAGAAAGATACGTCAGCGCTTAAAACTCAGATATAATGCTTACAGAGTAGTCACCTGGTCATTCGTGCTGAACGTATTAATGTTTTTACATTTTATTGAAAGTATGTATAGTTGATATACTACCGTATTCCCTATTGCAAGTTATAAGGCTATTTCATGTTGCCGAACAATTCTGTGAACATAACTGAAATGAGGCCAAAGGATGGGTTCTCCTTATGAAGTCTTGGAATCGGAAGGGACTTGAAATATCCTTAAGTGTTATAATAGCTGTGAGGTGTTTGATTCCTCATAATACATTCCACACCATCAAACCTTTTAAATACTTTGGGGGCAGATTTAAGAAAAATGGCGGTGCATCCAGTGCAGCGCCACTTTTCTTGCACCCCTTAGCACCCCCCCTTCTGCCAACATGTGTGCGCCATATTTCAAATACGGCGCACCATGGCACAGAGTAGGGGGCAATAGCATAAACATTTTTGATGCAATTGATGTACTGTTCAGGGTTAGCGCCAAGATTTTGGCGCTAACCCTGAACAGTACATAGGTGACAATTACAACCAATGGGTGCCCCCTTTTAACACCTGATTTGAGCAGGTGTTGAAAGTAGCTGCAAAAAAGACAAAGTGGAATCTCTAAGATTCCACTACATTATTTTGCATCCCCTAACAGGGGAACGCCCCCTTTGCATACATTATGCATGGTGCATGCATAATGTGACTCAAATGCATTGCACCACTTTGTAAATATGGTGTGGTGATGTTTGAAGGTTAACGCCACATTAGGGTAAAAAAAAAGCCAAATCTGGGCCATTGTGTCTTGCTCTTTCATACAAAACAGATAGTGGAGTTGCAGGCATGAAAAATAAAAACAGAATCTAGCGCAAAATTAAGCAGATCAAAAAGCAGTTATCAATTTGTTACAAAAAAGATAACAGAAACAGTTTAATGACAGTAGGGTTAAAAATTATGAGACTTACAGTGTGTGAAGGCCTTTACTGTGTTTATGCTCGCATAAACATCTCTTTCCTGTCCATCACTGTTCATTTAAGAAAAAAATCAGAAGAATGAAACGCCAGTTTTCGTGTTTGCTGCTTAGTTTAAACTGCTGCTGCAATGTTCCTTGATAAGCCTTTCAGCTTGGCTGCTGGCTCTGGAATCAGACATTATGACGCCATAACTCAACTGTAATAAATTACTACAGTTGAGCAGCCAAGTCATTTCATTCTTACAGGTGACTAGAGGTGTCACAATTTGCCTGTAAAAAAGAAATTAGACAGGCTTTGTTGACAGCGATAGCATGCTCCCTTGTATTATATGCCCCATCTTGCCAAATAGCCGGGAATGGGCAATGGGAATTTTCTGAAAAGAGGTGTTTCAACTTATGAATTTAGAACTCAAGTTCAGAATTCTTATTGTAGCTATTTTGAATTACATAGCGAGGACTAGCATTTAATCATAGGGACAAAAATGGATGGCTTAAGTTCAGAATGTAGACTTTTTTTAATGTGGAGTTCATCTATCATGCATTTTCAATTGAAAAATGGCCAGCTTCTGTGATTCTATTATTCAGGATTGAAAATATTCAGTAATATACAAGTGGGATTCATCATGTGCCTTTGATACATTGTCGGGTTATAATGATTGTTAAGTTTAAGGCACAGGAAATGTGTGTCTCTTTTCTATTATGTTTTGTTATTGGTCTTTTATTGCACGCTCATTCACGTGTTATGGTTCCTTGGCAGTAGAGCAAGAAATCTACAGTTGTACGCCATAACAGTACAATAACAAAAAAAAGACAACACATTTTTCTAGATTTATGGAGGATGGATGTTAGGACTGAAATGTACCCCCCATAATAGCTGGACATGCACCCCTTTCCTGTGTTATCTTATAGTTAGTGAATCTGGTATCCTGACATACATTTGGCCCCACCACCCTTGAAAGTCTCTGTGCATCATGAGCCCTGGGCCTTAATTTGAACCTGACACCAAGAGACTGTCTCTGACAATTAAGTGGGGAGCTCCAAAAATGTACCTTTTGACAACTCATTCTGTGTCCCTGTGACATGTACTGTTTGAGCAGTGGTGTCTGTTTGTGAATTATTAGTATGGGGAAAGACATTTTGCCTTCTCCCAGGACTGAGCGTGATGTCTACCAGTCTGCATGTGTAAAGTTGCAATCATATGTCATGCACAGACCCTGCACTTATATCTGTGTGTGAGTGCCAAGTGTATTTGGTGTTGTTAGAAATGGGGTCTTTAGTTGGCAGTCAGGTTATCTCCTGTCCAAGCAAGGACTGTCACTCTAGTCAGGTTAAGTCACACACAATCCAAATTATCCTGTGCCCACCCTCTGGTAGCTTGGCACTGAGCAGTCAGGCTTAACTTAGAAGGCAATGTGTAAAGTATTTGTGCAATAAATTATACAATAACACAATATAGCACCACAAAAATACACCACACAGTGTTTAGAAAAATATATAATATTTATCTGGATATTTGCAGGTCAAAACGATCAAAGATGCAATAAGTAAATGTAGAGATATCACTGAAAAAGTGATATAAAGTGTCCTAAGTATTTTTAAAGCAAACAAAGTCTCTTTCAAGCACAAAGTACCTGGTTCGCATAAAAAATCTCTGCAAAGGGCCGCAGAGGAGGAGAAGCGTAGAAACAAAGGAGTGTGCGTTGATTTCTCAGGCCGCACAAGGCGATGCGTCGTTTAGTTTCCACGCTGGGATGGTTGTGCGTCAATTTCCAGCGCTCGGTTGTGGATCCTCTTCGGGTTGCGGGGTTTTCAGACGCCCCGGGGTCTGTGTGTGGAATCCTGGGCTTGTGGAGTGAAGTCCCAAGCGCTGCATTGGTCCGGTGGGCGTTGCGTGGAATTTTCTCCCGCAAGGCAGCTGCTGCGTCGATTTCCCTTCTGGAAGTTGGGCTGAGTCATCCCAGGTCGGCTGTGCATCAATCCGGTGGGCCGTGCGTCAAAGTTCCGTTCGCAACGCAGGCGCCACGTCGATCTTCTCCTTGCGAAGTTCCGCTTCAGCGTGCGGTGAATTTTTCACTGCGGGGCAGGCTGTGTGTCAGTTTTAGCAAGCTGTGTGTCGAATTTTCGCCGCACAAGGAGTCCAGTTGCAAGAGAGAAGTCTTTTTGGTCCTGAGTCTTCAGGGAACAGGAGGCAAGCTCTATCCAAGCCCTTCGAGAGCACTTCACCACCGCCAGAGAGCAGCAAGGCAGCAGGCCAACCTGCAAGGCAGCAGTCCTTCACAGAAAGCAGTCAGGTGATTCCTTTGGGCAGCCAGGCAGTTCTTCTTGGCAGGATGCAGGTTCTGGTTCCATTTCTCTTCTCCAGGAAGTGTCTGAGTTGGAAGGGGCAGAGGCCCTGTTTATATACCCAAATGTGCCTTCGAAGTGGGAGAGACTTCAAAGAGTGGCTTAGAAGTGCAGCAGGTCCCATTTCAGTTCAATCCTGTCTGCCAGGGTCCCAGCAGGGGGTGTGGCAGTCCTTTGTGTGAGAGCAGGCCCTCCACCCTCCCAGCCCAGGAAGACCCATTCAAAATGCAGATGTACAAGTGAGGCTGAGTATCCTGTGTTTGGGGTGTGTCTGAGTGAATGCACAAGGAGCTGTCAACTAAACCCAGCCAGATGTGGATTGTAAGGCACAGAAAGATTTAAGTGCAGAGAAATGCTCACTTTCTAAAAGTGGCATTTCTAAAATAGTTATATTAATTCCAACTTCACCAGTCTGCAGGATTTTACATCACCATTCTGGCCATACTAAATATGACCTTCCTTCTCCTTTCGGATCAGCAGCTACCATTCAAAAAATGTATGAGGGCAGAACCAATGTTAGCCTATGAAGGGGGCAGGCCTCACAGCAGTGTAAAAACGAATTTGGGAATTTTACACTACCAGGACATGTAAACTACATAGATACATGTCCTGCCTTTTGCCTACACAGCACCCTGCCCTATGGGTTACCTAGGGCATACCTTAGGGGTGTCTTATATGTAGAAAAAGGGGAGCTTTAGGCTTGGCAAGTACTTTTAAATGTAAAGTCGAATTGGTAGTGAAACTGAACACACAGGCCTTGCAATGACAAGCCCGAGACACAGTTAAGGGGCTACTTAAGTGGGTGGCACAATCAGTGCTGCAGGCCCAGTGGTAGCATTTAATCTACAGGCCCTGGGCACATATAGGGCACACTACGTGGGACTTATAAATAAATTAAATAGTCCAATTGGGTATGATCCAATGTTACCATGTTTAAAGGGAGAGAGCATAAGCACTTTAGCACTGGTTAGCAGTGGTAAAGTGTGCAGAGTCTAACAACCAGCACAAACAGTGTCCAAAAAGTGGAGGGAGACAGGCAAAAAGTTAGGGGTGACCACCCTAAGGCTGTCAGGTCTAACAGGTGTGTTTGGTGACTGCTAGCAGGATTCAATGTTGGTCATAGGGGTACAAATGCTATAGGTCCATGGGATACATTGTGCCTGCTCCTGGCTTTAACATGGCACAAGATAGAGGTGTTGATAGCCTCCCTAGACAGTGGAAGTGAGCTGGACAGTGTGTGGTTGGAAGAGTTTTGATTTTGTTAAGAGGTTTGTGGGTAGAGTTTTCTTGTAATGCGAGATGACCACTAAAGTGCTGTAGTAGTGTTATGGGACTGAGGGCTTGATGGTGTGATAGTTGAGGGCATGTGAACGATAAACTATAAATAAATTATAAATTATAATTGCTAATTAAGACTGAACCTATTGTCAGCTACACTACCTGCCCATAAAGGCAGTAGGATGTTCGAAATGAGTATGCCAAAATAGACGGGGGTTATCAGATAAGGTCCAGCAACCAACATGACAACATGTGCCAAGCAGAGATAGTGTAATTGGTGACATGAGCACTTTTTTTAAAGGCAAGCATACTGCCTTCTGATTAACAAATATACCCCATGAACAAGGAAGGAAGTGGAAGAACAATTCAGTCTGGACACTTGAGCAGAATCAATGCATATTTAAACCTCCCAGATTCTACCTACTGCAGCCAGGACAAAGTAAGCCAAGATTTTGATTAGGGGTTCAGACTCCGAGCCCCTCTCTAGCTCTCCAAGGCATCAAGTGGCAGATAGGCTTTAGGGAGACAAGCCCCAGTCGATCATGGCCCAGATCCTAGGCATACTGATACCCTGTAAATGGGAAGGTAAGGGACAAAGCATTGGGTCAGTTGCTTCTTTGACAGCACAATAATGGGTTGACCTGCCTCATGTTTCTCCTATTTCCTCACCCATCCATGTGAACCTGATACTTTTCTTAGATGGTAGAGACCCTTGCCATTTCTAGTTTATATAAGTAGGCATCCTCCTCATGATCTAAATTGTGCACCCAAACAACTTCCACTTTAGTGACTGTTAGAAATTGGGTTTCTAGGTGGCATAGATATACACCCTGTCCAAGCAGGGACCACAATCCCACTCAGGGTAAGACAGATACACACCCTAAATTAACCTGTGCTCAGCCTCTGGTAGCTTGGCACAAAACAGTCAGGCTTAACTTAAGAGGCAATGTGTTAAGTATTTGTCCAGCACTTTACAGTGACCCAGTGAAAGACACCACAAAAATACTCCACACCAGTTTAGAAAAATAGAGGGTATTTATCTGAGTAAAACAAGACCAAACAGCAAGAATCCAATAAGTAAAAGTTGAGATATTAATTTTTAAACATTGTGGCCCTCATTCCGACCTCGGCGGTCTCTTTGAAAGACCGCCGAGGTTCCACCGGGCCGAAGACCCCCAACCATATTATGACTGGTGGCGACCCTCTGTCATTTTTTGGACAGAGAGCCACCAGCAGCCATACTGGCGGTCAGCGGTGTAGTGGAGGCTGCTCCTCCATCACCACAACATCATCAGAACACCGCCCACCGAATTACGTTCCAGTATTCGGCGTGGCGGTGTTCTGGTGACGGGGATGCTGGTGGCAGAGCAGCTCCCATGGATCCCGTTCCCTCCCGGACGACCACCGAGGCAGGTAAGGTGATTGTTCGACAGGGGCGGGGGTGGGGGGAGTTTGTGGTTTGTGCGTGATTGGGGGTGTGAGTGTTTAAAGGGGGCGTGTGGGTGCGTGTATGTTTGCGGGGGTGTGATGTATGTAGTGGGTATGTAACGTGTATGTATGTGTGCATGTGTGCATGTATGTTCGCATGTATGTGTGTGAGTGGTGCATGTGTGCGTGGTTGGGGGTATGTCTGGGGGGCAATGAAGGTCAGGGGCGGGGGAGGAGAGGGGGCCCTACCACATTTAGGGGTGGTAGGGGGGTCGTGGTTGTTGGGAGGGACTCCTGGGAGAAGGAGGGGGAGACCCCTATCAGTGCCAGGGAATGAATAGTGCCTACCGCCATCGATTTCGTGGCAGTTCAAAATCCACAAAATCCATGGTGGTATGCAGGGTCATGATCCCGCAGGCGGAGTAGTGACGGCCGCCTGGCTGGAGACCATTGTCTCCAGCCTGGCAGTCATTACCGCCGTGGCAGACGGTGTGGGACGTCATAATGGGTCGGTAATTACCGTCAGCCTGTTTGCGGTCCTACCACCAACATTGCACCGTCCACCAGGGTTGTAATGAGGGCCTAAATGTGAAAACAGTCCTTAGAAGTCACTATCAGTCAAAAGGTTCCTTGAGGTCATGAGAGACCTGTGAAAATCCAAAGTTAAGGCTGACCGTGATGGTAGGCCAGCTACACAACCCACACAGGGTCTTCAGAAACAGCCTCTTTGATGGAGCAAAGCGTCGACGTCGAGGGCACAATGCATCAGTTTTTGAAGCAATCAGCTGCAGAACCCACTTATGAGGCCCAGGACTGGATGGGGCACCTCAGACTCACAGATGGCAGAGTCCACCAGGAGAGTTGCAGGCAGTCTTTGATGACCCAGAGACTACAGAGAGAACAGGGTGCAACCCAACAAGCCCTTAGAGAATCTTGGGTTCAAGGATCTAGAGAATAGGTCCAGTCCCTCTCACTGCAGACAAGATGCAGCAAGCAGAAGGCCAACATAACAAAGGAAGTAGCAAAGTGGCAGTTACTCCTACAGCACAGAACACACCAAGCAGTAGGCCAAAATAGCAATGCAGTTACAGATCACCAGTCCCTCTTGGCAGCACAGCAGCATTCTTCCTGGCAGAATGTCATTGGTTCCAATAGGGCTCTGATTTGGTGGGGTTTGGGGTCCAGTATTTATACTTTGGTGCCCTGATTGTGAAAGGTGGGAGAAGCTTCTAGAGGCATGCCTTTGAAGTGCACAGATGCTTGAACCTGTCCATTGCTTACTGTTGATTCACTTTCCTTGTCACGCTCGTTTGCCTGTTTTTTAGTTGTGTCCCAGCTTTACATTCTTGGGTTTACCCCTCCCAAGGAGCATTGCATCTTTACAATATCTGTGATTATCTGGCATTGTTGCTTTCTCTGCTTGATTTTCATGCACTACTTTTTTCTTTTGTGGGTAGGACTCCATTAGAATGTATAGTTTTTAGTCCTCTCCCTCATCATGTACATGTCTTGCCATCTCCCTCATGTACGTCTCTCCCTGTGCACTCTGTGAAGCTCCGAGACCTATTGACTTTGCCAGGGCTAACTTTTGTTTTTAGCCTAAGTGTTTTCATGTTTTCATGTTTTCATTTCATAGAGGAGGTACACAACAAATGTAAAATGGAATATATTTTGTTATTTGGTGTAAATTCATTCAGTTGTTTCTGAGATATTGAAAAAAGTCCTGATTTGGATATACGCAAAGGCTCCGTGAACACTCTGGATCTCGTGCAGAGATCTAATTGGCTGCCAAAACTTCAACCAAGAAGCGTTGCCAGCCATCTTGGGACTCAGTTTCAGCCGAGTCTCAGAAACAATCATGCAACATAACAAAAAGGGGCCAGGGTAAGGACACCCTGACCCCTTAGCTCTGGTGGCAAGGTCCCAGAAGGACCACCCAAAACAAAAAAAAACACTTTTAAAAAAAACAATTTGCTGCAACTTCGCGATAGGGTTGCAAATCTGCTGCAAAAATGTAAAAAAAACTAGTGCGGTATCCCGAGCTTGTTTTACTAATGCCCCCAGGTGGGCCAGATCCCAGGGACATATGAAAAATAAAGGAGGGGTCATACGGGGCCCCCCTCCTAGAGCATTTTGTATGCCCCGGGGACTGCCACTTCCCCAGAGCTTATATTTAATTATATGCAGGGGGCCATTCAGCCCTCCTGCAGCCCAGGGACTGCCACCTCCCGAGGCAAAAGATGAAGTTAACAGGGGGGACCCACATGGCCTCCCCACAGTCCCAGGGACCACCACATCCCAAGGGTTGAAAAAGATAATGAAGGGGGTTTGTTTCTGACCCTCAAGCCCCTGAAACCACCACCTCCCTGGGCCTGCTTAGATTATATTCAGGAGGGTATGCTGCCTCTCCGCAGCCCCAATGGACTGCCACTTTCTATGGACAGAGGATGAACTTATCGCAGGGGTCCGCGCGTCCCGCCACAGCCCGGGACTGCCACCTCCCCATGACTGAAAAAAGATAATGAAGAGGGTCTGTTGCTGACCCTGTGCCCCGGGGACCACCACCTTCCTGGGGCTGTTTAGATTATATGCGGGGGGCACGTGGCACCATCTGCAGCCTTAGGGACCACCACCTCCCCAAGGCTGAATTTTAAGAGTGAAGGGGTCTGTTTACATCTCCCTGGGGCTGTTTAACCTTGAAGGGGGGGCATGAGGCCCCCTTTGAAGAACCTGTAAGGACCCTGGGGACAGTCACCCACTACGGAACCTAGATGTTTGCTCTGACTTGGTGGAAACTTTGACAGCTCCCATCACGTCAGAGCAAACGCTCTGGTCCCAGCACGCGAGAGCTGTCAAACAGCCCTCACTTGCTGGGAGTGGAGGTTTCCTCTGTTTCGATGCCCACAGAGAGATGGTTGGATTAACATAAAGTAATGAAAATTACTTTACTTTGAAAAAAATACATTAAAAATCACATAAAAAAAAAAAGGTTTACTGGGATGTTATACTTAGGTTCTGAATTTACTAATACGAAACCAGAGAAATTCAGCTGTTATAGTTAAAGTTATTTCAAGTAACTATTACTCACGGCCTAAGGTAACTGTAATGCGCACACTCGCCATGCACTGCTAATTGTACCAGATATTACAGCACCCATGACAACTTTTAAAACATCAATAAAAATATCAATGAAACATTAGAAGTTAAATTATTGAAGGAAAAACTGTGCACGGTTGGGGCGAGTTCAAGTTACCTTAGCCTACAAGTTATAGTTACTTGAAATAACTAACTATAACTTCTGAATTTCTCTGAATTTGTGCGAGTAAATTTAGGACCTAACTATAATGTCCCTGTAACCTTTGTTTTTTTAAGTGAATGTATGGACTTGAACCCCCCAAGCATCAGTGGCCCCCCTCCATTTAGGACATAGCCCCGGGGAGTGGTAGTCCCAAAGGGACTCCCTCTTATACTTTTATTAATGCCCCATGCGTGGTGGTCCCCAGGGCATCTGGGGGCCGTAGGCCCCCTGCATACATAAAGAAGGAAGCCCTGGGGAGGTGGCGGTCACTAGGGTAATGGGGGCCATGGGCCGCCCCCGCATATTCATTAAGGGAAGCCCTGGGGAGGTGGTGGTCCCCAGGGCAGCAGAGAGGGGCTGCGGGCCCCCCACAAATTTTAAAAAGTAAGCCCTGGGCAAGAGGCAGTCCCTAGGGAAGCATGGGGTCGGCGCCCCCCGCATATTTAAAAAGTGAAATCCCTCGGGAGGTATTGGTCCCCGGGGTAGCAGGGTGGCCGCAGGCTCCCCCACATATAAACAAATTAAAGCTCCAGGGAGGTGGTGGTCCCTAGAGCTGTGGGGGCCCCCCCTCACACTAAATCCCTGATTTATACAGTTTTGCACCAAAAAGTTTAGCACCGGCTTGCACCATTTCTGTGCACCAGCCTTGCACCGTATTTATGGAATGGTGCAAGTCGGTACAAAGGGTAGGCTAGTATAAATAAAAATGACGTTAGTCGGGTGAAGGTGGCGGTATGCAAGAAAGTGGTTTGGCACCCAAAAATGATGTTAGGCAGGTTAGACTAAAACAAATGACTCTAACCTGCCTAGCATCATTTTCTGATGCAAAACCATCCATACCACGTGACTCCTGTCTTAGAAAAGACAGGAGTCATGCCCACCACCCCAATGGCCAGCACAGGGGACCAGGGTCCCCTGGGCATGGCCATTGCACCCTGTGCCATGTATGGGGGCCCATTCCAAGGCCCCCTATGGCACTTTAAAAAAAAAAAAAATACATGTACTTACCTGTACTTACTTGGGATGGGGTCCCCCATCCTCTGCTGTCCTTATGGTGTGGGTGGGGGTGTCCCTGGGGTCAGGGGAGGGCACCTGTGGGCTTATTCCATGGTGTTCCACCATGGAAATAGGCCCACAGGTCCCCTCACGCCTGCCCTGACCCAGGCGTTAAAAAATGGGGCAAAGCAAGCTTTGCACCATTTTTTGACCCCTCCTCCCTATCTTGCACAATTTTTGCACAGGAGTATAAATATGGCTTTAAGGCCATGAGTCATGTTTTGCATAGGAACGCCTATCTTGCATCTCATTAAGGCAAGGTACGTTTCCACATCCAAAAAATGATTTTAACTCCATAAATTTGGTGCTAGACGAGTCTAGTGCCAAAGTATAAATATGGAGTTAGTTTTGCACCGAGTTAGTTTTAAAAAAATTACGCTAATTCGGTGCAAACAGAGTATAAATATGCCCCTAAATTTGTAATGCCCCTGTGACCTGGCCCACCCGGGGGCCTATAAAAACCAAGTGCGGCAGCCAACGCTTATTTCATTTTTATTTTTTTGCCGCATATACATGAATATCGTGAACTCACGTTAAAAAAAAATATTAAAAAATGTTTTTTTGACCCGGGGGTGTCCCTCTGGGACCCACCCACGAGTGCTAAAGGGTCAGTGTGTCTCTACCCTGACCCTTTTATCTTATTTGTACTTTTGTTCTGGGCACTCAGCTCAAACTGAGTCCCAAGATAGCTGCCAGCACTTCCTGGTTTGAAGTGTTGGCAGCCAATTAGAGCTGTGCATTTCCCTGCATGTATGATGGAACAACGTATGCACCAACCACGCATACCTGAACAATGAGGTCAAAACAACAACCACGCATGCCTTTAAAACGATTTATTGTTGTAAAGGTATGTCTAGTAAAGGCATGCGTGAAACAGAATGCGTGGTTTTCACATGCCACCCACTCTATAAACACAACAACCCCAACCCCTCCACCCGCCCTAAAACCCAACTACCCCGACCCCCACTCACAAAATAAAACTACCCCAACCCCCCACCCGCCTCCAAAATAAAGCTACCTTAATCCCCCAACCCTCCCTTAAAAACTGCCCTGATAATCCCCACCCACTGTGAGCTCTAAAACCTAGCCCAACCCCCCACCCACCCTAAAAACAACTAACCCCCACCCCCAAAAAAATGACCCCACCCCTAACAACAAAATTGCCCTGACCCCTCACCCCTGACCCTAAAAACCCAGGCCTCCACCCTCCCTAAATACAAAATTACCCTGACCCCCACCACTAAAATCCTGCCCCCACCCGTCCTAAAAACAAAATATCCCCGACCCCCCACCCCTGCCCTAAAAACCATAGTACCCTAACCCCCCACCCCTGCCCTAAAAACAAAACGACCCTGACCCCCAGTCCACCTCTTAAAAAAAATAACCCAACAACCCCACCCCTAAAAATTACCACACCCCTAGAACTACGTCCAAACCTCTTCCAGCCCTACTTACCTACCCCACCCCTAAAAACAAAATTACCCTGACTCCCCACCCCCACCCCTTAAAACCTGACCTCCCCACCTGCCCCTAAATACAAAATTACCCCGAACCCCCACCCCGGCCCTACAAACCTGCCCTCACCTGCCCTAAATACAAAATTACCCAGACCCCACATTGTGCCCCTAAAAACATGGAAATATATATATGTCCAGTTGAAGGCTTTTGCCGAAACGCGTCGACATTTGGCCGGGACAGCGTGTGTGAGTTGTTCTTTTTGGGCACTTAATTGATTAATTATTTTGTATATTTTTTTAAGTGCCGTTCACTTGTTATCTGTAAGAATTTTCTCAAATAAATGGAGCCGAGGATTTTCTACTTGACTGATTTTTGAAATTGTGCTCATTTTCTACTCTTTACGAGCGTTTGGATATTTTGCAGCCTGTTGGTGCCTTACTAGGCTGCACCGTTTTTTGAAAATTATATATATTTATATATATAATATATATATATATATATATATATATATATATATATATATATATATATATATATATAATAATGTATAACCCCTGACAGAACAATGGGGAAAGGACAGTTAGTAAGCTAAGTCTAAATTTCTTCCAATCGTAGCAGAAGTTTCATTGAAGAACAGGAACCATTGAGATGTTGGTTCTTAATAATGGACCTTAATTACACGGAGCTACCAACACTAGAGTAATAAGTATAGCCTTACAGTGAAGTGGATCGATTCGAGTCACTTTACTCTTTGGATATAGTAAACATAATACAAACCTATTTTGGAGTTCAGGAGCTCCAAAGCAGTTAACATCAGTAGGCAGAGGAACAGGGAGATAGGTTAAAAGTAGTCTGAGCAGATTAGCAGAAGACTGTCGACAAAGGTCCGAACTAGTTCAGAGCTAAGGCAACCAGACACACTGGCTACACTTAGGCAACTGAGGCTAAGATGTGGCACACAGATGGAAAAACACAAAAGTAAACTAGTCTGGGCTCAATAATTACAACAAGATTCCGTGCCTACAGATCACAGGCGAAATACAAGGTTTGCCTTCGAGATATAATACCTTAACAAGAGTGTGGCATTAACACTGCAGAGACCCCGTATAAGAGTTGTTGGAAACACAGTACAGCCTCGAAACTGGTAAAGCAAAACTCATTGGAAGAACAGGAGATGTCGGAAGATATATTCAATGCTCAAATTGTTGCATACTGGGAAAACCCTGAAACATCGTTGCTGGGACTTTTTCTCATAAACTATAATCGTGCACACAACTTGTTCCAATAGCACATTTAGGCCCATATTTAAGAACAATTACCCACAACTCCGCTAGCAGTGTTGTCCGTAATTTTTCTTAATGTGAGCTAACGCCATTCCCTAACGCATCCGTGCGCCATATTTAAGTAATGATGCACAATGGCGCTAAAGAATGGCAGCATCTCAAAAAAAGATGCTAGTCGGTGATGGATGGCATTAGGGGATATGGCGCTGGTGTGTCAAAAATGATGGTAGGCTGATTAGCTGCAAGATATCTGCCACTAGTCAGCCTAGCATCATTTTTTGCCGTACAAGCAGCCAAAATATTAATTCTGTCTAAGTATAGATAGGAGTCATTACCACTACCCAAATGCCCATCACAGAGGACCAGTGTCCCCAGGTCAAGCCTAACATACCAAGTGCCAAATAGGGGGCCCCTTGTAAGGGGCCCCCAGTGGCACACCACACACATACACTTACCTGTGATGGGAATAATGACGGTAATCGGGCTTAGCTCCATTATTTTGGTCCGCCTCCTAGTTGTGTGTGGTTTCAGCATCAGGAGTTAACTATGGTGCTGTGGGGCTAGCGTCATTTTTAGGAAGGGAACGCCTACCTTGCATCTCACTGATGCAAGGTGGGTTGGCTTGTCCTAAAAACAGCGCTAACTCCAAAATTTTGATGCTAAATGGGTCTAGCATCAAAATGTAAATATGGAGTTAAGTTAGCGCTGATTTAGCATCAAACTAAATGACGCTAAGGTGACGCTAACTTTCCTTAAATATGGGCCTTAGCATGTAACCAAAACTTATGCAATTCTCAGCTGATCATTTTACTACCCAGCACATCAAATTGTGAACATATGCCTAGTTATTTATATATATATATATATATATATATATATATATATATATATATATATATATATATATATAATTTGTTTAGCGCTTAGTACCCCTGATGATGCATCGAAGCGCTTTACGTTGAGTAGCACGATACTCAGAGCCTACCTAGTTTGTTGTCAGTCAATTGGTTATTGGGGTTAGTTTGCATTCTGTGTGGGGGCTTGTTTTGTTTGATGTGATTATTAGAGGTGGTACATGAGGCAGAATTACCAGCTGGAATTAATATTGTTATGGTTTCAAAAGAGTTTTAAGGTAGATAGTTATGAGATTTTTAGAGTAACTTGTACACAGATGAGGGAGAAAGAAGGTAGGCAGAAAGAAACAGAGGTCGATTTAAAAAAGATAAATGCTTGGAAGGTCAGTTTTTCATGCAGGAGTTTAAGGGATACAACAGGTTGAGATTTTTGACGTGCAATTTGTGGATGTAAACCTGTTGAAAGAAACAGTTTCATTGAAAGATACTTCTCACAGTAAAAAAGGAAGCACAGTGTGACAAATAAGAGCATCTTTTTATATACCCACTACACCATATTAAATACTATACTATACAAGTATTGGAGTTCATGCAAATTATATGCGCCATAAACAATATAGTATAAAAAATGTTTGTAAACATCCATCAACTTGAAAATATAACAAGGCAATTAATATAGACACATTGCAGTAACCATTGGTATATTCGGTGCCAGGTTTGTCACTCATTCAATGCCTGATTTGGAAGGTGCCTGAACCTGAAGAGCACCCCAACAGAATAGACATCATGTCCAGCAGAATGGATGTGTCTGTAGTCACCTGCTCCTTCTACGATCCACCTTGCCTCGTAGTGGCAAGTGGCATAACTGCACATTGTTAAAGTACGGAATTGAAAAAGAATGTGGTATGTTCGGTCTAGTAGTGTCCAGAAGCGGTTTCTTCATTAGTACGGGGAAGTGTCACCCTCCCCCATCGACTCCCCTTCCCGGCTGCAGGGTGGAGAACAAGCACAGGCCTCCAGGGCCTGAAGAAGCAGAGAAGCATTTGGATTGGTTAGGGGATCCTCCTTAGTGCATCAGACTGGAGAGGAACACTGAGGAGGACGTGGAGCTTGTTGGTAAGTACAATTTTATTTTATTTTATTTATTAGGAATGTGTAATGCATGTAAGTGTAGTGATTACGTCAGTACTTACGTTTTATGGCTTTTGGATGGAGGGGTTGTTTTTATTTAGGTTTTGGGATGGAGGGGTTGGTTGTTTTTTAATTTTGGATAGAGGGGCTGTTTAATTTAGTTTTTGGGAAGCGGTGTGGCACTTAGCTCGCCCCACCACTTTCTAAGGCTACCAGCCACCCCTGGAAATTAAACAGCTGCATCTCCCCCAACAACACATCCCTGTAAGTCAATTTGAACTGGACCCCCTCAACCATCACACAAAACTGTTGTTAACGCGTCTCTTTATGACTAATTTATACACTTGGGACTCATTTTAGGCTAATGAATCTTTCGACCCTGATTGAAGACACCTTAGGACGAAATAGCTAATCAGCATGTCAATCAATATGTCAATAACGTCATCAATATTTATTATAACGAGGCAATTTACTTTAGTCAAAGACATTTAATAAGACTCAGGACACCACCATGACCTTTCAGTCATGAATACCCACACTAGTTTAGTACATTTTGTGATATTTATTCCCTATTGATTACAATTCTACTAGTAAGTTTATTAATCTCAAAACCAAGAAGCACATTAGCATAGTCACAATATGGCAACTCTGATAAGACTTCATCAAAGCGAGAATCATGAATATTAGAACATAACACGGCGTCAACATAGATCTCTCTCAGCAAAGTAATGTCAGCACGTTGTTCAACAAAGTATAGATTCAGTCATTTGTCTATTTGCGTCTGTTTAGTGAACCCCTTAACTAACCTCGAATTAGCATTGGCATGTTGGGCTTCATGCAAAACAATTTAGTAACATCAATTTGGAAAAACCTCTAACTATGGTCTCTGTCAAAAGAAGCAGTTGGTACCTAGAAAGGAAAAGCAAACAGACAATCACAGTATCATTGTCATATAGTTACCCTCCGTATTGGGTCAGCATACAGATTTTGTCTTCGTCCTCAGGACATCAGTTGATTCGCCATCAGTCAGGAACTGAGCTTGGGTAGGAAGGGCAAAAGGGTACTTCCCTCATAAGGAGGTAAAGTAGAAACTGGCAATATAAAGGCAAGGTTGGTTTTAAGAACCAAACAGCAAAGTCTCTATGCAAAGTGACAAAGTGTCTGGGTCATAGCAAATCGCATCAGCATCTCCCCTCTCCTAGTCTCCTCGTTCTCCAGTCTAAACTACTTCCTTGTGTCAAGGGTTTTTATCCCTTTTTCGTTGTACAGTCCCCTAAAATCTAATTGGTTGGGGTCGATACCCCACTATCTTCCACCAATAGAGTTTAAATTATCTCATCAAATTTGTCACCCCATAAAAGTTCTCACGTAGTTTATTGGTCCTTGTGATTGACGTCTTCAGTGGGTAGAATGTCCGGTATGATTTCATCCTCTCGTGGTCCTTTGCACATCTTTAGTCAGTGGCTCCATTGTCTGTACCGGTTCAGGCGACCTTGTACCTGCGAGTAGTCCACAATGTTGCATTCAGCTAAAATGTTTCTTCAAGAAAGTCGAATTTCACGAGAACGGATCTACTACAGTTACATTCAGCTTTTAGCTTTGGAAAAACAAGAGTTCATGTCCTTTAGCAAGTCAGCACACTGCACATTAGAAAAACACATTTAATATGAGAGCCAGGCATCTGGGCCTCGACTCATGCTATCTAAGGCCTAATGATTTTTTAGCAAAACTTTAGCATATAACCTTTAACAATTAATGTAAAACTATCTCTTAATATAACATTTCATCATTATTAGTAATTTTCATGAGTCCCCGTAGATATTGACGGCCACTCCCCGTGGGCACATTTCAAGCATGCGTTTTGCAAAATACATTAGTACATTTTTCTATGCAGCATTATTATACATTAGTTCATCAACATTTCATGTTAATATTGATTATATAAGCTACGCTTTCTCACTGTTATCATGTTCGAGATGTTCATGTTGCAATGACACTTCTCCCTCTCAGTCTCAGCTGGTCTACTGCATGTAGCCAGGCTTGTGCTATATCAAAATCTAAAGTTAGAATAAAAAGAGTGTGCCTCTGATTTGCTAATGACAGGTCTATGCATGGTTTTAGGATATTGTGGTCTTGCAGCTGGAAACCATTTGGCTTTTACCTGCAGCATGACTCAGACATGAGATGTGAGCCAGCAGCTGGGGATTGTTGGTAGTGCAGTTGAAAATAAATTTTCCTTGAACTACAACACAGTTGGCTGCCCTGCAGATGACATAGCTGGAGCATAGAATGGATACTTTGTGCTCAGAAACATTCTACATAGTTCCAGCAACATTCTGTGAAGTCAGAACTAGTAATATTCAAGGTTCTGCTTCCTGTGACATGACTTCCCAAGGCAATGGCAACCAATGGTTCATTTTTATTAATGAATAAAATGTATTTGATGTAAAACTAAAACTATAAGCATCCACCTTAAATAACACACCTGATCGTAGATATTCAGTTGTTAGCGTGCATGGTCCTTAGTAAGTAAACTTACAAGGGGATGCGTATAGGTCAATGAACCTTTTGGATACCATTGAGTATCCTAGTCATGTAGTGACTACTAAAATCCGAAATCAACATAACCAATCTTCAATATAATATTAACAACAACTATACCATCTATTCACGAATAACCACATCACGGTGGAAAGTTAAACAATTTTATTTCCTAATTGATTACAATACTAAAGCATCTGTTAGACCAAACTTTATTCAATCATCTTAGTATTAGTTCATTATTGAACATCAATAACATAATCAAATCAGAAACTTGAAGAAGCATATGCTTGAATACTCCTACAAAAGCTAATAAAAGACTTCCAGCATCAAATAGCAGAGTTCAGCAGTTAGCTCATCAGTCATTTGTCACCGTCAACATCACCTCTAAGAGCCTACCTAACCAAGATTAGCATTAGCATGTGGGACGTCATGCAAAACAATTTAGAAAACATACATTAGGAAAAACATCTAAGTGAAAATCTATAAAAACAGCGCTATTGGTACCTAGAGGAAAAGGCACAAGTTAGTCAGTCACATTTTAATAGCTACCTATCCACAGAATGGATCAGCAACAAAGTCAGTCTTCGTCTTCAGGTCATTAATTGATCAGCTTCAGAGTTAAAGCCCAACGACAGAATCTCGAACAGCGTCTCCTGACGTCATCAATTCTTCCCTCGCATCTGAAGTTTTAGCCCCTTGTCATGGCTTTTTATTAGGGTCTCCCAGTCCATCCCCCTAATTGCCAATTGGTCAGTCAGTCAGCAGATATGACTTTATCCTATGATAATATTTGTTTACCAAATCTACAGATTTTAATATCAGTCCTTTCACAAGTCGTGGATTGGTCCACTATACGATGTCAGCATCATCTGGCTCTTCAGGTATCAAAATAGTTGCATGTTCCTCTTCAGTCAGTGCATCCATTGTTCAAGTCCTGGGGAAGTACATTTAGCCTACTCTACACATAATTATATCAAAATGTCTTCATCCTCTCCTGTCCGCCGGTACATTGCAGAAAATTTCTAGCTAAGCTACTTTAACATCGGGTGGATCAAGGACAGGTCATACATACAGCTTCTTGCAACGCGGTTAACATTCCAGCTCTTGGTGTGCGAGGCCTAGGAAGACTAGGCCTTAAATTCTGTTAAGTTAGCACTACAAGTTAATACAAAACATAGGTTATACATTTCGATATGACATATTACTACATTATTGTTTTACATTTTTATTATTTCACACTGTTTTAGTTATTTTAATACAATATCATATGAATGGCTGACATGCCCAGAGGGTGCATTTCCAAACGTGCACATTATTTTCTCTACGATTAATTTCTCTATCACTTTTTTATTATTCAAAACAAGTAAACATCATTAATAATTTTCTAATTAGCATATCTGCTTCAGCAGACCCTCCCTCCTCTGATGACTAAATATGTCATTACACCTTTCTTTACCAACATTTTACAGTTCTGTCTCGGCTGTATTTTGCCTTCTTCTCAAATTTCCTCTATAGATTCTTCCCCGGGGTGGTTCTTCCCTCCTCTGATTATTTTTAGATCTCCTTAATTTTATCTTTTGCCATAATCTGCATATGACCCATAATCCTAATATATAAGCAATGACAATTAATATTCCCTGTACAATTTTCAATAAAACCCCATTCCAAATTTGATTAAACCAATTGCCTACTGAAGCAACACCTTTTCCAACCTTCTCCCAAACCCCTGGTTCCTTCAACTCGTTCAAATCCTTACTTGAATTAGTTAAGTTAGTGAGTAAGGGCCATATGTACGAACACTTTTTCCCATAGACACAGAGGGGGTCATTCCGACCCTGGCGGTCCATGACCGCCAGGGCGGAGGGCAGCGGAAGCACCGCCAACAGGCTGGCGGTGCTTCCTGGGCGATTCTGACCGCGGCGGTAAAGCCGCGGTCAGAAAAGGGGAGCCGGCGGCTTCCCGCCGGTTTCCCGCTGGCCCAGGGAATCCGCCATGGCGGCGCTGCTTGCAGCACCGCCATGGGGATTCCGACCCCCTTCCCGCCAGCCTGTTTCTGGCGGTGTCCACCGCCAGAACCAGGATGGCGGGAACGGGTGCCGTGGGGCCCCTGGGGGCCCCTGCACTGCCCATGCCACTGGCATGGGCAGTGCAGGGGCCCTCAAAGATTTTCACTGTCTGCTTTGCAGACAGTGAAAATCGTGACGGGTGCCACTGCACCCGTCGCACACCTTCAACTCCGCCGGCTCCATTCAGAGCCGGCTTCATTGTTGAAGGGGCTTTCCCGCTGGGCCAGCCGGCGGTCTTATGGCGGTCGCCCGCAGGCCCAGCGGGAAAGCCGGAATGGCCGCCGCGGTCTTTTGACCACGGAGCGGTCTTTCGGCGGGAACCGCTTGGCGGGCGGCGACCGCCGACCGCCGCGGTCAGAATGACCGCCAGAATGGGGAAAAATCTTTGCTACATCTGGCCCTAAGTCCCTTATCTCTTTACTATTGTTAGATACGTACGAACAACAATGCCTAGCATTAATCATCCTACAGGCTCCGCCGTCTTTCGCTAAAAGTATGTCTAAAGCCAGCCTATTTTGAAGCGTCATGGCTCTATCCGCAGCTAATTCAGTATCTAACAGTATCTTCAGTATTACCCTGTAAAATTTATCAGCATATTATTCACAATAGTAGACACATTTTGTATCTTTATTGCATTTAAAATAACTCCTACAGAAGGAATTACTGCACCAAAACTATCTCCCACAATTGCAGAAGAGGTTTCCCTCCTCTGTCGCTTATGATGTAATTCAGTCAGTTTCGGAAACATCTTTAGGTCATCTATCTGATAAATTTTAGGGAAAACTATCCCCAAATAGCATGTCCCATACCATCCTCTAGGATAATAAGCATTCAGTCCACAAATATAATAGATCCCAGGAATTGCAGGTTCCTGACCATTCAGCATAAAAGTCAATTTGCTCTGAAACAAAAACACATGACTACATTCACTCGTTCCCACAAATAAAGTGTCAGTGCGTGATTTTGGCCTATATATACAAAGCTTCCCTACATGTAATGCATCTAGAGCTAACTTTCCTTGCGTTTTAATAGCAGTGTAATCACAATCGTTCTTATAAGTTATTTTCTCTAATCCCTTCTCTATCTTTTCCTTCAATGCCTTTCTCCTGTCATCAGTATGGTCTATAAAGCTCTTTTCTAAAGGTGTAAGCAAACATGTTAGGTCAGTGGTTCCCAACCTGTGGTCCGGGGACCCCTGGGGGTCCGTGAAGCCTTCTCAGAGGGTCCGCGACTGCTTAGAAAATTACAAAAATATTAACAAATTTTGACAAATAAGGTTTCCAGTAATGACTCAGTGGGGTCACCAGATTCCAATGATGATTCAGTGGGGGTCCCTGGGTTCCATTAATGATAAAGTGGGGGTCCACAGAGGTCAAAGGTTTGGGAACGAATGTATGTCGGAACAACGCCTGCCGAAACAGCGAATGCCTGAACAATGAGGTCAGAACAACAACCTCGTTGTTACCACTAATGCCTTTACCACGAATGCCTTAACAACGATTTTTCGTTGTAAAGGCATTCCTGGTAAAGGTATTAGTGATAGGCATCCATTGTTCCTGCATGCATCCACCCTGGCCCCCCACCCCCACCCCTAAAATTTACCGCGACCCCCCCTAAAACCACACCAACCCCCCACCCTTGCCCCTAAAACTACCCCAACCCCCACCTCCTCCCTAAAATTACTGTGACCCCCACCCTACCCCCAAAACCTAAAACAACCCCAACCCCCACCCATCCCTGAAACCTAAAGTACCCCAACCCCCACCCCTAAAACTACTCCGAGCCCCCCACCCTGCCCCTAAACCTAAACCCCCCAACCCCCCATCCCGCCCCTAAAATTACCCGACCCCCCAACCCACCCCTAAAACCTAAAACCTAAAACCCCAACCCCCCATCCCCCCTAAAACTGAAAATACCCCGACCCCCACCCCTGCCCCTAAAACTAAAACCCCAACCCCTCCACCCCGACCCCGCCCCTAAAACAGAAAATACCCCGAACCCCACCCCGGCCCTAAAACTAAAACCCTGCCCCCGCCCCTAAAACAGAAAATACCCCGACCCCCCAACCCGCCCCTAAAACTAAAACCCCGACCTCCCACCCCGCCCCTAAAACAGAAAATACCCCGACACCCCACCCCGCCCCTAAAACTAAAACCCCGACCCCCCACCCGGCCCTGCCCCTAAAACTAAAACCCCGACCCCCCCACCCTGCCCCTAAAACAGAAAGTACCCCGACCCCCCATCCCTGCCCCTAAAACTAAAACCCCGACCCCCCACCCCGCCCCTGAAAACAGAAAAAACCCGACCCCTGGCCCTAAAACAAAAACCCCGACCCCCACCCCTGCCCCCGCCCCTAAAACAGAAAATACCCCGACCCTAAAACTAAAACCTGACCCCCCACCCCGCCCCGCCCCTAAAACTAAAACCCTCACCCCGCCCCACCCCTAAACAGAAAATACCCCGACCCCCCCACCCCCGGCCCTAAAACTGAAACCCGACCCCCCACCCCTAAAACAGAAAATACCCGACCCTCACCCCGCCCCTAAAACTAAAACCCTGACCCCCGCCCCCTGCCCCTCTCCCCTACAACTGAAAATACCCTGACTCTCCACCCTGCCCCGCCCCTAAAGCTAAAACCCCGACCACCCACCCCCACCCCACTTTCCCGAGTTGTCGCCTCGTCACGTCGTCCTCCTCCACCGACTCCCTTGTTTGTGCCTTAACCACAGAGGTGCGTTGTTCAGCACATGCGTGGTTAAGGCACAAAACAACAAAGTCGTGGTTAAGGAAAGCGTTGTTCCGCTTTCGTTAACCAGGACTTCATTGTTCTGGTGTCGGCCTTAAGGGCATTTCCCTTTGGGAACCACTGTGTTAGGTTATTCTTGTGAGCGTATGCGGTCCCAAACGTTAATGTCGATTCAAAGAAGCCTCTAACTAATACTGTATCATGTTCTTTAGCTATTTACTCAAATATCTAATAATAGGAACAAATGAAAACACTACGCCATAATTAGAGTAAAAGTATTGTATATACTCTTGGTTATAGAATCTTGTTAGTAGCAAACTACAGTTTATGCCATATGTTAAAAGCAAACTATGGTACGTAACTCCTTCTTCTATTGAGGAAGGAATTTGCGTACACACAAAAAAATTCCTTGCATCCATTGTCTCAACATATTCACTTAACAAGCGATAGAATACATTAGAGGAAATCTCTCCTTGAGCATTGTATAATCATGCAAGTATTTCTCATCAAGCTTAAACCTTTCTAAAGTTGTTAGTGTAGTAGTTTCAGGAACAGAAACAATAGTAGCCCTTTTCATATCATGAATAGACATTCCCACAATCATAATTACAAACACTATTCCACACATAACTGCCACTCCGACACTCAAATATCTACAATACCTAACAATTCTAACTTGATTATTTAGCTCAGCCATGACCTGTAAAGAATCAGAAAGCAGAAATAACTCAGAGATAAATACAGCACAAAATGTAGAAAATGAAGAAAAAATTATTTCCTACAGTTCAGTTTCACCTCCAGAAACCCTTTTCCTTTTGTCAAAATCAATTAGCAGCTTGTCACATCCGGGTTTTCATTTGTCACATCACGTTATCAATGTATCTTTTGGTTTTATTTCAACAGTTACTTTCTTAAATTTCTTAGATTAGCTCAACAATTCAGTTCTTCGAACACCTTCAGGTTACATCAAAATACTGACTCGGAACTTCTCTATCAAAACAAAAGAACATAAACTTGTGTTGCCATTCTTTGGTAGCTGCATATGCCCACTCAGGACCTGAGTATCTTCGACTTGCTATTCTCTTTCCTTTTAACCTTTGTTCACCACCTAATTCTCCTTCACTCAGTTCTTCCTTTCTCGTAGTATCCACTTCTTCTTCTATTGTTTCATTTATGACCAATGCCTTCTTCTTCCCAATCTGTGATTCAGGCCAATTATCTCCTTTTCTTGTTCCTTCTGTCAATATTCTTCTCAAGATTGTACACTTTTCATTTTCTTTCTCTATGGTGTTTTCTCTTGATGGACTTACAACGGGCTCAGGAGGAGTCAAATCACCTTGACTTTGTTCTGTCTCATCTCTTTGACCCTCTTGGTCTGGCACTTGCTCTATCTGCTTTTCAGCAGCGTCTGCTTCTGGGAGAACCTCCGCTGAGCTAGGCTCTCCTGCTGTATCCATTGATATAGGCTCTTGCACACACTCCTGTAATTCTTCACTCTCGTCTCTTACAGGGGTGATACTCCCACCTTCTTCAAGTCCAGGTTCAACTTCAGGTTCTGTTGGCTTTTGTTTTGGTTCAAGTGTAGTTACCTGTTTCGCTGTTGTTGGTGCTCTCAACAACACTTCTTCATGCTCTTGTGGACTCACCACTCTCTTTGTATGACTTGCGTGTATCCAGTTCGGGAGTCCTGCACACTTCACAGCTGTCGTCGTTGTTAGCACCACCTGGGAAGGACCTTTCCAACGCGGTTCCAAACAGGTCTTGCGGACGTGCTTTTTGATGACGATCCAGTCTCCGGCTCTCAGATAGTGACCTGGGTCATGGATGGGTGGCAGGGTGGTGGCCTGCACCTACTGAGAGAAAGAACGAACCACATCAGCCAGACCCTTGCAGTAGTCCAATACCATATCATCTGTAATATTGACAAGTGCATTTGCTGGAACTGCTGGCAATCTCATTGCTCTGCCCATGAGGCTTTCATGGGGCGACAGCCCTGTCTTCCTGGCAGGTGTGTTTCTCATTGACATCAATACCAAAGGTAATGCGTCTGGCCATTTCAGATTTGTAGCGGCACACATCTTGACAATTCTTGATTTCAAAGTACCATTCAATTGTTCCACTAGTCCTGATGCTTCAGGGCGATAGCTACAATTCAACTTCTGCTCATTGTTTAGTGCTGCACATAAGAGTTTAATCACTTCGTTATTGAAGTGAGTTCCCCTATCTGATTCTAAAGAGATCAGAAATCCGAAACATGGTGTTAACTCTCTAAGCAACAACTTCGCTACTGTGAGACAGTCATTTCTTCTTGTGGGGTATGCTTCAATCCAGTGACTAAAGACACACACAATCACCAACACGTACTTCGGACCTCCACACGCAGGCATTTCAATGAAATCCAATTCCATTCTGCTGAATGGACCTCCTGCTCTTCCAATGTGGCTTAAATTCACCACTGTCCCTTTTCCCACGTTCAGTTGCTGACAAACTATGCATCGATGGCATACTGCCTCTGCTGCTTGCCTGAATTTAGGATTGAACCAATCAATCTTGAACAATCTAATCATGGCATCCCTTCCAATGTGTGTCTGCCCATGATAGTAACGGGCCATCTGAGACAATAAACTATTAGGCCCAGACCATCTGACCCTCTTCAGAAACCCTAATTTCATCAGTTCTTTGAACACATTTTATTTGAACCCAGTCGTTTTTCTTCTTTGTCTGCATTGTCCTGCAATGTTTTCAATTCTTCCAATGTATCAATCACCTTTAATGCAAAACTTGTGCAAGTATTATCTTCTTCAGGAATCAGTTCCCACTTGCCTTTAAACGATATACAGTTCAATGCGCAAAACCTTGTGACTTGATCCGCATATCCATTTCCCAATGAAATGTAATCCTGTGTCTTTTGATGTGCACTGCGTTTTACCACTGCAGTCTCTTCAGGTAACTGTATTGCGTACAACAAGTCTTTTATCTTGTCGCCATTTCTCACTGGTGTGCCAGTAGAGGTCAGGAAACCTATTTGTGACCACAATTGACCAAAATCATGAACAATTCCAAATACATTTTGACTGTCTGTATAGATTATGACTCTTAGTCTTGCAAAAACATGGCATGCTCTAGTAAGAGCTACCAATTCAGCCACTTGTGCAGAATATACACCTCGAAGCCAAGAAGCTTCTAATGTGCCTGTGATTGTACGTAATGTATATCCTGCTCTCAATGTCCCTGTTCCATCTCTGAGACAGGAACCATCAACAAAGACAATTTGGTCATTTTCCTCTAATCGCGTATCTCTAATAACATGCCTTGGTTTTGTACACAGTTCAGTTACCTCGAGACAATTATGCTCGATGTCCTCCACTTTTTCAATTTCAACAGTATCACTTGGAAGCAAAGTCGCTGGATTCAACACTGTACATCTTTTCAATGTTACATTTGGAGCACCCAATATGCTCGTCTCATACCTTGTCAGTCTTGCACCAGTCAAATACTGCATTTTCGTCTCTGTCAGTAGGATCTCAACAGAATGTGGTACCATTACCATCAAAGGGTATCCCATGACTACTTCCTAACGTGGAGGAAGACTTTGACCAACTGCGGCTACTGAATGCAGACAACCTGGTAAAGCCGCTGCGACTGGGTCCAAGGTAGTTGAAAAATAGGCTACTGGGCGATAAGCACCTCCATGGACCTGTGTTAGAACATACAAAGAACAAGCATCATGTTTATGGCAAAACAATATGAATGGTTTCGTGTTCCCACTGCTGGAGCTCTGCACAAACTCTCTCTTAGTTCAGTGAACGCCTTCATCTGAGTCTCATCTAGGGAAATGGGATCTGTAATTTCCTTATGAGTTAACTGCTGTAATGATTTGGCAAGCTCAGCAAAATTTGAAATTCACTGTCGCAATACCCTACCATTCCCAGAAACATTCTGACATCTCTTTGTGAAGTCAGAGGTCTTCTCTGCAGAATCATGGTAATTCTTTCCCTTGATATTCTCCTTGACCCTTTCTCAATCTGGTGTCCCAGGTATTTCACTGATTTCTGACAATACTGCAGTTTTATAGGTGACACCTTATGTCAAAATTTTCCCAAATGATTTAACAGGGCAATCAAGTCGTACTTACACTCGTCCCTTGTCCTGGATGCAATCAGCAAATCATCAATATATTGCACTAGAGTCGATTGGTATGGTAATTCCAACAACTCCAGATTCTATTTCAGGATCTGATTAAACAGAGATGGTGACTCCCTATACCGTTGTGGAAGCCTGCACCAGCTGTAGACTCTGTCTAGGAATTTGAAACTAAAAAGAAACTGACTATCCTCATGAAGAGGCACAGAAAAGAAAGCTTGTGACAAGTCAACCACTGTGAACCACTCTGCATCGCAAGGAATCTGAAACAGTGTCACTGCTGGATTTGGCACCACTGGGCAACACTTGACCACCAAATCGGTCACTTTTCTCAAATCCTGTACAATGCACACTTTTCCACACGGCTTCTTTAAGCCCATTATTGGTGAATTACATGGACTGCTCAACACTTCTTTCAAAACCCCCTGTTTCAGAAAATCTCCAATTATATGCGCCACTTTCATTAGGACATCCTGTGCCATGTTATACTGTGGAAGTTGTGGGAATACTATGTTTGGCTTCAAAGTGATCTTAATCAATTCTACTCCTTTAATCAAACCCACTTCTTTTCCTGTCAAATCCCACACATTTTCCTGCGTGCAATTGTTTCACAGTAAACATTGGGAAAAACTCAATCAATGGGTATCCCTCATTAACGTTGTTGACCATTGTCTCAGACACCTGTTCTTCTTCATCATCACTATTAGTTTGTACCTCAATCCCAGTGTTTGAACAACTAATGGAGCATTTTGTCTTGCACAGTAAGTCCCTTCCCAGTAGGGATACTGGACTCGAATCACAGACTACAAATCTGTGTAGCCCCTGAAAGTTACCAATCTCAACCTGCACTGGATCTGTGATTGGATTGTTAACTGTCTGTTCTCTACTCCCACAACTTGAACTGTCCTGCCTGAAAGAGGTAAATTTGGAACTTCTTCACTTCTTATTGTAGAGCGTGTAGCTCCCGTGTCCACTAAAAATTAGACCTTGTAACCCATCACCTTCCCTTTCACAAAAGGTCCTCTCTGATCTACTTTTAAGGACCCTGCAAGCATACACAGTCCTTCTTCTGAACTGTCACTCATCCATTCTTCGTTTAATTCTTCCTCACTATGGAAATGGAATTGGTGTACTATGTCATTACTTCTGTCTTGTCTTTGACCTGTGACCTGCTGAGTAAGCATCATCTGTTGCTGTTCCATTGGGGCTTGAGGTATCTGCATTTGCTGTCTAGGTACCATAGGAACCTGCTGCTGTATTGGTTGCAACTGTGTTAGTTGTGCAAGCGGCACTTGCATCTGCTGCACAGGTTGAACATTTTGCACTCAGTACTGAATATTTGGAATAAATCCTCTCATTTTTGGGACTTTCACAGTTTGAAATGTACTGACATCGCCACCTTACTGAACAACACCATCCTGCACCATCAACGGACACTCCCGCTTCCAGTGTCCCACGTTTCCGCACAAATGACACGGCAACATCTTTTTCATTCCCTGCATGTCATTCTGAACTACCACAGTACCCAAATCTGGGCCACGTGTCATGTCAATGCCACAATCTCTACCTCTCATCTGAGGCTGGAACATAATAGTTCTCTGCTGCTGCGGCATCAGTTGTACTAAAGCTCCTTGCACTCCTGTCTGAGCTGCCTTTATTTGCATCACCATTGCTTTTTCGTTCAGCTTTTTCTGCTTCAATTTGATCTCATCACTACAGTATTTTGCATACTGAAACACCTCATCAATCGGTTTCACTTGCCAACAAATCAAATGACTCTTAATCATCTGTCCTACTTCTGGTCTTAACCCTTCGATGAATCGGAACACAAAATGCAGCATGTCTTTCGGCTCAATTGCTTCCTTACCTCTATACTCTTTAAATGCTTTCAGAAATCTCTCATAGTAGGTGTGTATCAACTCCTTAGTCTATTGCACTGTTCCGTCAATTCTCTGCCAAGCAATATATTTAGGCAAAATTCTCGTCTTCAGGAATTCAATCACCTTATAATAATGTTTCATCACCTCAGGTGAGTTTGCACCTGTATCTCTATCCCTTTCCGGTCAATCCACTGCTCTCTTACATTCAACTCATAAATCAGTCAGAACCACTATCTCCAATAATGTATTTAAGTCTTCCCACAGACATTTAGAGAGTTTTACAAACCTGTCTGTCTGCTGATACCATTCAACTGGTTTCTCTCTCAGTTTCGGGTAATCATTTGTGAATGACAATATATCACTTCTGTGCCATGGGACATGAACAAATTGCCCTTCTGGAATTTCTCTCATTGGTAACATTTCTACTGGATCCCTTTCTTTCTGAACACCTACAGACCCTTCTTGTGAGTCTTGTTTCCCTTTATCCTTCTTCTTTGCCCATCCACCTTCCCACTTCTCTAATGCTCCCCAAATCTGAGCGCTCTGCAACAATTCGTTTAGGTGAGCCATCATTCCTGCTGACCTCATGTGCTCAAAATCCTTTGCCTCGAAATCTAACCTGTGACTTCATTTCGAATGCTTTGCTTTCTCAATCTCGATATCATGTTTTTCTGCTAGCTCTGCCAATTTCTGATGTGTCTTACTCACTTCCCTTGTAATTCTTGGACACAAGTACCTCAGCTCTTCTTCGGTGTAGGATTCTAACCTGTTCACTCCCATCGTTCCCTCAACTAGCTCTGTTACTTCTGTAGCTAACCTTACACGATTTATCTGCTCTTCACCCTTGGACGTATTTGGAGGTGTATTTAAACTGTCCAACCATTCACTCAATTGCTGAGCTGTCAGTCCCAGTAAAAAGATGTTACTTACATTTGGCACTGGTGCCTATTGCATTGCTGCACCTGGAGTTTGCGGTGTCAAAAGTGTCAAACTTTGACTCGCAATCGGGTCATTTACTGCACCTGGAAGTGCTACAAGTGGACTAAGATCCATTGAAAGTCTAGATCCATTAAAGGTCTGACCCATAGATGACATCATCTGCACAGGATCATTCACTCCCCTCCTCACAAGGCTCTGTGACATTTCACTCTGATCTCCTGCTTTCTTTTGTGCAAATAGAGGTACCGCTGGACCAACAGTAATCGGTAGTGATATCGCACCTGAGGCTGACCTGACACTCGCACCTTGTGAAAAAGTTACCCCCATAGCCTGGTTCATCATTGGTGTGACATGTGACTGTGTCCCTGTTATCGGTGTAAACTTTGGCAAACCCTGTGACTGTGCCAGAGGCAATAACATTGGAGTAGGCTCAGTCTGAACTAGCATTGGCCTCGGAAGAACTTGTTCCAATGGCACCACTAAGTTTGAAATTGTCTCAAGAACTGGTCCTTCTGGATAAATTCTATGTATCGATGGTGGATGCATCTGGGCTTGGACCACAGAAGTAGTCCCTGCATTAGGAGTACTCTGTACCACCCCTTGTACCTGTCCATTATGTGTCTGCGCTGGTCCCACTGTCCCTGATGCTTGTGCTGGAGCAGTTGGGGCAGAACTAGTACTTGGACCCCCTGGATGAGTCGCATATGGCGGAGGTGGATCCCTCAACAGCTGTGTAATAAGATCCTCAACATCTGAATCCTCATCGTCTACATAGGGCTTTTTCTTTTTCTTTGTCCCTGTACTCTCATCTCCCTTAACAGTATCTTCTTTCTCTGACTCTTCTTCTTCTGCGATTGCAGGAAATAATTTAATTCCCTGTAGTGTGTCTGTTCTCCACCTTTTCTGCTCCCAATACCACCTGGCTTCTGCCAATGACTTTTCCACCTTCTTTATTCTCCTCTTAAATTTAATCTCTTGTTGCTGTCTGGCTACTAACTCCCAAACTGCTAAAGCCTCAAACTGTTCTGGTCTCGGTAATGGCTTTGTCTCATATAATGACATTCGCAATTCATCCAAAATTCTCAAATTAAACGTTCCATGCTCTGGAAATGCTAAAGCTCCCAACTTCTTTGTCATCTTGCACCACTGTTTCAACCAAAGACATGGTGCGACACCTCGCTCCTCCATCACAATATGCACTGGAGAATTTTCCGGTTGGGTTGGCTCCCCAACTGATGCCTTAATGTAAGAATCACCCTTCATGGCACTTCTAAACACTTTGAAAAACTTAATTTTGTAAATTTAAAATATTTCGATTCAATAATGAAACAACTTATACTCCCAAGATTCCTTTCACCCACTTACTCAACCAATTGCCTCTTACGGACGGCTGCCAATGCGCTCGCGACTCTTCTTACTAACCAACCTATCCCAGGGTGGCACACTCTGATGTCACTCTCACACACTGCGGCTGACAAAGACTTGCGGCTTGTCCTCCTAGACTTCAACTCACATAAACTAATGCAAAATATTGCGAGCATTTACCAAAAACCAATAACCAAAACATATCTTCTGGTTTACCACAGGAAGGTACACAATCGCTTCAGAGACCGTACGGATTTTCACTAATGGCCCTTTCGCTCATATAGCTATTCCTCTTTCTCAGTCTCCCACATTCGCAAGCAAAATTCGACCCGCGAATTTCACTCTCAACTGATCAATGGGTCTGTCCTGGTGCACATAGGACTCGCCAAATCTCAGTCAAAAAAAATTCTCTTACTCATTCATCTCACACACCGATTTGTTGACCACCCCCGATCAACCTACTTAACAAGGCAGATTACTACATATAACCAAGTGTCTCTTACACTTGTCAATATACTCCGGAGTCTTAGACCACACAGGGTCCGTACATCACCAACAACCATGTGGACAATTTTTTAGCACAAATCACCACACATGTGAAGTTTGGCGACTTCCCTACTCTCGTACTGCGGAGTACGCACACTCCTACTAACCTCAACTGGAGTACGCAAACTCCCTACTTTACATCACATACATCACAATTCACCTGCCATTTGCTTAAGCCTCTGGAAGCGCAACCTACCATTTTCATACTGTCACAAAACACGCCGATCCAGAATCTGGGAAAGTCATTTCTGGGCTTAAGGGGACATCATCTTTGCTTTGGATTGTGGGTGAAGAAAAACTGGTGAGAGCCAAGCAAGTCCTGCACCCTTGAACTCCGCTGGTACTAGTATGTTAAAGTTAATCCACCACTCACACTAGTTAGTTTTAGCACCTCCAGAAATTCTGGTTTCAAAGCAGAAATACTTATCAAAGTATCTGAATATTGAAACCAAGCCTTCTGAAGGTGAACCATTAAGCCTCTTCACAGCACCAACCACTTTATGGTCTATTCACACACCATTCACGCACAACCCACAACACTTTCATACCGTCAGCCATGGGTCCAATCCAACCACCATTGCACTCACATCAACTTTCTGCTGCCAGACAAGGGCCCATCACTTTCATACGCCACAGGACGAATACGTTTGACTACATTTTACCACCTGTCAAGTAACCTACTCCTTGTTCCTGAACATTACCAAACGCATGCATAAGGAACCTTTACTAATGGCTCCCCTGACATCCTCATGAGGCTGAGGAAGATGTGTCTTTCATGCACCTTTGGTGCACTCACTGTGCTAAACCCAGCTCCTTACAGTTTGTGGATGCAAGCTGGGGGTGTCCAAAGATGCCCTGTGAGGCCCATTCATCAAACTGAGTGACCATATCTATATTTGAAACTAAGGCAAATTTGCTGGGGAATTTTCACGAAGTTCCCTAATGAGAATATCATAACCTATGAAGAAGGGTAGTGTTTGGCACACAGGGTAGCAAATCTCCCAGCCACCATTATGTGCACTCCTGTGACTGTAATGCAATTATATGGCATGAACATGGCAAGCAGGTCAAACACTGACTCATACGTGTAAGTAATTCAGTGTGAGCACAGTACCAATGGGTTTAAATCCATAGGTGTAGATGATGTGTATCTGTACTATCTTTCCTATCTGCCATCTACCTATGCAATATCCTTGAGAAAAACACACCTACCGTAAGCTTTTCTTACCTGTTTTACATCTCTATCCTCATCAGAGTCCTGACTAATCCTGTACAATTGCCAAGTGAGCGTATACTAATGCCTTCCATCATCAGCTACTTGAAGCTCAAGAAAACATGTTTTTCATGCGCCATCAGTGCACTTACTGTGCTAAATCCAACACCTTTCAATTTGTGGATACAAGTTAGTGGTGTCCGAGTATGCCTTGCAAGGTCTTTTCCTCAAAATGAGCAAGCATATCTATTGTTGAAACTAAGGCAGGCATGATGGTAAATACTACCTAAGGTCTCTAAAGTAAAAAGCCAAACAAATATCCAGTGGGGCTCATTCACCATCTATTCTTTTTTTGCTTAGAAACTGAAGCTACAATTTGAGGCCCAGATCTATTCAAAAGTGGCACAAAAAGTAGCAGTGCCACGCTGCGCCACTTTTGAAACATAGGGATGCCCCATATTTGGAGGAATACGGCACACCCCTGCATTTCTCCTTGCGCCAGCGCTGAATTAAGCTGCCAGTGCCAATGCAGGCATCCTTGCAGCATAGTGCAAGGGTGTCTGCGTTGAGGGGATAGATTGTTTATGTGCAGGAAGGTGTCTCTTCCTGTACATAAACAGTCAGTAATGGTGATTTGGCACATCTGTGTGTGCTGCAAAAGCAGCACACATAGAAGTTCCAAAGCGTCATTTTGGAATGGAGGGACACCTTCCTGCACATAAATAATGACCTATGGCATTTTGCTCTTTCTATGTGTGCTTCAGAATTCAGCACACATAAAAAAGCTAAAAACGAGGAGGAATAAAAGCATTCCTCCTCGTTTTGCCATGCTAACACCACCCGTGGGGTGGTGTTCGTTTTTGGCACTGCTACAGGTTTACGATTACTCGTAAATCTGGGGGAGCGTCAAAAGCAATTGGTGTTGTGATGGAACACAGAACACTGCATCAGAGGATTCCATATTTACAAGAAGGTGTAACACCACAAAAAGTGGCGTAACACCTCCATGTAAATATGGAGCAGTGGTTAGCACCACCAGAGTGTCACAAAAAGTGACGCTCCGTGGCACTTGGAGCTCTTAAATGTGCCCCTGAGTTTGCATACTTTCAAATGCTGGTGAATATGTCCCACAGGACATTTGTTTGACTTATTACACTTACTGTGGTTCTCATTGGCAATCAGGGTGGTCCTTGTGTGGCATCCATAAGTTCCCTACCAAGTATTTCAAAATTCAGTCATGCCTTTAATATTTTGCCACACAGGGTACTCTGTGACAACATGGCCTATATTCCGTCCACTAGTATGTGCAGTGTGGGGACTATAATGCACATTAATCATCGAACAGAGCACCTAGCATGTCCTAACAGTGAATAAAGGTGTTGAGCAGGCCATAAGGAAGTTCATGATTTCCTGAAGTAGATGAATTAAAATTCTGTGGTTGCTTGCTTAAAGAAGTAGTGGCCCATGGACGTTAGGTATCCATGCACATCCACTGAAAAGTTTCCCAACAGCGGCTCCACCTCAGTCATTTTCCCAGAAGTTTGCTTTAGTATGATACAATGTAAAGCAAGTAGGAAAACACAGGCCTGGCTGAGATGGGCACTGGGACAGTAATAACGACTTGCCTGCCTCTTTCCCTGCTTCAAGCACACTTTATATCGACAACATGATCGATCCTTTTTGGATGTTTTAGGAATGTGATCAGCAAAGGGTGGCTCCTCCAGCCTTGTTGCATCCTCCAGAACATAAGAAGTGGAGGTTGCTGTTTCTGTAATGGCACTGAGGCTTTCAATCACAGACAACTGAAAGTCAAGGAAAGACATTACTTTTACTGTGGTTGTCTGACAATAAATAACACATGCATTGTATGTTGCCATCTGGATCAGGTGGGTAAACAGTTTCTTGTACCAAGTGTGAGTTTTATGATTCACTTTGCATGGATGAAGAACCTGGTCGTTCTTGTCCACGTGCCCATGTATTTATTGTAATGAAGTATACACGTGGGCTTGTGGACTTCAGCCATCTGACCCCCAAACCATGATGGAGGAAGTGCTCTCATCATGAATTGTAGTGAGCATGTACACATTACGCCTATCCAAGACCTTGACGGCGAGCTGTTCATTGGAAAGCAACGCAGTACTATTGGATTTCTGGAGCTTCTCGCAAAACAAGCTCCAGCAGCATTCCTTTGCGGTGACATTTACCTGTACCGGAGGCCACTATGCCAGCTTTGTAGAGCTCACTGAACAGCTCTTCTCCTGTACAGTAATTGTCAACATAAAGGTTATTACCTTTGTGAAGCAGTGGCTGGACAAGCTCCCATACAATCTTTCCTGTGACCCCTAGCATGGGAGTCCAACCTACAGGGTTTAGCAAGGAGCTGTATACCCTCTCAAGCTGCACACATAGCCATTAGAGCTCTCAGGCTGCATGTACAGCTTGATGCCGTAGCGAGCTCTTTTTATCGCAATATACTGCCTGAACAGCAGTTGCCCTTTGTACAGGATCAAGGACTCATCAACTGCTGTATTCTTTTCAGGAATATAGATTTCTGGAAACCTGGCGGACAAATGTTCCACGACAGGCCGAATTTTGAACAACCTGTCATGGTCTGGATGGTTCGGGGGCAATGCAGCAGAATTGTCATTGAAATGCAGCATGCGCCTCAATAGAAAGAAACAATCTCTGCTCATATATGGTGCGAAGATGGGGGTTACCCAAACTGTGCAATTTGTCCATAGGACTGCAAGGTGGGTTTCTGCACTAATCCTGTTTTGTGTGTAAGGACCAAAAATATCTTCAACTCCGCCAGCGAAGTGGGAGTCCACTGGCATGCCCTAGAATAGGGCCCTAGAGTGCCTCCATGCTCCCTTAGAAATTGTTTGGCACGCAAATTTGTTTGCTGCACAATTTGCTGAAGGAAGTCAACATCCAAAAAGAGATTGACATAATCCTGGTAAAAAGTGGGCCATCGACTTTACATCCATCGTCACCAGTAAAAGGTGGAATTTGGGGCTGAATTAAATTGTGGGGATTCCAAGAGAGCACTCTGAGCTTGCCACCACACACACCTGCTCTCTGGGTTGGGTTAACCTGCTGTTGTACTGCTGCACAGACTGTACTTGCGAAGGGACAGCAGAACTGTCCTCATCGTCTCCCTCAAAATCAATGGAAGAGGAGACGTCGGATGGGGAAAATCACTCCCAGATTCTTCTCCTTTGTCCTCTCCCTCAGATGCTGTCTCAGCATCTGCTGTCTCAGTCTCTGATCCTGCCTCAGAGCTGTCATCCATAACCTGAGTTAGGGCTTGAGCAGCCGTCATCCAATGAGATGCCATCTCTGCTACTAGCTAAACTGTCCCTCTAAAACACTAGCCTACGTAGAAAGCAGATATGGTCACAAAATTGCTAGTGTGTGTGTGTATGTGTGATGTGTGCAACAGTAAATGTCAGTCACCTTACCTTCGCTTCTTCCCTCAATCAGCAGGTTCTCTGAAGAGAGCAAAAAAAAAAAACAAAGAAGACACACTATCACTTCACCTTGGAACATACCCATCATCACAGAGTTTAGCACTGGTGGTGCCCAGTGCAACAATCATTTTTGGTGCTCCCCTCCGATGACCTCCTCCTCGGATTCCCTCACTTCCACCCAGAAAAAAGTGCCCTAATTTCTCCATAGCCACCCTTGCACATACATTTAATTTGTTTTAATGTGCAGGTAATGGCTGGCTTCACTAATCCACTCAGATATTCAGATAAAACACAGATCTGTTCTTTTCAGCAATCATGTTAACCCTCTGAGCAATTTAATGGCAAAACTACTATAATATGCTAATGTCTGTCTCTAGCAAGAACGTAATCACAAGAGTTAGCTTTACGTTTTGATTGCTGCACAAAAGTAAACCTATATACACACATATAGATGTTCATATATATATATATACAGATATATATAGAGAGCTATCTTTCTCTCTCTCTCTCTCTCTCTTTATATATATAAAGAGGGTCTCTTAAGCTATATATATATATATATATATATATATATATATATATATATATTTATATCACTTTTTTATATGTGTGTTGTTTCCCTAGGGGAAGAAATAGAAAGATATAGAGTCTCTCACACTGTGCGCATATATATATATATATATATATATATATATATATATATATATATATATACACACACACACACACACACACACATATTTTTTTCTACATGTGTGATTTAAATGGGAAAGCAATTATCTGTGAATAAAAGTAGCCACCACAGGGTGTCGGGCCATGTATCAAACGTCTGACCTCCTGACAAATTCACATCTGAAAAAATTATTATTTTTCATTTTCCCCTGGGGGGTGGGCAGGATCGCACCACCCAGGGGGAAAAAACAAATGTATATAAATAAATATGCTCCCCCCAGGTGGCGGGCCGGCCCATTACCATTTGGGTTGACCCCTCTTGCGGTCTCCATGGTGGCCATTTTTAATGTACATTATTATCGCTTGGGAGGTGCGATTACTCCCCAGGGGGAAAAAAACATAGATATTTTAAAACAATATGCCTCCCGAGTGGGGGGGCCAGCCCGTTACCATGTGGGTCAACCCCCCGTTTGCCTTTCCCTGGTGGCCTAGTGGGGCCTAGTGGGATTCTAGATCATGGATCACAGCACGCCACGATCCATGATCGGGAATCTGTTTCTAGGAGGCATTGCTGGAAGGGGGAGGCTCTCCCTTTTCCAGCGATGCCTCCCACAGACATGGGTGACATCTAAAACCCCACCGGACGTTGGAGAAGACCTTACCTGCTTCCTCTGAGCCAATCCAGTGGGGGTTTGTGATGCCAGTGCACCTCGCAGCGCACTAATGTCACAGATGGGCCGGTGGCAGATCCGGGGGAGACGCGAAGCTCTTTCACGTCTCCCAAGGGAATTTTAAAATATAATCCTCTGGTGCTTTGCACCAGAGGATTTTTAGAGCCCTCCCAGGTGACGGCCAGTGGTCTGGTGTGGGTATGACAGCCATTGGCCGTCACCACGCTGAAAGGGTTTTAAACATTCTTGCCTCACTTAAAAAAAACAGTTTACCGCCAGTTGAAGATGTCCAAATCTAACTGTATGCATGTTATTAGAAAAGGTCTATGTAAGCCATTCAGAATTAGGAATTTGGTGAATGTGTCCCTCTACAAGCATGCAGAGTATCTTCAGGAATCCAATCATCCATCTAGGTAGGAGTACATTGACTAAAACCAAACATTTTTAAGCTTTGGATTTCCTCATATCTCGCTGAAGCAGTTAGAGGGCCCTTCCAACACTATATATCCCTGACTTACTTGTAGGCTCTATAATATCCCCAACAAATTCTTAGTAGATATTCTATGTCCCAGCTTGTGTGACATGCGAATGACATATTTGACGCCAACTTTCAACATTCAAACATTAAAAGAAGCCACAAGGCTTTGTTTTTCCAACAGCTTCCTAGGGAAATAGACCAAGTTCCTGGACATAGCATATGAGAGACTGAAAAAAACGCAGACAGTCATAAACAGGAGGTTAGAGCTGTGACCAATTAGATCACCACAGTCGAACAGTATAAAGTGCTGTCATCCAGGCCACAATCTGACTTGTTGTTTCTTCTCTTTGGTCCATGACTATGACTTGTTTTTAATCCTTTTATTTATTTCGTTTTGGTACTTCACAAAAAAGGAGAAGTAGATTTATATCTAGTTTGTAGGCGATTTTGATATTTTTTTGTCTTTTCTATAATAAATTTTGAAATGTACACAATAAATTAGCATCATGACTACTAAAACTTTCAGGCAGTGGGTGAACTTTCTACACCATATACTAGGGACTTAAAGGCAAGTTAAATGTGCCAATTAGGAATAAGTCAATTAAATTTAACCATACTTAAAGGGGGGGACTGGTACTCTACTCTGCTCTACCTCTGGGCTAAAGGGAACAGAGTTCTAAAGTACAAAGCAGATAGGGCAAAAATCTGGGGTTCTGATGTTTAGGCTTATTTCACTCTAAGAAGCAAGACAAATAGTGTTTGTTTTCATATAAACCATCAGAGAGAATGTTTGTAATATGTGGTACCTACAAGCTTCTTGACGTGATAGGCATTTTCTCTGATCCTACTTAATGTTCATTTTGATAGTGCTTCTAATATTTGCAATATCAGTAGTGACATCAGATATTTGTAATCCATGAAATGTCTAGCAAAGGTGATATTTAATTTTTACCCACGATGTGACATTTATTTTGACTGCTTTTCAACTTTATCAGTTTTACATTTATACTGTTACTCAAAAGGACAATTTATGCAATGCATACAAACATTTGTAATGCAAACAAAAACATGTTTTAGCTGTATTGTTTATCATGGGGTAGAAGATGTACTTTCCTCTTATGTTTATCATGCTATTACAATGAGTACAGAATGTTTTTTTCTTTTCTTTTCCACTTTAACTTACTGGTGTGGTTAATAATTATTTCTAGCTTTGTATGCGACTTCACTAAAGATTTCAAGTGTTCTAAGTTAATGAAACACATATTGGTTTTGTGCTATATATACCCTGAGGCGTTGGATCTGTTTGTAATATATCCAAATGTATATTAATAATCTATTTGATCTGTTTGCTAAATCTGGTATATTTAAATATATACACCATTGACTAGTTAGTTAACAGTGCACTGGGGTTTCTTCAACAACGTTTCTATCTTTTTGATTCTATTTTCGTTTTTCTTCTGTATGTTTAGTACCTATCCTTTTTCAGCGAAAGGCAACTGGCCAAAAACAAAACAGTGTAAAAATAGGCTTGTCCTTAAATGGTATTAAGACATGAAATATGATTGGTCGCGTTTTCCAGCAAAGGGAGGAGGCGGCACCAGCGGCAGCACTACAACCGGTCAGGAGCCCTTTAAATTCCTTTCTCGCGCTCGGCGGGAAGCGCGTTTTCCAGCAAAGGGAGGAGGCAGCACCAGCGGCAGCACTACAACTGGGCAGGAGCCCTTTAAATTCCTTTCTGGCGCTCCCGCTCGGCGGGAAGCGCGTTTACCAGCAAAGGGAGGAGGCGGCACCAGCGGCAGCACTACAACCGGGCAGGAGCCCTTTAAATTCCTTTCTTACGCTCGGCGGGAAGCGCGTTTTCCAGCAAAGGGAGGAGGCGGCACCAGCGGCAGCACTACAACCGGGCAGGAGCCCTTTAAATTCCTTTCTGGCGCTCCCGCTCAGCGGGAAGAGCGTTTTCCAGCAAAGGGAGGAGGCGGCACCAGCGGCAGCACTACAACCGGGCAGGAGCCCTTTAAATTCCTTTCTCGTGCTCCCGCTCGGCGGGAAGCGCGTTTTTCAGCAAAGGGAGGAGGCGGCACCAGCGGCAGCACTACAACCGGGCAGGAGCCCTTTAAATTCCTTTCTCGCGCTCCCGCTCGGCGGGAAGCGTGTTTTTCAGCAAAGGGAGGAGGCAGCGCCAGCGGCAGCACTAAAACCGGGCAGGAGCCCTTTAAATTCCTTTCTCGCACTCCCGCTCGGCGGGAAGCGTGTTTTCCAGCAAAGGGAGGAGGCGGCGCCAGCGGCAGCACTACAATCGGGCAGGAGCCCTTTAAATTCCTTTCTCACGCTCCCGCTCGGCGGGAAGCGCGTTTTCCAGCAAAGGGAGGAGGCGGCACCAGCGGCAGCACTACAATCGGGCAGGAGCCCTTTAAATTCCTTTCTCGCGCTCCAGCTCGGCGGGAAGCGCGTTTTTCAGCAAAGGGAGGAGGCGGCACCAGCGGCAGCACTACAACCGGGCAGGAGCCCTTTAAATTCCTTTCTCATGCTCCCGCTCAGCGGGAAGCGCGTTTTCCAGCAAAGGGAGGAGGCGGCACCAGCGGCAGCACTACAATCGGGCAGGAGCCCTTTAAATTCCTTTCTCGTGCTCCCGCTCGCGGGACGTGCGCGGGCGGCACCCGGGCAAAGCCCGGGCCAAGGGCGGGCCCGTCCTGCGCCCGTCAGCGGCCGGCAGAAGCTGGGCTGGGCCACCCCACTGAGATCTTCTCCGTCACCCCAGGATCTGGTATTCATATCTCCAAAACAGGTACTGTGTCTCTCTCCCTTGGCCCTCCGTGACTATACTTCTGTAGCCTGCATCTCGCCTCTCTTGTTTCCATCTTTTTTTTAAAAAGCAGCAGTCTGTTACTCCACCTCTTAAGTGTACTTTCTCTTAGTAAACAATTATCGCAGAACTTTTGTCCTCAAGGCAGCCAGTAATAATGGGGAAAAGGAAACAACCCAGTGTAAATGACATTCCATTTAAAAAAAAACACACGTCAATCCTGAAATTCATATCTGGAGCAATGGGAGAAATCGTCAAACAGATCATCAATGTTGAGGGGAAAATACTCACCCAGAATAAGTCATTAGTAATCCCTAACTCTCCACCTTTAACAACAATCCCTGAACATCCGGCAAAGCTTTTTGGAAGTGAAACCCAGTCTAAAATTACTAACGGCTGCATCCAAGATATAATTGACACAATCTCAGATGGTGATGACCATCCTCCCTCACCAAAACGTAAGAGGAAACCCCAACCAGCAAGGAAGGATGTCCCATTCAAACAAGAGCCGCCTGTGAATGCTAGACATGGCTCTTCGAAAGTACAACCCAATGTATGTATCCAAAATGCTCAAACCTGCCCCCAAAATAAAAAATCTGACCATAAGAATAAACCTCATATAGTGAAAGGGAAAACTAATACCGCAGAGACACTGACTGCTCTAGAAAAATTAGTTAGTACACGTTTTGATCAAGTAATGGAACGTCTAACTCAGTTGGAGGGGAAAATGGATTATCTACTTAAAACACTGAAACGACAATTAATAAACCCCTCATCCCCAACCGCACAACAGCTTTGTCATTCTGATTTTAACGTCAGGCCTCCTTTCACGCACCAGGCCCAACCACCCACTTTACAGATTACCCAAAGACAAGTCGACCCCTGTGCCTCACCTGAAAGAACTGGCAATGCCCAACCCCACAAAATATCGCCAAAAAGAAGGGAACATGTAATCACTCCTAAAGTTTACCAGGGTGCCCCTTTAACCGAGAGAGATATACTTGACCTCCCGCCTGCGGCAACCGCTTACGTGGCAGTTCTTGCCAATGTCCCCATTTTATCTGGAGCAGGGGGGGAATCATGGGCAGCTCTGAGGAACAAGGCCCTGCACTGGATTGCAACTCGCCTGAAACCTGGCCTGACAAACAAACTTTTTGAAGACATCAAGATGGTCAGAAGGGTAAAATGGGTGGGTAGAAACTGTAAAATATTCAAGGGTGATTGTGTAGTTCTTTCATTTAAAACCCCTACGCTGGTCAAAGATATCTTAAGAAACTTAAGTCCACATCAGATTACGGACCATGGTGTTGCCCTGCTTCCGCTGGGTTTCTTTTATACGAGCACCAAAAACTACGATGGACCTGGCCTTTGTCTTGAGGATCATAGAACCAGGCCTGAGTCACAATATATGATTTCTACCGCGAACAGATTTTGGGAGCTCAGTATGGAAGATACTGATTGACTATTATCCAACAAGGAACCTTGTAGACTCAAGCACCTTACAGAAATATCGGACCACGCCCATCTGGTTGTAGATAATTCAGTAGCAGACAATGGAGAAGAACGATCGAACATGGAACCCTCTTCTAGGCAATCTGTCAATGATGAATCCTTATCAAGAGCCCTGCCCAAAAAAACTTTTACTTGTGCCCTGACTCCTTTGGTATGCACAGAAACCATTACTACCTCAGGGAACACTCAGATAATTGACAAGTCTTCTGTTGATCATGCTAGAACAATGCATAAAGACCATCTTTCTTTCTTATTCTGGAATGTGGCTGGCCTCCGATCTAAGGTGGAGAACGAGGTCTGGGTAGAATACATTCAGTGTTTTCCCTGGGTATGTCTCCAAGAGACCTGGTCTGTGAATCCGATTCATATATATGGCTACAGGACACTACATACTCCTGCCGTTCCTTCGGCACGGGGCAGGGCTAAGAGTGGCTTGTGCACCTTTATATCCAACAAGTGTGATATAATCAAGGACATTGCTTTAATATCTAATATGTTCTACCAAGTGATTTCATGTCATTTAAAAAATATTGCACAATTGGTGGTCATTAATTTCTATAATAATGTACCTTTTCAAGATCTTCGATTAATACTTAACCTCCTCCAGGATGATATAGACCGAGTATGTGACTCCTCAAATAAACAATCTTATATTGTGTGGGGAGGTGATTTTAACATATACCTGTGCCCCAGCTCAACTAAGGGCTACTGCCCCCACGCCCCTGATGGTGAAAACGATTTATTACATTTCATACACAACAACTCAGGCAACTCGTTGAATGAAGTTCTATTTAGCCTCGACCTCATCCTATGCAACTCCCTCACTCAGGGTAGGCCACAACTGAAACCCACCTTTAACGGTAGGCAAGCCAACACGATAATTGATTTTATTTTATTTTCCAACAATCTCTTTCCTTATGTACTTGATTACAGCATTCAAGGCACCATATTCAGCGACCATAACCCTCAAATCTTAGGCCTTACATTTCCCCAACACGCCTTTATACACAGGGACACGGAAGAGATAGTAGGAAATATTGAACTAGGAGCAAGAAATGGTTACACCATCCGGTGGTCAGATATTGAACCTACAGGTTTTATGAACCAACTAGTGACCAATCATGCTAACGAATTTAATACTTGCCTTGCAGACAACACGTGCCCACAATACCGTATTGAGGCCTTTATGGTAATTACGGCTGGTATAAAACAGTCTCTTAAAGCAACTTTTAATAAACCGAAAGCGAAAGAAGGCAAAGGCTGGTTCAACGCCGAATACACACAAGCCCGTAAGATCTTAAAAAGTTACTTACATTCACAAAACCCGGATAAATGCCAACTAAGTTTAAAAAGGAAGGAGTATAAAAATGCCATAAAGAAAAGGAAACAGAACTTAAAAAATGAGGCATGGCAATCCCTCTATGATGCGAGCATCCGGAACGATAATGTAAAATTCTGGAAAATTGTGAATTCTCCACTCCTATGTGATGAAGAAATACCCAAAATTGAAATTGCCATCACGGAAGAAGAGTGGGTTGCCTTCTTTTCCGCTATTTACTCCTCAGAAAATTTGGCACTAGAAATAAATCACCCTAAACTATACTCCTATGACCCCATCTTACCATTTACTCTAAATGAGGTCACTGACGCTATTAACGCAAGTAGAAGCGGAAAAGCCCCAGGCCCAGATGGAGTTCCAGTTGATATCTATAAATCTAATACCTCTCTTTGGGGTCCACTATTGACGCAGGTGCTACACGTCTGTTGTTCAACTACTTTCATCTCGACCTGGGCTGAGTCAATAATTATCCCAATCTATAAAAAGGAGATCGCCATAATCCCGCATGTTACCGTCCTATTTCACTGCTTGATACACTTGCAAAGATTGCGGGACGCGTCATCCTAAATAGACTACAAGATTGGATGGAGGAAAATCATATCCTCTCTGATCTATAATACGGGTCCAGGGCTGGCATGGGGACAATGGAACAGGCTCTTAACTTAGAGATCATACTTGCTAAATATACAAGGGCCAAGCCCGGAGCATTATACCTTGCATTTGTCGATTTAACTTCCGCATTCCATTGTGTGGTGCATTCAAAATTGTGGCCCATTTTGCTGGACATGGGGGTCGATACCACCATAGTCCATTTTATTAGGGAATTGTATGCTGGTGCAAACGCTAAGGTTCGCTATGGGCGTCAAGGGGAATGTACTTCATCTTTCCCCATCGAACGAGGGGTGCGTCAAGGATGCATGCTAGCTCCCCTATTGTTCGCTTTGTATATTAACAGCTTAGAGGGGACCCTTTCTGATGCCTGTAGTGATCTCCCACAAGTAGGCTTTCGGAAAATTCCGGCCCTCTTGTATGCGGATGATGCAGTTTTGATGGCCCGAACCCCAGTTGCTCTGCAAAGATTAGTTACAAACTTTGATAACTGCATGGATGTTTTGGGCCTCAAAATCAATCATACTAAAACTTTTTCTATGACATATCCTAGATGTAGTATAAAAAATTGCCATATAGCCTTAAAAGGTGTAAAACTAGTCAACACAGGGACATTTTCATACTTAGGTATTATGTTCGATGATAAAGGTACATGGGTACAAGCCATAAAAGCGAGAAGATTGTTATTTACGAAAACCGTTATGGCGGTAAAAAACTTCTCTAAAAGGGTGGGGAGAGTAATTCCCAAAGACATGATGACTCTTTACAATGCGAAATGTGTCTCAGTAGCACTGTACGGGGCCGGACTTTGGGGATATCAAGACTGCATTACTTTACAGCTGACAGAAAACGCTCTCCTGAAAACAGTCCGAAGTGTCCCGCAATCAACATCAACAGTAGTATGCCATTCAGAAATGGGAGTAACATACCTTACAGATCTCATTCGTGTTCAACCAATCCTACTTTGGCATAAAGCATGGACTTCAGATCCTGCGAGGTTGAATAGGACTATTATAGTAGATGCTCTAGCACTTACTCACTCGTCCAAAATTCCATGGCTAAATTATATAAAGCACTTTCTTATTAAATTAGGCCACCCTGAGCTGTTTTTTACCCCAGATGAACTGAAAACAATCTCCAGGAAAGACCTGAAAAATACTTGCCTCACCCATCTGGCTGAATTGAGATGGGACGTGGAGGCAAACAAATATAGTGTCAGAAGAAACCATATGATACAACAAACGAATGGCATGGAACCATACTCATGCAAAGTCACAAACCGAAGACATTGGTTTGTCCTTACGCGCTTGAGACTAGAGTCCTTTCACCGCCTCGTTAGTTATCCTCTGATTAATGATTGGTCTCCACAATTGGAAAAATTTCCCTGTGATAATGTCTCTGACCAAAATACAATGCACACACTTTTCTTTTGCAAATATTATTAAACTTTTAGGAAAACTTTTGTGATACCACTTTTAAAATTAATGCATTTTAAAAAATGTCGTCCAGCTTTCTTGTATATTTTATCCCTTCCATCAATCATGGTTTGTAATTGATTAGCCTTTATTCCTGGGTTCAGTGATTAAGACCAGAAAATGTCTTGAGGCAAATGGGTGAGATTTCCAAGTACTATATTCAAGGCCTTTTTTATTACTCCTCTAAATCAAACTGTTCATTAACTTTTATTTCTTTTTTACATTTCTAAATTTTTAAATTTTACCTGTTTATATTTATATTCATATTCATATTCATATTTATATGTATTTTACTCTTTGCATCCCTTCTCCTGCTGAAAATTGTTTTTTATGTAAAATGAGTTTTATGATTGCTAAAAACAATTGAATAAAGTTTCTTTGATGATGATGATGATGATTGGTTTTACCACCTGTTATCAGGAAATTGGATTAAAACATGTTTGTGCTAAGATACTCCACAGCACAAAAATAGCTCAAGTTCTTCATTCAATCCTTTTAAATGTTATTTATTGAGTCGTATTGCTCGATTTATGGTAAAAATGCTTGCACATCTACAATACTAACCCATTGTACTAGCATTAAGGAGTTTTATAAATGCATTAGAAAACAACCAAGGAGGTCTAAGCATTTTGATTGTGTGGCAGTTGTGTTAGCACTATTAATGATAATTCTATTCATATGACCTGTACTTCAGTAGTCTCGCACACATTTAATAGCTCCTGTCTTAAAAGACATTCCATGTAATCAAGTTCTAATCGGCCATTAGGCAGCAAATCATGGTCCAAGGAGTCAGTTGTGGTATCACTTTACTTGGACGGACTAATCTTACAGTATGAACTTTATGACCACAGTATTTTCTCAGCCACATGTATAGTGTTCTTGGTATTCTGTTTATATTTTTTACTAAGGAGAAAGGGTGTCATGCCTGCCTGGAGGACATGGGTAGGGAAACTATCACTGTAACCTGATTGCCTGTGATGGATGGGCCATCAGGTCAACAAGGTATACCAGCTGAACCAGCGGTGGTGTAAACCAAGCACTTCCCTTGCTCTTACCATAGCGGTGGAACCATGACTTTGGCAAGACTAAAGCATTGCTTATCGTTTGTGGGTCTTCTGTTCCATCAAGCTCTAAATGACGTTTTATCATAGTCCAGTACCATTATGCTCACCAGCCAGCTGTGCCACCAGAACATCCTGTAACCAGTGGCGTAACAAATGCCCCTGCAGCCCCTGCGGGGGCGAGCTCCAGGGGTCCCCCTCAGCACAGAACACTGTGCACAGGCGGCAGGCCCCTGTCTGAGTCTGGGGGGCCTCCAGTTACTTTGCTGGGGAGCCCCCTCAAGTTTCGTTATGCCACTGCCTGTAACTAGCCACGACCTGTAGCAGACCAAAATTTCCACATTACAATTCGATCCCTCGTTACTACAGATAATTTCCAAATGATGACACTCTATTCCAACGTTGTTCTCCTGAGATAGAGAGTGACAAAATCCAGATGGATGTACAGAAAATGCAATTGCATAGATTTAAACAAGATGTTTTGGGATGTAGTTTGTAAACTCAGTCAGTCAATCAAACTTTATTTCGGCAACAAGCCATAAAAAGCAAGGTACAACAATGCACAGACATAAAGAGATAAAAGGTCTTATAAATAACACCAGAGCAATAAAACCTAAAAATCACTATTAATAAAATTCCCAAAAATCAGAAGGAAATTACATCCCTTTCAGATTAAAATCTCAGGTTAAATGTAGATTTTCCTAGAAAGTTTGCGAAGGAAAGTCTTAATTTTATTAAAGACACGGAGGTGAGTATTATGCGTCTCTTTTCTTATTTTATTAAACAGCAGCTGCAGCCAAAAACTATAATTCCCATGAGGCCATGAACAGATGGCCAATGAGTAGCAAAGTGTAGTCCGAATAATCCACCAATCAACAACAATGAAGCCGTATAATACATATCCTGACTGAGAACAGCCCTCTTTTCTAGTGCGAGCTTAATAAGTAAACAGAGGAATAATAGAACAACAAATACATAACGCCATGACCACCGACAAAAGTTCTTGAACCACAACTAACAGTCCCGATATGGAATGTGGAAGATCCTGGAATCTTGAAAATTGGAAACGGACGCCGTAGAAGTAGTGGCACCAGAGACGAGGTGTAGAACGTTGAGATCCTTAAGAGGAAGATTGTGGAGTCGTTGAAGAAGTCGCTGGGAGGGAACAAAAAATAATAAGTATTAGAATTTGCAGAGGTGGGATAATACTCGCCTCCGTGTCTTTAATAAAATTAAGACTTTCCTTCGTAAACTTACTGTAGGAAAATCTACATTTTATGACAAGACCGGAGGCTCATATTATGCTATTTCAAAGAAAATCAACAACATCTAGAGAAGCATGGTGAACAGGCTTGCAATAATACATTCTGAACACTTTATCATTAGACCAGTCAGCCGATCTGAGAATATCTTCCAATCGAGATCCAGCCCAAAAAGCTTTGGAAGCCATAGCTCCCCTAGCTGAATGAGCCCCAAAGGCAGACGTATCAATACCTGCAAGGGACATAACCCATCTGACCCAACAAGCTAAAGTAGGAGAGGATACAGGTTTGTAAGGCTTTCTGAAAGAAATCAGAAGTGACGAGGAAGGAGTTCTCAAATCGGCTGTCTGATGTTCATAAACTTTTAAACACTGGCCAACACATAATTTGGGATGGTCTGGAAAATAAGGATAGAAAACTGAGGAAAGACCAGTCTTCGTACGTTTGTGAACGTTGAATAACACACCTGTTGGAGTAAAAGACCGTGCTGTAATGTCTAGAGCTCTAACATCAGAAAGGCGTTTAAACAAAACAAGGCACAACAACATGGCTAACTTGGCCGATAATTTTTTTTAAAGATAGGAACTCATTGCCCGGCCAAGACAAAAACAGACTAAAGACAACATTTACATCCCATAAGGAACTGTATTTAGGTTTAGGAGGATTAGAAAATGTTACTCCCTTTAATAGTCGACACACCAAAGGATGTTCTCTGATTGGTTTTCCGTTGCTGAATACATGAGAAGAAGATATAGCAGACCTATAAGAGTTAATAGTACGATAAGTTTTGCCTTTGCTAGCTTCTGCTGCAAGAAAATTTACTACAAAAGTTGCATCTGCTGTAACGGGATCAATATGTTTTCCCAGACACCAGCTACTCCAGAGAGACCAAGCTGATTTATACACTTTCTTTGTTCCAGGAGCCCAAGAAAGCTCGATGAGGTTTGAAGCTTCTGCCGAAAGAGAAGGGAAAGAGTCGGATTCCCTGAGATTTTCCATACTGACAGGGTTAGGAGATTGTCTCTGATGAGGGGATGAGGAAGACCGAAGGGACTGGAAAGAAGTTCTGGGAAGGAAGTGATCAGAAACGGAGGTTCGATTGATAGTTGCAGAAGAGTAGGGAACCAGACTTGTGACTGCCAAAAGGGAGCGACAAGGACTAATGTCGCCTGTTGACGACGAACTTGCGCCAGCAAACGCGGAATCAATATGAAAGGAGGGAAAGCGTAGTTGAGAGAAGCCGACCAATCCTGAGAAAAAGCATTGAAGGCTAACGCCGCGGGATCTGGGCTCCAGCGGAAGAACTGTGGAAGTTGCGCATTGAGGTGGGACGCAAAGAGATCTACGCGAAAAGGTCCCCATCTGCGGAAGATTGACTGGAACATCGCGATGGAGTTTCCAATCGCTTGAATCTCGAAAATGACGAGAATGGCAATCTGCCACTGAATTGAAACTGCCTGTAAGTATTCTGCTTGGACTGAGATTTTGTTTTGAAGACAAAACTCCCAAAACCCTTTAGCTAATTCCGCCAAAGGCTTGGACTTTGTTCCTCCTAAGCGATTTATGTAACAAACCGCCGAAATATTGTCCATCCTGAGCAGAACGGAACAACAAACCCTGTCTCTTGCAAGGCTTCTGATCGCAAAGGACCCAGCAAGCATCTCTAAACAATTTATATGCAACTTGGACTCCTCTAGAGACCATGTGCCCCCAGTCGAGATTGGACCACACCGGCTTCCCCAGCCCTGCAGACTTGCATCTGATTCTAATACAAGATCGGGGGCTGACGCAAAGATAGTCCTGCCGTTCCAAGCGTCTAAATGGTCTATCCACCACTGCAATTCTGTGCGCGAATCTTGATCTAAGATCACGGAATCCGAATAAGCTAACCCTTTTTGAAGATGACGTATCTTTAGCCTTTGGAAAGCTCGATAATGCAGAGGACCTGGGAAGATAGCTTGAATTGAAGAGGACAGGAGGCCTACGATTCTTGCTAGAGATCTGATGGAAAGACGAGAACTGCATAAGGTCTGAAGAATTTCCGATTTGATAGACTTTATTTTTGCCGAAGGGAGAAGAAGACTGGCGGACACGGAATCCACCAGGAAACCTAAGAACTCTATTCTTTGAACTGGAGTCAGGGAAGATTTCTCGTCGTTGGTGATAAAACCTAGATTGGATAGAAGCGAAGAGGTTAGATGAACATGATGAAGAAGGGTTGAATGATTTTGGTTCATAAGCAGAATGTTGCCACTGGTTTCATGAGTTTCGTGAAACACCAAGAGGCGGAAGACAGACCGAACGGAAGGGACGAAAAGTGATACATTTGACCGAGCCATTGGAACTGCAAAAACTTTCTCGAATCTGGATGCATAGGTATGGTAAGATAAGCATCCTGGAGCTCTAACCGAAACATCCAGTCGCCTTGAAGGAGCGAATCCCTGAGTTGAAGAATGGTTTCCATCTTGAAATGCCGGTAGACTACATACTGATTGAACGATTTGAGGTTGATCACCGGACGCATCTTCTTGTTTTTCTTCTGAACTAGGAAAACTGAACTGACAAACCCCGAAGGATCGAGAGAACAAGGGACAATTGTCCGCTTTTGGAGAAGAGATTGAACTTCCAGGGAAATCATGTTTTCCATTTCCAACTAAAATTGTGGCGGATGAGGAGGAAGAACCTGAAAAGGCTCTGAATAAAGTTCTATAGTATAACCCTGAACTGTGTTCAAGACCCAGAGATCTGCTGTGAGAGACTGCCACTTTGGAAGGAAAAAAGCAAGGCGACCTCCCACCGGAATAGAATAAGGGTGACTTACCGGGTTGAGAAGAGAAACGGGAGCCCCGGCCGCCTCTGCTTCTGAATCCTCGGTTCTTCTGAGGGTAAAGCTGAGGTTTGAACTCCTGGTAAGAGTTGGCGAAGGAACCACGGGAACCTTGGTTGCTGTGTGATCGGCCGGCAAAGTGGTTCCTGCCTCTGCCGGCCCTGGAGAAAACCCGATTTGAAAATACCTTCTTCAAAGATTGTTGGGCTTTGTCCAGAGAGGCGAATGTTGCAACATATTTACTAAGTTCTTTAATAAATGATTCACCAAATAGGCAACCCTCCGCCTTGACTCCCGGATCTGCGGTTGCCAAACTGACAAGCTTAGGGTCCAACTTGAGTAGTAGAACTTTCCTACGTTCATGAGTTATGGCACAATTAGCATTCCCCAATAAAAACACAGCTCTTTGTACCCACAAAGACAACTCGACAGGTTCCAGGCTAGCATTGTCCAAGCGGGCTGCTTCCGCCATATAAAAAATTTGTGCTAGGGGGCCCACCATATCTAAAAGCTTATCCTGGGATGTAGACCAGACTTTGTCAACCCCCTTTCGAGGGTCCTTTCCAAATTTGGAAAAGAAGGTGATGAGAGATTCATCTATAACCGGAGTAGTCATGATTTTTGAAGGAAGGGAGGGACGCAGACACTCCGATCTGAGCTTTGACCTAACCTGTTTATCAAGGGGCGAGCGTAGCTTTGAGATGAGATATTCTGCCACATGATCCGCAGGTAACCACTCAGTAGAGAGCGGATGCTGGATATCATTAGGATCGAACATGGGTTCACCCTCAGAATCAAAAACTTTAGCTGTCTTGGAACCCGAAAGAGTTTGGGTCTTTGCTTTTTTAGGAGGAGGGGAAGAAGAAACGGAGTCTCTATTGTCTTTATCGGAAGTATCCGAGTCCGGGTAGTTACCATGCGCTTCATCATCATCAGAGTCTAAAATTTTGGAAATCACAATAGGAGTAATGTGTTTCGTTTTGGCAGCGCATTTTTTTGACGATGTTTTAGAGAGTATCCCCTCCCTAAAGGGAGGCCTTTGAGGAACCGCATCCTCCGCCTTGTGTGAGGAATCCTCACAGTCCAACAGCGTCGTCTTATTTTTCAGAATTCCTCGACGCTCTCTACCTTCCCCCGCAGAGTGGGCCAGCATCGTCTTAGACATTAATTGTACCACTGAATTCTGTAATGTGTTGGACAATTTATCCATAGAAGCAGAGACTGCTTGCTCAACTGAAGACTGTATAAAATCATTAAGATTTTCTTTAATCATTTCCTCCTCCTCTGTGGCAGCATGGGAAAATGGGGAGCTATCCATAATAAACAGAATTTCTAGGCAAAACTGGATAGAAAAGGTAAGGAGCTGAAGGGGTTAACTTTTTTCCTCACAGGCTGGCTGAATAAACTAACCCCGCCTCTGGGCGGAGAAAACAGGCACCAGGAAACGTGAGGAGAGATGAAAACGGCTCCCTGGCAGTCGTCGAGAGGTCCGGAACCTGAATCAGAGCTGGAAAGTGCAAAAAACAGAAGGACACGACCTGAGGGCAAGGTGAGGCAACAGAGACACTGAACTTCACTTCAGTGCGATCGCCGTATAAAGTGGCGGTCGTGCTGAAGATCGAACGGCCGAAACGAGCATCGGGCAGCACGCGCGCAGGGCCAGGGGAATGCGGCCACAAGCCGACTGGAATCGGGGCAAACAGCACGGAGTGATAACGCGCTTGTAAATACAATCAATTAATGACAAACACTCAATATCGCTAACACGCGAATTACCAAAGATAAAAGTATAATGTAAATAAATACTTATCCTTGACTGTGAGCAGCTTAGAAAAGAGGGCTGTTCTCAGTTAGGATATGTATTATACAGCTTTGTTGTTGTTGATTGGTGGTTTATTCGGACTACAGTTTGCTTCCCATTGGCCATCTGTTCATGCCCTAATGGGAATTGTAGTTTTTAGCTGCAGCTGCTGTTTAATAAAATAAGAAAAGAGACGCATAATATGAGCCTCCGGTCTTGTCATAAAATGTACAAGCTCATATTCGAATTGCAGTCAATAAAATTTAACACAGAGTGGCATAAATTAATCGTGGTTAGTTTCTGTAAGAATTCCATTGCAGGACGATGTTGCCTAAACTCCAATCGATGCCAGAGTGGAGTCAAAAAGGACCTTCTTTGATCTGCATAGAGTGGACAGAACAAAATAAAGTGACAGGTGCTTTGTTTGGTGACATAGTCACGACAACAAGGGGGTTTGTCCCGCAGCAAAAACATTGGCTACTTTAAAATGGATCAGGTTGAATCTAAAATCTGTGAAAAAAAGCTGGTGATTTGGATTCTCTATCCTTCTCAAATATGGTTCCAGGGCTTTAACTGTAACAGGTTCATCGATTTCATATCCAAAACACCTCTTAGCCTCTCCTCCCCACAGAGGGTTGCATATCTGTCTTTCACAATCATCTTGGCGTTCCTTGGAAGACATGCGGGGAATTAAACCATTCAATTAAACCTAAGTCTTGAAGGGACAATTTTGCATACATCAACCACGGTATCTTGTTCACATTCTCTAGAGGTAGACAATCTAGCATACAGGCTCTGATTAAATCTGCTTCTGGGTTTTGCCAACACTCAATCCACACTTAGGCCCCCGCCCGCCAAGATCTGACCGCAGGGCGGCAGCCAATTGTCACGACTCACGTGCTGCTTGCGCCTGGAGTTTGCAGATCTTGAGGCGTGGATCTTGAGAGTTCGACTTTGGCCCAAAAAGGGGCGACTCTTTCTGGTAGCCACGGTGCTGTAGGCAAAGGAAACGCCAAGGACAGACCGTGACCGTGAGAAAGTAGCGCCAGAGGGAAAAAACCCCTTCAGAAGAAGAGGAAAAAACCTCCAAGAAGATTCGCAGAGGATTCCTGAAACAAGAACAGAGGAACAGGAATCAAAAAGAACTGACGTAATAACACAGAAATGGCGAAATCCAGAGCCAAAGGCTAGGAAATCAGGAGCGAGGACACTAACTGAACAGAGAGTGTTGCAGCGCAAAGAGGAAAAGAAAACACCACCCTTAAATACCATAAAACAGGAAGTGACCCACAGGAAGAAAAAGGACACCATCTTGGATAGGGAAAAGTAGATAGAATAGACTGGAGCAGAAACCATAGAGAATAGGGAAGGAGGAATGCTGGGAAGACAAGGGTAACCTGGGAAGGGGAAAAGACATAAAGGAAAGAGTAAGAAACAGACCCAAAAAGAAAGAAGACAGAAGAAAGAAGAAAAGGAGCCCAAACAGGTAAGAGGGGTCAGGAGACCCCAACAAAACGGAGGGAGAGAGCAGCGCGAGGCCCCAAGTAAGCCTTGGGGCCTCGTAGGGTGCAGGAAAGGCTCGGGCGCGCCGCGTCTTAAAGACGCGAAGCGCGGCCCGAGCCGAACGCGCGGCTTGTGCCGAACGCTCGGCTCGCGCCGCGCGGTGCGGCGCGACAGTAGGCCCCCCTCCCGAAGGCCCTGGTTTGAAAGGAAATAAACGGTGAAAGCGCTGAGTCAGAAGAGGCGCATGAACAGAAGATGCATCTTCCCAAGAACATTCACTGAGAGGATAACCCTTCCAATGAATCAGATACTGCAGACGGGTGTGAAAAAGACGAGAGTCACAAATCTCCTTAACCTCATATTCAGGAACATCATCCACTAAGACAGGAGGAGGACAGGAAAACTGACGAGAATACGGATCTGGTACATAAGGTTTGAGTTGGGAGACATGGAAGACTGGATGAATCTTCCACGTGTTAGGCAAGTGAAGACGGACAGTGACAGGATTAAGCAACTGGAGAATACGGAAAGGCCCGTAGTAGCGAGGTGTGAATTTGTTCTGAGAAAGACGTGAGGGTAAGAATTTTGAAGAAAGCCAAACTTTATCTTGTGGATGGTAGTTCGGAGTGGCCCTACGTTTCTTGTCTGCTACTTTCTTCATATATCTCTTGGTGTGTAAGAGATTAGAACGAATCAGTCTATGGATTTGTAGAAGACGTTTGGAAAAATGAGTAATAGCGGGCAAGGGAGTGGGAGACCGAGAAGAAGTAGGAAAAGAGGTAGGATGAAAACCATAAGAACAGAAAAAAGGAGTGGTCTTGGAGGCACTATGGACTGAATTATTGTAAGAGAATTCAGCAATAGGGAGATAAGTGTTCCAGTTGCTTTGAGTTGAGTTGCAAAAACAACGAAGGTATTGTTCTAAGCCTTGGTTCAGACGCTCGGTCTGTCCATTGGTCTGAGGATGGAAGCCCGATGACAGAGCTCTATCGATATTTAGTGTCTTACAAAAATACCTCCAAAATCGGGAAATGTACTGAGGTCCTCTATCAGATATAATAGTATGAGGAAGTCCATGAAGACGGAAGATATGTTCGATGAATATCTGGCTTAATTCTTGGGATGTAGGTAGCTTTTTCAAGGCAGTGAAGTGAGCCATCTTAGTAAAGGAGTCCACAGTGACCATGATTACCCGGTTTCCTGCTGAAAGTGGTAACGAACACATAAAATCAGTAGAGATGGTGTGCCATGGAGTTGGCGGAACCGGCAAGGGCTGGAGTAATCCTGCAGGTCTGGTTCGGGGAATCTTGACTTGAGCGCATGTGGGACAAGCCTGAACGTATGTTTCAATATCCTGTTTCCAAGTAGGCCACCAGAAAAATCGTGATAACAGTTCTTGTGTGGCCTTGATGCCTCTATGACCAGCAACCGGTGAATCATGACACATTTGTAATGCCTTTTCTCTAACTCTGTTAGTAGGGATGAATAACAGATCGTGATAATAATAGTATCCTTGTCTCTTATGTAAAAGAGGCCTTAAGTTCTCTACTTCATCATCCTCTTGTTGTTGGAGTAGGACGGCACCAATGGCTTTTTCAGAAGCATCGGTGACGACAATAAATTGTTTGTTGGTATCTGGATGTCTTAAGATGGGAGCTTGTGTAAATGCCTTCTTTAAATCCTGAAAGGCTGTTTCGGCAGCTTTAGTCCAGACAAACCCTTTAATAAGATTTTCCTTCTTTAAAGTGTGAGTTATATGGCTAGTTTGTTTTGCAAAGTCTGCGATGAATTGTCGATAGAAGTTCGCTAATCCTAGAAAGCATTGTGTTTCTTTAATAGAAGATGGAGAAGGCCAATCTAGAATAGCTTGTACCTTTTCTTGATCCATAGCTACACCGGTGGTACTTAAATGATATCCTAGATATTTGACTTCCGTCTTGTCAAACTCACACTTTTCGGGTTTGCAAAATAGTTGATGTGCCCGGAGTCGTTGAAGGACTTGTTTCACATGGGAAGAATGGAGTTCGGGATTTCTAGAATAAATAAGAATATCATCAAGGTAGATTACAACTGTCTGATTCAGGAGATCCGAGAATACTGAGTCCATAAATCTCTGAAAGATTGCCGGGGCATTAGTAAGACCGAAAGGCATTACCCTGTATTCAAAGTGACCAAATGGAGTCCTAAAGGCCGTTTTCCACTCATCTCCTTCTTTAATGCGTAAAAGGTGGTAGGCTCCCCGTAGATCTAGTTTGGTAAACCGTTGGGCCCCTCTGACTGCCTCTAAAATGTCCCTTATGAGAGGCAAAGGATAACGATCTTTAATAGTTATTTTATTCAGGCCTCGAAAATCCAGGCAAGGGCGAAGATCCTTTGTATTCTTGGGTACGAAAAAGAGAGGAGCCCCGGCCGGAGAAGACGATGGAACAATAAGACCACTTTGAATATTTTCATCCAAATACTCCTTTAGTACTTCCTTTTCAGTTTCCGTGAGGGAATACATCCTGCCAAAAGGAACGATAGTGCCAGGTTCCAAGGGAATAGCACAATCGTAATCTCGATGTGGAGGTAACACAGGTTTGGAAGGTTTTTGGAAGACATCTTGAAAATCCAAATAGTGTTCAGGAACTCCTTGGACTGTATTTATGGTCGAACCGGTAGTACCCTCCGTGATTATTGATCTCTTAGGCAACCAATACTTGTGTGAAGCAAAACAGTGCTCGTGACAGAACTGTGAAGACAAGGAAACCGTCCGGGTAGCCCAGTTCACATATGGATTATGTCTGATGAACCACGGGATTCCAAGAATGATGGTATGGTTGGGGGAAGTTATAAGATCAAAGGAGATGTGTTCCTGATGGTTACCGATCTGTAGATTCAGCATCAGGGTAGTTGTATCAACTGGACCCGATGATATCAAAGATCCGTCCACCGTGTGTACTTGTTCTGGAATCTCCTTAGGTTGTATAGGAACTTGTTGAGTAGTGGCCCACTTCTTATCCATATAAATACCACTAGCTCCACAATCTAGTAGCGCCATAGTCTTCTCTTGACGGCCATCAGGTAATTGTAACATGACTGGTACAATGAACAAGGATGTGGTATTGTCATTGAAAGAACTGATGGAAGGTATAGCTGCTAATCCCGTCCCCTCCCTTCTTACAGAGGACGGGAAGCGGCGTTTCCCGATGGCCTTGATGGACGTACTGGACAGGTACGCAGTATGTGGCCGGCAGAACCGCAGTATAAACACAAACCCTTCTTTCGTCTATCTTCTCGTTCGCTAGCGGAGAGAGGGCCTCGAGTTGTATCCACCTGCATGGGTTCTCCTTCGGTGTCTCTGACAGGAGGGCGAGGTTCCTCAGAACGATGCGGAAAAACTCGTGAGGTGCTTGGTTGAAAAGACCCTCTGCTCTTTCTCTTCTCTGCTCTCCGTTCCTGAAGGCGATACTCGATGGAGAGGGCTTGATCCATCAGGCCACGAAGATCTTCCACTCTGGTGGAATGTACTAGTTCATCTTTTATTTCTTCTTTGAGTCCTCTACGAAACAAAGTCACCAAAGTACGTTCCACCCAGGTGGTCTCTGCCGCTAGTTGACGAAAGCGTGTAATGTATTGAAGGACATCTTGTGAACCTTGATGAATATCGCATAAGGCTTCTTCCGCTGAAGCCTCCAATCCCGGACGACTAAACATCAGCTTGAAGCGGTTCACAAAGGCGGAATAATCCGACAATACCGGATTGTTAGATGATACCATCGGGGTTGCCCAGGCCAAGGCAGGACCGGATAAGGCACTGATGAGATAACCCACCTTTGTTCTGTCATGGGAGAATTGGGTGGGTCGGAAGGCGAAGTACACTGTTAAGGAATCAAGGAACTCACGCAGCTTGGTTGGTTCACCAGAAAAACGATGGGTAGAGGCGGAGAGCGTCGGAACATCACCACTACGGAAAGCCAAAGCCTGTCGCAGCGCAGCATTCTCACTACGTAGTTGCTGTAATTCTTGAGCTTGTTGCTGAATTGTAGTTAGAAGAGCTTGATCCGGATCTGCAGCAGCTACCACAGTGTCTTCCATGGTGTTAGAAGACGTCGGGATGGTTAGGCGCTGCAATCTGTCACGACTCACGTGCTGCTTGCGCCTGGAGTTTGCAGATCTTGAGGCGTGGATCTTGAGAGTTCGACTTTGGCCCAAAAAGGGGCGACTCTTTCTGGTAGCCACGGTGCTGTAGGCAAAGGAAACGCCAAGGACAGACCGTGACCGTGAGAAAGTAGCGCCAGAGGGAAAAAACCCCTTCAGAAGAAGAGGAAAAAACCTCCAAGAAGATTCGCAGAGGATTCCTGAAACAAGAACAGAGGAACAGGAATCAAAAAGAACTGACGTAATAACACAGAAATGGCGAAATCCAGAGCCAAAGGCTAGGAAATCAGGAGCGAGGACACTAACTGAACAGAGAGTGTTGCAGCGCAAAGAGGAAAAGAAAACACCACCCTTAAATACCATAAAACAGGAAGTGACCCACAGGAAGAAAAAGGACACCATCTTGGATAGGGAAAAGTAGATAGAATAGACTGGAGCAGAAACCATAGAGAATAGGGAAGGAGGAATGCTGGGAAGACAAGGGTAACCTGGGAAGGGGAAAAGACATAAAGGAAAGAGTAAGAAACAGACCCAAAAAGAAAGAAGACAGAAGAAAGAAGAAAAGGAGCCCAAACAGGTAAGAGGGGTCAGGAGACCCCAACAAAACGGAGGGAGAGAGCAGCGTGAGGCCCCAAGTAAGCCTTGGGGCCTCGTAGGGTGCAGGAAAGGCTCGGGGCGCGCCGCGTCTTAAAGACGCGAAGCGCGGCCCGAGCCGAACGCGCGGCTTGTGCCGAACGCTCGGCTCGCGCCGCGCGGTGCGGCGCGACACCAATGCGGGCGCACTCCTGCCGCGGTCATTTTGAGATCCCCGCTGGGCCAGCGGGCAGAAACCTGGTTTCCACCCGCCGGCCCAGGGGGGACCTCGGCCGCAACACAGGAGCCGGCTCCAAATGGAGCCGGCGGCGTTGCGGACGTGTGACGGGTGCAGTTGCACCAATCGCGCTTTTCACTGTCTGCTATGCAGACAGTGAAAAGCTGCGTGGAGCCCTGACAGGGAGCCCCCGACTCCCCGTACCGCCAGCCTTTTCCTGGCAGTTCAAACCACCAGGAAAAGGCTGGCGGTCGGGGACTCGTAATCACTGCCCAGGCCGATTATCACCGCCGGGGCAAATGTGGCGGGAAACAGCCGGCCCCGGCGGTGCGACCGCAGCGCAACCGCTGCGGTCGTAATGCGCTTGGAAGCACCGCCAGCCTGTTGGCGGTGCTTCCGTCAAAACAGCCCTGGCGGTCTTGGACCGCCAGGGTTGTAATGACCACCTAAGTGTGGTAAGACTTTTATTTGATCGGTTATGTAAGGGAGTCCCACCTCCTCGTGGCATATAAAATTTGCTGTATTTTTTGGGACTGCAAGCAACCTATGGGTGAAGTCATTCTCAATATATTGGATATTATCTGATTTCTGGTAACCCCAGACCCCTGCCCCATAAATAGCTGCAGCAATGCATTTGGCTTTATCCAGAGGTTTATGGCCTAATAGCATAGCAAATCGAAAAATGCCCTCCACATTTCTTTCCAATTGTTGTACTTTCACAAGGATGTGTAATTTCCTCCCTAGGGAAGAGCTAAAAATGATACCTAAATAATTAAAATCCTTTGTACGTTTTAAAATGGTATCCCCATTCTAAAGTGCGTCACTTTCATACATAATGGTCCACATGTTATGGTATATGATTTTGAGTGGTTTACTTTTAAGTCCAGGCCTTCCATATATTCAGTGAACAGGTCTAATAACTTCTGAAGTGCAATAGGTGTGCGAGCAATCATAACCACCTCACCCACATACAAGAGTATTGGCACGGAATGATCCCCCACCTTTGGAACATCCAGACCCGCCTAGGATAAATGATCTGTAATACCATTTCAATATATTAAGAACAAAAAACGTGCTAAAACTCAACCCTGTCTGACGCCTCTCATGGACTTTATTGGAGACGATAGTTCCCCTTGTGGGCCATTTCTGACTGATACTTTAAGATCATAATGCAGTTATGCAGTTTGTAAACTCTTTATCCCTTTGACTGTGGTATTATGCTCTTAAAGTATTTCAGTGGAATGCCATTCTATTCAGGGGTATCCCCAAGTCCTCTTCATTCCTGTTACTAGCCAAAAATTAGTATATACCATAATTCAGAATTTATATAGTGCTTAATACTAGGGGTGGGCTCATAATTCCACTCTACCGGCAGACTTCACGAAGATTGCCCACTCAGCCTACCGTTTGGAGTGTGGAGTTCTGGCAAAACTCCGCCATCCCCCATGTGCCAGAGTTTTTTCTCACGTACAGCTCATCAAGTTTAAGTTGGCAAGAATGTGAGAGAATTTGCGTCCCATAGCATGGTTTCGGGCACCAGAATGCCTCCTGGTGAGATTTCTCAATGAGGGCAGTTGCAGCAGGTCACAACTGTTCGCATTGAGAAAGCTGCGACTTGAGTAGAAAATCTGCTTGAACTGCGGAAAGAAGCAGCACCCTCTGGCACGCTGTGTGGTGCAGTTCGTGCAAAACAAGCCCCATGTGTTAAAAATCAGAACAAGCACATGATGTGCCCAAATTGCACCGGCTCGCTGAACTCTGCAGAATCTTACAGAGTTTTTCTGTAACTCAGCGGAATTTCGGAGAGTGAAACTCCACGAGTTCCACCCAGGCCAACTTAATATTACACTTCTCCTGTTTGAAAGTGGTGCAAATCAAATAGTTTTGATTAATTTAATTATACCCTAAGATAATGTCCATGGCCTGTTCCCATATCAGCCACTTCTATATATGGTATATATTTGCCTTTATGTTAACACTTCTGCCACTGTCTAACTAACTTGGTTTAATTCCAGACCTGCCTATGGAGGACGTGAGTGTCCTGGCTCCATCTATGAGTACCAGATCTGTAATAGCGAAGAATGTCGGGGGCCATTTGAGGACTTCCGAGCACAACAGTGCTCTCAACGCAACTCCTACTACACTCACCAGAATTCTAAACACACTTGGCTTCCCTATGAGCATCATGATGGTGAGGATATGTCATTGGGTGTACCTTAGTTTGTGACTCGTGTCAAAGATCAAGTAAGCAGTTTAATTTTTTTGTTTTAAAATGCTTCAATACAATTCATACTGATTTAAAAATATGATGAAATCTAATCCACTTTTTTGAGCTGGGAAAAATTGAAAAGAAATACAAGTTTTGTAATTACTCAGAGGTGATTATGGAGTATATCAGGTAACAGGTAGAAGCTCATATCCCATTACATGAAATGGGTGGTGAGGTGTATGGAATGCTGCCTACCTGAAACTGTCTTCATCAGAAGCCATTGTTGCCTCCAGTAGATAACGAATGGGTATCACCTCACTTGCTTTGAGGCACTTATATGAAATTCAGGGCAGCTCCCTTGCAACGCTGGCTCGTTATACCATATTGGTATTATCGATGATCTAAAGAAGACTATAAGCAGAGGGCCCCTGCAAGTCTCCATCAGATGGATTGTATGCGAGGGAGCTGAAAATGGCACTATGGACAGGGAGGCAGCAACAATCTAGCACAGTTATTTAAATTCATCACTGCTATTTGAAGACATTCTTTAGGTATTGAGTTGTGTATATGGTCATTGTAAGCCAAAAAATAAAATCTGTTTTCTACAGTGTTCCTGTTTATGCTGAATAATAAAGTTTCCTCTTTTAATAACTGACTACTTTAAACATTGCAATAAAAAGAGCAAAGAAAGAGTGCAGTACTGACAAATACATCTCACTAGGGAGAATGATGTGAAAGTTTATTAAGAAAACTGCGGCAAGCAGCATAGTGCATTGGACCATGACTGTGCTTTCTGCTCTCAATTTAAAGTGGGACATGGCTGCCTACAAGTAGCTGTCAGAACCCAAAAATAAATCCCTATACATTTAGTTTGATGTATTAAATCAAGAGGTTTGACATTTTTATTTGCCCCATATGTACCTTTAATTGAATCCTACATCCTGCCTATATGTTAAAGAGTAAATTATATTGTTATGTGCCCTTAGTAACACATTAAAACAAGTAGTAGCGCTGTTCAGCAAATTGATGAATCTGAGTGTCAGCCCCTCAGGCACATAGGAGCAAATGAATCACCCTTCGCTTGAACGAACGCTTGCCCCACGATGGAAACTATAACTTGAAGGGCTTTCTGCAATAGTTTTGGGGCCATGGTGCACTTGAGGTTGCTTCCTGCAAAGAAACATCATCAGAGATATAGGGTCTTGAATAAGGCCTGTTGATGAGTGAGGCACGGTCCTTCGAAAAGATTTATTCCAATTAACTGATTAATGTGCTAAAGATTTTTATAATAAGGTAAATAGGTCTTTCCGAGCTTTAATGTTGAAGGATAGGTCGCGTTTGTTTCAAGGGTGGGAATTCATGTCTTTAAAGCACCTCCTTACACATTTAGGGCCAGATGTATCAAGCTCCTGGTTTGCATGTCTTAAATAGCGAATTTTAAGAAATCGCTATTTAAGAAATGCAAAATGGGATGTATGAAAATTGACAGCCGGTAACAGCGATTTCTTAAACTTCACCATCGCTATTACTGAATCGCAATTAGGGAATATGACTCCATTCATCCCTATGGACCTGTAGGCCCATAGGTGCAAATGGTTTTGCATTACCTAATTTGCAAATTCCAGATAGGAAATCGCGAATTAGGTAATGCAAACCCCAGATGCACCCCAAAAAAATATTTTGCGGACATGAGAGGTGCACACATGGCCTAGGGGTATGTGTGCGCTACATGCCATTTTAAAAAATGCATTTTAAAAAATTGCACATGCTTACCTCCAAATTGGATTTGGTGGTAATTGAATTTCCTAAATGCCCAATTCACATTTAGGAAATGCTTGATACATGTGCTTTGGAAATCGCAAATAGGAATTCCATATTTGCGATTTCCTATTTAGAGAATCGCAATTTGCAATTCTCTAAATGGAGTCGCAATTTCAGGCAATCACTATTTTAGGGATTCCTTGAAATTGCATTGTGAATGCCTTTCATAAATCGTTAAAGGCATTTTTGCATTCGCAAATGGTCGAATTTTGCGATTCGCACCTTTGTGAATGCAAAATTGTTTGATACATCTGGCTCTTAGTTTGTCTGGGTTTGCTCTGACGGTATTCTCAGACATCCATCATATCCCTCGACGTTTAGTAGAGATGGACTTTTTTTTCACAAAAGGCCCTTCGCATGATGCAGAGCACTTATAACTGGATCCTTTATTATACTGGTTGCAAGTGGAGGGCAATCAGAGCAGGTGGTGATTAGCTCATGTTTATATAGATTGAGGCACATCATAACGTTCTATTTATGGATTCTTGTATTTATGATTTGTGTAGGCCTGCAAAGATGATGTTGCAGTAGTTCAGCTTTTTTTTAAATAAAGAGTTTATTGGATAATATGACCAGCTGTACAACTGTACAGAGGGTGCAGTATAACAACCATCCCACCCATCTAAAACGGGCCCAAGCAAACACCAAGATTAACAGTGAAAACAACAAGTTTTATAGATGCCAGGTCTGTGCAGGTCCCAAAAATGACATGCATCATGTCAGTGTAACCCAGAGATCTTCAAATGTTTTGCTCAGAGCCCCCTAACCAAGATGTTTTGATATGGGGCCCCCCTCCAAACTTTATGGCAAGATTTGAGGGAGGGGGTCGAGCAAGGCTGATTGAGATGGTGGGGATAATGAGGTCATTTTCTGGGCTACTTTTTCCTCAGCTCACAACCCACACTAAAAGTGAAACTTCTAAAAGAACAATTACAGCAAAATAGAAATGGACTAAAACACAACTTCTCGCCCCTCACACTTCTAGGCCCCAATGCAACTGCTGCACTAATAATAGCTATGAACGTGAGTACCAGGCTGTCTCCTCTGCCTCTTTCACTGCTTGTCCGCCATGCCTGACGATCTCTCTGATCTTGAAACAGACTCCCTGTCCCTTTCAGAAAAAAGGAACTTTCACAGGTTGCTCCTCTCTTTGCAGCATGGATGCCTGTAGGTCTAATGCTAGCATTAAAAATGAGCTGCCATGCCTCTTTTGTAAGGTGAAACAGTCGTAATTGTGATGGGCAGTGCAGGGGCCCCCAGGGGCACCCCAAGACCCCCTTACCACCAGCCTTTCCATGGCAGTGTTTACCGCCATGAACAGGCTGGCGGTTAGGGACTCATAATTCCCAGGGCAGCGCTGCTTGCACCGCTGCCCTGGGGATTATGACTGCCTGGCGGAAGCCTGGCGATCAAGTGGAGGGGTCGACGGTATGGCCGTGGCTAATGCACCACGGTCATAACTCACTGGCGGAACACCGCCAGCCTGTTGGCGGTGTTACTGCCAGTGTACCGCCGGCCGCCAGGGTCATAATGAGGCCCTAAATCATTTGTGGCAGCATATTTTATACTCTGGGCCACTGAATTTATGATTATATAATTCTGTGGCCACAGAGTTTTCCACATATGCCACATTATCCGACATCTGATGCATAATCTGCATATTTTAAGAAAAAATAATTGCTTGTAACTCAACAGAAAATACTACAAACATGTAACATGTTTTCTTGCGCACTAGAAAGCCTGCGAAAAAGGTTGACTGGTCTTTCAATTGCATATTGCTGTATTTGGGTGTTTAACCGGTACTAATCAGGTAAAACTCTTTGCCCAGGTATTGCTGCAATGTGTAAAAATTACAAAACAAATTAATAATACTATCACAAAATGGGCCACATAATTTGCCTTTTCTTGCCGCTTAATTCAGTCAGCTCTGACACACAATTTGGTCCTCACCTGCCACATAAATCCAGTAGTCCAGCTTATACTGTGCTTAATACATTTTAAAATAATTTCATATATTCTCAGTGTTTGCCGTTAATGACTGGCGCTTCTTAGCTCTCTATATGCACAAGTCACTCTTCTGAACTGCACCAACTAAGATTCAAATCTGTTACTATATGGTCTCACAGACAGGCATTTGGAGTAATCACATTAACCAACTGAGGTTTCAATGCGTAAAAGTGTGCCTCTCCCACCATTACTTTATTTTGCATTTATTTTTCACTTAAACATGTACGCATTATTTTAAATGCTGTTGTCTAAAGGTGAAAAAACAAAAAATACTTTAGAATATTTTGTTCATTTTAGCTACCTCTTTGACCCCACCACCACAGAGTTCAGGATTATAATTGCCATGCTTTTTTATGAAGTTGAAATGCTGGATGTAAATGAAGATAGCCTGTAAAGACAACAAATAATAGAAACCTGCCTTCTAGGCCATCTTCATTTACAATTACTTAGAGGCTTTTGCGCCACCCTGAGAACATGGCCATAGCCCCCTTCCCCTCCCACAGTTTGCCAAATCAGGAGGCCCAAGAGAAGGGGGGGCGGTTGTCAATGGGGGAGGCAGGGAAAGGTGCTGGCCAGCCTTGCGGCCTGCCACGCTCTTAGAGGTGGGGGGAGACGCAGGAAGGCACAGTATGACCTAGAAAAGGTCATAAAGATTCACAAAGATTCAAAGGGTCAAGTGGCATCGTCCTCGAGTCCAAGATGGGGGCCAGATGGCCTTGAACAGGTCATCTTTGTCCTGGAGCCAATACAATTTGCTCACAAGATGCCACCATGTACATTTCAGTCAACCATTTGTTATGTGTTGGCGCATGTGGTGATCGCTAATTGGAAAATTACTGAATATGGGCATGGCTCTACCTTTCATCAGAGTACTACGTTCATGGTTCGTGAGATCAGGGAGGTCAGAGGTGTCGTGTAGCATGATTAGGGCCCTCAGCGATGGAAGAGGCAACTTCAATATAAGGATGAGAGTGTTGTCTGCTTGGGACGATAAGCGAAAGATGGCAGGGCATCCACACAGGATATGGACAATATTGCAGTTTGAATGGGCTCATATCCAGCATTTTGAGTGGTAAAGGAGACCCTGGGCTCCGGGTTCAATACCAATTCTGGATCCTTTTAAAAATGTACAATTTCTTTTTGGCTTCACGTGTCCCCGTCTCGATTCTCTACCAGCTCTCTCAGTTCTTCGTCTGCGTGCTGCACCTGAAGAGTATTTTGCCAGGCAGTGGGAAGGATGGTCAGTAGGAGCAGGAAAGTGTTAATTAAACCAGAAGATTATAGGTTGTATGACAGAACCACGCACACCATGTTTCATGGACCTGCTACTGCCCCTCCTATCTACTCTGAGTGTTCTGTTGAGCTGCCACTGCCCTCCCACCTGCCTTGCATGGTCAGATGGTTGCCGCCTGTTACTGCCACCACCACCACCGCCACCTTGCCTGTCCGAGTTCCATGCCCCTATCCCCTCCCTTCAGTCCTCCATGGTCCATTTTGTGGCCACTCCTTTCTACACTCCATGCTCTGTTGTGCTACAACTGTTCCTCCTGCCGTCCCCACATGGTCTGTTATGAATCCCCTTCCCCTGTCCTCTCTTGTCTGTGTCCAGCCCCTACCCATCCCTTCTGTCCTCTATGGCCCTTTGTGCATGCCTCTGCCCCCTCCATCTTGCCCACCATGGCTATTGTGCTGTCACTAACCCTCCTGCTTGTCATGCATGGCCTTCTGTGCTGCTACAGCCCCTCCTACCTGACCTGTGTGGTCAGCTTGCTCCCCTGACCCACTCCTACCTCCCCTCTGTTGTCTGTCTGTCTGTATGCTATTATAGTCTCACTGTTGCCCATCCGTGGTGTGTTGTGCTTTCAGTACCCCCATGGTCAGCTTGCTGCTCCAACCTTGCTCCCTTGCCCCTTGCCCTCCATTTTCTATGTGCATACCCCTCTCCTTTCACTTCTGCCTTGTCTGGCCCATTTTCGTGCCCCTGCCACCTCCCTCCTGCCTTCATAGTCCGTTATGCTGTAACTGTCTCTCTGTCTGTCCAGTATGGTCAGCTTGCTGCCCTTGCCTCTTTCCCCTTTGGTCTCTATTGTCCATGTGCATGATCGTGCCCCCTGTGTTTTCCATGGTCCACTGTGCTGCACTGCTGTCCCATATGCCCTGTGTGCTGTATTGTGCTGCTGCAACCTCCAAATTCCTTTCCTGTTTGATCAGTCTTTTTGCCCCTGCCCATCTCCTCCTGCCCTCTGTTATGCGATTCCATGTCCCTACCCCTTTCCACCTACCATTAGTGATCCAATGTACCATACTTGCCAACATTTTGAACTTGGTAAGAGGGAGATTTTGAAAAAACCTGGGAAATTGATTTCCCCATTGACTTACACTGAAAAGGAGGAGATTTTAGGCAGGAGACAGATACAATAAAGTCCTTTTAGACTTGAAAAGATCAGGATTCTCCTACCTCGGTCTGTTGGCATGTGTGGTTGTACTGCCAATGCCTCTTCCTTCTGCCCGCAGTGATCTGTTATATTGCAACAGACTCTCTTGCCTGTCCTGCATGGCTGGTATGTTGTCCCTGCCCCCTTTCCTCTGCCCTCAATGGTCCATTGTGCTGCCACTGCCTCTCCAGCGTGATCAACTTGTTGCCTCTGCACCCTCCTCCTTGCCCTCAAATATCCAAGTCCGTGCCCCTGACATCTGCATTCCCACAGTATTCTAAGAAACAATCAGATTGCTAACATTCTATATTTATTACAAACATTGTGGCACACCTGATGTCATCTTGACGTGAACAAAACTATGGCCCTCATTACAAACCTGGGGGTCGGTGTTAAAGCGGCGGTGATACCGCCAACAGGCCGGCGGTAAAATAAATGGGATCACGACCACGGCAGAAACTGCCAACTCATACAGCCACTTTAACACTTCGACCGCCACGGCGGTAGCAACAAACACTGCAGCGGTAACTGCCAACAGACAGGCGGAAGTCAAAGTACCGCTCACCCCCATCACAACCCACCCATCTGCCAGCTTTTCCGGAGCGGTACCAACGCCATCAAAAGCACGGTGGAAACAGTACCCAGAAGGGGAACCACTCACCTCTCGACACTCAACGAAGAACCAGGATGCCATGGAGCTTGAGCTGCAGGTCCTCCCCATGCTGGTCTACCTCCTCACCTACCAGGAGTACGAACGGCGGCGGAGACGACCACGGTGAGTACTGCACCTAGTACACAGGGGAGGGTGGAAGAAAAATAGAGTGACACACACGCAACACGCAACACCCCCACCCTCACCCACAACACCATACACACAAACACATGCATCAACATTACATTTACACCCCGTAACCCCCGCAAGAACGCAAGGATAAAAGGAATAGAGTCAAATCAGTGATATTTTAGAAATAGTCAGATATACGTAATAATTTTAAAAACAGTATTTACAAAAATATACAATATGTACATAAGGTGGTACATTGTCCACTCAAAATGTCTGTGGGCCACTGCGCCAAAACCCATAGGCCAAGCCCACACTTGACTCCTGCCTCAATACGGAGAGAACACTGCAGGGGCATCAGGTCGAAAACACAAAGGCACCTCAGGGGGACGGGGAAGGAGGGCACCTCAGCCGGAAGATGGAATAACGCCACTGCTCCTGGAGGGGGCTCCATCCCCACAGCGATGCCCTGGGGAGTGCAAAGCCACAGTCTCTTAAGTGGGTGGTTTGCCCACTGCTTGGTCCTGGGGAGTGCAAGGCCACAAGTCTCTCAAGTGGATGGCGTCTCCTCTGGTTCTGGAGGGGGCCTTGTGCCCAGTGTGCTTCATCCTGCCAAGGAGCCTTTCTCCACTGGTTCTGGAGGGGGCTTTGTGCCCAGTGATGCAACACTTGGTGTGTGGCAGTTCACAGTACCTCACCTGGGTGTCTGAGGCACGAGATTTGCAGGGACCAGGTTGCATGATAGTCCATGGAGGCAGGGCTAGACTCCATCTGGTGGCGGCTACGGCTGCAAACTGGTGGTAGTGCCAGTACTGGTGGGGGTGCTGCCAGTGGTGGAGGGAGGCTCCAGCCCTTCTCCTGCAGCCTCGGACAGCTTCCCTCTGGGACTGCTGCTGCTGACAGTAGTGGTGCTTGCGGCGGTGCAGGTGGCAGTGCTTGCGGCGGTGCTAGCAACGGGGCTGCTGGCGGTGCTGGCCTCGGACGGCTGAAGTGCCTTGCCTGGTGTTTTCTGACCCTTCCTCACCTTGGCAGATGGTGGTGTGACCTTGGGTCTGGCAGCTGGAGTCTTTGAGGTGGCCTTGCTGGGTGGTTGTGGCTCCTTCCCCTTGCTGGATGCTGTCCCCCTCTTCACCTTACCAGGTGGCGGAATGGCTTTGGCCTTGGCAGGGGCTGGTGGCACACTGGCTGGGCTGACGGGTGCCCCCTTTGATCATCTGATAGCTGCAGGAACCACAGCGGACGTCGACTTGGTGACTGAGGTGCTGTGCTGGGTTCTGGCCACCCTGGCCCGAGGGGAAGGACAGGGGGGAGGGGTAGGGAACAGGTCAATGTTTGCTAGGAAAAGCTTCTTAGGGACACTGGGGCGGGAAGAGGGGGAGGGTTTGGGAGTGGATGAAGAGGGAGTGGTTGTAGGAGGTGTCTGCTGAGTTTGGGTGTAGGTGCAGGTGCATAGGCTGGATGCTGTTGTGAGATGGATGGCTGTTGGGTGGGTGGGTGCTTGCGTTTGTGTACTTTGGGAGGAGGGGTCAAAGACACACTGGGAGAGGACGCATGGGACATGTGCATGGATGTGGGGGTGGTGACTGCCAGCGAGGGGTGTGTTGTGATGGGCGTGCTGGTGATGGAGGTAGTGGATGAGGATGCAGTGCATGCAGGTGTGAGTGGAGACGCTACTGGGAGGGAGGTGGATGATGAGGAGGAGGGGACACAGTGGAGGCAGTGGGTGTTGGTGTGTCTGCATGGGGATGGTGGGATAGGCTGGGGTTGAGGTGATTGGGACTGTGTAGAGGAAGTGGAGGGGGGAGGCTAGAGACAGGGACAATGTCTGCCATCAGTGCGGAGGCCAGAGCCTGAAATGCTCTCTGTTGGGCAGCCACGCCAGTGTGAATGCCCTCCAGGTATGCATTTGTTTTTTGCAAATGCCTCTCAACACCCTGGATGGCATTCAGAATGGTTGACTGCCCAACAGTGAGGGATCTCAGGAGGTCAATAGCCTCCTCACTGAGGGCTGCAGGGCTGACTGGGGCAGGGCAGAGGTGCCTGGGGCGAAGGAGATGCCCACCCTCCTGGGTGAGCGGGCCCGGGAAACACACTGAGGGGCTGCTGGGAGGGTGGTGCTGGTAGGGGGGGTGGCGGCTGTACCTGTTGTAGGGGTGGACACAGAGGTGTCCGCCACCGCCAGGAAACTTCCATCGGAGGAGGAGTTGCTGTCTGTAGTGTCCCCTCCTTTCCCCGTTGTGGTGCTCCTGTCGCCCTCCGTCCCACTGGGGCCTTCACCGTCGGTGGATTCAGCCTTTTGGGCCATGTGGGATGCAGCTCCCTCTGTCGCTGGTGCCTCTGCTCCTCTGCCAGATGATGCTAATGCACACGAGTACAGGGTGACAAAACAAAAAGGGGGGGAGAGACAGAGGATACACTTGGTCAATTCCAGCAACACCACTACCATTTGCGTAAACAACACACAGGGAGCAGTCCTATGCACTAGGCCATGCACTACCAGTTACTAAGATAGTCACCAGCCCATGGGGTACAATGCCTAACGCCATTAGCTGCACATCTGAAACCCACAGGACCCTGCCCAGTAGTAGATGCCCACTAACACTATTGGGGTTGGAGTGCTTCAGAGCCTGCCCAACAAGGGACCTACCCTGCAATGCACGCCCTGGCCTAGGGGCACCCACAGCCCACATCCCCCACCCAGGTAAATCTTAACGTGCGCCCAGTCATGATTCTGAATCTGTACTCACCCCTTTGTGGCTGCTGCGATGCCTTCAGGCGCCCATCCAACTCCAGATAGGCCACCGCCAGGATGTGGAACATCAGGGGGGTCGGGGTACGACGGGCACCCCTTCCTCGTTGGGAGGCCAGCCCCTGCTGGGCCTCCGCCATCTTCCTTGCCCAGCAGCACAGGTCATCCCACCGTTTTCTGCAGTGGGTGCTCCGCATGTCAACGACCCCCAGGGTCCGCACCTCCTTGGTGATGGCATGCCAAATACCCATTTTCTGATGGGCACTGACCTGCAGAGAAAAGACAGTAGGAAAGGGAATTAGTTAACCGTCCAGGCCGTCACACTCATGGCCCACCAGATCCCTCCCATCCCCTGACGCACAACCATTGACCACCATACATGAAGCACTCTGGCCAGGACGCCTCAGCCCCCCCTACATGTGGCTGACATACACAGCAATCCATGCATTCATGGCCCATGCATCATGCTCACAGTGTATTCACCTGTTTGTCTGGAGGACCGTAGAGTAACGTGTACTGGGGTAGGACCCCATCCACCAGTTTCTCCAACTCCTCCGCAGTAAAGGCAGGGGCCCTTTCCCCAGACACAGGTCACAGCAGCACTTGCAGTGTAGGTCCTCTCCTGTTGAAGGTCAGGTAGCAAGTGTGTAAATAGATAGAAAATGGCGGTCACGTCCGCGGCTGTGCGTACCGTCACTGCCGGCGTACATCTCCATTGGCTCCTGGAACCCATAGGGCCCAATGATAACCAATGCAAAGTTGCGCGGCGGTCGATGACTGCCTACCGCAACGGCGCACAACGCCAGTGGAATTACCTCATTTCCACATGTCCCTCCTCACAGTTCAGGCAGGCGCCATTCCAGGGGGGCACAGGCCATGGCACCTAACTGCGTGACAGCAGACATTGGCACAGCAACTGACTCTCGGATTCACATACAGGCTCTGTAAAGGAAAAGATGCAACATTATTTCAATTGATGTGTGAATATGACCCTCTGCTCACCGTTTTCCTCCATAGGCTTCAACAGCTGAGGATGAATATGAGATGGCGACATCCTCCGGTGTACAGACCCCTGGTGGACCTTGCAACAATGGAGGACAGACACATTATACTAACATACAGACTTTATCGGGCCACAATCCAAGAACTGTGTGCCCAATTGGAGCCAGACCTGATGTCAGCTATCCGCCAGCCCACAGGTATCCCCCTCTAGTGCAGGTCCTGTCAGTGCTCCATTTCCTGGCAAGTGGTTCCTTCCAAACAACAGTGGCCTTGGCATCAGGGATGTCTCAGCCAATGTTCTCCAACGTGTTGACCAGAGTGTTGTCAGCCCTGCTGAAACACATGCGCAGCTACATCATATTCCCCCAGGTGGAGGATTTGTCCACAGTGAAAGCTGACTTTTATGCCCTGGGATATATCCCCAACTTCATTGGTGTCATTGATGATACACATGTGGCATTTTGTTCAGGAATAGAAAAAGCTATCACTCTATGAATGTGCAGATGGTGTGTTTAGCGGACCAGTACATCTCCCATGTGAATGCCAAGTATCCTGGCTCTGTGCATGACGCATTTATCTTGAGGAATAGCAGCATCCCATATGTGATGGGCCAACTCCAGAGGCACCGGGTGTGGACAATAGGTGAGCCCAAGGTCCCCACCCAGTATAAGTTGGTGTCTCGGTATGGGGTTGTCCCTAAGAGTTAGTGTGTGTCTAACAGGTATCCCTCGATATTTGCTGGTGACTCTGGTTACCCCAGTCTCTCATGTCTACTGAACCCAGTGAGGAATGCCAGGACAAGGGTAGAGGAACATTACAATGAGGCACATGGGCGAACAAGGAGGATAATTGAAAGAACCTTTGGCCTCCTGAAGGCCAGGTTCCAGTGCCTACATCTGACAGGTGGATCCCTGTACTACTCACCCAAGAGGGTGTGCCAGATCATCATTGCATGTTGCATGTTACACAACCTGGCCTTGAGACGCCAGGTGCCTTTTCTGCAGGAGGATGAGCCTGGAGATGGTCTTGTGGCAGCAGTGGAGTCTGTGGACAGTGAGGAAGAGGAGGCAGAGGAAGAAGATGTGGACAACAGAAGTAATATAATACAGCAGTACTTCCAGTGATACACAGGTAAGACACTGTAACTTCACTTTACATTTCAGTTTTCGGTTGGACATTGTACATGGCAGCCTGATTTCCCTATGTCTATGGCCGCTTGCTGTACCCTTTGGCATCTCTATTTTCAGATCTCTGTGGACCACTCTGGCTCCTGGTATGTTTACTGCTGCCCACTAAAAGACATACCAATGTATATATAACTGAACATATGACTTGCAATGTTTTCAGAATGTTGTACTAATACATATTTCAATCATTTGACAGACTCCAGATTTATATTTGTTCCAAGGGTGTTTATTTAAGTGCTCATACGTAGAGGGGGATGTGCAATGGGCTGGGTGATGGTGGAGGACTGTCCAGTTAGAGTCCAGTCTCTGGGTATCACAGGTGCATTGTCCAATGGGGCATAGGAAGGGGAGTACTGGCAGTTTGAGGTGGACAGGGTGAGAGAGTGGGACAGAAGGGTGACAATCAGGAGAGTCCTATTTCCTGGCAGGGGTCTTGACAATCTTCTCTGGCTTCTGCCTGGATCGCAGGGACTGTTTGCGGGGTAGTTCTCCTTCTGCAGGGTGTGGGGTGCTGGTGGCCTGCTGTTCCTGTGGCGGGGCCTCCTGTCCTCTATCACCGGCGGAGGTGGAGGGCTGTTCTTCGGTGTGGCTAGTGTCAGGGGCCCGTTGGTGTGCCACTGTCTCCCTCATGGTGTTGCCCATGTCAGCCAGCACCCCTGTAATGGTGACCAGGATGGTGTAGATATTTTTCAGGTCCTCCCTGATCCCCAGGTACTGTCCCTCCTGCAGCCACTGGGTCTCCTGCAACTTGTACAGTATCTGGCCCATGGTCTCCTGGGAATGGTGTTATGCTCCCAGGATGTTGGTGAGTGCCTCCTGGAGAGTCGGTTCCCTAGGCCTGTCCTCCCCCTGTCGCACAGCAGTCCTCCCAGTTTCCCTGTTGTCCTGTGCCTCTGTCCCCTGAACCATGTGCCCACTGCCACTGACCCCAGGTCCCTGATCGTCCTGTGTTTGTGGGGTTGCCTGGGGTCCCTGTAGTGGTGGACGCACTGCTGATTGGCGTGTCCTGGGGACAGTGGCATGGGCCCGCTGGGTAGGTGCTGTGCTGGTGTTTCCTGAGGGGGAGGCTCTGTGGTGGGTTGGGACTGTGGCAGGGTAACCGACTGTCCAGAGGTCCCTGATGGGCCAGGTTGGTCATCATGATCCAGGCGTGCAGAGCTGCTTTCATCAATGTGGGCCTCTTCTGTTGGGGGACTGGATGTTGCTGGCAACTCCTCTCCAGTGACGTTGAGTAGGGGTCCTGTGGGGATGAAAATGCAGTGTTATTGTATCTGCATGTGCCATCTTGTGCATGGGTGTGTTTCCCTTTATGGTTGGGATTGCCCTGTCAGCTTTGCCTTGTGTGTGTGGTGATTTTGGGGGCTAGGTGATTCTCTCTAATGGGCATGCTGTGGTGATGGGTGCCCATGCAGGTCTGTGATGGGGGTCCATGGATTGGTGTTACATGCAGGGCTTGGTTTTGGGATGGATGGGTTGTGATAGTGGGGTATATGTGAGGTGGTGGAGTGATGGGGGTGACGGTAGGGGTAGGAGTTTGTGATGGCATGCAGGTAGGGTGGGGGATATAGTAGTAAAGATTTGACTTACCAGAGTCCAGTCCTCCTGCTACTTCTGTGAGGCCCTCAGGATGCATTATTGCCAAGACTTGCTCCTCCCATGTTGTTAGTTGCGGGGAAGGAGGTGGGGGTCCACCGCCAGTCTTCTGTACAGCTACCTGGAGTCTTGCAACCACGGAACGCACATTCCCCCGTAGGTCATTCCACCTCTTCCTGATGTCATACCTTGTTCTTGGGTGCTGTCCCACAGCGTTGACCCTGTCCACGATTCTCCGCCATAGCTCCATCTTCCTAGCAATGGACGTCTGCTGCACCTGTGATCCGAATAGCTGTGGCTCTACCTGGATGATTTCCTCCACCATTACCCTTAGCTCCTCCTCAGAGAATCTGGGGTGTTGTTGTGGTGCTATGGGTGTAGTGTGAGTGGTGTGGGTGAGGTTGTGTGGGGTGATGTGTTGGGGTATGTGCTGTCAGGTGCGTGAATGGTGTATGAGTGATGGTGTTTTGTGGCTCAGATTCAGTGGGTGCTCCTGGCTTGTCTCTCTCTCAGTTGTCAATTTCTTTGGGTCGTAAAGGGTTGTGGGTAGTGTGTGTGTGTGTGTGTTTTATAGTAGTGTGGGTGTGGTGTGTGTATGTGTGTCAGGTGTGTGTATTTTGAATTGTCCAATGTGGTGTTGTTTTGTTAGTGTGTGTGTATTTTGAGCACATCGTTATGGTTTACTGCGGTTGAATGTCCGCCGCGGTGATTCGTGGGTCATGATGCTGTGGGAGTATTTCTGTTGGCGTAACAGTGTGGGTTTTGGTACCTCCAGTTTATCACTGACCTTTGGGCTGGCGGACTTATGTGTGTGTCTGTATAGTGGTGGATTTCTATGTGTGGGTCATAATACCCGTAGCGGTATACCGCCACAGTCGTGGTATGTTGGCGGCAGTCAGCATGGCAGTAAGTGGCCCTGAGGGCCTCAGTAGCCCCGCTATTTTCCATTCTTTCCCCATTACCTATCAACCACTCACCTGGACTGCAGCATTTTTCCATAGGGGCACCAGAAGGTGTAGTTGAGCATGACAGTGCAAGGGTTTATGGGAGTGGTTCCAGACCCTCACCATTGTTTGCATTATGGGGTTGGAGGTCAGTGTAGTGGTGGTAAAGAGCCTCTGTGTGTCATGTTGTGTTCTAATTGAACCTAGAAAGGTGTGTCAGCCATCTTCTGCCCCATGTAAGGCAACAGCGCCAGGTGTAAAGCATGGTATTAGTGTTCTATGCAAGGTGCCACTAATCCATTGCTTTTTCTTATGAGCAATCAACTAGAAGGACAAATGTGGTCTCATGTTGCCCCAAATAAATGATTTGATGCACTTGTCTATCACCCATAATATGGAGGGCCAAGCAAGCGGAGGCAACATTCCCAGAACGTATGTAAGGTGGAGCGGGGGCTACCACCATTTTAATTGCTTGTGTTCTCCCCCACAGTGATAGGTTAAGATGGTGCCATTTCAGATAGTCAACATTGCTTTCAACAATGAGTGGGTCTAGGTTATCTGAGACTATTCCCTCCAGGGCCCTATTGATCATGATGTGTAGATATTGGAGGCTTTGTGGTTTCCATTGAAACAGGTATCCATTAATGGCTGCCTTCATTGTGACACATGACATGGATAATGCATCACTATTATTTCAATTGCTTTTATATCCCAAGATCTTAGAGAAGGCTGAATTAAAGGAATTCAGGGCCAGAAGCTACCTGTCCTGGTCCATGAGTGGGGGCAAGGTGTCGTCTGAACGGAAAAATATTTTTTTGCATTCCTACTGTGTTAGATATACTCGCGCACAGCAGCACCTGGGGGAGAGGAGGAGGCACCGGCATCCCGTCAAAGGGCAGAAGCCCTTTAAATCTTTGATAGCGCTCCCGCCTCACGGGACGCGCACAGCAGCACCTGGGGGAGAGGAGGAGGCACCGGCATCCCGTCAAAGGGCAGGAGCCCCTTAAATCTTTGATAGCGCTCCCGCCTCGCGGGACGCGCGCGGGCGGGGCCCGGGCAAAGCCCGGGCCAAGGGCAGGCCCGTCCTGCGCCCGTCAGCGGCCGGCAGAGGCTGGGCTGGACCACCCCTCTGACAACTTCCTCGTGATCTCAGGATCTGGTTCCTAGGACTCCAAGCAGGTACTGCATCCTTCTCTCTTGACTCCCTGCGATTGTCCCTTCATAGCCTGTACCTCTGTCCTTCAGTTAAAAAATCTCCAAATACTGCGAGAAATTTATTTACCCTTCTTTGTCTCCACTTCTCTATAAACAAACGCCAGCTACCATACCTTTTGAAAGAACTCTTACCCCGTAGGTAATTACTATAGAACTCTTCTGCCCAAAGCAGTCAGTGATAATGGGAAAAAGGAAGCAATCTAGCGTAAATGATATTTCCTCCCAAAAAAATCATACGTCAATATTGAAATTTATTTCAGGAGCCATGGGGGAAATTGACAAACAGATTACTAATGTTGAAGGAAAAATACTTACCCAGAATAGGTCACTAGTTCCCCCCAATTCCCCCTCACTAGCAATAACTCCTGATAACCCGGCAAAGCCTGTGGAAAGTGGAACCCAGATTAGAAGTATAAATGGTTGCATTCAAGACACAATTGATTCTATCTCAGATGCTGACGAGCACCCACCTTCACCAAAACGCAAAAGGAAACCCCAATTAGTAAAGAAGGGCAAAGTATCTAGACAAGAGCCACTCGCAAATATCAGACCTGGCTCTTTGGAAGCCCAATCCAACGCACTTACGCAAAACGCACAAACTGGCTCCCAAAATGTAAAACCTGATCATAAGAATAAATTTCATACGGCGAAAGGGAAAACTAGTGCTGCAGAGTCGACGACTACTTTAGAAAAATTAGTTAGCTCATGCTTTGACCAAGTAATAAAATGCCTAACTCAATTGGAAGGAAAAATGGACTATCTGCTCAACTCATTAAAGGCACAATCTATAAATCCACTGGTTTCAACTATCCAGTATTCTGGCGATAATAACCCCAACGCTAGCTCCCCTCTGATGCACCAGATCTTACCACCTATTCCCCAGACCACCCAAAGACAAGCTGATTCCCGTGTCTTACCAACCTCATAAAATGGTGCTAAATAGTGGGGAACATGTAAATATTGCTAAACCTTACCAGGGCACTTCTCTAATAGGGAGAGGCACACTTGATCTCCCGCCTGCGGCAACCCCCTATGTGGTAGTCCTCGCCAACGTCCCCACCCTACCTGGAGTACAGGGGGAATCATGGGCAGCCTTGAGGAACAAATCCCTGAATTGGATTGCAACCCGTTCGAAACCTGGCTTGACAAATAAACTCTTCGAAGACATTAAGATGGTTAGAAGGGTGAAAAAGGTGGGCAGAAACCACAAAATATTTAGGGGTGATTGTGTAGCTCTCTCATTTAAAACCCCTACACTGGTCGAAGATATTCTAAGAAATTTAAGCCCACAGCAGATTACTGATCATGGTATTGTGCTGCTTCCTTTGGGTTTCTTTTACACGAGTACCATAGGCCATGATGGTCCTGGCCTTCATCTTGGGGAACAGACAAGTAGGCCTGAGACCCAATACATGATCCCCACTGTGAATGGATTCCGGGGGCTCAGCCTGGAAGATACAGATTGACTATCACCTGATAAGGAACTCCTCAGGTCCATGCATCCTACAGAAGCATTAGCCCCCGTCCAACTGGGCATTGACAGCCTGGCAGCAGATCCCGGAGAAGAATGGCTGGATATGGAACCTTCTCTTAGACAATCTGCCAAAGACGAATCGCTTCCAAGTGCCCTGTCAAAAAAATCGCCCACCTGTGTATTGACTTCTTTCGCACGTAAAGAAAGCAACACCTTTCCAGGAAGAATCCAGGCAACCAACAAGCTCCCCGTGGGGCAGGCCACAAAAACGTATAGAGAGCATTTCTCACTTTTATTTTGGAACGTGGCAGGCCTCCGATCTAAAGTGGAGAATGAGGTTTGGTCAGAATATATTCAGCGTTTTCCCTGGGTGTGTCTTCAAGAGACCTGGTCTGTGAATCCGATTCACATAAATGGCTACAGGACATTACATACTCCTGCTATTCCTTCTGTACGGGGCAGGGCTAAGGGTGGCTTATGCACCTTCATTTCTAACAAGTGTGATATAATCAAGGACATTGTTTTAACTTCCAATACGTTCTATCAAGTGATTACATGTGATTTAAAAAATACTTCACAATTGGTGGTCATTAATTTCTATAATAACGTTCCTCATCAAGATTTTCGATCAGCACTTAACTTCTTACAGGACGATCTAGATCGAGCTTGCAACTCTTCAAATAAACAGTCTTATATCGTGCGGGGTGGTGATTTTAATACACATCTGTGTCCTCAAACGATTGAGGGTCCCTGCCCTCACGTCCCTGGCGGAGACGATGAGCTACTACACTTCACACATAATAACTCAGGCAATTTGTTGAATGAAGCCTTATTTAGTTTTGACCTCATCCTGTGCAATAGTCTGACCCATCGTAGACTACAATTGAAACCCACTTTTAATGGCAGGCACGCCAATACGATAATTGATTTTATTTTACTTTCCAACAAGAGTTTGTGGATCTGTAAGACCACTAGTGCAAATCCAAGGAAGTGGGCCAAGCAGACATGGAGGCCAAGGGAGATGTTGGGAAAAGGTAGGGGGAAAGGACTAGGCAAAAGGTAGGAGAGGCCTCTATTAGTGAACCAGTAGGCAAGTGACAATGATGGTGGTGCTGTACTGAAATAGGGAGTCATGTATGTAGGGAACAGTAACATTGTGCACTGCATGTGCAACTGTCTTGACTTCCCAAGGAATTCAAGAAATCCAAGGTCACCATGGGCTATTTGTAATGCCCAGTAAGAGAGAGTCCATAACAACTTGGCCAAAAAATATGACAAAAAAATAGAAAGGGGTGAGTGGAAGTATGGATGAGAGGTAACGAGGGAGCACACAGCATAGGATGCCAAGGAAGCCATAGCCAACACCTGTACAGAACAAATAGGGTAACGGGGTGGGGGACAATGGATGTGAAGTTAGAATCATCAGGCAGTACAACCGAACAAGTGACATGGATCACAGCCCATTGCAGCTAGCTTGGGCAAATTTCACAGGATGAGGAAAATGGTGGGATGCTCAGCCACAGTGCATGCCTGCACAAGAGGACTGTGAATGGTCTTGGGGAAGGGTGGGTGGTGCTAAGTCAGAGGGGCCCAATTGGGGTCCCTAGAAAAGGGATAACACAGCAGGGGTCCAAAGTAAAGAAGGATAACTGGAAAAATAAATGGAAATCTAGCCACTCCCAGCTACGGGCAGGGGTAGGAGAGGGGTGGAAACCCTCATGGAGAGAGACCCAAAAGGAAGCAGCAGCTATCCCAGAACACCAAGTAGGAGGTGAAGAGGGAGAGGGAGAAGGGTAAGAGGGTGGGACAAAGGGTAAGGATCAAAGTGCTGCCTGCGGGGATACCAAGGAGTGTTGGGACAGAGAGGCAAATAGAAGCAAGTCCTTCAGGAGAGAGGACAGTAGAGGGAGCAAATAAGAAGGGCTGCGGGGAACAAGTACTGGAATGGCAACGCCAATATGAACCATAGCAGCAGCGGTAAAAGCCATAAAAAAAGACATGAAAACTATACCTCAATTCTATAACGCTGTGCAGCAAGGGGCCTACATACCCAAAGTTTAGAAAGTAGAGGGAAGGGGGACTGTAGAGAAGGGAGGAGAGTTTGGGTGAGAAAGGGAAGGAAGGGAGATCTAGGTGAGGGGGCTGTGAGGTCAAGATGCAAAGAGGTTGAGACCGTGTCTTAGAAAATAAGATAAAAAAGGATGAATGAACAGAACTGTCGTCACCCCTGCCAGAGTCATTCTACATGGTATTCATCTGCCCAGGAGGCTGGCAAAGTTCATGAGACTGTTTGTAGAGGTATGGCAGATCCACCTTCTGGGAGAGACAAAGATCTTATGGGTGAACTGGATTTGTCTCTGGTAGCCTGAGTCAGTTCTTCCACAGCCTTAATCACTCTTTCTCTCGCCAGTTGTTTTCGGGAGGGTTGATCAAGTGGGCATCCACATCGATGAAGGTCATTCCCAGAAGCAACAGAGCCCCTTAAGTTCTTAGGTGACGGAGGAGCAACGTCCATGCAGGAGTCGCCCAGTGACGCAGGAGCAGGGCTAGGTCAGCTTGTTCATGAAAGTCCCTAGAGAGCCCATCCATGGTGATCCACATAATGGTTGGTTCCAGAAGCCCATATCTGATGCCCCATTTCTTCAGCTGGGGACGTAGATTGAGAAAGACCTCTATTTAGCATTGGTGTCTGAAGAGAAGTCTGCAACTATGTGGATCCGGACTTCTATCACTATAGACCGTGTTTGCGTGCCTTCAGGAGGGTTTGACTAGTATGACCATGTCACTGAAAGCAGGCTATGATGGGCAATGCCTCTTCTCCCCATTGGTGGAGGAAGCCGACTCCAGATGCTGTGTGCCTTCTGCATTTCAATAGGAGGAGTGAAAGGTAAGACTGTCACCCGCAACATAAATTTGAGCAGGAAGGTCCATGCATGCGATAGTTCCATCTTCTCCTGCACCTCATAGAATCTGATATTGCCAAGATGGGACCTGTTTTCAAGTCAATCATCTTCTGTTTGATGTGCCATAGATGTGGGTGACCAACCTCAAACTCCGCCACTTTCTCCTCTCTTGCAGTGAGACATTGGCCCAGAATGGTCACTTCTGTGTGGAACAGGCCCATGTCTGTTTTTATGGTTTTTACATCCCGGGTGAGATCAGTGATTTTCGTATCCATGGTGAGAAGGTGAGCTCCAGTGGAGGTAATTTCTTTAAGCATGGTATCCACTGGTGCATCCAACGAGGCTTGTGAGGTTTGCGTAGTGTGAAGGTAGATAGCCTTCTCACCGCCAACTACCTGCGTGGAAAGTAGCTGTCGAGAGGAGCTGCCTGATGCCAGCGGGAGATGATGGTTGACTTCATCATTAGAATATGGCTGCTGGAGGAGACAGGGGGCGAGACCGTGGGTGGTTGGAGTAGCTGCCCGAAGATAGAGGCACCACCACAGTCAAGTCTCTGGAGCAATAGGCAGCAGAAGGGGGAGGCCAGGTAATGGGGAGGCCAAGCAATCCAGTGAAATGTGCTTAGTATTTAAATTTTTAACATCTCAATTATAAGCAGAAATAAACCACTTCCCGTATTGATGATTGTATTCAAACCACTTCCAGTTTTCAATTCATCGATATAAATGATAAGAAAGAAAACCCTAAATTATAGGTGATTGTTCGATATTGTCCATAAAAGTTTTAAGCATATTTTTTACTCAATAGTAATCAGAATATTTGTTTTCCGAGCTTAACGTATGGAGAGAAAATTCAAACAAAACAAAAATACAACAGTAAACCAGGAGGCAAGAAGAAACATTTCTCGTAATATAGTAATTATTATGTAAGACTAACGGTGTTTCTTAGTACAACCTTCTGTGAGTGTTCTGTCAGGGATATAACATTTCCATCTATGTACCACAAATACAATTACTAGTTTGTGTCAGAGTTGTTAAAATTGTGCATGTTTCTTTACTGCAGATGCCCAGAAGTGTGAACTTATATGTCAGTCCAAGGAAACAGGGGATGTGGTTTTCATGAACCAGGTTGTCCACGATGGCACCAGATGCAGCTACAAGGAGCCGTACAGTGTCTGTGCCCGCGGAGACTGTGTGGTAAGGAAGTGTGGCAGAACACGTGTGTGTGTGTGTGTACACCTTAAAGTGGCTATTGCTTATGACCTCATTCTCGTGAGAGTAAACAAAGTTGGAGAAATATGTTTTGTAACGCACAATAGAAAGCAATGTTCCCTATTATTCACTACACTACCTTCATCACACATTTAAAGCAAATGTAGGAGATGTCGATATGCACATTTACATCATGAAGACATGCGTTTTGTACTTCAGTGTGCCAAAGCAATCTAAGATTACAGGGGCTAGTTAGATAAATATAACACTGAGTTTCTTCTCAGTTGAGGAAACACACATGCCAGTAGATCACCTTGGTCCTTAACCAAGCAACAAGCGAACTGTAGCATATCACGAAGAGTGATGATCTGACTATTCATCAGTGGGGAAGGAGTTAAACTGTGTTATGTTCTAAAAGATCAGGGTTGCCATTTTGTTAGCCAGTCTGTTGCATTAGTTGTGTTATTAATGGAAGTATGGCCGAGTAATGATTGTGGGCTAGTAGTTGTTGGGGTTTGAGCAGCATAACACAATGCTTAGCTGGGAAGGTCAATTAGAAGGGTTTCCAGCATGGGAACATCAGATCACTGGATTCGACAAATGAGAGTATGTGTATTGTCTTTGTAATCACTCAGGTCTAGGTTCAGTCGATGCATGACGTTTTGTTCTGACCTGTGACTTATTTTGAACAGCATGTCGGGTGTGATAAAGAAATTGGTTCCCTCAAAGAGGAAGATAAGTGTGGAGTTTGTGGGGGTGATAATTCACATTGTCGCACTGTGAAAGGAACGTTGGTCAAGACGCCAAAGCTGTCTGGTGAGTTTATCATTTACTTTGGAGAAGATATGCTCTTGTTTAGTAAAACTATTATTCAGCATCTGCTGTTCAGTAGTTACCTTTACTGTCTAGTAGGAAATTATCCATTGCCAGCCGTGGCCACAAGAGCATTTATGTGATACCGATGTTTGCAGTCTGAATGGTTAACAAGTGTGTATGTGCCATCTTCGCAGAAAGAATACATAATGAGGTGGCTCTGGCTGATACCTTTAAAATTATTGTTTTAAATATTAATCTATCAGGTTACGTCATTAAAAATATTATAGAAACACCTAAAATTGAATAAAGCAGCACTTGCTTTCAACTGTTCACCATCCTCTACTATTAAAACCAGTTTTTACAATCACTCCCTTGTGTGCCCTCCTTAACAAGATTTTGCATATATTTGAGGTGGGATCCCCATAGTTGGTTATTACTAGAACTTACTAGCTGCCCTCCCCATTCAGCTCTGAATTTTGGACCTGAAAGAACAATCCCTTGAAAATTAGTTCTGTGTTTCTCTCATTGGGACTTGATTATCAAGAAAGAAATGTTTGTTGCCTACTGAGGTTACAAGTTATTTGCTGTGTTTAATTTCTGCTGGTGCTTCCAGGTGGTAGTCGCAGGCACTCATTTTTGTTGACTGGATCTCAGTTTTCATCATAAGACTTTGATCAATAGCAAGAAAGAGATAGGGTGGAAAGAGAAAGAATGAGGAAAAAAAGATAGAAAAACTTAAGCAATAGGTGAAAGCGGGGATTAATAAAAAATAACATGCATAACTAAGATTAAGAGACTGAAAGTTTTGGGTAGTGAAAAAAGGGAACCCTGGTACGGAGTCAAGTCTAGGCAGCCTTGGTATTTGGCAACCCTGGCATTTGGCAGAGTTGGTGGTGGGCTCCAATGAAAAACTATGGGGCCTTTTATATTCTTATGAGGTACACGTTGGATATTTAACATTTTAGTGGACTATCCAGTGACAATGTTTTGTTCAATTGAGGCTAAAAACAGCGCACCCACTCGCAATATTCAACTTTCTTCGGTCCTTCAAAGAATGATTGCAGTACCTGATTGGTCACATTCAGGGCACATTCTTAGCAATTTTCAATTTCAAGTCATTAACAGTATATTTAATGAGCTAATGTGAACGAGGAAGCTAATTTGTGCTATACAGATGTCATAATGCGTTAGGACAACGTGTATGTATTTTTTGCATTGTGTTATTAAATATTTCATTATTTGAAACAATAACTGTGCATCAAATACAGAGTATCCTTAAATGATTGCCATTACAACTCTTATAAAATGTACACTTCTCATGCAGAGCCATTCTGTCAGCTTTTCCTCCCTTCCAACCCTTGTCCCTTTGTGCCTTGCATTGCTCAGAAATACACCTACCCACATCATATTTTTCAGAATACCAACCGATTTCTACTACTTGTACAACTGCCCCTGATTTATTCTACAGAACAGCACACCCACCACAGAGGGTCTCGGCTACATCTTCCCGCCCACATCCACTTAAAGTGCAGTCTACTTCGTGTTAGTCTTGCCCCATATACCCCCAAATCTTTTCGAATTTCTTCACACATCCCATACCCGTAAATATCTTTCCCTCCAGTAACTGATCCATCCATAATTTTCAGTCTCGATAACGGAGTGGTATCCCGTCTGCCCACTTCCGGGCAATATCTTGTTTGGCAACCATGCAGCCGGTATTGACCAGAATCAATTGGCCCGCCTTTAGATCTATGAGACCCCAAATACCCAATAGAGTTGCCCGAGGATTTAGAGCCGTGGGCATTCCAGCCGTTTACCTCAATGAGTCACACACTCGATGTATGTATTTTTATCATATTTATAATGTTTGAGCTGTATGATCGTGGCGCATCGAGGACAGGACAGATCTGACAGTAGGAGCTTCTGCAGAACAGATGACCGCACTAGTTAGGACTGATGTTCTTGTGCACCCGCTTTCACCTTTATTCTCCCTACTGCCATGCCCAGGCCGGACGATGTTGGACTATGTGTGTGCTGCGTCTCAAGTAATAAGTTTGGGCCAAGTGGTGCTTTATTCCTACTAACATCTTCAAACTTCAAAAATGGTGAGGTAATTCATGGCAGTGAATGTATTATTATTGTATTCCCGGTGGCATCTTCTATATTGTTGGTCAGGTAAAATGTGTGTTGAGATAGTCTTTAATGGGCTTGTAGACAGATATGAGATTACATAGCGTGTGTTGCCTACTTCATCATGGACATACTATATACATGGGAACATTGAACATGGCAACATATTTCTTATTTATGATATCCTCGTAGTCTATTCATGCATACATGCCAATGCCATAATGACGCCAGGAGAATTAAACCCAAGGTGCATGTTCAGTTTGTTAAGGATTCCTCTTTTTCATTGAAGTCACTCACTCCCCCTCCGCCCCCATCCAGGTTCTGAACGAGATGACACTCATGGTTCTCTAGTATTTAGAACCAGGGTAATGTGAGAGATTCTGTGCAGCAACACCATTTCTTGGGAGGAGGCAGAGAAAATAGCAAGAGTCCTTACAGAACCAGTTACAACAAAAGAGAAAGAGACCCCAGGCACCACATCTACAAGTAGTAGATTTAGCGCATAAAAAGTGAAATATGCTTATATGTTTTGTAGGCTCCTGATAGAAGAGGAGTGGACTAACACATATTATGTACACATGCAACCACAACGTATGGACTGTGGGCTTCCAGCGATAATTAGGTCTGGTGACTTTCCCAGCTGTTTTATTTGTGTGGAAGATCGGGGTGTTTGAAGTGAATGAGTTGACGTTATACAAGAAGAAATATGCACTCATATCTGACATGTGACTGATGCAGAAACTATGGTTAAATCAAAAATCCTGTAAGTGTGCAACCACTATATATGGGCTGTAATTCAGCTTTTCTCTGATGTTATAAATGTGCTTGTGAATGTTGTACTGTTATAACTCGTTTGCCTTTCTAAGGTGCATAGATCATTTATTCTACTCATATCGATGTTTAAAGGCACACCAATAAATGTTGGGATGGGAGTGTCACCTGTATGGTGTACGGTCTTGTCCCCTGCCCAGTGTGCCCTATCATGAGTATCTGGTCTTTCGGTTTCTGGATTTTTGATTCCAGGCCTATGCTAACCCAGGGTATATGGAAAAGCCTTGGTCTGCCCTTGACTTGCAACTTGTTCTGGACCAGGAAGGGTGCACCAAGTGGGCCCTCAGTAATGACAGGGAGCAACAAGTTTATACATATAGCATGGCTGTGGCAGCATGCCATATTTTGAAGTTATCCTAGAATTACCTTTTTCACCGGTGTCACAAGAGTGGGCCCCTACTAACATCTTCATAAAGGTCTGCTACTAACAGTTAAATCAGATCTAACACTGAGAACTCGAGCAAATACATTAATACATGTTGTGTGAGGAGTGTGTTACATACTGCATAAGTGAACCAGCATAACAAAAGCCAGTAGGTTCCTTTTTGGATGCCCCTGACTTGTCCATGTTCACAGGTTGGAGGTGAAGTTGCTGTCTTAGACAGTGGAAGTGTCCTGTTGGCAATCCTAAGACTAGAGAGAGGGAACCCAGACCCTGAAATGGGGAAAGAGGAGATAGGCTTCCCATTTGAAATTCGATTAGGTTCTTAATGATTCAGAGGGCTGCTGTTTAGTCTTCATGAGTCTGCTATTTGGTGGATTGTAGAAGTGATGAGTGGAACTGCAGTTCTTATTGGCAGGGTGTGAAGGGTCCTTTTAGAAAGGGGTACGTCTCAGTCCCTCTTCCTGATCCCTGTAAAGTGTGGCTGTTGATGCTCACACACTCTTTCTGCCACTGTTGTGGGTATTCTAGTCTGGAGACAACCCCACTGAGAAGAAGACCATGTATTATGATGTGCTGTGAAGGCTGAGTTTAGAGGACAGGCTGAGGACACATGAAAAGAGAACCAACCCAAACCAGTTCTTAAGCTTCATTTCTTATCTGCTATCTTTGTGTAAGAGCAGCTCATGCCATCACACTTGACGTTCCAGTCCAAGTTTTTTCTGCCCAGGGATGGAGTGCTCCAGAGTACTGAGAGGACTACTGTGCAGCTACGTTTGGGGTTTGACTGATTGTCACAATCCGAGAGATGAGTGGGTATCACCTGGAGCATGATCTGGAGGAGCTGTGTGTCTTGTTCTGAAAAAGTGAGGTTCATGCCTGAGCATGAGGAAAGGAGTTAGCTGACCCTGCAGGAGTAGCCGAATGTTGGTATGGACAAAAGGAATTGACTCTGGTGCCATGATCCATCCACCAGAGACTGTCAACCTGTATGACTGACGTGCTTCAGCGTGCGAGCTAGTTAGTTCCTGAACTGCAGCACTTCTGAAGCATACCCGGGCGGACTCCATGGTTATCCTGGCCGTTACAGACATAGCACTTGTTCAAGTGTGCCTGATCGATCTGCCCAATTAAAGAAGAGATCAACATTTCCAGATGGCACCAGCTATGTGCATTGATTGTGGACAGCACAACAGTGGCACTTCCTACCCCATTATCAAGCAGTCCTTACCACCCAAAGAAGAAACCTGCAATCTGAGGTGTCCACTACAGGGTACCTTGCCAACCTGCATGAGTTAATGTACCTAATGTGTCGAACAGACTACCCCATTCAAAAGAACCAAGCTCCTGCCTCAAGGCACAAAACACTGACTAGCTGCCGTGGTACTAAAGATCTGGGTCCTCAATTGGACTTGGTTGGCATTATCCAAAGCACCTCAAGGTTGTTGAAGTCGCTGGAGGAGCCAGCACCTGGAGAGAAGACTCTGACATCGCCACTTCCCAGGGAGGCCTCATTGCAACTGCAATTGATACTTAACAGAGTGGAGAAATCGCGCCCGCTATGCCCATTATGCCCACCTCCTGCTGACATCGCCGGAACCCTGAAGAGGTCCACTACCTGAAGTCATCCGCTTTCACTGCTGCCTTCAGGACCCTGCTGAGCATCCTGCATCTGTCTGTCTGAGCAGTTCTGCTACATGACTCTCACACAACTCCAGTGAGGCAGACCATGAGAGGAAGGCACACAGTGGCCTGCTGCCACTCAGAGGAATGTTTGAGACACTACTTGGCCGTTCCAAGCCAGAATGAGACTGGAAGGGAAGTGCTGCACCTAGTGACTAATCCACCTGACATTAGATCACCAGAAAGTGGGGAGGGTGAGTAGCGCAGGCCGAACTTAACTCATCAACTGCAACAACAACAAGGTGATGGATGGAATGCTTGAATTAATCTCAACCACTGGCATTCATTAGGGCCACATCCCAACCCATCGTTTTTTGCCCATTGTGCCACTTCACTTCAGATTTCCTGTTGCTGGTTGTCACTGGTGGTTGCTGTAGCCCAAAGAGTCAAGTTCACTGGCGCTTCGCATCGGAGGTCAGTGCATGCGGCAAGATCTGGGCGCAGACAAGCCCAATCACGGTCATAATGAGCACAAACTTTAGAGTTTCTCCTTTTCTTTTAGTTAGAGCTAAACTGATGCTACTTCAAGGGTCCAGGATCTCAGAGGCACCTCTTAGAGATCAGGAACTCTCACAGCATAGGCCAGAAGGGCTCATGCAGGTTCAGTGTCAGTTCCAGGCTGGTCCAGTGCAGCAGGTCAGCTGGGGAGTTGTAGAGAGGCCTCTAGAGCTCGTAGTGTCTCTGCAGCTCAGAACAAGGGGTCAGTCAGCTGACGCTTGGAGTCACTAAGATAAAATATCCAGGTCCAGTTTTCATTTTCAGACAGTAGTGCAGGCCTCATGCAGCAGGGCAGTTCTCTGGCAAAAGGGCAGTCCTTCTTCTGTAACATCCACAGGTCCAGGAGTGCACTGAAGAGTCAGACTGGGGGCTCCATTTTTATACCTGGGACCCGCTTTGATGTAGAATAAACTTCTAGAGCCTTCCCCTTACAAAAGTGTCTGGAATTTCCTGCCTCCATGCCTGGTCCCAGTCTGTCTGTAGGCACAATAGAATAGTGTGATGTCCTATGTGTTGAGTGAAGCAGTGTCTTTGAAGTGCAAGCTAGACAAGTGACAGCTGAGCCCCTCTCATCCTGTAACGCTGGCCCATCCTGCCAACACCCAGGCCCTCTATTGTGTGACTGTTTGGAAGTAATATACAAAGGCCAACTGCCAACGACACCTAGTCATGTGACCCAAGAAACAGGCTGCATTTACCACATAATTAAGAGAAGAAAATGACAACTTTCTAAAAGAATGCATTTTCAAAATTGTGACTTAAAATCTGACTTTTTTTTTTAATTAAAAAGAGGTTTAAATAACAATTCCTCAGAAACCCAACATGACATTCTTACCTGCTTCCAAACGAAAGTAATTGCTTATTGAATGTAATAAGGTGACTCAATGTTATCCTATGAGAGAGGTAGGCCTTCCAATAAAAATAAAAAAAATCTAGGAGTTTTTCACTACCATGACATGTAAAACTTAAAAGTGCATGTCCAACTTTTTAAAAACAACACACTCTGCCCTATGGGCTGTTTAGGGCCAACAGAGGTGTGAGTTATAATTACTAAAAACAAAAGGTTTAAGCCTGGCAAAAGGTTTATTTTGCTAGGGTGAAATGGGAGTTCAAAACTGCACACACAGGCTGCAATTGCAAGTCTGAAACATGTTTTAAAGGACTACTTAAGTGGGTAGCACAATAAGTGATGAAAGCCAACTATTAGCATTTAATTTACAATTCCTGTTATACCACTTTACTAGGGAATTACAAGTAACTTAAATATGGCAAATGGGTGTAACCCAGTTTTACCATGTTTACAGGAGTGCGCACAAGCACTGTAGCACTGGTTACCAGTGGTAAGGTTGCAGCATCCTAGAGCGAACAAATCAGTAAATCAGGAGGAGTAAAAGCAAAATGTTTGGCTAAAAACTACACCAAGGATATTGGGTCTAACATGTGGTGTGGCATTGTGGCATTGTCCCTTTTAGTAGAATAAAGATTTGTCTTTTCTAAAAATAAAAAATAAAAAAAGCACTGGGCTGGACAATCATGTTATTGTGCTCTTGGGTGTAATGTTGAGCTCTGTGCCTGCCATCCCCTGCCATCCCTTGACACTAACCTCCTTGAGAATATTGTGGCAACTCACCATCACTACCACTGAACGTCATGTGCTGAAGAGGTTGTTATACTTAGCCAGCTTTGTACATCCAAATTAGGAGGACTGTGAGACAATACAGGCCCATGACCATTGCCCTCATGGCTGTGGCCCAGTAGCCACTGCCACCCCCGGTCTGCCTCATGACCCCACAAATATAGACTAACAATGTTCTCAGATGGTTTACTCCAGACACTGGTCATCACATTGCAGACACATTATTTTTTTGCCTTTACTTGTATATTTAGCTGTCTGACATGACAGTCATACAATACGTCAACAGAACTAAAATCTCATGCACAAAGGCAAATTATAATTTTAGAGCAGTGATAGTCATGTATGCATTTCAGTTTTGAGTCATCACCTTATTTCCATTCCATTGGTTACACATCTTTACCTTATTGCCTACTCTGGGTTTCCTTTTCAAACTCCACACTTCTGCCACCTTGTCATGGCTCGGTGACTAGGATGGAAGACTGCCCACCCCGATCCACCTTCCCTTCATTCAGACAAGCTGTGCAGCACAGGTCAACTCACTCATCGATTATCTACCAGTTAGTTTATCATCTCTGTCCATTCCCTTCAGTCCTCTTACCTCCTATAATCTATTCTATTCATTTTTAAATGCAGCTATTCTTCACCCAGAGTCCACTCCATCATATGCTTGCTCCATTTCAGCATGTTGGGTCCCCTGTTTGACAGCCAATCTATTGCTATTTGGTGTTTCACCAGAAGTGGGACAAGTGTTGTGAATTTGTGTTGCAGTCTCCCGTTTTGATTTGAATACAACACTCAATAGGGAGTGTTGTACAGTAATTGGAGGTTTACATTTGTCACCTCACTAATACCTGTCACCACCTCTTCTTAGTACCCAACTAGTTTTCTACATGTCCAGAGCATATGTAGGAATGTTGCCTCTTGTTCAGTACATTTTGGGATGGACATGGGTATGTTGTGGTATATTCTACATATACCCGTGGGAACCAGATGTGTGCAATCTTAAATCTAGCATTACTGCTACGTCTTGAACTTGTGTACAGGCCCTTGCCCTTTCTGCATCTGTCAGATCATCACTACTAATGATCTGTCTTCCTTTACGGAAATGCGGGGTACAAGCCCCCTTCCCTTTCCGCCGTCCAAGAACAGCTCCATTGTAGTGGAGAGCTGTGGCATAGTCAGGATGCTAGTCCAAACCTCTTTAGCTGTATGTGCCAACTTGGTGAATTGTAGGAATCATCAAGCAGTAACCACACATGTGTCTCTTACCAAATCGAATCTTAGATTGCGTAGAGATATCCCATTGTTACGCAAATTCCCTCCTTCCAATGAGCCATCGACATCGCCTCTGATCCCTATCAAGGCAGGGGTCAGTTTGGCAGGGGTCTGCTGAAAGGTGGGCATTTCAGCACACGTTTAACTGCCCATTCTCCTGCTGCAGTCACATGCCTAACTACTCATGAAGTGTCCACAAACTGTACAGACAGATTGGTGGGGTGACATCCTCTATGGTACCTCTAAGGAGTCTTGGTTCTCATTCGTCATCACACCACTCAGCTGCATGCCGCCGTTGTCAGGCAATGTAGCAGAGCCCAGATGAAGGAAGGCCAGCTCTCCTTGCTCCCTATCCATTGTCAGCACCTGCAGCTAGACTCTACTCCTTCTCCACATGCACGCTAGTGAAACAAGGAGGCCATTCATCTCATAGAAACTCGACCTTGGTAGGGAGTATTTAGTGTTTGTAATGCAGCAGGGGAAGAGCTCCACTGTTGCCAGTGCCACTCTCCCCATTATAATGTGAAAGTGAGCAACAGAGATGTATTGAGGCCTTAAATCCCCGCAAAACCCTGCTGATATTATGTTGAAAGTGTGATGCAGCCGTACGAGTCACCCACGTTTCTATCTATCAAAACTCTTCTTGTTCCCATTGCGTCATATATCTGGTAAGTCGGTTGGAGGATGGGGGGGTTCCCAGGGTGGGGGGGTTCCCAGGGTTGAGGGGTTCCCAGGTCCGGCAAGGGTATAACACAGCCATCTGCTTATTAATGCAGAGGCCTAAGATCACAGTGAATGAGCCTAATTCTTGCAGGAGGATAGGGATAGGTACTTGTACACCACATATATTGAGACTATTTGCAAGGAGTTTCCCCTCTCATCCCCTAAGGCTGCAACCTCAAGCTCAGTTGGATAGCCAGGGGCTCCACTCCCAGGGAACATCGCAGCAGCGTCAGAGGGCACCCCTGTCATGTTCCCCTCTCTATGTTCCATGTCTGGGAGTGTTTACCACCTGATCTGACCCTTGCTGCAGGATCCCGAAACAGGAACGCAATCTAGCTGAAAAAAATGGAACTAAAACCCATCTTAGGGCTTTAAACATGTACTTCCAACTAAGGGAGTCAAAGCCCTTTTCAGTATGGGGCGCCATAATGGCATATTCCATTAGGGAGACCTCCATACAGGCCTTGACATGATGCAGGTGACAAAGAGGGAAGTTCTCCGGGATTCTTTTCAAGATTAGGTCCCATGACTATTATAGCCTCCCTCGTGAGGTCTGGCAGGTCTGCATCTTGATAGGGCCCTGATAGATCTCTAAGAGTCTGTCTGCTATCATCTCTGCATACTTCTGAACCTTTGCATGTGGCAGTCTGCCTATGGCAGCCATTACCTCCTCCGCAGTGATGCTCCAGAATTTTCGTAGTCTGTAGCACATCACTCAACCCGGGTCTCCCATATAAGTGGACCACATAATTTCATAGTGCCTCATTTATATTAGCCTGAGTTATGAACATCATCCCAACCGGCTCCGTCATTCTGTCAAAACAACTCTAAGTAAAAAGCTGATGCGTCTGTTTTGACTTGCAGAACAGAAATTAGACCTAAGCAGGATGCAAGGTGGCATGCACAAGAAGCCAAGTTCCATTCTAATTTGAATGTGGGGCATTTGCAGTGTTCATTGATCATTCAGGTGATTTGTTCCACTTGAACACTATGCCACCACCTTTGGCATTTATTGGTATAGGTGATTTTTTAAAGTCCCTGGAGTCTTGCTATTACTGACGCTTTTTGCATACAAAATAATATTTACTTTTTGTCAATAGCCAAAACTCTTTCTGATTAACGGTTTAAGGCTAAGCGTCTTACATAGTTTAACAGATGATTGAGAATATTCACATGCCGTGAATTTGTTATATTATTCCTTTTATGTTGAGGGGGTTTCACACTTTAACACTATTTCGCTGTAATTACAAATGTATGTAACAAACAATTGAAGCCAAGAATGTATTTGTGATTACCCACACCATGTGTATTATTAAAATAATGGGTGACAGGGGTCTACTATTGAATCTTCAGCAGCCTAGGATCAATTTAAAACCAGATTTAATGATCAGTATGTTTTTTCCTTTTTAGAGTCTATATAATTCCATGCCTCTAGCTGCGGGCTAGCTTTCTTATGACCAACTCTAACTAAACCCTCTTTCTTGTGCGTTGAACTGGCCACAGTTCCCAGAGGTTAAAATGCTATACCTTTAGTTAACTATACCAGGTTCAGCCTCGGCATCTTTGTGAGACAAATCTTTAGATCTACCCTAAAAAATGTTTAAGACAACTGATAACTGACAATTGAGTCCTCTGTAATTCCTTTAGAAACATTGAGCATTGTTTGCTTGCCCCCAAGAAGAGTTTCTACAATGTTTACCACATTACATTAATAAGGACCCTGCATACTCTTGTATAAGGAAATCTGGGTCGTCAGAGGATGTTAAAAATTTGAGGCCCTTGATACGGTAGAATATAATGCTAAATTCTGACTACTAGGAGGAATGGGAAATGGGTTAAAACACTTTTTGACATATACTGCAAGCCTGGCTAGTCTGCTATGGGTTCCTGCAAAAACAAAGGGAGCTGTCATGAAGACAAAAAGTGAGCCACCTACTTAGAAAGGTATTGTGTCCATCTCCATTTGCAAACTTGTTATCTGAATGTTATGTCCCCATAGAAGATAAGCTAAGAGGTCCTCAAAAAGACATGCTGTTTGGATGGCTCGTACCCCAGTGGTCTTGCAACGATTAACAACAACCTTTGATAATTGTATGGATGCCCTGGGTCTTAGAATTAATCACACTAAAACTTTTTCAATGATATACTGCAGAAGTCGCACAAAGAACTGTCACATCGTGTTAAAAGACGCAAAATTAGCCAATACAGGGACATTCTCGTACCTAGGTATCACGTTCGACAACAAAGGTACATGGGTACAAGTCATAAAAGCGAGGAAACTGCTATTTACAAAAAACGTTATGGCGATAAAAAACTTCTCTAAAAAGGTTGGGAGAGTAACTCCTAAAGATATGATGACTCTCTACAACGTGAAATGCGTTCCAGTTGCATTGTACGGGGCAGGACTTTGGGGTCATCGGGACTGCAACACTTTACAGCTAGCTGAAAACGCTCTTCTGAAGACAGTCTTAAGTGTCCCGAAATCAACCTCAACATTAGTATGCCACTCAGAAATGAGAGTAACATATCTCACAGATCTTATTCGTGTCCAACCAATTTTACTTTGGCATAAAGTATGGACCTCTGATCCTGCGAGGTTGAATAGGGCCATTATAGCAGATGCTCTAGCACTCACTCACTCGCTCAAAATCCCATGGTTAAACTACATAAAGAATTTTCTTGTCGAGCTGGGTCACCCTGTATTTTACCCCAGACAAAATGAAAACAATCTCCAGGAAAGACCTGAAAAATACTTGCCTCACCCACCTGGCCGAATCGAGATGGGATATAGAGGCAAATAAACACAGTGTTAGGAGAAATTGTATGATACAGCAAACAAACGGTATGGAACCATACCTATGTAACGTTTTGAACCTAAGACACCGGTTTGTCTTTACCCGTTTAAGATTAGAGTCCTTTCATCGCCTTGTTAGTTTTCCCCTGATTAATGATTGGTCTCCACAATTAGAAAAATGCCCTTGTGACACAGTCTCTGACCAAAACTCAATGCAAATACACCTTTTTTGTAAATTTTATTCAACCAAGAGGAAAACGATTGTGATACCATTTTTAAAATCAATGCATTCTAAACAATGTCGCCCAGCTTTCCAGTATCTTCTGTCCCTCCCATCTATCATGGTTTGTAATGGATTAGCTTTAAACCTGTGCTCAGGGATTAAGACCAGAATACACCTTGAGGTAAACGACTGAGATTTCTTAAGCGTTATACCTGAGAGTATCCTTCCCGTTTTAACTAAATTGTTTACTGATCCCTTTTAACTTTTTTATTCTCTTACATGGTCGTATTTATATTTATATTTATACATATTTTGTATTCGCTTTTTTTTTATATTGTTTTTATGTACAACTGCTTTTATGATTGTTAAATTCAATCGAATAAAGTATCTTTGATGATGATGATGATATACTCGCTATCTAGGGAGACTGGTGGATGGATGCCACCAGAGGGTCTATAGCAGACTGAAACAACAGAGGTGAGAGGGGGCATTCCTGCCTGGCACTGCTATAAACTTAGAAAGATTTCATTAGGAAGCCACAGTTGATTTGAGCAGTAGGTATGGTGTAGATCAAACCAACTTTTGTGATTAAGTTTTCCAGACCAAATATGCAGAGGACCTGAAACTGATATCCCCATTGTGTGCAGTCGAACACCTTTTCAGCATCTAGGGAGAGGGTGATCGTGGCCTCCAGAGAGTCCTTGAAGATCCACAAGAGATGAGCCAGGAAGCAGAGGTGATTACAGGAAGCTCATGTTAGAATTAATCCCACCTGGGTATTGTGTATCAGACTTGAGTTGGGTAGCCAGGATGCTCATCTGGATCGTAACACCGATGTTTAGGAAAGAGATTGAACAGTAGCTGCCACAAAGCAGGGGATCCTTGCCCAGTTTCGGCAGCACTGTAATCACAGCTTTGTTGGACATGAGTGAGATGGACACCATATGTTCTGCTTCCTGAAAAGCAGTATGTAGGTGGTCCACTGTTTCATCCTCGATCCAGAGATAAAATTATCCGGGGAACTCATCCTCTCCAGGGACTTTGTTATGTTGGAGGTTGAAGATGGCCAACACCACGTCCTCCATCTTGATCGCCCCTTCCAGAAGGACTCTGCCGCCATCATTGACTCTGGACAGATTTATGTTAGCAAAGAAAGCCTCAATCTCATTTTCATCATCTTGGATGTCTGAGCTATAATATATATACATATAAAACCCTGAAGGCATCAGCAACGCCTAGCAGGTCTTGGATTAGGCGCCTTGAACCATCCCTAATGGCTGGCATGTCTGCCATGGTTTCCCGTTGTTGGAGCTGTGCAGCCAGGAGTCTGCCCGTCTTCTCTCTGTGTTTGTAATGGTGGGCTTTAAGTTTGTAGAGTGAGATTTCCACCCTAGACGCATAGAGGAAATTAGGGGCCAGATGTAGCAAAGTTGGGAATTGCGACTTGCAATTTGCGAGTCGGAGTGACTCGCAAATTGCAAGTCGCAATTTCCAATGCAGAACGGTGTCTCAACGTTGGTCAAGACGCCAAAGCTGTCTGGTGAGTTTATCATTTACTTTGGAGAAGATATGCTCTTGTTTAGTAAAACTATTATTCAGCATCTGCTGTTCAGTAGTTACCTTTACTGTCTAGTAGGAAATTATCCATTGCCAGCCGTGGCCACAAGAGCATTTATGTGATACCGATGTTTGCAGTCTGAATGGTTAACAAGTGTGTATGTGCCATCTTCGCAGAAAGAATACATAATGAGGGGGCTCTGGCTGATACCTTTAAAATTATTGTTTTAAATATTAATCTATCAGGTAACGTCATTAAAAATATTATAGAACACCTAAAATTGAATAAAGCATCACTTGCTTTCAACTGTTCACCATCCTCTACTATTAAAACCAGTTTTCACAATCACTCCCTTGTGTGCCCTCCTTAACAAGATTTTGCATATATTTGAGGTGGGATCTCCATAGTTGGTTATTACTAGAACTTACTAGCTGCCCTCCCCATTCAGCTCTGAATTTTGGACCTGAAAGAACAATCCCTTGAAAATTAGTTCTGTGTTTCTCTCATTGGGACTTGATTATCAAGAAAGAAATGTTTGTTGCCTACTGAGGTTACAAGTTATTTGCTGTGTTTAATTTCTGCTGGTGCTTCCAGGTGGTAGTCGCAGGCACTCATTTTTGTTGACTGGATCTCAGTTTTCATCATAAGACTTTGATCAATAGCAAGAAAGAGATAGGGTGGAAAGAGAAAGAATGAGGAAAAAAAGATAGAAAAACTTAGGCAATAGGTGAAAGCGGGGATTAATAAAAAATAACATGCATAACTAAGATTAAGAGACGGAAAGTTTTGGGTAGTGAAAAAAGGGAACCCTGAGACGGAGTCAAGTCTAGGCAGCCTTGGTATTTGGCAACCCTGGCATTTGGCAGAGTTGGTGGTGGGCTCCAATGAAAAACTATGGGGCCTTTTATATTTTTATGAGGTACACGTTGGATATTTAACATTTTAGTGGACTATCCAGTGACAATGTTTTGTTCAATTGAGGCTAAAAACAGCGCACCCACTCGCAATATTCAACTTTCTTCGGTCCTTCAAAGAATGATTGCAGTTCCTGATTGGTCACATTCAGGGCACATTCTTAGCAATTTTCAATTTCAAGTCATTAACAGTATATTTAATGAGCTAATGTGAACGAGGAAGCTAATTTGTGCTATACAGATGTCATAATGTTTTAGGACAACGTGTATGTATTTTTTGCATTGTGTTATTAAATATTTCATTATTTGAAACAATAACTGTGCATCAAATACAGAGTATCCTTAAATGATTGCCATTACAACTCTTATAAAATGTACACTTCTCATTCTGTCAGCTTTTCCTCCCTTCCAACCCTTGTCCCTTTGTGCCTTGCATTGCTCAGAAATACACCTACCCACATCATATTTTTCAGAATACCAACCGATTTCTACTACTAGTACAACTGCCCCTGATTTATTCTACAGAACAGCACACCCACCACAGAGGGTCTCGGCTACATCTTCCCGCCCACGTCCACTTAAAGTGCAGCCTACTTCGTGTTAGTCTTGCCCCATATACCCCCAAATCTTTTCGAATTTCTTCACACATCCCATACCCGTAAATATCTTTCCCTCCAGTAACTGATCCATCCATAATTTTCAGTCTCGATAACGGAGTGGTATCCCGTCTGCCCACTTCCGGGCAATATCTTGTTTGGCAACCATGCAGCCGGTATTGACCAGAATCAATTGGCCCGCCTTTAGATCTATGAGACCCCAAATACCCAATAGAGTTGCCCGAGGATTTAGAGCCGTGGGCATTCCAGCCGTTTACCTCAATGAGTCACACACTCGATGTATGTATTTTTATCATATTTATAATGTTTGCGCTGTATGATCGTGGCGCATCGAGGACAGGACAGATCTGACAGTAGGAGCTTCTGCAGAACAGATGACCGCACTAGTTAGGACTGATGTTCTTGTGCACCCGCTTTCACTTTTATTCTCCCTACTGCCATGCCCAGGCCGGACGATGTTGGACTATGTGTGTGCTGCGTCTCAAGTAATAAGTTTGGGCCAAGTGGTGCTTTATTCCTACTAACATCTTCAAACTTCAAAAATGGTGAGGTAATTCATGGCAGTGAATGTATTATTATTGTATTCCCGGTGGCATCTTCTATATTGTTGGTCAGATAAAATGTGTGTTGAGATAGTCTTTAATGGGCTTGTAGACAGATATGAGATTACATAGCGTGTGTTGCCTACTTCATCATGGACATACTATATACATGGGAACATTGAACATGGCAACATATTTCTTATTTATGATATCCTCGTAGTCTATTCATGCCTACATGCCAATGCCATAATGACGCCAGGAGAATTAAACCCAAGGTGCATGTTCAGTTTGTTAAGGATTCCTCTTGTTCATTGAAGTCACTCACTCCCCCTCCGCCCCCATCCAGGTTCTGAACGAGATGACACTCATGGTTCTCTAGTATTTAGAACCAGGGTAATGTGAGAGATTCTGTGCAGCAACACCATTTCTTGGGAGGAGGCAGAGAAAATAGCAAGAGTCCTTACAGAACCAGTTACAACAAAAGAGAAAGAGACCCCAGGCACCACATCTACAAGTAGTAGATTTAGCGCATAAAGAGTGAAATATGCTTATATGTTTTGTAGGCTCCTGATAGAAGAGGAGTGGACTAACACATATTATGTACACATGCAACCACAACGTATGGACTGTGGGCTTCCAGCGATAATTAGGTCTGTTGACTTTCCCAGCTGTTTTATTTGTGTGGAAGATCGGGGTGTTTGAAGTGAATGAGTTGACGTTATACAAGAAGAAATATGCACTCATATCTGACATGTGACTGATGCAGAAACTATGGTTAAATCAAAAATCCTGTTAGTGTGCAACCACTATATATGGGCTGTAATTCAGCTTTTCTCTGATGTTATAAATGTGCTTGTGAATGTTGTACTGTTATAACTCGTTTGCCTTTCTAAGGTGCATAGATCATTTATTCTACTCATATCGATGTTTAAAGGCACACCAATAAATGTTGGGATGGGAGTGTCACCTGTATGGTGTACGGTCTTGTCCCCTGCCCAGTGTGCCCTATCATGAGTATCTGGTCTTTCGGTTTCTGGATTTTTGATTCCAGGCCTATGCTAACCCAGGGTATATGGAAAAGCCTTGGTCTGCCCTTGACTTGCAACTTGTTCTGGACCAGGAAGGGTGCACCAAGTGGGCCCTCAGTAATGACAGGGAGCAACAAGTTTATACATATAGCATGGCTGTGGCAGCATGCCATATTTTGAAGTTATCCTAGAATTACCTTTTTCACCGGTGTCACAAGAGTGGGCCCCTACTAACATCTTCATAAAGGTCTGCTACTAACAGTTAAATCAGATCTAACACTGAGAACTCGAGCAAATACATTAATACATGTTGTGTGAGGAGTGTGTTACATACTGCATAAGTGAACCAGCATAACAAAAGCCAGTAGGTTCCTTTTTGGATGCCCCTGACTTGTGCATGTTCACAGGTTGGAGGTGAAGTTGCTGTCTTAGACAGTGGAAGTGTCCTGTTGGCAATCCTAAGACTAGAGAGAGGGAACCCAGACCCTGAAATGGGGAAAGAGGAGATAGGCTTCCCATTTGAAATTCGATTAGGTTCTTAATGATTCAGAGGGCTGCTGTTTAGTCTTCATGAGTCTGCTATTTGGTGGATTGTAGAAGTGATGAGTGGAACTGCAGTTCTTATTGGCAGGGTGTGAAGGGTCCTTTTAGAAAGGGGTACGTCTCAGTCCCTCTTCCTGATCCCTGTAAAGTGTGGCTGTTGATGCTCACACACTCTTTCTGCCACTGTTGTGGGTATTCTAGTCTGGAGACAACCCCACTGAGAAGAAGACCATGTATTATGATGTGCTGTGAAGGCTGAGTTTAGAGGACAGGCTGAGGACACATGAAAAGAGAACCAACCCAAACCAGTTCTTAAGCTTCATTTCTTATCTGCTATCTTTGTGTAAGAGCAGCTCATGCCATCACACTTGACGTTCCAGTCCAAGTTTTTTCTGCCCAGGGATGGAGTGCTCCAGAGTACTGAGAGGACTACTGTGCAGCTACGTTTGGGGTTTGACTGATTGTCACAATCCGAGAGATGAGTGGGTATCACCTGGAGCCTGATCTGGAGGAGCTGTGTGTCTTATTCTGAAAAAGTGAGGTTCATGCCTGAGCATGAGGAAAGGAGTTAGCTGACCCTGCAGGAGTAGCCGAATGTTGGTATGGACAAAAGGAATTGACCCTGGTGCCATGATCCATCCACCAGAGACTGTCAACCTGTATGACTGACGTGCTTCAGCGTGCGAGCTAGTTAGTTCCTGAACTGCAGCACTTCTGAAGCATACCCGGGCGGACTCCATGGTTATCCTGGCCGTTACAGACATAGCACTTGTTCAAGTGTGCCTGATCGATCTGCCCAATTAAAGAAGAGATCAACATTTCCAGATGGCACCAGCTATGTGCATTGATTGTGGACAGCACAACAGTGGCACTTCCTACCCCATTATCAAGCAGTCCTTACCACCCAAAGAAGAAACCTGCAATCTGAGGTGTCCACTACAGGGTACCTTGCCAACCTGCATGAGTTAATGTACCTAATGTGCCGAACAGACTACCCCATTCAAAAGAACCAAGCTCCTGCCTCAAGGCACAAAACACTGACTAGCTGCCGTGGTACTAAAGATCTGGGTCCTCAATTGGACTTGGTTGGCATTATCCAAAGCACCTCAAGGTTGTTGAAGTCGCTGGAGGAGCCAGCACCTGGAGAGAAGACTCTGACATCGCCACTTCCCAGGGAGGCCTCATTGCAACTGCAATTGATACTTAACAGAGTGGAGAAATCGCGCCCGCTTTGCCCATTATGCCCACCTCCTGCTGACATCGCCGGAACCCTGAAGAGGTCCACTACCTGAAGTCATCCGCTTTCACTGCTGCCTTCAGGACCCTGCTGAGCATCCTGCATCTGTCTGTCTGAGCAGTTCTGCTACATGACTCTCACACAACTCCAGTGAGGCAGACCATGAGAGGAAGGCACACAGTGGCTTGCTGCCACTCAGAGGAATGTTTGAGACACTACTTGGCCGTTCCAAGCCAGAATGAGACTGGAAGGGAAGTGCTGCACCTAGTGACTAATCCACCTGACATTAGATCACCAGAAAGTGGGGAGGGTGAGTAGCGCAGGCCGAACTTAACTCATCAACTGCAACAACAACAAGGTGATGGATGGAATGCTTGAATTAATCTCAACCACTGGCATTCATTAGGGCCACATCCCAACCCATCGTTTTTTGCCCATTGTGCCACTTCACTTCAGATTTCCTGTTGCTGGTTGTCACTGGTGGTTGCTGTAGCCCAAAGAGTCAAGTTCACTGGCGCTTCGCATCGGAGGTCAGTGCATGCGGCAAGATCTGGGTGCAGACAAGCCCAATCACGGTCATAATGAGCACAAACTTTAGAGTTTCTCCTTTTCTTTTAGTTAGAGCTAAACTGATGCTACTTCAAGGGTCCAGGATCTCAGAGGCACCTCTTAGAGATCAGGAACTCTCACAGCATAGGCCAGAAGGGCTCATGCAGGTTCAGTGTCAGTTCCAGGCTGGTCCAGTGCAGCAGGTCAGCTGGGGAGTTGTAGAGAGGCCTCTAGAGCTCGTAGTGTCTCTGCAGCTCAGAACAAGGGGTCAGTCAGCTGACGCTTGGAGTCACTGAGATAAAAAATCCAGGTCCAGTTTTCATTTTCAGACAGTAGTGCAGGCCTCATGCAGCAGGGCAGTTCTCTGGCAAAAGGGCAGTCCTTCTTCTGTAACATCCACAGGTCCAGGAGTGCACTGAAGAGTCAGACTGGGGGCTCCATTTTTATACCTGGGACCCGCTTTGATGTAGAATAAACTTCTAGAGCCTTCCCCTTACAAAAGTGTCTGGAATTTCCTGCCTCCATGCCTGGTCCCAGTCTGTCTGTAGGCACAATAGAATAGTGTGATGTCCTATGTGTTGAGTGAAGCAGTGTCTTTGAAGTGCAAGCTAGACAAGTGACAGCTGAGCCCCTCTCATCCTGTAACGCTGGCCCATCCTGCCAACACCCAGGCCCTCTATTGTGTGACTGTTTGGAAGTAATATACAAAGGCCAACTGCCAACGACACCTAGTCATGTGACCCAAGAAACAGGCTGCATTTACCACATAATTAAGAGAAGAAAATGACAACTTTCTAAAAGAATGCATTTTCAAAATTGTGACTTAAAATCTGACTTTTTTTTTTAATTAAAAAGAGGATTAAATAACAATTCCTCAGAAACCCAACATGACATTCTTACCTGCTTCCAAACGAAAGTAATTGCTTATTGAATGTAATAAGGTGACTCAATGTTATCCTATGAGAGAGTTTTTCACTACCATGACATGTAAAACTTAAAAGTGCATGTCCAACTTTTTAAAAACAACACACTCTGCCCTATGGGCTGTTTAGGGCCAACAGAGGTGTGAGTTATAATTACTAAAAACAAAAGGTTTAAGCCTGGCAAAAGGTTTATTTTGCTAGGGTGAAATGGGAGTTCAAAACTGCACACACAGGCTGCAATTGCAAGTCTGAAACATGTTTTAAAGGACTACTTAAGTGGGTAGCACAATAAGTGATGAAAGCCAACTATTAGCATTTAATTTACAACTCCTGGTATACCACTTTACTAGGGAATTACAAGTAACTTAAATATGCCAAATGGGTGTAACCCAGTTTTACCATGTTTAGAGGAGTGCGCACAAGCACTGTAGCACTGGTTACCAGTGGTAAGGTTGCAGCATCCTAGAGCGAACAAATCAGTAAATCAGGAGGAGTAAAAGCAAAATGTTTGGCTAAAAACTACACCAAGGATATTGGGTCTAACATGTAGTGTGGCATTGTGGCATTGTCCCTTTTAGTAGAATAAAGATTTGTCTTTTCTAAAAATAAAAAATAAAAAAAGCACTGGCTGGACAATCATGTTATTGTGCTCTTGGGTGTAATGTTGAGCTCTGTGCCTGCCATCCCCTGCCATCCCTTGACACTAACCTCCTTGAGAATATTGTGGCAACTCACCATCACTACCACTGAACGTCATGTGCTGAAGAGGTTGTTGTACTTAGCCAGCTTTGTACATCCAAATTAGGAGGACTGTGAGACAATACAGGCCCATGACCATTGCCCTCATGGCTGTGGCCCAGTAGCCACTGTCACCCCCGGTCTGCCTCATGACCCCACAAATATAGACTAACAATGTTCTCATATGGTTTACTCCAGACACTGGTCATCACATTGCAGACACATTATTTTTTTGCCTTTACTTGTATATTTAGCTGTCTGACATGACAGTCATACAATACGTCAACAGAACTAAAATCTCATGCACAAAGGCAAATTATAATTTTAGAGCAGTGATAGTCATGTATGCATTTCAGTTTTGAGTCATCACCTTATTTCCATTCCATTGGTTACACATCTTTACCTTATTGCCTACTCTGGGTTTCCTTTTCAAACTCCACACTTCTGCCACCTTGTCATGGCTCGGTGACTAGGATGGAAGACTGCCCACCCCGATCCACCTACCCTTCATTCAGACAAGCTGTGCAGCACAGGTCAACTCACTCATCGATTATCTACCAGTTAGTTTATCATCTCTGTCCATTCCCTTCAGTCCTCTTACCTCCTATAATCTATTCTATTCATTTTTAAATGCAGTTATTCTTCACCCAGAGTCCACTCCATCATATGCTTGCTCCATTTCAGCATGTTGGGTCCCCTGTTTGACAGCCAATCTATTGCTTTTTGGTGTTTCACCAGAAGTGGGACAAGTGTTGTGAATTTGTGTTGCAGTCTCCCGTTTTGATTTGAATACAACACTCAATAGGGAGTGTTGTACAGTAATTGGAGGTTTACATTTGTCACCTCACTAATACCTGTCACCACCTCTTCTTAGTACCCAACTAGTTTTCTACATGTCCAGAGCATATGTAGGAATGTTGCCTCTTGTTCAGTACATTTTGGGATGGACATGGGTATGTTGTGGTATATTCTACATATACCCGTGGGAACCAGATGTGTGCAATCTTAAATCTAGCATTACTGCTACGTCTTGAACTTGTGTACAGGCCCTTGCCCTTTCTGCATCTGTCAGATCATCACTACTAATGATCTGTCTTCCTTTACGGAAATGCGGGGTACAAGCCCCCTTCCCTTTCCGCCGTCCAAGAACAGCTCCATTGTAGTGGAGAGCTGTGGCATAGTCAGGATGCTAGTCCAAACCTCTTTAGCTGTATGTGCCAACTTGGTGAATTGTAGGAATCATCAAGCAGTAACCACACATGTGTCTCTTACCAAATCGAATCTTAGAAGCACCTCCATTGCGTAGAGATATCCTATTGTTATGCAAATTCCCTCCTTCCAATGAGCCATCAACATCGCCTCTGATCCCTATCAAGGGAACAGCTGTGACCATTCAGTTTGGCAGGGGTCTGCTGAAAGGTGGGCATTTCAGCACACGTTTAACTGCCCATTCTCCTGCTGCAGTCACATGCCTAACTACTCATGAAGTGTCCACAAACTGTACAGACAGATTGGTGGGGTGACATCCTCTATGGTACCTCTAAGGAGTCTTGGTTCTCATTCGTCATCACACCACTCAGCTGCATGCCGCCGTTGTGAGGCAATGTAGCAGAGCCCAGATGAAGGAAGACCAGCTCTCCTTGCTCCCTATCCATTGTCAGCACCTGCAGCTAGACTCTACTCCTTCTCCACATGCACGCTAGTGAAACAAGGAGGCCATTCATCTCATAGAAACTCGACCTTGGTAGGGAGTATTTAGTGTTTGTAATGCAGCAGGGCAAGAGATCCACTGTTGCCAGTGCCACTCTCCCCATTATAATATGAAAGTGAGCAACAGAGATGTATTGAGGCCTTAAATCCCCGCAAAACCCTGCTGATATTATGTTGAAAGTGTGATGCAGCCGTACGAGTCACCCACGTTTCTATCTATCAAAACTCTTCTTGTTCCCATTGCGTCATATATCTGGTAAGTCGGTTGGAGGGTGGGGGGGTTCCCAGGGTGGGGGGGTTCCCAGGGTGGGGGGGTTCCCAGGTCTGGCAAGGGTATAACACAGCCATCTGCTTATTAATGCAGAGGCCTAAGATCACAGTGAATGAGCCTAATTCTTGCAGGTGGATAGGGATAGGTACTTGTAGTCGGGCCGGATACACCACATATATTGAGACTATTTGCAAGGAGTTTCCCCTCTCATCCCCTAAGGCTGCAACCTCAAGCTCAGTTGGATAGCGAGGGGCTCCACTCCCAGGGCACATCGCAGCAGCGTCAGAGGGCACCCCTGTCATGTTCCCCTCTCTATGTTCCATGTCTGGGAGTGTTTACCACCTGATCTGACCCTTGCTGCAGGATCCCGAAACAGGAACGCAATCTAGCTGAAAAAAATGGAACTAAAACCCATCTTAGGGCTTTAAACATGTACTTCCAACTAAGGGAGTCAAAGCCCTTTTCAGTATGGGGCGCCATAATGGCATATTCCATTAGGGAGACCTCCATACAGGCCATGACATGATGCAGGTGACAAAGAGGGAAGTTCTCCGGGATTCTTTTCAAGATTAGGTCCCATGACTATTATAGCCTCCCTCGTGAGGTCCGGCAGGTCTGCATCTTGATAGGGCCCTGATAGATCTCTAAGAGTCTGTCTGCTATCATCTCTGCATACTTCTGAACCTTTACATGTGGCAGTCTGCCTATGGCAGCCATTACCTCCTCCGCAGTGATGTTCGATTTCAGCTCTGGCATATCCTCCTGGTACTTTAGGATGCTCCAGAATTTTCGTAGTCTGTAGCACATCACTCATCCCGGGTCTCCCATATAAGTGGACCACATAATTTCTTAGTGCCTCATTTATATTAGCCTGAGTTATGAACATCATCCCAACCGGCTCCGTCATTCTGTCAAAACAACTCTAAGTAAAAAGCTGATGCGTCTGTTTTGACTTGCAGAACAGAAATTAGACCTAAGCAGGATGCAAGGTGGCATGCACAAGAAGCCAAGTCCCATTCTAATTTGAATGTGGGGCATTTGCAGTGTTCATTGATCATTCAGGTGATTTGTTCCACTTGAACACTATGCCACCACCTTTGACATTTATTGGTATAGGTGATTTTTTAAAGTCCCTGGAGTCTTGCTATTACTGACGCTTTTTGCATACAAAATAATATTTACTTTTTGTCAATAGCCAAAACTCTTTCTGATTAACGGTTTAAGGCTAAGCGTCTTACGTAGTTTAACAGATGATTGAGAATATTCACATGCCGTGAATTTGTTATATTATTCCTTTTATGTTGAGGGGGGTTTCACACTTTAACACTATTTGGCTGTAAATACAAATGTATGTAACAAACAATTGAAGCCAAGAATGTATTTGTGATTACCCACACCATGTGTATTATTAAAATAATGGGTGACAGGGGTCTACTATTGAATCTTCAGCAGCCTAGGATCAATTTAAAACCAGATTTAATGATCAGTATGTTTTCTCCTTTTTAGAGGCTATATAATTCCATGCCTCTAGCTGCGGGCTAGCTTTCTTATGACCAACTCTAACTAAACCCTCTTTCTTGTGCGTTGAACTGGCCACAGTTCCCAGAGGTTAAAATGCTATACCTTTAGTTAACTATACCAGGTTCAGCCTCGGCATCTTTGTGAGACAAATCTTTAGATCTACGCTAAAAAATGTTTAAGACAACTGATAACTGACAATTGAGTCCTCTGTAATTCCTTTAGAAACATTGAGCATTGTTTGCTTGCCCCCAAGAAGAGTTTCTACAATGTTTACCACATTACATTAATAAGGACCCTGCATACTCTTGTATAAGGAAATCTGGGTCGTCAGAGGATGTTAAAAATTTGAGGCCCTTGATACGGTAGAATATAATGCTAAATTCTGACTACTAGGAGGAATGGGAAATGGGTTAAAACACTTTTTGACATATACTGCAAGCCTGGCTAGTCTGCTATGGGTTCCTGCAAAAACAAAGGGAGCTGTCATGAAGACAAAAAGTGAGCCACCTACTTAGAAAGGTATTGTGTCCATCTCCATTTGCAAACTTGTTATCTGAATGTTATGTCCCCATAGAAGATAAGCTAAGAGGTCCTCAAAAAGACAGTGAAAGGGTCACTATGGACTAGCATAGAAAAGAAGTGTCAGAATGCTGCTTGATTCTAATGTGTTATAGGGTTCTGAACCAGGCAAATCTTCCACTTGAAATGTTGCATAAATTTGCCTCTGTGGTGAGTTTCCACTGCTCCAAATGCTGACACTGTGAGGCCTCCTTCATGGAGGAAGACTGGGATTGTGGCCCTCTTGCAGACCTTAGAGTCAGACTGTGATAAAATAGAGTGGTGCATTGCCTGTTCCTTGAAAGTTTGTTTACTGAGTTGGGTTCTGGTGAGAATGAGGAGAACACCCATCTTAAAAAAAACGTATCTCTCTGGGCCTAGTTTTGATAATACCACTGCTAGCACTTTTTTGGAAGTCTGTGTATGCACGAACATTGAAAATGCTGAAAAGACTTACACAAGCAGGCATGTGCCACAAAAACACCAAGTGGTCCTACTAGAAGAAACAGGAATGCTTGTCCAATCATACAATGTGGGATTAATTTGTAGATTCCCTGGAATATCCATCAGACCGGATAACCCCTTAAGAACCAAACTGAAGTATTAAAATAGTAATAGGTCAAGTTAGCAACATTTCTGTTTATGTTATTGGAAAGCTTGCCTGTGTTTTTTTGTGATTGTTTCTGTGTTTGGGTGGTGAGAAGGTACAGCGGAGCAGTTAATCAAGAAATCTATGAGTATTGTAAAAGCTTTCTTAATGTATGGGGAAATATACCTCTCTAATTTGCCTTTTTTTTATTTCAGTCTTTCAATCTTTGACACTCAAAATTAATAAATAACGGCAAAAGGTTTTCTACGTCATAAAATTCGTGTTGGCTTATGGTGATCCAAGAGTGTCATTTGGTGATGCTGTGGATCCTTAGTTCTAGAAATGTGAGAGCTCGTTTTTAGAAAGGAGTCTAGTGTCCTTGTGAAAAGCGAAGGAGAAAAGCGCGTGTAGGTGAGAAATAATGGCAGTACGTTAATCGAATAATGGTGGCTACAAACATTTACAGAAAAGGACAGATAATCATGAGTAGGATCTCAAAGAGTTGGAATTATCAACAGCATGAACCCATATTGGATTATGAAGGAGTGCATGTCTATTGGGATGAGACTGCGAGAGCACTAAGAACATGATTTTGAAGAGCAAAGGATTAGCCCTATGTATGTGCGCTGTCAGGGTGTTGGAATGAAACATTATAGCTAGTTATGAACAAGCATATAAAAAGGATGAGGAATGCTCACTTGCTCGAGGATTAGGTTTAGAATTTGTTCAGTGCTGCAAAGCTTGTGAATCCTTTGGCATACGCTTCACATTGATGGAAGGGGGTCAGTCCCAAAATAGGCTACTTCTCTTACGATCTTACACTGTGTGTATTTGTGTTTGTCCAAATTCGAGCTACTTGCATGCACATTTCAATATTTTATTAAAAACACTTGTCCTTATTTGGAGTTTAGCTGTCGGGATGCTCGATCACAAACATGATGAATGTCCCATCCACCATACAACAAGTGCATTATAACCTACAGCACTTGTAGTATGGTTGACAACATATGGGGAATACATCTGGAATAAACCTTTGCCCCGTTTTCCAGCGCTTTTGTGACTCAAACACGATGCAAAATGGTAGCAAATATCTTTATAATAGTCAGATGATAACCTACCAGTGAACTGTTATCTTTTTCACATAATCTCCCCCCCTTCCAGTTCATAAATGGTGCACATATCAAACAATGTAATTCCTGCCCTTCTATCCACGTACACAAGCCAACATTCTTCGCCACCTTGCTAATTGCTGCATGCTGACTAAAAGACATGGGCCACCCACACCTTTAAATACCAAAATTTAACAGGTAAATTCGAAACCGGACCTTCCTTGGTACTGAAACGAGCATTGGCATCCTAAAGTTTGTCAATCTGTTAACAACTCAGTCATCTTTCTTTCAGGAAGTCACTAAAGCACATCTTCTTTGGATGCACATGAAATGAGTTCTTTCCCTTCTCTTGCGTTCAGCTCTATCTGCTCTGGAATGAGCGCATATCCTCGTTTGGTTCAAGAGCACCAATGAACACCGTAAAATAAAGAATTATTAATAAAAACATCATAAAACGGATAGCCCTACTTCGGGGTGTTTATATTTCTTGTTCAAGCATATTAGAAGTTAGCTCTTGAATTTGCGAGGCTATTTCGTGCACCAGGTGTAAAAGAAAACGTATACATTGTTTTGTTAAAAATGTCTGCAAAGCTGATTGCTGGGGCAGTAAATACCTCCTGGACGGTGAGGTATGTGAGAGATATTATCGACAGAGAGGCATTATCACAGAAAATGGTCAGTGTACCCACATTTGTTCCCTGGGCATTGTGCATAAAATAAATGAATTCCTTTGCCTCACATTGAATGGTTCTGTTGAGAGAACAAACTGACAGAAACAGTGGAGTTGCTAGTAAAAAGTGGATTACCACGGAAAGATGTGGGCATCGTTTGGATATACCTCAGTACACCTCATGCTGCTGCGGATCAGTGACCACTTAGGGGACTCAGAGGAAGGCATCTCTGCGATGGGTGTGGCAATCAATCAATCAATCAATCATTGGATTTATAAAGCGCACTACGTATCCGTGAGGGTCTCAAGGCGCGGGGGGAGCTGGTCGAAGAGCCAGGTCTTGAGGAGTCTTCTGAAGGTGAGTAGGTCTTGAGTCTGTCACAGGTTGGTGGGGAGGGTGTTCCAGGTTTTGGCGGCGAGGTATGAGAAGGATCTGCCGCCAGAGGTCTTTCTTCAGATGCGGGGGACGATGGCGAGGGCGAGGTTAATGGCGCAGAGCTGACGGGTGGGGGTGTAGAAGCTGAGTCTGTTGTTTAGGTAGGCTGGTCCGGTATCGTGGAGCGCTTTGTGAGCGTGGGTAAGAAGCTTGAAAGTGATCCTTTTGTCCACAGGGAGCCAGTGAAGGTTTCTCAGGTGGTGGGAGATGTGGCTGTGGCCGGGTACATTGAGGTTCAGCCGGGCGGAGGCGTTTTGGATGCGTTGGAGGCGTAGTAGGTCTTTTGCTGTGATGCCTGTGTAGAGTGCGTTGCCGTAGTCCAGCCTGCTGCTGAGGAGGGCCTGTGTCACTGTTCTTCTTGTTTCTGTCGGGATCCACTTGTAGATTCTGCGGAGCATGCGGAGTGTGTTGTAGCAGGAGGAGGAAACTGTGTTGACCTGTTTAGACAAGGTAAGGGAGGAGTTGAGAATGAAGCCCAGGTTGCGAGCGTGGTCGGACGGTGTTGGCGGGGTTCCTAGTGCGGTGGGCCTCCAGGAGTCGTCCCAGGTGGAGGGGGTGGGTCCGAGGATGAGGACCTCCGTCTTGTCCGAGTTCAGTTTCAGACGGCTGTTTCTCATCCATTAGGCACACAATTATAGTGAAGGTGAATTACAACAAAGTGGTTTAAAGGCACTGTGGCTGCCACATCCACTCAGAGAACTTGGACATGTTGTTTAGAGGAATCTGGGACTAGACCCATTGACTTGCTAACTTTTCTCAGCCCCTACCTGGACTCTCTCTTGTTGAATGCCCATGAAGCTGGTTAATGATTGTCTCAGCCTAGGATGGCAGTCCTGTCTGGACGCTAAGTGAACTGATGCAAGCTATTCAGGGATTTGTGTTTCGGCTTGGGTACATGTCCAAACCTCACCCAAACTACTCAGACTTTCATCCTCCTGAAGCCGATAAAAGTGGTAATATCCAGTCGGGTAACACTATACACCTTTTATTTTCAAAGCGCCAATTGATCTCCATCAGGGAAAGATGTGCTCTACACCCAGTATTTTATGCCAAGCTGTGGCATTCCCAGAATGGTACACATTAGAACACAGAGAGCGCAGGTCAGTGACAGCGGGTGCCACGACGCGAGGAAGAGATGGCACAGGGCTTGGTACCTCCTACAGTATGGGTAACTGTCCTCTGTCATAGGTTATGCAAGAGAGTGGAAGTCCGCACTCACCGTGAGCTGTGATGCAGGGGATGTTAATTCTTCTTTGCACCGCATCTTGCAAAGCTGCCAAATGCAAACCTGCATATCTACTACTATTCAGTGCTGGAGGCTGCATGTACATACTGTGCTAGTGTTAAAAGATAGCCCTGGCGCCCTCTAGCGGACTCCTTGCTCTCAGCAGCATGCACTGACCTGGTGCAGAATGAGTTAAGCTCCCACCGGATTCCTTTGCCAGATCAGACTTTTTCTCAGATACCTTCTGTGACTATCTCTGGCGGGTGGCACTGATTCCTTAGTTTATTGTCTCTTTGTTTACTTCTAAAGTTCACAAGAGGTAGTTCGTGACTCAACAAAGGGCACCCCCCTGATAATGAGCCACAACTATTTCCAGAGACGGAATTCTAAGAACTCGCAGATGTGAAGCAGATGTGCTGCCTTACAGGTTTCCACACTGGTATTTGAATCGTCTACACATTAGAAAAAAAAACATCTCATCTGGCATGTGCGTGGAAGTGGCGCAGATATTCCACAGTTCAGACGCAGACAGTTATCTGTGCACGTTAATCTCGAAGACACCCCTTTTATCGTCGCTCTTCAGAGAAAACTAGTTAAGGAAGTGATTAGCATGTGTTTTCATGGTGAAGAGCTACTGAACAGGAACAGCAAATAATCTCATGCTGTTCCATAAGACCTACATCTTGCCATAAATCAGGCTCATACGTTAAAAACAGAAACATATAGGTACCCTGCAACCGCAAAAAGAGTATCTCATCAATTGCCCACAGTATCTTCCCCCCTGCCCCCCCCACCCCCCACACACACACACACCACCAAGCGCATAGGCTGCCGCCACCACTGACAACATTTGGATTCTCGGTTATGGAGTCCGATTTTCCAATTTAAAAAATATATTTTTATTGATTTTCACAAAGACAATAGACCAATAGTCTAGTTTTCGAGGTCGCACGTAGGTTATCAGTAAACAAAATGTGATGGGATACAATACATTCCCACCTATTGGTCGAAGACAAATAGAATTGCAAAACGCATTAACAATGAAACAGAGAAACATTGATCATAGGGCCATATTTATGAGCCCCTAGTGCCACCGGAACGGCACTTTTCATGATGCTTTTGTGGCGCTATTCCCTGCGCTGTATTTACAAGGTGGTGTTAAGCCTCTTTTTGTGGCTTAACGCCATCTTGTAAATACGACCCCTTCACACACAGCCCTTTGCGTGGAAGGGGCATGCGATGGGTGTGCCACAGCAACACCCATTGCATTTTGACTCTGCCTCAGATTTACAAGTTTTCATAAAACGGAGATAGCGCCAAAATCTAACACCACCCTAGGGGTGGCATTAGGTGGCACAAAGAGGAGAAATGCTTTCAATTCTCCTCATTTTTTGCTCTTTCTATGTGTGCTGCATTTTGCAGCACACATAGAGCAAATCCCCATTTAAGATTGTTTTTGTGCAGGGAGGTGTTCCTTCCTGCACAAAAACAATCTCCCCCTCCTAGCAGCCATCCTTGCTGTACATGCCAGTGTGGCTGCGTTGGCACACAGCAGCAAATTTTGCCCCACACAGGGGAAAACACAGGGGTGAGCCGTATTCTACTAAATGTGGCGCATCCCTGCATTTTGAAAATGACGGTGCACAACGCTGCCAAATTTAGCGCTGCGCTGTGCACTGTCATTTTCCATTAAATCTAGCCTTTAATGCGCTGTTTCTCAGTTCATGTGTGAGCGCCACACCAAGTGCAGGGATTTTCTTTGCATTCTGGTACTTGTGCTACTGATTTTTTAAAGAGCTACAACTCAGTCCCAGAATACAAATGACAAATCCTAACTGTATGAGCTAGTCACACCCAGTCTGAGGGCTTTGCTTGCATGAACTTGTGAATGGATGAAACTCTCAACCTCCCTTCAACCCCTGCCTCCTACGTGCGTCCTGAAAGGGACAAGTCACTCTGATACATTGAAGGTAAGTGTACCATGGCTGTGGGATGGCAGTGTAGAAAGTCAGTCAGCTGACTGACAATAGCAGACCATGGTATATACAGATTGCAATATTATAAGATTTGCAACCCTCTGCCTATCTCCTTATTTGCATGGTTTGGTGTATCCACTTTCCTTGCCCAATTGTATTCCTATTTTTGTGTGGATTTATGTAAATCTGGGTTCTTCGCTCAATGATAGAATCCAACTGATGGACAGCATCTTTGCGGATTCAATATCCTTTAATGTAAAAGCATAATTATTGTCTCGTAGTGCAGAAGTACACGTGGACTTTAAAAATGGCTGGGGCGCATTTAGAGGCCTCAGTCAGGACCGTGCTCAGTCAGGACCTGCCCGTATACTCTTGTCTTTAGTCTTATGTTACCTGTTTGAACCAAACCTTCTGTGGTGGTGCTATGATGTGCTGCAGTGGACTTCCTCCGGCTTACTAGGCCAGTCACTACTGACGTATAAACTACCAGAGCCTCCACCAATGTCAGGCTGACAGTGGTGCTCTTTCTATACCTCTGTGTTTCTGACATAAAAATAGACTGTCTTCAACGCAGACAAGAAAGTGCTGTTTAAAGTCCTTGTACTCCAGGTGTCCCTGCTGCTGCTCCCACACTCTGGCAAATACTGGTAGGTCTGTTCTCAGCCATTTCCTAGGGCCACCAGTCAATAGTAAGTATTTTCAAACTTTCTTTTAAATTTAAAGATACATACGACTCAGTAGCATAATGAAACTTTAGGGGGCACCCCTGCAAAGTACAATGTGGGGTGTCCCCACTGTATCCCCAAAAATCTTGTCTCCCCTACACAACCTTCACAAAGCTTCACGGAGACTGGTTCAGCGGGGTAATGGAGCCAATAATTACCACAACAAGGAGATTTTGGTGTGTATTATTCCTCTCACTGGGAAAACTCTGCATATCTGCTATCTAGGTGCCATTTATTGCACTTGATAGATTTCAAACCCAGGTGCATTGAACTTTATTTGGTGCATTAAATACCAAATATTTCTCTGGGACACTCCGAACCAGGGCCAAGTCATGTAGTTCCCTTTCACTTCGTCTCTTCTTCTTCTCTTATTCCACCTATCACTTGTCACCTTTCTCTTGGACTCTCTCACCTTCCCTGTCTCTGTCTCTTTGTTAGGAATTTGTTGTTCATCTGAGATTTTTATAGCCTGCATGCCTCTCCCCATATCGGTCTGGATCTCCCTTCTCTCTCTTTTAAGTCTCTCTTTTTTCACTATTCTTCTACTTTGCTCTGTTCCTACTCTCCCTCATGTGCAAAGTGACAAAGAATCACACGAGGGCCTAGTTGGGATCTGGGATTTTCTAAATTGCAACAAAACATTAGTAACTGTTGCAACAGTATTCTTTTCAACAAACTGCCAAGAACATCTCACAGAGCAGGGTTTGGACAAGCAGCAGCAATTGATGTTCTTTATTCTGACAGATTGTATTTGCATTGGATAAGTGCTTGAGGGCCCCCCTCTACTTCCTGGGCCCCGTCACACCACAGTTGTTGTGGGGCATGCACAAACCAACTCCAGCTTATCATGGTCCAGTCTGCCTTTAGCAGGGAGCAGAGAGTCTCTCTTTTCAAGGGGTGACTCCTCCGCAATGGTGAAGGAGCGTCACCCCGCCGGCTAAGAGCCAGCAGGTGAAAAATAAACCAATATTTTATTATCGTTTTATTTTTCAGCTGCTGGCTTAGCCAGCATGTGCAGGGAGGGGTGGGGCTGGACCATGGGAGGGGGGAAGAGGAGTGGAGTGCACCTAAGTAACCATGTCAGTTTGGCCAGCCATCATAAGCAGTTTCTGCCCCCCATGGGGGCGGATCATCCTATTTTTATAAGGCCCATCTGCCTTCAAGGGGGGTAGAAAGCCCACCAGAGACCAGAGAAGATTTTTTTTTTTAAAGGGAGGGGGTATGGACATACCCCTACCCCAAATAAATGAGGACAAAGTTGTTCTGCCCACCAGAGGGCAGATGGGGTAAGTACCCCTGATCCACTACCCAGAGAGGGCAGAAAGCCTACCAGATGCCAGGGAATAAAAAAAAAAATATTGGGGTGGTGGCTACCAACCAGTATGGGCATGGTTATGCCCCCACCCCAACTGAAGGGGGTAACAGTCTTTCAGCTCTCCCACGCACACTAAAGCATCTTATCCCACGGCAAGCAAGAGGACATTTGATTATTTTGGTTTTTGGTTTTTCAATTTGGCTATGAGAGCTTGGCTAACCCTCAAAATTGTCCCACTTGGAATGGTGAGGGTTGCACATTATGGACTTTGGGACGCAGCCATGTGGAAAAATCTGTGAGACATAGGTGTAAGGAAATGCCTCCTTGGCATGGTTGCCCCCTGACTTTTTGCCTTTGCTGATGCTATGTTTACAATTGAAAGTGTGCTGAGGCCTGCTAACCAGGCCCCAGCACCAGTGTTCTTTCCCTAACCTGTACTTTTGTATCCACAATTGGCAGACCCTGGCATCCAGATAAGTCCCTTGTAACTGGTACTTCTAGTACCAAGGGCCCTGATGCCAAGGAAGGTCTCTAAGGGCTGCAGCATGTCTTATGCCACCCTGGAGACCTCTCACTCAGCACAGACACCCTGCTTGCCAGCTTGTGTGTGCTAGTGAGGACAAAACGAGTAAGTCGACATGGCACTCCCCTCAGGGTGCCATGCCAGCCTCTCACTGCCTATGCAGTATAGGTAAGACACCCCTCTAGCAGGCCTTACAGCCCTAAGGCAGGGTGCACTATACCATAGGTGAGGGTACCAGTGCATGAGCATGGTACCCCTACAGTGTCTAAACAAAACCTTAGACATTGTAAGTGCAGGGTAGCCATAAGAGTATATGGTCTGGGAGTTTGTCAAACACGAACTCCACAACACCATAATGGCTACACTGAAAACTGGGAAGTTTGGTATCAAACTTCTCAGCACAATAAATGCACACTGATGCCAGTGTACATTTTATTGTAAAATACACCCCAGAGGGCACCTTAGAGGTGCCCCCTGAAACTTAACCGACTATCTGTGTAGGCTGACTAGTTTTAGCAGCCTGCCACGAACCGAGACATGTTGCTGGCCCCATGGGGAGAGTGCCTTTGTCACTCTGAGGCCAGTAACAAAGCCTGCACTGGGTGGAGATGCTAACACCTCCCCCAGGCAGGAATTGTCACACCTGGCGGTGAGCCTCAAAGGCTCACCTCCTTTGTGCCAACCCAGCAGGACACTCCAGCTAGTGGAGTTGCCCGCCCCCTCCGGCCAGGCCCCACTTTTGGCGGCAAGGCCGGAGAAAATAATGAGAAAAACAAGGAGGAGTCACTGGCCAGTCAGGACAGCCCCTAAGGTGTCCTGAGCTGAGGTGACTCTGACTTTTAGAAATCCTCCATCTTGCAGATGGAGGATTCCCCCAATAGGGTTAGGATTGTGACCCCCTCCCCTTGGGAGGAGGCACAAAGAGGGTGTACCCACCCTCAGGGCTAGTAGCCATTGGCTACTAACCCCCCAGACCTAAACACGCCCTTAAATTTAGTATTTAAGGGCTACCCTGAACCCTAGAAAATTAGATTCCTGCAACTACAAGAAGAAGGACTGCCCAGCTGAAAACCCCTGCAGCGGAAGACCAGAAGACGACAACTGCCTTGGCTCCAGAAACTCACCGGCCTGTCTCCTGCCTTCCAAAGATCCTGCTCCAGCGACGCCTTCCGAAGGGACCAGCGACCTCGACATCCTCTGAGGACTGCCCCTGCTTCGAAAAGACAAGAAACTCCCGAGGACAGCGGACCTGCTCCAAGAAAAGCTGCAACTTTGTTTCCAGCAGCTTTAAAGAACCCTGCAAGCTCCCCGCAAGAAGCGTGAGACTTGCAACACTGCACCCGGCGACCCCGACTCGGCTGGTGGCGATCCAACACCTCAGGAGGGACCCCAGGACTACTCTAAGACTGTGAGTACAAAAACCTGTCCCCCCTGAGCCCCCCCCCCAGCGCCGCCTGCAGAGGGAATCCAGAGGCTTCCCCTGACCGCGACTCTTTGAATCCAAAGTCCCGACGCCTGGGAGAGACCCTGCACCCGCAGCCCCCAGGACCTGAAGGACCGGACTTTCACTGGAGAAGTGACCCCCAGGAGTCCCTCTCCCTTGCCCAAGTGGAGGTTTCCCCGAGGAACCCCCCCCTTGCCTGCCTGCAGCGCTGAAGAGATCCCGAGATCTCTCATAGACTAACATTGCGAACCCGACGCTTGTTTCGACACTGCACCCGGCCGCCCCCGCGCTGCTGAGGGTGAAATTTCTGTGTGGACTTGTGTCCCCCCCGGTGCCCTACAAAACCCCCCTGGTCTGCCCTCCGAAGACGCGGGTACTTACCTGCAAGCAGACCGGAACCGGGGCACCCCCTTCTCTCCATTCTAGCCTATGTGTTTTGGGCACCACTTTGAACTCTGCACCTGACCGGCCCTGAGCTGCTGGTGTGGTGACTTTGGGGTTGCTCTGAACCCCCAACGGTGGGCTACCTTGGACCAAGAACTAAGCCCTGTAAGTGTCTTACTTACCTGGTTAACCTAACAAATACTTACCTCCCCTAGGAACTGTGAAAATTGCACTGTGTCCACTTTTAAAACAGCTATTTGTGAATAACTTGAAAAGTATACATGCAATTTTGATGATTTGAAGTTCCTAAAGTACTTACCTGCAATACCTTTCGAATGAGATATTACATGTAGAATTTGAACCTGTGGTTCTTAAAATAAACTAAGAAAATATATTTTTCTATATAAAAACCTATTGGCTGGATTTGTCTCTGAGTGTGTGTACCTCATTTATTGTCTATGTGTATGTACAACAAATGCTTAACACTACTCCTTGGATAAGCCTACTGCTCGACCACACTACCACAAAATAGAGCATTAGTATTATCTCTTTTTGCCACTATCTTACCTCTAAGGGGAACCCTTGGACTCTGTGCATGCTATTCCTTACTTTGAAATAGCACATACAGGGCCAACTTTCTACATTGGTGGATCAGCGGTGGGGTACAAGACTTTGCATTTGCTGGACTACTCAGCCAATACCTGATCACACGACAAATTCCAAAATTGTCATTAGAAATTCATTTTTGCAATTTGAAATTTTTCTAAATTCTTAAAAGTCCTGCTAGGGCCTTGTGTGTTAAGTCCCTGTTTAGCATTGTCTTTTAGAGTTTAAAAGTTTGTCAAAAGTTTGAAATTAGATTCTAGAAACAGTTTTAGATTCTTTAAAAAGTCTTCCAACTTTTAGCAAAATAATGTCTGATACAGAGATGAATGTGGTGGAACTCGACACCACACCTTACCTCCATCTTAAGATGAGGGAGCTAAGGTCTCTCTGTAATATCAAAAAAATAACCATTGGCTCCAGACCTACCAAAATTCAGCTCCAGGAGCTGTTGGCAGAGTTTGAAAAAGCCAACCCCTCTGATGATGACCTCACAGAGGAAGAAATTAGTGACTTGGAGGCCAATGTCCCTCCTCCAGTCCTAAATAGGGAGAACAGGACCCCTCAAGTCCTGTCTCCAACTGTGTTAGTCAGAAATGGCGAGTCCCTCACAGGAGGGTCCCACATTTCTGAAATCACTGAGGATGCTCTCAGTGAAGATGACCTCCTGTTAGCCAGGATGGCCAAAAGATTGGCTTTGGAGAGACAGCTCCTAGCCATAGAAAGGGAAAGACAAGAGATGGGCCTAGGACCCATCAATGGTGGCAGCAATATAAATAGGGTCAGAGTTTCTCCTGACATGTTAAAAATCCCCAAAGGGATTGTGACAAAATTTGAAGATGGTGATGACATCACCAAGTGGTTCACAGCTTTTGAGAGGGCTTGTGTAACCAGAAAAGTGAACAGATCTCACTGGGGTGCTCTCCTTTGGGAAATGTTCACTGGAAAGTGTAGGGATAGACTCCTCACACTCTCTGGAAAAGATGCAGAATCTTATGACCTCATGAAGGGTACCCTGATTGAGGGCTTTGGATTCTCCACTGAGGAGTACAGGATTAGGTTCAGGGGGGCTCAAAAATCCTCGAGCCAGACCTGGGTTGACTTTGTTGACTACTCAGTGAAAACACTAGATGGTTGGATTCAAGGCAGTGGTGTAAGTAATTATGATGGGCTGTACAATTTATTTGTGAAAGAACACCTATTGAGTAATTGTTTCAATGATAAACTGCATCAGCATCTGTTAGACCTAGGACCAATTTCTCCCCAAGAATTGGGAAAGAAGGCGGACCATTGGGTCAAGACAAGGGTGTCCAAGACTTCAACAGGGGGTGACCAAAAGAAAGGGGTCACAAAGACTCCCCAGGGGAAGGGTGATGAGACAACCAAAACTAAAAATAGTAAAGAGTCTTCTACAGGCCCCCAAAAAATTGCACAGGAGGGTGGGCCCAGAGCCTCTTCACAAAACAATGGGTACAAGGGTAAAAACTTTGATCCCAAAAAGGCCTGGTGTCATAGCTGTAAACAGCATGGACACCAAACTGGAGACAAGGCCTGTCCCAAGAAAGGTTCCACTCCAAACTCCCATCCAGGTAACACTGGTATGGCTAGTCTCCAAGTGGGATCAACAGTGTGCCCAGAGCAAATCAGGGTCCACACTGAAGCTACTCTAGTTTCTGAGGGTGGGGTGGATTTAGCCACACTAGCTGTCTGGCCGCCTAACATGCAAAAATACAGACAGCAACTCTTAATTAATGGGACTAGCATAGAGGGCCTGAGGGATACAGGTGCCAGTGTCACCATGGTGACAGAGAAACTGGTTTCCCCTGGCCAATACCTGACTGGAAATACTTACACAGTCACCAACGCTGACAATCAGAGAAAAGTACATCCCATGGCAATGGTTACTTTAGAATGGGGAGGGGTCAAGGGCCTGAAACAGGTGGTGGTCTCCTCAAATATCCCAGTGGACTGTCTGCTTGGAAATGACCTGGAGTCCTCAGCATGGGCTGGGGTAGAACTAAAAACCCATGCAGCAATGCTGGGTATCCCTGAACTGGTGTGTGTGAAAACAAGAGCACAATGCAAGGCACAGGGTGAACAAGTAGAGCTGGAGTCTGGAAGAATGGCCCAGCCTACCAAGAGGAAAGGAAAGTCAGGTGGGAAACCAACTGCAACACAGCAAAAGAAAGGGAACCTCTCTTCTCAGGAAGAAGTTCTGCCCTCTGAGGGAACTGAGCCTTTGGAGCTTGAACCTTATCAGGTTGAGCTCTTAGGCCCAGGGGGACCCTCAAGGGAGGAGCTGTGTAAGGGACAAGAAACCTGTCCCTCTCTTGAAGGCCTTAGGCAGCAAGCTGCTGAAGAGTCCAAAGGCAAGAAAAATGGAACGCATAGGGTCTATTGGGAAGATGGACTCCTGTACACTGAGGCCAGAGACCCCAAACCTGGTGCCACTAGGAGAGTGGTAGTGCCTCAGCTGTTCAGAGAGTTCATCCTAACATTGGCCCATGACATTCCCCTTGCTGGACATTTGGGACAAACCAAGACGTGGGAGAGGTTAGTCAACCACTTCTACTGGCCCAATATGTCCAACATGGTTAAGGAGTTTTGCCTCTCCTGCCCCACCTGTCAAGCCAGTGGCAAGACAGGTGGGCATCCAAAGGCCCCCCTCATTCCACTTCCAGTGGTGGGGGTTCCCTTTGAAAGAGTGGGTGTGGACATAGTTGGTCCACTAGAACCTCCCACAGCCTCAGGAAATCTGTATATCCTGGTAGTAGTGGATCATGCTACCAGGTATCCTGAAGCTATTCCCCTTAGGTCGACTACTGCCCCTGCAGTAGCCAAGGCCCTCATTGGTATTTTTACCAGAGTGGGTTTCCCTAAGGAGGTGGTGTCTGACAGAGGTACCAACTTCATGTCAGCATACCTAAAGCACATGTGGAATGAGTGTGGAGTGACTTATAAATTCACTACCCCATACCATCCACAAACTAATGGCTTGGTTGAGAGATTCAACAAGACATTAAAAGGCATGATCATGGGGCTCCCAGAAAAGCTCAAAAGGAGATGGGATGTCCTCTTGCCATGTCTGCTTTTCGCTTACAGAGAGGTGCCACAGAAGGGAGTAGGATTCTCACCCTTTGAACTTCTGTTTGGTCATCCTGTAAGGGGACCACTTGCCCTTGTTAAAGAAGGCTGGGAGAGACCTCTCCATGAGCCTAAACAGGACATAGTGGACTATGTACTTGGCCTTCGCTCTAGAATGGCAGAGTACATGGAAAAGGCAACCAAAAACCTTGAGGCCAGCCAACAGCTCCAGAAGTTTTGGTATGACCAAAAGGCTGCACTGGTTGAGTTCCAACCAGGGCAGAAAGTCTGGGTTCTGGAGCCTGTGGCTCCCAGGGCACTCCAGGACAAATGGAGTGGCCCTTACCCAGTGCTAGAAAGGAAGAGTCAGGTCACCTACCTGGTGGACCTGGGCACAAGCAGGAGCCCCAAGAGGGTGATCCATGTAAACCGCCTTAAACTCTTCCATGACAGGGCTGATGTGAATCTGTTGATGGTAACAGATGAGGATCAGGAGGCAGAGAGTGAACCTCTCCCTGATCTTCTGTCATCAGACCCAAAAGATGGCACAGTAGATGGGGTGATCTACTCAGACACCCTCTCTGGCCAACAGCAAGCTGATTGTAGGAGAGTCCTACAACAGTTTCCTGAACTCTTCTCCTTAACCCCTGGTCAGACACACCTGTGTACCCATGATGTGGACACAGGAGACAGCATGCCTGTCAAGAACAAAATCTTCAGACAGTCTGACCATGTTAAGGAAAGCATCAAGGTGGAAGTCCACAAGATGCTGGAATTGGGGGTAATTGAGCGCTCTGACAGCCCCTGGGCTAGCCCAGTGGTCTTAGTCCCCAAACCTCACACCAAAGATGGAAAGAAAGAGATGAGGTTTTGTGTGGACTACAGAGGGCTCAATTCTGTCACCAAGACAGATGCTCATCCAATTCCAAGAGCTGATGAGCTCATAGATAAATTAGGTGCTGCCAAATTCTTAAGTACCTTTGACTTGACAGCAGGGTACTGGCAAATAAAAATGGCACCTGGAGCAAAAGAGAAAACAGCATTCTCCACACCTGATGGGTATTATCAGTTTACTGTTATGCCCTTTGGTTTAAAGAATGCCCCTGCCACCTTCCAAAGGTTGGTGAATCAAGTCCTTGCTGGCTTGGAGTCCTTTAGCACAGCTTATCTTGATGATATTGCTGTCTTTAGCTCCACCTGGCAGGATCACCTGGTCCACCTGAAGAAGGTTTTGAAGGCTCTGCAATCTGCAGGCCTCTCTATCAAGGCATCCAAATGCCAGATAGGGCAGGGAACTGTGGTTTACTTGGGCCACCTTGTAGGTGGAGGCCAAGTTCAGCCACTCCAACCCAAGATCCAGACTATTCTGGACTGGGTAGCTCCAAAAACCCAGACCCAAGTCAGGGCATTCCTTGGCTTGACTGGGTATTACAGGAGGTTTGTGAAGGGATATGGATCCATTGTGACAGCCCTCACTGAACTCACCTCCAAGAAAATGCCCAAGAAAGTGAACTGGACTGTGGAATGCCAACAGGCCTTTGACACCCTGAAACAAGCAATGTGCTCAGCACCAGTTCTAAAAGCTCCAGATTATTCTAAGCAGTTCATTGTGCAGACTGATGCCTCTGAACATGGGATAGGGGCAGTTTTGTCCCAAACAAATGATGATGGCCTTGACCAGCCTGTTGCTTTCATTAGCAGGAGGTTACTCCCCAGGGAGCAGCATTGGAGTGCCATTGAGAGGGAGGCCTTTGCTGTGGTTTGGTCCCTGAAGAAGCTGAGACCATACCTCTTTGGGACTCACTTCCTAGTTCAAACTGACCACAGACCTCTCAAATGGCTGATGCAAATGAAAGGTGAAAATCCTAAACTGTTGAGGTGGTCCATCTCCCTACAGGGAATGGACTTTATAGTGGAACACAGACCTGGGACTGCCCATGCCAATGCAGATGGCCTTTCCAGGTTCTTCCACTTAGAAAATGAAGACTCTCTTGGGAAAGGTTAGTCTCATCCTCTTTCGTTTGGGGGGGGGTTGTGTAAGGAAATGCCTCCTTGGCATGGTTGCCCCCTGACTTTTTGCCTTTGCTGATGCTATGTTTACAATTGAAAGTGTGCTGAGGCCTGCTAACCAGGCCCCAGCACCAGTGTTCTTTCCCTAACCTGTACTTTTGTATCCACAATTGGCAGACCCTGGCATCCAGATAAGTCCCTTGTAACTGGTACTTCTAGTACCAAGGGCCCTGATGCCAAGGAAGGTCTCTAAGGGCTGCAGCATGTCTTATGCCACCCTGGAGACCTCTCACTCAGCACAGACACCCTGCTTGCCAGCTTGTGTGTGCTAGTGAGGACAAAACAAGTAAGTCGACATGGCACTCCCCTCAGGGTGCCATGCCAGCCTCTCACTGCCTATGCAGTATAGGTAAGACACCCCTCTAGCAGGCCTTACAGCCCTAAGGCAGGGTGCACTATACCATAGGTGAGGGTACCAGTGCATGAGCATGGTACCCCTACAGTGTCTAAACAAAACCTTAGACATTGTAAGTGCAGGGTAGCCATAAGAGTATATGGTCTGGGAGTTTGTCAAACACGAACTCCACAACACCATAATGGCTACACTGAAAACTGGGAAGTTTGGTATCAAACTTCTCAGCACAATAAATGCACACTGATGCCAGTGTACATTTTATTGTAAAATACACCCCAGAGGGCACCTTAGAGGTGCCCCCTGAAACTTAACCGACTATCTGTGTAGGCTGACTAGTTTTAGCAGCCTGCCACGAACCGAGACATGTTGCTGGCCCCATGGGGAGAGTGCCTTTGTCACTCTGAGGCCAGTAACAAAGCCTGCACTGGGTGGAGATGCTAACACCTCCCCCAGGCAGGAATTGTCACACCTGGCGGTGAGCCTCAAAGGCTCACCTCCTTTGTGCCAACCCAGCAGGACACTCCAGCTAGTGGAGTTGCCCGCCCCCTCCGGCCAGGCCCCACTTTTGGCGGCAAGGCCGGAGAAAATAATGAGAAAAACAAGGAGGAGTCACTGGCCAGTCAGGACAGCCCCTAAGGTGTCCTGAGCTGAGGTGACTCTGACTTTTAGAAATCCTCCATCTTGCAGATGGAGGATTCCCCCAATAGGGTTAGGATTGTGACCCCCTCCCCTTGGGAGGAGGCACAAAGAGGGTGTACCCACCCTCAGGGCTAGTAGCCATTGGCTACTAACCCCCCAGACCTAAACACGCCCTTAAATTTAGTATTTAAGGGCTACCCTGAACCCTAGAAAATTAGATTCCTGCAACTACAAGAAGAAGGACTGCCCAGCTGAAAACCCCTGCAGCGGAAGACCAGAAGACGACAACTGCCTTGGCTCCAGAAACTCACCGGCCTGTCTCCTGCCTTCCAAAGATCCTGCTCCAGCGACGCCTTCCGAAGGGACCAGCGACCTCGACATCCTCTGAGGACTGCCCCTGCTTCGAAAAGACAAGAAACTCCCGAGGACAGCGGACCTGCTCCAAGAAAAGCTGCAACTTTGTTTCCAGCAGCTTTAAAGAACCCTGCAAGCTCCCCGCAAGAAGCGTGAGACTTGCAACACTGCACCCGGCGACCCCGACTCGGCTGGTGGCGATCCAACACCTCAGGAGGGACCCCAGGACTACTCTAAGACTGTGAGTACAAAAACCTGTCCCCCCTGAGCCCCCCCCCAGCGCCGCCTGCAGAGGGAATCCCGAGGCTTCCCCTGACCGCGACTCTTTGAATCCAAAGTCCCAACGCCTGGGAGAGACCCTGCACCCGCAGCCCCCAGGACCTGAAGGACCGGACTTTCACTGGAGAAGTGACCCCCAGGAGTCCCTCTCCCTTGCCCAAGTGGAGGTTTCCCCGAGGAACCCCCCCCTTGCCTGCCTGCAGCGCTGAAGAGATCCCGAGATCTCTCATAGACTAACATTGCGAACCCGACGCTTGTTTCGACACTGCACCCGGCCGCCCCCGCGCTGCTGAGGGTGAAATTTCTGTGTGGACTTGTGTCCCCCCCGGTGCCCTACAAAACCCCCCTGGTCTGCCCTCCGAAGACGCGGGTACTTACCTGCAAGCAGACCGGAACCGGGGCACCCCCTTCTCTCCATTCTAGCCTATGTGTTTTGGGCACCACTTTGAACTCTGCACCTGACCGGCCCTGAGCTGCTGGTGTGGTGACTTTGGGGTTGCTCTGAACCCCCAACGGTGGGCTACCTTGGACCAAGAACTAAGCCCTGTAAGTGTCTTACTTACCTGGTTAACCTAACAAATACTTACCTCCCCTAGGAACTGTGAAAATTGCACTGTGTCCACTTTTAAAACAGCTATTTGTGAATAACTTGAAAAGTATACATGCAATTTTGATGATTTGAAGTTCCTAAAGTACTTACCTGCAATACCTTTCGAATGAGATATTACATGTAGAATTTGAACCTGTGGTTCTTAAAATAAACTAAGAAAAGATATTTTTCTATATAAAAACCTATTGGCTGGATTTGTCTCTGAGTGTGTGTACCTCATTTATTGTCTATGTGTATGTACAACAAATGCTTAACACTACTCCTTGGATAAGCCTACTGCTCGACCACACTACCACAAAATAGAGCATTAGTATTATCTCTTTTTGCCACTATCTTACCTCTAAGGGGAACCCTTGGACTCTGTGCATGCTATTCCTTACTTTGAAATAGCACATACAGGGCCAACTTCCTACAATAGGCACATCTGAAAACTAAACATCTGGGTGAGTCCAGGGTGGTGTGCTTGATATGCACCCTGCACCATTTTCTTACCCACAATGCCCTGCAAACCTTCAACTTTGCTTGAAATAACAAATTTTTCACACATTTTTGTGATGGAACCTTCCGGAATCTGCGGGAATCCACAAAATTCCTACCACCCAGCATTGTCACATCCATACCGATAAAAATTCTGCCCCACTTGTCAGCTTAAAAATGTTTTTTTTCAAACTGCCCTTTTGGACCTGCTTTGTTTCCCCCTCATTTTCAACATGTTTTCTGCTCTTCCCTGTCACAGGCACTTGGCCCAGCTATACAAGTGAGGTATCATTTTTACCGGTAGACTGAGGGAAATGTTAGGCAGTAGGAAATTTGTCCTGGTGCAGTGACACGACACACAGAAATATGGGAAAAATGTGATTTTTCAACAAAATTTGAGGTTTGCTGAGGATTCTGGGTAAGAAAACACTGGGAGATCCATGCAAGTCACACCTCTCTGGACTTCCTCAGGTGTCTAGTTTTCAGAAATGTTTTGGTTTGGTAGGTTTCCCTAGATGGCTGTTGAGCCCAGAAACAAAAACGCAGGTGCCCCCGCAAAAACAGGTAGTTTTGTATTTGATAATTTCGATGTGTCTAAGTAGTGTTTTGGGGTATTTTCCTGTTGCGGGCACTATGCCTACCCACACAAGTGAGGTACCATTTATATTGGGAGACCTGGAGGAACGCTGGGTAGATGGAAGTTTGTGGCTTCCCTCAGATTCCAGAACTTTGCAGCACCCACATATGAGGAAACATATTTTTTTTGCCAAATTGTGAGGTTTGCTAAGAATTCTGGGTAACAGAACCTGGTCGGAGTGACACATGTTACCTCATCTTAGATTCCCCTAGATGTCCAGTTTTAAAAAATGCACAGGTTTGGTAGGTTTCCCTTGGTGCCGGCTGAGCTAGAGGCCAAAAACCCCAGCTAGGCACTTTCCAAAAAACAGGTCTGTTTTCTCAGGGAAAATGGGATGTGTCCTCGTTGTGTTTTGAGGCATTTCCTGTCGCGGGCACTAGGCCTACCCACACAAGTGAGGTACCTTTTTTATTGGGAGACTTCGGGGAATGCTGGGTGGATGAACATTTATGGCTCCTCTCAGATTCCAGAACTTTCTGTCACTGAAATGTGAGGGAAAAGTGTTTTTTTGCCAAATTTTGAGGTTTACAAAGGATTCTGGGTAAGATAACCTGGTGAGAGCCCCACAAGTCACCCCATCTTGGATTCCCCTAAGTGTCTAGTTTTCAGAAATGCACAGGTTTCCCTAAGTGCTGGCTGAGCTAGAGGCCAAAATCCACAGCTAGGCACTTTGGAAAAAACAGGTTTGTTTTGTTTTGGAAAATGTGATATGTGCATGTTGTGTTTTGGGGCATTTCCTGTCGCGAGCACTAGACCTACCCACACAAGTGAGGTTCAGTTTTTATCGGGAGACTTGGGGGAATGCTGGGTGGAAGGAAATTAGTGGCTCCTCTCAGATTCCAGAACTTTATATCACCGAAATGTTAGCAAAAAGTTTTTTGGGGTCAAATTTTGAGGTTTGCGAAATATTCTGAGGAATAGAACTGGTGAGAGCCCCGCAAGTCACCCAATCCTGGATTGCCCTAGGTGTCTAGTTTAAAAAAATTAACAGGTTTGGTAGGTTTCCCTAGGTGCTGGCTGATCTAGATGCCAAAATCCACAGCTAGGCACTTTGCAAAAAACACATCAGATTTCAATGTAAAAATGTGATGTGTCCATGTTGTGTTTCCTGTTGCGGGCACTAGGCCTACCCACATAAGCGAGGTACCATTTTTATCCAGAGACTTGGGGAAAGACAGAATAGAAGAACAAGTGTTATTGCCCCTTGTCTTTCTCTAAATTGTTTCCTTCCAAATGTAGGACAGTGTGTAAAAAAATACATCTATTTGAGAAATGCCCTGTAATTCACTTGCTAACATTGGGACCCCAGAATTCAGGAATGTACAAATAACCACTGCTTCTCAACACCCTATCTTGTGCTCATTGTGGAAATACAAAGGTTTCCTTGATACCTTTTTTTCACTATTTATATTTCACCAAATGAATTGTTGCATACCCTGTACACAATGAAAACCCATTGCAAGGTGCAGCTCAGTTATTGGCTCTGGGTACCTAGGGTTCTTGATGAACCTACAAGCCCTATGTAGCCCAGCACCCAGAAGAGTCTAGCAGACGTAACAGTATATTGCTTTTGAAACTTTGACATCCCAGGAAAAAGTTACAGAGTAAAATGTGGAGAATAATGGCTGTTTATTTCACCTAAATTTCAATATTATTTCATTTCAGCTGTTATAATCTGTAGGAAAACTTTGTAGGAGCTACACAAATGACCCGTTGCTGAATTCAGAATTTTGTCGTCTACCTTTCACAAATTTTTTACTGTTTGGGATCCAGCACTGGTTTCACACCCATTTCTGTCACTAACTGTAAGGAGGCTAAAAGCACAAAAAATAGTAAAAATGGGGTAGGTTCCCAGTAGAATGCCAAAATTGTGTTGAAAATTGTAGTTTTCTGATTCAGGTCTGCATGTTCCTGAAAGCTAGGAAGATGGTGAGTTTAGTACTGCAAACCTTTTGTTGATGCCATTTTCAGGGAAAAATCCAGAAGCCTTCTTCTGCAGCCCTTTTTTCCCATCTTTTTGTATTTTGGCAAATTTCTTGGCCTCCTCCAGGGGAACCCACAAACTCTGGGTACTGCCCCAAAAAGCCAAAAAAAGGCCTGGCACCTGAGGGGGAAAAGGCCTGGCAGCGCAGGGGTTAATCATAAAGTATGGGGACAAAGTTGTCCTCACACTTCAAAAACCTCACACTTCATTGTGCTTATGTTATGAGTGATTCAGTTTGTAATGAGCCCCAGAGGTACCTGCTGTGAGAAGCATCACTTCAGTATATACCAGTGGTGGACAGTGACGCTTAACAGTTGAGGGGTTCCAGCAACATAGTGAATTTTAACCCAGTGACAGGCACTGTAATAAATCAACAATCCTTTTAGGCTCAGTGCTAAAGCTCTAAGTCATGGCTTGTTAACAGATTTCAGTTCATGCCGTGATTTAGAACTTCAGAGTTGAGCGTGAAGGCATTTTTCACAGTGCCTGTCAGCGGGCTAAAAAGGAAAGAATAAAAGAAAACATTTAGTTACCCATGCTCCCTCATCCTTGGTGTTCTCTTCTGGACTGCAGTCCAAGCGCAAGTCCTCTTGGAGCCATAGCAAACTCCCCTCTACCAATCCCAATTCTGCTCTCATGTTTCTGATAATGTTAAGCAGCATGAGAGAAGTGCCAAGATTGGTTGAATCGGGCTGCCTTGACTCTCCGTGAGGCACTGGTGTGTGCCTGCTTTCCACTCAGCTAAGACAGGTCAGGTTTGAGAGGTTTAAAGTGCACATGTCAGGCTGGCCATTGCAAGAAAGGCGTCCAAAATGTGAGATGCACACTTTAAACTGGAGTGAGCACCACAGCGTCCCTGCTGACAGTCAGCAGCAATGGCCCCACCCTCAAATGCTCCTCGGGCTAGAAGCAGCGATAGATAAAATGATAATAAATTACTTTTTTTCACCTGTGCTGCACTGGTAGCAGGGGGGTGATGCTCCTCTCCGCTAATGGTTAGGGCGCTGCTGGTTTACATAAAGGTTGCATCTGGAGAGTAGCCCGAGATGAACACTTGAAGGAGAAGGAGACTTATCCCAAATTGGTTTTGAAGGTGGAGGTGGCACATCTATGTCCCCTACCTAGAAAATCTCCATACATTTAGGACCTAAACCAGACCACTTGGTTCCAGTTCCAAGTCACTTATAACCAAGTAAAGGAGTGTTCCATAAAGTACTTGAAGGATTGTTTTGTGAGTAAGACTGGTGTCTGCCTGACAGACCATCTCCCACAGGCGGGGGGACATTACCTGAAGTCTGTAATTTCCAATGGAGGAGTTGAGGGTACATTTAGTGACTGGAAGCCTGTCTGCCTGCTGAGAGAGGGAAATAATCTGTCTGCCCTGTAGGAGGAAAGAATCCAGGGTGGAGAAACCCAGCAGGTCCCAGAGACTTAGGGCACTCAGAGGATGCAGACTACCTGAGCAAGAAGCCAGGAATTACCCTTGCTGCATAGAGTCCTTGTGGTCTCTCAGAAAGGGTTCCTGGAAGGAACCTCTCCAAACCTATGTGATTGATTCAGCCCAAATGATGCTCCATCTGCATTTATTGGCCCGATCGGGGATGCAACTGCCTGTGTTGGCCCACTTGGGGCTACAATTGCAGTAGTGACTGCACCAGCTTCAACATGGCTAAAACTACCACAGGGACTATGCTGGCCCTATTAGGGTTACATCTGTCATGGTAAGTGTGCCATCCCATTAGTAGCTTTACCTAATTTGGCTAAATTGCCAAGTAACGGCTAAATCCCAAGGTGTGGCTGGCTAGAGCCACAGCATTCAAGCCTGCACCAGCACATAAGCACCAGGGCTCTGTTCACCACTGTACTGAGCCAGATGGCCATGTGTATGAGACAAGGACAACACCTCGCTTCCTCTGTGGCCCCTGAGACTGTCTTCACTTGCCTTGGGCCACCTCCCACAACAGAACAGTGAGGATACTGCATCTGCTAGGGAAGATGGTGAAAAACTAAAGGCCTGATTTATACTTTTTTAGTGTTTCATTTGCGTAATTTTTTGACGCAAAAATGGCGCAAATATACAAAATTCCATTATATTTTGTAAGTTTACGCTGCTTTCGCGTAAAAAAATTACACAAATGCGGCACTAAAAAAGTATAAATCAGGCCCTAAGTACATTACCCAACTGACAACCAGGGGGAGAACCTTAAAAACATTAACTGGAAGCACATTTGTGTCATAGGGTAATTGACACAACACCTCAGCCTGGTTCATGCAACTTCCTGACTTCTGTGGGGATGTTAGAAATGGGGGCATCTGGTTGGCTAGGGTATGCACCTAAGCCAGGCAGAACTGACCACTCTAGTCAGGGCAAGTAAGTTACACACCAAAGATAACCTGCGCTCACCCTCTGGTAGCTTGGCGCAGAGCAGGCAGGCTTATCATCAGAGTCAAGGTGTAAAGTATTTGCGCAACACACTCACAACACACTCACACCAGTAACACAATTATACCATAAAAGAGACTCCACACAAGAGTATTTAAAATATATGGAGTGGATTGTACATACAACATTGACCAAAATTACATGAATCATAAATTATGGCCATACTGTGTAAATACTCGAGTAGTACTCGTGATCTTGGGCTATAGAAGAACCATAGCAACACGAATCAGAAACACTGTGCATGTGACATAAATACAGCGATAGTACTCATGACCCTGAACACAGCACTGCAAAACCGACCCGGATTAGTAATTACTTAGGGCACGTAAATTGCTAAACAATGTAGGGCAGATTATGAAAGAAAAACACATGACTCATCAAGAAACCATAGGGCACGGCACACCTGTGCCCCTATTAAACTTTATACAGTAATATTGGGTCCCATGTGGGGCACAGGAGCACCTACATGCCTACCAGTGGTGTTACGGTAATTTCTACTCTCAACAGATAGACATATATGGTAGCGTTGTCAGGCTGTGCACATTTCTAACCAACAGACATCAGATATATGTACCCTTCTCCAATCATGTCGCCATCCTGACATAGGCAATACCACAACACACAGAATCACCTTCAACTTCTGCCATGATGCAGACCTTGAAATGGCACTGGGATGTGGAGCTCCATTATGCCTATTAAGGAATATGCACACTTATTGGGAAATATATAATTGCACTTACAAGGGTGCAAGCTCCCATGAAGTCTGGCACTCATCAAGGGGAGGTAATTGTGGCTTTCCTTGCCAGGTCCCAACCTCGTGTCACATATGTGCACAGGGCGTCCGCTGGAGAGGGCTTCAGCCACAGACTGCAGACAGGAGTGGTGCACTTCTACTACTTGGGGCTCACCTTTCAGACAAATAACCTTGTAGTACGTTTGTTCAGCCCTTGATCAGGCGGCACCCACCTCTCCTCACTCCTGGATCTTCCTGGTCACAGCGGAGGCTGCAATCACAGACTTCTCACGGCAATGACTCCAAAAGGATGAGGTGGGCCACTCCCATAGGACTTCCCTTTGAAGGTCGGGTGCTCCCAGCTGGCTTTCTCGCGCTAAAGCGCTATTTTAGAAAAATTAAGAGCTTCACCTCTGCTGATAGAAAATTGAGTCCTCAACACACAGTAAGAGATAATAAAGTGCTCACCACACGCTAGGTTAAAATGACTTGGCTGTCCAGACTCAAAGTGCCACGGCAACGTCTGTGCAGCCAACAGTCCCAGAGAACACTTGGGATGCAAAGCAGGGCACAGGTAGGCAGACTAGCACACTAGGGTCCTTGTTGCAAAGTTGCAGTCCTTTTTGCAACCCAAAAGGCAGCAGGTCAGTGCAACAAAGCAAGTAGATTCAATGGCGGTTCCTCCTGGTGGCATAGCAGTCCTCTGGCAATTTGCAGCATCTGGTTGCAAATCCCACGCAGTGTTCTGTCAAATCAGAGTCAGGGAGCAGCTGGCAGCAGGGCAACAAGTCGAAAAGCAATCCAGTGAGTTCTTTAGGCCACCCAGCATTTAGCAGGTAGCAGGGCCAAAGCAGAGAAGCAGTCCAGATGAGACCTTTAAGTAGCACAGCAGTCATTCCAACAGAGGTTTGGTTCAAGATCCAAAAGTACTCACAAAACATGGGGTCAGTGCCCCTGTACTTATACTCAAAAATGTCTTTGTTCAAGGGAGTCTTCAAAGGAACTCTTTCAAGTGTAACACAACCCCTTTCAACCCAGTCCTCACTTCAGACATCAGTAGGGGTAAATCAACCCTTTGTGTGAGGGCAGGCTACAGTCTACTGACATGTAAGGTGTGGCACACCTATCCCTATCCCAGCCTAGGAAAACCATCAGTATGCGGATGGATGCAAATGTCTCTCCTGTCATGCCCAGCCCCTCCTTTGATATGTTTGTGGAAAGTATACACAAAGTGTAGCTGTCACTCTATCGCTAGATGTGGATTGGAGCCAGGCTGCAAAACACCACAGTTATAAGCACAGAGAAATGCCCACTTTCTAAAAGTGGCATTTCTAAAATAGTAATGTAAAATCCAACTACAATAAGCAGGATTTCTCACTACCATTCCAAACATATCAGACATCCCAACGCTACTCCTTTCAGATCAGAAATTACCACTTAAAAACATATAAGGGAATTCCAAATGCTAACATATGAGAAAAGCAGATCTCACCGTAAAGCAAAATGAAATAGGCTGTTTGTCACTACTAGGACATGCAAAACATAAGAGTACATGTCCTACCTTTTATATGCACATCACCCTCCCCACAGAGCTACCTAAGGCCAACCTTAGGGGTAACGTAGGTGTAATAAAAGGGGAGTTTAGGCATCTCCTGTCACACAAAGCCCCTCCTGTGTTGTGTCTGTTGGAAAGTATACAAAGTGTAGCTGTCACTCTGCCCTAGACATGGATTGGAGCCAGGCTGTGAAACACTAGAAGTATACGTACAGAGAAATGCCCACTTTCTAAAAGTGGTATTTCTAAAATAGTAATGCAAAATCCATCTACATCAGTAAACAGGAGGTCTCACTACCATTCCAAACATACCATACATGCCAACGCTACTCCTTTCAGATCAGAAAATACCACTTAAAAATATTTAAGGGAAATCCCAATGCTAACCTATGCGAGAAGCAGCCCTCACAGTAAAAATACAAATAAAAGTCTGTTTGTCACTACTAAGACATGCAAAACATAAGAGTACATGTCCTACAGTTTACATACACAGCACCCTGCCCACAGAGCTACCTAAGGCCAACCTTAGGGGTGACTTAGGTGTAATAAAAAGGGAGTTTAGGACTTGGCATGTAGTTTGAAATGCCAAGTCAAGATGGCAGAAAACTGCTCACACAGGCCCTGCGCTGGCAGACCTAAGACAGGTTTGAAAGGCTTCTTCTGTGGGTGGCACAATCAATGCTGAAGGCCTACTAGTAGCATTTAATTTACAGGCCCTGGGTATATGGTATACCACTTTACAAGGGACTTACAGGTAATATACATATGCAATCAGGTGCAAGCCAAACATGCCAAGTTTTAGGGAAAAGAGCACATGCATTTCAGCACTGATTAGCAGTGGTAAAGTGCCCAGAGTCCTAAAGCCAACAAAAAGAGGCGCAGAAAAATAGGAGGAGAAAGGCAAAACATTTGGGGATAACCCTAAAGAAGGGCCATTTCCAACAGGGGACGAGCTAAACAGGGGTCAACTGATAGGATTAACAAGAGGGAAATTAGAAAGTGTAGTACCACAAAGGAGAATCGTAACCACAATCACTTTCCTGCATACTGGATTGAATTGTGTAGTAGTACTTAGTACTGCTGTGTGATTAAAAATACTTTAATTTCTTAAAAAAGACAAGCAATTGTCTGGACATTGAGGTTATTGTGTCTGTTGGTTGATTGTTCAATTATGAGTGTGTGCACCTCATTTTACCTCCTGAAAAGCTGAAACTGCTCATCCTTGCTACCAATCAGAGTCAAGAGCAGAAAGATTTGTTCTTGATCCAGTATGCAAAGCCATAGTAGAAACAAAACTGACGAAGAACTAACCACAACAGTTGAGCTCCTGTAGCCCCTGTTTGCCCTGTGGCCTCCAGAATGGGAACAGACAAGGTTCATCTAGAAATACCCTCCAGAACACACTTCATTAAGATTGTTTTCCCCAGAAATGCATACACCTGCACACACATCCAACTTTGTTAGACTTGCTACATATGAGAGTTTATTGTATTTTAGACGATTTAAAAATATTCCAAGGCTCTTTTCATCTCTGGGCTCAGTATTTGCAGAATAACACTTTTGACAAATGTATTGATAACAAACTGAAACGTTTATACATTTAGAAAGTTGGAGAAGTGGTACTAGTCGCAGTTCGAGTTACAGCTTTTTGGGAACCACATGTTAAAATGTGCTGAAGCGATGGTTGCTTTCTGAATAAGTGGACAAAGTCAACCTCCTGAAACTTTGAGCATTATTACCAGGTATCTCAGTGAATGTTGGTAAACAGCATTGTCTGGAATGCAAATTGTCTTCAATATACTAGACTAGGGTATTTTATTGTGTGAACAGGTTCCTGAGATCAAGCTAGTTGCAGCAGGCTGCACTACTGTACAGGGCCAATGCAAATATTTTACAATTGACATTCGTCAGAAGGGCAGCACTGCCATAGTGTGTTCCAGACAACATCAGCGTTTGCACCTTGGTGTGTTGGTCATTTGTGAGGCTGTGACCTCTTTTCTTAGGAGGCGGAGGTGAAATTGTGCTTCACTTAGTGTAGGTTTCCTATAAATATCATATTGCAGTTCTTTGTTATTCTTGAAGCTACAGATGATTTCATTGGTCATAAGTGTGGTTGAGATTTTATTTCCTGATAACGCTGTTAGACAACCTTGGAAACCTAAGGAGATTATTAACATTTTTGGTTTGCTTTTTTTCCTCCACGGAAATGTGAAAGCTGGGGTGGTTTTTGTCTATAATATTTTTAAGTGCTGTTGAGTGTGATATGCAAAGTGGTGGAATGTTGAAGGCCAGCTGTCAATCAGTGCTAAGGAGTCAAACAAGTCCAGAACTCATCAGCCAAGCAGTGATAACTATAACACAAATTTCCTTAAGTTCAAGTAGGGCGATGATACATTAATCACTGCTATCCATCTTTCATATAACCTCGGTCAGAGTGTGCTATCTGTTGATTTCCAAGATGGCGGCTCTCTATCAGAAGACGGTCCGCATTTCCTACCTTATTTGTTGATGCAAAGGAGGGATTTCTGAACATTGGGTTACCTGGCTTATGCTACTGTGAACTCAGTTGGCCCAACGTTGAACGTGGTTTAACTATAGAAGTTATTATGCACTCCAAAGCGTTGTTGTTTGGTGTAATACTGGCGACAGCTTTTTGTTGCTCCTTTTAGTAGAAAAGGTGACTATGTTAGAGGGGTTTCGACATGAACAAATGTTATCATGCAATTTCAAATGCCCTCGTTTTGAAGGATTTTGTAAATATTAGGTATTACTGTCTACAGTAGTAGATCGGTATCTGTTATATGGAGATAGACATGTTTACAACCTTAAAGATTGTCTTGTGGTCGTTTCTGCCTTCTGTTAATTGTGATTTGAAAGAGGCTTAAGTAGTCTTAATTTTTTGCAAGCATATTGTTGTTCATTATGTTTCCTTTAGTAATTCATAAAGCTTTTGTGAAAAATGCAGCTACCATAAATATCATTAAATACATATTTTAAATGATGTTTAAGAAAACAGGTTGCATATACCAACAGAAATAGTACAAATAATACACTGTAATCTATACACTGGTTTACATCTGACTGGCCACAGATGCATTCCAAGTGTCTCAAGCAAACTTTTTAGTAATTTATTTGGCATGTTTGACTATAAAGGTGTGATGATGATTATCTTTTTTTAATGCTTTTAGCGGGAATTTTGAAAATGTTTGAGATTCCAGCAGGTGCCAGGCATATCCATATAGAAGAAATGGAGGTCTCTGTTAACAGCATTGGTAAGTGAGGCACTGAGTGAATTTCATGTTCTCTGCACGATAACTGTTACAGAGCTCTGAATTCCACAAATTAATCAAGTGCTGGTTGGAAGTACTGGACTGGGCTCTTTGTAAATCCTGGGTATATCAAGGGAGAATTCAGTGGGTGCTCTTACACATATAGGCTCCCCTAGGTATACAAATAGGGAGGGGTGGCTCCTCCGTTAGGGTGGAGGAGCGTTGCCCACACCAGCAGCAGAAGCTGCAAAACTTTACCAATGAGGAGATAATAAACTAGGTTTATTATCCCCTCGTTGTGAAAGAGGCGGGGCATCTGGGATGAGGAGCAGCGAGCGGGAGTGCTCAGCACTCACCCTCACTGCGCATGTATGTTTGGCCAACCTTCTCGGGCCAGGCTGGAGAGAGCCTGCAGAGGCTCACAGTCTGCCTGGGAGTGCCCTGGCTGGGTGCTCCCAGTCAATCCGTCAGGGCAGGCTGGGAGCCTGTGCTAGCGTGCAGCCAGCAGGAGCGCGGCGCGGGACAGTGTTGAAAAGGTAAGTGTTCATTTAAAAAAAATGTAATTTAATAACATTTTAGATCACCCTCCCACCCCCCGCACGCCGAACCCACCCCGCTCCTTTTGAGCAAAGCGAGCCGCAACTGCAAATAGGGTACAATGAAGAAACGCTGACTTCTGAAATTTGTCTAGGTGCAAGTAGCATAGCCACTGGCCCACTGAGAACTATTCTGAGGCCACTATCTTGTTTAAATCAGGCCAAAGTGAGTGTAACTGGTGAGATCCAAGTAAAATTGGCTGAATTACATCAGTATTTATTTTTATACCCATGAATGGTAACATCAATTAAATCTTTGTATTTTGATGCAAATCAAAGACTACAATCCCAACCCAACCTCTGAATCATTCAAAGCAGGTAGAAATGTGTCCATCGCTTGTTCATTTTATTAGAGCCAGAATTGTCACGGTTTCAGGCGGGTCTGATCAGGACTTTGGTTGGGACACCCCTTGAGGTCACCGCATATCCTAAAGAGGTACTATACTGGGGCAGAAGAGCAGCTAAAGGCATACACGGAAAGGACAGCTATGGACAGGCACAGGAAAGTAAAAGCGGAGCAACCCTTGTGTGAACAAACCGGAAACAGATTACTAATGGACAAACACCCTGGGGTTGTACACAGAGTAAAGCGCAGAACCTCCCACAGTGACAGGGAGTGTCAATGCCTCTGTGCAGTTTGCTCTTACAGATAGTCACCCTGCCAGCCCCATAGAAAGGAGGCTGCAGAAGTGATTCTGTCTCTGGACCCCAGAGCACAAACAAGGATAGTACTTACATACACAAGACAAGCTCTTGTGGGTCCAGATGGAAACACAGTGGCGATTCCTGGAAAAACAGCAATAGCACACTGTCACTGTTAGGCACGAAAGACAACATATAACACTAGACAAGGATGGGGGCTGGAATTGCCTCCTGGAAACCAGGAGCCAACCCCAGTACAAAGGAGGACACTTATACACTGGTGAAGACTGATAGAACACTTACCAGACACAAATACCGAGAAGAAACAGAAACAGAAGGGACAAACTAAGAGACAGAGGCAGGAACTGGGAACAGGCTCAGGCTGAAGAAAAGACAGGACTAGGACTGGAAAACAGGGCGCAAACTTCTGGCTGGAACAAACAGAGACAGGACTGAGAAACAGAGAGCAGGATCAGGCTGAAACAAGGCAGGAGCAGGACAGAGAAACAGGGAGCAGGCTCTGGAAGAAACAAACAGGTGCAAGGCTAAGAGGTAGGGAGCAGACTGGAACAATCAATGAGCAGGGCAGAGAAACAGGATCAAGCTGGAACAGAACAGGAAAAAAACTGGAACACCATCCGATAAGGGGTCTGTAACACAAAGGAATCGAACTCCAATGCACGACGGGGATCTGGAGGAAATGGCTGCTTATAAGCTGTTCCAAGCTGGGCTGCACAGGAGAGGTCTCAGGTGTGTGTAGTTTCAGACACTCGCAAGTCCTGGAGCAGAGGATCCAGTTAAAAGGAGCAACTGGACTTCTCCCATAGAAAACAATGGGAAACAGAATCCAAGCTTTTCTGACTACCAGGCTGTGCATTATGGGATTTGCAGTCCCAAGAAGCAAATGTAGTACTACACAAGTGTACCATGGTGAAAAGAGAAAAAACAGGAGTCAGCAAGGGACTCTACATAAGTGTTTAAGGTGATTCCCAGGCGTCCGACAGTCCTCTTACAGCGCCCCCTAGAGATGGGACAACAGAGTCATAACTAGAATAGCATTCATTTACTCATGAGGTCGCCAGCGTTTTCTGTAACTGGAGCTAGTTATGTTTAATAAAAATGATCCAGAACTACTAATATTATTAGTGCAATATTGACCACATCAGACATGATTCCATTAGTGGCCACCCCATGTAAAATTTCCATCAGCGATCACCTCACTGCATTATGCAGAGTTGTCAGCACTAATGTAAAAAGGTTTTTTTAAATTTGGAATTTCTCTACATGAGTAATATATGACAGCCATAGTTGCAGTGCCCCAGTCACAGGGGTAATATTGGTAATTTTGTATGATTTATCAGGCAGATGTAAGCTTTAAACATACTTTGGAAATTCATTTTTCTCCAAATGTCAGTTTAGGACTTCCGAAAAAACGCATATTGTAATTACGAAGACACACCTTCCAATTTTGGGACACATATATCAATTCAACCAAACAAAAGTTTCTAATTTAGTATGCTTCATTGCACACAGGCGAGCTACTTCCAGGTAGATTGAGAGCTACTAGTAGCTCACAAGCTACTCACTGGAGAAGCCTGGTTACTTTGATGTGTACTGAAGTGGCGGGTTCAAGGGTTGAGCAAGTAGGCAGGTCATGGGAGAAGAGGGGTGGTACATTCCACGACTCTGCGGTAGACCTTTCAATGCCCAACATTTTAATTTGAGAACTTTTCATTATAGGCCACATCTATTGCATCATACCTACAATGGAATAAACATAACCAGATAGAAAAATCAAGACTTTAGCAATGTCTTAAACATGAGGAGGTTGTCTCAGCATCTTAGGTTCTGCTTTGAGGCTGCCTTATGACTTTCATATCCTGAAAACATATTATTTTTTTTCACTATTTTTTGTAGCTTAAATCAGTCCCAGGAATTTCGGAAGCCAGAAAATGCAGTTCAAAAGCAGTCTTAATCCAGGATACATCTTTCATTAATCATGTCCATCTTTCCTGTCTTTAGAGACTGCCCAAAGTCAGGCAAAAGCTTCACTGGGAGTTAGTATCAGAACTGTGGGCTGGGTATAGAACAAGAATGGTCTTCTTCGTGGTAGAGAGTAAGCCCTAGAACTTTCAAGTATACACATGATAGCATTGAGTTCCATTTTGTCTGTTAGACTGAATGGAGTTAGGCCATCAATGCGTTTGCATGGGATACCTCTTATTTAAAAATGTATTCATACATTGATAGCTAGCCACTGTAGTTCTGTAGAGAAACAAGTACATAGGGGCATAGGTGGTAAACTAGTCAAGTGAAAAGTTCTGGATTTTTTTAATTTGACTTGTTATACGGTTCCTACTAAAATAATAGGACTGTGTATTAGAATGATGGAACTTCAGAAGGTGTGAAACTAAGGGGCAGATTTAAGAGCCCCTAGCGCCACCGTAGCACCGCCATACAGTCATTTTTCTGACACTAAGGTGGCACTAAAGTGGCATTTTCCCTGTGCAATATTTACAAAGCTGCGCAATGCATGCATTACGCCACATTGTAAACCTTTACATCACATTATGCCTGCGCCAGGCATAATGTATGCAAGATGGGCGTTTCCCCCATCGGGCGAAAAAATTGTCCAAGGAAATCTAAGAGATTTCCTTGCGCCATTTTTTCTGCACTTTTAACACCTGCTTAGAGCAGGCGTTAAAAGGGGGCATACCATTATTTATAATGGGCCACTATGTACTCTGCAGGAGTTGCACCCAAATTGTGGCGCTATTCCTGCAAAGTACATCAATACCATAAAAAAAATTATGCTATTGCCCCCTACCCTGCGCAATGGTGCACCATAATTTAATTACGGCACCCACATGGTGGCGGTAGAGGGCGCAAGGAAAATGGCGCTGCAATAGGTGCAGCACCACTTTTCTTAAATCTGCCCCTAAGTCCATCCACAGCATCAAAAACAGCCAGCCCAACTCCTCGCTAGCTCACAGTACCTCACCTACACACCCAACTCTGCCAGCGTGAAAGTTGATTATGGCAACCTGAACATGTCACTCTGACTCCCCAGGGAAGCTGTGGAAACAGATCTCACCCTTTCATCGCATTACTCAGGCATTCCCAGGCAAAACACTAGAGAGATATAAGATACGTTTTCAATACATTTATTAAAACAATCGTAATTTTGCATAGAGAGAATGAATGATATGCAATAATTAGACAGATGAAACAAATTAAAAATTGCAGCATAATGACCAAGATAAAGACAATGAACAATCAAACCATGGTGAATAGGTTCTAAAGATCCTAGAGGTTCTTACCTGACCCTAAGACTATGCTGACAGCACGCAGGTGTACCATTCTGCCTGGCCTGATCTAAAGGATTAGCCTTAGCCCCATACCTGGAAATGGTGTCAGATGTCAGCCTGCTGTGTAGATGGCAATCCTCTCAGGAAGCTGGTAGATTAGCACCAGCAAAGCTGCATATAGAACACAACATTCATCCGAAGATGGTCGCAGCTGTAATGCCCCTCTGCCCCATCTGGGTTAGTGCATTACTTATATAATAAAGAGACGCTATTTTAGAATAAAGGCTCTGATGCATTCTATGCCTAGATGTTTGAAGCTGTTACCTGAATGGGCACCACAAGCACTATTAAGGACGTAAGTAAAAAGCAATTTTTTTTTTGTTATTTCAAACCGTAACAATATGCCTTAAAACACCATGCAAATGTCAAACAAAATAAAATCAATTATTCAATAAGCCTTGTAACCAATGAGCCCATTCATGTTAATGGTTACCTAGGCTTATTACTGCCTGTGTGCAGCGGACATAATGGTTACATCCTGGCACTGGAGCATGAGGGGAGAGCTAGTGCTGCCCCTGTGGGCCTTCCCCCCAGGGCAGGGATTTTGAAGGAATTCACAAAATTCCTAGCACCCAACATTGTCGCATCTACACTGTTCCACTTGTCAGCCTAAAAATGTTTTGTTTTTCAAACTGCCCTTTTGGACCCGCTTTCATTCCCCCTCAATTTTGACTTGTTTGTGGCTCTTCCCTGTCACAGGCACTTGGCCCACCTACACAAGTGAGGGAAATGTGTGCTGGTGCGGTGATCCCACACAGAAATGTGGGGGAAAATTGGATTTTTTAGCTAAATTTGAGGATTGATGAGGATTCTGATTAAGAAAACACTGGGGGAGCCACGCAAGTCACACCTTGCTGGATTCCCTCAGGTGTCTAGTTTTCAGAAATGTCTGGTTTTGGTAGGTTTCCCTAGATGGCTGCTGAGCGCAGGACCAAAAACGCAGGTGCCCCCCGCAAAAACAGGTAGTTTTGTATTTCATAATGTTGAAGTGTCCCTGTAGTGTTTTGGGGCATTTCCTGCTGTGGACACTAGGCCTACCACACAAGCGAAGTACCATCTGTATCGGGAGACTTCAGGAATGCTGGGTGGAAGGAAATTTGTGGCTTCTCTCAGATTCCAGAACTTTCTATCACCGAAATGTGAGGAAAAAGTGTTTTTTTGCCAAATTTTGAGGTTTGCAAAGGATTCTGGGTAACAGAACCTGGTAAGAGCCTCACAAGTCAATCTTGGATTCCCCTCGGTGTCTAGTTTAAAAAAATGCACAGGTTTGGTAGGTTTCCCTAGGTGCTGGCTGAGCTAGAGTCCAAAATCCACAGCTAGGCACTTTCCAAAGAACACGTCAGATTTCAATGTAAAAACATGAAGCGTCCATGTTGGTTTCATGTCGCGGGCATTAGGCCGACCCACTCAAGTGAGGTGCCATTTTTATTGGGAGACTTGGGGAAACACAAAATAGAAGAACAAGTGTTATTGCCCCTTGTCTTTCTCTACATTTTTACATTCCAAATGTAAGACAGTGTGTGAAAAAGACATCTATTTGAGAAGTGCCCTTTTATTCACATGCTAGTATAGGGTCGCCGAAATTTAGAGATGTACAAATAATCACTGCTTCTCTACACCTTATCTTGTGCCCATTTTGGAAATACTAAGGTTTCCTTGATATCTATTTTTCAATCTTTATATTTCACCAAATGAATTGCTGTATAGCCGGTATAAAATGAAAACCCATTGCAAGGGGCAGCCCATTTATTAGCTCTGGGTACCTAGGGTTCTTGATGAACCTACAAGCCCTATATATCCCTCCATCCAGAAGAGTCCAGCAGATCTAACGGTATATTGCTTTAAAAAATCTGCCATAGCTGCAAAAATGTATACAAAAAAACATGGACAGAAATGTCTTTTTTTACCTCAATTTCAATATTTTTTTTATTTTAGCTGTTTTAGCTGTTTTCTGTAGGAAAACCTAGAAGGATCTACAGAAATGACCCCTTGCTGAATTCAGAATTTTATCTACTTTTCAGAAATCTTTTGCTGTTTGGGATCCAGCATTGGTTAAATTAAACCCTGGCTGACAGGATGACATCAACCAGGTGTACAAGAACAGGAACAAAGTAAATCCATCCCCATCAATTCCCTACTCAATCTGAACAGGGTTTGATTGCTAAGCTGAACACAAGTAGCAGTACCCACTGAGATTGTAGCCCTGTGCAGCTTTGTAGGACAAGGTGGGTGAGCACTCCAAGCTCTTGTAAGATTAGAAAATGTGCCACAGAATCAGCCAGTCATGCCCAGTCCTCACTGACCCTGGCCAGGGTATAACAACCCATCTATGAGGAAAGGGCACGCAGCAGCTATGGCTCAGGTTCATGTCAGCCGCTGTGTCTTTTTAAACGGAGCCCAAATTCAATAAGGTGAGCGATTCCCTGAAAAATGTCACACATCTAGCTGAAAGCTGAACATCAGCGCCACTCATGCAGTCGATAACGGCTTTGTTGCACTGAGTGATGCCTAGGCACATGAATATAGGTTTTAGCCAATAGCATCTTAAACTATTGAGGGCAGGATTAAGGCAGATGATGTACAGCAGTGACCCCTTTCTGAAATTACAAAGATGTCAGTTATACTCCGATTAGCCTTTTAAACGCTCAAATTTGTAGGCTTTCAGTGGGATTAAGTCAAATCACAGCCTCTTAAGGTCTATTTTGAGTGCCAAATTCATTGGGCTGGATAATTATGAGGCTCTCCCCAGGTCTCAGTAGAGCGATGCACATAGAGCGGCAATTTTCTGAGCTAGCTCTTGCAGATCCCCTTCTTTTCATTTTATTTTTGTAGTTTTGATTAGCATTTTGGAAGTTAGTTTTGGGGGCGCATTTTGTTCAAAGATGCTTTTGGCTCCCAAATGTTCCATCGCAGTTTTCACCTTAGACTTCCATCTGAATTTCCCTTCCTGAATGCTACACCAAATCAAATTTTTAGGGGATTCTTTGGGGGGCACCTTGAGCTTAGCAAAGTACCCCAGAAATTGAGCTTTCATGATGATGGATTCTTTGCTCATTCCAAATTCCAATCAAATTCGTGATGACAGGGTAGAGACGGAGAGACGGAATAAGCTTCTATAACATCATGTTTGTGCATTGTACAGCCATGAATTGATTTAGTCATTGAATATCACTGAACCATAAGCTAAAGTTGCCATAAACTTGGCATCAATCACTTTACATGTACCATTAAGATCTGGATTATGCATCTTTATTCCCAGTTTTTTAAAGCTCATTATCATGGACAAGGATATTTCTTTTAAAGCTGAGAGCTGTGTTACTTGGGACCCACATTGAGAGTTGAAACTTGCTCCAGAACTACCTCATTCATGATAAACCTAAATTTTGGGGTGGAGTTGTCTCTTCCTGCACCACAAACCATAATTATCGTTTTTGAATGGTTGGCTGGTAGTTTGTTGTTCTTGCAATACAACAAAAGAGTTTCCAATGAACACTACAGCCCCATTTCAGTGTGACCAAAAAGCATTGTGTCATCTGAGTATTGGAGACAATGGATGTGAGTTTGTGCAAACTTAGGAGGGAAGGCACGGACTTAGACTAGGGAATCATTTATATCTGCCAAATAGAGATTAAACAATAATGTAGCTGAGATGCATCCTTGTTTAACACCAGTGTTGGTTTAGATCTTATGATTTGTCACTCTGTTTGCAGATGTTTTCACATGGACCCAGGTTCTGGTGTATAGACTCCTAGTGGCTCTGAGCAGGTTTTCCAAAATGCCTCAATTGGTCAGCTTTTGTCAGAGCCTTGGTCTGTTCACTTTATTGAACTTAGTTGTAATGTCAATAGAAGCTACATGGAGTGGAGGTGCGTCATTGCTGTTAGCAGCAGAAATTTAAGAAGACAGGATAGTTAAATTCTCTTCAGTTCTGTGCACATGTCTGAAGCCTGATTGAGTGATGGGCATTATAGACTTCATGTTGGTCCATTCCTCTAGCTCATTATTCTGGATTTTTGTGAAACTTTTGCCCTTGTTGTCAAGGAGGGCAATTAATCTAAATTTAGCCAGTAGATCCAGTGAACCCTTTTTATCAATTGGTATTTAGATTGTGGCTCTCCCGCTGCCTGGCACATCATTCAGCAAGGGACAATTCTTGAAAAGGGGGCTTAGCACAGACGCCCATTTCTCAGGAGCTGATTTAAAGATTCTGGGTGGCAGACCATTGGGCCCTGGGGCACCAGCTGAACAAAATGATGCCAGAGTTTGTGAGATCTTGTTTTTGTCAGCCAGTACTTTGCTCCAGAGCTCCAGCATTTCTTGGCAGTGGCCCTGCATGCAATCTGGTAGGAGGACTGAACCGGAATCATTATCCACTGAATTGTAGAGATTCAAGATATATTCAGTCCACTTGAGAGCTGTGATTGAGAGAAGGCCTTTGGGTTATTTTTGCTGGGTCTTTTCGGTACTAGTTTCCAGAATTTAGCAGAGTTTAACTTTTGAAGCCTTGTGTAGTTCAACCCATAGTGTTTCGTCTTCTTGCCTAGCCAACTCCCATACTTTGGCCGGATAGGCCATCCTAGCATTCCTGATCTCGTCGGAGTCATTGTAGTGCTTTTGTTCTTATAGGGTGCCCTCAGGAGCTTGTTTAGTTTATACTTCAGATCTCCTAAAGCCGGATGGGGGTTCTTGGTTCACATGCCTCATGGGGCACTTTCATTGCCAGTGAACTGCTTAAGCAGCTTTTCCAGCAATTGGGTCCAGAGGCGAGGAGACAATGAATACTCCTTTGAACCCAGAGCCAGCATTTCCATCAGTTCCTCTTGTTTCCTTGCTGACAAGGATATTGACCATTTTATTCTTTGCGGCCCTCAGACACCTTCCCCGTTACCAATTCTCATAATTTGAGGGAGGCTAGTAGTTTTGCCGGAGAGAGTGCAAACTAATTTTGCATGATCATTGGTCAGGCTGTTCAGAACTTAGAATTTCCTTACCAGGGAAAAGTTCTGGGTAGATACCCAAATATAATCAATCAGTGATGAACTTGAGCTTGTTATATGGGTGCTGGATGCAGGTTGGTCCAGAGTGCTTCTCCCATTAAGGGCTTTAAGGCCCAGAGAGCTAGGAGTAATGGCAAATTCTTCTCCCCCCTATCCTTTTTTATTTTCCCCAGCATCATTTCAGGAATGTGCTCTTCAGTGTCTTCTTCTTGCTGGCATAAGGGAATTTTTGCTGGTCCGAGTAAGAACATGCTAAAGTCTCATGCCGTTAGCCACCAGTTTGCAGGAAATTGTTGCGTTAAGCCTTTGATGGTACTTGAAATTTCTTTAGTGATTCATTTTTTCTTGGGTTGTTTAGGATCTATGTAGATGCTTCCCATGACCATAGTGGGCACTTTTCTGCCCTGCTGTTTTTTTTGTAGCTATGACATGCAAGAAGATGTAAGCCCCCAGGCCACTTGCTAGCACTTTTACTTTGATATCCAGAGCTTTATGTATAATCATGGTAAAACCACTCGCTGAGTGTTCCCCTTTAGCTGAACGTTCAACTGCTGATACAAATTCAAAGTGATTCTGCCAATTGGTGGAGTCCAGTTGCCAAGTTTCTAGCAGGTAGATTATGTATTTTTGCATATTTCTTGCATTGCATCATTGGTGGCAAGGAGGTTGTTTAGGCCTTAAATATCTCATGAACATAGTTGCTTGTCCAAATTATGAATAGGGGAAGTCCTGTGTGCTTATTCAGTTGCTTGCTGGTTCACGGGGTAGGTTACTGACATTCACTGGGTGCTTGAGCCCAGCCAGCAAGCTCTTTCATTGGCAACTGGTTCCGTAGAGATCGAGATCGGTTCTGCTGGGATTTTTGGACTTGTGAGCCCATGGCACAGCAAAGGAAAGAGTCTCACTGACGATACTGCTGACTTATTTTGGCAAGAGGCCAAGTATATTTTGGTTTTGCAACTTGGCTGATGCTAATGTTCCACTCAGCCAATACATTCAACCGGCCTTCCACTCACCTTGATATCTCTTCATCACAGAACAGGACTTTGATTGCCTTATCTAGGCGGTCATTTCTCCCTTGGATGATTGAGATGAAAACCAAGTCTTTTGATGCCAGATTTTCCAGACCGGGGAGAGCCAGAAGAAGTTTAAGAAGGTCCCTATGTTCAGGATGTCTTCCCTCCCATAGGAGATGCATCAGGGTGAAAAATGAGGATTGCCTCCGGAGCCTCGATTGTCGATTGTTCTGGAATGGGCACTGGTGGGGCCGGAATTGCAATCTCAGTTGACTTGCTTGACCATGTGCGGCCCCTAGTTGCTGCTGCAGGGGAACAGAAGATTCTCACTTGCTGAGGAGAGTATTAAGGTGGATGCACATGCCTAGGGGTAGGGTTTAATCCATCAAACCAGCCAACTCCGCTGGACAGACCATACCCGAGACAGCGGTCGGTGGCATGGGTCTTATCTGATGACGTTGCTGAAAGTGCAGAGGAGTCCCTTGGTTGAAAATGTAAGTTGGTGCTAACTGATTGTTGGCAGTTTTGGTTTGTGAAGTCTGTTTTTCCTAAGTGGATATAATGCAATAGCTGGTCCTTTCTGGTTGCTTTGCTGAAAGGAGATTCCCTCACCAGTCCTTTTAGTGGCATTCTCCCTACTTGTGTGGTTACTTTTCAGTCTGGGTAGCAAAGTGCTTGGACCAGTTATATTTCTTGTTGTCTATGCTGAGACAATTGCTAAAGATTTTGGAGCACTTGGAGGAAAGCACTGTACAGTGCTGCCCCTGTCAGGGCCTGCTGCAGGTCTAGGTTTTACCGTCCATTTGGCTGAGTGTCTTACCTCAAAATGAGGTGGAAGACCCCTAGGCAAGAGATAACCTGTGACCAATGGATTCTCCTTCACAGAGGAAGTGCTCTTTAGCTTGTTTTCTATTTTAGATTTTTCAAATGTAGGGAACATTTTTTGGTCTGATTTTATTTGGTATTTATGTCTTTTATTTATTCATTGAGTTCTTCAGTCACTTTTGGTTCTTGTTCAAGAGCTTATTTGTCTGAGGATCACCACTTCCTGGACTGGAAAGTTTTGCGACTCAGGAGTCTGCACTGCCCTCCTTCTTGGGCAAAAGATTAAGAGTTTCCAAAGCTTGGCCATCAGATGACAGTTTGGATGAAGAGTCAATACAAAGACAAGCTAGTATTCTGGCATTGGAGTTCAGAATTTCTGGAGTGGGTCTTGGCCAGCTGATTGACGTATTTGCAGTGCATGTCTGATATGCCCTCCTCAATTGACATGAGATCCTGGAGGGTTGGTAATTTCTGGGTCTTGATCGTCATGCAACAGATCAGGTAAAAGGCCAATGCACAGACATGATGGAGTTCTGACTTTAATGTTCAATGTTTCAGGGGATGATCTTGAATGGATAAAGGACTTATTTACTTTGCACTTGGTCACTCGATCGAACGTTATCCCAGGGAGAGTTTAAATGTTTTCTAGAAGAAGTTGGCAGTAACATAAGTTGGAAGACTTGTCTGTCATTTGCTAGGCTTTCCAAGAAGAGCATTCAATTTATCCAAATGGGCTTTAATAGGTTTGACACAGTTTGCCAGTGTTTGGAGGATTTATATTTGTGTGTCTGGTTTGTCTGCATGCATTATAACTGCCTGACTCATAGTTGTCAAAGTACTGTTTATGGGTGACCACCAACACAGACCCATCTCTCCTACAGTCGCTTTGCATTTATTAGAAAGTTTGTGTTTGAATCTTGTTTTAGGTTTTCTAAGTGGAAGCCCTCGCTTGGTGAGCACTGCACAGGCAATGGTGCACCCTTATGGATCACAGGGCTAGTGACTTGGTGCCCACTTGTGAACAATGGCTCTTGGTGCATCCCAGTGGGTCTATCTGGGTTTGGTTCTTGAATGGAGACCCTGCGGCTGAGAAGGGCGGCTTTTCCTAGTCCCTAATCCCTGTGGACAGGCTGCAGACAGAGATGCCGGCAGGGATGATGGCAGAGGGATTGCTCACATGCGCACAAGCTGCACTGGCCTATAACCGGCTGCCTCCGTGCGACAAGAAGGAACCACAGCCTAATGCTTGCTATCTGCCCCACACCACTGCTCCAGTGATCCAATGCTTCACTGCCTAGCCACTGCCGCATTGCCACACTATGTGCCTCCAGTTAACTTTCCATTCAAACTTTGAGATTAAACACTTGCTGGGTGGCTGTCTCACCTTCACTTTTTGGCTGCCTGGCGCCTCAGTTACAGCTCTGGACTTTGACTTCGGCCCCGGCTGTGGCCCAGATGAATCAGACACTTTTTAAGCCCGTTCCTCTTCTCCCTCAGTGACCCACCACCTGCCGCGATAGCTAGGTAGGTTGGTTGGTGCTGATGCTGGCACTCGGCTGTACTCGCCACTCACACCATGCAGCACACAGCCAGCACAGCTCGCTCAGCCCCTCTGCCCTCCCCTCCCCCGGAGTCAGTGGGCTTTACTAAGAGCAGACAGTGGCAGCGAGAGCAGCTCAACTGACCTGGACACACGGCAGAGTTGGAGCAGCGGTGGCAGCTCCTACCTCACTCCTTCTTCGCAGCTGGACAGTAACTCCTACTCTCCTCTAACCAAAAGTATGCCGGTTTCCAGCAACACAAGCACTAGGATATTGTGTACTATGTTCCTAGCCTTGAAAAGAATCTACTGATTGCATGTTGAGAAAAGACTAACTAAAACAACCAATTTGTACAATATAATACTAGAACAGCATCATGCATGTGAAGTGTGTAAAATGTCATTGCTAAAAGTGATGCAGCTAAAATGTGTAAAATATGAAATTTAAAATGAGACTAAAAAGGTCGGAACCAACTCTGGTCCAAAGGGTCCTCTCAACAAATGTATGCATTTATGTGAAGGTTGAAGTAAAGAGTATTACGCTGGTCCAATGTACTGCAGAGTTATTGCCCCTTTTGCAATTATCGAATTACACTAGGGAATGAATCAAACTTTTCTGTACTATTTGTTTGAACTTTAGATGAGCTCACCAGTTAGTCAATGTGTTGTTTTGAGAAAAGAGAGAGAATTTCACCACTCATGCCGCCAAGTCTACTTGCTGTGGTTGTATGGGCAATAGGAATGAATACGGAGATGAATTCAACCAGACACTGAGGCACATATTTATAGTTTTTTAGTGCCGCATTTGCGTCATTTTTGGATGCAAAACCGGCGCAAACTTACAAAATACAATTGTATTTTGTGAGTTTGCACCGCTTTTGCTTTAAAAAGTGGCGCAAATGCGGAGCTAAAAAAGTATAAATACGTGCCTGAGTTTTAGAGGTTCTTGATGAAAGTCATCAGTGGTAAATGTTAAATACATTTCAAGCATCCTCAATGAATTGATGGACTGAGGGCACTAGAACAATTACCATCTTATTTCAGCTTCAGCAGTCTTGATAATGAAAAAAACTTGGGGGCTGGTAAAATAAAAGAGTGGACTAAGCATTCCCTGCACATATATGCACCCTGGCAGGACTCTCTCAGCCTTTCTTTTTTTTAAAGTTGGAGCATGGTGCATGATTGATATGGTAATAGTGCCTATAGTTAAACGATCAAAAGCACTTTTTTTTTTTTAGTGTGCACTATACTGATTAATCACCAAGTACATATAGGTTAAAGTACCTCCTGCTGTGCATTATAAGAATATTGCAAGTGACTGAGGAGTTCCGGGATCATAAAGAGGAACCAGGCTGAAGGGCCGAGTTTGTTTATAAGTCATTGAACTCTGGGGTGACTTGCAATATCCTATTAACATAAGACATGGATATTTTATGCCATATGATATTTGGTCACATTATTATCCTTCCCACATACCACTTACATTCTTCGTGGCTTGCTCTTTCATATGACTGAGATTGTAGTGTTGCCAACGTGACAACTAAAATCAGAATATGTAGTGTGCAACTGAACGCATCAAAAAGCAGCTGGTAATTTGTTTAATGTAAATCAGTTTAAAAATATACCGTAGGTCGAGATTGTGAAGAAACATGCACAGAGATTAAATTTTTCCTTTATAATGTATAGCATGCAAAAACACAACTTGTTGCTATAAATAGCTTTTTCCCATTATTTTAGGAAAAAATGGATTAGAAAAAAGAAATGGCAATTTTTATTATTGTTGTTTGAAGTGGAGCTGTAATTATGCTCCTTGATCCGCTTATTACCTTGGCCGCTGGCTTTGGCAGCATGCACTATGACATCACTAATTTATTACAATTGAGCAGCTACATCATTTCTGTATTACATGTGACTAGACACTCACAATTGTATGTTAATAAGGACATTAGTGATTGTTTTTAGACAGGGATTGCAGGCTCCCATGTATTGGGTATAGCATTTTAGATAGGTAACAGATAATTTCAGGGATGTTTTTTGCCAAGGTGTTCTGAGAGACACCATAGAATCGTCTATTATGGCCCTCAGATCCCAAGGAGAAAATTATACCTGTAATTAACTATTTACTCATCTATGACTTTGGGATATGTATGGCCCTAACATCCTGTGTCACTGCTTACAAGTGCTACACATGGGTAGAACAGTAATGAGAAAAATCATTCATAACATGACCTATCCTACCTGACTTAAATGTGAAAAGAATGAGCTTGATATCAACTGTGGCTACATCATATCAGTGAATTACCACATTTAGAATCTGGTGTAACTAATATAGGTGTCCTATGGAAGCCATGCATAACATTATTACATTATAGTAACATTGTTATAGTTGTTCAAACTAGAATTGGCGGAACCAACAAGTCTTGCCTATGGAAGCTATTGGATTTAGCAATATTAAGTAGCAGTGTGGCTAAAACTAATTTAAAAAAATCTATGACACAGCCAGGGCTAATGTGCTTTCTTTGAAGTGAATTAACACTGAATACTTCATAGTCCTTTTTATTATTCTTTTTAACCATGCTGCTTAGCAGCCACGCCACTGTACAGCATGGCTACAAATCATTGCCAAAATTAGCAAAGCCTATGCTGTACAGCATGAAAAAAGGCATTGGTAGAGCCAATAGTATCAAAGGTGAGACCTATTGGCTTTGTCAATGCATATTAGGTCTCAGCACAACACCAAGCAAATTAGTTATTGTCCCCATGCATTAAAAAAGAAGAAATATGATATTTGCCCACGCATCCTATCACACAAAGAAAGCATGTCCATGTCTTAGTGAAACAAAGGAAACAAATAACATCAAGTATCACCTATAAAAGCAGATAAAATCTGGTGTCACAATAAACATTCATTGCGAAGAATAACAGGGCTTCTTTGAATTGTGTGTGGCATAGTAAAACATCGCTACAAATTGCAAGAAGCTCAACAAGGAAGACAGTGAAGAAAAAATAAAAGTAGAACCTCAAAGCATGATCAGCAGAAGGACAGCAATCAAGCTGGAGCAATCAGTAGTTGGACCTTGAGGAAGTAATGTCATCACACACTGCCCAATTAAAAGTCAGCAAATAAGAGTGACAATGAAGACAGCTAATTTTAAGCAATAGGTGAGCTGCAAGCCCCTTGTTGTATACAATATCTCTTGCAATCAGGAGAACGTGCAGCACATGCCCTGTGACAGGCAAGACCTTAACATGAGATAGTGATTCTGGTTGGTATTCGCATAATAAAAGCCTTGGTCAAACTTCGTTTTTAGGACTGAATAGTCATGTAAACTGGACCACATTCTTTACCCAACAGAGTAGAGCTCTCCAGTTTTGGTTTGTATCAAATGCTTATGGTACAAAGCACAGTTGCGGTACATGATGTATTGGTTGGGAACTGCACAATGTATTTAGGATTCACAGTATCATGCACCTCCAATATTCATGAGTCAAAATTCCTTCTGAGAATCCTTGCTCTCTTGCTGCGACTACAGAGATGGCACCTACAAGGATCTGCACGTCTGTGTCTACATTCTCAACCTCAAAACCTAAAGAAAGTGGCACTTCAAAATGGAGATGGGGGAGCATGCATCACTATCTGGTATATTTTCTCCTGATACCCACAGCTGGCAGTCACAGAAAAAAAACATGTCCGTCATAGGAGACGTGCTCTATGCTAAATTTGTGAGTTGCAGGAACAACTGTAACTGTAATGCACGTTGATAAATTTCAAGTTTATGTTTTTATCTTGCTTGCCACTGTGCCAAAATGGCCATGTGATGTGGAAATCCTTAGATACATCATGCCACAGTTTTGAAACGTAATGCACACATTTGCTTTTCAAACTATTCTTCCACAGTATGTATCTGTACATGACATTCATACTTATAAATACACATACACACATAAATATATTTCTATATGTATTAAAAGACACACACATGGAGGCAAGTGCACCTTTGCACACAAGAATGCACTCTCCCGGATTAAGTCACTTAATGCCGAGCACATATTTGGTGTAGCCATCCTCTAAACATATGTCCTAATTAAAAAATATTTTACTGTTCACATCGTCTTTTAATGTAGATCCATGAATGTTTATGGCATGTTTTGATTGACATAAAGCATGCCAGCATACTCTAGTGACAGTGTTTTTGCTTTTTGAAATTGTATTCTCATAAATAATCCATTCAGCTATCCTTTCACAGCTGTCAAGAACCAAGTCACAGGCAACTTCATCCTCAATTCAAAGAGCAAAGATGTAAAGGCCAAAACATTCATAGATGTTGGCCTGGAGTGGGAGTACACTATTGAGAATGACAAAGAGAGTCTGAAAACTAGTGGGCCTTTACATGAAACCATTGCCATTTTGGTAAGTAGTTTTTGGTAAGTAGTACCATCTTAATCTGTTCAAGAAAGCATTATCTAGTGTGTGACACTACATGCCCAAAAATAGATTTAAGGCAGGTAAAATTTGATTTAGATGACATTTAAGTTTAGGTCTGAACACACATTAGCAAAACAGAGCTTCAGTCTTGACATAGCCTTCCCAAAATGTAACTAGTTCTATGTAAGACCAACAGCTCTTTTGATGAAGGCTGGATTTAGATTCATGATCCCAATTGACGTTTGGCTATTTTGATACTTTGCATGAGACTGGAGCAACAACAACAAATGTTGAATGTTGTGCTTCCTCTCCTTGATCTTTCTTTAGATAGAATTTATGAAAAAGCAAAGCATGTTCTGAGTGATAACTTCGCAATTTGGAAATCAAGTAAAATGGGTTAAATTAGTGAAAATATGCAAATGCTAGGTAGGGATGGGTGGAACTCGTGGAATTTGACTTCATGGAATTCCATGCAGTTACATAAAAACTCTGCAAGAATCCGTGGAGTTCTGAAATAGGCACGTTGCGCAGATGGCACTGTGATTTACCACTTGAAGCATGATCTTTGCTGAAAAATCACCGAGAACAGCATCACACAGTGTGCCAAAGAGCACAGCTACTCAAGTTGATTTTGCTGCTCCTCAAGTAGATTTTTGACTTGAGTGGTGGTTGCGACCACGTAAAAAAAATCTTACTGGATATCCTCTTAGTGACCGGAGACCAAATTTCACTCACTTTCGCCAAATTACTTTTCTGGAGCCGTGCACAAGATAAAATTCCACCATTCCACCATGGCAATCGGTGGAATTCGTCCAGAACTCTGCATTACAAGAGTAGTGGAGAGTCACCAAGATTCTGCCAATTCCACAGTAATAAAGGAATATTCCGCCCACCCTTAGGGGCATATTTATAGTGCCCTAGCGCCACCTTGCACCACATTAATACAATTGTTTTTTACGTTAATGTGGCCCAACAAGGCCGAAATCCCCGCTCCTTATTTACAGGGTGGCAGAATGCATGCATTGTGCCACCCTTTAACCCTTTGCGCTACATTATGCCTGCATCATGCATAATGTATGCAAAGGGTGTGTTTCCCCATTAGAGGAGCCGGAAAACTGGCATAAGGAAATCTATGAGATTTCCTTACACCATTTTTTACGGCACTTTTAACGCCTGCTCAAGAGCAGGTGTCAAAAGGGGCCTTCCATTCAATATTTTGGCACTACTCCTGTACAGTACATCAATAGTGTCATGAATAATGATGCTATTGCCCCCTACCCTGTGCCATGGTGCGCCGTATTTTAAATACGGCGCACACATGGTGGCCGTAAGGGGGGGCTAAGGGGCGCAACAAAAGTAGCGCTGCACTCGGTGTAGCTCCACTTTCCATAAATCTGCCCCTTAGTACTAAATGGCTACCTAAATCGGAAGTGCTTCAAATACTGTATGAGCAACGTGTTTGACCATTTGCTACTTCACTTCATAATCAGTGCTAATGTCAGCTCCTGTGGGTACTAATCACGAAGATACTTTTGAGACTCTAGAAAATTCTTTCTATCCAGTGCTTAAAATTCAGCTTATACTTACCACAGTTGTGTGACTACCTTGAATCTCCAGATTATTTCTATTCTTGCCTACAAGTTTACAATTTGTTTAATTGCAGGATGAATGCGTTCACAAGCCCACCAGCTTTCCTGTCATTGTTCTAATAATGTGTTGTTTTATTATGATATAATAGATAGAATGCATAGGTTAAAAAGGTATCATCAATTAGAAGTCAAATCCAAACCAAACACCCATTTGACAAACGTGTGTATTAGAGGGGATTCTAAATTTGCAATCCTTGTTTGATCTCAGGCTTGGGATAGAGGACCAAATCCATTACTGCAGATAAGAGCTTTCCTTTCATAAAATGGGTGAGATTATTCCACCATTACCATATCAGGTTATGTCCACAGACACTTCTTTAAATAAAATAACAAAGGGGTTATTGTAGCAACATATGGTTGTTACCCATTGCAAAGACTATGAAATATGATGGGAAAAATCGTGTAAGCTGATATGATGAACTTGAAACAGTATTTATTATCTCATCATCATCCTCTGAATATTTATTTTACATTTCTTGGCTTTTTTGGTGAGAAAACAACATGACAACAACAGGGAAGAGAATAGGGGGCGGGGGGTCAGGGGTTAGGGGAACACTGTGTGGAAGCAGATTTGAATACATGAATAATCATCACATTGACCCACCAATGGAGAGATACGTTTACAGCAGTATCAGCATAAGTTATCCACATTGTATTCAGTCCATGATCTGATGAGAGAATGAAACTGGTGGGTGACCATAATATCTCCAGACTCTGACTCAAGATACCCATATATCGGGGAGCAAGTGAGCGGGAGAGAGTGACTTTGGGAATTATCATATAGTTGCCTGGGGTTGGGGGGGGTCACTGTCGGGGAGGGACCTTCGGCATCCAGCTGGAGAGGTGAGTCCCTCTGCCTGAGGGATGTCTGCAGTGGTTCCCAGAAGTCTTTTGGGCCTGAGCATGGTGATATAAGCTCCCAGCAGGTGGAGAGTTGTTCCTGACAGCAGGCTGCATTATGCAGCCATGCCTTCAATATGGGAGTCAGGGTCTTCCACTGTGCATGGACATGGCAGTAGAAGCATATCAGTGAGGTGGCAGACCTCAGAGGGAACATCCTTGAACATATCACAGGACACCAGTCAATGAGGCCTGGGGGGAGTGGCCCATAATCAGGGGCACAGAGAAGAAAACTCCAATTTAGTAGACCACCAGTAGGCACTCTCAGGAAAGATGGAGGAAGGAGGTCAGAGGGATAGTACAGTGTTGGCAGCATGTGGACCGCCATAAGCCCCATGCAGTGAAGCTGTATCAGGATGCAATACAGCTTGCGGCGAATTTGAAGTGGATGAGTCACAGTCTATAGTTTGGGGAAAGGGCTGCTGTTTGGCCACAACAGAATGACCACTGGGCATCAGTGTTGGGGGTTAATGTCTGGTTACCAGACAGAGCGGGATGACAGGACTTGCACTTGAGCCATTTCTTGCATAACAGAGTATAGTTGGGTGACTAGTCTGTGGGGCGATGGGTTAGATAGCATGTGTTCGAGGGCATGCAGTGTGTGGAATGTGTCATAAATTGCGTGGCAGGTGGCTTGGAGCTGGTGATAGAAGAGGACCTCGAGCGCCGTAGGATGGGGGGCTCAGTGGATGCAAATGGGTGTGGGAACTGGTCATCAGGTTATAGGTCCGTGAAGGTCATGAGGCCAGGCCTGTGTGCCCTCACCCTGGCACCCTTGTCCAGTAGCAGTAGCAGTAGGGGGTTGCTTGCAATCGGGACAGAGGGAGCATACAGGCAGGTCAGTCAGGCACACCATTTCATGCCATCCTACGCCCGCCGCAAACACTCCACCACATCAATTTCAGTCTGCAGCAGCTTGTATGCTTTGTAGAGTACCATGGCAAGGGGGCAGGGTGATGTTTCGTCAACCCCAACAGTGATGTGTGGTTGAAATTACGTGGGGTAAGGCCAGAAATAAATATATTGAGCCAGGGTGCATAGTGCATAAAGGAACATGTCGGGCACACTCAAATCCCCTTGCTGGAGTGGTAATGTAAGTATCTCCCATGTGATCCTCGATTGCCTGCCAGCCCAAACCAGGGTAGAAAGATTAGAACGCAACTACCAGAGGAAGCATGCAGTGAGCTGGATCTGCATGTTTATGAAGAGGTATAGAGACTTAGGCAACACGACCAATTTTGTGATAGCTATCCAACCCACTACAGATAGTGGCAGGTGAGTCCACACTGCGATACTCTCTTTCTGCTGCGCAATAGCATGGCCATAGTTGGCCTTCCAGAGTTTGTCATAGTCACAGCTGAGGCCCATTGCAGCAGACACTATAAGGTGAACAACTGTGTACAGTCAGTGAGGGCGAACAGTGTGGACTTTGCCCAGTTGACATGAGTACCTGAGTATCCACCAAAATATATGGCCTCTCCAATAACTGGATATAGGTTCTCTTGGAGTTTTTGGATGAATAGCATCACATCATCCACATACAAGGACAACAACAGGCTCCTGGCCATGAAGCTGAGCACCTGCAGGTGTGGTGGTGCTGCAGCCGAGCCGCAAGTGATTCCATCACCATGGCGAATCAGATCGGAGACAGCAGGCCCCTGTGGTAAGTCCCACTGTCAATTGGGAATGACTCCAAAAGCATGCTGTTGAGGCGAAGGCGGGCCATTGTGGAGGTATATATAAGGTGAATCAGATGGATAAAACGCAGGCTGAGGCAGAGTTTTAAGAGTAGCTGAAATAGATACAATCACTCCAAGGAATTGAATGCCTTCATGGTTTAAGTAGTACAACAGCTGCGGCAAGCGGAGGGACAAGGGAGTGCATAAGGGCAAACATTGTGTGGAGGTTGTGCAAAGTGGATCGGCCAGGCACAAACCCAGACCGGTCTGGGCAAAAAATGTCAGACAGTAGGGGGAGGAAGAGATTCACAAGTTTTGTGAAAATGTTGTTATCGACAATTATCATGAAGAGTGGCCAAAATGAATCGCAGCAATTTGCTGTCTTGTCAGGTTTCAAATAGTAACTGTAACTGCTTTGCACAAGGACCCTGGGAGCGCCCCAGATGTCAAGGAATTCTCTTACATCGCCAATAAATGAGAAGCTAACAGGGCCACATACTACTTTGTAGAAGGAAATGGTGAGTCCCTCCATTCCCTGGTGCCTTGTTAACAGGATGGCCCTGTATGACCTGTATGACTTTCTCAACCATGAAGGGCTAGTCCAGGTATAGGCAGTGAGTTTGGTCCACCCAAAGCAGCTGGATCATGTCCAGGTATGCAGTTAGCTTCTCCTTACCGGGCACTGTTGTTGCGCTGTAAAGTTTTGAGTAGGAGGTCATGTTTTGAAGGAGACCGGCAGGGTGGGCTGCAGCTCCTGTCACTCATCCAGGAGCTATACAATGTAAACGGAGGCCGAAGGTTTGTGCAGCATGCTATCAATCATCCTGCCAGGGCCATCGCCTTCCCCATATCAGCATGCAGTCACCTCTCAGGTCAGGTATTTCTTTTCACTCAGGGCTTCTTCTTCATATCCATGGTAGTGGCATTCTTTGAAGTATAAAATTCCAACTCCAGGAACCAGAGGTCCCGCTGCAGCATAGTTAGTTGCCCTCGTATTCCCTTGAGGATGCCCGATTGTTTAGCAATGCTGGTAAAAAGAACAAGTGATGGATGGAACGCTGAACCATATCAAACATTCCCCCCCAGTACAGAGATCTGGGCCTAAAATCATCCTTTTGTGTTGCTAAGTTGCCCTAAGTGGGAAGGGTATGCCCAGACATGGGTCCCTTGCTCACTGTGCCACTGGATTCAAGCTAGCCTGGCTGATGAAGGGTGAAACCCTGAAACCGGTCCCAGGATGCTTGTTTCCGGTCCAGGGAGGACCTGGCTTGGCAGTTCGGGCTGGACTGTTCCCATGAGGAACAGGGTCAAGACTGATTTGCATATGGCTGGGTCCAAACTGGGGTGGCACGGTGAGCAAAAGAACGATGGATTAAACCCAGATCTGTGACTGGGGTTGAGTGTTTGCATTGTTCAGCACTCCGTCCATCATCCTTTTGTTTTGCTAAAGTTACCCTAAGTGGGAAGGGTATGCCCAGATGTGGGTCCCTTGCTCACTGTGCCACTGGATTCAAGCTAGCCTGGCTGATGAAGGGTGAAACCCTGAAACCGGTCCCAGGATGCTTGTTTCCGGTCCAGGGAGGACCTGGCTTGGCAGTTCGGGCTGGACTGCTCCCATGAGGAACAGGGTCAAGACTGATTTGCATATGGCTGGGTCCCAACTCGGGTGGCATGGTGAGCAAAAGAACGATGGATTAAACCCAGATCTGTGACTGGGTTTGAGTGTTTGAGTTGTTCAGCACTCCGTCCATCATCCTTTTGTGTTAGCAATGCTGGTGCCACAAACAGCCACATTGAAGCCCTCCAAAAGCATCAACAGGGATGCCGCTGAGGCTTTGTTATTGATGAGGTAGTCTATGATTGCAGTGCAAACTTTGCATTGGAACACAGTGTCCCGGTGTGCCCTGAGGGTTAATCACAATGTGAAGACCCACAAGACTGACAGTGTCAGCAAGAGTTCCAGCAGGACAGGGGCATAATCAGAAAGGGTGAGGGGCATGTGTGTCGCTGAGATGGACCAAGTAAGGGCATCTCTGGAGAGAAGCCAGTAATCTATTCATGACCATGCAGGTTGTACACAGTCGCATGCATGAGCCACCAAACATCGTTCAAGTAATTGTTGTGCATGAGAGTATGAAACTCAGCTGCTGCATTGGGACAGGGTGCCTGCCAGCACTTGAGCTGTCCACCCCACCATCAAGGACCAAACTGAAGTTCACCCCCAATATGACAGCTCCTGGTACCAGGCTAGTGATCAGTTTCCAGACCTCAGAGAGTTGGGGCCGTACATTGAAACCAGTATGACGGGGTGTCTGTGCATTGGTATCACATAGGACTGTCACAGCTGCCAGGGGAGGCCTTTGCACAGGAATAGGGCCACTCCTCTATCATAGTTAGAGTGTAGGGATGTATGGGCTTCAGCACATCATCATGTGCACAGTCAGGGTGCAGTGGATGTTGTTATCTGGAGTTCCTGGAGAAAGCCAATATCTATTTGATGCCTGTTGATGTAGGCGTGTACCAGTCTGGCCTTCCTACGGTCATTTAGCCTGGAAATGTTCCAGGTTAAGGATCTGGTGGTGGTCATCATGCTGTGGAGAAAGGGTGGTAGGGAGGGGAAGGGCCAAGCTGAATTCACATCTGGGGAGGGCGGGGCATAGTGTTAGTCCATGCAGGGGATCGAAGAGTGGGGTGGAGAGTCAACCAACAAGAACTCTTGAACAAAATCTACTCACTCAAACCCCAAACATGATTGAGAACTTCAATCCCACCCCACCCCAAAACCCATCCCAAGAACAATCAAACAGCGTGGGAATCATCCCTCGAGGTGGCAGAGAGCCAGATGAACATTCCAGTCCAGGTTGAACTGGGTGGCCGATAGGGTGCAATAGCACCAGACATGGAGTCAGCAGGCCCTCAATGTGGGCTGTCAGCATTAGAGTATATGGCATCCATATGCATGTGGGTTCCCCGCGAGTCCGTAAGTGGGCCACCTGGGAGACAAAGTACAGTACTAGTGTGTTGAGGGAGGTGATGTCATCTGCATGGGGATTCAGTCACTGGTACTGAGGTGTTTTGCATGGTGATGCTGATGGGATGCCCGAGGCAATCCCTTCTGGGTGATGGTGTGTATTACAAATTTTAGGGCAGCATTAGCATCTGTAAAGTAATGAAGTTTCCCGTCATGGTGAATGCAGAGCTTGCTGGGGTAGAGAAGTGTGTATGGGTTGTCTGGTTTCTGGAGAAGTCGCTTTGCTGGTAGGAATTTCGAGCACCCGGCTTGCACCACCAGTGTAGAATCGGGGTTGAAGGAAACCAGGTTGCTCTGGTATTGGACAGAGTGGCGCTCGCGAGCAAGCTGGATGGCTGCATCTCAGTCCTGGTAGTTAAGGAGTCTAGCGACTGTGGGTCAAGCCGGAACCCCTGAGGGGGTGCGGTCCGAGGGATCGGTGGGTGTGCCCGACAACGAAGACCCGGGAAAGAGCATCTTCAAAGAGTGTGTAGAGCATTGTCTCTATGTATTCTTCCATTTTATCAATGCAGAGATTGCTGTTCCAGACCGGGCTTCAGGGGTCTTTGTTTTTTAGTTTAATAAGTTTGAGATCTTTATCCATGCGTAGAAGGTGCTTGCCAGTGGCAGCCTGGGCATTGTCTCCCTTTAACACATGGGCTTCAATTTGATCCAGCTGGTCTTTAGGTTTGTCAACTCTCTCCTTCATGTGGTTGATGTGGCTGGTTAGGACATCTTTTTTTGCGTACATGGCATTCAGGCTGTCTTAAACGTCCACTAGTATCTCTTTTAGGTCGTTGTCCTGTAAGAAGTCCCCATGGGTCCGGTCCGGGGGGTCCTTGGCAGTCTTATCCTGTTGAGAATGGCGCATTTGTCACTTGCCCATAAAGAAAGGTCTGTTTAGATTGTCATGCATTCTGTTTCCCTATAGATTCCCGAGTTGTAAGGTGGGCACTGGACCAGTATGGACGGCAGATGACTGTTACGAGGGTCCAATAGGTGAAACAATGAGGTGAGCATGGCCCAGAGTCTCACGCCAGCAGTATCTTAAAATTCTCAAGGGATGCGTCCAGGGGTCCCAGCCTTGGACCTGATGCAAGAGAGCAATCTTTGTGGTGTGGTAATAATATTGTCTGGCAGCCTCATGGTGCCCGCCACTGCCTAGTAATGACAGCATCCACTGAGGAGCACAGGCAGGCCCAGGATGTGAGGGAGGGTCACTGTGAAGCAAGTCATTTGCTGGCAGTAGGACACCGCAACATTATTAGGAGGGCTGCAGTTTTAGCCAGCCAGTATGGGGTTAGCATTTTCAGTTAGGCAGGAGGGCACATTGGACTGCTCGGTAGTGCAGGGATTCAGTGCAGGACCCAAGCGGGTGCGCTCTAAGTGGGGAGATCTTCAGAGTGACCCTCCACAGTGTGGCAGAACAAGCAATGTCATTGGGTCCAGAGGTATGGTTGGATTCTAGAAGAAGGCACCATCTGTAAGCTGTGGAGTCCAGGGGATTGTTGCGAGTGGCGCTGCTCACTCACCACTACTCATGGTGGTTGCAATGTCCTCTGCGGCACTGCTGCTCTTGGAGGCCGCGGGGACCCCCCGGGAACCGTCAGCCCCCGCATGTTGCTTCAGCACCTAGCACCAGTGGCCTCTTGGGTGGGAGAGCAGCCATGTTCAGCGGGGGATGGTGGTCACCGGGGGTCTCTGCTTTCGCACCCCTCCTTGAGAGCCTGGTGTCGCACAGCCCAAGGGGAGGGAAAGGCCATCCTGGAGCTCGCAAGTGTTGGGTCCCGCACATGCCGCAAGGCAAGTAGGCTTCTCCGGCCACCCAAGACCATGCCCAGTCAGGCGGCACACTGAGCGCTGCAGTCGTTCTGGAGCTTGGCATGGCTCTCTGAGGAAGCAGGGCAGGATCAGCCCACGTCTGTCACACACTCACCTGGTTCCGATTGATGAGGCAACACGGGACCTTTTATGCCCCCAGAGGGCAGCCCGTGATCAAGGAGCCCTAAACCCTTAAATCATACACTGCCTTCGAGGGGAAGGGGGTTTGGGACAAAATAAGAAAAAATATAGGCTTCCGGCACTGGTCTTGCTCTGCTGCTTTGCGGCACTGCATAAGAGGTTCAGCACTCCCTGGACCTTTTGTGTTGGTGTGGATGTAGTGCACTGGAAATAACAAGAAAAATAGTTTAGCAACTGTTCTCAACATACAAAGATTACATAGTTATTCACAATATTGTACACTTACAGGCTTCACTACAAGTACTGCATAAGAGCAGGTACAAAGCAAGATTTAAGGCTGGAGTTTCTGACACTCTAAGAATAATTTACATTCAGTTCTCTGTACAAGTTTGTATACATATAGAGAGTGCTCTAATAAGTCTGCTCTCCTTCTTATTACAATAATATGTCAAGAATTACTGGTGGGTGGATTTCCGTTCTGAAATTATTCAAGTCAGGAGTGGCAACTCTATAAAGGAGTTCAGAGCACTAAAGCTTTCGAAACAAAGGTAGTGTCCCATTTCAGAACAGCGAGCTTTCTCTATTCAGAACTCATTCTTAAAGACAGTCTCAGGCTTAATTTTAGGATTAGTATGCACTAACCTGTGAACAAGTACTTAGCTTTGTCTCTTCTACTTAAAACTCGAATCCGGAGGAAGTCTCTTTTAGCTGTAGTGCAGGGAGCTGGAGTGAGAGGAATTGCCACACTGGAAGCCAAGACTACAGAAGCAACAATGTAGCAAGGTTCACAAGTGCTGCAAGAAGGTGTGGGCTGAGGAAGACTAGAGCACTGGAGGAATCCAGTTTGACTCAAGAGGTGAGTGCAGGGATGACGCTTGCTCAGGACAGGAATGAGGCCAAGAAGCGACTCAAGTTTCAGGTGCAGTTTAAATAGTCTATGGGTGTGGCTGACTCCTGAAAGGCACGTGGCTCTCATGGAAGACAGAAATGTTCCAACGTGCCTTGGGAGAGAACAGCTGTCAGTCTAATGGTTTTGAACTTTAGTGCAAGCAGGTAAAATCAATTAACCTTATCAGGTGGAGTCAATAAGTCATGGCAGTTGGAACCAATAAGCAGGAATGACATTCCTAGAAAAAAATGTTACTTGCAAGTGTGCACACCGTAAAACTAATTGAACAAATGTGCCAGTATGTTCTAATGGTACCATGTGCTCCAGAAAGGGGTCTGCCAAGGGGTTAAGTATAGTGGGGCCATGGGGCCTGACAGATGTTAATCCTGGGGTTGCAGGAGGCCATGAAGTGCCACAGGGTTATTACAACATGAGCCCTGTGTGCCAGACCCACTGTACAGAGGGTGCAAGAAGGCGTCATGACAACGTTGGCCCACCTCACAGCTCCCTGAGAGCCCCAGGTTAGTGCGTTCTCTGTGAGAAAGCTCCTGAAGCTGTTCAAGGGATCGGGCCATGCCTAAGGCCTGGCACAGGCCTGCATGGGGGCTGATGCTGAAAGTGCATCACCTCTGTCCAGGTGGCTCACCGACTCAGTCTTCTTTTGGCTGACTTCATATTTTGGACCATTTACGAGCCGCTGGTGCTGAATTTTTGCCGGATTCTGGCATCGGTTGGCAGAGCGCTCTAAAGAGCGGCCATCTTGCTGATGGGCTCAGTTCCATCTCCCCTCTTCCGAACATTGTTGAAATTTTGTCATTGCAGACAAGCAGATTGATTTATCATCAAATTGTGTATCATTGGTTGACTTTAAAATTCACTTGCAGCTATATTTTCATTTTAGGAACTCTGTGACACCACTGAGAGGATATAAATTTAAGCTTATGCTTTAAAGCTAATCTCAGCTTGGCCAGTTCTTGAACATTGTACACACTTGAAGTTGTGGAAAAATGGAGCAGATATTGAAAGCCCTGGGGGGGATCATCGGCCTGTGAATGCAGAAGGAAAGATAAAGGGTGGAAGTGTGAATTGTAACATACTTAGGCCACACAAACTGTTATTTTGTCTTTTCTCTTGCCACTCTTATCATTATAATCTGGCATGTGCACAGAGATCTACGCCTATCCTTGTCTTGTGAGGTCCAGAACTTGCCATGTGATCGGAAGAGGGGCACCAAGTGTGCCAGCATTATGAACAGAAGATTACTATCCCTCTCCAAGGCATAGCAAAAAGCAGCAGTGGCAGCATACTATATTTTGATTTTGATATTGTGACCAGGCCTTTTTCAGTGAGACGCTGGCCTGCTGGCCTTCCCGTGTAAAGTTCTCCTGTTATGTGAATATAGAGAAGCCTTGAAATTACGTAATCTGTATATAGTGAGTTCTTGTGGGTGCAGTGCGCATGTAGAATGTGTGTAGTAGTATGACTGTGTGTTTGTGTGACTCTGAGTACTAAAAACAGTGTTATCCATTTTGGATGCCCCCTGTTCAGCAAGGCAAAAGATGAAGAATGGGGGCATCTTTCTTAAATCGTGGAAGTGTATTGCCAGCATTTCTGTGGCTGATCTGTGGAGATGCAGGCAATAAAATGAGGAGTATTGAGAGAGGACGACCTTTAGAAATTCCATAAAGGCTTTTGTCAGGAAGGAGCAGCCGATTAGATCTTCCTGCATATTGCCATTGGCAGATGGTAAGGGTCATGAGTGGGACTACAGTTTCTGTTGTTCAAGGTGAGGGCATTTCTGGACCAGGCCTACCCTTTTGTCTTTTCCTGCTTTCTGCTTTACAAAGGCTGATTACAGCTAGGTACAAAAACATCACAGTTGATTGTGCTCATGTTGTTGGTGCTCTAGTTTAGAGACAGCACCAGTAGTATCAGCTCTAAGAAGTATCACTTCACAAAAAACCTGTATCTGAGGAGAAGCCTGAGAAGTACACTTATAAAACCAGAATCAATCCAAACTGGAATGAAAGTTTGAGGAAGTGAATCTATATACTTGTATAGAGACTTTGGCCCAAACCACCCCACTTTGTCCCAGTCCCAAGTCTTCATGATCAAGTAGGGGTGTGCTCCCCATACTACTCAAAGAATTGCTGTTTTACTAGGGTTGCTGTCTGTCTGACAGCCAATCCCCGAGGGGTTAGGTCACATTACCTGAATTCTGCACTTTCTGCTGGAGTAGCAGAGGATCAGCCTACTGCCTAAAAGCCTGCTTGCCTGCTGAGAAAGGAATGTAGTTTGTCTGGCCCTGCAGGAGAACAGTCTGGGGAAGAGGACCAGAATGTTCCTCATTGAAGGGACATCCAGAGGAAGCAGAAGGTTGAAGAGTGAAGCCCGGAATAACCTGTGATAAAGTTCATCCCTTGATCTCTGCGGTGTTCTAGGCAATGATCGCTATAGCTTTTGTGAGGTTTACCTGGTCGGATCAGCGATACAACTGCTGTGAGGTCTGCCTCGCCCGATGAGGGCTGCAACTGACATGAGATTCTCCTAGGATGATTAGGGCCACAACTGCCATGAGGTTCATCTGGAACAATCAGAGCTACAATTGTGATGTGATTAGCATTGCCAAAGTAGGGTTACAAGTACTGTGATACTTGGATCAGCTCAGTCCTGGCTGCTTCGGCTTTATTGGTGGTCTGCAGGGACAACCTGTGCACAAGTACCCAGATCACTGATACATAGTAGATGAATAACGCATGACCATGTGTGAGATAGACACGGGTTGCGGCTATCCTCCTTGATAGCCTCCGAGTGAGTGCAACTTAATGTGACAGGCCTCCACCTGCAGAAGAATCACATCATAAGTCCACTCCTGTCAAGCGTGAAGGACTACGAATTTAGTACCTACCCATTACACCACGAGAGGTAAGAATTCAAGCAAATGAGTGAAATGGTTATGGCTTTGGCTTGAGGGGATCAGTGATCTGCAACCAACTCAGCCTCATTCATGTTCCTACAATTTTCTATGGGGAACAAGTCATTCTAGGGTCACCCAGGGGGAAATAGCACAAAAAGAGACTAGAGGAGATGAAGCTCCTCATGAGGGAGGCATGACCAGCATCACTACCCCGTATGCTGAATTGAATTGTGTACTACTAATTACTGGTGTAAGATTAAAAATAACTTTCTTTTCTAAAATGCCAAGCACAGGACTAGACATTGAAAATATTGTGTCTGTAGATTGATTGGTGTGTTCTCAGCTTGAGCAACCACCACACTATCTCCCTGAGAAGCTTGTGACTGCTTTTCTTATTAAAGACAAGTGACAAAATGTATGTACTTGGTCCAGTTCACAGAGCCATAGCAGGGAGGTTTCCAGGACACCAGTGGAAAATGACTCAGCCTCCACGGTTAGGGCCCAGTAACCCTTGTCTTCTCTGTGGCAACCCGAACAGAGGTATGACAGTGAAAATAGCAGTTCAGAGATGATGATTATATATGGAAAGTGTCATTGGTGTTTGTTTAATATTTTCTGAAAGAAATCAAACCCCTAAATAAACTGTTTAAAAATAATAAATGTGAGCATGAAAATAAGTTTCAGAAACATATTAACCATGTGGTGAAGATCCTTTGTATAGCACGTTTAGAGTTAAGTGTAAAATTATATTAACAATAAACGCAAGTTTGTCATGTCGTATTGCCTGGCCTGGCCTATGTCCAAGTAAGAAGGATGTTTCCATTGTATTCGGTATATGTATATGTTTACAGAGACAGACACTAAATCACTGATATATTTCTGGACACCTCAGTAATTCACCACAAAGAGTGCAGGTCAGATAAAACCCTAAAACTGTAATATGCTTAGCCATTGTTCAGAAATGCAATGTTGTTCAGAATTGCAGGGTTGTAATATAGCATGATTGGCTCATTCACGTCAACTAAGTTACACAATAAAAAAGAAAATGTGAGAGAAAATGATTGGTGGCCCTTAATTGACACCCAAGTATTACAAAGAAGTATGCACCCTCAGTGATAAGTTGTGGAAACGGTGGTGCCACCTTTGTAATTGGTGAATCTCCAGAAAAAATGTAGTTAAAATGAGCCATTCTTTTAATAGTTCCCTTTTGCACATTGAAGCCGTGGTATAAATGCAAAGGTATTGGCTGACTAACGGAAAAAGAGTTTAGAATAGAAATGTGCCATAAAAGTTGCAGAAGTAACTACAATAGTGATTTTGTAGAAAAGATTTGTAGTTGCGAAGGCATACTTTAAAAGGTGGGGGTAGACAGTTCTATCCTGCTTTGACTTAAGGAAATTTACATTTACATTATAGATGCAAACCATACCTAGTGCTGAATGCAATCCAGCTTGGATACTGCACTCAAAGGTGGTTGATATAGGTTAATGTTAGATGAAGGAAACTGTGGTCTTGATTTAGAGTTTGATGGATGGAGGTTAAACCATCTGTATGGCAGAGTACCAGAGTACTTTACACTCGCCAAACTGAAAGTTCTCCGTCTACTAAGTTTAGAGATGTCCACTGGTTAGCGGCCATCTCTTAACATTTTCCAGGAACCGCAGTCACAGTGGTTCATTTCAATGTATAGATAGTTTGACAGACAGTTCTATCAACATGACGGTACAGTTCATCAAACTTCTAACATATTTCTGTATTTTCACAAAGAAAATCCTAAAGATGGATTTTTTTTTTTCAATATACAAAAATAATGACCCCCTGCACCATGGGAGTTGCCTCCCATGGTGTTGGGGTCAATTGCCAGTTTTCACTGCCTCTTACTGCCAGGTTTTTCCAGGCGGTGACTGTCAGTGAAAACCAGCTATTTGAATGCCCACCCTAAATGGGACAGGTGTTAGAATGGCCAAACCTTTGTCAGCCCTTACTCCTTGAGGCCAATGGAGAAGTATGCCAGTGAAGGAGACTGAGTAGTCTCTGTTGTCAACATACTGAAGGTACACCTGTCTGTAAATCTGGTAGTTGGACCTTTAGTATAGCGGAGAGGGTACTCCATAGCGGTCTCACAATAAAGAAGGAAGGAATAGGGACAATAATGATACATACTCTTTGTGTGCCTTCTCTTCACATTCTAAGTTACCCCTATGAGGAGAAAGCACTGGGGATTTTGTGATGTATATGAACAAATGCACATAATTAGCGAGGCCTCATTCATAATGGTGAATTATGACTAGCTTTGGAGTCCACATTTTCACAAGAATAAAGAGGGGTTGAGGAACAGTCACAAAAGTAACAAAGTTTGACATGACTTTCTAGACATGTTCGTGTGGGTAGGCTCAAGAATTTAAACAGACACATACTAGGACCAGTAAAGGTTAGAGAGAATTTGAAAAAAACATTCCATTTTGTCAAAATGAAAAACACATAATATTAGAGGAAATCCTTTTTTCTGTGTTAGAGTAGTCCACCCTGGATCTAGATGTCATGGTATGAGAATGAAAAGAGCAGCTTCAGGAGTAATGTTAAAATGTATTTTCCAGAAAAGTTAGCAAACACATTGAAGTAGAATCCCAACAGAAGTAATTGAGATGCACCAGGAGAACTCTAAAAGATTTGGTGAGGCACGGGCTAGCAATAATTCTGACAAAGCAAGGATAAAATCTTTTGACACTGGCAGTGTTAGTGTGCCAAAAGTAGGCATGGAAATGAGTAGACATGATTGGCTTGAATTTTGAATATCTGTTCTCAAATTCCATTACTGTAATTTTAATGCTGTCACATTTTCCTCAGATTTTTCTAATAACAATTTTGCCTTTTTCCGTTGCTTCGTCAAACTTCCCATTAATTATCTATTTTTCGTCTTTCTCTTTAGTCAATCTTCTGTTGTTGCTCTCTGTCGCTCATTTTCTATATGCTCTTTATAATTTCAGGTTGTCCCTCATGAGGAGGATACAAAGAGCAGCCTACTATATAAATACATCATTCATGAGGACCTTTTGCCCATGATCGGAAACAATAATGTTCTGCTAGAGGAGATGGACACACATGCACATGAATGGGCGCTCAAAAGTTGGTCCCAATGCTCAAAAGCCTGTGGAGGAGGTCAGTTGTCATCACTGTCTGACAAAATCACTTTATGGAATTATACTATGGAGGGCAGGGGGATGCACTTATACTATTGAGGGCAGAGGGATTCACAATGCTAAAGAACTTCACTGAAAAATTACAATCATAGATTGTAAACCCTGCTCATGATGGTGTGAACCTTGAATATTAACCCCAGAATATCGATGGGAGATAATATCATAGATAAAGTATATATGTATGTGTATACATATCTCTATCTCTCTCTCTCTCTCTCTCTCTCTCTCTCTATATATATATATATATATATATATATATATACATATATTACCTACTGGCAGTCACCAGTGGGTAGTTATAGTTCGGACCTAGTTACCAAAGGGAAAGAGTTTTTTGTTTTGCCAATAACTTTAGCACCGCTTGATGAATCTTCACAAAAGTTTCTTACCTTATACTTTGGTCAGTTTAGCTGCTGCCTTGAATGTTTTGGGGTGATCCATCAAGCGGGGTGAGAAAAAGAGGGGGTCTCAAAACACAATTTCCCAATTAATTTTTCCATAGGGTCTTTAGACACACCTACAGCCTAAACTGCTGAACGGAATTACACCAAATATGGCAGGAAGGTAGATCTTGTTGCACAGATTGTGCGTTTTGTAATTTGGTGTAAATCTATTCAGTAGTTTTGGAGTTATTAAAGTTATTAAAGGTAAAACAATATAGATTTCTAGGGACGCGGATCCTCCACAGATCCAGCTGTCCCTGTACTGATATCTGATTGGCTGCCAACACTTCAAAAAGGCCACCATCTTGGGATTTGGCTTCAGCTGAGTCACAGGAAAATAGTGAGAAAAAAAAGATAAGAGGCCGGGGTATGGTCACCCTGAGCCCCTCGCCCTGGTCTAGGGGTCCCTTATGGACCTCTCCAGGGCTAAAAAGCATTTTATTAAACAAATGGCAGGAAATCTGTGGATCTGGATCAGTAAATGTTTCTGTCATTGTTTTTTATTTTGCCCCTGGGTGGGCAAGGTCGCCCGGCATTTTGGGCTCTAAAAAGGAGTAAGGCACATGGGCCCTCCTCCCAGGGCTTGTATTTGCCCCAGGGATCGCCACCTCCCGGAGCGATCACAGAGTAACGTGGGGAGCCATGCGCCCAACTACACCCCGGGGACCACCACCTTCCCAGGGCAAATGTATAATTTGATATGGGGGAGGCCCATATGGCATTCCTCAGAGCCCCAGGGACTGCCACCTCCCCGGGGCTAAAAATTAAAATAACTCAGGGGGACCGTGTGGCCCCCATGCCACCTCCTCAGGGAAAATGATGAATTCCATGCCGGGGGATGCACAGACCCCTGCTGTCCGAGGGACCACCACCTCTACGGGGATAAAATAAAAGAATGAAGGAGGACTGATAAGGGCCCAGGGGACCACCACGTACACGGAGATAAGTGAAATGTTAGAGGGAGGCTCTATGGCCCCCCTCAAGGATCCAGTAGCCCTGGGGACTGCTACCTCCTGTGCCAGCTCCTGCTCTGTCCAGGGGTGCCCACCCCTAGGACATGGCTGTTTGCTTTGCCTTGGAGGGAGCTTTGACAGTTCTTGACAAGTCAGAGCAAGCACTCTGTGAGAGCTGGCTGGAAGTGGAGATTTCCTCTGTTTTCCTGCCTGTGGGTAGTGGAACAGAGGTGTCAATCGCTCTCACAGAGTGGGAGCTGCATGCTTAGCAGCTCCCTGTCTGTGACAGCAATGCCAACTCCCACAGGAGGCATGGAGCCAGCTGTGACTGTGGGAGACCTGAGACTCCCTCCACAGTCCCCAACACACACTGGGTGCCCTACGTGGCATCCAGGACTGATGGCTGAGCCCTGGGGCATAGGGTCCCAGGTGCCAATATCAGCCAGGAGAAAGGGGGCCACGAGCCCCCCCCAAAAAAAGTAGATGGTGAGGCTGAGCCCTGGGGGATGGAGACCCGGGGCTGAAATCAGGCAGAGTAGGGGGGTCGGGCATCCCCTCTCCTACACAAATAATAAAAGGCTGGCCCCTCCTGGGGTATGGGCCCCTGGGCAGATTTTGTCTGAGGGAGTGGGGCCAAGTAGCCCCCCAATGGAGTTATAGTGGGTTCCGGGGTCAAAATCGGCAGGGGGAGTGGGGCTGCACTGCCCACCTCCCCTAGAATGGGCATTTATCAAACGAGGTAGAACTTAATTCGCAACCAATAGAAAGTGCTCCAGTTCGATAGATATTTTGTGCAAAACTGTAGAATGTTATTGGATAAATGAGCAGGTTAGCTTCTGTTCTGCCCTCGCTGCTTATTTCACAGAAATTAAACCTCAACAGAAAGCACTTACAAATATACATAGCAGATGTCCCAGTTGAAGCTTTACTTCTAGAAAGAACAAATGATCCTAACTCCTGGGCTTGGTGATGGCAAAGCAAGTGTGCTCACTCAGTGTTTCCATATTGAAAAACGATCTGAAATCCTTCATGGCAGTGAATGTATCTTTCATCTAGCAGAACGCAATCAGGCACTCTCACACCCACATAAACGCACTCACACCCAATCTCATACCCAGACAGACACTCTCAAAGCCACTGTCACACCCAGAGACATCCTCTCCCACCTATTCCTCCACCCAGGGAGACAATGGTTGTGGTCAGTTCCAGCTGCACATGGCCAAAGGCTGCGTGCAGCGTGGGGTTGGGCGGTTGGGGGTGCTGGCTTCAGGGACTGGCTGCAGGCCAGCCCCTGCGGCCAACCCCACCGTTTGTGGCGGTGGTTGGATTAACGTATGGTATTGAGCATTACTTTAGTTAAAAAACCCATAGAAATTCATTGAAAACAAACAAAGGTTACAGAGACATTATAGTTAGGAAACTGATAAAAAAAACTTAGAAATTCACTTAAAAAACAAAGGTTACAGGGATGTTATAGTTAGGTTCTGAATTTATTCGCACACAACCAAAGAAATTCAGCAGTTATAGTTAGAGTTATTTCAAGTAACTACTATTCCCTAAGTAATATCTGGGGTAATTAGCAGCGCATGCCGAGGGTGCAAGCTATAATTGCTTAACCCCTTGGGTGCGGGCGTCGGCCACTGGCCGACGCCCGCACTACCTCCCTGTTGCGGGTCACGACCAGTGGCCGACACCAGGGAGGGGGTAAATAAATCCTCGGATGCATCGCAACCGAGGATTTTTTTTTTCTCTCCCCGGGAGACACAGAAGCTTTTCCGTGTCTCCCCCCACCCCCACACGGCCCTTTGTGACGTCAGCGAGCCGCGAGGTGCACTGACGTCACTTTGTGGATTTCTCCATCGGAGCAGGAAGCGGCCTTGTGGCCGCTTCCTGCTCCGATGGGTAAAACGGCCACAAACAGCCTTTCCCACGTTCGGGAGGGCCTCGTAAGAAAGGGGAGAGTCTCCCCTTTCTTACGAGGCCTTCCTGAAAGTGTTTCCTGGCCCCCGATCGCTGCGATCGGGGGCCAGGTAACACCACTAGACACCAGGGATTTCACTTGGGGGGGTCGCCCCCATCTGAAAACGGGCCGCCTCCCCCCCGGGGGCATTTAATTTTTTTTTTTTAAAAGGTAGTTGTCCCCTGGCGCGATCGCGCCCCCCCAGGGGCTAAATTTTATTTACAAATTTTTTTTAAAAAAAAGAAATGGACAGGGGGTCGCCCGTGGACAGGGCAACCCCTGTGGGGGCAATATTTTTTTTAGTTGTTGTAGGGTTTCCCTGGGGGCCATTTTGGCCCCCAAGGAAACCATACAACAACTAAAAAAAATATCGATCTATATATGTATATATAGATCTATATATAGATACATCTTTGTAGATATATCTATATACATGGATATATCTATAGATAGATCTCTCTCTCTATATATATATATATATATATATAGATCTATCTATAGATATATCTATGTAGATATATATATATATATATATATGTATATATATATATATATAGAGAGAGAGAGAGAGAGATAGATCTATATATATATATATATATATATATATATATATATATATATATATATATATATATATATATATATATATATCAATCACTTTTGTCAAGACGTGTGTGGTTTCCCTGGGGGCTGCGATCGGCCCATCGGCCCCCAGGAAAACCAGACCCACATATAAAAGTGATCTATATATATATATATATATATATATATATACATATATATATATATATATGTATATGTATATATATATATTTGCCACCAGTTGTCTTGCAGTTGCAGCTTGCGTCTTCAAAGCAATGCACATACTTCAACTGACACATTTCAACTGTAGCTTTTAGGCAGCAATAAAAAAGTCAAGTAAGTATTGTGATTATGTTTCTGCTACAAAAGGGTCAGACTTGTCTAGTGGCAGTTTTACTACCATAAAGAAGCGCAGAAGGTTTATATGCCTACTGCAAAGATCAAATCTGTATTTTATGTAAATAGCTGATTACATTAGTAAAGTCAGCCATTACCTGCGCTATAATACAAATGAAATGTATGTGCTGGGTGGAGGGCGGCTATGGAGAGATGAAGGGTACTTTTGCGGGGTGGTAATGAGGGAATCCGAGGAGGAGGGAGTGGGAGCACCAATAATGATTGTTGGACTGGGCGCAGGAGGTGCTAAAGACTGTGACGAATGGTATGTGACAAGGTGTTTTTTGAGTGTCTTGAAAGAACGTGCTGATTGAGGGAAGAAGCGCAGGTAAGGTGGCCTCTACTGTTGCACGTATCTCACACACACCATCGATTTTGTGACTGTCTACGTAGGCTAGTGTTTTAGAGCAACAGTTTAGCCAATAGCAGAGATGGCATCTTGATGGATGACTGCTGCCGTCACTCGGGTTATAGAGGACAGCTCTGACATAGGATCAGAGACTGAGACATCAGATACTGAGACAGCATCTGAGGGATAGGACAATGGCGCAGACTCTGGGAGTTATTTTTCAGTCGGAGGAGTCCCATTCGATAACTCCTCTTCCAGTAAATTATGAGGGAGGTGATGAGGACAGTCCTGCTGTCCCTTCGCAAGCACAGTCTGTGCAACGGGGTAATAGTGGGTTAGCCCAACCCAGAGAGCAGGTGAATGCGGCGGCAAGCAGAGAGAGAGAGTGCTCTCTTGGGAGCTCCAAAATTTAGTTCAGCCCCAAATTCCACCGCCCAAATCGTATTGTGGAGACATCAAAATGATCTATCGCAAGACAAACTGGTTTTGTAAGGCAGGCACCTGTGTTTTTGGTCCTGAGTTCGGCGGCCATATAGAGAAACACACTAAACCCAAACATTTCTGGAAACTAGACATTCGGGGGAGTCCACAGAGGTGTGACTTGTGTGGATTCCCCAAAGTTTTCTTACCCAGAATACCATGCAAAGCTGAAATGTTGAATAAAAACTCTATTTTTCTTGCATTTCTGTCACGCAAACTACCGGAATATGCTGGGATCCACAAAATTCCTACCACCCAGTGATTCCTCACCAGTCCTGATAAAAACACTACCCCACTTGAGTGCCTACACCTAGTGCCTGCGTCAGGAATGGAGCACCCCAGGGTCAACAGCTGCCTCATGTAAGGACCAACATTGACCGTTGTGTGATCTATTCCTGTCGCAGGCACCAGGCCGACCCACACAAGTGAGGTACCATTTTTATCGGGAGACTTGGGGGAACACTGGGTGGAAGGAAATTTGTGGCTCCTCTCTGATTCCAGAACTTTCTGTCACCGAAATGTGAGGAAAATGTGTTATTTTAGCCAAATTTTGAGGTTTGCAAAGGATTCTGGGTAACAGAACCTGGTCAGAGCCCCACAAGTCACCCCATCTTGGATTCCCCTAGGTCTCTAGTTTTCAAAAATGCACAGGTTTGGTAGGTTTCCCTAGGTGCCGGCTGAGCTAGAGGCCAAGATCTACAGGTAGGCCCTCTGCAAAAAACACCTCTGTTTTCTGTCAAAAAATGAGATGTGTCCACGTTGTGTTTTGGGGCATTTCCTGTCGTGGGCGCTAGGCCTACCCACACAAGTGAGGTATCAATTTTATCGGGAGACTTGGGGGAACGCTGGGTGGAAGGAAATTTGTGGCTCCTCTCAGATTCCAGAACTTTCTGTCACCGAAATATGAGGAAAATGTGTTTTGGTAGCCAAATTTTTAGGTTTGCAAAGGATTCTGGGTAACAGAACCTGGTCAGAGCCCCACAAGTCACCCCATCTTGAATTCCCCTAGGTGTCTAGTTTTCAAAACTGCCAAGGTTTGCTAGGTTTCCCCAGGTGTCGGCTGAGCTAGAAGCCAAAATCTACAGCTAGGCACTTTGCAAAAAACACGTCAGATTTCAATGTAAAAATGTGATGTGTCCATGTTGCATTTCCTGTTGCGAGCATTAGGCCTACCCACGCAAGTGAGGTACCATTTGTATCGGGAAACTTGGGGGAACACAGAATAACAAAACAAGTGTTATTGCTCCTTGTCTTTCTCTAAATTTTTTCCTTCCAAATGTAAGACAGTGTGTAAAACAGATGTCTTTTTAAGAAATGGCCTGTAATTCACACGCTAGTATGGGCACCCCGGAATTCAGAGATGTGCAAATAACCACTGCTTCTCAACACCTTATCTTATGCCCATTTTGGAAATACAAAGGTTTTCTTGATACCTATTTTTCGCTCTTTATATTTCAGCAAATGAATTGCTGTATACCCGGTATAGAATGAAAACCCATTGCAAGGTGCACCTCATTTATTGGCTATGGGTACCTAGGGATCTTGATGAACCTACAAGCCCTATATATCCTCGCAACTGGAAGAGTCCAGCACACGTAACGGTATATTGCTTTAAAAAATCTGACATTGCAGGAAAAAGTTAAAGAGTAAAATGTGGAGAAAAATGGCTGTTTTTTTCAGCTCACTTTCAATATTTTTTTATTTCAGCTGTTATTTTCTGTAGGAAAACCTTGTAGGATCTACACAAATGACCCCTTGCTGAATTCAGAATTATGTCTACGTTTCAGAAATGTTTAGCTGTCTGGGATCCAGCATTGGTTTCATGCCCATTCCTGTCACTAACTGGAAGGAGGCTGAAAGCACCAAAAATAGTAAAAATGGGGTATGTCCCAGTAAAATGCCAAAATTGTGTTGAAAAATGTGGTTTTCTGATTCAAGTCTGCCCGTTCCTGAAAGGTGGGAAAATGGTGATTTTAGCACAAGAAACCCTTTGTTGATGCCATTTTCAGGGAAAAAACCACAAGCCTTCTTCAGCAGCCTGGTTTCCCCATTTTTTTTTAAAAAAAACTAAATTTTCACTGTATTTTGGCAAATTTCTTGGTCTCCTCCAAGGGAAACCACCAACTCTGGGTACCGTTAGAATCCCTAGGATGTTGGAAAAAAAGGACGCAAATTTGGCATGGATAGCTTATGTGGACAAAAAGTTATGAAGGCCTAAGAGAGCACTGGGGGGGGGAAAGGCCTAGCAGCTAAGTGGCTATGGGTAACTTAGGTATGTGTATCCTTTTTCCAAAACAAAGCCGCCAGACAGAGCAGAACAGAGCACTCAGTGGATTCCAGCCATAGTGTTTCTACACCAAACAGGTAAATCACCAACATTAAAAAAGGCTTGTATGCTGCTGAATGAAAGCTATGGCTGGAATCTGCTAAGTGCTACGGTCTGCTCTCTGTCTGGGGGCTTTGTTTTGGAATTTAACACGCAGTGGCCACAATTGCAACGGAAGCACCCATTCTCAAATTGAGTTCAGCAGTAATCAGTGACAATTGGTGAAATGTCTATCTATATATATCTATATATATATATGTGTGTGTGTGTGTGTGAGTATATATATATATGTATAAATATATATATATATATATATATATATATATATATATATATATATATATATATATATATATATATATATAAAAAATAAATCATCAAAGTCGCTGGTATTCACCGGGGCTGTTGTTGAGGTGATTCCAGCAGGGCTCCGGCTGCCCTCTCAAATACAAACACACCTTCCAAAGGAAAGAAATTCTCAAATCTCCTGTGCGTGCAAAAATTAGTTTATTCCAGGTCTCTCCCGGCGCGTTTCGGTACCAACGGACCTTTGTCACGGGTAACAGTAGTAAAGTTACCAAACAGATATAAACAAACTAGAAACAGTGAAAGGACCAGTACATCGTCACTAATGTGGGCGCCATCTTGGAGTAGTATTTTACAAAATGCCTACTAACTACCTATTACTATATGTACTGATTGTAGTCTTCCATTCTTGAATGTGTATAATAAATCTAAATCATCATATAATATGAAAGTACAGTATCTTATCTCATGCTATATACACTGCAAAACTAAAGTCCTCATTTTCCTATAATATGATTAGGTTCAGGGGTAACAGAAGCATGATCAGTTACAGTGTTATACATCATAATTATAACTCTATAAGAGAGAGCTATTCTATTTCTTATGCATAAAAAATATTCATACTCCAGAAACTAGTACAACTGAAATGTAATGTAAGTATCCTTCATCCATTCAGTTTCTTATGCTAGAGCATTTGTCTATCATGTCACAATGCTACGTTTAGCCAGTAGATGGCAATCTCATCGCACAAAGCCTGTGATATCTGCACTAGCAAGGAGAAAAAAAAGTATGAAAGAAAAACACATCTCAAGTGAAATAATTACATTGATTCTAGAAACAGCAGTTGGCATGTTCCCCACTGGTCTAACACAAGTATATAAAACTGAAAAAAACTATGATAAACGCCTTATAACTGTATGAATACAAATTGTCTCATGCAGTGACTATGTCACCTTCAAGACAGGTAACCACGTCTCAGGGTGGTGGGTGGGGGTTCTAGAAACAAACGAATAAGCGATAGGAAAGCAGAGTTTTGGGCTAAAATGTTGTAATGCATGCCACAGCACCCACCTGCTGTGTTTGAATGTTTTCCCATACTAAAGCTAAACCTATTGGCTTTGTCAACACCTCGTTTGCATTGCAAGGATATGGTCGGACATGCAAACGCAGGCATACGGATTCACTCACTAACACCACCATTGTTTTTTTTTACGGCTGGGGCTTCTGTAAAGACCTTTCCAGATCCTCCGCGTGTATCATTATTAATTAAGTAGATAAAGTTACGACCCCCAGGTGCTTGAATCCCATTGACAAAATATAAAGTGCATTTCTTTTTACAAACTTCCGACGCGTCTGTTTTCTAATATGACCGTGCGTATAGTCATCTAATTCATCTTGGTCTCTTTTAGGCATCCAGTACACCAAATATGGTTGCCGGCGGAAGGGCGATAACAGAATGGTGCACCGCAACTTCTGTGACAATGGCAAGAAGCCGAAACCCATCCGGAGGCGCTGCAACCTGCAGGAGTGTTCGCAGCCAGGGTGAGCTGAGCTCAGATATAGAACCACGACCACCCTAGGAGATTGAGGAGGCGGGCTTAATAGAGTCACTGAGATCTTGCCATATGTATTTTTATTTTATGACTGGTATTTTTGGTGAAGTCCTTGCTTCAGCCTCATCGGGGTGTTAAACAAAGGACATGAAGATCTCTCCACCACTCCTGTGTCCAAACATGAATGCTCAGCACCCTGACATTTAAACAGAATGCCAGGTTGGACAACCCAGTGTAGTAACAAGTTAAGTAAACTATAATCATAAGAAATACCATAGAGGGCCCTGCAGAGCTGCTCAAAGCCCCCAACTTACTCAAAACCTTTAACTGCATGTCTCTCACAGCTCTTCTTTCAACACGCTGCTAAGCATTGCATCACAAAACAAGATAAACGCACCTCAATGGTCATCATGCATGTCATGAAAATGCTTCCCAAATATGGTCAAAAAGAAAGTCAGGACCCTTCCAGCCACACTCCCTACACAACATATCTTCCCGCCCATGTAGGCAAGCATTGCAGTGCCCCACAAAGGCATAGTAAGTGTTATATAAATGTTGCAATACAATACAGTAAACATATGTGCTGAAGCATGATCCTTTTGTAACTGTGCAGTTCATAAGTTACAATCGTAATCTAGCACAGTGAACTATGAACTGCCATCAAAGAGCTGTATCCAAAATGCATGGGACAGGTTGAAACGTTATGTGTTTTTCCCAGTCTTTGATTATCTTAGTTATGCTAAAAAGGGTTTGTAAGGTGCAAAAAAACAAATGAAATACAAGTGAGAGAGGGGCTATAGAGAGATGAGAGGCACTGTTAGAGGGTGATGGTGAGAGAATTATTGAAGAGCCCTAAGTAAAATTGCTCTATCCTGGGACAATGTAAAGTCAAAATTTGCTATGCTTTAAAAACTAATAAAATTGTATATACAATGGTAACTGTGTTGTAGAATACATGGTGTTGGCCATTTATCTCAAATTTTCTTGGGGGGAACCTCCACCCTATGGGGGCTGGTCTGGCAAAATTTGCCTGGGCTGCCTTGGGTTTCTAGTCTGGCCCTGTAAGTCGGTGCAGGATGTCTTCAATATATGCGCAGAAGAATACAATTACATGCACTTTGAGGGGCAGTAAGGGGTTAATAAAGAATCCCAGGAAATTGATGTTGGTTGAGTGTATGGTTGAGAAGCCACTAAGTTGCTTCTTGAATCTCATCCATTGCCTCCTTTCATGAGCTGGAAGTTTCTTTTTTTGTAGGATTTAATATTATCTGTGGACATCCAGTATAAATGATGCCCCAGCAGAGTCTACCCATGTGCGTTGGCAATGTCCTAAAACACTTTGAATTATAACTGTAAACCATTGGGTCTTAGTTGCGGACAATATATTATTTGCCCAACACGACCCCTTGGATAACTTTTTGGCCAGTAAGTCCTCAGTGTTTAAGAACTGAATAAAGATCATTAGAGGAAAAAAATGTGCCTGGATGCAGTCTCCATAAGTGATTAGGAGGTGGGAATGAGTTGAGTTAATCTTGTCAAAATGTTGTGTGTGAGTATGAAAGAAGGCTAACATATTGATAACCATGTGCCATGTGAGGTATGCCCTTGCAAGACAGAAGGAGTGTAGGACTTGGTGGTTGTGATGACCACATACACTATTGAACAACTTATGTTCTATGCACTGTATTTCTTAATAACATGGGGTGAGTGGCTACTTATAAGGGATTGGCAAATGCATAGATATCTTTGCAGACTTCTGAATTCCTCAGGTGCTTTCCAGGCACTATGACATGCTACATGGATTTCTGAAAGGCCTGGAAAACCTGACTCTTCCATGTTTTGGACTTTTTCGTTCCTTGCCTATACAACTAGTGCAAGGATGTTCTCTGCCATTTTTGCACATAACTAATTGGAATGTAAAGAGAAAATGCACTGTTTATTCTAGTCCGTTATAGAGACAAAGGTACCAGAAAAGATACAAAAAAAAAAAACATCAAGTTTGCTGTGACTTTTCCGGTCTCATTTCTTGGGTCCCTGGTTGTAGCGGTAGACAGTTTAGAGGGATTTGGCCTGTGTGACTGGGTTTCCAGAACAAAAGCAGTTCAAAAGCCAGTAAGCCTAACATCTCACCACTCAAACATGATCAAGGGTCAGATCCGTATCCAGAAATGTAGTTTGAAAAGTCCAGGTCTCGCATTGCTTTGGTGTCTCGTTAATGGGACTATCAGGATACTGGTAAATGAAGCGACTGTTCACTGGGCACAGTTCTGAAGATTTTCATTAGAGAATGTAACTGGTCTGGCAAACAGTGCAGGAGGAATAGGTGCTGGACTGGGACAGTCACCCACAAGGGAGTACCTTGGTGTATCACACTTCAAAGGCCTCTAGCTCAGTAGGATGGGGATCCACTCGAGCCTCAGATTACACCATATTAATTGGAAACTGGTATTATAGAGCAGGATCCATTCATAGTTTAAATAGACATTCAATAAGACTGTAAGGTCTAGAATCAAAATTCAAATATTTATGGATTTATAGTGACCAGCCACTGTCAACAAAAATCTTCCAGGGGGCCTGGGCCGAAGCAAAATCTCTGTTTCTTTCTGAGGTGGCTGGATCGAGGCAGACCTCTCAAAGTCAGAGATAAACCTGGGATGACCATGAGGATTGCATGCTCACCAGACTCACAGTTCTTGAATTTGTCATGCCTCTCATTGACACTCTGACAACCTGTGTAGTTCTTTGGTTAGCGATGGTCTGGTGGAAGTATGCCACCATGATAGGATATTGCTTTAAGAGTGTGAGGAGTGAGGTGTATTATATGGTTTGGTTGTGAGACCTTACCATGTAATACACTTGCAAAGCTGTCTTGGGTCCAATCAAGCTTGTTTTGCAAAACAATTAGCTCAACGCTGTGTAGCTTTGACTTCAAGCAGCAAGGCTTAAACAAAATAACTAGGGTAAAGCATTTAGAAGCACCAACAAAAAAATAAGAAAGCCACACAACATGGAAAAATCAGACACCAGCTTATAAAAAATAGATTATACTTTTATGAATGTTTGGAGACCAAGATTAGCAAAATCCACTGTAGGTTTTCAGAAATAGAGATTTTTAATAGAAATATATATCTCAATTGTTTTAGTCATGACAGCAAACAAGCCGTAAAGTTAACCAAAAAGTTTGGAAACTTTTGAAAAGTGAGAAAACCTGGCAGGGAGAAGTTCAGGGGAGGCACTAAGGAGGATTTGGACAGTTACCTGCTGACCAAAGCATTCGCCAGTCGAGTTCTGACATTACATCACAATTGTTGTAAACTTTAATGTAGTGGCCTGATGCTGGGGATGCAGGAGATGGAGGATGGTCAAGCGTTATCTCAGTGCTGTGTGGTCTATCCGGGTGTCTTTGACGTTTCTTCTTGGTCGATAAGTCATAGGGGGATACTTTTGCCACAGAGGTCAGGGGTCCCTTGAAGTCTTCCGAGGAGTGCAGAAGGCTGTCAGGTGGCCAACAGCTGGGTGAGGCCACTGGACAAACTGGGCAATAGAGTGGCAACTTTCTAAAAGTTGCTTTTCTTTCAAAGAGACATTAAATTCAACATTGGCATCAAGTCAGGTTTAATGCCGCAATTAATTTGATACCTCGAAGTACCCATTTTAGTAGTCCCATTCAGAAGTTTGCTGGGCTGAGGGATCACATCTTTTCCACAGCAAAAACAACAATTTGGGAGTTTGCTGTTCGGGCATATTGAAAATATGATTCCTACTTAACAATATACAGCTCCCTTCCTTAGGGGTTGGTAGGCCTTTCTTAGGGGAGACTTACATATTAAGGGAGGTGGAGGGCTTTGCAATTGGCTTAAGTGGCAAAGTCAAACTAGCAGTTTTAAAACTCCTCTTCCTGGCTAATCCGGCAGGCTGGCAGCTGTTTTGTACTTAGTCACACACAGGGTGGCACAACCAGTGCTGCTGACATCAGTGGACAATCTGTCTTACATTTCCTGGTTACCATATACTAGAGACTTTTAAGTAAGATGGCTTATTCCAATTGCGGGTAGCCAATTCAACATGCACTTTGTAATGGATTAGAACACTGGCACTGAGGTCTGATTAGCAGGCCTCAGTGCACTCCCAAAGTTGAAAAACCAGCAGTATCAGTCCAAAACTTTGAGGTGATCACGCAAAAAGAAGCATTTCCTGACAAAGGGATTTTAAGCAATTTACAAGGTCATCATTATAGGGGAATTTGAAGGTGTGCTATGTGTGACAGTGCAGTTGCTTTGTTTTAGTTCCCATGTGTACTGTGCATTTTGTATTTTCTGGTTATTTTTGTCAGCTTAATACAACTGTGTAAAGTTTTATTTAGGAGATCTATATTACTTAATCTATATACATTTTTAAATATTTTTCATATTGGTATGACAATTAGGGATACTAACTGAGAAAGGGTCTTTTCCTAACACAATGAGCAAGTCTACGAAGAGCTTTTATTTTTATGCTAACGTGTTTGGTTTGACTTCCTTTACAGGTGGGTGGCGGGGGAGTGGGGAGCCTGCAGCAAATCTTGTGGCAAGCTTGGAGTCCAAGCCCGGCTAGTGCAGTGCATCCAACATCTACAGAATGGCACCAACAGGACTGTTCACACAAAGTACTGCGCTGGGGAGCGACCTGAACTACGCAAGCCTTGCAACCGCCTACCATGTCCAGCCCAATGGCGGATGGGTGCTTGGTCCCAGGTGAGTCCATCTATTCTTAGGAAAGTGTATACAATTCTTCACCGAAAGGATGCACTCCTCTATGGATCAGAAGTCACGGGGATTTATACAAATGTTAAGTGTTATTCTCAGTGCATATGAATATTAGAATGCAGCAGGACTGGAATATATGGCGTGATGATGGCTATTAAATGACAAAGAGAAATAAGATACATTTTTCAGTAGACAAAGGCATCTCAAACTAGGGAAGGCATCAGAGTACCGCAAAAGATGATGAAAAGAGCTGAAATTTGAATGACACACAGGTAATTCATGGATTGAAGTGTGATCGTAAAGGACAGGAGTAAGACTAACAGAATAGCTGCATTGGAACCTTGCAATTAGCAGTTGGAGAGATACACCAAGAGAAGCGGAAGAAAATAACCAAATAATTAACTATCAAACAATGTAACCCTACAGTAAATCAACAATGTATATAAGAGATCAAGAATTATCATCCGTCTCATTTAAGAGAATTTGGCTACTTTTTTAATTCAACATTTTTCCCCTATTGCCCTCTGCAACCCTGAAAAAAGGATTCACTAGTTGCCAGAAACTCACCTCATTAATACTTTGCTCCGCGGTGACAACTTGGGCCAGAAAGGAATAGGAGTCTGCAGCTAAAGTGTTGATAACGGCACGCGGATGACAAGAAACACCACCTGCCATCTTTTTGAGAAATGAAATATGACTACAGATGGCTGAAGCAAAACAATCTTAGGGCCTTTTCACAAAGTTAAACCTACAGTTTTGAGAATGTTTACTATTTTTTTGGTATTACAAATAGCAAGTTTAATTTTATTAATAGTATATCGACAACCACACAGACTCCGCAAATAAAAAGATTGACGAGTGCTATGTTTTTAGGACTAGAGTCTCCGCAGTCGTAACATAACTGTTAGGAAAATTAAACTGGCAGTTTGCGAATACAAAAAAATAGCAAACTTACACCTAAGCGTACGTTTATCTTTGTGAACCATGCCTTTCCTTTAGATCATGTGAAAGCACATAAAGTTGGCACATCTCCACTGACATGTCCCACTCAGATATAATTTGGCAATTTTGGGTGATAAAGTAAGGGTTCTAACAACCATACTCACAAGTACAAAGAATAGTTCCACAGAAGGAGCATTAAATAAAGGTACCAGGAAGTCTGTGAGTATTTAGTTCAGCAGTTTCAGTGAATTTCAATTTGCCCTATTTCTGCAGGCCATGCAGCTTGCTTTATCTTGAGGAATCAAGAGAGGGATCACTTGAGGGACTCTTTTAGCAAGTGAAGGAGGGGAGATGAGCGCTGATAGTCCTCCTACATTTTGTAAAATATCCTCGTGCCCAACAACAAAAACTTCTAATGAGATTGATAATTACTGTAAGGTTTAAAGTCTGCTGTCACTGGTGACGGTAGTCTGAGTGGCTCACCTTTTCTCTTCAGGTAAGCTACTCTGTCAGAAGAATTGCAACTGCCACAACAATCAACTTAAAATGGTCAAATCACTCTTCTTGCAATCAGCTTGAGCATCAGAACCACATTTCAAAGGGCCTTACGTTTTCTATTATTTTGTAATGAGCTCCGCCAATGAGGTGTTCACGTTGTGTAGCTGTGTACCAGTTTTACTGAAAAGGAAGTCTGATGTTCATGTGGGTTGTCTGCTAAAATGTTTTTCAAACTTATTAAGTGTTATGGGACTCTCACTTTTTTTAGAATGACTCTGCCTCAGTGATAATTGAAGCATAACATTAAAAATGGATATACCTTGGGAATGTTCATCGACATTTAGGTTTAAATCTAATTTAGTGTGAAAGAAAAACAATCTTATCAGGTGCCGGTCTATGATAAATTGCTTTTATTGCTGCCCTGCACTTAACTAAGTCTGTAGGTTAAAAGGATTCAACTAGACAACTAGCAGCAAGTAGTTCTACAAGGACCTCAACTATGTAGGCACTGGGGCACTGGAGTAGGATGAAGTATGGCAGGAGACAAACGTAAACAAATGTTGCCCACGGAGCAGTGCAAAGAAACATATATGTTAATTATTAATTATGGTTTCTAACATGACAAATTATTTTGTTTGTAACATTTACATAGAACATCGTACTGCTTTATGGTGTGCCAAAGCGCTTTATGGGATGAGGTACAGAACACACCTTGAGTGAGGTTGGCAACGTGTTTTACTTGAAGTGATCCTATGAGGGAGGCACTTTGGTGTTGGGTTGTGCATGAGTGATCAGGGAGGTGCTCTTGTCTTTGGGTGCAGCATCTAGCGGTGTGATTAAGGAGGTAGTGTGAGAGATAGGTCTGCAATGGGAGGAGGAACAGGGAAAGAGAGAGGTGAAAAATGTAGAGATCTAACTGAATAGTCTGATTAGTCTGATTTATAGGTAGTACATTTTGGGGCAGAGGAACTGAAACATATCCGCAGCTACACAGTTTGCACCTAGTCAGAGAAGTCGAGGGGTGCTGTGTGCTTGTACATTAAAGAAGGGGACAATCACAGGAGGCTTATTAATCCATGTGTGCAGATATGTGGCCAAATGATCAAAATGTTTCCAAATGGGCAAGAATGGAAGTGATGACATGTCAGTAGCCACGCATCTTATTCAAAGCTGGGATTCTGCCGACCTCCGTACAAGTACTTATTATGCAGAAAGAAGTGGGAGAGCAATCGATGTTGGCAACTTGAGCAGAAACTGCAGTCTTCAAGGACCAGATTTCACCTACTCCTGCAGATCTGAAGGATGGTAAAATTTCAAGCAGGGGTTCACGCCTCAAACCCTTCTCATGGCCCAGAAAGCTCCCAAAGGCACATGAGCTCCAGTAGCTCACACCCTAGCCAGTCTGGCACCCAGCACACGTGGGGTAGAAATTCAAAGCACACGGTGGATCGTATAGGAACAAACTGGCATGCCCCTTGTTACAACTCTGTCACCCTTTTCTGTGAATCCAATCATTTTCCTTAGGTCCACGAGCCCTCAGCTCTTTCTTGTTTGCAGTAGTCGGCATCCTCCTCCCTTTTAGAATTTCATCCCTAACAACTACCACTTTCATTATCATTAGGGAATGGCATTTTAGGTCAAAGAGAGACACTGTGGTGTAAGAAGACTTACCCTGCTTCTGTTGTTACTGGCAGGACAGCAGCACTGGCACAGATTTGAAAGTTCTTCTTCAGTTCAGTCTTAGTCCAGTTCTCTGACCCGTTAGCTTTCCAAAAAAGTGTTTATACATGTGTGCACAAGTTTACTTTCACTCTGATCTTATCTGTCTGCTCCCATTAACTCTCCTCGCACCACTAGCAAGAGGCCTTGACCCCTAAAGAAAAGTAACCTAATCGGTATCTCAGAATGCTGGTCCAGCCAGCAAAGTGTGTGGATTGGGTCTACTGGAGTTCACTCTGCCCTTTGGTAGAGGAGCTTGTCGCACACTTTCACGGTATTTTATTGTAGCATTAATAGCAAGCTTCGTACTCAGTTCAAAGAGCACTGAAGCACCTTATTGAACAGGTAACATGCTACTCCATGGGAGAGTGTGTAGTTGGCAATGTTGAATTTGCTGTGCTCCTATGTAAGGGTAAAGACAGTGGAGCTATCATTCAGGTCACATAGGTCTTGAAGGTGGCATGTAAAGTCAGCAGAGCTATCTGTGAATTCACATATCTATCCGATACAGTGTTAGGGAAACAGCAGAGGTATTGTTCTGGTCACCCAAAACTTGCAAAATATAGCTGCAAGACAGCAGAGCTATCACTTAGGTCACACAGGTAATATGCAATGGAAAATTCAGTTTCATTTTCATAGTTTAGGACATGGCTCAGTAAGGCAAAGAAATCCATAGAGATACAAACCCTGACTATGAGCTGCTTGTTAAATTCTGATCCCAGAACAAAGAGAAGTTTGAATAGGGATTACAATTCTGAGTTGTATGATCATTATAACACCCCTGCTACGCAGTGCTACCCCTGGTTTATTTCGGGAGGTAAAATGTGTCGGAATTTATCAGAAAAAAAAGCCCCGAAAAAAGATAAAACATGAGATTTAATGTGCTAAATACTGATTTTGCATGGTATGGTAATTTAAAATTAAAAAAAACTCGAACAGGAGATTTTTATTCACATACATTAAATACCTCAACTCGGGGTAATGATATGTCCTGTGTGTGGTAGATATGTCATCCTAATCCGAGCAACTTGGAATCTTGGAATTACCAGTGTAGTGTGTAGTTCTACAGAGGTCAGAAAAAGAGTCAGCTAAAAAAGATCATATACAAAGAAAATTGAGCTCCTTTAATAGCCATTGGACAAATCCCAATAGAAATGTCAGTGTACGTTGACTAGCATAAAAGAACTGGGACCAGTGCTCTATTTGTAATTGAGTAAGTGCCGGTGCCCAAAGCTCTAGTCAGCAGCCCGCGGCTGCTGCTATTAAAGGCAGCATGCTGAATATCAATACTGCATAGCCTTGAATCCACCCCAGGCATCTTAAATCACTGCCGGGCAAATCCTACCCCTTTAGCTCATTCCTTTCAGGTTCCTGTTTTCTCCTTTTCTGATGTTTTTTCTGTCTTTCTTCCTTCTGCTTTCCACTTTGCGTGCTTTTCCCTCTATTGCTCATGGAAAATTTCTGAGAAGGGAAAACAAGCTTCGGTTCCCAAAAATGAGTGCCAGTGGCACCCACTGTCAACCACCAGCTGAAATTAAGCACTGACTGGGGCATATGTTCAGTTCAAGTTGCCTGATGCTTATCACTACTCAGTCTGAAAGGTAAAATACTTTCCCTGCCACTAGTGAGGTCTCACATGTGGCAGAATGTGTTTGTGATCATGAGGTCAAGCATAAGTGCAACTCTGTTGAGGAGATTGACTCTACTTCCAGTATGAACAGCGCACCACCACAATCACTCACTTGTTGGTTTCCCACAGTTTCAATTTAGCTCCTGCATAGAACAACTTGGATGTGCATCAGAATCTCTAAATTAACCAGAAAACTCAGTCTTTTTTTTTTAAAGATTTTTTTTATTGAGTCAAATACAAGAACATTAACTTACCATTGCCAGGACAGAGATATGCAGTTGTGAATATATATGCATAAGCAATATTGTACTTACAAATGCATATTAAACATGTACATGAATTAGGCATATACAGCAATATAGTATCAAAGACTCCAAGTTTGAATAAAGAAAGAAGAAAGAGAGAGGGAGAAGAGCTATAGGGATAGAAAAGGGAATCAAGTGATAGCGATGTGGAGAGAGAGTAATAGACATAGTTACAGCGAATGTAAGATGAAATAAATATATATAAGAAGAAAAACAGGAAATATATTGACATTTTTTAAAAAGGAGGAGAAAAATCAATTTCCTTCGCAGTGCATGAGAGATAGTTACTTAATGGCAACCATAGCTGATGACGTTTGAAGAAAGTTCCTGTTGAATCAAGCTTGTAGCTATCAAGTCTATGATGATGACATACAGAATTCCACCACTGTCTGAGAGTAATGTTCTCTGAAGATTTCCAGTTAGAAGTAATAAGAGAGATTGCAATAGAAATCAAAAGGTCCACCAATTTTCCAAGAGGCCAAATGAACTCCAGATATCGTGTATACCACCCAAAAACAGTAATTCATATGACATTGGTAAGGAGATCTGAGTTATTGCTGAAATGCGAGACCATATGAAGGACCAAAAAGTAGATAGGGATGGACAGATAAAAAAACATGTGAAAGTCAGTACCCTGCTGAGTGTGGCAGCGCCAACAATTGTCATTTTGTGCAAGTTTGAGTTTGTAAAGGCGTACAGGAGTGTAGAAAAGTCTATTATAAAAAAAATAGGGTCTGTGTGAGGCTTGCAGTGCGTGCAGTGGAATGTATCTTATACCATATTCTATCCCATAAAGAAGTTGGCCAAACAACACCAAGATCTGATTCCCACAATGTCTCAATAGGTAATTTGAGTCTAGGTGAAACAGACGTTCTTAAAAGTTTATAAATTCCAGCTGCCCTAGGATAATTAGGAGTTACAATCGGGTGTGGAGATGATGCAAGAGAAGAATGATTATGATGTATAAGTTTATTGTGGGCCTCTTGGACTAGAGTAGAAAGAATGATATATTGGGATTTCATGCGAATAGGGAGATTATAAATTGCTGAGAGAGTAGTAAAAGGGATGATAGAGTCTTTATGATATAATTGGGAAATGAGAAGAATACCTTTAGTCATCCAAGCCTTCCAACACAAGGTTTTACCTTGTTTCCTAAGCGAACTATTGTGCCAAATAGGACTGTTAAAGAATTGATTAATGGGGGTAAGACGCGAAATAAAAAAAGGTTTCAGTAAGTTGACTGAATGGGAGATAGTGCTGGGCAACCAGAATTTTGTGGGGGTTAGACATAAATATAATGTATTTATGGGAAAAGGGAGAAATAAATGTTTCTTCCAAAGAGAACCATAGCTTTTGAGGGGCATCATTGAGTGTAGATAAATAGGGATGTATTTGCTTAATGCCAAAAGATTTGTGATAAGTTATAAAGTCAGGGAAATTAACTCCACCTTGTACTTTAGGAAGTTTTAATTTCGAGAGAGAGATTCAGGATTGTTTACCGTTCCACAGGAACTTGGATAGAATTTTATCAATTGAACTAAAAAATAGTTTAGGTATCTTAATAGGAAGTATCATAAGGAAGAAGTTAATGATAGGGAGAAGCATCATCTTAATGGTGCCCAAGCGGCCCGAACACGTGAGATATAACGGAGACAATTTCTGTGTGAGATCTACAAGCTTTGCAGATAAGATTTCTAAATTAGTCCTTAAAGTATCCTTGAGAGTAGTGCAGTACCATACCCCTAGGCATTTAATCTTAGAAGAATTCCAAGATAATCCTGCATCAAGGAATACATAGCCAGTGCAATGAGCCTTAAGTGCTAAGACCACTGTTTTGTCTATATTAAGTTTATAGCCAGATACATCAGAATATAAGTTGAGCTCATGCAGGAATGCAGGAAGAGAAGTGTCAGGGTGAGACATGAACAAAAGAATATCATCAGCATTTGCCATAAATTTGATGTGTGCATCATTAATTTGAAACCCCGTAAATTGTTCAGACGTTTTTAATTGGTATAGAAAAGATTCGAGAGCCAAAATAAATAGTAAAGGAGATAATGGGCATCCCTGACGCATACCCCTTTTAAGAGGAAAAAAGGAGATCGGATACCGTTTGTTATAACCGAGGAACATGGTGAGGAATAAAGAATGGATATAAAATGTCGGAATTTAGTATCTAGTCCATGCCATTCCAATGCTTTCGACAAGAAACCCCAGTAGACCCTATCAAAGGCCTTTTCTGCATCCAATGATAAAGCTGCCAGAGGAATCTTAAGTTTAGATGCCTTGTTAATAATATTTTAAAAAGTACAGGAATTATCTGCTACATTTCCATTAGGGATAAAACCAGATTGATGAGAATCAATAAGGTCAGGTATATATGGGAGTAAACGGAGAGCTAAAATGTTGGCATAGAGTTTACAATCAGTATTAATTAAAGATATGGGTCTATAATTTTTACAGTCAGTCGCATCCCGATCTTTTTTGGGAATAAGACAAATCATGGCCTCCGTAAATGAGCCAGATGCAGAACCTGACATTATAAAGTGATTAAGTAATTGAAAGAGTTTGGGGAAAAGAGACTTAGCAAACTGAATAAAGAATTCTACTGTGAAGCCATCTGGGCCTGGAGCCTTACCCTTGGGGAGAGATTGTAAAGCTGTATGTAGTTCGGTAAGTTGTAGGGGTTGGTCTAAAGATGAGAGGTCAATCTGCAATGGTTCTCTTGGTTTGAGATTAGAGAAATATTGGTTGAGAGATTCAACTGTTGGTATGTGTTCTGGAGTGTACAGGTCCTTATGGTAAGAAGCGAAACACAATGCTATATCTTTATCTCTAAAGTGTTTAACACCATTGTTATCTGTGATAGATTTAATAGTTGTTTTTTCTTTTCTTTGTTTCAAATATCGAGCTAGAAGAGAACCAGCTTTATTGTTACCACCATAATATCTGGCATTTATTTTCAGGAGGGTGCTGCATGCTTGTTCAGTGGTATATTGGTTAAACTCCATTTTAGCTGAGACTAGTGCCTCAAGATGTGATTTACTAGTTTTGTGAGTATAGTATTCATGTTCTAGGGACTTTATATTTTCAAGGATGGAAGTCGATTTTTGTTGAGCAGACTTTTTTTTTGAGTGAGCGTAACTTATGATGAAACCCCTAGAGGCTGCTTTGAATGCATCCCACACAAAATTAAATGATAGTTGATCACTATCGGTGATGTGAAAGTATTCTTCTATAAACTTACTGTAGGAAGCGATAAAAGTAGCATCTGAAAGTAGAGAGTTATTAAACCTCCATGAAGATGTTTTAGAACCATTAAGAAAAAGATCAAGGTCAGTAATCACAGGTGCGTGATCTGAGATCAAAATAGCACCGATTTCAGAGTTGAGCATATGTTGCAATAAACCTTTACTCAGAAAGATATAATCAAGCCTAGAATGGGAATGGTGGGTAGGAGAATAAAAAGAGTATTCCAAGAGGTCGGGATTGCATACTCTCCAGGAATCAGAGAGAGAATGCTGTAAAATAAAGTTTTTAAAAGCTTTGTGGGAGGCATGTGGAATGAAACGTGACGTGGAACGTCTGTCAAAAAATGGATCGAGAATTTGGTTGCAGTCACCACCTGTTAGTAAATTGTTTGAGGAATGTTCAGAGACAATATGTGAAAGATTCTTCCAAAAATTTTGATCTGGATGTGTGGGGCCATATATATTTAGGATAGTAAGAGAAATATTGTCAATTGTAAATGTAGCAAGTACCCAGCGACCTTCTGTATCTTGATGCTGTGAAATTATGGTAGGTTTGAGAGATTTATGACAGAGTATAACTACCCCATTTTTGTTTGTGATGGAAGGGGAGTAGAAAATGTCGCCCACCCATTGTTTTTTAAGCTTAATTGTCTCAGAGTCGTTGAGGTGAGTCTCTTGCAACAAAGCAATGTGGCATTTCAAACGAGCTAGGTGAGATAAGACACGCTGACGTTTAATGGGGTGTTTAAGCCCCTTAGCATTCCAAGTAACAGTTCTAAGTTGCATAACAAGAAGTATTAATAAACAACTGCTGTAAGAAGGAAAAAGCTAGGCATATCAATTTTGCAAAAGCAAAGAAATGGGAAAGAAACAATATAGTAAAGAAAAAGGAAAGGAGGAAGATGACCTACGGAAGTTGTATATACATGGATGTGGCAATACAGAGACTAAAGTCCACGAAAGCTAAAGAGAATAAGATAGAAAGTGAATACCCCGAAAGGTAGAGGGACAGCGGAGAACCTGAAAAGACAGGCAAGAGTGGCTTCAGCACAAGAAAAGTGATATTAGATATTAAAACATATGAAGGCAAGTTTCATGGAGAAAAAAAAAACATACAAACGAAAAATGTACCATTCAGGAGACCAAATAACGTAATAACTACAATAAAGGACTGTGACATGAAAAACAATAAAAATCAAAGCTTACCAGTGGAACGTGTAGGAGAACAGTTTGGATGGTGAGAAAGGGATACGGTTGGGAAAGGAACATGAGGATTGCACAAAGAACACTATCTAAACAAAAAATATATATATATAAGAAAATAAGAATATGCAGAGAAGGAAAACCATGGATATAAATATTAAACAAAAATATTACTATTAAAATGTCCAGAGGAAAAAAAAAAAAAAAAGAAAGGACATTAACCCCTTTGCTGCCAGGCCTTTTCCCCCTCCTGTGCCGAGCCTTTTTTTGGCTATTTGGAGCAGTTCGCGCTTAGGCCCTCATAACTTTTTGTTCACATAAGCTACCCACGCCAAATTTGCGTCCTTTTTTTCCAACATCCTAGGGATTCTAGAGGTACCCAGACATTGTGGGTTCCCCAGAAGGAGGCCAAGAAATTAGCCAAAAAACAGTGAAAATTTCGTTTTTTTCAAAAAAATGGGAAAAATGGGCTGCAGAAGAATGCTTGTGGTTTTTCCCCTGAAAATGGCATCAACAAAGGGTTTGCGGTGCTAAAATCACCAGCTTCCCAGCTTTCAGGAACAGGCAGACTTGAATCAGAAAACCCAATTTTTCAACACAATTTTGGCATTTTACTGGGACATACCCCATTTTTACGATTTTTTGTGCTTTCAGCCTCCTTCCAGTCAGTGACAGAAATGGGCATGAAACCAACGCTGGATTCCCAGAAACCGCAACATTTCTAAAAAGTAGACAAAATTCTGAATTCAGCAAGGGGTAATTTGTGTAGCTCCTACAAGGGTTTCCTACAGAAAATAACAACTGAAAAAGAAAAATATTGAAATTGAGGTGAAAAAAACATCACTTTTTCTCTACGTTTTACTGTGTAACTTTTACCTGCAATGTCAGATTTTTTAAAGCAATATACCGTTACGTCTGCTGGACTCTTCTGGTTGCGGGGACATATAGGGCTTGTAGGTTCATCAAGAACTCTAGGTACCCAGAGCCAATAAATGACCTGCACCCTGCAGTGGGTTTTCATTCTATGCCGGGTATACAGCAATTCATTTGCTGAAATATAAAGAGTAAAAAATAGCTATCAAGAAAACCTTTGTATTTCCAAAATGGGCACAAGATAAGGTGTTGAGAAGCAGTGGTTATTTGCACATCTCTGAATTCCGGGGTGCCCATACTAGCATGTGAATTACAGGGCATTTCTCAAATAGATGTCTTTTTTACACACTGTCTTACATTTGGAAGGGAAAAATGTAGAGAAAGACAAGGGACAATAACACTTGTTTTGCTATTCTATGTTCCCCCAAGTCTCCCGATAAAAATGATACCTCACTTGTGTGGGTAGGCCTAGCGCCCGCGACAGGATATGCCCCAAAACACAACGTGGACATATCACAGAAAACAGAGCTGTTTTTAGCAAAGTGACTTCCTGTAGATTTTGGCCTCTAGCTCAGCCGCCACCTAGGGAAACCTACCAAACCTGTGCATTTCTGAAAACTAGAGACCTAGGGGAATCCAAGATGGGGTGACTTGTGTGGCTCGGACCAAGTTCTGTTACCCAGAATCCTTTGCAAACCTCAAAATGTGGCTAAAAAAACACATGTTCCTCACATTTCTGTGGCAGAAAGTTCTGGAATCTGAGAGGAGCCACAAATTTCCTTCCACCCAGCTTTCCCCCACGTCTCCCGATAAAAATGATACCTCACTTGTGTGGGTAGGCCTAGCGCCCGCGACAGGAAACGCCCCAAAGCGGAACGTGCACACAGCCAAATTTTTGAAGGAAAACAGAGGTGTTTTTTGCAAAGTGCCTACCTGTAGATTTTGGCCTGTAGCTCAGCCGCCACCTAGGGAAACCTACCAAACCTGTGCATTTCTGAAAACTAGAGACCTAGGGGAATCCAAGATGGGGTGACTTGTGTGGCTCGGACCAGGTTCTGTTACCCAGAATCCTTTGCAAACCTCAAAATTTGGCTAAAAAAACACATGTTCCTCACATTTCTGTGGCAGAAAGTTCTGGAACCTGAGGGGAGCCACAAATTTCCTTCCACCCAGCATTCCCCCACGTCTCCCAATGAAAATGATACCTCACTTGTGTGGGTAGGCCTAGCGCCCACGACAGGAAACGCCCCAAAGCGCAACGTGGACACAGCCAAATTTTTGAAGGAAAACAGAGGTGTTTTCTGCAAAGTGCCTACCTGTAGATTTTGGCCTGTAGCTCAGCCGCCACCTAGGGAAACCTACCAAACCTGTGCATTTCTGAAAACTAGAGACCTAGGGGAATCCAAGATGGGGTGACTTGTGTGGCTCGGACCAGGTTCTGTTACCCAGAATCCTTTGCAAACCTCAAAATTTGGCTAAAAAAACACATGTTCCTCACATTTCTGTGGCAGAAAGTTCTGGAATCTGAGGGGAGCCACAAATTTCCTTCCACCCAGCGTTCCCCCACGTCTCCCGATAAAAATGATACCTCACTTGTGTGGGTAGGCCTAGCGCCCGCGACAGGAAACGCCCCAAAGCGCAACATGGACACAGCCAAATTTTTGAAGGAAAACAGAGGTGTTTTTTGCAAAGTGCCTACCTGTAGATTTTGGCCTGTAGCTCAGCCGCCACCTAGGGAAACCTACCAAACCTGTGCATTTCTGAAAACTAGAGACCTAGGGGAATCCAAGATGGGGTGACTTGTGTGGCTCGGACCAGGTTCTGTTACCCAGAATCCTTTGCAAACCTCAAAATTTGGCTAAAAAAACACATGTTCCTCACATTTCTGTGGCAGAAAGTTCTGGAATCTGAGAGGAGCCACAAATTTCCTTCCACCCAGCGTTCCCCCACGTCTCCCGATAAAAATGATACCTCACTTGTGTGGGTAGGCCTAGCGCCCGCGACAGGAAACGCCCCAAAGCGCAAAGTGGACACAGCCAAATTTTTGAAGGAAAACAGAGGTGTTTTTTGCGAAGTGCCTACCTGTAGATTTTGGCCTGTAGCTCCGCCGCCACCTACGGAAACCTACCAAACCTGTGCATTTCTGAAAACTAGAGACCTAGGGGAATCCAAGATGGGGTGACTTGTGTGGCTCGGACCAGGTTCTGTTACCCAGAATCCTTTGCAAACCTCAAAATTTGGCTAAAAAACCACATGTTCCTCACATTTCTGTGGCAGAAAGTTCTGGAATCTGAGAGGAGCCACAAATTTCCTTCCACCCAGCGTTCCCCCACGTCTCCCGATAAAAATGATACCTCACTTGTGTGGGTAGGCCTAGCGCCCGCGACAGGAAACGCCCCAAAGCGCAACGTGGACACAGCCAAATTTTTGAAGGAAAACAGAGGTGTTTTTTGCAAAGTGCCTACCTGTAGATTTTGGCCTGTAGCTCAGCCGCCACCTAGGGAAACCTACCAAACCTGTGCATTTCTGAAAACTAGAGACCTAGGGGAATCCAAGATGGGGTGACTTGTGTGGCTCGGACCAGGTTCTGTTACCCAGAATCCTTTGCAAACCTCAAAATTTGGCTAAAAAAACACATGTTCCTCACATTTCTGTGGCAGAAAGTTCTGGAATCTGAGAGGACCCACAAATTTCCTTCCACCCAGCGTTCCCCCACGTCTCCCGATAAACATGATACCTCACTTGTGTGGGTAGGCCTAGCGCCCGTGACAGGAAACGCCCCAAAGCGCAACGTGGACACAGCCAAATTTTTGAAGGAAAACATAGGTGTTTTTTGCAAAATGCCTACCTGTAGATTTTGGCCTGTAGCTCAGCCGCCACCTAGGGAAACCTACCAAACCTGTGCATTTCTGAAAACTAGAGACCTAGGGGAATCCAAGATGGGGTGACTTGTGTGGCTCGGACCAGGTTCTGTTACCCAGAATCCTTTGCAAACCTCAAAATTTGGCTAAAAAAACACATGTTCCTCACATTTCTGTGGCAGAAAGTTCTGGAATCTGAGAGGAGCCACAAATTTCCTTCTACCCAGCGTTCCCCCACGTCTCCCGATAAAAATGATAGCTCACTTGTGTGGGTAGGCCTAGCGCCCGCGACAGGAAACGCCCCAAAGCGCAACGTGGACACAGACAAATTTTTGAAGGAAACAGAGGTGTTTTTTGCAAAGTGCCTACCTGTAGATTTTGGCCTGTAGCTCAGCCGCCACCTAGGGAAACCTACCAAACCTGTGCATTTCTGAAAACTAGAGACCTAGGGGAATCCAAGATGGGGTGACTTGTGTGGCTCGGACCAGGTTCTGTTACCCAGAATCCTTTGCAAACCTCAAAATTTGGCTAAAAAAACACATGTTCCTCACATTTCTGTGGCAGAAAGTTCTGGAATCTGAGAGGAGCCACAAATTTCCTTCCACCCAGCGTTCCCCCACGTCTCCCGATGAAAATGATACCTCACTTGTGTGGGTAGGCCTAGGCCCGCGACAGAAAACGCCCCAAAGCGCAACGTGGACACAGCCAAATTTTTGAAGGAAAACAGAGGTGTTTTTTGCAAAGTGCCTACCTGTAGAGTTTGGCCTGTAGCTCAGCCGCCACCTAGGGAAACCTACCAAACCTGTGCATTTCTGAAAACTAGAGACCTAGGGGAATCCAAGATGGGGTGACTTGTGTGGCTCGGACCAGGTTCTGTTACCCAGAATCCTTTGCAAACCTCAAAATTTGGCTAAAAAAAACACATGTTCCTCACATTTCTGTGGCAGAAAGTTCTGGAATCTGAGGGGAGCCACAAATTTCCTTCCACCCAGCGTTCCCCCACGTCTCCCGATAAAAATGATACCTCACTTGTGTGGGTAGGCCTAGCGCCCGCGACAGGAAACGCCCCAAAGCGCAACGTGGACACAGCCAAATTTTTGAAGGAAAACAGAGGTGTTTTTTGCAAAGTGCCTACCTGTAGATTTTGGCCTGTAGCTCAGCCGCCACCTAGGGAAACCTACCAAACCTGTGCATTTCTGAAAACTAGAGACCTAGGGGAATCCAAGATGGGGTGACTTGTGTGGCTCGGACCAGGTTCTGTTACCCAGAATCCTTTGCAAACCTCAAAATTTGGCTAAAAAAACACATGTTCCTCACATTTCTGTGGCAGAAAGTTCTGGAATCCGAGAGGAGCCACAAATTTTCTTCCACCCAGCGTTCCCCCACGTCTCCCGATAAAAATGATACCTCACTTGTGTGGGTAGGCCTAGCGCCCGCGACAGGAAACGCCCCAAAGCGCAACGTGGACACAGCCAAATTTTTGAAGGAAACAGAGGTGTTTTTTGCAAAGTGCCTACCTGTAGATTTTGGCCTGTAGCTCAGCCGCCACCTAGGGAAACCTACCAAACCTGTGCATTTCTGAAAACTAGAGACCTAGGGGAATCCAAGATGGGGTGACTTGTGTGGCTCGGACCAGGTTCTGTTACCCAGAATCCTTTGCAAACCTCAAAATTTGGCTAAAAAAACACATGTTCCTCACATTTCTGTGGCAGAAAGTTCTGGAATCTCAGAGGAGCCACAAATTTCCTTCCACCCAGCGTTCCCCCACGTCTCCCGATAAAAATGATACCTCACTTGTGTGGGTAGGCCTAGCGCCCGCGACAGGAAACGCCCCAAAGCGCAACGTGGACACAGCCAAATTTTTGAAGGAAAACAGAGGTGTTTTTTGCAAAGTGCCTACCTGTAGATTTTGGCCTGTAGCTCAGCCGCCACCTAGGGAAACCTACCAAACCTGTGCATTTCTGAAAACTAGAGACCTAGGGGAATCCAAGATGGGGTGACTTGTGTGGCTCGGACCAGGTTCTGTTACCCAGAATCCTTTGCAAACCTCAAAATTTGGCTAAAAAAACACATGTTCCTCACATTTCTGTGGCAGAAAGTTCTGGAATCTCAGAGGAGCCACAAATTTTCTTCCACCCAGCGTTCCCCCACGTCTCCCGATAAAAATGATACCTCACTTGTGTGGGTAGGCCTAGCGCCCGCGACAGGAAACGCCCCAAAGCGCAACGTGGACACAGCCAAATTTTTGAAGGAAAACAGAGGTGTTTTTTGCAAAGTGCCTACCTGTAGATTTTGGCCTGTAGCTCAGCCGCCACCTAGGGAAACCTACCAAACCTGTGCATTTCTGAAAACTAGAGACCTAGGGGAATCCAAGATGGGGTGACTTGTGTGGCTCGGACCAGGTTCTGTTACCCAGAATCCTTTGCAAACCTCAAAATTTGGCTAAAAAAACACATGTTCCTCACATTTCTGTGGCAAAAAGTTCTGGAATCTCAGAGGAGCCACAAATTTCCTTCCACCCAGCGTTCCCCCACGTCTCCCGATAAAAATGATACCTCACTTGTGTGGGTAGGCCTAGCGCCCGCGACAGGAAACGTCCCAAAGCGCAACGTGGACACAGCCAAATTTTTGAAGGAAAACAGAGGTGTTTTTTGCAAAGTGCCTACCTGTAGATTTTGGCCTGTAGCTCAGCCGCCACCTAGGGAAACCTACCAAACCTGTGCATTTCTGAAAACTAGAGACCTAGGGGAATCCAAGATGGGGTGACTTGTGTGGCTCGGACCAGGTTCTGTTACCCAGAATCCTTTGCAAACCTCAAAATTTGGCTAAAAAAACACATGTTCCTCACATTTCTGTGGCAGAAAGTTCTGGAATCTGAGAGGAGCCACAAATTTCCTTCCACCCAGCGTTCCCCCACGTCTCCCGATGAAAATGATACCTCACTTGTGTGAGTAGGCCTAGCGCCCGCGACAGAAAACGCCCCAAAGCGCAACGTGGAGACAGCCAAATTTTTGAAGGAAAACAGAGGTGTTTTTTGCAAAGTGCCTACCTGTAGAGTTTGGCCTGTAGCTCAGCCGCCACCAAGGGAAACCTACCAAACCTGTGCATTTCTGAAAACTAGAGACCTAGGGGAATCCAAGATGGGGTGACTTGTGTGGCTCGGACCAGGTTCTGTTACACAGAATCCTTTGCAAACCTCAAAATTTGGCTAAAAAAACACATGTTCCTCACATTTCTGTGGCAGAAAGTTCTGGAATCTGAGAGGAGCCACAAATTTCCTTCCACCCAGCGTTCCCCCACGTCTCCCGATAAAAATGATACCTCACTTGTGTGGGTAGGCCTAGCGCCCGCGACAGGAAACGCCCCAAAGCGCAACGTGGACACAGCCAAATTTTTGAAGGAAAACAGAGGTGTTTTTTGCAAAGTGCCTACCTGTAGAGTTTGGCCTGTAGCTCAGCCGCCACCAAGGGAAACCTACCAAACCTGTGCATTTCTGAAAACTAGAGACCTAGGGGAATCCAAGATGGGGTGACTTGTGTGGCTCGGACCAGGTTCTGTTACCCAGAATCCTTTGCAAACCTCAAAATTTGGCTAAAAAAACACATGTTCCTCACATTTCTGTGGCAGAAAGTTCTGGAATCTCAGAGGAGCCACAAATTTTCTTCCACCCAGCGTTCCCCCACGTCTCCCGATAAAAATGATACCTCACTTGTGTGGGTAGGCCTAGCGCCCGCGACAGGAAACGCCCCAAAGCGCAACGTGGACACAGCCAAATTTTTGAAGGAAAACAGAGGTGTTTTTTGCAAAGTGCCTACCTGTGGATTTTGACCTCTAGCTCAGCCGGCCCCAGGGGGGGGAAAATGCCCTAAAATAAATTTGACCCCCCACCCCCCCAAACCCCCCCTGCCCAGGAGCGACCCTTGCCTACGGGGTCGCTCCCCCTGCGTGACATTGGCACCAAACAACAAATCCCCGGTGCCTAGTGGTTTCTGCCCCCTTGGGGGCAGATTGCCCTAAAATTGACCAATCTGCCCCCAAGGGGGGCAGAAATGGTCTAAACACAGTTTGCCCCCCAGGGGAGCGACCCTTGTCTGATGGGTCGCTCCCCATCTCTAAAAAAACAAACAAACAAACTAAAAAACACAAAAAACAAGTTTGCCCTGGCGCCTACATGTTTCTGCCCCCCCTGGGGGCAGATCGGCCTAATAATAGGCCGATCTTCCCCCAGGGGGGGCAGAAATGGCCTAAAATAAATTTGCCCCAGAACCTCCACCCCCCCCCATGGGAGCGACCCTTGCCTACGGGGTCGCTCCCCCTGCGTGACATTGGCGCCAAAAAACAAATCCCCGGTGCCTAGTGGTTTCTGCCCCCTTGGGGGCAGATTGACCTAAAATCGACCAATCTGCCCCCAAGGGGGCAGAAATGCTCTAAATACAGTTTGCCCCCCAGGGGAGCGACCCTTGTCTGATGGGTCGCTCCCCATCTCTAAAAAAAAACGCACAAAAAAAAATTGCCCTGGCGCCTACAGGTTTCTGCCCCCCCTGGGGGCAGATCGGCCTAATAATAGGCCGATCTGCCCCTAGGGGGGGCAGAAATGGCCTAAAATAAATTTGCCCCCCCAACCCCCCCCTCGGAGCGACCCTTGCCTACGGGGTCGCTCCCCCTGCGTGACATTGGCGCCAAAAAACAAATCCCCGGTTCCTAGTGGTTTCTGCCCCCTTGGGGGCAGATTGACATAAAATCGACCAATCTGCCCCCAAGGGGTGCAGAAATGGTCTAAACACAGTTTGCCCCCCAGGGGAGCGACCCTTGTCTGATGGGTCGCTCCCCATCTCTAAAAAAACAAACAAACAAAAAAAAAAAACACCAAAAAAAAATTTGCCCTGGCAACAAGAGGTTTCTGCCTCCCCCTGGGGGCAGATCGGCCTAATAATAGGCCGATCTGCCCCCAGGGGGGGCAGAAATGGCCTAAAATAAATTTTCCCCCCCAACCCCCACCCCCCCACCAGGAGCGACCCTTGCCTATGGGGTCGTTCCCCCTGCGTGACATTGGCGCCAAAAAACGAATCCCCGGTGCCTAGTGGTTTCTGCCCCCTTGGGGGCAGATTGACGTAAAATCGACCAATCTGCCCCCAAGGGGGGCAGAAATGCTCTAAATACAGTTTGCCCCCCAGGGGAGCGACCCTTGTCTGATGGGTCGCTCCCCATCTCTAAAAAAACAAACAAACAAAAAACAAACAAAAAAACAAAAAAAAAAATTGCCCTGGCGCCTAGAGGTTTCTGCCCCCCCTGGGGGCAGATCAGTCTAATAATAGGCCGATCTGCCCCTAGGGGGGGGCAGAAATGGCCTAAAATAAATTTGCCCCCCCAACCCTCCCCCTCCTCCCTCGGAGCGACCCTTGCCTACGGGGTCGCTCCCCCTGCATGACATTGGCACCAAAAAACAAATCCCCGGTGCCTAGTGGTTTCTGCCCCCTTGGGGCTGATTGACCTAAAATCGACCAATCTGCCCCCAAGGGGGGCAGAAATGGTCTAAATACAATTTGCCCCCCAGGGGAGCGACCCTTGCCTGATGGGTCGCTCCCCATCTCTAAAAAAGAAAAAACAAACAAAAAAAAAAACACAGAATTTTTTTTTGCCCTGGCGCATAGAGGTTTCTGCCCCCCCTGGGGGTAGATCGGCCTAATACCAATAGGCCGATCTGCCCCCAGGGGTGGCAGAGATGGCCTAAAATAATTTTGCCCCCCCTACCCTCCCCTCCGGGGAGCGACCCTTGCCTACAAGGTCGCTCCCCTTGCGTGACGGCGCAAAAAAAGATCCCTGTTGCCTAGTGGTTTCCTAAAATCGGCCGATCTGCCCCCAAAGCGGGCAGAAATGGCCTAAATACATTTTGCCCCTCCAGGGGAGCGACCCTTGTCCAAGGGGTCGCTCCCCATCTGTAAAACAAAAAAACAAAAAAATCCCTGGTGCTTAGTGGTTTCTGCCACCCTTGGGGGCAGATCAGCCGAATCAAAATAGGCTGATCTACCCCCCAGGGGGGCAGAAATGGGCTAAAATAACCCCCCCCCCCAGGGAGCGACCCTTGCCTAAGGGGTCGCTCCCCTTGCGTGAAATTCACGCAAAAAAAAAAACTCCCTGGTGTCTAATGGTTTCTGCCCCCCTTGGGGGCAGATTGGCCTCATCAAAATAGGCCAATCTGCCCCAAGGGATGCAGAAATGGTCTAAATATAATTTGCCCCCTAGGGGAGCGACCCTTGCCTAAGGGGTCGCTCCCCACCTAAAAAAAAAAGAAAACATAACAAAAGTAAAAAATAAAAGAAATGATCCCTGGTGCCTAGAGGTTTCTGCCCCCCCCTGGGGGCAGATCAGCCTAATAATAGGCCGATCTGCCCCCGGGGGGGCAGAAAAGCCCTTCCCAAAAAAATGCCCCCCATGGGAGCGACCCTTGCCCAAGGGGTCGCTCCTGTTGCGTGAAATTTGCGCAAAAAAAAAACTCCCTGGTGTCTAATGGTTTCTGCCCCCCTTGGGGGCAGATTGGCCTCATCAAAATAGGCCAATCTGCCCCCAAAGGGGGCAGAAATGGCCTAAATATATATTGCCCCGTAGGGGAGCGACCCTTGCCTAAGGGATCGCTCCCCACCTAAAAAAAAAGAGAACATCACAAAAAAAAAAAAAAAAAAAAAAAGCTCCCTGGTGCCTAGAGGTTTCTGCCCCCCCTGGGGGCAGATCGGCCTAATAATAGGCCAATCTGCCCCCAGGGGGGGCAGAAAAGGCCTTCCTAAAAAAATGCCCCCCCTGGGAGCGACCCTTGCCCAAGGGGTCGCTCCCTTTTGCCAATTTCATTGAAAAAAAAAAAATCCCTGGTGTCTAGTGGGGTTTCAAAAGCCGGATTGCAAGCAATCCGGCTTTTGAAACCTGTGAGAGACTTCAAAGGGAAGGAAATACATTTCCTTCCCTTTGAAGCCTCTCGGGGCCTCCCCCATGGGATTGAAAGAGAAATGCAAAAGCATTTCTCTTTCAATCGCGCTGGAAGCCCTGCTTCCAGCGCGATGGGGGAGACCCTGTGACTAATCAGCGTGCGCTCGCGCGCTGACGTCACAGGGGGGGTTTGGGGGGGGTCGGGGGTGGGAGGGGAAGGGCTTCCCCTTCCATCCCTGACTTGGGGGGGTGGGGGGGAACCCCACAGAGGGAGCGCTAGCGCTCCCCCTGGGCTCTGTGCACAGGACGTAATGGTTACGTCCTGGGCACAGCAGCACTGTGCCTCAGGACGTAACCATTACGTCCTGGGCACAGAAGGGGTTAAAGACAAATTACATTATATCTTCAAGTAATTGCAGATGCTCCTAGTTCCATTGCTTCTGTTTTGTGTTGGTTAATAAACATTTGTAGTGCTGAAGGTTCCTCAAACGAGTAAGATTTGTCCTTGAATGTAATTTTGAAAAGGCATGGGTGAAGAAGACCATATCGAATATTCAAGGATTTGAGTTGTGGACATAAGTCCAAAAACTGTTTGCGACTTGCAGCTGTAGCAGGAGAGAAGTCTTGTGTGAAAAACACTTTATGACATGACCATAGCAAAGATCCCATCTTTTTGGCTTCTGAGAGTATTTGCATCAAGTCAGTAAATTGGAGAAAGAGAATAATAATTCCTCTAGGGAGGGCCAGTTGAAGTCTGTGGACCTAAACAAGGTGCCCGTTGGATAGAGAGGGGAGAGGTAGGAGGCAAGCGAAGAATTGAAGGTATTGCTGTTTGAAGGAATGCAATCATGTTAGAGCCTTCAGAACTTTCTGGAATCCCAAAAAGGCGAAGATTATTTCTCCTATTTCTGTTTTCTAAGTTTTCGGTAAGCCTTTTAAGTTGAGCTATGTCTTTAGAGATCTGAGGATTGACAGTGTTACAATCTTCAAAGCTACTGACTCTCTGTTCCAGAGTACAAATTTGTTGTTCGCGTTGGGACCATTGCTCCTCAATACGTTGCAAAAAGGCATTAGTGTCCATCATAAAGGGCTTTAGTGCACGCAATTCCTCCATGACATCATCTAGAGTAAGATGTGTAGGTGATTTTGAGGGAGAATCAAGGTATTTTTTGGGGCGCTTGACGGAGGAGGTGTTAGATGTTTTTTTCGCAATTGCGCCAACAGCATAAGCTGAAGAGGCACTATCCTTTAAAAAGACTGCAGCACTATCCATTGTTAAAGCAGATGGTAGAGAAGATTTAGTTATATGTGTGCGCACCACTCGAAGAGGATCATTAGACTTGGAGAAAGATGATGACTGGCAACTCTGAGAATTATGTGGTCTCCCCATAAAAGCCAGGAGCAATTTGGTAATAGGAAGCCAGCAATGTGAGGTGTTGATGAAATTATATTATGATGAGAAGCTGCTGCCAGAAGTTTCCAACAACAGAGCAAAATATAATAAAAAATATATAAATAGAAAATCCTAAATTATTCTCTCATAACAGACATGACAGAATACCACAAGAGCAAAGCACTTTACTGCACATAGTCAAACAATTGGTGACTAGTTTTAAGGGAACCTTCTGAAAAGGAAAAAATCCCCTCCATCAAAGGAAAGCATTTACCATGTTATGAAGAGCAATTTGAAAGAGCTCCTTGACAAGAGCTGCCAGTGAATACTGAAGGTTGAAAACCTCAGCTAAATGTGTTTGAAGAGAAAGGTCAAAAGTTCAGCTGGCTGTCAGAAGGTAATCAATATTCCATTGCAGAGGAAACTAGATTTGTAGAATCACATCCAGGCAAGCAGTTAAAAGTCAAATAGAAACATCTCTGTGAAAGTTTAGGTTTGTGCAGAGGCTTACAAGTGAAAACGCAAATGACACAGATAAATAATTACCTCAAGCCCTCACATGAAGTCTCTGAAATGACTTAAAAACTCAATGTCTCTGTAAGATAAAGGCATATTTATGCCTGGCAGAGCTCCAGTGCTCAAAAATGTTGAAGAAATTAATCATTTTGATGTGAAAACATCTCCTTCTTTCCAGGAAGTGCTGAAGCCTCCTGGATCTCTAAAGAGCAGCGGCCATCTTGCGTGACCTCCAGCCACGCCCCCCAGAAAACTCAGTCTTGATTGCACTTGCCGATCCCATTAAAGAGTTCATTTACAATACTGACGGTCAATCGCAGATAGATCAGATTGTCATCTTGACTGCTTATGACCTGCAGTGGTCGGTTTCAGACTGCCCTAAATTTACCTGTTGGATATTCTAGGTATTTTCTTGTATCTTGCATCTCTTACTATGTTTAGATTTAGTGGTCACAGGGCAAACTATCTGAGAAGAGACATTATGCCCTTGGCAACATTTTACGGACTTGGCCAAGATGTTGTTTCCACTGCCCCTAGACTGATTAGAAGTATATGTGCATATTAACCTGAACCAGTTGCAACTGAAATGAAAACACTTAGATCTTTAGGGATACAGTCTTCGGACCAATGCTTAACTAGGATTCAACTAGGCCTCGCTGCCATTTTGATTAAGACACCTGCTGCTTAATAATGTTTTTGCATGTTTATTTTTTTCATTTTGACGCAGCACACAACACCATGTGCACTGTTTGTTTTATAATGATATGCTGTTCTCAAAGCCTGTGCGACATCCAGGCTCTTCCTGCTAGCACATGGTAGACAGAACAATGATGAGTCTTTCCATTGTTTATTGTAAAGCAATTGTTATCCCAAATGAAGTTAGGTCAGAAAGAGTTTAAATATATTCATATTAGGGGATATTATTAACATGGTAGGTTTAAAATGCGTTTAATAATGCTGAGCTGTGATTTGCTATCAAAAAGATACATTTGCTCATCAGATACTGACTGTGCCATTGTTCATGGATGTCTATGCTAGAGAGTACTATAAAAAGCCCTTTTTCGGTTATCTACTAGGGATGCCCGATTTCTTTTTGATTTGCTGCACATTTGGACTTAGGACCTGATTATGACCTTGGCAGATGGGATACTCCATCACAAAAATGACGAATATCCCCGCCGTTTTACAAGTTCCATAGGATATAATGGAACTTGTAATAAGGTGGATGGGATATCCATCCCATTTGTGATGGAGTATCCCATCCGCCAAGGTCAAAATCAAGCTCTTAGACTGTTATCCTGATTTTGCTCATTATTGCATCTATTCTATTACCAATAGCCTTTACAGAAATTTATTTTCTTTGTTCTGTGGAATTGACCAGTATTTTTGTCTACCTGTAGGAAAATGGCTCCTTGTTGCAGTTACCCCCCACTTTTTACCTGATATTGATGATGACTTGACTGAGAGTGTGCTGGGACTCTGCTAACCAGGCCCCAGCACCTGTGTTCTTTCACTAAAAATGTACCATTGCATCCACAATTGGCACACCCCTGGCACACAGATAAGTACCTTGTAAAAGGTACCAGTGGTACGAAGGTCCTTGTAACGAGGGAAGGTCCCTATGGGCTGCGCCATGTGTTGTGCCACCCTAAGGGACCCCTCACCTTACACATGCACACTGCCATTGCAGATTGTGTGTGTTGGTGGGGAGAAAAAGGCAAAGTCGACATGGCATCACCCTCAGGGTGCCATGCACACAAAACACTGCCTGTGGCATAGGTAAGTCACCCCTCTAGCAGGTCTTAAAGCCCTATGGCAGGGTGCACTATACCGCAGGTGAGGGAAAAGCTGCATGAGCATTATGCCCCTACAATGTCTAAGTCCGTTCTTAGACATTGTAAGTACAGTGTGGCCATATTAAGTATATGGTCTGGGAGTTTGTCAAAACAAACTCCACAGTTCCATAATGGCTACACTGAACACTGAGAAGTTTGGTATCAAACTTCTCAGAATAATATACCCACGCTGATGCCAGTGTTGGATTTATTAAAAAATGCACAAATAGGGCACCTTAGAGATGCCCCCTGTATTTTATCCATTCCTTCAGTGCAAGTCTGTGCCAGCCTCCCACTGAGAGGCAAGTTTCTGACTCCCGGGGGTGAGAGCCTTTGTAATCTCTGGGGTCAGAAACAAAGCCTGCACTGGGTGGAGGTGCTTCACACCTCCCCCTGCAGGAACTGAAACACCTGCTGGTGAGCCTCAAAGTCTCAGGCCTGGTGCTACAATGCCCCCAGGGCACTCCAGTCAGTGGAGATACCTGCCCCTTGGATGAGCCCCTACTTTTGGCAGCAAGTCCAGAGGGATAATGAGAAAAACAAGGAGGAGTCCCCACCTCAGCCAGGTCCACCCCTAAGGTGGCCAGAGCTGAAGTGACCACCCCTTTGAAAAATCCTCCATCTTGTTTGGAAGGATTTAGCCAAATAGGGATAGGGATAGGGATGTGCTCCCCTTTCCAAAGGGAGGGAGCACAAGGAGGGTGTAGCTACCCTCAAGGGCAGTAGCCATTGGCTACTGTCCTGTGACCCAAACACACCCCTATATTCAGTATTTAGGGGCGACCCTCAACCCAGGACTTCAGATTCTTGATGACCTACAAAGAAGAAAGACTATCTAGCTGAAAAAAACCCACAGAGAAGAAGGAAGACGACGACTGCTTTGGCCCCAGCCTACCGGCCTGTCTCCAACTTCAGAGAACCTGCATGAGCTACGCATCCTGCGGGCCCAGCGACCTCTACCGACTCAGAGGACTGCCCTGCAACTACAAAGGATCAAGAACTCCTGTGGACAGTGAACCTCTCCAACCAAAGAAAGAAGAAACTATCTTTAAAGGGACTCTCACCTCACTCCAGGAGCGTGAGTCCCCACCACTCTGAACCTGATGCCCCAGGCCCTGTCCAGAGAAACCAATGACCGAGAGAGGATCCCCAGGCGACTCTGATGATGTGTCCACCCTGGCTGACCTCCCTCCACCCCAGCGATAACGCCTGCAGAGGGTATCCCGAGGACCTCCCTGACCGCGACTGCCCAGGACGAAGATATCCGACGCCTGGAGAAGCACTGCACTCGCAGCCCCAGGCCTGTGAGAAACCGACCACTGGTTCAGTGGTGACCAGCAGGAGGCCCTCACCCTTGCCAAGTCGGTGGCTGGTCCGAGAAGCCCCCCTTTGCCCTGCCTGCAATGTCAGAGTGACCCCCAGGTCCCTCCATTGAATCCTATTACAAACCCGACACACTGTTTGCCCACTGCACCCGGCCACCCCTGTGCGCTGAGGGTGTGTTTTGTGTGCCTACTTGGGCCCCCCCCAGTGCTCTACTAAACCTCCCTGGTCTGCCCTCTGAGGGTGCGGGTACTTACCTGCCTGCAGACCGGAACCAGAGCACCCCCTGTCTCCATAGGTGCCCATGTTATTTTGGCTCCTCTTTGACCTCTGCACTTGACCGGCCCTGTTTTGCTGGTGCTGGGTGTTTGGGGTTGACTTGAACCCCCAACGGTGGGCTACCTATGCCCTGGAGACTGAACTTGTAAGCGCTTTACTTACTGTATTAACTATACTATACTTACCTCCCCCAGGATCTGTTGAAAATTGCAGTGTCCACTTTTAAAATAGCTTATTGCCATTTTATGAAAAACTGTGTAAATTACTGTTTTGATTCAAAGTTCTAACTATACCTATGCAAAGTACCTTACATTTAATGTACTTACCTGCAATCTGAATCTTGTGGTTCAAAAAATATATTAACAAAAGAATATGGGCCTGATTCTAACTTTGGAGGACGGTGTTAAACCGTCCCAAAAGTGGCGGATATACCACCTACCGTATTACGAGTTCCATAGGATATAATGGACTCGTAATACGGTCGGTGGTATATCCGCCACTTTTGGGACGGTTTAACACCGTCCTCCAAAGTTAGAATCAGGCCCTATGTTTCTATTTAAAAAACCTATTGGCCTGGAGTTCAGTCATTGAGTGTGTGTTCTCACTTTTTGCTTGTGTGTGTACAACAAATGCTTAACACTACCCTCTGATAAGCCTAACTGCTCGACCACACTACCACAAATAGAGCATTAATATTCTCTATTATTGCCTCTGTCAAGCCTCTTTGGGAACCACTGGACTCTGTGCACACTATGGGGGTCATTTTGACCTCAGCGGTCTTTTTTGAAGACCGCCAAGTGACCGTTGTGCGGAAAACCGCCAGTGGTGGCGGTTTGCCGCTCTGCCTATTATGACCGTTGGCAGCTCTCCATCCTTTTATGGACGGAGAGCCGCCAACAGCCATACTGGCGGGAGGCGGGGAAGTGGAGGTTGGTCAACCGCCACGCCAACAGAACACCGCCCAGCGAATCACGTCCTGTGATTCACCGTGGCGGTGTTCTGTTGGCAGTGTGGGGTCGGCGGAGCTGCCCCCATGGCTCCCGTCCCCTCCCAGAGGATCGTCGGACCAGGTAAGTCGATCGCCCGTGAGGGGAGGGGGGTGGGGGGGCATTGGGTGTTGTGTGGGTGCATGGGGGTGTGCGTGTGTGTATGTAGAGGGGCTGTGTGAGTGCGTGTATGACTGCAGGGGGGTTGTGTGGATGGGAATGAGTGTGTGTATGTCTGTGGGTATGTATGTATGGATGTGTGCATGTATGTTTGAATGTGGGTGTGCGTGTATGACTGTGTGTGTGCATGTAGGCATGTATGTCGGCGTGTGTGCGTGTAAGTATGTAGGTGGTGCCTGCGTGCGTGTTGTGTGGGTATGGGTCAATTGATGTTGGGGGTCGGGTGGGGAGGGGGGCCCTGCCACCTTTGGGGGGTTGCAGGGGTGGTGGGAGGGTAGGGGAGGGAGTCGGGGTCGGGGTGAGGGGTGGGGGAGACCCCTATCAGTGCCAGGGAAGAGATTCCCTGGCACTGATAGTGCTTACCGCCATGGATTTCATGGCGGTTCAAAACGCTGGAAATCCACGGCGGTAAGCCGGGTCCAAATACCGCCGGCGGTATAGTGACGCCCGCCGGGCTGGAGACCCAGGTCTCCAGCCCTGCGGGCGGAACGGAGAACCGGCGGATGACCATGGCGGTAACCGCCATGGTCATAATTCCACAAAGTAAGACCGCCAGCCTGTTGGCGGTCTTACCGCCTTCCGCCAGGGTTGTAATGACCCCCTATATCTAATTTTGATATAGTATATACATAGCCAGCTTCCCACACTACCGTAGTGTAATATTTAAAATAAACATTCATTGTTTTCTCTAAATTATCGTACCCAAACTCCTTCTTGAGTCATACCTTTCTTTTCTTATTGACTGTATTTCTGCTTTTGCAATGCTGTTTCAAATCATGTCTTTAGGAACATATTGCCTCACTAATTTTTTAGGTCAACACCTTCCCCAATTCCACATTCAAGCTCTATTATCATGCAGATTGTCTAAGCGATAGCGCAACCTCTCTCTATGTCCACCAGTTTTATGAAGTGGACTAGCTAGACACAAGAATAGTAAGCATCATACCTCAGGAAAGGTTGATACTTTCATTCATTGCGTTTATTTTACAAGTTCTTAGCCAACATTCCAAGAGCAGCTGCAAATCTACAATAATTGAATCTAAGTTGCAGATTTGCAAAGGGTGTCCTGTCGGAGGGACCAGAGGCAGGACAAGTCACAGTTCCACACTAGTATGATATAAACAGAAGGGGGTTTAAAGTATGTATCTGTGTATGGATCCTTAAACCCAATTTGAGACATTTTAGCACATTTGAAATGTGTAGGATTGGATTGAAACTGCCACAGTTATTAGCTGTTTACTAGTGTTAAGAAAAAATAATAAGGGCCAGGTGTGTGAATCTTTTTTCCATTCACAGAAAGTCCAATTAGCAGAATTAGGCAATTAGCAACCTCACAAAAAGCTTTTTGGTATATCTGAAACCCAATTGTGATCTGATCAAAAGTGACCGAATTGCAATTTGAATTTGCGACTACACACTGAATCAGTATTTATAAGGGGCGTCCCATCCACATACCAATTCACAGTGGAATGTATTAATGTCTTGCAGTGGAAATCTGGTTGTAAATCATTAATGTTTTATTGATAACCAAAAGGTAGTGGTGAGGCATTTGCCAAAGGAAGGGGTCTCAAGGGGCTCGTTCCCCTTTCTGAATATTGGCAAAACCATTTCAAAAGAGAAGGCAGTTGTCCTATGGTTGCTTAAAAAAATGTAAGTTAAACTTTTCTTTTTTTTAAGGCACCCCTCTCTCCTTAAAGGAAAACAGGCTGTGTTAAAAAAATTGCTTTATTTAAAAGCAGTCACAGACATTGTGGTCTGATGACCCCAGCAGGCGTCTATCCCTGTGATGGCAGCAAACCATAATAGGTCACAATTTGTGACTTGACTCATTAATATTCAAGGGGAAGGTTGAATTGGGACCCATTATGCTTTTGTTTTTGTGAACAGATCTATTTGTACATTTATACACATTCAGCACATCGAAGAGGTCGAATGGTTTTGGGAATATTATTTCTGTTTCACCTTCAAATGCTCAGTGTAAAACATTACAGTTGGTTTCTCCTGATGTGAATATTTCCTCACTGTTTGACTTTTGTATATGTATCTGATATAGGTTTGTTTGATTTAGTGTCTGGTTGAGTTGAAGGGTGGAGTCAAGCAGAATGAATACGCAATGCTTATGGCTCATTTTGTAATACAAGTTTGAGAACTTTTCAAATATACTCTCTACTCAAGACTAATTTTCAAGATATACTTGATTAATACATTGAAATATTATTTTAAATAATAATCAGTCTTCTCTGCCCAAGGGCCATTGTGTTGTTTAATATCTATTTGTGCATATGTTAGTTTGCAAAATTAGAATGGATTCAGTAAAAGTTGGTGTGCAATTTGCAACCACTTTTGCCCACTCTCTTCTTGGTACACCAATACGTCTGTCCCTAAGTTCCATATTGGCTGTTCTCTAGCTGTATATTTACTTTTCTAGAATTATCAAAGCTTGATACTGAAACAAAACCTACAAAATACCATACCAGTGTACCAATGCCTTTTGAGACTACATTCTGTCATTGTGCAGAGGCATTGCAAATCACTTTGAGAAATGTCTTTCAGATCAGCTCCTTTCTGATTTTAATTTGTGAGGTGGGGTGGGGTGGGGTTAGGTGTGCAGGTGGTTGGGTTTGTGTGTGTGTGTGTGTGTGTGAGAGAGAGAGGGAGAGGGACAGAGAGAGAGTGTAAGTGGGAGAGAGGGATCTTGTTTTCTAGATTCTCGGGTACTCCTCAGACCCATGAAGAAGGACCTAGACAACCACATTCGTGGGCGAAGGTGTGCATCACCTATTTGCCAACTACTTGTTTGTCTATTTCCTCTTCTGCGTTTATCTGCTGGTGGGAGATTGTGACACTCGCACTTCTTAAAGATAGTCATGCACAATAGTAAAATCTAATTTTGTATGCATTATTTATTATTTGGTTATTTATGTATTGCTCCCTTAAACCCAGTGCTCAGCTAGTTGTGGTGAAGGGATCCAGCAGCGCCAGGTGGTATGCAAAGCCAGCGATAACAGCATTGGCCAGTGTGACATCGAGAAGCCAGAAACCTTTCAAGTCTGCAAACCACCACCATGTCCAGGTAACAGAATTCTAACTTTTAACTCAGTACACCATGGCCTGGGACACATTGACCCCTATTGTTTTGTATTTGAGATAGGTTTCCAGATTCTACTTTTGTGTTCTACTCTGGCAGCTGCAATGTGTACCTATTTGGCACAAAATCTATCATTTGAATCAGATTCAAATGTATGGCACTGAAAAATTGAGTAAAAGACAAGTTCAAATACGAGTCCAAATGAAAAAGATATTTTTTCCAAGGATATTAACAATAACATAATAATTTATTTTTAAACAAGAAACATTTATGTCTGTGGCTATTAACAGTGACATAATGAGATATGTTTTTATTTCTTCCCTAGAGACTATGTGGAATTAATCAAATTAAGTTGCAAACAGATGGAACATATAATATAGGCCAGATTTCAAAATGAGAGTCCTGCAAACAGTGAACTTGAATTGAGATACTGGAAGTAATATGCTACATGTATCAAAGTTATGTTTTGCGACTCGCAATTTGTGAGTCGCAAAAACGTATGTAGTATAGTGTCATTGACACTATTTGCAACTCGCAAGGGGGTCGCAAATGCCCACCTCATGATTATTCATGATGTAGGTCGCAATTTGCGACCTCCTTGGGAATGGTGGCCCTCACAGGGATGGTGGCCTGCTGGAGACAGCAGACCACCATGTCTGTGGATGCTTTTAAATAAAGCAGTTTTTCTTGTTTTGAAATGCAGCCCGTTTACCTTAAAGGAAAACGAGATGCATTACAAAAACAAAAAATGAAACGTTTTTGTTTCATTTTTTCAGAGCACCTCTGACTGCTCTGAAAAAATGTTTTCAGTGACATTCACATAGGGGAAGGGGTCCCATGCGAATGTGTTAGCACCAGTGTGACACTGGTGCTAACTGCAATTGTTTTGAAACCGCATTCGCAGTCACAAAACAATCATACATGGGAACACCCCTTCCTAATTGCGAGTCGCAATCCCGTTTTGCGGTTCGGTAAAAAGTTTACCGAATCGCAAAACTGGGTTTGTACATCAGGAAGTGCATTTTGCACGTCGCAAACAGCCAGAGTCGCTGTTTGCAACGTGTAAAATTGTTCGTACATGTGACCCATAATTTGATATAACATGAGGCAAACCACTTTAAAGTAAAATTATTTCTTTAAAAATAGTAGTAAATGTGAGTGTATTAAGACAGCATGTCCATATAAACAATACACTTTTGTCAAAACAATGTATGACCATCATTAGTTAAAATGCAGTTGCTTAAAACTTAATTTGATATACCTTCCCACAGCAATAGAACCCCATAAGGTATCATACAAAGTTTGAAAATACAACTAATGCAGTAAAACTGTGGATACTAAAATCAACAAAAGTCATATCTGGGTCTGTGTTGCTTACAGGGAGTACTTACCCTTACTGAAAGTGCACCCTATTATGGTGAATGTGCTGCTTCCTGGCAAACTGCAAACTCGCAAACCTTGAGGGCTGCACATTAAAGTGAAATAAAGAGCTGCTGCCTCAAAGCCACTCCATCTTTCACAGAAGAGGCAGAAACACACCAGCACATCAAAGAATGGAGAGAGATCCCTTACAAACTACAGCCACCTGCCGACGGATACATGGACCCCATATCCCCTCTCATTAGAGCTGCTCTCCGGGGGTGAATTAACAGTTTGCCCCCTTTTTAGCGGTGTACTGTCAGTGCACTTCCTGAAGTCTTCTTTGCATCTGTGTTATCATTACAGTGTAAAAACCAACAGATTTCAGGGTATCACCCTTCATCAGCCAGGCTAGCTTGATTCTTTTGGCATAGCAAGCACAGGACCCACGTCTGGGCATACCCTTCCCACTTGGGGAGACAAATGCAAAAACAACAGATGATGGACGGAATGCAGAACAAATCAAACATTCACCCCCAGTCACAGTCGTGGGTTTAATCTATCAGTTTTTTTGCTTGCCATGCCATTCCAGTTTGGACCCAGACATATGCAAATCAGTCTTGGCCCTGTTCGACATGGGAACAGTCCCGCCCGAACTGCCAGGCCAGGACCTCCCTGGACCAGAAACAAGCATCCTGGGACTGGTTTCAGGGTATCACCCTTCATCAACCAGGCTAGCTTCAATCTGGGGGCATAGCAAGCATGGGACCCACATCCGGGAATACCCTTCCCACTTGGGGCAACAAATGCAAAAACAACAGTTGATGGATGGAATGCAGAACAAATCAAACATTCACCCCCAGTCATCTGCGTTTAATCCATCAGTTTTTTTGCTTGCCATGCCATTCCAGTTTGGACCCAGCCATATGAAAATCAGTCTTGACCCTGTTCCCCAAGGGAACAGTCCAGCCCAAACTGCCAGGCCAGGTCCTCCCTGGACCAGAAACAAGCATCCTGGGACCAGTTTCCGGGTATCACCCTTCATCGACCAGGCTAGCTTGAATCTGGTGAAATAGCAAACACGGGACCCACATCTGGGCATACCCTTCCCTCTTGAGGCGACAAATTCAAAAACAACAACTGTTGGACGGAATGCAGACCAAATCAAACATTCACCCCAGTCACAGATCTGGATTTAATCCATCAGTTTTTTTGCTTGCCATGCCATTCCAGTTGTATTTTGTAAGTTTGCGACGTTTTTGCATCATAAAATGCAGTGTAACCTTACAAAATACAAATGTATTTTGTACGTTTACGCCGCTTTTGCATCAAAAATGGACAGAAATGCATCAGAAAAAAAGGGTAAATCAGGACCTTAGTGACATTATTCACTAATACGCTGCTTTGCCCGCAGAGTTTGCAACTGTCCTTTCACCATTTACTTGATTGCCCCTTTAACTCTCTCAGGTGCACATTCCTTACCATATTTTAAACTTGTACATGAATTTAGGCCAACTGATTATATGATCTCCTCTTGAAAAACACAAAGTTTTATCCATGCCAGAATCAAGATGCCTGCAATGCCCCCCACAACACTCATGGGTTAAGCTTAAGTCTACCTAGGGCATTGATCAACTGTACAACAGAACACTGAACCATTTCAGGCACCAAGGCCCAGATTTATGGTGGCCTTGCATCATTCCAACGCCACATTAGCATCATTTTCTTTTATAGTAATGTGGTGTTAGAAGGGCAAAAACGCCACATCATATTTACAAAGTGGCATAATGCTTGCGTTGCGCCACTTTGTAACCCCTTGCCCCACATTATGCCTGCCTCAGCCATAATGTATGTAAAGGGGCGTTCCGGCACCAATGGGCCATAAAAATGGCACAACAGAATCTATGAGATTCCTTTGCGCCATTTTTATCACATTTTTTAATGCCTGCTAAGTGTAGGAGTTAAAAAGAGGCTCCTATTGGTTACAATGGACCTCTGGGTGCTTTGCAGGATTAGCATCATAATTTTTTACGCTAATCTTGCAAAGCTCCGGACTAGCATCAAAAATTATAACGCTAGTCCCCCTTACTACCGCCATTGTGCACTATATTTTAAATACAGCGCACACATGGTGGTGTTAAGGGGGAGCTAAGGGGTGCAAGAAAAGTGGTGCTGCAGTAGATGCAGCGCCATTTTTCATAAATCTGCCCCCAGATTTATATGCAAAATTCATGCTTTGGTGTCTTTACGTTAAAAGTGAGAGTTGGAAATTAGGAAAGATGTAGCAAGAAAGAATGGCGTGCACTACAATTGCTCGACATATGCATTTTTTAATAAGCTGCTTATAGAACGTTACACTTTGAAGGTAGAAATAAGGCCTCTGTTTCACAATTTTGGTGCAAAAGATGGTCATGTAGGATATGGTCTGTGCTGAACAATCGAAACCTTATGCGTGGTGATTGCAATTTTAAGATATTTAAAGACAGCATTTGCTATTCAACTGAAACATTTAGTGCTAGCACTTAAATTCTTTGGACCATGGATTTTATGTCCTGCATATTACGCTTGTGAAATTGTTATAATGCTTTTACATTATCGATTGATTATATTTCGAATTTGAGTTTTATTATCAACTGTGCCATATTATGTCTGTTCATGATTATGCCACAAAATGTCCGACTCCCGGTTGCATTGGGCTAAGTGTGTGCACATCTGTCAGTTTCATTTACCCCCACGATTACTTAGATTCTTCTGAAACATTTTAGCTGAGGGTCTCAGGTTTTAGATGTGCCTAATCCAAGCCACAAGCCACTGGATGGATGGTCAAGTCAACCAGCCGGTAGGATCCCTTGATACCATTAAGTTTTTGAAAAGGTGTAATGAGATACAGAATCAGACACAGGGCTTCTGAAGAAACCATGTGTGTTGTTATTGCAACGACTGCTGACACCCAAATGGTTCCCCTACACGGATCATCAGGTAAATCATTGACTTCAATTGTTCATAGCTGCATTAACCCAGTAACATGCGGATTTCAAACTGAAGAATAGGACGGACTGTCAGTTGTGTCTCAAGTCATTTATTCCTTTTAGCAGTGATGAGTTAACTCCGCCATTTATGGTCATTGTGTTGCTTTTGATTTTGACAGGAAAACCTCCGAGTCTTGCATCAAACATAGACACCAGTGATCTGGTTACTCCAAAAATGCAGTGGGTGCCACCTCCGAATGTTCAGAAAAATCCTGTGAACAAAATATCTTCAAGTAAGTTTCTGATCCTACCTATTAAAGATTGACTCCATAGATAGACACATTTCTCCCTCTGCGTGTTGTGTTTCTTAATTCTTAGGGTAGAGTGACGTCTTGAACCATGACTCTAGGAGCTCAACTCCAGATACATTTGATATAGGATTTGTAAATGAAAATATAAGTATTATTTCAAAATATGTTGTGTCAGGATATTATCTAGTTTACAGGCATGTAGCATAGGTGTACACAAGCTAAAGCCACCCAGATTTTCAGGAAATCTGGCTATTTTTGTGTTTCTAATTTAGATTCACTGTATGTGCATTTTTTTAGATGGATGTCTGTAAAGTCTGGCACATCTCTGGACCTCATCAAAGATGATGGACACCCCAATCTAAGAAATACCTATATATAAGGAATTCCAACTTTTAGGCAGAGCTATATATAGCAAATACTGACCATACTTCTTTTTTGTTATTCATGTTATGAGGTTTAGTTCATTTAGAACCATACTCAGGGGAAGCACAAAAAGTGGCTCACTTTGACTACAGACAACAGTGGCTCAGATTGACTACACCAGCTTTCTTAAGCCGCAGGTACTGCTGTATTCCATTCCAGCTGCAAGAAACAAAGGTGCTTGAATAAGTCTGAAATAGATGACTAGGGGCCTCTTCAACACTCTAGGGTAGGCCTTAGCTCATTCCTCACATTTCTGCAAGCGTATATCATCTCAAAAGGCGAGTGGGCGCTTTTATGATACCATTCTGTATTACAGCTCACAATTCTCTAGGTAAACATGAGGATGATTAATTGTCTTGAAATAATTGCCCGACGGGTTCTCCGATGTTTATTATTAGTCATTAAAATAGATGCTCACAGTGGTTTCAAAAGGTGTAGGATGTTTTCTCATACTCAATTTTATAATAGTTTCTTTAATAATTGCTCCCATTCTGATAAGGACCTTCACTTTTGGCTTGAATTGCTCAATGGCGTGTCAGCCTGATGCGCTACTGCCACATTAGTAGCTATTATGGTACATGTGCTGCTAAAAAGATATTGGGAAACCTATAAAACTGTAATTTCTCATCACAATTATCTTATATTAAAAGATAAGCAACATTAAAGTGCTCCATCTATGCAAACTTTTTCTATGCTCGGTGCCTAATGTCATAGCCTTTCTTATGCTGAGCCCTCGCTACGTATTTATTTATTTATTATTTATTTATTGGTTATTGAGTTACCTAGTTTACCTCAGTGCTTCCAACTTAATGGAAACCTTATGTTGCTATTAAGCTATTAAAAAATCGATCAGATTTGTGATTGGGAAAGTGAGAGTAGATGTGATGTATTGGCTAATCTGCCAATCCTGGAATTTGAGAACCTGGGTTATAATGCCATCTCAAGCACTTAACTGTAAAGTGTGTGATTCCAGGAAAGTTATTCAGGGGTTAATTTATAGTATGGTGTACATTATACTCCATTGCAAACACAACAGAGTACCCGGTCCTCCCAAACTGAAGGTCCGCCCGCCCGCCTCATTTAGAAATGGGTGGAAATTAGCTTTTCTTCATGGACCCTATGCTCTGAGAGCCTGATCTGATAGGGACTGTTGTCAAAAAGCCAACTCTCAACCTAATTTATTTAGAGTGGGCAGTCTGATACGTTTTTTTTTCCTGTCTGTCACTGCTAGAAGAAACTTGGTGGTGAGGGACAGAAATAATAATGACCCACACACCCCGGGAGAAAGCGTACAGGGTGAGTGGGTCGTTCAGTTTTTGTTTTTTAATAGGAAACTCAAACTTTCGAATGGACGGCCAAGTCCACTGAACATTTTGTTCCTTGACAGCAACTGTCATGATGGTGTGCTCTTTCAAGCTACAGAATTCACCACTAGGCCTGTGGTGAGCTCTGAATTTAGTGGACAGTAGTCTGTCAGGATGATTGACCTAATGTCCTCCGCCTCCCTGATGGATTAAGTGCCATTCACCAAACTTTAAATCTGGCCCTTAGTCTAGAAATGTAAATGTGGTGTGATGTTGGGAAATTAAAGTGTGTAAATCCCCAAATGATGTAAAATACTCTTTTTTGCACTGCTAGGTTAATGCAATAGAAACTACAATATGTACATAGGATGTGGGAATGGAAGAGAACTTAACTGGGGATAATTTTGGAAGCTCAAATTGAGTAAGAGTGAAACTAGATTGGAAAAACCAGGCAAATGCAAGCAGCCCATTTATGCAGGTACCCTATTGATACCTATGTGTAGTTTTGATTTCAAACCCGATATTATATTCCTCTTATTGTAACAAAATATATCTAAATCCATTGTAACTCAGTTTTATAGGAGCATGCATTTGCACAATCAAATTGTGGTGATAGCCAAGAAGAGTCTTTCATAAATACTTATTGTAATATTAACCCCCTTAGCTGCAGGGCCATTCCATCCCCCAGTGCTGAGCCCTTTTTTGGCTATTTGGGGTAGTTCGCGCTTAGGCCCCCATAACTTTTTGTCCACGTAAGCTATTTGCACCAAATTTGTGTCCTTTTTTTCCAACATCCTGGGGATTCTAAAGGTACCCAGAGTTTGTGGATTCCCCTGGAGGAGACCAATAAATTAGCCAAAATACAGCTAAAATGTTTTAGTTTTTTTAAAAAGGGAAATACGTGCTGCAGAAGAAAGCATCTGTTTTTTTTCCCTGCAAGTGGCATCAACAAAGGGTTTGCAGAGCTAAAATCACCATCTTCCCAGCGTTCAGAAACAGGCAGACATGAATCAGAAAACCAAATTTTTCAACACAGTTTTGGCATTTTACTGGGACATACCCCATTTTTACTATTTTTTTGTGCTTTCAGCCTCCTTTTAGTTAGTGACAGAAATGGATGTGAAACCATTGATGGATACTGGACAGCTAAACCATTCTGAAAGGTAGACCAAATTCTGAATTCAGCAAGGGGTCATTTGTGTAGATCCTTCAAGGCTTTCCTACAGAAAGTAACAGCTGAAAAAAAAACATATTTAAATTAAGTTGAACAAAACAGCCATTTCTGTCTACAATTTCTTCTATAACTTTTTCCAGCTATGGCAGATTTTTGAAAGCAATGTACCATTACTTCTGCTGGACTCTTCTGCTTGTGGGGATATATAGGGCTTGTAGGTTCATCAAGAACCCTAGGTACTGAGTGCCAATAAATGAGCTGCACCTTGCAATGGGTTTTCATTGTATACCGCGTGGACAGCAATTCATTTGGTAAAATATAAAAAGTGAAAAATAGGTATCAAGGAAACCTTTGTATTTCCAAAATGGGCACAAGATAAGGTATTGAGAAGCAATAGTTATTTGCACATCTCTGAATTCAGAGGTCCCCATGCTAATATGTGAATTACAGGGCATTCCTCAAATAGACTTCTTTCTTACACACTGTCTTACATTTGGATGGAAAACATGTAGAGAAAGACAAGGGGCAATAACACTTGTTCTTCTATTCTGTGTTCCCCCAAGTCTCCCAATAAAAATGATACCTCACTTGTGTGGGTAGGCCAAGTGCCCGTGACAGGATAGGCCCCAAAATGCAACATGGACACATACAATTTTTACATTGAAATCTGAGGTGTTATTTGGAAAGTGCATAGCTGTAGATTTTGGCCTCTAGCTCAGCTGGCACCTAGGGAAACCTACCAAACCTATACATTTTTTAAAACTAGACACCTAGGGGAAGTCATAATGAGGTGACTTGTGGGGCTCTCACCAGGTTGTGGCACCCAGAATCCTTTGCAAACCTCAAAATGTGTCTACAAAACACTTTTCCCACACATTTAGGTGCTGCAAAGTTCTGGAATCTGAGAGGAGCCTCAAACTTCCTTCCACCTAGCATTCCCCCAAGTCTCCCGATACAAATGGTACCTCACTTGTGTTGGTAGGCATAGTGCCCGCAACAGAAAACACCCCAAAATGCACCATGGACACATCAAATTTTTACCTTTAAAATTTATGTGTTTTTTGGAAAGTGCTAGCTGTGGATTTTGGGCTCTAGCTCAGCTGGCACTTAGGAAAACCTACCAAACCTGTGCATTTTTTAAAACGAGACACCTAGGGGAACCCAGGAGAACTTGTGGCACTCTCATCAGGTTCTGATACCTAGCATCCTTTGCAAACCTCAAAATTTGGCAAAAAAAACTTTTTACTCATATTTCGGTAATGGAAAGTTCTGGAATCTGAGAGAAGCCACACATTTCCTTCTACTTAGCATTTCCACAAGTCTCCTGATAAAAATGGTACCTCACTTGTGTGGGTAGGCCTAGTGCCCACGACAGGAAATGCCCCAAAACACAACGTGGACACATCACATTTTTCATTTTTCTAATGAAAACAGACCTGTTTTTTGCAAAGTGTCTAGCTGTGGATTTTGGCCTCTAGCTCATCTGGCACCTAGGGAAACATACCAAACCTGTCAATTTTTGACAACTAAACACCTAGGGGATTCCAGGATGGGGTGACTTGTGGGGCTCATCCTTTGCAAACCTCAAAATGTGACTAAAAAGTGCGAAGGTCTGGAATCTGAGGGAAGACACAAACTTCCTTCCACCCAGTATTCCTCCACATCTCCCGATAAAAATAGTAACTCGCTTATTTGGGTTAGGCCTAATGCCTGCGGCAGCCAAGGATCCAAAACACAACATGCACATATCAAAATTATCTGATTTAAAACTACCTGTTTTTGCAAGGGGGGCACCTCCGTTTTTGGTTCTGGGCTTGGCAGCCATCTAGGGAAACCTACCAAACCCAGACATTTCTGAAAACTAGACACCCGAGGTAGTCCACAAAGGTGTGGCTTGTGTGGATTCCCCAAAGTTTTCTTACCCAGAATACCCTGCAAAAGTGAAACATTGAATAAAAACTCTATTTTTCCTCGCATTTCTGTGATACAAACTACAGGAATATGCAGGGATCCACAAAATTTCTACCACCCAGCGTTCCCCAACTTGTCTCAATAAAAACTCTACCCCACTGGTGTGCCTGGTCTTACTGCCCGTGACAGGAATGGATCACACAACAGTCAATGGTAGTCCTTCATGAGGGTTACTGTTGACCCTGGGGTGATCCGCTCCTGATGCAGGCACTAGGCACAGCCACACAAGTAGGGTAGCATTTTTATCAGGACAAGTGGGGAAATGCCGGGTGGTAAACATTTTGTGGATCCCTGTATATTCCCATAGTTTGTGTGACAGAAATGCGAAGAAAAATAGAGTTTTTATTCAATGTTTCACCTTTGCAGGGTTTCTGGGTCTTTGGGGAATCCGCACAAGCCACACCTCTGTGGACTTCCCTTGGTGTCTAGTTTTCAGAAATGTCTGGGTTTGGTAGGTTTCCCTATATGGCCGCCGAGCTCAGGACCCAAAACGCAAGTGCCTGCCTTACAAAACCAGGTTGTTTTTGATACATAATTTTGATGTGTCCACAAATATGATTTGGGTCTTTCCTCTGTGAGATGATAGGGGTTACCAAAACCATGTAAGTCATCCAGCAGGACTGCAACATGGGTTTTGCACTAACCGCATTTTGAGCATAAGGCCCAAAAATATCTTCAACTGCACCAGAGAAGCGGGAGTCTACAGGCGTGCTCTAGAACAGGGCCCTAGAATGCCTCTGTGCTCCCTCAGAAATTGTTCGGAATGCAAATTTGTTTGCTGAACAATTTGCTTAAGAAAGTCGACATCTAAAAAGAGTAACCGTAGTCAGTTGGCAAAAATTTGGCTGTATCTACTTTACATCCAGGGTCACAGGTAAAATGTGGAATTTGGGACTGAACTAAATTGGGGGGGGGGCTGCCAAGAGAGCACTCTCTGTGCTTGCCGCCACACGCACCTGCTCTCTGGTTCGGGATAACTCACTGCTGTCCCGCTGCACAGACTGTGCTTGCGAAGGAACAGCACGACTATCCTCGTCTCCCTCAGAATAACTGGAAGAGGTGTCATCAGATGGGACTCTGCAGACTGAAAAATCACTCCCAGATTCTGCTCCATTTTCCTCTCCCTCAGATGCTGCCTCAGTATCGGATGTCTCAGTCTCTGATCCTGCCTCAGAGCTGTCCGCCATAACCCGAGTGACAGCTTCAGGAGCCGTCATCCAACGAGATGCCATCTCTGCTACTGGCTAAACTGTCCCTCTAAAACACTAGCAACACAAAAGCATGATGGACGGAGTACTGAACAATGCAAACACTCACCCCCAGTCACGGACCTGGGTTTAATCCATCGTTCTTTTGCTCACCATGCCACCCTAGTTTGGACCCAGCCATATGCAAATCAGTCTTGACCCTGTTCCTCATGGGAACAGTCCAGCCTGAACTGCCAAGCCAGGTCCTCACTGGACCGGAAACAAGCATCCTGGGACCGGTTTCAGGGTTTCACCCTTCATCAGCGAGGCTAGCTTAAATCCAGTGGCACAGTGAGCAAGGGACCCACGTCTGGGCATACCCTTCCCTACTTACTACCTACTTATGATTCAACCCCACGCTTTTTCAACCACCACCGCCTGTCTCTTTATCTGTCTCTTGCAGATTCTTTTTCATCCCAGCATTCTCCTTTTTCACTGTTTTTAATTAATTTTAGTTAAATATATGTAATGAAATATGTATAAAATGGAAATCAAAACCGGCTGTAAGCTTCCACTTCACGCAAGTGCTGTAGAAAAATTGTTGGATTAAGCTTCTTGCATTTTTAGGTTGATGTGGTCACTGTGTAAGAGGAAGATGTGTAGGCATGTGCTTCTTCTGTTCCCTTCATGATACCTCCTTCTGCCCGTACTGGAATGTTAGTTCTATATGGAAGTTGAGGATCTCAATCTGTATATATGTGAACATGGATATAAAATGGATGAGGAATCTGAGTATGGAGCTACCTGGCTTCTGGTGGGGCTTCTAGATGTACACACATCATCATGTATACTGTACGTCTTGGTAAAGGAGCTGTCGGCATGAGCATAGGTACCCAGCATCATTGCACAAATATTTCATTCTAAATACCCAACTGCGCTTAGGGACTTGAGACAAGTGGAAGAGAGGCGTCTCCTTTCACTTGTTAAAGGATCAGCCCAAGCTCTCTATGCAATGAAGAATATACAAGTAGATGTATACAATCATTCCATTGTTGTTCACTCACTATGTATATCTTTTTCTTTGCAGAGGAGCCGTGCCAGGGGGACAAGTCAATATTCTGCCAGATGGAAGTCCTTGTCCGCTACTGCTCTATACCTGGCTACAACAAGCTCTGCTGTGAGTCCTGTGGTAAAAAAACCTACACAACCAGCCTGCCGCCAAACTCTGAGCAAGCAGCTTTGAAGAGCAGAGTTCCAAATGGGGCCATCATATCAACTCCCTTTGTACAGACGCCGTCTCTCCCAACGGTTCTGAGTAAGTTGGTGACTGTGGCGACTAGAGCTTCCACGCCCATGAATAGCCTCCAGGCTGCCCAAGATGCTCCAAATGGATCTGGAAGAGCAGAAGCAAACAGGACCTCAATGACAGAGTCTGAGGACAGAAATATCTCCACTGTGGGTTCAGAGAGACAACTTAGCCAGTTTGCAGCAATGGCTGCCAGGCATAACCCAGAGGAACACTGGGACAGTCCTGTTTTTCTTTGGGGCAAAACTTCAGCTAAAAACCACAAAAAGGTCAGCTTGACATTATCCCAGGACGCAACACAAAGAAGAAAGGAAGGAAATGACACTCAAGGGGGTGTGCGCAGTTCTCCTGTGGTGACATGAGTCCACAGTTCCCATTGAAACTCTCGGGTGTATCAAGGCATCCACATGAAAGACAAAATCTTAAACAGTAGTAACAAACACAGATTTTTTTATGCTTTGACTCTAGCACTTCTTCAATTTGCAAAAAACAAAGGAAGATCACTCTGGTGATCACTCGGCTAAAAGAAATGATAGCCAGTGTTCTTTGAGACAACGAAGCACAGTTCAGTTACCTCATAGTGCAAACTGAGTGCACTTGATATTTTCCTAAATGTTCCATACGCAGGTGGTTGAACAAAGTTCTTCTAACAAGTGGTGCTATACTTAAATTATAAACACATGCTGTTAAGCTCAACGTTAATCAAGTGGTGCTGTTTTTGCATTAAAAAGGACTGTTCAGAACTTGTAATCCATCTTGGATGAAGGAAGTGCAGCTGAATTACGTTTTTTTTTCTTACCCTTTTCATCCCAGTACAGTCATGTTTGGTTCGCAACAGGTACCTCTGTCCACCATAATTCCTATTCAGATTAAGATAGACTTTTGAAGTAAGGTGCAAACCAGTTGGATGGAAAGAGATAGAGCAAAGGATGACAGTGAATCAACAATGAGGCAAGCACACTCCTATATTATCGAACTGCTTTTTTGTGGCCTGACATACCCAAGGAATTAGAAGTGCCTGTTTCAACCAGAGTGAAGGAGGGAGAAGCTCATCTCAAAACACCTTGAGGAATAGTGAATACATAATGTTTTAGATGTTTGATTGAGACATTTTTAACTTCCCTGCCCAACATAAAACAGTCAGTTTTTCTCAATCAGGACAGCTTTGGGCCCATTGTTAGTCATGGAATTAGACATGCCATTTTTAGTTGTGGCCAATATTTTCACATTGTCATGTTGAACTCATTTCTTCTTGTTAAATCATAACGTATTTGTACTATCCTATGACATACTGATGGAATGTTCTGTATGAACAGGGATGAGAATTGCACAGCTACATCTGGATCTCTTACTGAAAAACCAGCAAATGGAAAGTGTTGACAATGAATTATGTTGTCCTGCTTGACTGTTTGGGATCATACAAGGTGACGTCTTCTGCAGTGAGGCAGCATGTTCTGGGTGTGCAGAATGTGAATTGCTGGGGATATCAAGCACTATTTTAAGCAGAAAATTAAGACCAAAATGTGGCTAGGAAGGAGAATTCGTTACTAAAACTACATTTTCGAAAAGCCAAGGGTCTAGGGAAATATTCCATGGGAATGTGATTCTATTACAATGGCCTAGGTCTTGATAGCCAGGATGCAGCTATTCCGGAAGTCTGTATTTTTTCACGAAAAGTGAGTTTGGCAGGTGTTACGCTGTAACATATTGGTGTATTAATGAAGGCATATTCCCCAAGAATAAACTGCTGAAAAGAGAGACATCTTGTGACAGATTGGGAACAGAGTCTCAGTCCCCATTCTAGGGTTAGAATCGATTTTATAACCGGCGAAACAGAAAAACACTTATTATGGTAAATCTGTATTACCAGATTGTGTGCTATTGTAAATGAAAGTCAGTTCGGAAGTTTTGATGTCAGTTTAGGAACAAGCTCAACAAGTGGCATGATGTTATAGAGGGCAGAAAGAAATCATTTAAATCTCCTTATTTTCACTTGAGAGTTTTGTTATATTGTTGCTATCGGTGTAACTGGTAATGTAGCATCTACTTTTTAAAATGTATGTTGTGCCTTTGAAAGTGATCTCTTCTTGTGATTGTAGTGGTCACTGAAAGCCATTAACGCACAGTTTAGCATTGCCTGCCTATAGAAGATGTAACTATTAAGCCATGACTGCATCAATGTAGTGCCTTTCATGGAGTAGGTAACCACGACAGTGCCCTTCACGAGGAGGATGCGAGTCCATATAGGGCCCTGTCCACTTCTCCCATCGGCCGCTGATCTGATGTGTACGCATCATATCAGCATGCCGTGCATCGCGTGAAGCTCATGGTCAGTTTACATTCCAGCGATGCACAGCTTCTCAAAACCACACAAACATACACCATAACCAGTTGGACTCAAGAAAATGTAATGCTGCTCAAAGGTACTCCAGGCTGTGGAAAGTTAAGAAGTAAGCGGCTTACAGCAAATAGATAGCCAAAATGACTCCTACACATTATACAGTGGATCTAAAACAAGATCAATACGAGGAATCAGCTACGGTCTCTCCATTATCAGGGTTTCTAAAAGGCCACTACACCTGTTCACCACACCAAATAATTGATTATACAAAGTAAAATGCATCGGCAGAAAAAGCACACTGCTGTGCTGTACAAAAATACAATACATTTCCTCCCCAAAATCATTAAAATAGACCACCATTTCCCTTTGCCTTTAAAAGCCATATCAGAATCGTAGAACAGCCAGAAAATGAGTTGACATTTTCATAGAGGAACACTCAAAAGTAAAACTACTTCCATGCCTATATCATCCACTTGTGCTTTGAGTCACCCTTACGTTGTACAGCAGGCAAATGTATTTTCAGTAACTAGGAACTTATTAGGTGACTATGCGACGTATAAACGCTTAAGAAGGAGGTTAATTAAGGATTTAGTTCAATGATTGGTTTCTGGTAGATGTCCCCGTAGTGCTTATCATGCACACTTCTAAAAAAGAGGCGGGACAAACTGAATAGCGGTTAGCCACTGTGATTTTAAGTCCTATGTTTAAATGTTTAGTTGATCTGCAAGAACTGCCATAAGAGGCTTTTGTCAGTTTTTACATGAAACTCTCTTATTTCAGTCACAAGATCTTGCCATCAAATTAAAGACTGCAAAAATAGAGATCCAAAGAAACATTTCAGGCAGAAATATTTTCCTATCTGTTGTCAATCAACTAATGAAATTGTAAGTGCCAAGCAGCAGGGTGGAAACATGGTGCTCGAACCACCATAAATGTGATTTTCTATTGCAATATATTATATTTCACGTTGACATGTATAACGTTAAGGAGCTTTACAGTGAATGTTAATTTATAGAAGCCAGACACAGTTTTAGACAGTAAGAATAAACAGCTTCCACTCTACCACCAACCGGTTTTGATCAGTCCATTAGTTCAAATGAACTTAAGACCAAGTTACCATTTTGTACCTTATGGGGAAGATAGCCATATACATTAATGAACGTTAGTTCAGAGGATTCAGCTCCAACCATCATCTCTGAATATTTGTGCTCATGATCTTCCCTGCCTCAGGAAACTTTCACAAAAAATAGACTGATAGTGCGTTCCTTTGTAAGAGGACACCTCGACCTGCTCGTGTTGTCTACATGAAATAGAGAGAGGCAAATTGTACTGAGGTGTACACTGTAGACTGTCGGAAAGCGGAAAACCAGTCGCTGATGAAGTTTCCATATTAGAATTAAGGCCCTGAATTATACTTTTTGACGCAAACCTGCTCTAGCACGGGTTTGCGTCAAAAAGTTTACCAGCTACCGCCATTCGTACATGCCAGCCGGGCGTCATATTTAAGGAATGACACTAGCTGGCGCTAAGGCCCGGTTAGCGTCAAAATAAATGACGCTAACCGGGCGGTGGAGGCGTAGGGAAGAATGGAGATTGTGCATCAAAGAATGGTGCTAGTCAGGTTAACGTAAAAAATATTGACTCTAACCTGACTAGCGTCATTTTCTGATGCACAACCCCCATGGACATGAACATGACATGACATGACATGACAGGAGTCATGCCCCCCTGCCCAATAGCCATGCCCAGGGGACTTCTGTCCCCTAGGCATGGCCATTGGGCACGGTGCCATGTTAGGCCCCACTATGGCACTTAAAAAAAAAATAGAAATACTTAACTGGACCTACCTTGGTGGGTTCCCCCATCCTTGGGTGTCCTCCAGGGGTGGGTGGGGGTGCCAGGGGGTGTCCCTGGGTGCAGGGAAGGGCACCAGTGGACGGCTTCCATGGTCTCCGACCACGGAAGTGAGCCCACAGGTCCCCTAACGCCTGCCCTGACCCAGGTGTTAAATAATGGCACTAAACAGGCTTAGCGTCATTATTTAAGGCCCTCCTCCTCCCATGCGTCATTTTTGCATGGGAGCATAAATAAGGCACAAATGCCTTAAAGTCATTTTTTTACTAGGGACGCCTAGCTTGCATCTCATTGAAACAAGATAGGGTCCGACGGTTAAAAAAATGAGGCAAACTCCATAACTTTGATGCTGGACGGGTCTAGCACCAAAGTATAAATATGGAGTAAAGTTTGCGCCGGATTTGCGTACAAAAAAAATGACACAAATCCAGTGCAATCAGAGTATAAATATGCCCCTAAGTGTCCAAGTCACTTGTGTATAATGACATAATAGTCGGGGTATGCCATAAAGCATGTGTAACTCTTTCCATAAACTTACCAAGACAGGAAGTGATGGCAAAGCATTTGGAGTATTTACCCATCTATTTTCAGTTCTTCAGATCTGCAGTTGGTCACATTAAAATGTGATTCCGGAGGGAATGTTCTGTTCTTTGGTAATGTCCTGGCATATCTGGTTGGGATAGTGACCCCCTTCTTGGTCTTGCAGTGTCAACTTACATTTTGTCCCTAGTACTTCTGGTACTATGGAAGCTACCTAAGTACCCCATTTTACAGGGCTGACTTTAGCTAATTCAATTAGTTAACTAGGTTGTGGTCAATGGAAATCAAAAATGTTGCTTCTTGTAACCTCAGTTAATAAATGCTTGATTGTTTGTGTTGAAATATGTCATACGTTTTGAGACCAGGCTAACAATGTTCAGCATTTTAAACATTCCGGCATTGTTGTGGACCATGAATATGTAATTTGTAAATTTGGAAGACTGAAAAATACTTTAGTTCATCTCTTATTCCATCAAAACTACTGTGAATTCAAATGAGGCAATTGAAGGGGCGTGTTTTCTAAAAAACTAGAGCCTTTTAATTTTAGTTCAAGCAGTCTAAACTGTTGTTTTATCATGTATCTCTAAATACATATATAATTTGTGGAGACAAGTAGATACACCTAAAAAATAATGTAAGCAATATTCAGATGGGCGTAAGTAGCCACATGAAAAAATGCTTGCTGGTTCTGCACTTCTTCACCAAGATCATAATGTTAACAGAAGGGACCTTACACACCTTTTGACCATCTGATCAGGTCACAGAAAGTAACTGCACATGGCCTTTATCTGATGCCATAGTAAAATTTGGCTTAGTATGCCATTTTAATATGCTGAAATCGAATGAATAATATTAATATTAGTATAAAACTCTGGAAAACCAGGAAAACCGGAATCACAACACCATTATATGTAATGCAAAGGTGCATTACAGTGTCAAAAGGAAGAATTAAGAACAATAATCAATCAACTGTATATCAAACGTACTGGAGTATTATAGCCGCATTCCCCATATTTTCTTATGTTTTAGCCACTGGATTCATAAACATATTGTTCTGCTCCTGCACACCAATTTATCCTCTGGACCCATTCTCCCATAGGGGGTGGTCTGGTACAGCACCACTGTCCCGATACATCACTTCTAGCCAATTTGTTTTAATTAGGGGGCATGACTATGTTGTGTAGAAGAAGGTTCCTGGTGCAGTGCACCTAAGGCAGTTGGGGGCTAGTCCCTGTTTCATTCTACTGAGCCACAATGGGCTATGTAATAGACTCTGTGCAAGTACCTTTATTGTATAAGGAGAAACACGGTGGAGGTTGCCAGGGTTCTGGGGGCCATCTTTCCTCTGTTGTGTCAACCTCATCTAGGAGACCAGTGTATTGTGCCCACCTGTCCCTCAGCGCCACCATGGGGTCAGGGATGGTGTTCACTAGTGATCGGTATAGTTTTGAGATAGTTTTACTCCCAGTTGGGGATAAAGTGGATGAGATTCACTTTTTTGATCCATTTCTCACGCAGAGAACATACTTCCAAAACGTGTACAGCAGTTGCAACTGAAAAATAGATAGTTGACCCAACAAATGCCTCTAGTAGAGCTTTCTGTGTTTCCTTTCTGGCACACAAAGTTCTCAATGAAGAAGAAACTGACATATGTGCATTGCCTGTACATTACAAGCAAAGCTGGGATATGTCTCCAGGATGAGCTTCTTCCATGGAGAATGAGAAAGGCTTATCACAATAAAACCTTCTAGTGGCATAATGTATTATTGTGCAGAAGAGGCATCCAATGAAGGGATACGCCCAATTAAAATGGTGTTGTTTATTGGTCACCTAAACAGTATTAAAATCATGATAATCAAATAAAACTAACAGCAGGCTTCATCTATATAGTTGTGAAATCATGCCATCCCCATTGGTAATAAAATGGTGTTCACAAAAAAAACAGAACATATTGTCTCTTTTCTGATAAGATCTTAGTTTCAGAAACATTCAGTCCACACCAGAAATAGACATACACCATCACTATGCAATTGTGTGCTTTGTTGCATTTGGTATACCACACCCATTAGCCAAATCTACACCTACACCACAGCCATTGCCAAAACCTACACCTATGTACATGGGTTAACCTTTCCTCTGATTGTTTTAATAACAGTGTATCATCAAAAACGTACTGCCTTCTCCAGCACACATTACAGGTGTGTCACAATAGATATTCCTACATTAGGTGACTGTACCTCATTTTAATATTCAGAGGTAAGAAAGCACCCCAGATCTGACGGCAACCACAGATTCAATGAGACTACCTCATGAGCCAAAGTTCTTGCTAATTGTGATACAACACTAAACTGGAACAAATGGCTGCTTATCTAAGGCAGGATTTTAGTATTTTTCAGGGGCAGGTTGTGCTGTGTATTATCTACCATTTATTTCAAATGGTGCTACCAAGTGTGTCTTAGTATCCTCAGTTTTAGGAGCTTCTTAGGATTCTGTCTTCTAGGTGCTGTATGAGGATCGCACTGACCGATAATATTTGAGCCTTATCCCTTATCCCTTATCAACACAGGAAAGATCACATGATTGACTGAACATCTCAGCATATATGAATTACTTTTATTTTTTTCTACAGCCTACTTGTAAGTAATATTTTCTATAATACTACATCCAGTTGGAGTCGTGTAGAACATTTTTGAAGCAGCCCAAATAAAATTACATACTTTAACTCATACTTTCCAGATTTTCAATAGTTTTAGGCTTGCCAGTCTCTCAGTTCTATCCACATAGACTTTCCTTCCCACTTGGGATATGGGCTGGAGGGATGATTGCCCTTCATTGGACTGACACCACCGTCATTCATTCCTGCTGTTTACCGGTGTCCAATGTTATGGGATTTGTATAGTTTTGTACATACAAGATTCAGAGTTTTAAATTTTTAATATTTATTAATTTTGATGTTTTGGAAATTTCACCTGTGTATAAATGTACTTTCCTTTTGTGTTTTGGATGAAAAAAATCCTAGCAAATAAAAATATATCATGTGAGTTATGAGTCTCGTGTTGCTGCCACTGTGGTTGTTAAAATCAGGTGGTATGTAATCGAACTTTGGGTGTGTTTCTATCCAACATGCACATTATGAGACATTGCAGTCCAGGCTGAAATTAGATTGAAGATACCAAAATGTGAGTCACAGAAACATTTCTTTACACCACTTATGTGGTAAGAGAGATTTTCATTCTGTGGGTGTATGTGTTTTGAAATCAACCTTGCCACAGGTACGTAGTTTGTGGTGTGTCAGATCTTGCAGTGCATATGTATAGTGTGAAATGTGGCAGGTTAAGTTACTGGTAGTGTTACAATTGTGTGACCACACACACAAGGACCATGCATTGGGGAAGAATTTCCTTTCAAAGCCCTTACCTGCACAACAAGCAAATGAGTCCCTTTTCTGAAGAATAAGTCAAACCTAAAATTTATCATCACACCGTCCTCAAATTCCTTATACCTGTATTAGATTTTATGACTATTCAGTTACAGCCAGCAATGATCACCATGGGATTGTTCACCACTTCCTGCTCATCGGGCACATTTTGATGCAATCTTACTTGGTCCGCCCCTCCTGCCTATTCAACAAATTAAACTTACTTAACACATATGTCTGTATTTTCCTGGAGATTCAACAAGGTCATTTCACTACTAAGTGCATGTATGTGTTCCAAGAGACAAGCTTCTCACTATTAAAATGCATTTTATCTGAAGGTGTGTGTGAGCTCTATCTCACTTTACCATTTCTCCTTCTTCACGTTAGTTGGCAGAGTCCCTGAGGGCTTATTTGATGTATTTCCCATTTTTGCTGGGGCTTGTGCCAATCTACAGCTGATTTAAAAAAAGTTACAAAAACACTATGGAACGTCTCAGAAAAGAGTAGCCACTGGTGTTCTAGCCAGATGGATTTCTGAAATGTGGCAATTGACTCTGGGGCCCTCACCACTTCCAGACCAATATGTCAGAGTCCTAGGAATTTGGATTCTAATGGCAGATCTCACACCGGATCAATGCCAGTTTTTTTATCTAAATCTCTTAAAGCTTATTCTCCCATTTCTGCTTTTCTTACGTAAAGTCCATGCTGTCCTAGTCCCTCTGACACCACAACTATATGTTACAAATTTCATACATGTGGATGAGCTAAAACCTACATTATTCCTAGAATGAAACTACCAGGACAGTCATATCCCTGTAAGCCAGACATAAAACGTATATCTCCCTGGAACTAAATTATCTGTATTTGCTCCCTCTCAACAAGAGAATTATTTTGAAGACTTTTAGTATGATTCACTGAGCATTCTGCAAAATGGTCCCCCTTTCCTGCTCAATTAATGTCATTAGCACTGGCCACCTTGCTTATTGTGATCCACATCACACCTAGGGTTGTCGCAGCTCACATTTCAATGTCTTTGTTACAGTGCCTTATGCTTCCAATGATTTTTAATACATTAGAAAATCTGTATGCATTTTGTGATGGAATGAGACAAAGTGGTGCTTCATGGGTCCTCTCTTCTTGGCTCTGCAGGGATTAGAATCAAAACATCAACTTGCAGTTACTGAAGTTAATGATCTGGTATTTATCAGAATTCACATATCACTGCCATGCAAAACACCTCTGCTCAATACTTTTAAACTTGGACACAATGGCATGGCAATATTCCTTACCGGTGGGAGGGGGGTTGAGCTTTGGAGTGGTGGAGTGTTTGCTGAGCATGCATTATATAAATATAACACCATGCACAACTGACCCACAATAATTACTGCTCTGTTATTCTTAGCTGCTTTTCTACATCCATGAGCAGGCCCTAACGAGAGAAAGAGATAGCGGGTAAGAGAGAGAGAAAGACAAAGAGAGAACAAATCTCATCTGCTCCTGTGCTGTACATTGTACAAAAGCCACTTCTCTAGGCAACCGCAGTGTGTTAAGCAAACCCATGACATATTTGCCTTTCTTAATGCAGAAGCCAGCGGAAGTTAAGAAATCCCTCTGGGATCACAACTGCTCAGCACCTCGCCAAAACTGCACTGACTATCATTGTAAGTGGTAACACTCAGGCTGTTGGAAAGGAAACATGTATTAGTAAGAGCAAACAGCAAAAGCCTCCTTCAGCGCTCCTCGCCCATCTCTCATGCATGAACCATCCACAATCTCTTCTAAAGGGATGTCTCGAATGCCAGATCTTGGCTTGATACACCATTCAGTGACTTCTAGACAGTCATGATCAACCCAATCATCATCTGCACCATTCACTGGAAGTGACAAAAAAGTAGGAGGATTCAGTACATTGCAGTGCTTTCAAGATACATTCTCCATGACTAAAATCACTTGCTCATAGTGAGTCTGCTGTTTGTCATGTGGTGTGTTCAAGTGTGGGTCAACAAGGGTGCAACTGAATGTGGAACTATTACAATAAGTGAGTTTCCAATAACAATGTCTTAGCACTGTTGGACACTGACACCCACTGCAGGACCCCCCCCACCACGCCATTAGACGTCCTGACAGTGCCAGGAAATACTGGATCAAGTGTAGCAAAGAAAAAAGCTTCTGTCCTTTTTGCTTCACCATGAGTCTGTGTCAAAACAGACAAAGTGCACCTGTCACACTTGTGGCAAAATACCACAAAATCCTTCTCAAAACCTGGGTTTACTTATCCATAACAGCAGGAGAAGGCACATTCATCCTTGCAGCTCTCTGTGGTTCACCTTTTGGACAATCTATGGCCAATATCCATTCTGATCACACAACTTTACAAACCACATTGTCAAAGAAATTATTCAAGACATCCCAAAGCATTTTTAAGTCTTCACACTTTTGTCCAATGCAGGACTCCATAGATTCAACACCCACAGAGTACACATGCTGCCAAGACTGTGGTCCCCCGCCAAATTTATATGCGGGCAGATCATAGATTTAATCATGGCAGAGACTGTGGAGTAAGGCCTGTCAAAGGCAGCCCTCTAATTCCACCCACCTGATTTAGATGGGCTGAATTAGAGGTCAGTTTTCATTGCCCATCACCGCCTGGAAAATTCTGGCAGGAAGGGCAGTGAAAACTGCTAAATGCTCCCCTCACCAGAGGAGAGGACCCCCATGGTGAAGCAAGCATTTTTCTATTTTAGTTTCAAAACGAAACTAGTTTGGTGCACAGCTCCATCATGTTGGTGCAGCCCTGTACCAAACTATAATTAGCATTGAATAGAACCTCAGTGACAGCAATTCCTGCCAATGTTTTGGAAATAACCACCAGCTTGGCGGTCATTTCTAAAGTTGTCAGGCAGAGTATTCTCTGCCTGGCAGATGTTAAGTTCTCCGTCAGGCCAACACAAATTACTTCTCCGCTAAAATATATATCAGGCCTGTTAGAAATGGGGTTTTTGGTTGGCAGTCAGGTTGCCCTCTGTCCAAGCAAGAACCCTCACTCTAGTCAGGGTAAGACACACACAATCCAAAATCAGCCTGTGCTCACCCTCCGGTAGCTTGGCACGAGCAGTCAGGCTTAACTTAGAAGGCAATGTGTAAAGCATTTGTGCAATAAATCATACAACACCATAGCATAACACCACAAAAATACACCACACAGTATTTAGAAAAATATATAATATTTATCTGGGTATCTTCAGGTCAAAACGATCAAAGTTGCAATACGAATTTGTAAAGATATCACTGAGAAGTGATAGAAAGTGTCTTAAGTCTTTAGAAAGTAAACAAAGTCTCTTTCAAACACAAAGTACCTGGTTTCTGGTGGAAAATCTCCTCAGAGGGCCACAGGAGAAGAGGTGCGTGGAAAACTGGTGTGTGCGTCGATTTCTCCTCAGCACACACGGACTTGCGTTGTTATTTTCCACGCGGGGAGTCGGGCGTCATTTTCCGGTGCGCGGACAGTCTCTTACTGTGGTTTGCGGGGAGTACCAGATGTCCCGGGTCTGTGTGTGGATTTTCCTGCTTGTTTTCCGGCTGCGCGTCGTTCTGCGCGGCTGCGCGTCGAAGTTTCGATCTCACGGCAGGCGTTGCGTCGATTTCTCTGGCGGAGTCGGGTGGCGTTGTCCTTGCGAGGCCGTGCGTCAAAGTTTTGATCTCACGGCAGGCGTTGCGTCGATTTCTCCCGGGAAGTCGGGCGGCGTTGTCCTTGCGAGGCCGTGCGTCAAAGTTTCGGTCGTCCCGAAGACGTCGCGTTGATCAGCGTCGCTGTGCGGCGTTTTTCTTGCCGCGGAACAAGCTGTGCGTCGAAAAGTTCGGCGCACGGAGCGTCCAAGAGGAAGAGAGAAGTCTTTTTGGTCCTGAGACTTCAAGGAACAGGAGGCAAGCTCTATCCAAGCCCTTGGAGAGCACTTTCACAGCCAGACAAGAGTTCAGCAAGGCAGCAGGGCAACAGCAAGGCAGCAGTCCTTTGTAGAAAGCAGACAGGTGAGTCCTTTGAGCAGCCAGGCAGTTCTTCTTGGCAGGATGTAGTTTCTGGTTCAGGTTTCTTCTCCAGCAAGTGTCTGATGAGGTAGGGCAGAGGCCCTGTTTTATACTAAGTTGTGCCTTTGAAGTGGGGGTGACTTCAAAGAGTCTCTAAGAAATGCACCAAGCCCCCTTTCAGCTCAATCCTGTCTGCCAGAGTCCCAGTAGGGGGTGTGGCATTCCTTTGTGTGAGGGCAGGCCCTCCACCCTCCCAGCCCAGGAGGTCCCATTCAAAATGCAGATGTATGCAAGTGAGGCTGAGTACCCTGTGTTTGGGGTGTGTCTGAGTGAATGCACAAGGAGCTGTCAACTAAACCTAGCCAGACGTGGATTGAAGGGCACAACAAGATTTTAGTGCAAAGAAATGCTCACTTTCTAAAAGTGGCATTTCTAGAATAGTAATATTAAATCCGACTTCACCAGTCAGCAGGATTTTATATTACCATTCTGACCATACTAAATATGACCTTCCTGCTCCTTTCAGATCAGCAGCTGCCACTTCAACAATGTATGAGAGCAGCCCCAATGTTAGCCTTAGAAGGGAGCAGGCCTCACAGTAGTGTGAAAACGAATTTAGGAGTTTTACACTACCAGGACATATAACCACACAAGTACATATCCTGCCTTTTACCGACACAGCACCCTGCTCTAGGGGTTACCTAGGGCACACATTAGGGGTGACTTATGTATAGAAAAAGGGGAGTTCTAGGCTTGGCAAATACCTTTAAATGCCAAGTCGAAGTGGCAGTGAAACTGCACACACAGGCCTTGCAATGGCAGGCCTGAGACAAGGTTAAGGGGCTACTGAGGTGGGTGGCACAACCAGTGCTGCAGGCCCACTAGTAGCATTTAATCTACCTGCCCTAGGCACATGTAGTGCACTCTACCAGGGACTTACAAGTAAATTAAATAGTCAATCATGGATAAACCAATCAGTAGTACAATTTACACAGAGAGCATATGCACTTTAGCACTGGTTAGCAGTGGTAAAGTGCCCAGAGGTCAAAAGCCAACAACAACAGGTCAGAAAAAATAGGAGGAAGGAGGCAAAAAGTTTGGGGATGTCCCTGTCAAAAAGCCAGGTCCAACATGACCCCCTTGCAGCCTAAAGCCAGGGGAGAACAATCACTATCCTGATGTACTTCCCTGTTTGAGGCGACAGAACAAGGACCCAGGCCCACAACAGCAGGGGCATGCTCCAGTTCTTCGCCTTCCTGACTCCAATTGGATCACTCTGTCCATACTCTCAGGGCCCACTAAGCCAACCCATGGGGAACCTTTCTCCTTACCTGCGGATCCCATCTGTGCAGCACCTAACCTTACTTTGCTCACAGATGTATCCCAGGAGCAGGATAGTACCACCATGACCAACACAGTGGTGTTGCCCACTCTACCCCCGGGGTGTGACACTTGTCCCCTCCCCAGGGATAACTCTGTCCACCCGGACAGCAAGCCACAGTGATTACTGACAGCTGCCAGGGATGAGAGCCAGGCCCCAGGCCTCTCAAAGCTCTCCAACCACTGTGGCTGTGGAGAGTGGGGGGCGGTAGCCCCAGGTGCTGGGCACCCTTTAACCACTCTCCCTTCCACCAGGTCAGGGATGACAGCCTGAACCTGGTCCTCCCCTCTGGGGCGGTACCCCCAGAGTCCAACATGGTCAGGGTGCTTACAGAAGTCGCCCTGTACCATTCCTACACCAGTGCAGGGCTGTTAACCTGCCACTGGCCCTCCAACCTGGGGCCTGTACCTTCAGGTTGGACTAGGGCCCGGGGTGAGGCTTCCCTCCCCCTGCCCTCCCTTCTGGGGTCCAGCACCCTCCAACTAGGAGTGGCCTCCTCAGAAGACAACATGGTAGGGGCACTGTTATCAGTAGCCCCTCCCTCCAGGTCCGGGGGGACACCCTGAACCTGGTCTTCCAGCCCAGGGTCTGTACCCTCAGACTGTTTCACTGCCTGGCAAACCAGGACTTCCTGGGGGGCACACCTACCTCCCACCAGGTCAGAGTTTAACCTCTGCACCTGACCATTCAACTCAGAGTCACCACCCTGAAGTTGAACAATTGCCTGGCACGCCAGGACTTCCTGGAGGGCACACTGACCCTCCACCAGGTCAGAGTTTAACCTCTGAACTTGGCCATTCAACTCAGAGTCACCACCCTGAAGTTGAACAATTGCCTGGCATGCCAGGACTTCCTGGAGGGCACACTGACCCTCCACCAGGTCAGAGTTTAACCTCTGGACCTGGTTCTCCAACCTAGGGTCACCACCCTGAGGTTGGGCAACTGCCTGGCACGCCAGGGCTTTCTGGGGGGCACACCTACCCCCCACCAGGTCAGAGTTCAACCTCTGAACCCGGTTATCCAACCCAGAGTCAGCACCCTGAGGTTGGACAACTGCCTGGTACACCAGGACTTCCAGGGAGGCACACCTACCTCCCACCAGGTCAGAGTTTAACCTCTGAGCCTGGTGCCCCAACCCAGGGTCACCACCCTGAGGTTGGGCAATTGCCTGGCACGCCAGGACTTTCTGGGGGGCACACCTACCCCCCACCAGGTCAGAGTTTAACCTCTGAGCCTGGTTCCCCAACCCAGGGTCACCACCCTGAGGTTGGGCAATTGCCTGGCACGCCAGGACTTTCTGGGAGGCACGCCTACCTCCCACCAGGTCAGAGGTTAACCTCTGAACCTGGTTTTCCAACCCAGGGTCACCACCCTGAGGTAGAACAATTGCCTGGCACGCCAGGACTTTCTGGGGGGCACACCTACCCCCCACCAGGTCAGAGTTTAACCTCTGAACCCGGTTATCCAACCCAGAGTCAGCACTCTGAGGTTGGACCACTGCCTGGTACACCAGGACTTTCTGGGGGGCACACCTACCCCCCAACAGGTCAGAGTTTATCCCCTGAACCTGGTTAGCCAATCCAGAGTCACCACCCTGAAGTTGAACCATTGCCTGGCATGCCAGGACTTCCTGGGGGGCACCCTCACCCCCCACAAGGGACATACCGTCCCCAAGGGTCACACAAGAGTCTGGTTGGCGCAGGTCTCCCGACCTCTGCCCATCCGGCAGAGTCTGGGTTTCCCCCAAACAAGAAACGGTTTCACCTGGGTCATTCCTGGGGGGCTCTGCTCTCAGAGCTGTCCCCTGACTCTCAAGGTCCTCCACTGGGGTCTGCAACCCCCTCTCAACCCTATGTCTGGACTTCTGCACCCCCTCACTAGGAGGGGTACTGCCAGACACCAGAACTGTTGGGATGCTGGCTACAGTCACCCCCCCAAGTTCTTCTGATACTGCGGGGCTTCCCTCAAAAGATGGCCCTACGGTACAGGCTAGGCTTCCCTCCTGGTGTTCCCTCATGGAACCCTCTAGGACCTGGGACCTACCTGGGACACTACAATCCTTTCCCACCTCACTCGGTTGGGAACCACCTAGACCACTCCCTTCAGGAGCACCCCCAAATGCCTCTTCAGACTCTCTGGTACTCACCCAGAAGTCTGCCTCCATTGTAAGGTCCCTGGGGTCAGAGAACTCACACTCCACCTGGTGTTGGCGTAGGTCTGGAAAATGAGGACCAGACATATGCTCTCAAGCAATTACATCACTCTGCCCTTCACATGTATTAACTACAGTACCCTTCACCCAACCACCCAGTAACTCAACCTTGGAAAAGCACTCTACTTCACCCTCCTGAGACTGGTGAGACAGTATCTGTCTGTCCCTGACACTCAACCCATACTCTTCTGGGATGTCTCTACACTCTATATCCAGGACGTCCACCAGGGGGGAACCCTTTTCTCTGTCACTCTCTGCTAGAGTCATTAAAGTGTCCCTCCCCCCAGTAGGAATATGACTCCCTGTGCCAGTTCCCCAATCCTTCTCAGGGACCCTGTGCATAATGGGAACTACCTCATACCCTTGAACCGCCTGGGGAGTGTCAACTCCCTTCTTCAAGTTGGGCACCACATCTCTGGGCTTGTGCCCTCCTTCAGCAGTACTAGATGCAAGATTTTTGTTGCCACCATCTGAACTGGACTCAGCCCTTCCGGCCTCCAGTTTCAGCTCTTTACAGCTCATATCTTTAGCTGCAATCTTTTCTTCTTCCAGGGCTAAGAGTCTTTTTGCCTCAACCTCTGCAAGATACTCCTCTAACTGTTGCTCCTGTCGCCTTTGACCTCAGAGCCATTCATCTATTTCTGGGTCACTGTCCAAATCTGAGTAGTCTTCCTCCTCAGGTGCGTAGTCCTCCTCCTCATCTGAGGGGTACTTAGTCATTTGGTTTCTTGCTGCCTCTCTCTCTGCCCATCTTTCTTTCCCCCAGACTATGTAGTGATGGAGCATCTCCGCCTTAGTAGATCTCCTTGCTACAGGAAGGCCCCATTTTCTGCAAAGCTTCCTTAGGTCAGCCTTAGTGAGGTGGTCAGTACGAACAAAGAATGAGTAGGTACACAATCCCATTCTGATAAGATCTCATCAGCAAAAAACTAAATTCAAAGTCCAAAATATCAATAGTATATCCAGGAGGACATCAGAGAACCAAAAGCCAAAAAATGATGAAAAATCAAGTTGACCTTCAACTGTGGGTAGGTAGTCAAATACTTAGCTATTGTATGTCACTGCACAAACACAAGTCCTATCCTCACCGCTGATCAAAAATGTTAGAAATGGGGTTTTTGGTTGGCGGTCAGGTTGCCCTCTGTCCAAGCAAGAACCCTCACTCTAGTCAGGGTAAGACACACACAATCCAAAATCAGCCTGTGCTCACCCTCCGGTAGCTTGGCACGAGCAGTCAGGCTTAACTTAGAAGGCAATGTGTAAAGCATTTGTGCAATAAATCATACAACACCATAGCATAACACCACAAAAATACACCACACAGTATTTAGAAAAATATATAATATTTATCTGGGTATCTTCAGGTCAAAACGATCAAAGTTGCAATACGAATTTGTAAAGATATCACTGAGAAGTGATAGAAAGTGTCTTAAGTGTTTAGAAAGTAAACAAAGTCTCTTTCAAACACAAAGTACCTGGTTTCTGGTGGAAAATTCCTCAGAGGGCCACAGGAGAAGAGGTGCGTGGAAAACTGGTGTGTGCGTCAATTTCTCCTCAGCACACACGGACTTGCGTCGTTATTTTCCACGCGGGGAGTCGGGCGTCGTTTTCCGGCGCGCAGACAGTCTCTTACTGTGGTTTGCGGGGAGTACCAGATGTCCCGGGTCTGTGCGTGGATTTTCCTGCTTGTTTTCCGGCTGCGCGTCGTTCTGCGGGGCTGCGCGTCGAAGTTTCGATCTCACAGCAGGCGTCGCGTCGATTTCTCCCGGGAAGTCGGGCGGCGTTGTCCTTGCGAGGCCGTGCGTCAAAGTTTTGATCTCACGGCAGGCGTCGCGTCGATTTCTCCCGGGAAGTCGGGCGGCGTTGTCCTTGCGAGGCCGTGCGTCAAAGTTTCGGTCGTCCCGAAGACGTCGCGTTGATCAGCGTCGGTGTGCGGCGTTTTTCTTGCCGCAGAACAAGCTGTGCGTCGAAAAGTTCGGCGCACGGAGCGTCCAAGAGGAAGAGAGAAGTCTTTTTGGTCCTGAGACTTCAAGGAACAGGAGGCAAGCTCTATCCAAGCCCTTGGAGAGCACTTTCACAGCCAGACAAGAGTTCAGCAAGGCAGCAGGGCAACAGCAAGGCAGCAGTCCTTTGTAGAAAGCAGACAGGTGAGTCCTTTGAGCAGCCAGGCAGTTCTTCTTGGCAGGATGTAGTTTCTGGTTCAGGTTTCTTCTCCAGCAAATGTCTGATGAGGTAGGGCAGAGGCCCTGTTTTATACTAAGTTGTGCCTTTGAAGTGGGGGTGACTTCAAAGAGTCTCTAAGAAATGCACCAAGCCCCCTTTCAGCTCAATCCTGTCTGCCAGAGTCCCAGTAGGGGGTGTGGCAGTCCTTTGTGTGAGGGCAGGCCCTCCACCCTCCCAGCCCAGGAGGACCCATTCAAAATGCAGATGTATGCAAGTGAGGCTGAGTACCCTGTGTTTGGGGTGTGTCTGAGTGAATGCACAAGGAGCTGTCAACTAAACCTAGCCAGACGTGGATTGAAGGGCACAATATGATTTTAGTGCAAAGAAATGCTCACTTTCTAAAAGTGGCATTTCTAGAATAGTAATATTAAATCCGACTTCACCAGTCAGCAGGATTTTATATTACCATTCTGGCCATACTAAATATGACCTTCCTGCTCCTTTCAGATCAGCAGCTGCCACTTCAACAATGTATGAGAGCAGCCCCAATGTTAGCCTTAGAAGGGAGCAGGCCTCACAGTAGTGTGAAAACGAATTTAGGAGTTTTACACTACCAGGACATATAACCACACAAGTACATGTCCTGCCTTTTACCCACACAGCACCCTGCTCTAGGGGTTACCTAGGGCACACATTAGGGGTGACTTATGTATAGAAAAAGGGGAGTTCTAGGCTTGGCAAATACCTTTAAATGCCAAGTCGAAGTGGCAGTGAAACTGCACACACAGGCCTTGCAATGGCAGGCCTGAGACAAGGTTAAGGGGCTACTGAGGTGGGTGGCACAACCAGTGCTGCAGGCCCACTAGTAACATTTAATCTACCTGCCCTAGGCACATGTAGTGCACTCTACCAGGGACTTACAAGTAAATTAAATAGTCAATCATGGATAAACCAATCAGTAGTACAATTTACACAGAGAGCATATGCACTTTAGCACTGGTTAGCAGTGGTAAAGTGCCCAGAGGTCAAAAGCCAACAATAAAAAAAGGTCAGAAAAAATAGGAGGAAGGAGGCAAAAAGTTTGGGGATGTCCCTGTCAAAAAGCCAGGTCCAACAAGGCCCTAAATGCCAAATTTGAGATTTTACAAGAGGCATACTGTAACAAAACTGAATCTGTGAAGATAAGAAAAAATTGGGTTTGCAATGTTTTTTTCATCATCAGTTCATCATAAAGGAAGTCAAGCCATTTTGGTTAAAAACTGAAGTAGTTTCTTGTGAGTGTGATGATGATGGTCATTGGATATTGGTGAAAATCTGAAGCGGATAAAGGGGGTCATTCTGACCCTGGCGGTCCATGACCGCCATGGCGGAGGGGGGCGGAAGCACCGCCGACAGGCTGGCGGTGCTTCCTGAGCGATTCTGACCGCGGCGGTAAAGCCGCGGTCAGAAAAGGGGAGCCGGCGGTTTCCCGCCGGTTTCCCGCTGGCCCAGGGTATCTGCCATGGCGGCGCTGCTTGCAGCACCGCCATGGGGATTCCGACCGCCTTCCCGCCAGCCTGTTTCTGGCGGTGTCCACCGCCAGAACCAGGATGGCGTGAACGGGTGCCGTGGGGCCCCTGGGGGCCCCTGCACTGCCCATGCCACTGGCATGGGCAGTGCAGGGGCCCCCTAACAGGGCCCCACAAAGATTTTCACTGTCTGCTTTGCAGACAGTGAAAATCGCAACGGGTGCCACTGCATCCATCGCACCCCTGCAACTCCGCCGGCTCCATTCCGAGCCGGCTTCATTGTTGAAGGGGCTTTCCCGCTGGGCCGGCCGGCGGTCTTCTGGCGGTCGCCCGCCGGCCCCGCGGGAAAGCCAGAATGGCCGCCGCGGTCTTTCGGCAGGAACCACTTTGCGGGCGGCGACCGCCTCGGTCAGAATGACCGCCAAAGTGTATTTAACACTTTTGAATATATATGGACTAGTTAATCCTGATCGTTATTTTTGAAATTGCATTAGGAACAAGTTGTCTACTATTCCAAACCCTGGTAATATTTTAATGATGATTTTAACCACTTAAATTACCCATTTTTAGACAGAAAATCTAAATTTAATATTGTACCTGCACAATCTTCTAAAGGTTTCCATGCAGCAGTGTCCTCCTGATCTTTATATGACTTTTTGAGAGCTTATAATCATGATTCATTTGAATTTTCTTATTATTCTAAAACACATGCTTCCTTGTCAAGGACTGATTATATTTTGTTTTCTAAACCTGTATCAAAACGTGTATAACCTGCTGAGGTGAGTGTTATTTTTTCTATCAGATCATGGTTCTATTTTTTACTTCCATATATGCCTCTGACATTACTACCAAATCTAAAAGATGGAGATATAACAATCACCTTCTCTGGGATAGTTAGGACCAGATTTACTCAAAAGTGGCGCAGTGCGGTGCTGCGCCAAAATTGGCAGTGCTGCGTTGCATCACCTTAGAAACGCAGGGATGCACCGTATTTATTAGAATACAGCACACACCTGCAATGGCGCTACATTGAGATGCCTAGCACCAACGCGGTTGATTGTTTATATGTGGGAAGGTGTCTCTTCCTGCACATAAACAATCACTAATGGTGATTAGGTACTTCTGTGTGTGCTGCAGAATGCAGCACAGACAGAAGTGCCAAAGCGTCATTTCGAAATGATTGTTTATGTGCAGGAAAGGACACCTTCCCGCACATTAAGAATCATTTCTGGCATTTTGCTTTTTCTATGTGTGCTACAGAATGCAGCACATATAGAAAAAGCAAAAACCGAGGAGGAATAAAAGTATTTTTCCTTGTTGTGCCTTGTTAACGCCACTTCTCGGGTGACCAGAAAGTGACCAGTTTGTTGCAGAGGTCTTGCGATGGGAGGATGTTGGTGGCTTCGGAGAGAGAGGATTGGTGAATTCATTGATTACCGTGAAGTGTTCTCTCGTGTTGTGCAGGGAGGTGTTGATGCGTTCATGGAGTGGAGCTTTTTTTGGCATTTTTGAAGCGTTGGTGATGGGTGGCAATGACGGCTCTGAAAGAGGTGAGGTCTTCGCTGGTTTTGCTGTTTCTCCATTTCTTCTCTAGGAGTCTGCAGGTGCGTTTGGATTCTTGGAGTTCGACGGTGACCCAGCTGGCTTTTTTTTGGGACGGCCTTGACCGAAGTTGGTCAGAGGGGGAGGGAGGTGGGGGGGTCCGGGCAGCGGGAGAGTGGGAAAATGCTTTGCAGGGAGCAGAGGGGCAGGTCGCAGGGGCACAAGCGGCATGGGAGGGAGAGGCAAACAGAAAGGTAGAAAATAGTAGAAGAGAAAGAAAGAAGAAGAAAGAACCAGAACAAGGTAAAATAGAGGTAAAATGCAGAAGTAAAAAGTGGGAGCAAGGAGAGACAGAGAGACGGAGATACTTGTAGATGTCCACTAGGCCACAAGGGATGGGGCGCAGGCAGGAGCCTGCGGGCGGAGGAGTGCCTCGAACTGAGAGTCAGGCAGACTCTCAGTTCGTTCCCTGAGGCAGAGGCAGCAGCAGCAGGAGGAGCTGGGGAGAGCAACAGACGCTGGCCAGGAGGTCAGTGGAGTCCTACAGTCGGTCAGGTGCACCAGTGGTTTTTATATTCCAAGTATTTACCAAATAAACTTCTTAGCAGTCCCGGGTCATCAAGGTTTGGGCCCTAGTTACCGACACAAACAAATTTAACCCCTCCAGAAAACCTTTCCACTATTACCCATCTTCGTTTATCGTCCACCTCATATCATCTGCAACTCTGGGTTTGTGGCTCTAGGATGGTCACCCATTTCATTACATGTCATGAATCCACTGTTGTTTTGATACACGCTCTCTCATTTCGGTGCCTGACAAGTGTGACTCCTGCAGCACCACCGGGCCTGCTATAAGTTATCTTATCTCCTGCAAGATCACCTTTTGCCTATTTCTAACCCAAAGACCATTTACATTCCACAACATAAATTTAATGTGTTGACTGTGACTATTCATAACCCTAATTTGTTTCATATGTGGCTACTTCTACAACACTGTATCTTACCCATTTCAAGCTGACAATTGACGGCTTATGCTTGATTCTATTAATGGTGATGAGGATAATTTTTTTTGATTCAACACAGTTTTCTTTTCTTACCCCTTCCTCATTGTTTCTCCTTTCCTGCCTTTGTCTCTCTCTAGCTAGGGGTTATAATTTAATGATGAAAAGTAAGACCAACCCCCAAAATGAGTGGCTATGCACTTTACCTGCATGGCCACCAAAATTGAAACATTGTTTTTTCTGAAATGCACTTGTTCTGAGGCCTGTCGTGCTTTCAAGGAGTACATCCCTATGTTTGTATGCTGAGTTATATTCCCATTGGTAGAGTGGCTATGCAGCCTAGCAGCACTTGAAAGCAATGGTGTCCTGAGAAAAGAACAAAGGAAGTGGGTCTAAGGCGTTGGGAGGACAACGAAGGAAGGCTTAAGCCTGTCTCGACGCTTGGTTTCATTTTAGTGGTGACCAGGCATGCACAAAACTCATTTTATGTGCTTTTGCGTAATTACGTGAACTTTCTGGAAAACTATGTTAAATTGTTAGTCATTACAATAAATGGAAAACCAGCATTTGGCAAAATGAAAAACCATACATTTTGGATGCAAGGACACACTTCATGCTAAAAATGTGCAAAAAAACACAAGCCCCGTGAGCAACAGACCCTTGCATTCTGTTATTCAAGTTGCTCTGGCGTACTTGCCCTATATTTTTACTGTTAAGGTACATAATTATGTGATGTGGCATAATAGCATAATTTCACGAATTTTGTGTAACAGAGTAACATTAAATTACCTAGATTTTGCCAGTGTAAAAAATGTTTTGCCTGGGCCTACCACTTTGCAAGGAAAAAACTCAAACACAATCCTCTTGAATCATAGCTACTGTAACACAATTTGGATAAAATTCATAACAAAATATGTGTTCTTCTACTTCCAGTCAAACTGAACGAAATAAATGCAGAATAAAAATCGAAAAAAATATACATACCCTTCTCAGCCGATATGAACTTCTCAGATCCCTCTCATTTAGAGCACACAAACTTAAGCAAGCCGCATGCCAACTCTGGTTTAATCATTTTGCTGATCTAATTTGTTGCCTCTGTTGGGAAATAGTGATTCTTGGTAAATTGTTTTGTTTATTAAGTCAATTAAGACCAATGTAGCCTTTTTTCTTAGTTTGCTATTCATTATTTTAAATCTGTTTTTGTTGGCTGGATTAATGATAATAATCTTTTGTGCCCTCGCTCCTGTTCTGATTTCATAGCACTCAGCTCCATTAAAATATTTCTACTAGATTATACATATTGTGTTAGGTTTATTTGAATACTAGACTAATCCTGTTTATCAAGCAAAGGGTACTAACTGGACTTGTCAAAATCAACTATGCACAGAATATCTTGTATTCATGTAAACTAATGACAGAAGGGGACGATATACTATGATATGTTCACAGACTTTGGGGGTCATTCTGACCTTGGCGGACGGCGGAGGCCGTCCGCCAAGGTACCGCCGTCAGAACACCGCACTGCGGTCAAAAGACCGCGGCGGTGATTCTGAGATTTGCCCTGGGCTGGCGGGCGGCCGCCAAAAGACCGCCCGCCAGCCCAGGGCAAATCAACCTTCCCACTAGGTGGCCGGCTCAGAATTGAGCCGGCGGAGTGGGAAGGTGCGACGGGTGCAGTTGCACCCGTCGCGTATTTCAGTGTCTGCTAGGCAGACACTGAAATACTTTGTGGGGCCCTCTTACGGGGGCCCCTGCCATGCCCATGCCATTGCCATGGGCACGGCAGGGGCCCCCAGAGGCCCCGCGGCACCCCCTACCGCCATCCTGTTCCTGGCGGGAGAACCGCCATGAACAGGATGGCGGTAGGGGGTGTCAGAATCCCCATGGCGGCAGAGCGCGCTCCGCCGCCATGGAGGATTCTGACGGGCAGCGGAAAGTCGGCGGTACACCGCCGGCTTTCCGCTTCTGGCCGCGGCTGTACCGCCGCGGTCAGAATGCCCGGCGGAGCACCGCCGGCCTGTTGGCGGTGCTACCACCAACCTCCGCCATGGCGGTAATTACCGCCGGGGTCAGAATGACACCCTTTGTGACTAGGAAAATTGGGTTCAAATTCTGAATTCTGGTCAAGAGCAAACTGTGCAATTCTAAGCAAGCCAGTTTTGTGCACTGTGCCTCATTTCCCTTAATGGCAAAATGTGGGACAACCTATTGGGTATCAGTGTGAAGTGCATATATATATATATATATAGCTTAACAGGCTATAAAGTTGCATTAATGACAATTGATATAGTGCAGACTGAAAACTTAGCAGTCTTTTGAATCACTAATGACAACATCACCAGGAAATTCTTTTTTAAATACAGAGCTGTGTTAATCTATTTCCTTGGCTGAGTCTGAAAGTTAAATTTCGCAGTTTTGTTCTGATTGAGGACATTTTTAATAGGTGTTTACTGAGAATGTCTACATACAGCACACCATAATCCAGCACCATGTCTCAAACATTAAAGCCACTTGTGTATAACTTTAATGTGAGCTTCAGGTCATGAGTTTGAAAAGTCCCAAATCGAACTTACACCTTCCTTCTTTTTTAAGTCGATTAATTGATTACTTTTAAATTGTGTGATCATAACAAATATTACTTAGAACACTAAGAACTGCCAAAACTGTGGTTTTTAACATATTTAAAAGCACATGATTACTAATATTTCCTTATAATCTTTTCATGATATGATTACAGCTCCAATTAAGATGTATTTTCTGGGAATTAAGAACAAGGGGTGATATTCCGTGTCATCTGTAACTTGAGGTTTACTTTTTTCACTGTATGGTAAGGTTGTAGTGGAAATTAGTTTGGGTTTTCACGATGATTCTGTGCTGCTTGACCTTATCAATCAGCTTGATAGTATCACCAAAGGCGTTTGGTCAGGAAAATTAAAGTGTTTTTTCAGGCAAGACCCTTGTATGGTTGTAATAGCCATTTTCAGGCACTCGAGGCTAGGCTTGAACGTTTGATGTATAGTTGGAATTCCACTTTTAATCACGGTGGCTCTTTTTTCAGTTTACTGGAATTATGATTAAAAAAAACAAGAAAAGCAATGTACATTTAGAAGAACATACGATAATATCAACAAAGCCATTGGAATAATTTTATTGAATCACCAATGGGATGATAAAACATACAAAATATAAGAATTTCAGAAAAGAGAGAATAGGAAAAGGAATACGAAAGTAGACAAGAAAAGAAGAAGAAAAATAAATAGGCTAACATACAGATTAAATGTGACGTAATAAATTAACTCACAAAAATGTTTACACAACTGCATAGGTAAGTAGTAAGAGTATGAGGCAACCATAAGAAATTGTTACTAATTTTGCTCTTTGTAGCTAAAGTGGAGGCTGTTTCTATCCTGTGATTGCCACATATATAATATCACCAGGACTGGTAGAATAATTTTGATAACTCCTTCCAACAAGTCGTTATTTGACAGAACGCAAATGCAATAAACACGTCCAAAAAGTTACCATTAAAAGTAAAGTTGGAATAAAAAATTATGATGAACCTTAAAAAAACATTTTCCAAAACGGGAACATTACACTGCAAAACGGCAGAGCATTTAAACAACACCTTGTTCCAAATGTATTAACAGGTTTCCAAGAAAATAACTTATCTTGCAACTTTCTTTATGTTTAAATGACCAGTCCATTTGAAGATGAAATTATCAATTTTAGAAACATGCATGGGTGTAAGGCGTACTATATTGTAAATGAAAAATAAGACACAATATTTTGGCTTTTTGCATTTTTTAATAGCTTGCAAAACTTCCTATAGTGTGTTCCCGCTACTGAAGGCCACTGTCCTGCAAACTAGATTGGGAATGACGGGGAAAAACGTATTTAAGTCCTGAGATAAGGGGTCAACTTCATCTGTATATAGGTGGTATAAAGCTGTTCAAAAGCAGAGGAAATATCAATATTGGAAATAACAGTAGAGTTATCATGGTCATTGGTAACACTACTATGTAATCTGTACTCATGTTTGACCTTTAAATAATTGTGTAACATTTTGCCAGGTTTATTTTGTCGACCAGGAAACTTAAATGAAACGCAAAGTCAGAAGTTGCATGCATATATATTAGCAATTCAGCTTGATTTCACTTTTGATAAGATCTTTCAGACCCAAATTTGATTTCAACGAAAAATAAATATGTTCAAGTGGCTTTAATAGCTTTAATTATATTCATATATTAAGCATTAGCTGTTCTATTTTTCTGTGCCACAAAAGATATAACAAAGGTTGTTAGTGAAGCCTTAAAAGTATCTTAGTTGTTAAATGATGGGGTATTAGAAGGTTTATTGTAATAAAAATCTTTTTTAACAAAACTATTCAAATTGTTAATAAACTTAGGGGAATATTTATGAGCCCCTAGCGCCACTGGAGCGTCACTTTTCGTGATGCTTCGGTGGCACTATGCCCTGCACAGTATTTAAATGAGGCGTTAAGCCACTTTTTGTGGCTTAACGCCACCTTGTAAATGCGGCCCCTTCACACGCAGCCCTTTGTGTGGAAGGGGCGTGCAATGGGTGTTGCTGTGGGCGTGCCACAGGAACACCCATTGCATTTTGACGCTGCCTCAGATTTACAAGTTTTCGTAAACATAAGGCAGCACCAAAATCTAACACCACCCGAGGGGTGGCGTTAACAAGGCACAACAAGGAAAAATACTTTTATTCCTCCTCAGTTTTTGCGGTTCTATGTGTGCTGCATTCTGTAGCACGCATAGAAAAAGCAAATTGCCAGAAATTATTGTTTATGTACGGGAAGGTGCCCCTTCCTGCACATAAACAATCATTTCAAAATGACGCTTTGGCACTTCTGTGTGTGCTGCATTCTGCAGCACACACAGAAGTGCCAAATCACCATTAGTGATTGTTTATCTGCAGGAAGAGACACCTTCCTACATATAAACAATCAAACCCCTCAACGCAGACTTCCTTGCACGATGGTGCAAGGATGCCTGCGTTGGTACTAGGCAGCTCAATGTAGTGCCAGCGCAGTGGGAAATGCAGGGGTGTGCTGTATTCTAATAAATACAGTGCATCCCTGCATTTCTAAGGTGGTGCAGTGCGGCACTGCCAGTTTCGGCGCAGCACCGCACTGTGTCACTTTTTAGTAAATCTGGTCCTAACTATCCTAGAGAAAGTGATTGTTGTATCTCCATCTTTTAGATTTGGTAGTAATGTCAGAGGCATATATGGAAGTAAAAAAATAGAACCATGATCTGATAGAAAAAATAGTACTCACCTCAGCAGGTTATACACGTTGTGACAGAGGTTTGAAAAACAAAATATAATCAGTCCTTGACAAGGAAGCATGTGTTTTAGAATAATAAGAAAATTCAAATGAATCATGATTATATGTTCTTAAAAAGTCATATAAAGATCAGGAGGACACTGCTGCATAGAAAGCTTTAAAAGATTTGGCAGGTACAATATTAAATTTACATTTTCTGTCTAAAAATGGGTCATTTAACTGGTTAAAATAACCATTAAAATATTACCAGGGTTCGGAATAGTAGACAACTTGTTCCTAATGCAATTTCAAAAATAACGATCAGGATTAACTCGTCCTTATATATTCAAAAGGGTTAAAGACACTTTATGCACTTCAGATTTTCATAAATATCCAATGACCATCATCATCACACTCACGAGATACTACTTCAGTTTTTAAAAAAAATTACTTGACTTCCTTTATGATCAACTGATGGTGAAAAAAACATTGCAAAACCAATTTCTTCTTATCTTTAGAGATTCAGTTTTATTACAGTATGCCTCTTGTAAAAACTCGAATTGGGCACTTAGGGCCTGATTTATATTTTGGAGAAGAAGTAATTTCTGTTGGCCTGAAGGAGAATTTAACATCTGCCAGGCAGAGAATACTCTGCCTGCCAACTTTAGAAATGACCGCCAAGCTGGTGGTTATTTCAAAAGCATTGGCAACAATTGCTGTCACTGAGGTTCTATTCAATGCTGTTTATAGTTTGGTACAGGGCTCCATCAACATGATGGAGCTGTGCACCAAACTGGTTTCGTTTTGAAACTAAAAAAGAAAAATGCTTGCTTCACCATGGGAGTCCTTTCCTCTGGCGAGGGAAGCATTTGGCAGTTTGAGGACATCTGTGACAACTTCCTACCGCAGAACCCACACAGCATCAGAACCTACAACTAACCCAGGCCCCCCAAACCCACCCAAACCATCCACAGCTGGTCCACGCTCACCACAGATGAGACTGAAACCATCATGAACAACATTCACTCCGTAGCTCCAACAGACCCCTGTGCTCACCAGATCTACAACAGAGCCATTGCGGTCATTGCCCCCGAACTCCGCAAGACGCTGAACTTCTCCATTGCAACAGCCACCTTCCTCGAAGATTGGAAACACGCCAAAGTCCACCCCCTCCTGAAGAAACCCACAGCCGATCCATCAGAACTCAAGAACTTCCGACCCATATCGTTGCTTCCCTACCCAGCCAAAGTCCTGGAGAAAGCCATAAACTTGCAACCGCGACAGCTCCTCAAGGAAAACAACTCTCTGGATACCTATGGATTCCGCAGCAACCACAGCACAGAGACAGCTCTTCTTGCAGTCACGGATAACATTTGCACATACTCCACAGCACTCATACTCCTTGACCTCTCAGCAGCGTTCTATGTGGTCTCCCACAGCACCTTATGCACCAGACTGCTCGACGCAGGAATCTGCAGAAAAGCCTTGCAATAGATCCACTGCTTCCTCACCGGAAGAACACAGAGTCAGGCTCTGACCCTTCCCATGCAAACCAACAGAAGTCGGCTGCAGTGTCCCTCAGGGATCCTCCCTGAGCCCAACACTCTTCAAAATGTACATGGGCCCGCTGGCAGCCATTGTCAGATACCACAAAATGAACATTGTGTCTTATGCCAATGACACACAACTCATCATATCCCTCACTGAAGACCCAGACAAAGCTAAGAGGAACTTTCACACTGGGATGAAAGCCGTTGCCGCCTGGATGAGGGAGAGCTGCCTCAAGCTCAAAATGGACAACTCAGAGCTCATCATCTTCAGAAATTCCACCTCAGCCTGGGACGACTCCTGGTGGCCCACATCACTCAGCGCACCACCTACTCCGACTGACCATGCCCGCAGCCTAGGAATCATCCTCAACTCCTCCCTATCAATAACCTGACAGGTAAACGCAGTCACCTCTTCCTGCTGGCACACCCTCTGCCAACTCCACAAAATCTTCAAATGGATCATGGTAGACTGCCGGAAGAAAATCACCCATGCCCTAGTCACTAGCAAGAACATCAGGAAACTACAACTCATCCAACACGCCACCACAAAACTCGTCCCGAACCTCCCCCACCAAGAACCCATCTCCCAAAACCTGAGGACTCTGCGTTGGCTCACAGTAGAGAAGGGAACCAACTTCAAACTATTCACCCACACCTAAGAGGCCCTGCACAACATCAGACCGGCCTCCCTGAACCATCACATCTCCTTCCATAACCCCACCAGACCCCTCTGCTCCCCCCAGCAGGTGCTAGCTACCATCCTATGCATCCGGAAAACCACCGCAGGAGGAAAATCTTTCACATATCTCGCAGCCAAGAGCTGGAACAACCTGCCCACGCATCTCACACAAAGCCCATCTCTCACCATCTCAAGGAAAAACCTCAAAACATGGCTCTTCATAAGAGGCCCAGACACACCACCAGCCCCTTGAGAACCCCTCGGGTGAGTAGTTGTGCTTTTCAGAAGCTGCTTGATTGATTATTGTATGGGTATGCAATTTTAGTATTTTGATGGACAGAAAGCTTAATAGCTCCAATTACTGAACCCATGTCTACTTCCCAAAAATGACAAGTAGTTTGAAGTCTATGTTGAGTGATTTAATCTTGAGAGATCTTTGGAGGGTGAAAATGGGTGGTCAAAGGGCCTATTCTTTTTATCCTTCTAAATATGGACACAGCTCTAGATTAAATTATTGGTTCATTGACTATAGGTACATGGAAAAAGTTGGTCAGATTAGATTTGATCCTACAGCACTCTCGGATCATAAAATAGTGTGGTTGGAACTGGTAGGGGAAGACTATGACGTGGCCAACTGACTGAGGCAGTGGATGCTGGAAATAAGGTGTCTTATATACCTGTTTTGCTTTCACTAATGACCGAGCTGACAAAAATCTCTGTAATGCACTTCTTAGTTTAAAGAAGACATTTATTATTACTTCACCACGAGGTTCCTGAGAGAGGACATTAGTAGGTTGGAGGCACAAGTTTAAAAATAGTCACAGCAATGAAAGGAAATATATCAAAGTGATTCTAAACTGCAATGTACACAGCGAATATATGTGATTATATTGTAGCATAACTGCCAAGCAAAGAATAAAGTCAAAATTAATCACCTTAGGGCCTATCACTGCCCTTCATCTTTCTCATACCACCAAGTTGATGACCCCTGTTCAACTGCGAGAAAGAGTTTTTCCACCCTCACGGGAGGTCAGGCAGTTGACGTCCACTCCTGACTGAAGTCTCGGAAAATTCCCCTTGCTGCTGCCCAGGGATACCTTTTATAGAATAAATAATCATGAGAAAAAGCCTTCTGAAAGGCCTTCCCTCTCAGATGAGAATAATTAAAAAATGCTGGCTTGTTTAAGTAAACCTTGACAGGAATGTGTTGAAAGCTGGCTACCATTTTGAGACACGCCTTTTAAAGTCAATCTGTTTTCTGCACTAAAGAAAAACACAAAATATGCACTTCCTTATCATGCTATCGTGTTCGGTAGGAGAAAATACAAAAAACACAAGCTTAGTTTACCATGTGGAAAAACACAGCTCTTCTGCAATGTCTCAACTGCAATGGCTAACGTCACGATAAAGCCAATAGGCTGCTAGACTGAATACAAAATGTAATATTTAATGCCATGTTAAAGCCAATAGGCAGCTAAACTGAATACAAAATGTAATGTACTACTGGTGAACATTGAACAACTAATATGCACAGTGGTGGAACACAGAGTCAGTGGTCAAACATACTTATTTTCACTACATCTCCACCCTCTGACCAATGACTTTTGTTTACTTTTCTCTTAGTTCAAAGAAAAAACAAAAATATTATAAGCAAATTAGGTTTGCACTGTATACAGCAACATAATGTGATGATAAAAGCAATCACTGTAAAGCAATGGAAGTGGATTAATGTATTGATCTCATAACCTTTCAAATCAGATACACCTACAATAAAAAGAATGAAGCTTATATATATTCTAATTTGGATAATAACTGTCTAACATAGCAAGTTGGTGTAGAATAGGATGGAAACATCATGAGTTCTAATCATGAAAAGGTACACAGTCCACCTGAAAGGTTTGCTGGAATGTAAGTGAAAGTCAGGTTTCCACACAAAAAACAGACAGCTACCTGGCAATGTTGCAAAATGAGACTGGCAGCAGTCATTAGATAATAAGCCATGAGTTAGTTCCAGTGGAAGAATGTAATCAAACAAGTTGACAGAACATCCATGGTACTCTATATTGATCCCATGTAGAACTTGAACCGGAGACGCAAGTTGCTCAAAATGGATCCATGGGTTTTGTATTTTAATCAATCAGGTTCAGGTTGGGGGTGCGGTCCCTCCCCCGACCGCAAACGCCCGAAGGGAGACCACACAGTACACTCATGGTCAGTGGCGAGTTGTAGTAGATCTTCAAAAGAAACAAGTATGACCTTTCTTGCAAATAACATTTGTCATCTGAAATTTGCTCTCCTTTTTCCTTTCCTTGTTTTATATTCAGCAGGACGTTATTGGGGCCCTTTGCTATAGTTTCTGCAGGTTCTGGAGGGCCATTTGGGGGTTCAACCCACACCTTAGCACTGAGGTTTTTATCTGCTGCACCATAGCTTCCCTTTTCTTGCACTGTCAGAAGGGATGGGGCAGACTCCTTCCTTACCAAACCTCATTCACTGCACTTATGACAAGTTGGGCAATTCTGTCTCCAATCTGTATGAATAAATCAGCTCCTGCACTATTTAACAGAATAACTTTGATTTCTCCTTGGTAATCTGCATCAATAACTACCCTTAAAACCTAGTGACAAATAGGACATTGCAAAATCACAGTTTTTATCAAATCTAGGGGAATGTGCATCTTTCTAATCTCTGCCTACCTGTAAGTGGCTTTTTCTCCCAGGGGTCCACATTTCTGGTACGCCCACTTAGCCATCCCCACCAAGTCAGAATTCTGTGTTGACACTTCTGCCTCTGCACTTTTGTCTTTAACATCTGCAAGGGAATTGAACCAGCGTCCTGATGAGTCAATAGGACAAGGAGCATCTATGACTTTACTCTGTTTTAACATTTCCCAAATTTCCTGCTGCAACTCTTTGCTCCTCATCTCCTTTCAATAAATGAACCAGTTATGTGCAAGCCATGTGGAAAGCCAAATGGCTAATCCATTGGCAGTAAACCAAGAATCAATGTGTAAATGACACAGCTCAAGCAGCTCTTGCTTTAAAGTCTGACACACATTGTACAACTCTGCATTTTGGCTACTTTTTCCTTCTCCTGTGGTAGACAACAACTTTTCAGTAATTGGATTGTATAACACGGCTTTCCATTGTCTTTTAGTACTCACGTATTTCAATGAATCATTAGTAAAACAAACACGCTTTCTATCCTCGGGGACAAGAATTCAAATGGTGCACTCAATTTCACTGGTGACTCTTTTACCTGTGGTACTCCCTGCACCCTCTCCTCATCCTGTAAAGGGGTTTGTGACACCTGTTCATGTGGGGCTGCAGTGCCTGTCGGTCCTACTCAAGCCCTGTCTTGTATGTACCAGATCCAGTGTATAATACTAGCCTCCTGTGCATGTCCTATACGGTCAGATTTAAGTGAACCCATCACCCACTACCTGATTGGTAGTTCAGGTTTCAGAATTACATCATCATTTAATGTGATTTGCTCAGTATTCACTAGAGCCAAATAACAAGTCAAAAATTGGTTTTCAAAAGGAGTATAGCGTTCTACAAAGTCAGGTAGTTTTCTAATCCAAAGCCCCAGGGGCGCCCTTGTCCTCCCCTGTTTCTGCCAAATACTCAAGTTTGCGTATTGTTGCTGAACATTTACATGTACATGTAACTCAGTGTTTCCATCTTGCACTGCGCACAAATCTGAAGTCTGTTGAATTATTTAATTTGCCAAATCAAAAGCACGCAGCTGCTTCTCACTCCATTCAAATTCATGTTTTTTCTTAGTTACTTTGTACCAAAGGGTTAAGATTTTACTCAGATGAGGGCTATACTGTTTCCAAAAAACAAACAATTTCATGAAACTCGGTGTCTCTTGCTTAGTGCAAATAGTAGCAAACTCCAAAATCTTTTGTTTCATCTGTAACAACATCTGTCTATGTTCTGGATTCCACTGAAATCCCAGAAACTGCACAATTTGCGACATTACCTCTGTTTTGTCTGAATTAATTATACACATCGTACTCTGCAAAAGTGGTCTGAATATACCAGTAACATCGTCAACTTCTTGCCCAGTGTAATCTTTTAAAGAATGCACTTCAACTTCTGCCAAAAACTGTGGGCTGCTCTGCGCACGGAGAACTACTCTCTGCTCATGAGGCTCACACTGGACCCCACTTTTTTTAACGTCCTCATTACTGGAATGTGAAAAGCCAGATTCTCCTGTAAATTTCAGCTTTATCTTGCAATAATTTGTTCTGGCTAATTTGCTCACGTGAATTCTTATTTTCATGTTCTAACTATTTACAACCCTCATGTATTTTTCTGTAAGCAGACAAAAGTATCCAAACCCTTCTGTCAAGAACAAAAGGGACATCATTCCTTTCAAAAAGCACCTTTTCTAAATATGAAAACACTTTTGTTTTATCCAACCACTCATCCCAAAACTTAGAAAGTCCTGATAAACAAGAAAACATGTTTCTCACAACACCATAAGGCAGTTTAACTTCACGTGCATTTTCAAACATGGTCTGCGATGCTTCCTTTAATTCTCTAAACAACAAAAAAACAAATTACACTTTTAAATCGTGCACTTCCAAACTGACGACTCTACGCCAAAATGTTTTGCTTTCACTAATGACTGAGCTGACAAAAATCTCTGTAATGCACTTCTTAGTTTGAAGAAGACAGTTATTATTACTTCACCACGAGGTTCCTGAGAGAGGAGATTAGTAGGGTGGAGGCACAAGTTTTAAAATAGTCACAGCAATGAAAGGAAAATATATCAAAGTGATTCTCAACTGCAATGTACACAGCAAATATATGTGATTATATTAAAGCATAACTGATAAGCAAAGAATAAAGTCAAAATTCATCACCATAGGGCCTATCACTGCTCTTCATCTTTCTCATGCCAGCAAGTTGATGACCCCTCTTCAACTGTTAGAAAGAGTTTTTCCACCCTCACGGAGGTCAGGCAGTTGATGTCCACTCATGACTGAAGTCTCAGAAAATTCCCCTCGCTGCTGCCCAGGTACACCTTTTACAGAATAAATAATCATGGGAAAAAGCCTTCTAAAAGGCCTTCCCTCTCATATGTGAATTATTAGAAAATGCTGGCTTGTTTAGGTAAACCTTGACAGGAATGTGTCGAAAGCTGGCCACCGTTTTGAGACACACCTTTTAAGGTCAATCTGTTTTCTGCACTAAAGAAAACACAAAATATGCGCTTCCTTACCATGCTATCATGTTCGGTAGGAGAAAATACGAAAAACACAAGCTTAGCTTACCATGTGGAAAAACACAGCTTATCTGCAATGTCTAACACCACGATAAAGCCAATAGGCAGCTAAACTGAATACAAAATGTAATGTCTAATGCCACGTTAAAGCCAATAGGCAGCTAAACCGAATACAAAATATAATGTGCTACTGGTGAACATTGAACAACTAATATGCAAAGTGGAGAGACACAAAGTAAGTGGCCAAACATACTTATTTTCACTACAATACCCAGAATTCGTACAAACCTTACAGGTTAATACAAAATGAATATTTTGAAATCAAGAAGGGCAGCTGCGAGGAGAGGATGGTATCAGATGCTTCCAAGGCTTATATGAGAGGTGTGATCATCAAGTGGGTGAAAAATCAGAGAAGGGAAGAAAGAAAGTTGAGGTATCCTTGCAGGAAAATATTCAGTAGACATAGACAGTTTGATCAGCGGCCCAATTAAAAGTAGTCAACATGAATCCCTGAGCGAGGAATTAGAAAAGCATAGGCAAGAGTATAGAGACCATGTGGGAAAGCAGTAGCAAGACAGCTGGGAATATGAAGAAGTTTAATGACAGGGAAGAGATTGCCTTGCATGTGAAAACACAGATCACCCGCAACGTCATTAAAAGAATCTTAGTAAACTTTATAGATCAAGCTGAGGAGGAATAAGAGTTAAACCAGCTGGTAGAAATTAGAGATGCTGTTCAGAAATTTGGTCAGGATCTCTATAAAGATGACTTGCTGTCTAACCCACAGTGTATTAGAGAGTGGCTGGGGCAATTAATTTGCCATGTCTTTCGGATAAAGTCAGAGCAGAGTTAGTCCAGGAGATAACAGAGGTAGAGGTTAGGGAAGCTATCAACAACATTAGTGGTAAGAAGGTGGTAGGACCAGACAGGATACCAGTGGAAAGATATAGGGGGTGATTCTAACCCTGGCGGTTGGTGATAAAGCGGCGGCCAACCCGGCAACAGGCCGGCGGTCGAAAAAATGGAATTCTGACCCTGGCGGGAACCACCAACACAGCCCGCCACATTAACACTCCGACCGCCGCGGCGGTGCAGACAAACAGCGTGGCGGTCACCGCCAACAGGCAGGCGGCAGACAATGTACCGCCCACACTATCACAACTCACCAATCCGCCACCTTTTCCGGGGCGGGAGCCCCGCCGATAAAAACACGGCGGAAACAGACTACGAACGGGAAAACGCGCACCAAAACACACTCCACGAGGAAGGAGGACAGCATGGAACCCGAATTAAACATCCTACCTGCTCTCGTCTACCTTCTCATCTACCACGAGTACGAACTCCGGCGCAGACGACAACGGTGAGTACTGCACCTACGACACACGGGAGGGGGGAGGAGGGAAGCTTACGGCACACACATATGCGACCCCCCCCCCAAACTATGTACACACTAATGCAGAGCAACAATGCACAGTGACACCACCCAAACCCCCCTTAAGAATGCAAAGACAGAAATAAATTGGGACGAAAAATTTATATAAAAAATAGACTCTGATATGGAGCGGTCAACTATGCAAAATATCCATAACAAAATGATACTATATACACTGCCATGGAGAACCGAGGCAATTAGTCCTGTACATGAAAGTTAAATGGAACAGTCCGTGGGCTACAGTGTAGCGACACAAGGGCAAAGCCCACACAGGAGACCTGAGTCCTTTGGAGAGAACACTGCAGGGGCATCTGATGAAAAAATTACAGGCACCTCAGGGGGAAGGGAAGGGGGAGGCACCACAGCCACATGAGTCCACGACGCCAGATCCACGAAGGGGCCACCATGCCCATTGATGTATCCTGGGGAGTGCAAAGCCACAGTCTCTCAAGTCTCTACAGTGGGTGGGTTGCCCACTTCACCATCCTGGGGAGTGCAAAGCCACAGTCTCTCAAGTCTCTACAGTGGGTGGGTTGCCCACTTCACCATCATGGGGAGTGCAAAGCCACAGTCTCTCAAGTCTCTACAGTGGGTGGGTTGCCCACTTCACCATCCTGGGGAGTGCAAAGCCACAGTCCATCTGGTGGATGACAGTGTCCACTGCTCAAGGAGGAGGCATGGTGGGCACAGTGAACCATAAACAGTGCTTGAGAGGAAGGGCCCAGCGGAGCGGTGCTTGAGACGGCGGGGCCCAGCGGAGCGGTGCTTGAGATGGCGGGGCCCAGCGGAGCGGTGCTTGAGAGGAAGGGCCCAGCGGAGCGGTGCTTGAGACGGCGGGGCCCAGCGGAGCGGTGCTTGAGACGGCGGGGCCCAGCGGAGCGATGCTTGAGAGGAAGGGCCCAGCGGAGCGGTGCTTGAGACGGCAGGGCCCAGCGGAGCGGTGGTCTTCTGCACGGCGGGGCCCTGTTCAGCGGTGCTCTTCTCCACGGCGGGGCCCTGTTCAGCGGTGCTCTTCTCCACGGCGGGCCCTGTTCAGCGGTGCTCTTCTCCACGGCGGGCCCTGTTCAGCGGTGCTCTTCTCCACGGCGGGCCCTGTTCAGCGGTGCTCTTCTGCACGGCGGTGCCTTGTTCAGCAGTGCCTATCTTCACGGCGGGCCCTGTTCAGCGGTGCCTATCTTCACGGCGGGCCCTGTTCAGCGGTGCTCTTCTCCACGGCGGGCCCTGTTCAGCGGTGCTCTTTTTCACAGCGGGCCCTGTTCAGCGGTGCTCTTCTCCACGGCGGGCCCTGTTCAGCGGTGCTCTTCTGCACGGCGGGCCCTGTTCAGCGGTGCTCTTCTCCACGGCGGGCCCTGTTCAGCGGTGCTCTTCTGCACGGCGGGCCCTGTTCAGGGGTGCACATCCAGTAGGTCAAGGGAGCCAGACCTGGCCTGGACTCCCTGCTCAGTCGCCCTTCGACCGTGATGCTTCTGGACCCTTCGGGGACGGAGTCCTGGGCCCTTTGGTGTCCTCCTTTCCAGCTGGGATGTGGCATGTGGGGCCCACCTGCTCCGCGCTCCTGCTGCCTGACTTCTCCGCCCTGCTGCCCTTACGCTCCTTAGATGGGGCTCTCGGGCCCTTGCCTCCCCTAGATGATGTGGCTGGTGAAGTGGGCGAAGTTTGCTCCTTGGGGGCAGCCGTGTCAGTCCTCGCACGGCGGCCCTTGTGTTTCCTGGTCCTCTTGCCGGGGGGGGGGCTGGATGTGTCCTTGCTGCTGATTGAGGTGTCACTGCTGGCAAAGGGTGGACTCCAGAACCCATGCACAACAGTGACACCCGAAGCTGGGCTGGTGGTGGCTGTGGTGCTCTGTTGACTCTTTGCAGATGGAGGGGGTAGGTCATCGGAGGGAAAGAGGTTAAGATTAGCCAGGTAAAGTTTTTTAGGGCCAAGGTAAAGGGTAGGAGAAGTGGTGATGGGAGTGGAGGAAGAGGATGTGGTTGTAGGAGAGTCAGGTGTGCTGTCATTGGGTGAAGGTGCTGGTGCTGTAGGCTGTCGTGAGGTGGATGTCTGTTGGGTGGGTGGCTGCCTGCGTTTGTGTGTCTTGGAAGAGGGGGTGACAGACACAGTGGGAGAGGACACAGGGGACGTGTAAATGGCAGTGGGGGTGGTGACTGCACGCGTGCGGACTGTACAGGAGGGTGTGGTGGTGATGGAAGCACTGGCTGATGTTGGTGTGCATGCAGGTGTGAGTGTAGACGTCACAGGGAGGGAGGAGGGAGACGAGGAGGAGGGGGACACAGGGGTGGCAGTGACTGTTGGAATGTCTGCATCTGGGTGTTGCTTGGGTGAGTGTTTGTGGGATCTGTGGTGCTTGTGTCTGGATGAGCTGCCCTTGGGTGTTGAGGTGTGTGCAGGCTGGTCAGATGGTGTGGATGGGATAGGCTGAGGAACAGGAGACAGAGACAGGCTGGAGGCAGTCAGAAGAGGGAGGCTGGAAACAGGGACAATGGCTGCCGTCAGTGCTGAGGCCAGAGCAGTGAACGATCGTTGATGGGCAGCCTGACCCGAATGAATGCCCTCCAGGTAGGCATTGCTCCGATGCACCTCCCTTTCTACCCCCTGGATGGCATTCAAAAGGGTAGTCTGCCCAACAATGAGCGTCCTCACAAGGTCAATGAGCTGCGCACTGAGGGCAGCAGGGGTGACAGGGGCAGGGGCTGAGGTGCCTGGGGCGAAGGAGACGCCCGCCTTCCTGGGCGAGCGGGCACGGAGCGTAGGCTGAGGGGCTGCAGGGAGGGCGGGGCTGGTGCGCTGGGTGGCGGCTGTACCTGTAGAGGCGGGGGTCCCGGATGTTTCCGCCACCGCTAGGGAGCACCCATCCGAGGACGTTTCTGTGTCGCTGCTCTCACCACCGGTCCCCGTTGTGGTGCTACCCTCGCCCTCCGGATCACTGGTGCCCTCGGTGTCTGTTCCTGGGCCCACCGGGGCCTTGTGACTTGCAGCTCCCTCGTGCTCCGATGCCAAATCTCCTCCGCCTGATGATGCTAATGCACACATGCACAAGAAGATGAAGAAGAAGGGTGGGGGGAGAAAAAAGAAGACCAGGTTGAGTGCATGCAATGTCAACACCGTTGGCGGAGAGGACAGACACAGGAGCCTCATGCACTAAGCCGCGCATTCGGGGTACACTACTCAGTACTTCTGACTAAGACAACAGGTCAAGAGAGGACAAACGCGCAGATGTGTGAGGTTGGACCATCAATAGCTGTACTTGTCACCCTACAGAGGTGGGGGCCGGGAGCACAGGGCCATGCCTAAGGGAGAGGACTACACTACAGAAAGCGCCCTGGCCTAATGTCACCCACAACCCTCCTCCCCCACCCAGACGCCTCCACTGCGCAGAAAGATAGCAGAATGTGCTGATACTCACCCCCTTGTGTCTGCTGTGCTGCTCTCAAGCGCCCATCCAAATCAGGGTAGGCCACCGCCAGGATCCGGGACATCAGGGGGGTCAGGGTACGACTGGCACCCCTCCTAGGTTGGGAGGCCATCCCCAGCAGTGACTCAGCGGTCTTCCTGGTTCCGCGGCGGATGTCCTCCCACCTCTTGCGGCAGTGGGTGCCCCGTCTGACGTGGACCCCCAGGGCCCGGACTTCCTTGGCGATGGCACGCCAAATCTCGACTTTCTGATGGGCGCTGACCTATGTGACATGTACAGGGTGGGAAGGAAACATTCATCAACTTACTGCATGTTAGATGTGATTGGCCCCCCCTCCCCAACCTTGCCATATGGCACATGCTCTCATCTGTCGTGCGTTGCACTCCTCATTCGCCCCCCACCCCACCAACTTACATCCACCCCACTCCACACAGGCATCGCCCATTCCATGTGCACCCAGTGTACTTACCTGTTGGTCTGGAGGACCGTAGAGTAACGCATACTGGGGGAGGACCCCATCCACGAGCTTCTCCAACTCTTCAGACGTGAAGGCAGGGGCCCTTTCCCCAGTCGCAGCAGTCATTGTCACTTCCAGACCGAGGTCACAGCAGCACTTGCAGTATAGGTCCTCTCCTGTGGATGATCAGGTCTCGAGTGATTAGGCAGATAGAAAATGGCGGTCACGCCCGCGGCGGTGCGTACCGCGGCGGTGTGTACCGCTACCGCCGGCGCACCTCGTCATTGGCTCCTGAAACCCATAGGCTTCAATGTTAACCAATGCGGCTCCGTGTAGCGGTCTTCGACCGCCTACCGCCACGGTGTGCTCCGCCAGCGCATTGACCTCACATCCCATTGTCCCACTTCACAGGTCAGGCAGCCGCCATTTCAAGGGCCCACATGGCATAATTTCTACTGCGACACACAGGCCTAGGCCTTGCATTGCCGCACATACACGCCTTTCAAAACATAGATAACCGTGTGCTATGCAAGCTGTGGTGAACGTACCAGTGATTGGCTTGACTCTGTGCTCCATGTTGTCATTCCTAGGCACCGTCCGCTGGGACTTGCGAGGAGAAGGATGAATCCTCGCGTGTACCGACCGCTGGTGGACCTGTCGACAATGGAAGAACGCCACATCATACTACGATACCGACTTGACCGTGCCACTATCCATGAACTGTGTGCCCAGCTGGAGCCAGCCCTGATGTCCCCCATCCGCCAACCCACAGGAATTCCCCCTCTGGTGCAGGTTCTGTCAGTCCTCCATTTTCTTGCAAGTGGCTCATTCCAGACAACAGTGGCCATGTCATCTGGAATTTCTCAGCCTATGTTTTCCAAAGTTTTGTCTAGAGTGTTGTCTGCCCTGACGAAACACATGCGGAGTTACATTATATTCCCTGAGGAGGTTGATTTGGCCACTGTGAAGGGTGATTTTTATGCCCTTGGACATATTCCCAACATCATTGGTGCCATTGATGGGACCCATGTAGCCTTAGTCCCCCCAAAAGACGATGAGCAGGTGTACAGAAACAGGAAAAGTTTCCATTCTATGAACGTCCAGGTGGTCTGTTTGGCTGACCAGTACATCTCCCATGTGAATGCCATGTTCCCTGGGTCAGTGCATGACGCGTATGTGATGCGTAATAGCAGCATCCCTTATGTGATGGAACAGCTACAGAGACAACGTGTGTGGCTAATAGGTGACTCTGGTTACCCCAACCTGCCTTGGCTATTGACCCCAGTGAGGAATCCCCGGACCAGGGCTGAGGAACGGTACAATGAGGCCCATGGGCGAACTAGGAGGATCATAGAAAGGACCTTTGGGCTCCTGAAGGCCAGATTTAGGTGCCTGCATATGACAGGGGGATCCCTGATGTACTCACCAAAGAAGGTGTGCCAGATCATCGTGGCCTGCTGTATGCTTCACAATCTGGCATTGCGACGTCAGGTGCCTTTCCTGCAGGAGGATGGTCCAGATGGTGGTGTTGAAGCAGCTGTGGAGCCTGCGGAGAGTGAAGAGGAGGAAGACTCAGAGGACGACACAGACAACAGGGACAGAGTTATCCAACAGTATTTTCAGTAGCACACAGGTAAGAATCACCCACGCCATTTTACTTTTCCTGCAAGCCTCCTGCTTCTCAACTTTGTCTATGACCCCCCAGTTCTTTTAAACTGATGTTTGATTTTCCATTCCCTTTTCAGTGCTGTATGACCCACTCCGTGACTACTGCTTGGTTAGCCCATGGACTAATGCTTATTGATCTCGGTATGTGTTCAGCACAAAGTTAACAGAACATAATTGATCGGTAATGTGTTATACATTTGTAAATAATTCAGCCTGACTCCTGTTTGATTTCAGTGCATTGAGTGATTTATTTTTTGTGCTAGATAATGGTACATGATATAAACACGGTGATGGGTGGGGGTGGAGTAATGGCCATGGCAGAGTCCAGTTCTCAGTCTCACAGGTGCATTGTCCATATGCCTGTGGAAGGATGGAGCAGGGGCAGTTCAAGGTTGGGCAGGGTGGCAATGTGGGACAGTGGGATGAGTTCAGGGGGTGTCTCATGCTGGCGGGGGTCTTGACATCCTACTCTGTCGATTTTTTTGATCTCAGGCTCCTCTTGCGGGGTGGTTGTTCTTCAGCAGGAGGTGGGGTTCTGGTGGCCTGTCGTTGTGGTGGGGCCTCCTGTCCACTAGCGCCGGCGGAGGTGGTAGGCTGTTCCTGGCTAGTGACAGGGGCCTGTGTGGTGCCACATGGTCCCGCAACGTGTCTTCTATCCGGTTGAGGGCCTGGACTATGCTCCCCATAGCGGTAGAGATGTTGGTGAGTTGATTGGTGAACCCCATGTAGCGTTCCTCCTGCTGTGCCTGGATCTCCTGGAACCTGGCCAGTACCGTCGCAATCGTCTCTTGGGAGTGGTGGTAGGCTGCCATGAGGGTGGTGAGGGCCTCTTGGAGAGTGGGTTCCCTGGGCCTGTCCTCCCCCCCCTGTCGCACAGCAGCCCTCCGAGTTGCCCTGTTTCCCCCGGCCTCTGTCCCCTGGACGGTGTGCCCACTACCACTGCCCCCAGGTCCCTGTTGTTGTTGGGGTGGTGGGTTAGCCTGGGTGCCCTGTAGTGGCAGACACACCGCTGATTGACCTGTCCTAGAGACAGAGGCATGGGCCCGCTGGGTGGGAGCTGTGCTGTTGGTCCCAGAGGGGGTTGGGTCTGCTGTCGCCTGTGTGTGGGGAACCGACTGTCCAGAGGTCCCCGATGGTCCGGGCTGGTCATCAGGTTCCAGGTCGACAGAGCTGCTGTCATCACTGGGGGCCTCTTCCGGGGGGGGGGATGGACATTTCTGGACCCTCCTGGCCGGTGTGTTGGCGTTCGGGTCCTGCATGGGGTAAGAGAGTATGGTTATTGTTTCTGTGTGTGCTATTGCGTGCCATTGATTGGTGCCCTTGTCCCCCAGTGCTGCCATTCCCTTGGGGGAGGTGTTGTGGGGGTGTTTTGGGGGGGGGGGGGGGGTATGTGCAGTGGTCATGCTTGGGTGATGGGTGTCCATAGTTTGTGGTGGCATGCAGGGGTTGGTGTTGGGTGGGTTGTGCTGGAGAGACATTCTCAGGCAGGATGTGTGATGGGGGGTTGGGGGTGAGTGTGGTGGTGGGGGTTAGCATGCTGGGGGGGGTGAAGTAGTTGAGATTGTACTTACCAGAGTCCATTCCTCCGTGTACTCCAGCGAGGCCATCAGGATGCAGGATGTTTAGTACCTCTTGCTCCCATGCTGTGAATTCGGGTGGAGTGGGTGGGGGTCCCCCGCCAGTCTTCTGCACTGCCATGTTGTGTCGCGAGACCATCGAACGCACCTTTCCCCTTAAGTCATTCCAGCGTTTGCGGATGTCGTCTCGATTTCTGGGATGCTGTCCCACCGCGTTGACCCTGTCCACGATCCGCTGCCATAGCTCCGCCTTCCTGGCTATAGTGGTGTGCTGCACCTGTGAGCCGAAGAGCTGCGGTTCAACTCTTCTGATTTCCTCCACCATGACCCGGAGTTCTTGGTCCGAAAAGCGGGGGTGCCTTTGGGGTGCCATGGGGTGGTGTGGATGAGGTGTGGGGTGGTGTATATGGTGATGAGTGTGTTGGTGTGTGGTGCTTTGTGCTTCTATGTGGTGTGTGTGATGGTGTAGTGTGCCTCTGTGTGATGTAGCTCTCTATTCTGTGATGTGTCTCTCTCTCCTTCGTCTCTGATCTTCGGTCGTAGGGGTTTGTGGGTGATGTGGGTGTGTGTTTTATAGTTGTATGGATGTGTGGGAGTGTTGTTGGTATGTGTGTCAGGTGTGTGTATTTCAAATTGCCCAATGTGGCAGTGTTTTGGAGGTGTGTGTGTATTTTGAGCGCGGCGGTGTGTACCGCCAATGGAATACCGCGGTTGAAAGACCGCCGCGTGGATTGGTGGGTCAGAATGGCATGGGCGTGTTTGTGTTGGCGTGGCGGTGGAGGTTTGGTCATCTCCAGTTTTCCGCGGCCCGCTGAGGAGGCGGCCTTCCTTGGATGTCGGGTTTTTGGCGGATTCACAGTTGGTGGTCAGAATGACCGTGGCGGTTTACCGCGGCCGCGGCGGTAGTATGGCGGAGTTCTGACCGGCGGTATGGGCCTTTTACCGCCAAGGTCAGAATGACCCCCATAAAGCCATAAGTCAGGAAATAAGTCCAGCCTAAAAACACAACTCAACGGCATATTACTATCAGGACAATCACCTCCTCAGTTCTGGTATGAGGCAACTATCTCAATAATTCTGAAACCTAATAAAAACCCAAGAAAATGTGAATCATACCACCCTGTCTCATTACTGAATACAGATTATGAGATCTTGGGGGAATTCTGGGAAAACGTTTAGGGCAGGTAGTTAACAAAATTATCCACCTCGACCAGCAAAGGCTTTATGACTGAGTGCCAAATGCACAACTTAACCCGTTTGTTATTAGACTCTATTCATTTTGCAACTACCAACAACCTCCCCTTAGCAGTACTTACTTTTAAATCAGCTAAGGCATGTGACTTGGTCCATTGGGCTTATCTGTGGCTTTGTCTAGAGAGATTCAGTATCCCTAAACGATATATAAAGACTTTGAGATTACTATACTCGAACCCCATGACTAAGGTCCTTGTTAACGGGGTCTTGGAAGATTGCTTCCCTGCAAGTAGAGGCACCTGGCAGGGGTCTCTTCTATTACCCTAATTGTTCAATTTATATACTGAACCTTCATGGATGCTTAAAGAAGATTGTTGTAACTCAACATGGGTGTGCGGCTCGTGATCGAGCTGTAAGGTGTTGTTCGTGGCATCAGTGCTTTCATGGAATGCTGATGCTGGTGTTTTATGGCAGCGGAGGTGTAGCAGGCAGACAACCGTTTAAACTATGCTAAGCAGTTGGTGTGCACTGAGAGCTACCTGGATTGTTTGCTACTTATCAAGGAATACATTCTTCAAACCTTTTTTCAGGATTCTGGTATCTCCCTGTACCAATGGCAATGAGGAGAAGCTTTTTAACTGGTGCAAAATCTTGAATGTGCTGGTTAAATTGCTGTGTGGTATGGGATCCCTTTGTCAGAATTGTAGGCAGCTGCCATCCAAATGTCTACCAACGATGGATGTACTGTGGCAGTGTGCTACGGTGGCACCACATTAATGGAAGGAGATGCAATTGGTGCGAAGAATCAAAAGATATCGGAGTACGGTGGACTTTGCCGAGTACGGTGGACTCTTACGGTGGCAGATACTATACTTAATCAGTCATTTGTTATTGAAGTACATTGGCCATCTTCGATTGCCTCATGTGTCCTAGAACAAGGTCAGGCATTTGCTATTACAGTACGGTGGCTATCTTGTATTTCCTGATGTGTCCAACAACAAGGTCAGAGATTTGTTATTAAAGGATGGTGGCCATCTTGGATTGCCTGACATGTCCCACTACAATGTCGGCCATTTGCTATTGCTTTATGGCAGCCATCTTGGATTGCCTGATGGGTCTTACTACAAGGTCAAGTATTTGCTATTGCACTACGGTGGCAATTTTGGATTGTCTGACTTGTCCTACAACAAGGTTAGGCATTTGTTATTTGAGTGCAGTGACTATCTTGGATTGCCTAATGTGTCCTAAATAAGGTCAGGAATATATTGTTTTGTGTTACCCTGACAATATATTATTTTCTTGCTTTTCTTTTTAAACTTTAATGAGTTGGGTATATTTATAGTCATCCTGGTCATCCTCTACCTTTACTGCACATTGTGATTATGTTGTGTTTGACATGCAAGCCATTAACCCTCCTCCCCCATTCTTACAGTCTCCTGGGGAGCCAAACATTCCCTGGAAAGACGGGGTTGGAGCTTCCATTGCTTTACTTGGAGCCATTGATGTGTTCAAGTTCAAACCTGATAGGAAACAGATTTTTGCTCATCTTCCTGTGCAGATGCCCGAAGTATGATGATGATGAATTGGATGAGTAAGAGGAGGCAGTGACAAAGTTGGAAAACCATTTTTCAAAACCTTCAAATTTGGTTGTGAAAAGACTCAATTTTTTTTGAGAGAGTAGACCGCTTTATAATCTATCGACATGTATGCAGCCTCATTGTGTGTTCGTGCAGCCAAATAGATCAGTTAATCAGAGATCAATCAGTAACTCAATGTCACAACAAAAAGGTACAATAAAGACTTCTTACTTGCAAAAACCTGCCATTGGATAAAGCTATAGATAAAGTAAATAATATTCAGGATTCAAAAGAATCTACCAGAGAACTCAACTAGGAAGATGACAATGTAATTTTTATTGAGGGAAAGAAAAACAGTGTAAACGCACCTGTAGACCAAAGAAGAACTTTACATTCTGGAAACAATTGCTATTGATGCAGATCTAAGGGGCTTATTGGACTCCATTTAAGTTCTCGAAGATCTCTACTATGTCTGAAATTTGCTGTCAGAAGTGCAGTCTGGTGATTGCGGATGATCTCCATAAGCTCCTGGAATGTCCTGGATTTGAAGCATTCTTGAGGCATATAAGTTCAGCTATATCGGAAATTATCAACAAAGAGATCAAGATAAGTGATCACCTGGTTCTATTTGGGACAACCCCAGGAATGGAAGAAGAATAGACTACTGAGAAGAGAAGGAACCAAATTATTTATTTGATAACAATAGCGAGGCATGTTATTTGTAGAAAATGTATTTACTCTGATTTCCCCAAGTTAAAAGGCTGGTTGGTACAAGTACAAATAATCTGTTTAATGTACTTTGGCAAAGAAAGAGGGCAAGAGTAAAGCTGATGTGGTCCCCAGTGGTTGAATGGTTATGAGTGAGACATAAAACGATCCTTTGATTAAGAACACCTCTTGTATGCTCCTTTCCTTGCTGGTTAGGAGCTGAGCAAGGCCCTAAAACCCTGTGTGAAAACAAATGGCCCTTTCCCACACCATGGCTGGATGTAGTGGTTTGTGCAGCTATTATTGATGATTGTGTCAAGTGGGTTTGGTGATGAGGACTAAAACGTTTTAAATTAAAAAATGAATTAAAACAGCTGCAAAAGCAGAGTTATATAAAACCCTTAAAGGGGGAGTTAAATAGAAAGAAATGACCAGGCAGCGAAAGGAAGAGTCAAGATGTAAAATCATGAACAGGCAGCCTTAGAATTTTCCTTTGTATTCTACAATTGGCATAACCGGCAATGGGCTTCTAGAAAGTCTTTGGGCACCGCTACATAGTGATTTATTTATTTATTTAATTAATTTAAAATGTAATCTTTTAAGCATGGGGGTTTGCCAGCCAGGAACACCAGCACTCCTTTCCCACTGCATTTGTTGCCCTTTGGCCAATGCTCGGGAGGCTTTAAAGGACCCTCTGGTCTTCTTACCAAAGGTTTCCTTTCTTTTTTATTTTCAGACCGGACTTTTGGGAAACAGCTTCCCAACAGCCTGAGTCTTTTTTTTTTATGAAATCATGATCAGTGGTGCATGACATGCTGATGTCATTTCCACTGAAAGTGAAAGTGAAATTTCACTGGTTGGAAGCATACCTCAGCCTCAAGAACACCTATTTGCATAGGAGAGGTATTGTTGCAATAGGGAGAATCTCCACTTTCCAATTATATCTCTCCCAGTGGAACTCTGCTTGGGGGTCGTCCCAAGCAGGGTTCCATCCAGAAGACACCAGGGATGAGGATAGTGGGGAGAGTGACCCTACTGAGCATAGGCCTCTGTCCCCCAGCCCTGAGCCCCATTAAGTCTTTCTGCCCCACAGGGTGGTGAATGGGGGTGTTCGCCCCAATTTGCCCGCTGTGGGGCAAAAAGCCCACTAGCAATATTTTTTAGGGTGGCAGCAGTCCCCTTAGAATGCACCCCTCCCCGGACCCCGTAGACTTTCTGTCTCCCCTCTGGTGGTGAATCGGAGTGATCATTCCCAATCTGCCCCCTGGGAGGCAAACATCCCACTAGACTCAAGAAATGTGTTGCCTGCAGTACTTTTTGGGAGGGACAACTCCCCTGGGTATGGGCCTCTGCTCCCCCTCCCCAGGTCGCATTAGTTTTTTTGACCCCTTGGGAGGTGGATACCAGTGTTCACCCTTAATAAGCCCCATCTGACATTGACAGAAAGCCCAACAGACACCAGGGATTTGTTGACTGCAGTATGTTTGGGGAGAGAGGCCCCTCTGGAAATGGAACTGTGCCCTGCTGGCCCCATTAGTCTTTTTCCTCCCTTGTAGGGTGGATGAAGTGTACACCAGCAATATGCCCCTGTAGGGCATGGAAAGACCACTAGTCACCAGTGAATTTTACATTACACTATTTTCTGGGCGGAAAGTGGCCCCTCGGGGCAGTGAGCTGTGCTGGTGTCTGCCCTGGGCCACATTAGACTTTCTGCCTTCTTGGGGGGGCGTATAGGGTTGTTCACCCCCATTCTTCCCCACTGGGGAGGTGGCAGAACCCAGTAGATACCAGGGATTTGCTGACAGCAGTATTCTTTGGTGGGAGAGTGGCCCCCTGGTATGGGCCTGTCAGTCCCCCTGCCAGTGGCCCAAAATTGGTCTCTCGGGCATAGATGGAACTGTTTACTAGACCATCAAGGAAACTTTATTTCCTAAAAAAGAAGGGGTGAGGGGGCACCCACCTAGGCATCAGGCGTGTCCACACCCCAGAACACACCCAACAGTCTTTTTATACCCAATGGTTGATTGTGGTATATTACCTCCAATCATCACTCTGGGGCACATAAACCACACTAGACACCAGGGATACATTTTATCGGTTTGTGAGTGGACAGCCCTGGTGGTAGGCCTATTGTCCAGCCCTAAAACCCAAAAGTCTTTCTGCCTGCCTGGGATGAAGAGCCCTATTCCCATGGCAAGAAGGAGGAAATTTAGATTCTTTTGGCCGTAATTTTGAAATATGAACCACCAGTGTAGGAGTAAATTCAACATTCTTCTTGCCATGGTCAATGTTCGCACTATTGGGCGCATGCTCTCCCACACAGGGTAACCAACTTTACCTAGCCATTTTGCAAACTAGATACCGAGGGGTCTACGGGATAGGGTGCCTTGCATGAATCCCACAATGTTTTCTTACAATGCCCTGAACCCTCAATATTTGCCTAAAATCATGCAATTGCCTCACATTTATATGAAGGAACATTCCAGAACCTATGAGGGAATCACAGATTTCCTGCCACCCAGTGTTCCCTGTCTTGTTCCAATAAAAACGGTACCCCACATGTGTGGCTGACTGTAAACCTGCAACATGAATGGCCCCAAAAGGCAAAATGAAGAAATCTGGGTTGCAGCAGTATTTGGGCCAAGGCTGGACAGCCCCCCAGTGAAACCTGCCAAACCCAGACATTTCTGAAAACTGGGCACACAGGGAATCCAGGGTGGTGTGCTTCGTGTGGATCCCCACAATGCCTTGCAAACCTCAAACTTTGTCTAAAATCACACATTTCCTATGCATTTCTGTGACAGAAAGTTCTGGAATCTGCAGGGTTCCAAAAAATTATTACCACCCTGATTTTTCCCAATAAAAACTTGCGTGGCTAGGCCTAGTGCCAACAAGAGGGATTAATCAAGATAGAATCAGGGGAATCATTGCAAGGTCTCTCCACAGATTCCAAAATTTCCTTTCCACCATACAATGTGAGGGACTTGTGTTTTTTTTAGCCAAAGTTTGAGGTTTGTAAGGGCTCCTGTGTAGAAACACGTGGTGAGAGTCATGCAAGTCACTCCATCATGGACTCTCCTGGGTGTCTAGTTTTCAGAAACGTGACCGTTTGGTAGGTGTCCCTGGGTGATGACTGAGCTAGGGCCAAAAAATACACAGCTGCCCAGAATGCAGAAAGAAGGGTTGGCTTCCAGTGACAAAAGTGATGTGCTCTTATTGCCTTTGAGGCCCCTCCCTGTGACTGGTGCGGGGCTCACGCAAACAGATGAGGCACTATCTTCAGAGAGAAACTTGGGAGAATGCTAGATGGTAGAAGTTTTGTGGCTCCCCACACATTCCAAAACTTTCCATCACACAAATGTGAGGACATTGTGTGTTTTAGCTGAAATCTGAGGTTTGCAGGGGTTTCTGGTGAGAGCAACACATGTCATGCCACCTTGAACCCCTACAGGTGTCTAGTTTTTAAGAAAGTGCAGCTTTGGTAGGTTTTCCTGGGTTCCCAAATTAGGCCGCCCCCATCATTTCAGAAGAGGTTGGTTTTGAGTGGAACATAATGATTTGTTCATGTTGTGTTTTGGGTCTTTTCTTGTCGCAGGCACAATTCCCTCTCACACAACTGAAATACCATTTTAATTGGGAGGTGTGGGGGAACACAGGATGTTTAGAAATTTGTGGATAGCTGCAAAACTTTCTTTCACAGAAATGTTAAGGTAAATGTAGGTATTAATGCACAGTTTGAATTTTGCAAAGGCATCTTGGTAAAAATTACCTTTAGATAACCACAGATGTCAACTACCCTGGACACCATGGGTGCTTAGTTCTCAGAAATACCTGGGTATGGTTTGTTTTCCTAGATGGTGACATATTTAGGGTCCAAAAACTGCAGCCAAAAACGTAAAAAAGGCAATGATTCTGTTGGGTAAAATATGTTGCCTCCAGGTCACTTTTGGGTGTGTATAGTGTCGCAGGTGCTAGGCCCAGCCACACAAGTGGGGTATTTTTATTGGGAGTTATATTGGAACTCAGAGTAGTGGAACATCTTACCAATTAGATTTATTTGCATGTGTGTGTTCCAAATGTAATCAGCTGTGTAAGAAAGAAGACATTTCGTTAAATGCCCTCCGAATCACATGCTAGCACGGGTACCCATAAATTCAAAGATGTACAAATAACCACTGCTCCTAAACTCCTCATGTGGTGTACATTCCAAATACACATAGGATTTCTTCAACCACATTTTACTCATTATATTTTACAATATGAATTGTTATATACATGGTATACAATGAAAAGCCATTGTAAGGTGCAGCTAGATTGTTGGCTCTGCGTACCTCAGGTTCTTGGGGAACCTACGAACCCTATAAATACCCACAACCAGAAGGGTCTAGTGGATGCAGCAGTGTATTGCTTTTGCAAATAAGCCATTGTGACAAGACAGAACAGATGAAAACATTGTCAGAAATGGCTGTATTTTCCTACTCGTTGTTCATAGTTCTTTATTTCAGCAGTTAGCTTCTTTGGGAAACCCTTGAGGAATCTACACAATTACCCCTTGATGAATTCAGAACTTTGTCTACTTTTTATAGATGTATAGGCTTCCACCATTACCCGTGGGTTTTCCACCTTTTTCCACCACAAGGTATACGTTTTGAAAAAGCACAACAAACAGGTAAAAGTGGACCACCTCTTAGAAAAGTGCCAAAACTATTGTAAAAAAATGTTTTTGATACAATTCTTCATGTTCCTGAAAGATGAGAAGATGGTCATTTTAGCACAGGCAAATATTGCTATTGATGCCATTCCTAGGGAAAAAAAGGACACTTTTTGCCAAGCACGTTTTCCTATTTTTCCCCAAACCCCTAAAACTTAACTTTTCTTTTGAAATTTTCTCAGCCCCTTCCATGAGAATCCACAAACCCTGGGTATGTTTAGAATTCCCATGATTGTGAGAAAAAAGATTGACATTTGGTATAGATACCTTATGTAGGTATCCTAAAGTATCCCAAACAGCCAAAAAAGGGCTCAGCCTGAGCAGTTAAGGGGTTAAGCACTAAGTAAATTATGTTTCTCTGCTTATTCTCACCTACAAACCCTATAAAACCGAAACCAAATGTCAACAAACAGGCAAGCATAGGCACTGGGTGACAGCATCGAAGTGCTCTTCTTAGCAACCTATAGCATGGATTTCTTTGCCTATCATCCCTGAAAGTTGAAGCAGTCACAATGAAATTGAGATTAACATGTGTAATTTGGTGCCTTCCTCAACAAAATCTGAATCTACTGGTATTTGTGCCCATATTTATACTTCAGTTGCGCCAAATTTGCGTCATTTTTCTTACGCAAATGTGGCTCAAACCTAACTCCATATTAATATTTTGACACGTCTAACATCCAAATATAGGAGTTGGCACCATTTTTTGGATGCGTGCACCTCCCTTTCGTCAATGAGATGCAAGGTAGGTGTTCCCATCTAAAAATGGTGCAATCGCCATAGCCCTATATTTATCCCCCCATGCTAAAATGACGCACATGTGGGAGGAGGGTCAGACCAGGTGTTAGGGGACCTGTGGACCCATTTAGATGGTTAGACACCATGGAATGGGTCCACAGGTGCCCTCACCAAGCCCCAGGAACACCCCCACCCACACCAGAGGATTTCCAGAGGATAGGGGACCCTATCCCAGGTAAGTAGGGTAAGTAGTGGTAAGTAAGTTTTTTAAGTGCCATCGGGGCCATAACTTGGGGCCCCCTGCATCGCACATGGTGCAATGGTCATGCCCAGGGGACACCTGTCCCCTGTGCTGGCCATTAGGGTAGTTGGCATGACTCCTGTCTTTCCTGGGACAGGAGTCCTTTTTTTGGTGATGGTGCACCAGGTTATGGCACTAGTCTGGTCAGAGGCATTTTTCTGCGTCTAACCAGGCTAGTGTCATTTTCTGACGCACAAGCCCCTCCTTCCCTACCGCCATCCCCACCCGGTTAGCGTCTTTCTTGTAGACGCTAGCCCAAGTTTAGTGCCGGCTTGCACCATTTAATAAATACGGTGCCTGGCTGGCATTGTTAAATGACGCAAGTCAACGCTAAACTTTTTGACGCAAAACTGCGTTAGCGCAGTTTTGATGCAAAAAGCATTAATCTGGGCCTTAGAGTCAAACTTTGCCCTCGGAAATGTTGGTATTTTTGACTTCCCAACACTACCTGCAGAAAAATGTATGAAATTTAGAATTTACATGTAATTCCACTCCTTGCTCAAAGAGGCACTGCTGCAAGGATCAAAAAATAACAGGCTATTTGCCACTAAGTCCCAGAGGATGGCAATGCTGCTCCAGACGATGGCTGAAAAATGGAAGTATTGAAGTGTGAATTCACATCCCGGAATTAAACGATAGTGGCACAACTCCGCTTTTATTTAGTTTGCAGTTGAAATAAGTGAGCAAACCCAAACGTGGCATTGAAATCGTAAGGCACCCATACAAAGACCACGACGAACTGACGTTCAAGGCTTGACACTGCTAAACAGTTCTCATCAGGACTACGGGGTCACTATTGCGAATATACTGCAGCTGGATGCTTCTGCCCGAGCACTTCTAGTGCTTCTTCATATTTCCTTCATCAATCCTCTGTTCTCAAGAATTATATCACTGCCTCACTTGATGCTGGACAAGGCTAAGATTGGCTCTACTTTTACAACACTCTTAACTTCACTCATAAGGATGAATCATTTCTGGAAAAACATCAACGTTTATTCAGAGCTAAGAGATACATTAACATCAGCATACCCTAATCACTCCTCCTCCCCACGGTGGATGCCACAGTACGGGTTCTATTTTAATAAATGCACCCCTAACAGTTCAGGCGTCAGAACATTATTAAACAACATAATCACTGCCCACTTGGGAGTGTTTTCCATGTGTCACAATTACATGAAGAGGCTATAGGGCCGGATTTATACTTTTTTAGCGCCACATTTGCGTCATTATTTGACGCAAAAGCGGCCCAAACTTACAAAATATCATTGAATTTTGTGTTTGCTCCACATTTGCATCAAAAAATGACGAAAATGTGGAGCTAAAAAAGTATAAATCAGGCCTTATATTTTTGCAGGGAAGTGGTAATTTTCAGTGACCTGTGCAGGAGTCATGAAAATGAATCCTGCTTTTTAGCACGAGAGATATTTCTTCACTTTACATCCGTAACTCAACTTTTCAACGTCTAATTACATGGGGAATAATTTGAGGCAACTTCTAATTAAATGGGGAATACTTTGAGGCACATTACATGCGGAATACATTGATGAAGTGATGAGTTTCCTGCACAGAATGCTCCACAGCCCAAAGGTGTGTCAGTATTTGAGTCAATGATAACTCCTGGGGGCAGAAATTAGATTACACGATTTTCAGGGACAATATGCATAAACCAGTGTTCCACACAAATTCTTGCTTGGATTGACCCTGTATTTCACCCATCTCGGGGTAAAATAAGTCTAATCCACGGAAGTACTGTAGTCTTCCATAAACCCAATGTGTCAAATTACTCTTGTTACTCGCTCCATTGACTTTATTGTGACACTCACAATTAGGTCCTTATTAACCACATCGGTTCTTCTGACTTTGTCTCCTGAACAATAAGACTTTTATCCCAGCTCAGTTGACGCAAAGGTCACGTTAAAGCACCTAGGGCAGGGAATCCCTCAGGTGCAGACACCAGAGGGATATCCTTTTTAAAACTTCAGTAAATCCCCAATTTGCACACCGTGGGGGCAGAAAGCCCACAGACACAAGGGAAAAAGGATAGAGAAAGAGGGTTAGGGGCAGCACACCCTGGCAGCAGGCAGAGCCCGCACCCCAAAATGTGCACAACTGTCTTTCTGCCTCCCTAGCAGGGATTGAGGAAAAGCCCACTAGACACCAGGAGAAAAAAGTTCAAAAACAAGGCAGTGGTGCCTCACACAGTTATCAGTCAGTGCACCCACCACAGAAAAAGTGCAACCGTCTTTCTGTTCCATTTGGGGGTGGATTGGGGGAGTTTACCCTGTATCTGCACACCAGTGGGGGAGGGCAGAAAGCCCCATTTGAAGCAGAAAAAAAAAATATAAAAAAAGGGTGGTGTAGCCTACCAAAGCATTGGTGCTGAGGCCCTACCCCAGAACAAGTCTAACAATCTTTTCTTTCTGCCCCACTCCCGGGGGTGTGGATTGAGGGTATTATGCCCAGTCTGCACCACCGGGGGCAGAAAGCCCAATAGACACCAAGCATTTCCACACTGTGGAAAAACCAAGGGGTAGGCCCATGACTCCATCCAAAAAGGAGAAATACAGTCGCTCTGACATCCTGAGAGGAAAGTGAGCGGTTTGCCCCCAGTCTGCCTGTGTGTAGCAGAAAGCCATCTGGATGCCAGGGATATTTTTAAAAGAAATAACATGATGGGCGCTGGCTCATCCTAACATCATTCTTCACCCAAACCCATAAATCCCTGCAGCTTTTCTGCCCGGGGACTACAGCATCCACATCTCTGTGACAAACAATAGTTATCTTTGCTTCTTTTTAGGCATAAATTTTATATATTTTACGTATGGGACAGATAAGTGGGGGGAAATCCCAAACGTCTCTCAATCGACATGCTCAATGACTGCACTATTCAGGGATGTGGTCAGCCAGCACTTAGGGAAAACTACTGAGTCCAAACATTTCTGAAACATAAACACCCAGAGGAGTCCTCAAACATTAGATAAAAATATACATTTTTCTAGGAGTTTTGTGAGCTAATGTTCCAGCAGCTGCTAGGATTCAACACAATATGTGCTTTTGGCCTAATTTTAAGGTTTGCAGTGCATTATGGGTAAGAAACGTTAGAGGGATTAAAGCAAGCCAGACCACCCTGTTGTCCCCTTGGTATCTAGTTGTCAAAAATGTCTGCGTTTAGTTGATTTCCCTGATTGGCATGCAAGCATGGACCCAAATTCCGCAGTTAACCACATTGCCAAAAAAGGCTCATTTTGATTGAAACAAATTGAAAATTTTTGCCAAATGCCCACCGAATCTCATGATAGAATGGGTAACCCCAAATTCAGAGGTATGCAAATAATCACTAGTCCTAAATCTGTCTTATTCATATTTCAGTAGTGCATAGATTTCATTCATACCCATTTTTCATCCATTAGATTTCTCCATATTAATTGCTGCATGGCTGGTGCACAATAGAAAATCATTATAGACTGCAGGTCCCTTGTTGGCTCTGGGTATCGATTGTTTATAGGTAACCAACAAACAATATTTTACCCTAGCAAAAATTACTGATAAACACTGTCAACAACTGTTATTTTATTTCTATTAAGTTTCATTATTTTTTAATTTCAACAATTACCTTCTTTGGGTAAATCATAATCAACCTACACAAACAACCCTCTACCGAACTCAAAATGTTATCTAGTCTTTAGAAAATGTAGTTTTTCAGGTTCATCCATGGGTTTCACACCTATTTCCACCAAAAGTGACTTGTAGACTGCATAGAGCCAAAAGTAGGAAACATTGAATATTAGTTAAAAAAATGAAAAAATGAAAAAACTGTGGTAAAATGTATTATACAGCAGTGCTTGTAAGTTCATGCACAGGGGGATTAGCGCATGCAGAAGGGTGAATAGGGAGATAGGTGTAGGTGGGTAAATGGGTGCATATTTATGGTAGAAAATGCATGGATTTTACTTACCAGAATAGGCAATGTTTATTTAAAAAGATGTGCTACTGATTGATGATTATTTTATAAGCAAGAAACACGAATGTGAACTTTGCCAAACCTTGTCGACTTACTCATCAAATTCCCAGTCACGCCAGATGCAGCTGGTCCACTCCCTCTGCCCATAAACTGTTTAGACATATAGAAAAGCATTCATCAACAGTCTTCTAAAGGAACTCTTGTTCATGATTCTGTAAATAATACCTAATCAAATTCTCTCTGTGACCTTTCACAGAGGATAAAGAAATGAAACGGTTGATTGTCTAAAATCATTGCCTACAAATAATTCGTCTGATATGTGTTTTTGCCAATAAAAGACATAAGATTTTGCCAAATTATATTTTGAGGTACCATACCTGATTATTAGAACTGTACACAACTTGTGAGTTCGGATTTTTCAGAAACAGCTTGGTTACCTAGGCCTTCTCAAAACCTTAATTCGGTCCACAAAATACCTTTTGAAATCCTGTGTGCTTCAAAGTGCAGAACATTTGTAGAATGGCTTTTCTGGAGTTCCTGATAGTGGAATTTCATCACACAAGCTCGAAGGCTCATTCCATTGTGTGCAGGGCAAAGCAAGAAGACGTAGGAGCCTAGCAATGAACTATAGCAACACGACTTATTTACTGACCAGGAAAAACAGAGAACACAATCACGACCAGCCTTTTGAGTCTAGAATACTTCATCTCAAAAGTTCATTTGCTCAAGACTTAAAATGTGGCTATTATAAGTTTACCTAGTCACCACCTGCACTTTTTTTTTTTTTAAATATTTTTATTAACGATTTGCTGTTATACACATACAGAATGATTTGATGTGGCATCTGGTCTTTCTTATGCAGCTCAGGATGTTACATGCTTTGCTCGAATATCACCTACTTTATTATACCTTTACATCAGTTTTAATTGCTTATAGTCTAATTCTGAAGTCTCATATGTTTATCTGTGAGCTATATGAGAGCTATGCCACCGATCTGATTTTTGTACATCTAAAACAGTCTTTAGCTAAAGTTTAACAAGTTAATGGTGCGATGGAACTTGTGTGGGCAGGCGGTTCCATTGTCTGGAGTTAACCTCTTCTCTGTTAGCCTTTGGCTCCTTTCATGCTATCAGTCCCCTTTAATCCCAAAACAGTAACTCCTTCAAGTAATGCCCATTTCCTTCTAACCTCGCTCTGTCATTTCTAGGATCTTGGGCCGTGTATCCCATGTCTATCTTCATTTCCCTTCTAGTATCTTCTAGATTCCAAACCCTGGTTTCACCCTTCGTTGCCACAGAAGTTGTGGCACTACCCACCTCTATTTCTCTCCCTCAGTTTTATTTTTATGTCAGTCCCTCTGTGGTTGTGTCCGTACCCCTCAGCATCCCCTCCCATTTCGTCAGTATCTCCTCCCATTCTAGAGCGATGGGGGTCTGGCGGAGTCCACGCTCCTCCTCTCTCTTCAGTATCTGCAGTTCTGCTCTGGCCCACTTCTCAACTTCCCGTCTCTGTTCCGTCAGTGATGGACATCTGGGGGATTTCCACCCCAATGTAATCAGTCTCTGGTGTATAACCAGAGCCAGGTCCAGAAAACGACCCCTCACCTTCCCACATAGAAGTCCCGTTCTAAGACCCAATATGCACACATTGGGGGATAGGGCCAAATCCTTTTCAAGCAGTCTAGACAGGTCCGCCAACACACTGCTCCAGCCCAGATCGGGGAAGTTCCATACCATGTGGTCGAAGTCTGCGTTCGCGTCACTGCACCTGGGGCATGTCCTGGGGACCCCTCCGTATATTAAGGATAAGCGGTGCGGGGTAAGGCACATCCTGTGCGTATAATTATATTGGGTATATCTCAGTCTGGTGTTTCTCGACACCTCCCTTGGGTACGCTAGCACTCTACTCCACTCTGAGTCTGTTTTCTCATTTTCCCCACCTCTCCCTTAGGGATTGCATTGGGTCAAGGGTCCTCTCCTGTTGGGCTCGATACAGTCTTGTGATGCAGTGTGCATCATCCCCCAATGTTAGAAGGAGGTGTAATATTTGATGGGTGGTAGGCTCTGCATTCACTGTTTCCCAGTGTTCCCGTAGGTTATGTGTTAACTTCTGGTACAGAAGAAATTGTCGCTGATGGATTCCCCTATCATTCACTAGGTCAGTAAAGGGCCTCAACACCCCATCCCGGAATAAGTCACCTACCGTCTCTACTCCCACTCTTTTCCAAATCCCGAGCCCTGTACCCACCAAGCCATCCTCCCTCAGATCTAATATTAGGGCAGTCAGTGGCAAGGCCGAGGAATAAGGGGATCCCACTAGTCTTGCACTCCTCCTCCAGCAAAATATGGCTACTTTAGTCATCGGACTGTCCATTTGGCGTGCCACCTTCTTATTAATCAACTGCGCTATGACCCGATCCGCACCTCTATCTTCAACGGTAATCCATCTGTCCAGATATCCCTTCCCAGCGAACTAACTGGAGACCCATTGCAGTTGGCACAACAAGTAATAGGCCTCAAAATCTGGAACCCCCAGGCCTCCCACCAACTTTGGTCTACATTGGGTTGGGAGTGCTGTCCGTCTGCGGCCGTCATCCCACATAAGTTCCCTAAGTAGAGTATTTAACTCTCAAAAACACACTGAAGGGATCAATAATGGTAAGTTAGTAAAGTAATAGAGGAGGCGGGGGAGTATGATCATTTTAGATAAAGAAATTCTGGCCATGATGGATAATTTTAATGAGCGCCAGAAAAAGGTTTCCATCCCTCAGATCCACGGTCTCATGGTATATTTGTATACCCAAATACTTATAGGTGCGCGGAGCCCAAACTATGTCCCCAGGACAGGAGGAGGGCTGCCCATAAGTTTGTGTTAGGGAAAAAACAAATGTCTTGCTCCTGTTGAGGCATAAACCTGACAGTGCACCGAAATGGTCTAGCATCAGCAAAGCCCAAGGCAGGCCCGACTCTCCATCATTGAGGTATATGAGTATATCATCGGCATACAATGAAATGATATGTTATGATTGACACCATTTTATTCTCCTGCCAGTGCCCTTGCTTCGCATTGCAACCACAAGCGGCTCTACGGCCAGAGGAAATAGAAGTGGCGATAGCGGGGACCCTTGCCGCATCCCTCAGTAGATAGGGTAAGTATCCGATATCTTTCTGCCCGTCTTCACCATCGCCAACGGGGACATATACAATAAGTCCACCCATTTTATCCAGCCTTCTCCCATTCCCATCCGCTGCATCACTGTTCTCAGATAGTCCCATATAACCGAGTCGAAAGCTTTCTCAAAATCTACTGCAAGCAGCACTCCTGCCCTGGGTCTCTCTTCCTTGGGCATGTGCAAGACAGCGAACAAGCGCCTCAAGTTCAAAGAGGTGCTGCAGTTCAGGACAAAGCCATTCTGATCTGTATGCACTAACCCGGTGATGTGGCGTAGCAGTCTATTGGCCAAGGCTTTGCTGAGGATTTTAAAATCATTATTCAGCATCGATAGAGGCTGAAAATCAGTTACTGAGGGTTCTTTAGATTTCGTTTTGGGCAGAGGGACCACCAGTGCCTCCCTAAGCGAGTCCGGCAGCATTCCGCATTGCAATGCTTCCGTATACATCTCCACCAACTGGGGGGCTAACAGTGTAGAATATTTTTTGTAAAAGTCCATGGGAAGTCCATCCGTCCCTGGGGTCTTACCGGGGGCCACCTGTGCTATAGCCTCCTGTACCTCGTCTACCGTCAGCGGGCCCCCTAAACTATCCTGTTCCTTGGGTGCCAGCATGGTCAGGGGGAGCGGACGCAAAAAGTTATCGCGATCATATGCTCTAAGCTCTCCCGGGGCCCCGTAGAGATGGGAGTAGTACTCTTTGAAGGCGTCATTTATGTGTCCCGGTATACACAGACGTTCCCTCCCCTTATCATAGACACTTGTAATGGGTCCACTGTCCCCTTCAGCCCTTACTAACCACACCAGCATTCTACCTGAGCGGCCCTCCTCAGCCTGGAGTGATGCCAGATATTTCCAAAGGCTGTGACAGCGGAGCTGTTCTTCCACCTGGGCATATGACTTCTGTGCCTGGACATATCTTTCCTCTACTGCATCCCCGTTCCCCCCACCTCGCTCCCCTTCATGTATTATCCTCTCCAAACTATTCAGTTCGGGTTCTAGGGTGCGTCCCACTCCGACTGTCTGACCTAGACAAAAACCTCTAGTTGTCACCTTGAAAGCCTCCCATTCCAAGGATCTTGAAGAGGCCGATCCTTTGTTAGTTTTAATATAGTCTGATAGGTGTAGGCAAAGCGATTCTCTATATGCTTGGTCCTCTAACGAGCTGGGGGTCAGTCTCCATGTCGGGACAGGGGGCCTATCCATTGTCACCCTCCAGGTAAGCAGTAGGCGGTTATGGTCTGATAATGTGCGAGCAAGGTATTCTGCGCGGGTCATTCCCTTTGTGAGATCTGCTGTACACACTACCCTATCTCTTCTGGCATGTACTCGGTGTAGTCCCGAATAGAATGAGTAGTCCCTCTCAGTGGGGTGTTGTTCCCGCCATACATCCACTAGGCCCCATGCATTCATCCATTCTCTCAATTTTCTCGCCACTCTATGTGTCGCTGCCCCTGTAACAGGTGGAGAGGACCGGTCTAAGTCCACATCTAATATTCCGTTAAAGTCTCCTCCGATTAGTATACCCCCGGTTTGTTGGCATGTGAGATGGCTCGAATGTTGTGTTATAAAGGGGACCTGATCTTGGTTGGGGGCGTAGACACTGCCAAGGACAATTGGAGTTCCATGAACCCTCCCCTCCGCTATCACAAACCTACCCTCATGGTCTATGTCCTTAGATATGACTTCAAAGGGAACCCTGCTCGTATCCAAATCAAAGCGCCCCTCGCATACGCTGAATAGCCAGTGGCAAACACTTGCCCTCTCCATCTACGCCTCAATCTCTCCACCTCTCCCGTGGTTAAGGTCTCTTGTAGCATTGCCACTTGTACACCTCTTCTGTTCAAAAAGGACAGTATTCTGTGACGTTTGGATGGAGACCCCATACCACGTACATTCCATGTTAGTATATTATATTCCGCCATGGGGTTGTCTTATTAGCATTCCAGGTTGCCCACCCCTGCCCCGAGTACAGTCTCCTCATGTTTCGGAATGTATACCTGATTACATCTCTCCACCCTGCCCATTGCACCAACAAGAATTGGAACTGTAAAACCCAACTCCCTATCCCCAGGGCGCCTCGCAAACAGTAGGTTGCCCAATAAACTGTGCAACAGTGCAACATGTTCAACAGAGTATCTAAAATTCTCGCCAGTCTAATTGGTTGGACGAGAACTTGTGTGGGGGGGCATAGCCCGGAGAGGCCTCTTGTACATACAATTCACCTTGTCCCAGGACCGTGGTACCACATCTGCTACCCAAGTTCGTCTGATGTCTGGGGGGTCACCCTCGGAGCCCCCGCTGAGGACTCCGAACATACCATGGAGGACACAGCCGTGCCATCCGAGTCCACCCCGGAGCCTCCCGGGGGGTATGCCTCTCTGCTCATGGATGCTACCGCTTCAAGGGCCGCCCGCTTTCCAAGTTCTTTCTGTGTCTGTGTTGGTATCCCACGGGAGCGGCCCCTGTTCCTCCGCTTCCCTGAGTCTCTGCGCTTTCCATTCTCTCCTGCGTTGACTCTTGCACTCTGGGCCGATTGGCCCCCATGGGCTTCAAACCATTCCCAGGCCTCCTGGGGGTTCTGGAAAAACAGAGATTTACCCTCGTGCATCACTCTCAAGTGAGCCGGGAAGAGGAGCGAATACTGGATCCCTTCCGCTCTGAGGGCCTTCTTGACTGCCATGTACGAATTTCACCTAATCTGGACCTGAAAGGTGAAATCTGGAAATAACGTCACCTCTCCATTTGCAACTCTGAAGGGGCCCGCCTCTCTTGCCCCTCTGGAGTAGGGCATCCCTGTCTCTGTAATGCAGTACTCTTGCTATCACCACTCTGGGTGGTCTGCCCGGGGAAAGGGGTCTTGAGGGCACACGGTGTGCTCGCTCAAGAGTAAAAAACAGAGTCAGATTGTCTGGTGCCACAACCGTGCGCAACCAACTTTCCAAAAATGCCACCACGTTCGTCCCTTCCGCTCCCTCCGGCAGGCCTACCACTCGGATATTGTTCCTTCGATTCCTCCCTTCTGCGTCCTCAGCTCTCTGTTGCAGCCGCTTCACTCTGTCATTGAGATTCTCTACCGTGGTTATTATGTCTCTTTGTTTAGGAGTGATATCCGCCAATGCGGTCTCCGCCTCTTTAACTCGGTCAGTTAGTTTTTGATGGTCTGCCCTCAGAAGCCCCACCTCTACAGCCACTTGATTGATATTGTGCTGTAATGTAGCTTTGGTTTCTTCGATTGCACCTAGGATCTTGTCTAGGGTATCCTGTACTCTAGCCTGCAAAAAGTTCAGAGGGTCCCCCTCTTTGGGGGCAGTGTGTGTTGGACGGTCCATAGCTTTGCTCTTGTGCCGGCTTTTGGACGACATCGGACTTGCAGTGCTTCACTTCAGCGTTGACGGGAAGGCGAACGGGGCCGTTATATTTTACTCATTTACATAGGCTCAAAAGCTTATCTTAGGCCAGTCAATCACATCCATCAGTCCAGATCAGCTCTTCCACTCAATAGTGTTGTGGCTCTCTTAGAGTGTTCCCCCCCTTTCACCTGGTTCTCTCTCTCCTGAGGGCCCCGCTGACCCTTCTTATTGTCGCTCTTGGCACCAGGCCCTCCACTTCCAGCGTTTCCTCTTTCGGGTGCAGTACACCACTCAGGGCAGTAGCGGCTATTACAGGCCTTCTCGTTTCCACTTTCATCTTAGTCCCAGTGCGCTCCCTCCTTCCAGCCAAGTATGGTAGGATTCACCCCCTCACTTCTGCTTCATGTCCTTAGAGGGAACTGGGCTCATTTCTGGTGTCCAAAAATCGTGTGTAGTGCGAGATCGCTCTGCCCGCCCAGGCGTTTCACTTACTTTGCTGGGGCACTGCCCCAACCCCGGTCGCCGACACCGCCATCCACAAGTGAGCCAGGCTCCCACCAGCACTGTTTTTTGTCCTTGTGCCTTGATGTTCCTGTGTCCTGCAAAGGTGGGACCCAATACGGCCTTTGTGGGGCCGCCCCGGTAGCCCGGGATGCCTCTATAAATCCACTGTGGCTGTGTCCCGTACTTCGTTCCCCAGCGTCACTTCCTCGTTGTGGGTGCCGGGCCCGCACTGACACCGCCGGTGGACCACACACACGGGCACTTTATCAGATGCACTGCAGCGTGTTCTCTGCTAGGTCGGGGCGAGACCGCCCTTCGACGTCCTCCTCCGGCAAGCGCCAGAGCCGCCGGCAGGACCGCGTCACCACGCAAGTCCCCGGCCTCGGCGACGGCCGCGGGCCCCGCAAAACTGGCTCCAGCGACGCCCCCTATGCTCTGGGATCGGGCTCCCCCTCGTTCCTCGAGGCCCCCAGAGCCCCCGGATACCGACTTTCTGAGTCGAGGGTCCCCGAAGGTGGGCTGTTTTCAAGGATTGATCGTAGGCCCTTCCGTAACCGCGTTTTCAAGCGTGCACCATCTTGGCTGCCTGGCCATGCCCCCTAGTCACCACCTGTACTTGATGAGGTATCTTGTGCAACTGAAATGGAAGGAGTCATTATGATTGCTACTATATTTTCAAAGAAATGCTCTACACTATATTCCCTTCATCTTGAAATGCTGCTACTCTACCCTGTCAAAATGCATCTCTTCTACGACGGCATAAAATGTCTGTTTCGAAACAATGCCTTTTAATTCATATTCTCCTTCCTTCTCTGCAGTTCTTTTTTACCAGCTTCCGCTTGCCTACTCTCTCTCGCTCATCTTTCCCCACGCCTCCTCTATTTCAACTCATCCTCTCTAACTCACTTCTCTCATATTTCATACATCTCCCTCTCAGCTATCTATGTACAGCCTCTCTATGTTTCTGTTACACTCTCACTTCTCTTATTCAACCTCGCCCTTCTCTATTCTTGTGAAGGGGTCGGAAGCTTTTCATCTTAAGACTCCACTTTAATGGCATGACACTTCCTATTTGAACAAAAAAAGTTATTTTGACTCCTATGAAAGAATAAGGACTAATGGCCACATGTCCGAATATTTGGAGTTGCGATTTCCTAATTGCGATTCCATGCTAATTGTAATGAGGGAATCGCAATTCCAAATGTTAGTAACTCCATTGAGTTTCTTTTGCAATTCCCAGTGGGTCGCAAAAAGAAATGCCTCATTAATGTTAATGAGGTAAATCGCAATTTGCCACCCACCAGGAACCACAAAAATCACAGAGTTGGTGGCCTGTTTGTGTCAGCAGACCACCATGTCTGTGATTGCATTTAAATAAAGCAATCTTTTTTTTCCTTCAAGGAAAACAGGCTGTATTTAAAAAGAAAAAAAAATTATACGTTTAATTTTTTAAGAGCAGGCAGAGGTCCGTGGGATCACTGCCTGCCTTCAAAACAAGTTTTTACATGCGGTTCCTTAGGGACCTCTTCCCCTTTGTGAATGGGTTAGCACCAATTTGAAATTGATGCTAATTGCAATAGTTTTGCGGCTGCATTCACGGATAACAAAACAATCATACATACCATTTAGATTCGGTATTAGGAAGGGACACCCTGGACATGCCCCTTCCTCATACCGAATCGCAAAACCCAAATTGCGATTCGGTAGCAAATTACCGAATTGCAGCTTGGGCTTTGTACATCCCAATGAGCATTTTTTGTTTTGCAAACGGGTCAATTCTGCAAATCGGCACATTTGCGACTAGAAACATGCTTTGCACATGTGGCCCTTTACGTCATACCTGCCGTGCTTCTGCCATTTCAGACCATAGAGGAGTCTGTGTTAGATTTTTTCCTGAAATATTTCTTAGTGGCCTGCAGTCAGTTCTAATGTTCATCAACAGGTTGGGCCTGATTTAGAGTTTCCCATCCCCCCTATATCAAGTACATTATATCCTATGTCACTTGTATAAGGCAAACAGGATATTGGTCACATTTATGACTGAGTATTCCATTCCCCAATCTCTGAATCAGGATCATTGTTTCATGCATCATTTGTGCATAGTAAGAGGCATAATTACAAGCCCCTAGCGCCACTGGAGCCTCACTTTTTTGTGATGCTCCGGTGGTGTTGTGCACTGCACCGTATTTACAAGGCGCTGTTAAGCCACTTTTTGTGGCTTATCCCCACCTTGTAAATACAGCCATTTAACACATAGCACTTTGCGTGGAAGGGCCGGGCAATAGGTGTTGCTGTGGGTGTTCCACAGAAACACCCATTGCATTATGACTTCATAAATCTAAGGCATCGTTAAAAACTAATGCCACCCCAAGGATGGCGTCAACATGGCGCAATGAGGAGAAATGCTTTAATTTTTCCTTGGATTTTGCTCTTTCTGCAGCACACCTAGAAAGAGCAAATTACCATAGAACATTCTTTTTGTGAAGGAAGGTGTCCCTTCCTGCACAAAAACAATCTCCCCTGCAACACTGCCATCCTTGCACCATGGCCCAAGGGTGGCTGCGTTGGTGCTCGAGAGCAAATTTAGAGCAGGGAAAAACACAGGGATGTGCCGTATTCTTGTTAATATGGTGCATCCCTGCGTTTCTAAGGTGATGTGGCGCTGCCACTTTTGGCACAGCGCTGTTCTGCGCCACTTTATTGTAAATATGCCGCATATTTCTTAGGGGCTTATTTACAAGCCCCTCTGTGTCGCCGGAACATCACTTTTAGTGGCGGACCGTCATGCACACTGCAGGCCATTTTGACAAGTAAAGTCACTCTGTGAGGCTTTTCATGGCCTGGTAAATATGGACTGAGGCAACGCAGCACAAGTTCCAGCGCTGCCTCACCCTGAGACAGGGATTAATGCCACGGGCATTACGGTGGGTGTACCTCAAAGAAGCCATTCACAATGCATGTTGTGTTTTTCATGCTCCCTTGACCCCAGATCTTCCTTGTGAAGAACAAGCTGTTTCAGTGTGCCAAAGAAGCTCTATATATAATTTTACATGTAAAGAAAGCAAACCTTACCATCGTATTTCAAATGTGGTTCTTTTAATGTTCATCTGAACCATGTGACTTATATTTAACAAGTTTATTTGTACCTGTCATTTCCATTGCTTGGTCTTATAATAATCCATCAGTAAATCTTTTTTTTTTGGTTTAAATAAGGTAGATAAAAGTACCTCCCCATCATTGGAAAACTTGTTCCAGTCCAGAAGATCAGTCACTATTCATCGCCATTTCAAAACTAGCTTTTTGTGAACTCAGGCTGACAATTAATTAAAAGTGTTTTTCTCGTTCTCTGATTTGATGTACACCAGTTATCTGCTCAGAATCTGTTCTTTTTTAAGTAATTGCCCCTTTTTTGGGCAAACACTTTTTCGCCAGTCTTTTTACTCATCATTCACCAGCCCTCCCATTCACCTCCTGCATCTGACCTCCTATTCATCACTCCCACCCTCCCATTAAACACCCAACCCGCCCTCCCATTCACCGCCCCACTCACCCTCCCATTCATTGCCCCACCGACTTCCTGTTCACCCACCTCACCCGATTGCCAAAGCCAATAGCTAGCCCATAGGCAGTGCCGCCAGCAAAGGCATGAGTATTTAAATGTGTTCCTAGTGTTTTTTGTTATTGCAGGAAGAGCATGCCAAAACTTCAATCCCGTTCCCCAGTCTTGTTCAAACCTGCAGGTGACAGAGCCAAACCCTTGTGCATAGACTAGTGCTCAGTGGGACTGACATCTATCTTCTCAGCACTTTGGGAAAGTGCAGTGATTTGTCTGCCTGCTCACTTGCATGGTGCATCATAAAACAAAGGAAGGAAACAAATTAAATCTGCCTTTTTACATTTTGTGGTGTTTTAACAGCAGACACCGTGCTCTACAATATTGATTCAAGACATTGGCAAATCCAATAGCTCTGGCTAAACACTTCACTTGGTCCCAAAGCCAAGACCTAAAGGGGCAATGCCAGTGCTTTGTGCACTACTGCTGTGCTGTATCTGTGCTGTGTATGAGGGAAACTTGCACTGCAGCCTGAACTGTATGTGTGCTGTGTGTGATGGAAGCTTGCACTTCTACCTGTGCTGTATCTGCACTGTGTATGAGGGAAGCTTGCACTGCTGCTGCCTGTGCTGTATCTGCTCAGTGTGAGGTGAGAGAAACTTGCACTGCTGCGGTGCTGTAACTGTGCTGTGTGTGAAGGAAGCTTGCACTGGTGCTGTGCTGTATATGTGCTGTGTGTGAGGGAAGGTTGCACTACTGCTGCCTGTGCTGTAGCTGCTATATGTGAGGGAAGCTTACATTGCTGCTGTATCGGTGCTGTGGGTGAGGGAAGCATGTACTGCTGCTGTGCTGTATTTGCTGTGTGTGAGGGAAGCTTGCCCTGCTGCTGTATCTGCACTGTGTGTGAGGGAAGCTTGCACTGCTGCTGCCTATGAAGATGTGGTGTGTGTAAGGGAAGCTTGCATTGCTGCTGTGTTGTATCTGCTGTGTGTGGGGGAACCATGCACTGCTGCTTCCTGTACTGTTTATGCTTTGTGTGAGGGAAGCTTAGACTGCTGCCTGTGCAGTATCCGCTTTGTGTGAGGGGCGCTTGTATGGTAAATTCTGTGAGGGAAGCTTGCATAATACCTTCTATCTGAGGGAAGCTTGCATTGTATCTTCTCAGTTAAGATATAAACCACCTATCCCTCTCTATCTTCCTTTCTATGTATTCTATGCAGCTCTCACCCATATATTTTCACCATGCCACATAATTGCACTATACAAATACACACAGTACCACACAATTTCACACCACACATTTCCACAAGTAACAATTCAAATACAAAACACAAATTTCGACTCCACACCACATACATCCTCTACACTCCAAATCAAAACACATAAATAAAAGACATTGTCATTTACAACACCATTAGCTTGCACTCTTGCCAATGCGAGACCTATTGTATTGCAAATACTTGTTATATACTGTCCTTCTAATTGACTGATTTGGATAATCAGAAGGCCTAGCTTTAATAACATGCTGCAAAACCAGAGAACACAAGAAGGATAAGTGCCAAATGCTGTACTCTGTACTGAAGGTCACAGATTAGGTAGCTGGTTATTGTGAGGAATACCCTGAGTTATGGATGGGCTAAAGTCACTGTCCGCATTAACAATCCTGGGACTAAGCAAACTACGCCTTAATGTTGTCTGTTTTTTGAGCCCCCGCCATGACTTCAGTTTGTAAGATGCACTATATTCAGGGCCACTAAAATTATGCAATTGTGTGGCCGCAGCATTTTTGTATAATTATAGATTTGCCACATAAACAAAAATCTGCAAACAAAATACATTGTTTTAGCTCAAACGGTTCAAATATTACTAAAACCCACCGCCACATGAAGACGTGCAGTGGAAGACCTTTCTTGTTACCTTTCTGTTGCTTGCTGTGAGTGCATGTGCTAGCGCCTGCGTCTTGCTTGGGAGACTGTTGTGTACAGTAAATGGCTTGGAACCTGCCTATTACTATTTGTTGGCTTGCGTGGCACTCTTCTCTACAGTCTTGTAATTTGTCACTGGAAGCCAAGCATTATTTGCATTCCTCTGTGTGGAGCAGGTACAAAGCACTGATTGATTCAACTTAATCTGTTTCCCTTCGCTGCTCCTGATGTGAACGAGATACTATTTTCTTCTTTTTAACATCTAATGCCCTGCCTTTTTTGCTTTAGTGGTAAAACAAAGCTATGGAGTGACAAATGCCAATGATCTTGGTAGTTATGCGCTGTGCTCGTGTGAATGGTTAATTTCTTGGCGCACGTATCCTTGTCTGCAGCGCACAGAGACCTTACGCTGCTGCACACAGTCAAAGAAAATTAGAGGGAACATTGCTCACATTTTTGATTTTGTGCAGGAAGGTGTCCCTTCATCCCTGCAATGCAGACACCCTTGCACCATGGTGCAAGGGTGCCTGAATTGGTGCATGGTAGCCCATTGTGTAGAAGCACAGGGGAAAAGGACAGGAACGCACTGCATTATATAGATACAGCACATTCCTGCCCTTATCTTTTGATGCAAGGCAGCATCTCTAGAAGGCTTGTGGCGCTGCCCTGCACCAAAAGCTTGTAAATATGCCCCTTATTTCCAACATTTTGGGTATTTTTAGCATCTATTTGTATTTCCAGAACCATGGCACACATTATCTGCTAATGTTATAGTGGATTTCCCACCCACAGAAGGGTTTTGAGTTATAATCTTTACATATATGATATTTTTCAAAAAAGCCTCATATTGTTCATTTGGCTAAGCTTCCTACACCTAAAAAATGATTCAATATTTTTTGACAAACTTTTTGCTATTTTCATGGCTTATCAGATATAATAATTTCAGATGTAGAAACCCAAAGTTTTAACGCTTTTAGAGAGCTTTTTACAATGCACTAGAAATTGAAAAGGCTACTTTTTGTGGTTATGATCCCAGTCTATGGGCATACAGAGTGACCTAATCAAGTTATGAGACAGTATCTTTGTTGTTACTTCAATGCCACTCAGGAGGACTGTGTTTCTGATTTGTCAGTAGTTGAATTTGCTTGTAATAAGGTAACTCATAGTCTCATGGAGACCCTTTGGACAAAGCCCCCCATAAATTTTGACTTTAAACCTTCAAGCAAAGTATCTCCAAGAACAAATAAAGGCTTTTCAGAATCTAAGAGAAGACACCAAAAGACATTCAACAGGGACCCATCTCAATCTCTAGATAGCTCTAGATATGTTGAGAAAGCATATGATATGCTGTTTGATGTGTTAAGTTGAACATTTCTGCTAGCATTTTTAAAGCAAATAGGTATGAAAGACAACAGGTCAAAAACAATATTGTACTTTGTAGGAACCCAGATTACTATTTGGGATGGACAAGTGTCTACTTCAAACTTTAAGTCTATCACCTGCTATATGTAAAAACATCAAATAAAATAAAGATGTGCTCAATCCCTGGTAACGTGGCACAAAGCAGTCAGGCTCTTTATTATTTTTTAAACTTATATCTTTATTGATTTTTCCATTTCGCATATATATTCCTCAAAGAGTAAAGCAAAACGATACATATACCAAACAGGACTCTGTCGAGGAAATACCCTGAACCCTCTCTGACAATATACCTTTGTATCATGTACTGGTCCAGTAGCGTATTTACCCCCGGCCATGTAGTGTTACTCTCATCCTATCCAACAGTCCCTTTTACATTGTACCATACATATTAATTCAATTGTATGTGGATATTACAGTGTGCCATGCCCGTAGGTATTGCTCCATCTCTGCTACTAACTTTTGTTCATTGGCACACATACAGTCAAGCTTAAATAAAAGTTAATTTCTAAAGTATTTAAGCTGCACGTAAACATTAGAAAAAAACACATTAAACACAATAAAACTTCACAAACAATTTTAAACTAAAGATACAGAAATTATGAGTAAAAGAAGACCTAAACCACAGAGATCAATTAACGGGAACCAGAGATGTAAATTTATAGAGAAAAGTTTGCAAGAAAAATAAAAAACCCAATTTAAGTCAATGGTCACTGCAGACAATGATAAAGGTGTAATTTCAGGGATACATGATGAAGCCCCAGGTTGAAGACGCCAAGTCATTTGGTCCTAGTGGAAGTTCATAATTCAAAACGTTTAAAAACATTTCTAAATCCCACTTGAGAAGGTACTTTGGGACTTTTTTGGAAAACAAATGTTGAAATTACTAAGGACCTAAATTAGATCTTGGTTGGACACCTGTTGTCCCTTAAGGGCGGAGTACTCCTCCAAGCTGATGGAATCCCACCCTCCATATTTAGATGTGTGCTGGATGAATCTCCATCCGAGTCAACAGAGTGTTTTCTGTCGCATAAGCGGCTCAGCTCTGCCAACACAGTGGACTCATCTGCTGACGAATATTATTCTGTTGCCATCAGGGTTGGCATGATTGCGCAAAGCACAGTTCGATTTCACAGTTGTGCTGGCATTATCCTAGCAGCAGATTCCTGATGGAGGGATTCTGTTGCGGGACACGTTCAACAATGTACCATTCTTGTGGCAATTGGATGGATGGTAACATCACACACCTGATATGTATTGGCTAATAAGTTCACCTGCATACCACCCTATAAAACACACTCCATGTCCGACCATGATCCTTTGCCATTCCACTGCAGCATAAGATTGTCAAGCAGACATTTAACAGTGTGATCAGTTTTTTTTTTATTTCCCTGTTTCTTGTCCCTTTTCCTCCTTTCTTGTTTTGTCTTGGGTGTTTATAATTGTTTTTTTTAAATAATGGAAGGTAGGAGAAATCCCCATTTTACAGAGGGAGAACTGTCAGTCATGGTTGATGAAATCATTAGAGTAGAGCCACATAGGTTTGGCTCTCAAGTACAGAAAACAATCATAGCTCAGAAAAGGAAAATGTGGCCAGAATAGTTGACAGAGTGAATGCTGTAGCAAAAGACGAAATTAGGAAGAGGTGGAACAACCTGTGGGAAAGAATGTGTTTCCTGGCTTCTAAGCGTCACCTTGTGGCCCAGAGAACTGGAGGTGGTTTACCCAGCCCCACCTTACAACTTTTTCCCTAGGAGGAGAAGGTCTTGCAGATCCTGCATCCTGAAGCCTTGTCAGGAATTCCTGCTGGAGTGGAGACTGGTAAATTAGACTTTTAAATGTTTCACTAAACTTAAATATCATTTTTGCTTGCTTTTAAATTAGCTGTTGTTACTGGGTTTCGCCCTTTATTTATTAACTTAATTTTTGCAGCAACATTGTAGCATTATTTTGCATCTCTCATATTACTTATGGTAAATATGTGTTGGCAATATGTCTGTTTTTTCATAGATGATTTGTTGTTTTTGCCTTGTTTATTTGCTTCTTTGAATGTATTCTGTTGTAGTTAAGAGAACAGGTTCCAGTCTCCATTTAATTTCACTTAACCTGTGGTGCTTGTAAGTGATTTTCACCTAATAAAATATTTCATACATGTGCTATATACTGTAAATGCCTGTTCATTTTCACTGCAAATATTTTACTAGGTGTGTTCAAGTCACAATTGTGCAAGTGTTGTTAATATTTAATTCAAATGACTACAACTACCATGATGCCTTGTTTTTGTTTAGTGAAAGTAATATTGCAATATGATGATGGTCATTCTCCCTTTTCTTTCATAAATGCACATATGTTAAAGTGCTATGTATTTATCAATCTCTATTTTACGTTATATATTGTCATTGTCATTGTTTTGTTACATTTTGTATGTTGTCACTTTCTTGTTATTTCATTGAATTGATGCACTTGGTTTCACAAATCAAAGGATGTTGCCTTAAAAAATTCATATATGTTATGCTGTATGCTGAATATAAATTGTATTCATAATAAATGTACTTTGCAATGGTTAGATGATGACTAATGCTATTGATCCTTCTAAGGTATTTAATAGTCACAATTGTAGCCTCCTAGTCCTTTGAATGGTTTATTTCACATTTCTCATCTCTAATGTGTTGTGTTGAACGTTTGGTATATTTTATGTATATTTTCCAATTCATCTTTTTGATTTTATGACATCTCTTTACCTGCTTGTTAGAAATATTTATGTGTGTAATTTAAACTGTTTATGTAAATTATCATTATACCACTGAAAGGCATAATCATTCTATCAGTTATCTTTTTCCTTTTAGGTTGCTTCATTTGTAGCTTCAAAATCATTTGATGTATAATCAAGACTTCTACAATTAGTTTTTTGTAATCCCTATTAAGTCCAAAACCCAGAGTACATGGATAACTATCTGCCACTGAGGATACTTCCACTCGAAACCAGGACAAGCCTTCAGTGAGGATGCCACTTTTGCAAGTCTGGAAGATGAGGAGCTGCCTGGCCCACCTGGTCTGCCTGTGAAGACAACTCCAGTGAGTCTCACTTGACCCCCCCCCACACACACACACCTACACCTCCCACCCCAGCTGTTACCACACCACAGCCTATGAATGCCTCAACTTCCTGTGGCCAAAGAAACATCAGCCCAATCTTCTGCCCCCAGACCTGGCTGCTGTTGATCCAACACCACCACCTACAGTTCAGCTAGGACCCACTGGGATGGGGCACACTGGGTGAAGGGCACAGGGTAATGGGTTGGGGTTCATGGGAGGGAATCTGTGGAACAGCAAAGTGAGGCCACTGGGTTAACTGCCACCCAGGCCACCATTGACTAAGTCTTGAGATCCCTCCATCAGTCTCAAGACATGATGGGCCAGGTCTTTACAGAGCTCTGGAACATAAAGCAGTTGCAGAGGGAGAACAATGTACAGATGGTGAATCTAAACTCCAATTTGGGCACCCTGACTGGGGTCTTGTCTGATATTTTTACACAAATGTGGAGGGATTTTCCAAAAATACCGTCCCCTTTCTGTGGTCCAACAACATCTGGGCCAACTACATCTACCTCAGCCATAGAAAGGAAGGCCTTACCACAAGAGGGTAACAGCTGCACCCAGCTCAATCCCTGCAACTGTGGATGCACCTACCCACTACCCCCAGGGAGAGGACATTCATTCAGACCACCAGGAGAGGATGGCAAGACCTCCACCAGCAAGAGACACAGAATCTAATTTCCTCCAGTGCGTGACTACCATTCACTCTGTGGAGTATTTTCTGGACACATTTACCTTTTTGATGCCAGTTCTATTTTGTGCCTTTGATTACAAACAATTTTGGCTCTACAATAATAGTTTCATTCACCCTGATTGACTTCTTAATTTTTTGTTTGGGTTGTTGTTTTCATACTGTTTCAGTTTATTTGAGTCTGTTGAATAAAAACAAAACTAACAAAGGCAAATACTGCTGTTGTATTTCTTTATAAACTTGTTCATTTTTTACCTTCCTTCGTACATTTTAAAATGTAGATAATTAAAATGATTGTTAGTTCAAAATAAATTCCATGTAGGTAATGTTTATTGCAACAAATCAAAAACTAGTATTTTATTAACTTGCAATAAAGAATTGTTTGCCAAAGTTTTCCAAAAACATTACAACTCATGCATAACCCAAATACTCAGTGCCATTTTTTACATTAACAGTTCCAGCCCTTGCCACCATAGAAGAATAGGATAAAATCAAACTAATCAGATTAAATAGGCAAACTATTATTGATTTATGTCATCAGATGGAGCCAGATCTTCAAGCTCACTATAGGAATCCCACATCAATAAAAACAATTGTCAAAATCATGGTACTACATTTTGTGTCCACAGGGTCATTCCTAAACACTGTTTCAGTATGTGGTTGAATGTCATAACTGACTTTAAGTGGTGTGCTACAAGACGTTCTTTCTACAATGATGAGACACATCAAAATCTTCATACGCTTAACACAAAATGTGGCTAGATCTATTAAGCAGCACTTATTGGCTTGGTGGCAACATTCAACAGAAAACAAGTCTAATGCAACCTCAAAAGCTTCAATTCAATCACTGTGCACATTTTCTTGGTACAAGATATGTACACCCAAAGTGTGTGTGCATCTTTCACAAGATCAACCCATGTTCCCTTTGTGCTTTATAACAGCAGCATATAACAGCAATTGTCACAACTTTGAAATGTCCCAATGAAGATGACATGGTGAAGGAACCTAAAACAGAATAAAACCAAAAGATTCTTTAAAATACATGAGAAAATAGACACTTAACAAATAAATAATTTTGAGGACACTTTTTCAAAGAACAATCAAAGATAAACAATGTAAATAAACACAATAGTCAACGTGTCAAAACTTTAATCAACAAAAATCTTTGTCCTGGATTTTCCTTAACTTGCCGTTACTAAAAAATGTCCAGCACAGACTTTCATACCCATTAGATTAAAAGTTGGTTTAACATTTAATGTAAGAATATGTAAAGATACTATTACAGTCATGTGAAGACATTGTCAATAACATCTTGATGTACGTCAATTCTATCCTCATCACCACAATCGTCTTCATTTGGCATTTCAACATCCTCACACAGTGGCTCATCTTGGTTTCCATCCTCTGTAATGTATGGGATGTTCCATTGCATAACTATGTTGTGCAACATGCAGTAGGCCATAGGGATTTGGCACACCTTATCGGGTGAGTAGAGGAGGGCTCCACCAGTCTTATCTAGACATTGAAACCTGGCCTCTGCGAGCCCATAAGCCTGCTCCATTGGCCTCCGTGTTCATCCATGTGTCTCATTGAAGCAGACTTCCACTGGCATTGTTTTATTTTCTCAGCGGTGCTAACAACCTTGGTCAGTTAGGATAAGCTGAGTCTCCTATAATTAAAAAATAAAATGAGGCAACAAATGTAATACTATGTGGATCATTCCCCTTAAAATTAATCAAAATTATATTAACAGATTGTAATTACCAACAAGCCCGGCACTCTCAGGTCCAAGTTGTGACACTTGCAAGGGTATGTTGTTGTTCCGCAGTTCAAAAGGAATCATGTGTTAAGCCTGGAAAATGCATATACACGCTTGTGATATACAAATCAGGTAAGCAGCCACTGTGCACATTGACTGAATAGAAATTCTTTTAATTGCATTAGACCTGTTCTCTGTCGTAAGCTGGCACTAAGGCAGCATGTGTGCCATCAATTGCTCCAGTCACATGTGGTAGGTGATCCAAAGCATAAAAATCTGCCTTCACATTGGCAAAATCCTCATTTTGTGGAAAGTGTATGAAGCTGTTGATGTGTCTCATCATTGAAGAGAAGAAAGCACACCAATTAAAGTTGGTAGTCACATTCCACCAGATACTGCCACAGTGTATTGGAATGATCCTGCGGCCTCAAAATATAGTACTGTGATTATTTTCAGTATTGGTGTTATTGGTGTGAGATTCCTATTGTGAGGCAGAAGATCTAGCTCCAGCTGATGACATAAGTCAAGATTAGTTTACCTATTCAATCTGAAATTTTTGAAAACATCGCTTTCTCCTATGGTGGCAAGGTCTCTAAATGGGTGAAAAACGTGACTCTATCATCTTCTCCCTCTCCCTGGGCTCATATATCTTTTTAAAAAGTAGAAAACTATTTTAAAAAATTTGCCAACCTTTCTTTGAGATTTAAGACAAATCCCATGTATTTGTAAAAATCTAGTTGGTTTCTTAATATATCGATACACAACATTTATTAGTGATTTTGAAAATTAAAATAACATTTTTGACATGTTGATTATTGTTTTTTAATTAAATAATACATTTCAAATGTATTATGTTGACATTTTAAAAAATATATTTTCATTGAAAATTCCATCAATAGTAGTATAATCAAAACCACGCAACTATTGCAGTTAACCACAGTAAAACACTAAATAATACCGTTTTATTTTTTAAAAATGAGTAATATTAGCATTTTGTATACGTTTACAAACTAGCCACCATTTTGAGTGGTGGTAACATACTTAACATTTACAAACACGCTATTTCACAATGTAAAATGGCAGGTGTCTGACCTCTCCATCAGGACAGCCGTCGGCGGAAGTTGACCGGGAAGTGGGTGTAAAACTCCACAATTGACACAGCCATAGGCTAACGTGTGAGACAGCAATGTACAAAAATCTAAGGATGTGTCTATCTTCATTGACGATCACGCACTTGTGTTGATGTATTCAATGTTTCAAAAAAAGCTCACCCGCCTCCTAACACTGCAGCCAACACCACCTCCTCAACTTTTGCCACTGTTTCCGACCTCTGGGAGCCGATATGCCAGGGAAATCAGGTGACAAGGCCCTTAACGTCTTGCCAGAAGAGCTGGAATAGATGGATACTGCAGTCCTGTTCCTGTACAGCCAGCTGTATGGCTCACCAGAGGAACAGGAACATGGTTAAAATGAAAATGTAATTCTGGCTAGCTTGTTTTTTTATTTAAACACAGGCAAGAATGTCCCTTTTAGTTCCTGAGTGAAGTGTAGTGATTGAAGAAAAGCTTCAGTTCTTTTTAAATTAAATAGAAAAATTATGGTCTACATTATGAAGCACATTAAAATTAGACAACACCACAACATTAGTATATATATATATATATATATATATTTATTTTTTAATGTATATATAAATTCATTTCATGTTCATAGGATTAACATTATTTTAATTCAGAAAAATATACTATATTTGCAATACAAATTAACACATGTATATATTTTTTGCCATACCAAATAAAAATGATTTTTGCTATTTGTATTATCCCACAAACAACTCAGCCTAGGTGAGGTGTCTAGGTGTCTCCATCCAGTAGATTGTAAGCTACCAGTAGCTCCCAGACACAAAGTAACATTTTCCTTTGCAAGTTGAGGGAAGGCTGTGTTCATATTACAATTATTATCATCAGACTCCAGATACCGTAGCCTGATAATGAGCAGTGCGCAGTCAGATTTATGAGTCACAGAGGTGAACAAATAAAGCACTGAGGTATTTAACTCTTAACTAAAAGTCCTTGTGAACCCAATATTTGTTCTGTGAACGAAATTATGTTTCTGAATGCTTTTTAATGGCAGAAAATTAAGATGGAAAGATATCCTAATGATTAAGTGTACTCTTCATTTCAAAATGTTGCATATAGACACAAAAGCACCCTTACTCCCAGTGGCTGGCAGGCAGTGTGACATAAGTATAACAGAACAATACAGTCATGCTTTTAAATGAGAGAAATTTAAAGTGCAGAAAAATACCCAATATTATGATATATTTTTTTTACAGATTATCCTTCTGCACTTTAAATTTCTCAAATAAAAAAAAACCAACAGTATGTTTGTGTAATACATGTAACAGTGCTACATATGGCGAAAGGTATGTGCTGTGCTACAAGTACATACAACACTAGCTCTCAGTCACCCGTACAAATATTTTCCATTCATACACACACATATTCATACATACCCAAAGACCATGCTCTCTCTGTCACACATGGCAGCCCATTTATATTGCCCTTAGTCATAGTATTTGGTTCAAACAATAGTATTTGGCCCTATGGACATTATGGCTTAAAGTCAATGAAGCTGGGCATGAGGGTGTCGTGTAACAATGTGAAAGTTCTTTAGCTTTCAGTAGCTCACGAGGATTTACACTGACAGAAGTATTTTTGGGAACCTCCTGCCTAGATGATGTAACTGACCTGGAATAGTAAAATAAGGACAGGAGAAGGGATAAGGGTACTCAACAGATATTTACAAATTTTTATTTTTATTTAATAAAAATATAAAAAAGATGTATGCTGTTGTAACTTTTTAAAAATGCTTGCGATTGATTTCTCAAAATTGTGTAACATCACTACAAAAAATACTCACAAAGCACTTTTCTCTTTCATTTTTTTATCCATACAGGTCAACTCCCATCAAAGGAAGACCAGCTAGAAGGTAATCGCGAAGAAGCTGTGGACTCTAGGGGGGCTACAAGCGGCGCAGCATCCATTGCAAGAAGAGATGGGAGAACCTACGATGCTGGACCAAAAAGTCAACTGAAGTCCAGCTTGGCTAGTCCTCCCTCCTGGGAAGTGTATGTACCACACCCTGACCCCTCCTAATGGCCCTTTTACTTGTGGTGGCCTATCGCCAGATTGATGGGCAGTTGAGAGCCCAACAACAGCATCAAGGGGCTTCTTGAAGGTGTAAGATTTTCACACAGTGTTTGATGATGTGTTTTGTATATTAATTTATTGAAAATTATACCACTATATTTCTGATCACTGCCAAAGTACTGTTTTGAGCAGACACATGTCTGCCTAAAAAAAACATACATGAGTTTGTTTGATGTTATAAGGGACAGGTGTATTAAACAGGCCACAATTTATAATTGTGTCAGGTGTGATGCTCCATCACAACCACAAAGTATGTGACATTGTCTCTATTACAGGTGACTTAGCACAAAATACAATTATGATACAGTAAATGTTCCAAGCATCACATAGGTGAGTTGGTATATAAACAAACAATAGTGAACATGTGAGCCAAAATGACTGGAAACATGAGAATAAATAGCTACATTTTTTATTAACCCCTTTGCTGCTAGGCTTTTTCCCCCTCAGGTGCCAGGCCTTTTTTTGGCTATTTGGGGCAGTTTGCGCTTAGACCCTCATAACTTTTTTGTCCACATAAGCTACCCATGCCAAATTTGCGTCCTTTTTTTTTCAACATACTAGGGATTCTAGAGATCTCCAGAGTTTGTGGGTTCCCCTGGAGGAGACCAAGAAATTAGCCAAAATACAACGATTTTTTTTTTTTAAATGGGAAAAAAGGGCTGCAGGAGAAGGCTTCTGGTTTCTTCCCTGAAAATGGCATCAACAAAGAGTTTGCAGTGCTAAAATCATCATCATCCCAGCTTTCAGGAAGAGGAAGAGTTGAATCGGAAAAACACATTTTTCAAAACAATTTTGGGCATTTTACTGGAACATACCCGATTTTTACTATTTTTGTGCTTTTAGCCTTGTTAGAAATGGGGTCTTTGGTTGACAGACAGGTTACCTCCTGTTCAAGCAAGACCCTCACTCTAGTCAGGGTAAAAGAGAATCACCCACAGCTAACCCCTGCTTATCTCCTTGGTAGCTTGGCAGAGCAGTAGGCTTAACTTCAGAGTGCTAGGTGTAAAGTATTTGTACCAACACACACAGTAACTTAATGAAAACAATACAAAATGACACAACACAGGTTTAGAAAAATAGGAAATATTTATCTAAACAAAACAAGACCAAAACGACAAAAATCCGACATACACAAGTCAAGTTATAAACTTTTAAAGTTTAAACTCAAAAATAGAGCTTAGAAACACAAAATGCTTCAAGGAGGTGTTAACACGGCGTCGTGACGGAGTCGTTCCCAACAAGCCGACACCAGCGGCACAGGACAAGGAGTCGCGTAGACCCCCAAGTACAGTACCTTTGGTGAAGAGTGAAAACAAGTCGATGCGCAAAGTCGGTCACGACGTGGTGCGGCGACTTCCACTGAGTCGCGGACTTCAGCGGGGCTGCAGCGGCATCGGGCCTGCGAAGGTCGTCGTGTTCCAGCGAAGATCACGGAGTTGGTTGCAGGCGGCGTCACCAACTATCCAATATCCACCCTTTCAAATACCCTGCTTTCACCTATCTATCTATTTGCTCATGCATCATTTGCTACCATTCACCCATCCTAACCTGAGCATCCTTTTACCCATCCACCCTTCACCCACTGAGGCATCATTTCACCCCTTTCATCCATCCTTTCACCCACTCATGCATCTCCTATCACTCAACTATGCATCCTTTCCTTTCACCCACACATCCTCTCACTCATATACCATTTCACCCATTCTTTCTTTTATCCGTCCATCCTTCATTCAATTTTCCATCAAACCATCATTTCTAGTGTCTGTTCATTATGAGGTTTTGTCTGCTGAATTACAGAGAGAAGAGGCCATTAAGAACTCAACCCCCACTGTAACTGCCAAACCACAGGGTTCACAAGAAACGCCATTGCAGTGAGTATACTAGTAATTGTCGATGAGCAAGAGCAAATGACTTACCAACACCTGTCCCTTCTGCCGCCGGCTCTGCCCCTCCGACCGCTGCTGCATCCAGTGCACTGATGCTGCTGGCCCCTGCACTGGTGGTCAGTGCTACTGGAAAAAACATAACATGTTTGAGATTTTAACAAAATATAACCGCAATACACCGTTCTATCATATTCTGTAATTCACTTTATGAATTTTGTCAGTTCATTACGTTAGAAAAGCCAGGTAGACAAATCAACCGCAAATGTTTCATTATGAAGGGGCAGAGCAAAGTCAGTGAAGTGCAATAAAGGGGTGGAATACTTTGGTCAATCCAGGAGGACATATGGTGACGTCCTGGTTGGCAAATGCAATGGGCATGAGCAAGACAAAGAAAACCTTCACAAACATGCATTGAAAAGCTGACTTGGGCATGCAATCATGTCAGTAGAGTACTTGTCCTAAAAATCTGTCCTCTTAGTATTAAAGAACCAGTATACAAGATATATACGACAAGAAGGGAAAATTGAGTTTAGTAACAAAGCAGAAGAAAGCTGGTACAGACAGGAGGAAGTCAAGTACAGAAACATAGAAAATAGATCAATGCAGAGATAACAAGAATTTAACAAAGTTTAGATAGAACAAAAATAAGTACAAAGAAAGGTAGACAGGTACAGTAAAAATAAAATACAAATTATTTGAAATGAGGAGAGGTGAAAGTTAGGGAAAAATTATAATAATATAACAGGAAGACTTACTGGGGCCAGCAGATCCACCAGCTTCTGCTCTGGTGGTGGCACTAGCACCCGTGTCTCCTCCTGGACCCACCTCGGATATTGCCCTCTTCTTCCCTTTGGGGGCTGAGGTAAGAAATAAAGAATATAACAAAAAAACACATGGTGAGGTCTTAGTTGGCAAATGCAATGGGCATGAGCAACAAAAAGAAAACCTTCACAAACATGTGTTGAAAAGCTGACCTGGGCATGCTATCTTGTTGGTAGAGTCCCTGTCCTAAAGATCTGTCATCTTAATAATAAAGTACCAGCCTGCAATATATATAAGGGAAGAAGGCAAATCTAAGCTTAGTAACAAAGCAGAAGAAAGATACTATAGACAGGAGGAAGTCAGGCAAAGAAACATACAAAAATAGATAAATGCAGAGATAACAAGAATTTAACAAAGCTTAGATAGAACGAAAAGTACAAAAAAAGGTAAATAGGCACAGTAAAAATAAAATAATTTTTTTTAGAAATGAAAAGTAGTGAAAGTTAGGGAAATAATAATAATAATATAACAGGAAGACTTACTGGGGCCAGGAGATCTGTCAGCTTCTGCACTGGTGGTGGCACTGGCACCCTTGTCTCCTCCTGGACCCTCTTCAAATGTTGCCCTCTTCATCCCTTTAGGTGCTGAGAAATAAAGAAGATTAAAAAAAAATTAGTGGTACAGCTAATTACACAAAAAAATATTTTGACATGCAGAGGCAAACACAGTTACGTATCTTTCTAAATCAGATCGCCTAGTATTGACTCAACTCAAGTTGACCTATTACTTTTACTTTCTTAATTCCTTCACCTAAGCCCTAGTCCAAATTTCCTAAACTGCATTTGCAAAACTACATCCCACTAACAATGCATTCATATTGCAATGAGTGATCTTTGCTTCTTAACCACCTTTGATGGGGCACCTCAGCCTCCTATTTTCAGTGCATAGATGCATACTATGATGATATCACACATTACCGTGAGATTGCAATTGGGAGGCACTGCATAAGCTACATAAAGAAAGGCACAGAGAAGGGAATGCTAACCTACTCTTATGACTTATGACTACTACCGCTATCACTACTGCAACAGGAGGAGTGTGAGTCTGCATGGCTTCTTAAATAATCAGCCCAAACGCATGCCGATGAGTACAATTAGGAAACGCTGACTGAGCACCTGGCTAGCTTAAACTGGATCAAATAATAATTATTCATTGTAAAGTAAATTCAACTTGCGTCTGTCAGTCAGCTCTGCTATTAGGAATAAATAGCATTGTGGAACACCCACAACAAATAAATACCTATTTCTCAGTGAGCCATGACACCTTGACACCCAAAAGGTCGAGCAGGCTTCACTGTCTATTACGTCCACTGTCAACCAGGTAAGCGGCTACCAGCCACACCAGCGCTGCCACTCTCTCTGCTGCCCTTTTCCAATGGTGCTGGATGGAAAAAAGAAAGGGGAAGAAACAGAAGGAAGGAATAAAGAAAAAAATATAAAGGAGTAAGGGAAAAACAAAAAAAAATTAGGTATTCCAAAAGTCACAAAAAACACACCAAAAAATGACAGAAATGTAAAATACACAAACACAAAGACGCAGACTGATGAAATAAAGGAAACTGAGGGGTGGATAATTTTATTAAAGTGTGGGATGACTCAGATTTATGGAGGATTAAAAGTTAGGCCCGGCACCATTCACAGAGAGACAGAAAAAACTAAATTGCTAAGCCCATTTGTGCTGTGTGGTGCCGTTTGCGTGATATTTGCAATGCAAGAATGTAAATCATTCTCCAAAATGTGAAAAATGTAGCGCGGACGGGCACACAGAGGAACTCCACCCACTGGCGCAATTCCGTGGAGCTCGCTGAGTTTTTTAACCACTTATCAGAATTTAGCTAAACGTGACTCCGCCCACTCCTAGGAAAAAACAGACAGAAATGTGTACTCACTGGTGACAGAGTAACAGATATCCAAAAATTATTTTTATGTCCTTTGTTATGTCCGGATGATAAATCAATAATGACAAAAAATGACTAGTTAAAGGGACATTTGCAGATGGAATGTTTTGTCCCATATATATTGGTGTACTCCATCTGTAAAACTCTAAATCAGACACTATTCATGACTCCGTTCAAAATTTGAGAAATGCATCAAGGTTTAATTTGTTGCATATTGTGATATGAATTTCAATTATTATTAAAAATATTTGAATCAGTGCAATGTTAAACCCATATTTGCCTATAGTGAAAGCCAGCACATTTTTACATTGTTTCCACAATGGTAAAACAAATTGAAAATAACTTAAAATTGTATGGATTCAAATGTAAATTTATGTTTGAATCAAGCCCTCTATATTTTCTTATGCTGTGGAAGTCATTTCAAAATACCAACAAAATTCTTTTTGATTTTTTTCAACAGCATAAGTAGATACATAGGATGTGAGACATTATTAAGCAACTTAAGTACTGAATCCATAAAATTAATTCTGACATTTGAAAAATACTTAAGTTATTTGCAGTAAGTGTTACCACCGTGAAATGCCCAAACAAAAGAAACGGGCTTTCAGTTTATCCAAATATTGGTACAACATTGCAGAAAATATACATTGATTCATGTTTTTATATTTTTGCCATGCACCCACAATGTACAAAGATTTTTATGCTTTGTATTGATTTTGGTAACATAGGTTCACTATTCCAAATAACTAATCAGAACCATCTAGAGGTGTTAAAGAGTTCCTGGAGAAAATTGATAATGGTGAATAGAAATGATCAAAAATTATATTGGAGCAATGATAGAAAATTACAAAACTGTGACCAAATGCTTTCTGAAGAAGTTTCCTACGTCGATGAGATAATGGTACAATAAACCTAAGTTTGAAAGACTTGAAGCAGGTGAAAAATTAAATATTGCAAAATGTCTTCTGAAAAACGTTCATTAACAGTTCTTTTTACACAGATGCAATAAAACTATTGTATATGTCTTTTCAGCATCTTCAGGAGCAGTTGATGGGGACGTTGGCCACGAAGGTGGGGAAGCTGCTTGGCCCCTGTGTGTTAGGTGGTGAGACTTCAGACACCTGTGGACACAGTGGCATGGAGGGTGAAGGGACTGGAGGCTATCACCACATCATCCTCTTCAGAGGCTTTCACAAGTGCCTAGTCCCTAGTGGTGGAAGACCCTATAGGAACTGTACCAACCAGATCCTTATATGCCACCCAGACCCCTCTCCACCCTCCCTCTTGCTTCACCCCCAGTTGTCCAAACCACACCCGTAAAAGGTCTGGGGTCTAATTTTCGACAGGCACCTCACCCCCTGCCCCTGCCCATCTGTCTGCCCTGAGTGGGGAGGCTAAAAAAGCAGAAGAGGACATTTCTGTGAAGAATCCCAGTGGATCAGTGGCAACTGGACTGAGCTCGAACCTTGTGAATCTATTAGTACTTTCCCCTGTGGCCTTGGGGCCCTAAGAAGTACACTTCTGTGATTGTCTGGGCACCATTATAAAATGCAGCTTGCACATCTTATATATTTATTAATGTCACATTTCCCCTGGTCTAGTGTATTTTCTGTATAATATCAAATTTTAATTTACTCTTAATTTGTTCAAGGTGTAATGCATACATGTTTATTTTGATCACTTATCAAGATAACATAAACATACCTATGTTCACACAAACATTTTTAAAACTTGTTTAATTTTCGTGTAAATTACTATTATCATGATGAAGGCTTTGCACCAAAATGTCTATGTCCATTAAAAATGTTTATCCTTAATGCTTGCACTATAAAAATATGTTATTTAAAAAGGCTTTTGTCTTTATTGTCATGATCGTATGTAAGGATATGTTTTCCACATTATCAACATTACCATGGTTTCTAATCAATGACTTGTAAATGAATAATAATGTCAGGCCAAACTTTGCAAAAATAAAAATATATATTTTTATATGAGATATGTCTCTCACATTTTTTATTACAAATTTTAACAGAGGACAAACATGTTGCACAGCAACAGCCTGTGGGATTTCTGGCCAGAACTTACCTCCTAAACAGAATGCCAAAGGGTATCCTCCTCAGGAAGGGCATCTAGTGAGGGCAGAGCAGGCACCTCAAAGATCTTAAACAAAATGATTAAACACTCCCGTATAGGCACATTTTGAAGTAAGAACTAATGTAAATGTTTGTGTAGGTGCCCATTATCATGAAGGCAGCTTGCACCAAATTTGTAAATAAAACAAAATTGTACAGGTGTGTTTCTTCAAATTTCTTAAACAACCACATTACACACAAATGCATTGCACATTAGTAAAATATTGCTTGTAAGAGTGAATTAAAAATGCAAGAGTCCAGAGCTAATGGAAACAGACAATTCAAAAAGTATCATGTAACAAAGTAGCTTACCTTCGACTCTGATGATGACAAGGTTGATTTTCTTCATGGTCAAGTAGCAGCAGCAAATGAAGAACTTGGATGATTAGGTTAATGGGGGAAAGGGAAGTGGAAAAAAGGTAGGTGTTGACCTGATATCCCCTCCAATCTGCCAGCTCAGGTGTGGAGGTTTTCCTGCAACAATTACAACAGCAGGAAGGCACATCATGAATGGCCCAGCGGACAAACTGGCTTTACTCCCTCCGACAGCCACTTTTGCCTATGGCACCGTCAACGCAGGAGGAAAATTCTGATAGAGACTCCGACTGACTTTTGTCCATCGACCCGCCAGCATCTAAACAGAGTGGATAAACTGCCTAGTAGGCGGACATAGAATCAGATGGAAAAGCGACCACAGGACCAGATCCCCAAATTTTTATTGAGGCCCTAAGTCTCAATATGGAACGTTTTCACTTTTTGGGCGATGCATCTGAAACTGTAGCCACAGAGCTAACTAAACCTGGATACCTGAAGCAGGTGGGTCCAGCTGGTGTTCTAGAGCTTTTAAGGTATCTTGCTGAAAAATGTCCAGGTCCTAATTCAGAATGGGGCTCAGTCATTTATTTTAGAGGTGCCAAGATCTCTGCCTGGGACAAAGCTGAAATCAAATCGGATGCTGTGGAACTGCCGGTGAGATACATTTTGCAAGAAGTACCTCTGGAGCTCTACAGGCAAGGTTTTCAAACGTTTCAAAACATTCTTATTGTGTCTAAGCAATCACAGAAGTCTGCTTCATGAACACAGGGGAAAGTACCAATAGATTCCCAGTGTCCAGGCTCAGTCCAGTTGCCACTGGTCCACTGGGATTCTTCATAGGAATGTATTTTACTGCTTTTCTACTTTCCTGGAGCCACCCAAAGAGTCAGCCATTTCAAACTTTGAGCTCCTTCTGTCCTTAGGTTTCATTCAAAGGGGGGATCCAACCTCCTTAGGACCTTCTTACAGGTCACAGATGACAAGTGCAGGAGGTTCAGCCTGCCTGGGTGAGGGTCCAGCTTTGAAGGGTTCACCAACCTGTGGGTGGGGGACACTCTAAGGCATTCGTAGTCTCTCTCTGACCAATGAAGTAAATGTTTCCAGGCCCTGTGCTAACTACTTTTTCGATAGTTCCTGATTGCCTTACTGCAGACAAGCCCAAAATGCAATGTGTCAGGCCAAATTAAAAATGGTCAAAGTCTTCAGCCACAATAAACATGGGCATCAAGATTTGGGATGTAGGGGAATGTACTGTGGAAATTACTACTATCCAATTTGAAGTAGGCCCTGGATTCACAACCTAAAATGAGACAGAAGTCTTGGAAACTAATTCTGGGTGAAAAAATAATTGTGAACTGGGCCTGTTTAATCCCTTTCAAAGTTTCAAAGGTTTTACATGTCCCACTAACAGTCCTGGTATGCAGGTTTTGACACTGTTGTGCAATTGCAGTGGTGGCAGCAGCAGCCTCACCCTGAATACTCTACTGAGCTCAGATGGATCACCACTGCCCATTTGGTGGATCTGTCAATTAAAGTTTTCTATTGGTTTGCTCAGCAAGAAATATCACACATCTCATGACAAGGTGGGCTGCAATTACAGTGCATGGCTTATTAGCCTATGGTGGCTCAAGCAAATAACTTTAACTTTTCTTGAAGTTATTTTTCCTAGCAGGTTAGAAAAACATGTTTACAAAGGAGTTGGAGTTTTTAAAAATAGTTTGGAAAGGTTTCTGAACCTTCTCTGTAGCGGTTTCCTACTAGATAATTCAAATAGTGATTCAATTTGCTTTATCCTCTATCCTGTGGCACTAGCTAAACGCAGTACAGTGTAGGGAGCTTTTTATGATTATTCACTGCTGCTGCATGCTAACATTCATTTAGGCTTGTGACACTTCTAGGCACTATGAAATCTACTTTATGGCCAATAAGATAATTTTAGGGCTGACTTATTTAACGCTTAGAAGCATTTTTTCAGGCCTACAAAATAGTTTATTTTTGCAGGTCTGTCTGCAAACACAAGAGCTTGCAGGCTGCAGCGGGCCGGTCCTGAGGGGAGGCCTGTGTCATGTTTCAGGGTCTCAAAATCAATATAGTGCCTCAGCCCACAAGTGACATTTAATTTCACGTCATGTGTCACTTTTACACCATATACAATGGCCTTATAATAAAATCATAATAAATATAGTTATAATAAAATTAAGTATGCTAAAAGCGGTTTAAGCCAATTTTGACTTTGTATTAGGGGTCTTTGCACACAGTGAACACTGGATAGCAGTGTCCCACTGTTAGAGTTCAAAATTACCGGTGAGTCTTAAACAATGAAAAACATGGATTGAGCACCAGGAAAAGGGGGTCAATTTGCAATATGCGAACCTGGTCACCCGAGTGAAATTGGACAATTTGATCTTAACCCCCTAAAACAGAATTTACTGGGGCACTAGGCAAGGGTGCCCCTCTCAACAATGCTCTTCACTTTGGCCATAGAGCCATTTGTTAAAATAATTTGTGTAGAGAACAAAGACGGGGGATCATTTTGGAAGATGGGACACATACCACATCTCTTTAAGGTGGATTCAATGCTATTGTTTCTGAAACAAGAGGAATGTACCCGGTGGAACAACTCTTACAATAATATTGGAGGCCTTGGCCTTGAGATACTTAAACCTAATCCTGAATTAGTAGCGGAACCCAAGCAAGCACAGAATTGGACAATCACAGAGGAAAGACATACCTTTAGAGACCTAGGGGTGAGGATGTAGCAATTAGAAGATGATCTAATGGAAAGTAACCTGAGGCGGCAATGAGATCTTTAAAAGGGAATATAGATTTCAGTAGGACTGTTAGTAATAGAACAGATAACCCATTCAAAATGGAGATGTTGCCTAGAATGTGATAATATTTTATTAATCTACTGATTGGGGTGTGTACAAATTGGTTTAGAGATTTAGAAATGCTACTGAAACATATCATGAAGGGCAGAAGCCAACATTCAGTGTGACTTTAAGGGCCATATGTATCATGCATTTTAACGGTCACAAAAGGCCCAATTTGCAGAATCTGGCATTTTGCAACCAGTAAAATGCTTTCTGGTATGTATGAATTTCAATTTGCAATTCAGTAACATGTTACTGAGTCACAAATTGGAATTGCACATACATAATGATTTGGTATTAAGAAGGGGCGTGTTCAGAGCATCCCTTCCTAATACAGAATTACAGTGGTATGTAGGAATGTTTTGTGACAGAAATGAGGTCACAAAAGATTCACATTTTACCATCTACAAGTAGGTGGTAGCCCATTCACAAAGGGAAGGGGTCCCTATGGGACCCCATCCCCCTTTGTGAATGCATGAGAAAACTTTTTTCAAGAGCAGGTAGCAGTCCCATGGAACACTGCCTACTCTTAAAAAATGAAAAGAAAACTTTTCATTTTTCTTTTTTACATGCATCCCATTTTCCTTTCAGGAAAACTGGTTGCATTTAAAAAAAATGCTTTACTTAAAAGCAATCACAGATATGGTGGTCTGCTGACCCCTGCAAGCCACCATCCCTGTGGTTTTTGAGCTTCCTAATGAGTCGCAAATTGCAATCTGCCTCATGAATATTCATGAGGTAGGTACATTTGTGATCCATTAGGAAATGCTAAATGAAACTCATGAAGTTTCATGCATTACAATAGTGATTACCTAATTGCGATTCATATAAGATATTTGGAATAATGATACATCTAGCCCAAAATGTTTTGAAAATACCAATGTCTGGAGGGGAACAGGAGCTAAGACCTCAATATCTTTTTTTAGCTAACAGCCCAGATCCAAAGGATCATAAGATTACTAGATGAGGGACTACCCCAAGAAATGGCAAACTCAGAACTGAATATGATAAAGAGACATTCATAGCGTTGCTACTGAAGAAGAGAAAGAGAATATCTGAGCAATGCAAAATGGTAAAAATAGCAATAGAATGCTGAAGGAGATGTGTGCAAAAAGCATTCCATAGTGCTCTATAAACCTCCACCACACCACAAAATAGTCTTTTGAGAGGACATGAGCTACTCAGAGTGACCAACCTGGCTTAACAGATTAAGGCTGGCTTAAAGGGTTATCAGGCAGGAGGGCTGATGCCTTTGGCGACTCCAGTCGTGGAGTATGGATTACAGGCCTTACAATTCATAATAAATGGGGCAATAGCAGTGAGAATAAGATGGGAGACAGACTTGGTGTAGCCGCAGACACACAAAGTGTTACAACTCTTATTTACAAGAGGGAACAGCCATAATTAGCATGTGTGCTCTTTTTATCGCTGCTGAATATGACCACGCACAGCCTGCAGAGCACTAGACCGCATTTGGAGAACAACATTGGCAAGGAATTAATGGGCAAAAGAGTGAGGGGATTTTGGACTGTTAGAACCCATTTCAGAGGGCAACGGGTCAAGCAGGAGCTACTGGGCCCAACCGTGGGGGTTGAGGTCTTTTACTCCCAATGTCTTAGTGTCCGACCTACTATAGAGCCTCACAACTTGGTCAAGTGCTCCTTCAGCTTTTGATTCTCAGTCATAGCACAGGTTGAGGAGTATAAGGCTTCTTGGTGGGAGGTAGACACAAGTCACAGAAAAGTGTCTAATTTATACCAGCATTATTCTGCTTCAGCCTGATTTTACTGATTTTCTGATATTTGGATATGTTCAGCACTGACTTTTTAACATAGTGATATTTCTCTTGGGCACACACATTATATTTTACTTTGGGCTCAATTACATTCTGGTCCTCCACAGAGTGGCTGATTGAGATGAGAGAGTTATTAGGTCTGTCCCACTTCCTGGTTGACATATTTGCACCATTTTGGGGAGGTTAGCAGTCCAGGCGCTTTGCTCTTTGCTTAGAGACACCTACTTAGGACGAATGAGGGAGCGAACGTGCAGCCGCTCGAAGCCAAGCTTCTAATTTATCTTGCTGCCAACGATATTCTGCTTTAGCCTGGTTTTATTGATTTTTTTATGTTTAGGTATGTTCATGACTATTTTATTTTTGAGGGTGTGACTTTTTAACATGGTGATATTATTCTTGAGCACGCACACTTTGGCCCATATTTATACTTTTTTAGCGCCGCATTTGCTTCATTTTTTTACACAAAAGCAGCGCAAACTTACAAAATACAATTGTATTTTGTAAATTAGTGCCGATTATGCGGCAAAATACGACGCAAATGCAGCGCTAAAAAAGTATAAATATGGGCCTTTATTTTACTTTGGGCTCTATTACTCTCCGTTACGCCACGTCATGGTCGATTGAGTGGTCAGAGTTACTGGTTTTGCCCCACTTCCTGGTTGACATTTTTTATGGCAATTTTGGGGAGATTATGGGTCCAGGTGCTCTGCTCTTTGCTGAATGACACCTACATAGGACCAATGAGGGCGCAGATCGCAGGCAAGCATCTAATTTTTCTTTCCTCCAACATTATTCTTCAGCCTGATTTTTTTGTTTTTGTGATATTGGAGTATGTTCAGTTCTCTTTTATTTTCTGGGGTGTGACTTTTTAACAAAGCAATATTATTCTTGGGCACACATATTTTATTTTACTTTGGGCTGATTGAGCGGAGACAGTTACTAGGTCTACCCCACTTCCAGGCTGACCTTTTTGTCAGACTGCATCTTGTAGCAGATTCCGAGGCAGTTTAATCAGCCAAATCAAGCTTCTCACTGGACTCCCCCCCCCATTATTATGGCAACTCTGTCTGGCTCCATCGCTCCTTCCATCATATCGCTCTTCAACCTCTCCATGCACTTAACCTCAGTCCCAATGGCCTGGAAGTTGCTCAAGTTTCATTCTTATTTTAAAGAAATCCAACGCTGACCCAGGAAATCTCTTATGTGAGTGCCCCAATTTGCTTCTCCCTCTCTTAAGCAAAATCTTACACAACATTATAAACATGCAGCTTTCGGCATTCCTGAAAGAACAGAGGCTCCTGGATCCTCCTCAGTTAGGATTCAGAGCATTCCACAGCACGGAGACCGCATCAGTTGTAGTCCCGGACACCATTTGGCGGCTCCTTGATGCGTTTACTCCAGCCATGCTTGTGCTTCTGGATCTGTCAGCAGCTTTCAACACGGTCTTGCATCATAACTTAAATTGCAGGCTATATGACAATAGGGTTTATGGCAAAGAACTCCAATGGTTCACTAACTTTTTGAATGATCATACTCAAACAATCTCTTTGAATCATTTTAAGCCTTGCACCATGCTTGTTGACTCCTCAGTAAGCGTTACTTCATTTAACATCTATGCTGCCTTCGGAAATGCTTTACTGGTAGCAGCTACTGAGTCGAAGTTATGTAAACTTCAGGTGGTACAGAATACAGCAGCCAGACTAGTTCGTAATCTCCCATATGGTTCTTTCTCTGCTCCTATTTTGAGTTTTTTGCTTTGGCTGCCAAAAGGGAAATAGAAAATCTTTAAGCTATGCTATCTCACTCATAAGTCGCGAATGGCAACAGTCCATCCTACCTGCAAAGTAGGCTTAGTTACTACTGCCCGATAAGACTGCTTAGATCTAAAAACATAGCCTTACTTCAGATTAGGCAAATCTGTACTTCAAGATTCGGCAGGAGGTCTTTTTCTTAACTTTCCCCCAAACCAAGCCCCCCTCCCCCAATCGAACAAACGTCCTCTGCAAATCCAGTCATGTATTAAGCGTGGTAAGTATTAAAAAATCTTCTAAAAACTTGGCTGGTTTAGTAAGTTTGCCTGCCCTGAGTTAGCTAAGTGCCGAGATATTCCTTCGGGTATGATTCATTTCACTATACTAAGTGATTCTAACATAAGATAACAGGTGGGTGAACAGTGGCTCACGACTTAAAATATGTTCAGTAGGAGAAATAAATAACTGTCCAGCCAAAAAATTACTTTTATGAAAAAATAAGTATTTATATACAAACACAAAGTAAAACACAGCATTCACAAACAATGTGCATAGTCCACTGATGTCAGGGCTCTGGTGTTTTAACGGGCAGGCCCCTCAGTCCCACTCCCCTGTTGGTACTGGTAATGGTTAGTACCCATTTACTAAAGGGGACATTCAAGTTAAGCCCCACTAGTAGTCCAAGTCTCAGGAGTCTCATTCAGACTCTTTATTAAATTCATAGTTGGTCAAGCATCGAAATACTATATGGCAGGCAAGTTCCCCAGGGACCTGCAGGCCCCAAACTCTATCTTACCTGCACCAGCAGGGTTTGAATGACTAGAGTCTCTGAGTGTACCACCTCCGCTGGTGCTGAAGCTGCACCAGCTGTCTCCAGTAAGTTCCTTACACCCGGTCTGAGAGGGGCAGCAGTTAGTAGTCCTCAAGTTCCTCACATGCAGTCCTGAGGAGGCAGTGGCAGAGGGATCCTCAATGCTCCTCCGATGGTGGTAAGTGTTTTGGGATCCTCCCCACAAGTGGGTGAGGAGGCACAACACACCTGGTGCTGGTCCTCAGTCGGGGCTTGGGACCGCTTGTGTTTCTATGGCAGTCACCTCCTCACAATCCCACAATGACGGTGTCAACCAGACCAGGCTCCTTACCTTATCCCAGTGCCTCCACCGCATATGGGGTCACTGTCATCACTCTGTACATGGGCTACGGGCAAATCAGCACAGCTGCAATCTTCATGTCGACCTCACCTATCATATACGATTACCAACTTCACTCTTACACATAGGCAATAACCTGATTGGTGAAGCAAAGCTCATAGCTCACTACAGGGCAGCCCTTCCTCTAGCATACAGGGATCACAGACTTTTTCCTGCACATGCACAGTGACCCGATTGGTGCAGCGCCCGATTCCTTGCTATAGTGATCCAGTCATCAGGATCCCCCACTATATCTTTCTCCCTCTGATGCGGTCCTCTTCCTCACTGGGCACACCAGTTGTGTAAAGCAGGCAGGCACAAGTGCTCCAGGGGCAGATGGTCTTGGATTCCCTGGTGATGTCCCCTCACCCAGACAGGAGACTGACGTGACTTAACCCCTAGTCCTGGTCACAGGCAGAAGTCTTGCAGAGGTTCTCCTTGAACTACAACTAGAAGAAGCAATAATGGTGCATTAGTCCATGCTCTCGTCCTATCACTCATATGGAAAGCGGGACAGGTTCTACAGAACCTTTCTGTGTCTCTGTGCATCCCTGGACAGTAGAACAGAAGGTCCTCCTATCCAGGGTTTTTGTAAGGCCAGGGTGTCTTGTCAAGGTCACTTCATGGGCCAGTGACAACCGAAAACATTTTTGTACTAATGGAACCACTAGCATCTTGCTAGTTCCTGGCTAGGCATTGCATTCCCAGAGTGCCCTTTCCTGCAACCTACACTGTCCTGGTCTCTGCAAATCAGGTATGATCCCAGGCCCACTAAGAGACTGATGTGCAGTCTGTTCATTGGTCAACACAACTGACGTGGCACAAGCCATAAAAGCTTCCGGTCTTGGCATCAAGCCAGGGGCAATCAAATCATTGCCCAAGAGACATCTAATATCTTGCTTTTCCCTCACCCCCACATCAACCATGGCTGTTTGCCATTGAGCTTAATCTCAACCATCGCAAGCAGATACTCTATGTTCTCTCCCTGGGCTACCAAACCTGTATTCTTTGTACCAGGAAAAATCTCTTCTGGCTTAAAGCACTTCCTCTCAATCATAGTGTGAAAGGCTTTAGTGTTCGTAGGGTAGGCACTTTACTCGCATTGATACTTTCTCCACAAACTGCATTGTGTTAGGATGAACGTGCTTCAGAGTACCTGGGTCCTTTCCCAAGATCTCCTTAGCTACTAGGCTAAGTGCAACTGGGCCCTCTCAGGTCTTTTCACCCACGTGTAACACACCAGCTCTTACAGGTGCTGTTGGGTCAGGGTCCTTCACCTGACAATCCCTTGTGAAGTGTCCCAATTGGTGGCACTTTTATCAAGTCACCATCTTGAACTTAGTCACTATGAACTTTCCAGGAACCCCATTACCATTCCAATTTCGTTTAGGTCTTCTTCGAGTCTCGTGTGAATTACCCTGGCTCTTACCCTCTGGTATGGAACAAGTCTGTGGTGAGTTCCTCTTCCCCTTTAGTTTAAAACCATGCTGTTCTAGACACTTGTGAACCCTGTTAGCTTACCACTTGTCAGCCAAATCAGAAATGTATTCCCTAAGTGGAGTAGAGCACTCCTCCATGAGTTGCTCTGTCACCATCAACGGGTTAAGGGACTGAAAGTCCCAGGCCTCAATCCCTCTCACCCACTCGTTCCAATCATTCAATACACCATGAACCCAAGTCTCAAATGGAACACCATCGGCTTTCTTGCAGTCCCAAAATATCTGAAGATACTGAGATGTCTTCTGCCCAAACCATCTAATCAGTGCCTCCTTTATTAGCTTATAGACCATCTGGTCTGCCACAGGCATCCTCCCAATGATGCCTGCCCCTTCTAATGACATGTGCCCCACAAAGGGATCTGTCTTAGCAACCTCAAAACTCACAAACTATTCCAAGATTTCCTAACCTTTCACATATATATGTACCAGACATCCTGGAACCTTGGCCACAACCTGGCCAGAACTGGATGAAGAGTCACTTATCCTAGGTGGAGTTGCCATTGCTGCCATTTCTCTCTTTTAAGGGCTATTGTTTCCCTCTCTATCTACCTTTTCTTTTCCTTCTGTTTTATTTTCCCATTCTCTTTGTTTCTTCTCCCTTTCTCTCAGTTTCCCTTCTGCCTTTTGCAATTTCTCTTACCTGCAATTTCTCTTACTGGGCCCATTCCTCCTGTTTCCACGGGCTCCATTCCTCCGGTTTCCAATGAGCTAGTATCAGCTTTTCCTTCTCCAACTCCTGGCCTTCTCCTCTTCCTCAGCCTTCTCTAGAGCCAGCTGCAAGCTCAGGGTCTCTGCTAGACTCAAATCCCTCTTACTCCCTTATTCAGGGACAGACTTACCCTAGAAATGCAAGTTGATGTACACACCTTGGACATTCTAGAAACTAAGGCCCATATTCATAATTTTTTTGCGCCACATTTGCGCCACTTTTTGATGCAAAAACGGAGCAAACTTGCAAAATACAATTGTATTTTGCAAGTTTGTGCCATTTTTGCACCACAAAAGGACGCAAATGTGGTGCTAAAAAAGTATAAATATGGGCCTAAACGTGGTGAGTGTCTTGGTGAAACTCTGGAAAATGTATTAGGGGACACACTCTCTGTGTGTCCGGGATAGATCTGTTCTAATGATATTCTGGAGCCTGACTTCAAATGATCTCTTTCTGGGTCTCTAACATGGTTCACTCCCCAGAGTCATATACTTCCTCCCCCTTTCACCCAATGTCTCACACTGGTCCCTAATGAAATTAGGTTATCTCCCATTCCGGCTAAGTCCCACTATTAGTACAAGTCTCAGGAGTCTCACTGCGATTCTTTTTTAATTTATAAGTTTTCCACCACTGAAGTGCTATATGACAAGCAAGTTCCCCCAGCACTGTCTGGCCCAAGAATTGGTCTTACCAGCACCAACAGGATCTGAATGACTGGAGTATCTGTGCATACCCACTTCATGTGCATCAAGTGAAGTGAAGTTCTCCACATGGCCCAGGACGGGCAGTGGTTGGGTGTTCCTGAGTTCCTCACAGACTGTCCTGTAGATCCTCAATGTTCTTCTGATGCTGGTAAGTTTCTTGAGATCCTTCCCACAGGTAAGGGATGGTGTGCTGTGCTCCAGGTGCTGGTCCTCAGTCGGGGCTCGTGTCCACTTGGGTCACTAAGGCAGCCTCCTCCTCATGATGATGGTCTCACACAGACCACACTCCTTGCCTTGTCCTTTTGGACCCCAGCATATGGGGTCACCATCCTCACTCTGTACATACACTATGGCCCAATTGGTAGAGCAGTAATCTTCAAGGCAGCCCCACCTGACATACTTGGTCACTGACTTCCTTTTTGTACATAGGCTATGACATGATCAGCATGGCAGCAATCTTCACAGTGTCCTCGTCTGGCATCCAGGGGTCACAGACTTCACTCATGCACAGGCAATGGCCGGCTTGGTGCAGCAAATTTCACAGGTCACTTCACTGTGGCCCTCCTCTAGCAAACAGGGGTCACAGACTTTTCCCTGCACATGGGCAGTGACCCGATCTGTACGGTAGACGACTACTCACACCTTGCTATAAAGATCCAATTGCCAGGATCCCCCACGGACCTTGCTAATTCTAATGCTTTCCTCTTCCTCACAAGGCACACCGGTCTTGGAAAGCAGGCAGGCACTGGTGCCCCAGGATCCAGGTGCAAGAGGTCTTGGATTTTCTAGGTGATGTCCCCTCACCCAGCTTGGAGCCTGGAAGACCTTGACCCTCAGTCCTGGTCACAGACAGAAGTCTTGCAGAGCCTCACCTCTTCGCACAGCCCGACTGGCTGCTTGACAGTTGACAGTTTTAGGGACCTCGAGCTACCCTTCTTGTAGTCCACATTCAGGCATAAAATGTGATTTAGAGTCTGAGGCCCATATTTATGAGAAAAGGACGCTGTGTGGCATCTACAGCCAGGTTGCTGCGCCGCACTGCGCCATTAGGAAAGTGCAGGGATGGATCATATTTAGAGCAATATGACACATCCCTGTACCTTCCTCTACGCTGGCGCACAATTGGCTGCTGAGCGCCTATGCAAACACCCTTGCACCTTGGTACAAGGGTGCCTGCTATGCAGGGATTATTGTTTAGAACACCTTCCTGAACATAAACAAACATTAAAGGTGTTTTCCTCCTTCTATGTGTGCTGTAGAATGCAGCACACATAGAAAGAGCAAAAAAGGAGGAGAAAAAAAAGTATTTGTCCTCGTTGTGCCACTTTTACGACACCCTTTGGGTGGCCTAGGAATCTGACACATTCCCTGGTTTATGAAACCTTGTAAATCTGGGAATGCATCGGATTTCATTGGTGTTGTGTGGGAACACCCACAGCAATACCAATGGAACACCGCTTTCAAGCAGAGTTATGCTTGAAAGGAGGCCATATTTACATGTCCATAAAAAACAATGCAAGGTGGCTTTACTTGACCTTGTAAATATGTGCGAGCCCACTGCGCAGCCAGAGCATCACAAAAATTACCAAAGTATTGCACTGCAAGGGCCTTGTAAATATACCCACAAGTCTTTAAGTTTACATTGGTGGTCTGCTTCCTTTTGAAGTGTCCTATCCTCTGCCCTGTCCTTTCTCCAGAAACAGCCTGTTACAACAAGACCGACGCCAAATCACAGAGTCACACAACACAGGCCATAGTAGTGGGTAGAGGTTCATAGTGATATGTGTATGAAAAGGTTACCCCGGGCTTCAGCCCTCCTCTTAATGATTCTCAAATCAGCCCCATCTCCTTCCTGAGATGTGCCCAGGCTCCTTTCTGGTGACCTTCTCTGAATCAAGGAGCACCCTTTAAAGTCCATTGAAGAGCCAGACTCTCCCTTCCTCCAGGGTGTCCTACCCAGCTATCTGGAATGCAGTAATTCAGAAATCTTTCTGTAGGGATTCCTCTACTCTCTCATGCTCCTCCACCTATCCTTAAGTCTCCCTAAATGGAACCCAGAATCTTTCATATACTGTGCTATTCACAGGCACACACACCCAGCACATTCATATTATATGGACTGCACAGCACTACACTGCCCCATTTATTGTACCATTAACAGGCATATACCCAGCACATGCAGATAACCTACACACACTGCACGATACCTGTATTGTACTATTCACAGGCATACATACACCCCACACATGTATTTAAAATACATGCACTGTGCAGCACTGCACACCAAGACCGGTGTAGCCCAAAGGTGAGTGAAACATACAGGAGCAGAACTATAAATGAGTGAGCCTGCACTCCTCACTCCAATCCTCCTCACTATAGGGTATGCTGCTCCCAAGAAGCTTGTCCTGCTTAGCTCCTGGCAAAGGCAGTATTCTTTCACCACAATGAGGGTAGTACTTTGGACAACCCTCTTGGTTCAAAAGGCCACAATACATGAGACAGGCCTGTGTCATGGTGCACACGCCCATGCAAAAAAAATCAGCATTAGAAATCCAGACATTATCACAGTTGTGGCACTCAGGGGAGGATTACACTTTCATCACCGTGAGAGGGACTTTTCCTTTCCACAGGGACACACCCAGGAATTATCCAGGAACAGAAGGCTAAAATAAACTAGTTTAACTATACACATTACCCTCAACAGGATAAATTTGATACCTATTGTCGTATAATTAGGTCCCAAAGATTGATCTCCCCGGGACAAGAATTTTTCACATGATATGGAATCATACTATCATCATATTTTGGAGGAAGAAAACAGAGCTGTTGGGGAACACATTGGACAGGGAGAATTTATGTATGCCAGATGTTTGTCTGATGGGCTTGTTTTCCAGATCCAAAGGTATGAAAGCCAGAAATAGGTTCATGGATGTAGAATAGGCCTTAGCAAAAAGGTGTGTGTCAATGGGGTTGGGTCCTCTGGTTGAAAAGTGGAGGAAGTATTTACGCAAAGAGTGAGAACATAGGCCCACATTTATACATTTTTAGCGCCACATTTGCGTCATTTTTTGTGATGCAAAAGCGGCGCAAACTTACAAAATATAATTGTATTTTGTAATTTTGCAGCATTTTTGCGTCAAACAATTACGCAAATGTGGCACTAAAAAAGTAGAAATATGAGCCATAGTATTATTCCATGGAGAAGAAAAGAGAGAATGCACAGAAGGCCAATTTTCGACCTCAGTGATGAGATACTGTAAACCTTAAGCAACCCCAAAGTGCAAGTTAAATTTGCACCAAGGCAGTAACCCCAGATTAGAAAAGAGTCACCGTACCAAATGTGTTGAATGAGGTGGGTGGTTAAAAGGGTGACCAGAGGTCAAACAGGAAGAACAGTCACAGCCACTAGTTGTTACATAATTTTATTTGTTGTAGGAAAGACAAATCTGAGTTATGACAACTCACTATTCCCATGATGTGACAACATGTGAAGCAAGACACTGGAATATGTGTAAAATGTAAAATAGGAGAACACTTCTGTATAACATTGACCGAACTCTGAAAGGTGCTAAGCTATGTGTCATTGGTAATTGCATGTTAAAAATCTCATAAAAACTAATGTACAGGTTTGAAAAAAACACAAAGGGACTCATAAAGCCACAGAGATTTCACTATATTTCTGTTTGCAAAGTTTTCATTAAACCATTTCTCCTTCTCCACCTCACATTGATTCATTGGTTCAGCTAACCATTACATGAATCATCTGCAGAAAAAAAGCAGTTGCTTTCAGAAAGTCCACATCCTAAGCTCAACAAGAAAGTCTATGCGGCAAAAGTCTAGCACAACAATTTTTCTTTTGCTTTAGGGTATTTAAGTTACCTTCTCACTTTCTTCATGTTCCCACATTTCCTAATTATCTTTTGACCACAGAATTTTGTTCCTTTTTTATTACTCCTCAGGTTAATACCATAGCACTTTGACTAAAGTGGCATCACACTTGGAGAATTCAACCTGGGTTTCATACTTCATGAAAGCAACCATGTGCTTTTAATCCAAATAATCATCTAAGCTCGGAGCCACTACAAATCACAGTGCAAAGGCAACCGAAATATGAGTTTAAAGAAATCAGTGATTCCTGAATTTTTCATGGTCATCTTCAATTTTTGATACTACAAATGTTTTAATCTATTCCTAGCCTACTTGGTCACCTTCTAAATGTTTGTTGCCTGATGTTCCCAATCCAAATTATTTTTCTGTGAAGTCTTTTCCTGTTAGTCCATATATAGGTAGACTTTGGCCAGAGAAGGGTCTACTGCAATGCATTAGCTCCCCTGTTTTTTTTATCATACTCATTGTCCTTTTTGATCCCTTTTTATATCCTTTTTTAGTAGTAGGATTCTTGCTGGATTTTTTCTTCTGGAAGACTTTATGCTGGCTGTTTTGCAACGCTACTTTAGGGGTGCCTTGCTTGTCAAATCCTGATCATCTGTTATCTTCAATCAAGAAATAATAATAATGCCATGTAGGTTTTTTCTGCCGTTTGTGGCTTTTTCCTCTTGTCTTGAACCAATTTAGGGAGGCACTTGAAAACATTCAAATGCAGATTAAGATTAGGATGCCACAATGACAACTGATAGGAGTAATCAAGATGAAACTAGAAAGACCATCACAGCATCCAGTCCTTAACACTACTGCCCCTAGGGCCAGATTTAACAGAAAACGATCGTGCACGTTGCTGCTCCAAATTTGGCAGTGTCCCGAACCGTCATGTCCAAAATGCAGGGATGCGCCGTATTTACTAGAATATGCCACAACCTTGTGTTTCCCCCTGCTCCATTGGTAAATTTGCTGCTGTGCACCAACGCAGCAACCCTTGCACCATAGTACAAGCACGGCTGCATTGAGGGGGAGATCGTTTTTGTGCAGGAAGGAACATCTTCCTGCACCAAACTATCTTAAATGGAGGTTTGCGCTTTCTATGTGTGCTGCAGAATGCAGCACACATAGAAAGAGTAAAAAACAGGAGAAATTAAAGCATTTCTCCTTGTTGTGCTATGCTAACGCCATCCCTGGGGCGGCATTAAACTTTGGCACTGCCTCAGGTTTACGAAAACTCATAAATCTGGGGCAGCATCAAAATGCAATGGGTGTTGTTGTGGCAAACACACAGCAACACCCATTGCATGCCCCTTCCACGCAAAGTGCTGCGTGTGAGGGGGCCGTATTTACAAGGTAGTGTTGAGCCACAAAGATGGTTTAACGCCACCTTGCAAATATGGCATACAGCACAGGCCATTGCGCCACAGGAACGTCACCAAAAGTGATGCTCCAGTCATGCTAGGGGCTCTTAAATATGCCCTCTAGTCTTTTCTTCACCTAATTTCTCTCTATATCTCGTCTACCCTTTAGCCCTCTCTAGCTCTACACTCTGGATCTTTACCTGACCTACCTATGACTCCTCTCATCCTTCTCATTTATCTACTTAACAGCTCTCTACCCTGCCTCACCCCTCTATGATCTGCTTCTACATTTCCCTGCCTCTAACTCTCTCCAACACTCGTTCTTTCTAATTAACCTTGCTCTCTGTCTTCCTTTGGTTTGCTCCACTCCATTCTCCTCCTCTGCATTTCCTTTTCCCATGTCTCTCTCTTTCTACCCCTCTACATCACTCTAAATTCTTACATTTGTCTCTACCTCTTTTTCGTTATCTTTTGCTTTTTCTCCCTTGCTATATCTTTCTTTCTTGCTATCTAACCTTTACCCCTTTACTTTATGCCTCTCTATACTTCACCTATCTTCCTACCTAATATCTATCTCTACCTCACCTCTTACCCTTTTTAACCTCCTTTGCTTTAACAGCCTCTTAATAGCACTGCCTTCTACTGTCTCCTATCCTACTCTCTTACTTAGCAGAATCAGAGGTCACTGTTGACCCACAGAAATGCACACACGGAAAAAGGAGGAAGGACAAAGCACTGTTAAAGAGTTATGGAGAATATTATCCGATTTCAGTAAATGAAATGATGAAAATCCTCAAAGAAGTTATTTGATTTTCACTTATGCTGTAAGAATGCCAGTAGTGGAGGGAGGGTTTATTTGTGATTACAAACATCTGACAATTAAAGTTACAATTTCAAGTGCTATTGTGCATATGGCTTCTCTTACAATTATGTACTACACCAATAAACTTCCCTTATGTTACCCCAACAATGTCTTTCCCACAATGGGACTCACAAGCTGGTTAGACAATGAATTTAAAAATATTAGTCTTGTTGCAAGAAAAAAGAAACCTATCGCCAAATGAAAAAACAGAAATGGCTTTACCAGTGCTTGTTGAAGTGTTCTTTTACTACTATTTGGCTGGTACATGTTTGAAGATTAGACTTTTGGCTGTCTTTACAAACCCCATTTCAGAAAGTTTAATGCATAAATCAATATTGTTTGCCAGTTACCTGTAAATAGGCAATACATTAATAACAAGGCCCAATATATGTCTTGCTCAGGGTCTTGAAAATCCTTAACATGGAGCTGACTTCCAAAACACTTTCTTGGAGTGCCCAATAATACGCTTGTATGTGTCATTTACCAGTGGTGGCCGACACAATTTAAAAGTAGTAGGGTGGGTGCAAGGGAGGGTGCGGGGGGGTAAAAATAAAAATAAAAAAAATCTTACCTGGTACTGCCAGCCACCTTGCACTCCTCTTCCTGGTCAGAGCAGTCCCAGCAGCTTCAGAGAGTCCCTGTGCAATCCCTGAACTGCTCTCACATTATTACCAAGCAGGAGAGCAGTGCGGGGATTGGCCGGAGCAGGCTGGTTTAACACTCGCTCAGGCACAGGGAGAAACGGCTGTTTCTCCAACCGGGCTGTCAAACACATCTGGGTTGGTGAAGCCTGAGTGTGGATGTTTGTTTGACCAGCCTAAGACAGCCGCCCCCCTGCACAAGCTGGCTCAGCCAGCAGCTGAAAAATAAAATGATATTAAAATATTGTTGTATTTTTCAGCTGCTGGTCCTGAGCCAGCGGAGCCGCACTCTTCCACTTTTGCGGAGGAGCCATGGCTGTCATTCACACATCGAACGAGTTTGCGAATTGTGGCACGTGTGACACTGTCACATTCACAACTTAGGCCCATATTTATACTTTCTTAGTACCGCATTTGCATAATTTTTTGATGCAAAAGCGGCGCAAGCTTACAAAATACAATTGTATTTTGTAAGGTTGAGCCGCTTTTGCTTTAAAAAGCAGCGCAAATGCGGTGCTAAAAAAGTATAAATATGGGCCTCAGATTGTAAATAGCCTGTTTTGCATGTGGAGATGCCAAATTTTCGGTTCGCACTTTTGAATTTTGAATCCTCAAATATTTGCTACTTGGGCCTGCCTGGATTACTCTATAGCCCATCATTCATCCTCTAAAAGGTACAACTCACTAAACAAATGAACCTGAATAGGATACAACACTTGGGCCCAGACTTACTAAAGGTTAGCAAAGCTTTGCGAATTGTTGTAATGCGATGCAAAGATGAGCAGCATATTAATTTTAGATGTGAAAGATATTTTGGCTGAAAGTCAGCCCTCTTTCTGCACCCAAACCCATACATGCCAACGTTTCAAAACAGGAAGGAGGAATTGGGAACATTTATTTTCCGCATTGACTAACATTGAAAAAGGGTGAATTTTAAGCAGGAGGTACCTAAAATAAAGTCAGTTCTATCTTGAAAAATCTGGAGCCTCCGGCTTGAATGAGGTTTGTTGGCATATGTGAACAACCACTTAGTAAAGTGTGCAAAGAAACGTGTGGAGCAGGCCACTGCAAAATCTTAGAGGTAGAGGGGAAGATTTAAGAAAAGTGGTGATGTACTCAGTGCAACGCTACATTTCTTGCTCCCCTTAACGCCCCCTAACTCACACCATGTGTGCGCTGTATTTAAAATACAGTGCACCATAGGGGCACTAGCATCAAAATATTTGACACTATTGATGTACTGTTCAATGTTAGCGCTAAAATGTTGGCGATAACCCTGAACAGTACATAGGGGCTCATATTAAATAATAGTGAGCTTCTTTTTAATCCCTGCTCTGAGTAGGTGTTAAAAATGCTGCAAACAATGGTGCAAAGAATTCTTTCACATTTCTTTACAACATTTTTTCACCCCCTCCTAGCAGGGGAACACCCCCTCCCATACATTATGCCTGAAACAGGCTTAATGTGGAGCAATGGGTTACAAAGTGTAACTCTGTAAATCTGACTTGGCGATTTTGGCCTCATTGGGCCACATTAGCATAAAAAAATTACTCTAATGTGGCGCAAGGAGGCACTAGGCCCTCTTAAATCTGGGCTAGAGTTACCAATATTTCACACAACGCAATTCAGCAACACAACTTGATGTGCTGTGTTGTGTGAAAGGAAGTGAGCAGTAATTCACCATACCATCCATATTATGCAGTGCATTTTTTCTGTTGACTAGTGCTGGAGCACTTGTGGTTGCCTAACACCAGAGCAAGCACTCTTGCACCATGCACCTTGCATCCTGAAAGGCATTTTCCTCTTGGTATGTGTGCTCCGGAATGCAGCATGCACACAAAGAAGAAGCAACAATGAGAAATAAAGGCATTTCTCCTCATTATGCCGCGGTCAGGGAGTCTCACCTTTTTGGCGTAATCCTATGTTTACAGACCTTTTTAAATCTGAGATTGTGTCAAAAATCATCAGTGAATGCGTGGCAATAACCACACTCCACCCATGGAAAGCCTCCCTGCCACAACATGTGCTGCTTAGTGTTATTTTGGACCAAGAAACCATGCAGAGCCATACAAGGTAGCTTTAGGTGGCCTAGTAAATCATAGTTAAGGAGCTGAGTTGCCTTGCATTGACTTGTGTGATGCTAATCCAAAGCAAATCCTTAGTAACTCTGCCTATTAGTTTTTTGTGCAAAGTCAGTTTTACTGAATTAATTGATTTAGCTTTGCCCCGGTTTCGCCAAAAAAAAAAAAAAAAATAGGAGCAAGTAAGGGGTCAAGTGTTATATCATCTGATACACCTACAAATAAACGGCATGCTTTAACCCAAAAGCACACACCTTAAATTTTTGACTCTTGTCCGATGCCTATGTATAGGAATTTATACTGGAGACTGTACATCGAGAACAAAGCCTATGCTAGACAGTACAGACTCTGTAATGTCCTGTCACGACCCCATGTGTCTGTGCGTGCGGGGCACGCCGTGCGCTGCTTTTAGAATGTTGGAAAGGGAAAGCTGCATGAGGAGGGCTGGGGGGATTTTGTGAGTAGAAAGAAGGCAATAAAGAAGATTTTTACTTAGCTCCGTGTGCCTCGTCATTACACATGTGAAACTGGCGACAAACGCGGAGAAACCATTAAAGAAGTCACCACTTCACTTCAAACTTCAATAGCTAGAAGCAGCGCTGTATCCACAGCTTCTGAAATACGTTGCAATTCAGTTACCGGCTTGACGAGGTGAGAGGAGCATCTTAGTCTGAAAATAACACCTATAAACATATCCATTTAATTCTCAAAGGGTTTCTACTGGCAAGGAAGATCCCTTGGCTCCCCCTCGAGCAACCCCTGGGAGGAGTTCATCCACAGGGCAAAAGGAATTAACCCATTACACACATAGAACTTATTAATATGTTATACACCAAATAACCACTGGAGGGAGCCAGATCCTTAAAGATAAAATTAACATCTTTAACTACAGAAAACTACAAGTATAAGAAGTACATTTAAATGTCTATTGAAAATAATATATTTTAAGCTTCTTCCCAGTAAATTACAACTGAAATGGCTGGCATAATGAATGCTGTGGCAATGCCTAGTTCCTTTTTAGAAGTGCCAGGACCACCTACAGAAAGTTGGACACAGTGGATCAAATGTTTTTGAAAATACTTCGACTCTATAGATGGATCTAAGTATGAGCGAGCCAGAAAGCAAGCCATGATGTATAATTGTCTGGGAGTTGAAGAAAGAAGATTATATGACCACATAAACCCAGCTGAGAAGGAGGAAAAGGAAAACCAAGAATGGGATGTGTTCATTGAAGCAAAAACTAGAATGAAAAATTATTTTGATACAACAATGAGGGTCATTGTGGAAAGATACAACTTTTACTACTGCTACCAAGCGCCTGGACGGCCTATTGAATCTTAAGTTGCAAGGATGCTGGCCACAACATGCTCATTCAAAGACTTAGATGAAATGATCCTCAACCAAGTAGTTAACACCACTTGTGTTAAAGCACAAGAAAAGCTACTATGTCATTGTAATCCTAGTTTGGAAAAGGTTATATCAACTGTGAAGAGTATTAAAAGGTCTGCACAGGAGTAAAATTGCTGCGCAAATCTGATAACCATCATACGGAGGTCAACCTAATTCACAAAGGAGAAAAAGCATCTGTGAATCAGTCAAAAAAATACTACAGAAAGAGTGGTTCAAAGCCAAGCAACATAAAATCGTCCTGCTATTGCTGCGGATAAAGTTCCCACTTGGCGTCAAGAAAGGAGTGTCCTTCAATTGGAAAAATCTGAAAAGGATGTGTAAAGTCGGGACATTTGTTAAAAGTTTGCAGAACATCTTGAATAAAAAAGGCTTCAAAGTAGAGGAATCTAAATCAGAGCAAGACTCAGATGACAGTGAAATGATGGAAAATGTAGTGTTACTAGTGGGCTTCATAAAAAAGGAAGACTTACAGAACCAACCCAAGTGTTGTGTGCATATGAATGGTGAAAGTGTGGAGATGCTAGTTGACACTGGATCCAGAATCACAATTTTATCAAAGAACACTTAGGAAAACCTAAAGTGCACAGCACCTCTACATGCTAGCAGGATCGTTCCAGGAGCCTATGGAAGTCATAAAATAAAGCTGTAAGGAGTGTTTAATGCCAAGTTGATGTTCAAGGAAAAAAGTGCGTCATCAAAACTATTTGTAGTAGACTACAATGTCAACATCCTTGGTTGGTTGGAACAACAGAAACTGAAGATGATGATTAATCCATGCCAACCTCCTTATGTGTTCAGCATCCAAGAAAACAGTTTAAAAGCTATTCTCGAAGAGTACAAGATGGTGCTTACTGGAAAACTTTGATGCTTAAAGAAATTTAAACATAAAATAATTCTAAAAAAGAATACACAACCTGTCAAACAACGTATAAGAAACATACCCTTGTCAGCCCGCTTCGAGGTCAAAGATATCTTAAAGAGTTGGTGTGACAATAGAGTAATAGAACCCATCAACGCATCAGACTGGTTGTCACCTGTGGTCATAGCTTAAAAAAAATGGATCAATCCGTTTATGCATTGACCTTCGCCAACTCAATCACAACATGGCAGTTGATTGTCAACCATTGCCTCTAATAAATGAAATGGTGATGACCTTGGAGAAAGCGAAGATCTTCACAACTCTTGACTTTAGTGCGTCTTATCACCAAATACAATTGGAGGAGAGCTGAAAAGGTTATACAGCATTCGTTACTCCTGAAGGAGCTTACCAAATTTGCAGACTACCATTTGGGCTATGCTCTGCATCGGCTGTCTTCCAGCGCATAATGAACCAACTTTTCTCTGACATGAAAGGCGTAAGGTCATTTGAAGATGACATTCTAATTTACAGTAAAACAGAAGAAGAGCATGTGTTTATTTTGCAGAATGTTCTACAAAGGATCCAAGACAGTGGTATAACGTTACAATAGGACAAATGTATATTTTTCAAGGAACGGTAGAGTATCTCAGACACCTCATTGATGAACATGGAGTTCGACCTAAGTCATCCTTGATATCGGCTATCTCAAAGTCCCCAACCCCGAGAAACAAGGAGGAACTCGGACCGTTTTTGGGCATGTGTGAATTTCACTCTAAATTCATAAAGAATTGTGCAATAAAATTTGAACCACTGCAAAATCTAATAAAAAAGGATGCAGAATTTATATGGGATGAAACATGTGACCAGAGCATTAAGAACATAAAAAAAGAACTTGAGCTGGTGCCATCCCTGCAATCTTTCAAAGACAAATTACATAGCATTGCGACCACCGATGCTAGCCAGGTGGGATGGGAGCGGTGCTCAGCCAAAGAACAATTAAAGGAGAAAAAAGCATCATCTTTGTATCACAAAAACTGAGAGGTGCAGAGTCAAAGTACTCTGTAATTGAACATGAACTATTAGCAAGTGCCTGGGCAGTTACAAAGTTTAAAAGTTTTCTTTGGGGCAAGGAGTTCATTATACGCACAGATCACAAGCCGTTAGTTAGCATCTTGGAAAGGAAAGGTTCTAGAAAACTTACCCCAAGAATAGCAAAATTAGAATGCAAATTGCAAGAGTACCAATTCAAAATGGAGCATATTTCGGGCAGAATTAATGTTTCAGCTGACTACTTGTCCCGTACCTCATGTGATAATGAATTTGATGGTGAAGAAGATGAGTGTGATGATGATTTCCATGTTGCATGTTTGTTTGATAGTGAAGAAGCAAGTGGTGCTATCAACAAACAAGAGTGGAGGAAGGCCGCTAGAAATAACGATGTGTTTGTGGAAATACAAAAGTATGTGATTGAAGGTTGGCCACATGAAAAGTTATTGACGGTAACATTGCAACCTTATTGGAAAATTAGAGATGACATCACCATTGTTGATGAGGTTCTCCTCCACGGAGAAACCCTGATTGCACCAGTTTAATTAACAAGTAAATTCATAGCTCTTGCTCATGAAGGTCATGAGGGAATGACAGGAACGAAATAAATGCATAGGGAAAGATATTGGTGGCCAGCCATGAATCGCAATGTAGACATATTTGTCAGTCAGTGTTCCATTTGTGCAAAAGAAGACAAAACCATGACTACTCACCGGTGCCCCATGTCATCCATAGAGCTACCTGAGGGTCCCTGGATAAAAGCTGGAATCAACTTTATCGGACCAATGAACATGTTACCAATACACATAAGTTATGCCATTATTATTATAGACTATTTCAGTAAATGGATTGAAGTTAAGTTTGTACCACAACCCACCACATCTGAAGTGATAATATTTCTGAAGGAATTATTTTGTAGAGAGAGTTATCTACGTCAGTTAGCCTCTGACAATGGAGTGCAGTTTCTTTCCCAAGAAATGGTTGCATTCCTGAAGGTTAATAACATAGACCATTTACGATCTTCCTTATATCACCCCAAAAGCAATTGGCAGGTCGAGCGAGCCAATTGCTTAGTCAAGGAAACAATTCAAATGGCATTAAGATCTCATATTCCTACTGAGGTGGCCCTTAGGACCAGACTATGGTCATATCGCACCACTCCACACAACACCACAGGTAGAACGCCCTTCGAGTTGCTCAGCGGCAGATTAGCTATCACACAGTTGCAGCCATACTGGAGTTTAGCATGGAAGAAATGGGAAGAGGAGAACATGAAGGAGAAAGAAACCAAAATGCAACATTTTTTTAGACATACGTCAAAAACACATGTGCGCCAACTACAATGCTAGGAATTCAGTCACGAAAATGAATGTGTGTGCTGGTGATTTGGTAAGAGTGAAGTATCGAAAGAAGGGAGCCTATATGAGCAACTACAGTGAACCAAGACGTGTAGATAAGACCAAGGGCACTGCTGTTTTATTAGACATTGGTCAATGGTGGAATGGATCAAATGTGGTTGGCGTTAGATTGTTAGAAGTTGTTCATGGTGATGTGCCTGATTCCAATGAAACAACTGAGCACAGTGAACAATGCAAAACAAGCTATGCCAGTGATGCAAACTGTAACCCTACTGACATGTCTTCGACTGTGACTGTATCTGATCCAAAGGGTACTGTAACAACCAGAAGAACCATTGTACCACCTGTCAGGTTCAAAGATTACATATTAAATTAATTGTTGTAAAAAGGGAAAAGATGTAATGTCCTGCCATGACCCCGTGTGTCTGTGTGCACGGCGCATGCTTTTAGAATGTTGGCGAGGGCGCGATGCATGTAGACGGTTGGGGGCATACTGTGAGGAGAAAGACGGCAATAAAGAAGCTTTTTACTTAGCTCCGTCTGCCTTGTCATTACAACTCACTTTTGCTCCACAGCGTGTGTCTCTGTGTCACACAGAACAACCAGATTTAGGATAAACACTGCCAATGACATCATCAGTAGGTGACTCACAGGGACATATTAAAGATATTGGGTGCCCTTGTCCAAACATATTTTGTGTGCCCCTGGTCAGAAAATCTTTGAATGTATTAACTATTTAAGCTTTTTCACATCCTCTTGGGCCATTTCACAGGCAGTTCTATCTTAAGAACTAATTGGTTCTTGGACACAAACATATTTTCTGGAAACCAATTGATACTTAGCAAGCATACAAACTGCACATGTTCAAAAAGCAATTCCCTTTATGAATTCCTGAGTAAGGAAGAAGCACTCCAATTTACAAGAGGCCATCATCTTAGAAGAACTGCAACACCAGTTCTCAAACATAGAATTAAGACTTGAACACCAGTGAACTCAAAATATAAAACGGTATTAAGGATGTTTTGTACAAAACATCCACTCAAGAGAAATATGGGATGTACTCCTGCCTTTTCAGGATCATCCGATGCCTTCTGCGCACATGTTTTTTTTTAATATATAAAATACTACAGCATTGTGAGGTAGTGTTAGTTGGGGTCAAGACAAAACCTATAGCTCTGACTTTAGAATACTGAGGTTTGTTCATCTACACTAATCATATGCATTCCTACATTAGGCCCTAGGTAGCCCCACGGACATGGTGCAATGCATGCTATAGGTGGGACATATACTGATGTGTTTTTCATGCCCTAACAGTGAAATACTGCCAAATTCAGTTTTCACTGTTGCAAGGCCTATCTCTAATATAGGTTAACATGGGGGCTGCCTTTAAATAAGTGCAGTTTTCCTTTGGGAGCAGATATAAATATTGAGTTTGGTGTCTCTGAACTCACAATTTAAAAATACATCTTTCGGTAAAATTGGTTTTTAAATTGTCAGTTTGAAAATGCCACTTTTAGAAAGTGGGTATTTTCTTGCTTAAACCATTCTGTGACTCTGCCTGCTTGTGTATTACCTGTCAGGCTCAGAATAACAGTTGGGCTGTTTGTGAATCCCCTCTGCCTGCATATCCTGATGAGCCATCAGAGCTAGAGTGGAGGGAGGAGTGTTCACTTACACCAGAATGGGCTGTGCCGGTCCTCACACAATCCAGTCTCTAAGCCCCTGGTGTGAGTCTGGAGCCAGGCCTGGGCAAGGCAGGATCCTGTAAACAACAGAGACTTTTCTTTGAAGTTGAGCAACGTCAAAGGCAGAAAGTGGTATAAGTAGTGGACCCAAAACCCCAATCTTTAGATTTCTCCAAGATTTGCTTCTGGAACCAAGGGGAATCTCTGCCAAGGAGAAGTGCTGAAGAGGTGAGGAGAAGTACTGCCCCTGCCTGTGACTGTGCTTTGTTGGGCTATCCTGCAGTTGCCTCATCTGCCTGTGAAAGGGGACAAATACTGGGCTTTGTATTTCTGAGAAGAATCTCCAAGGGCTTGGACTGAGCTTTCCCCCTGTTCTGAAGTCTCAGGGCCATCAAAGACTTCCTCTGCCAGCACCTGGACTCTCTGCTGAGGCTCCTAGCCTGTCAAGTGGTGCCCAATCCGGTCCCTGGGCCCTTGAAAGGAGAAGCTGGTGGAACAACCAAGAAAAAACAAGTAAGCTGACTTCAAACAACTTCAGACCAACGTCATTGCCAATTCCCATGAACCTGCAACCGAAGCGGGGTCCTTGCTGGAGTGTAACGACCCCGCAGGCTTGACGCTGCTGCAGCCTCATTAAAGTCCGCGACTTTGTGGAAGTCCCCCCATTATTTAGTGACCACGGATACCGACTCTGTCAGAAGTGCGTGAATCCAACATTTCGAACCGGCGCCCCCTCACCTCTGCCGCTCCACGACAAGGACCCAACACCTCTTTGTGACACCTCCGCTCTGTAGCACCGGAACCGAAGCCACCTCGGATCCAGTGACGCCTCGATCCCCGACTCCGTGCACCACCTTGTTTCCTCATTTTCACAAGGTACTGTACCTGGGGGTCCATGTGACTCTGTGACCCACTGTCATAGGATTGTTGGGAATGACTCCGTCATGGCGCCGTGATATCATCAAATCGAAGCATTTGTGTTTCTAAGCGTTAAATTGAAGTTTAATCTTTAAAAATTCAGAACTTTGCTTGTGTATGTAGGATGTTTGTGGTTTTGGTCTTGTTTTGTTTAGATAAATATTGGCTATTTTTCTAACCTGGTGGTGAGTAATTTTGTAGTGTTTTCACTGTATTACTCTGTGTGTTGGTACAAATAAGTTACACATTGTCTCTGGGTTAAGCCTTTCTGCTCGTGCCAAGCTACCAAGGAGGTGCGAGGGGGGTTAACCAGGTGGATTTCTCCTTTGCCCTGACTAGAGTTTTGGGTCCTTGCTTGGACAAGGGGTAACCTGATTGCCTACCAAAGACCTCATTTCTAACACTCATAAATTGTGAGTGTAAGTGTGCACAGTGAACTTCATAATTCATGAAAGTCAATGATGTACACCATTCCTTGGTCTGACCCAGTACCTTCCATAAGGATTTATTAGAGCCCCATATGGAGTGTTAGAGGTGGATGGATCTTGTGGTCACACATTTGTCAAGGGTTCATGTTGGAAATGGCCTTTCTGCAGGGTCACCCCTAAACTTTTTGCCTTCCTCCTTCTCTTTTTCTGACCTCATTTTTGCTGGCTTTAGGACTCTGCGCACTTTACTACTGCTAATCAGTGCTAAAGTGCATATGCTCTGTCCCTAAAACATGGTGACATTGGCTCATACCAAATTGGCATATTAAATTTTCTTGTAAGTCCTTAGCAAAGGGCCCTACAGGTGCCCAGGGCCTGTAAATTAGATACTACTAGTGGGCCTGCAGCACTGGTTGTGCCACCCACATAAGTAGCCCCTAACCAAGTCTCAGGCCTGCCATTGCAAGGCTGTGTGTGTAATTTCACTTCCCATTCGACTTGGCATTTAAAAGTACTTGCCAAGCCTTAAACTCCCCTTTTTCTACATAAGTCACCACTAAGGCAGGCCCTAGATAACCCATATGGCAGGGTGCTATGTAGGAAAAGGGAGTACATGTACCTGTGTAGTTTATATCTCCTGGTAGTGTAAAACTCCTAAATTTGTTTTAAACTGCTGTGAGGCCTGCTCCTTTCAAAGGCTAACATTAGGGCTACCTTCATATACTGTTTGAGTGGTAGATTCTGATCTGAAAGGAGTAACAAGGTTATATTTAGTATGGTCAGAATGGTAACACAAAATCCTGCTGACTGGTGAAGTTGGATTTAATATTACTATTTTAGAAATCCCACTTTTAAAAAGTGAGCATTTCTCTGCACTTAAATCCTTCTGTGCCTTACAATCCACATCTGGCTGGGTTAGTTGACAACTCCCTTGTGCATTTCACTCAGAGAACCCCAAACACAGGATGCTCAGTCACACCTGAACACATCTGCATACTGAATGATTCTTCCTGGGCTGGGAGGGTGGAGGGCCTGACACTTACATGTCAAAGGACAGTGGCCTGCGCTCACACAGTGAACTGCCAAACGCCCTACTGGGACCCTGGAAGGCAGGATGGAACTGAAAGGGGACCTGCTGCACTTCTAAGCCACTCTTTGAAGTCTCCCTCACTTCAAAGGCACATTTGGGTATTTAAACAGGGCTTCTGACCCTACCAACTCAGACACTTCTGGACAAGATACCACTGGGCAAGAAACTCTGAACCAGAACCTGCAACCTGCCAAGAGAAGCTGCCTGGCTGCCCATAGGACTCACCTGATTGCTTTACTGAAAAGGACTGCTGCCTTGTTGCCCTCTGGCTCCACCGAGAAGTGCTCTCCAAGGGCTTGGATTGAGCTTGCCTCCTATTTTCTGAAGTCTCAGCGCCAAAAAGACTTCATGTCTGCAAAGAACTCATTTTGCTGTGAAAAATTGACGCACAGCCCGCATCGTGGTGAGAAAATCACTGCACGCCAAACCCGGAACGACACAGCCCGGCTTCCGGAGTGGAGATCGACTCAGCACCAGAGTCGCGACTGGAACTTCGGCGCAAGGCCCACTGGATCGAAGCATAGCCGAGTCGGAATGATGCAGCCCGACTTCCTGCAAGAAGAATCGACCCAGTACTTGCCATGCAACAGAAATGTCCCTGCATCGCTCACCAGATCGACGCAGCCGCTGTGACTTTTTTCCGCACACCCAGGATTTCTCTACATCCTCCCCGGGGCGTCCAAATACCCCGCAACCCGAAGAGGATCCGAGTCCGCATGCTGGAAATCGACGCAAGGCCCTTGCTGCCTGGAAAATATTGCAGCATTGTCTGTGTGCGCCCGGAGAAACCGACGCACACCTCCTGTTTTCCACGCATCTCCTCCTCTGTGGTCCCTTGCAGATAGTTTAGACACAAACCCAGTACTTTGTAGTTGCAAGAGACACTTATTGCTTTTAAGAACTTAAGAGTCTTTTTATCATTTTCTAAAGGGATATTTCAAAGTGTACTTATCAAATCTTGATTGTTTTGATCTGCATTTAATCAGATAAATATTCTATATTTTTCTAAACCTGTGTGGTATATTTATGTGGTGTTTATACTGTGTTATTGCATGATCTATTGCACAAATACTTTACACATAGCCTTCTAAGATAAGCCTGACTGCTCAGTGTCAAGCTACCAGAAGGTGGGCACAGGATAATTTGGATTGTGTGTGACTTACCCCGACTAGAGTGAGGGTCCTTGCTTAGACAGGGGGTAACCTGACTGCCAACCAAAGACCCCATTTCTAACAGTTCCGGTCCATCCAGAGTACCTACAGTGACCTCCAAGGGGCGCTGATTCATTTTTGGGTATGATTAGAAGTTAAGTGGAGGTATCGTCTGTACTTCTATCTCTCCTTTTTTGATTCTCTTAGACATAGATCTCATATTCTGAAGCTTCGTACATCAAAGGTATATCTCAAGGTGCAAATGCCTTATAGGTTACAGTCTCAAAGTGAGGCAGAGGCATTATCTTACATTTATATCACATGCTCAGGCATTAAATGGGATATCTATACTTTTATTTACATATATCTTACAGGTGTGGCATCTACAAGTAAAGCTAACACTCTGGGCTGTGGTTCCTGACACTTAAGTTATCCTTAAAGTGTTAAGGTCTGCAGACTAGTTAATGTTGATTGATATGGCAGGGTTTGAGATTCTGGGCCTCATTTACACTGTGGAAGATGGAGTAATGTCCATCAGAGTGACAAAGTGAATTACTCAATTGCCCTGATGGACTTCCGATCCCCTCTAAATTTAGAGATGTTTACAAGCACTGAAAAGACACTATTGGCAGGTCTGATCCTGTCATTGTTGTTAAGGACTGCTTTGTCAAACATGATGGCTGGCTGTCACACTTTTACAAAGTTTAGATTTTTGACAAAAGTAAAACTAATGACACCTCACAGGAGTTTTCTCACATTGTGTTTGGGCTTTTTTTTTATTTACTGTCCTTTACTAGCAAGTGACAAACAGCAAAAAAAGGCATCTAGCAATCCACTCTAAATTGGGTGGTTGATCAGATGGCATACCTCTGATGACCCATAATCTGTCAGGCTGTCAGATGTGTAAATTACCAGCAAATCCAGAGGACACCCCATTGTCAACATACTGTTGGTCTACCCATCTTTAAATGGTGTGGCCATGACTTGACAGAAAGAGTACTCAATCACCATTACGACAGAGTACACTCTCCACCAAACTCTAAATCAGCACCTCTGTATCTCTGTAAAAACACACCTGCATGGGTTTCTGGAAGTAAGTGGGAAATCGGCAGATTGCACCCGGGGTGCAAAAAAAAACCCAAGTTAGCACCATTTTAGCCAGCATATCTTCTTGAATCACTCCCACATGAATGGCATAACCATGGTAGGCTTGTATGGTGTGATACTCTCAGAGCTCTCCCTAACACAGACCAAGGGAAAATAAAAGTCTCCCAGAATTTCTGAAGCGCATCAGTAGAATGCAAGGTAGACCCACAAGGCAACATTAGTGTATGGCTTAGTGTGGATGTGAAGCTGACAGACCTATGTCTTCTGGATCTGAAAGCCATAAAAGCTTATTTTTATTATGTTGACTGTTATAATTATTACCTTTATTGTTATCAGTGTGATGAGAGTAATAGGAATAACAACTATAACATAAACATTATTTTAGTTACTATGATAATGATAACAATAATGATGTTGCTGATGATGATGATTATGATTATTATTATTATTATTATTATTACTGTATTGCTTTGCTATTGTCATCATTATTATTCTTTTTATTTTATTCCTCCTCTTCTTCTCCATTGTCTTATTATTATTATTATTAGTAGTAGTAGTAGTAGTAGTGGTAGTAGTAGTATTGTTATTGTTGCTATTAGTAGTTGTAGTAGCAGCCATGGTATTATCATCAAGTCAATATGCACCTTGTGTCACAAGGAAACACCATGATGGAAGGCAACTACCTCTACGTTCATTGCCCTTTCTTACGTCTGTCCCTATCTGACATTTCAGAGGAGTTAAGTATCTCACTGGATAATGCATTTACTGCACTCATTCATCTGGAAGCTCTCATTGATTGTCTTTGTAGTCCTAGCTATACACTCTTTGTTTCACCATTATGCCTCTCAAGCACAATTACATCTATTTTCGTCCTCTAACATACCTCTTCATCACCCCTGTAACCAGTCTCAAGCAGTCTAATGACTGACCGCTCTCCAACTCACAAAACCAAGAAAATTGGCTTCTAAGCAAAATGGAGAAAGTCGTCAAACCTATGGCTGGGCCATGCTCCCCATGACTGCTACCATAGAGGCCTGAATTGCAATCTCAATAATGTCCAGGTCACATGCTTGAAAAACCAATCATGTCTTGAACAGCTAAGGATCAGAGATGTATACCACATCCTTCACCACCAACTAATATTGAAACATTAAACATTGACCAATAGAATTTGCAAAAGACCATAACAATAACTCACTCAAAATCTCAGTTCTACAAAATTCTAGCATTAGGGATGCGATAAACACTTTCTGTTACCAATAGACAGGGACAAAGTAGCAGAAAATGCTCCAGAAATCACAATAAAATAAATGGGTGTTGGAAATTGGGTCATTAATTGTGTGACCAGCAAAAATAATAGTTCCTCAATTGTCCTCAGTGGGAACCAAACACCCCATTGTAGCACTTGACTCTCAAAGAGTAGCAAAGCGGATCAGTCTAAAGCTTACTCAAGGGAGGTGGAGTGGTCCAGGACTCACCAACCACTGGCACATGCTAATAACACTCAATAAATGATTGTCCAGTCAGTACTTTTTCTTTAGAAAAGGAGAAGTGCATTTTATTTTGCACACTCTACTAAATATTATGCAATAATTTACACATATACATTGGCAGATGGAACATACCATAGCTGACATTGTGTAACTGAAGATGACCCCTTAGAGGGGTCACCCAGATATTTCAATAGTGTTCAAACAGTCAAGTTGTAATAGGGATGTTACTTGTGCAAGAATCATTGCAATGGATCAATAAACATATGCAATAATCATAAAACATATGCCATAATCATGTAAATGTAATAAAAGCATTTCTCAGAAAGGGGGGTTGTGTATTCTTTCATACACTTGGCAGTACGCTGTAGTGTTCACAGCTGCCACTTCCGCCTCCTGCCAGGGGAGCGCGATGGCGCTCCCCTCATCCTGGAAATCCCAGGGGAGTGTAATGATGCTTCACCTGTGGTTAGGAATACTTGGGGTCAGGAATGGGGTCCCAGCCCCTTCCAACATAAGTCTGCCAGAGAGATGAGTTCCCTGGGTGGGATACAAGCACGGGGAGGGGGCCCACACACGCACTCTCTCTCAACAGATAGCTGAGCAGCTTTCCTGTAACATCCCCCAGGCCCTGGTTCACCTGAGGGGAAGTTGATAGAATGGCAGCAGAGCCCCACGCACTTTAAGGGAGGAATTGGGTCAAAGGTCACCAAACTTATAAATGACATAGCTCGAGCCAGTTAGGCTGATTTGAACGATCCTGGGCTCATTTTACTCCTGGTGGCAAGCGCTATCTACCAGGGGCAGTTGCAACAACCCTCCTTACCTCCAAAGTGGTGTAGCCCTCCAAACGCTGGTCTTCCTGGCTCCCTGCCCAGTTTTCCTTTCGGATTCATTGGTAAGCAAAGAAAAGTTCAGGGCTTCCCCCAACTGGTCCTCAAAGGGAGTAAGGGGACCAGCTTCACTGGCTCTTGGGAAGGCCCTCTAGTCCTGGGGTCAACTGGACAGAGTCCTGGGTCCTGAGTAGGGGTTGGGGTGCTGCCTTCCAGTTTTCCAAGGCAGTCACATGATCCAACAGCGAAGCAAGTAGAAAGTTTGCAGGTCAGAGAGAGTCTTCCCCTTGTGCAAGAGTTTATAAAGGGGTGAGGAAGGTTCCAGAAGACAGTCACCCCTCACCAATCCTGGGGTGCCACATCACCTCTAGTCTCCATTCCTGTCCCAACCCTCCTGCACAGCATGTTGGGACATTCCAAAGTGGTGTTATCAAAGAGTCACTGGTCACATCAGCTCCTGGGATCTCAGCTCCACCCATCACTGACGTCCCTGTCAGCGACCTGCACACTAGAATTTCAAACGTGCCCCTTAGTGGTTTGGCTCCATGGGGATCCTGAGCAGGCCCATCCCTGGTGAAGTGTGACAGCTAGGTGATTGACACAGAGCATTCCATCCCACCTTTTCCTCTTCAGGAGCAAGGAGAAGTAGTACTTATTAATTTCCTTGGTTGGGGCGGCTTTTGTTCCTGCTGCAGGTGAGAATGTAACTACTGGACGCAAAAGGGCGACAACAGACCTGGGCTCTAATCCTGAGCTGAGCCAGGAAATCATGAAAACTCTGAATGACCCACAAGATGTACCGTTACCATTTTGGAAGTGACAAATTTGATTTTCCTTCACATGCTTTACTTTAGTTGAAGACATCAATGGTCTCTCTAGGCCAAGGAGAAGGGAAACTACACTCTAAGGCAGTTCCCTCCCTAGGAGTATAATGGAGTGTCAATATAGTTAAAACAGTAATGCATACTGACCTCCCCTAATAGTGTACACTATGTCCATGAGGCCTATGCCAGGTGAATGCCTGTACCTGCAAAGTTCCCATTGCATCACGCTACTTGAAACCTGTTACTGGGCTGTGCACAACAGTAGTCTCCCACGTGCAGCCTTCACATGTGTGCACACAAGGGTGTAGATGTGTTCACGTGTACCCAGCCAAGTGCCCCTTACCCTTGCTGCGTTGCAGCGGCCTTATCTTAAAATGCGGGCACTGGCGGTACACATGTACAGTCCGTTTACCACTGTGAGTGAAACACCAGTAGAAAGGATGACCAACAGTGAAATGTCCAAAAACCAGGGGACCCAAAAGCAAAAAACTTGAATGTACTACTGGGGCAGAACCTAGTGCAACAATGGGATTCTGCAATCCTTGTATAAACACCTGTCTCTAATTTCTTTATAAACTGTGACTTGTTATCCTTGTATAAACACCTGTCTCTAATTTCTTTATAATATGTGGCTTGTTATGCACCCAGTCACAAATTAGTTTTAAAAAATGCCATAACTCGACTTTAATAAGTTATTGCAGTCGAGTTTTGACGTCACAGTGCCTGCTGCCAGAGCAAGCAGCTGTGGTGAAAGGCAGTTCAAGTCACAGAACACCTGCTTCAAGAAACGAAAATGAAATGTTTTTTCTTCTGCTCTATCTTTCTAGCTTAAAGTGACTGGCAGAAAGAGCATGATTCGTTTTTTGCATTCATTTGATAATTATAACAGAGTTAGAATCTTCTACACATTCTGCATGACTATTTTTTTAATATAAAATAAATGTATTGAAATATTTCTAATATCGTTTTGAAACAAATATCTAAGAGGTGTTTGATGTCTATAAATGTGCACTAAAGGTTCTATTTTAATTCTTTATCTTTGCAAACATGCCTGTCTTTCATATGAAAGAGCTAAGCACCGAGGTTTTAAGTGGTTTGTGGGACAACTGTTGGTGTGACCATGTATTATATGGGATAAAGCACCCCTGCAGTTCATGATAAGGATACTGCACGCACTTTGGTGTTCTAAAACCTTTGGCCTCGATCGTCTACATGAGTATGGAACTTCTCGGTGACTTGCAATATCCTTGTAATGTACAGCAGGGGGTACTATATCCCTTATATTTAGTCCAAATTCAACAATTTCTCACTGACTCCAAGGAATGCTGCAGCATGGACCAGAGTAAACTAATAAAATTATTACAATAAATGCCTCTATAAGTACTCCTCTACCAAACTCAAATAAGAAGTATTAAAAAATACTTTACCACTGAAAAGCCCTCCAGTATGAAATATGGAATGTGCATCTGAAATCATTGATCATAAGCCAACCTCAACAAACAAGACCATAGAAGCGTGAGCAATCATCAGCCGGACACTACAAACCAAATTTCTTAACCATACCTGTCCAAAGCATTATCAGTAATATATGCTAATCATTACTATAAAACTTAGCAAAAACAGCATTTACATAATAACCTTCCAACGGACCAGAATTTAGGCCTTCTTCTCATTACAGAATCAAGACAAGGTATGTTTCCTACTTGCTGACTCAGTCCCAGCAACAACGCCTCACAGCCTGCATTGTACCAATTACAATAACATTGCAGCATTAGTAGGTGGCCATAGATCATGGCCAGCGGTGCAACAAACTCAAGAGGTTTGAGCGGCCATTCCCAATAGAAGCAGGGGTCCCAATAAAGACCAAATGAAATGTGTAGCCCATCTCCATATCCATGTCACTGTCGGTCCAGAAAATTAAAACAAAGAAACCACTTCCAATGGAAATATGAGCTAGCAGCAAAAAATGGGGACATGGTAAAGGAAGCATTAAGGTTAATAGAGATGAAGATTTCACTATGGGGCAAACACGGACGTATAGTGTGCGTTTTGAATTCAGCAGCAAAATGACCACAAATCCAATGCAATGATGTGGTACCTATTCTACTATAAGCAACCCCAAGATGATTTACCCTCTCCAGAAATCGGACAAATGAGTGGGGGCGTTGTGGTCCGTAACATTATACTATGCGCATCGTACATTAAAGACCATCTTGGATTGCAAAACAGTGCTAGTGCGGCAGATTTTCTTTGCAATTTTCTCAATCTCCTTCCTCCACCTCATACATCCCCCTCCCCCACACAACCCCAGTCGGCAGATGCTCTCCTGTGTAGACACGTGGCGCAGCGCATCGCTCAATGAAACACGCATGGACCTTCGGTGTTGCTACCACACTCGGAACTGCGTCACCGCAGTTCCTTTCTTTATTTATAGACTGCTGCTCCGTGCCCCTCCCGGACACGTCGAGCACGTTACTGAAACACGGAGAGCCCGCATGGCTCTCCGTTCACACTTTACATCTCCCCCATGTTTTACTCCACATGGACAGGGATTAACCAAATGAACTTAAACAAATGATAAAAACATTTTCATATGAAAAGCTTCAATATAAAATTGAAATAACTCTCTCTTCGATAACAAATAACTGAAAACACCACAAATTTGTTTCTTAACACCCTGAACCCTAGTGTCGCTCACAGAGTCCCTTTTAGACGGCTGGGGGTCGTTGCACACTGTTCCCATCGTTCTTCTCACAGTGTGCTTACACTCCAGACGACACCGACACTTACTTTCCAACAAAATATTCAACAAACAAAGGGGGTGATTCTGACCCCGGCGGTTCCTTACCGCCGGGGCCAGGGTCGGCGGGAGCACCGCCAACAGGCTGGCGGTGCCCCGCAGGGCATTCTGACCGCGGCGGTTTGGCTGCGGTCAGATGCGGAAAACCGGCGGTCTCCCGCCGGTTTTCCGCTGCCCTGGGAATCCCCCATGGCGGCGCAGCTTGCTGCGCCGCCATGGGGGATTCTGACAGCCCATACCGCCATCCTGTTCCTGGCGGTTCTCCCGCCAGGAACAGGATGGCGGTATGGGTTGTCGTGGGTCCCCTGGGGGCCCCTGCAGTGCCCATGCCAATGGCATGGGCACTGCAGGGGCCCCCGTAAGAGGGCCCCACTTTGTATTTCAGTGTCTGCATTGCAGACACTGAAATACGCGACGGGTGCCACTGCACCCGTCGCACCTTCCCACTCCGCCGGCTCAATTCTGAGCCGGCGTCCTCGTGGGAAGGGTCTTTTGCACTGGGCTGGCGGGCGGCCTTTTGGCGGTCGCCCGCCAGCCCAGTGCAAAAGCCAAAATACCCTCAGCGGTCTTTCGACCGCGGAGCGGTATTTTGGAGGGGGGAAGTCTGGCGGGTGGCCTCCGCCGCCCGCCAGACTCAGAATGACCCCCAAAGTCTTTTAGCTGACTGCTCGGCACAGGATTAGGGCGTAAGTCATATCTCGCTCTTCTAGTGCTACCACTTCCATGTTCAAAAACACAACCAGGCCTGGTTTGTTCGATCCTCGTTGGCTCTGTAACATCCTTCCTTTCTTCAGCCAGTATTGGTGAATCATATGAAATGTCCTCTATCTCTCCATCTTCACTGGTCAACTCTCTTAGACCAGCCCTCTTAAAATGTGATACGTTTCGTGTTACTCTTTGTCTCCCTCTTGCTGCCGTTATCATGGATCCTTTTATGCCAATCACTTCCCACACATCAGGCTCAAACGGCGTTCGGAACTTCCCTCCTCCTCGCCGACATCTCACTACCACTCGATCTCCTTCTTGGAATCCTCGATACTTCGCTCGTCGTTGGACACTCGCCCTCTGGTTAGTGGCTTCTCGCCTGCTTTGAGTGGCCTTTACATCCAATACAGGAGGTTTCCATTTAGGACCGGAGGGAATACAATCACATGGAGACACTTTGAACATCAAAGAGGAGAGAGCACAACCAGTGGTGCTATGAGGCGTTTGACGGTAAGCACTTAAAAATTGATACAGACATTGTTCACTATTTTCATTTTGCTCCACTCCAATCCTGAGAGCCCTGTTCAAAGTTCGCATGAACCTTTCCACATCCCCATTTGCCTTAGGCCAGTAAGGCATTATCTTACGATGACGAATTGCCAGACCGTCAAGGTATGACCTAAACTCTTGTCCATGGAAAGGAGGACCATTATCAGTTCGGATTTCATCAGGCAAACCAAACAAAGCAAATGTCTTTTGTAGAATTGGCCTTACATTTTCAAACGACGTTGACGCCACAACTTCCACCACAGGGAATTTGGTATAAGAATCAATTAAAACCACAGTCAATCTCCCATCTGGGAAACTCCCAAAGTCCATGCTCACTTTAGCCCAGGGTTTCAGAGTGGCCGGTTCAGTTACCACTGGGCAGCTCGGGGCCTCTGTTGACGTGATGATGCAAGAATGACATCTCCCTACCATTTCATCAACCTGAGTATCCATACACGGGAACCAGACTTTAGCCCGTAATCTTGCTTTGGTTTTAGCAGCCCCTTGGTGCCCTTGATGAGCCAACTCGATCACCCTTGACCAGAGACATTGTGGAAGCACGATTCGCCTTCCTCTCAGAACCAACCCATCACAATCAGTAGATAGCTCATCACGCACCTTCCAGATACTCTGCATAGCCACTTTTTGATCAGGGCAAGACATGTGGGTCTTCTCTAGAAAATATTTCCACCTTTTGTGACTTAACGCCTCTTTGACGTTATTCAACATCGCATCTTCCTGGGTAGCGTTCACAATGTCAGTTATGAGGAGAGCATTAGGACATGCCGACTGCACAACCATGCTAACAAAAACTTCAGTATTTTCTTCATCCTGTTCTTGATGAACATCAAACACCTTTGGAGACGGGTGTCGAGACAGATAATCTGCAGGATTATTCGCACCAGGCCGATATACAACCGTGAATCTATAAGGTTGAAGTAGGAAAGTCCATCGTTCAATTCTCGGAGGTGCAAGACGCGGACTACCCGTAAACAAGGGGACCAAAGGCTTGTGGTCAGTCACTACTTGAAACTCGTGTCCATACAAATACAGGTGGAAATGGCGGCACGCCCATCGAATGGCTAGAGCCTCACGCTCGATCTATGCATACCGGGTTTCAACCGCCGACAACGCCCTACTGGCGTATGCAACAGGGATCCACTCTTGATGCCTCTGTTCCTGTAAGAGCACCGCTCCAAGCCCAACGGGGCTCGCATCCACCACCACTTCAGTTTTCCTACCTGGGTTAAAATAAGCCATAGTCGCTTTATCCAGCAATGCATTTTTAATATCCATAAATGCCTGTTGCGCATCTGGAGTCCAGTCCCAACGGTGCTGCCCTTTCGTGAGTTGTCGAAGGGGTTCAGACATGGTGGCAAGCTGTGGTATAAACCTTTCGCAATATGTGGCCATTCCTAGAAAACTACGAACTTCCGTTGGATTTTGCGGAACAGGGGCTTGACGGATCGCTTCAGCCTTCCGTGGGTCCACTTGCAGACCATCTTTTGAAAACACATATCCGAAAAACTCTACCGAGTTTTGATAGAAGGCACACTTCTTCTTATGAAGTGTTAGCCCCGCTTCAGTCAATCTTTTCAATGTCGCCCTTAGATGACGATGATGCTCTTCTCTAGTCTTAGAGTATATCAAAATGTCATCACTTAAATTGATTACCCCCGGTAATCCGGACAGCGTTTCTCGAATCGCATTCTGAAATACTTCGGCGGCTGACGACACTCCAAAACTTAGGGGGTGATTCTGACCCTGGCGGTTCTCTACCGCCAGGGCCAACGGGGGTGGGAGCACCGCCGACAGGCCGGCAGTGCTCCCTTGGTCATTCTGACCGCGGCGCTTTGGCCGCGGTCAGAACGGGAAAACCGGCGGTCTCCCGCCGGTTTTCCACTGCCCCTTCGAATCCTCCAAGGCGGCGCAGCTCGCTGCGCCGCCGAGGGGATTCTGACCCCCCCACCGCCATCCTGTTCATGGCGGGAAAGCCGCCATGAACAGGATGGCGGTAGGGGGGGTCGCGGGGCCCCTGGGGGCCCCTGCCGTGCCCATGCCAATGGCATGGGCACGGCAGGGGCCCCCGTAAGAGGGCCCCGCAAAGTATTTCAGTGTCTGCCTTGCAGACACTGAAATACGCGACGGGTGCCACTGCACCCGTCGCACCTTCCCACTCCACCGGCTCGATTACGAGCCGGCATCCTCGTGGGAAGGGAGTTTTTCCCTGGGCTGGCGGGCGGTCTTTTGGAGACCGCCCGCCAGCCCAGGGAAAAACTCATAATACCCTCCGCGGTCTTCTGACCGCGGAGCGGTATAATGGAGGGCGGAATTCTGGCGGGCGGCCTCCGCCGCCCGCCAGAATCAGAATCACCCCCTTAGTCTCTTGTACCTTCTTAGCCCTACATGTGTCGAGAAGGTAGAAATGTTCCTGCTTTCCGGGTCCAGCTCCAGCTGATGATACCCCGCATTAAGATCCAACTTTGAGAACCACTGGGCCCCATTCAGGTCTGCAATAATGTCATCCATAGTAGGGGTTATGTGCCTCTCTCTCTTGGTAGCCTTATTCGGCAGGCGCATGTCCACACATAGACGAATCGCTCCCGGCTGTTTAGGTTTCGGTGCGATCACTAACGGTGACACCCATGGCGTGGGCCCATCCACTTTTTCAATGACTCCTTGTTCTTCCAACGACAGCAACTCCTTCTCAACAACCGGCCGTAGATGAAAAGGCACCCTACGATGTCGTAAGGCCACAGGAACCACATTGTGGTCTATGTGCAACTTGATGCGTTTTCCTTTCAAACATCCTAATCCCTCGAACAGCTGCGGGAACTCATGGAGAAGGCGTTCCACTTGAGTGTCATATATTTGACGCGCAAAGAATACTAACTCTAACTCTTCAGCCGTGTGACATCCTAGCAAAGTGCCACGATCCCCGGCCACGACATAGAACTTTGCCTCTGTTGATCTGTCTTCACTGCTTACAGCCACTTCTACGGTTCCTTTGAGGGGGAGGGGATCTCTTCCCCCATAATTATATATTTTGGTAGCTGTCAAAGTAAGTGGCAGGGCAGGTACTAATTTTTTTTAAAAGGGTTTCGTCCATGACATTGACAGACGCTCCTGTGTCAATGAGTACAGAAACCAGCGTGCCATTGACGTGAACGTCACTCATGGGCGGGGGTCTCTTTTTTCTTGGTTTTCCTCCCGTAAAGGATATTACAAAAATGTCCTCTTCATCATCCTCCTCAAAGACTGGACCACTTGCTGTCGCCTGGTCCCTTACTTCCTCCGCACTTTTGGATACAGCTCTGATATTCATGTCTCTTCCTTTCTGTTCTCCTGGCTTATTTCTCCTGGACCTGCACATTTTAGCAAAATGGTTTGGTTTCCCACAGCGGTTACACGACTGCCCTTTTGCCGGACACCCCGCATTCGGTCGATGTTCATAGCCACAGCTTCCGCAGGCTCTATCACTGGGTTTAGTAGGGTTCATCTTACGAGGTGTTGCCTGACGTGTCTGGACGGCAACCACTTGTTCCTCTTTGACTTGAACTACGCGAGTCGATGACGCAGCAGCCAATGACTGGCCTCTCACTGCCGCCATAGCATCTGCTCGTACTGCCGATAGTTCATGTGACCTCGCCAGAATCAGAATATCATCAAGGGACATGCCCTGTTGCCGAAGGATAAGCTTTCTCAAAGCATTAGACCGACATCCTTGAATGATCTGTGCTCGGATCTCTTCTTGTTGGTTGAGACCCGTGCACGAACTCACCAGTTTTCTCAATCTGGCGTAAAACATATCCATTGACTCGACTTCGGTCTGTTGCGCCTGTCTCAGTTTAAAACGTTCATAATCCGAGTTAAGTTGAGGATCAAAATGCCTGTTCAAAGCAGTCACCTCTGCGTCAAAATCAGACTTGTCCCCTGTATCAGGGAGAGAATCAAAAATCTCCTGTAGTTCATCTCCGCCCATCAGCAGCATCACAGATCTACGCACTGCTCCATCCGTCTCTCGGGTAGCGCAAAAATAGTTCTCTAGGCGATTTATCCACAGATGCCACCTTGGCGCAGCTGTGGCCGGGTCAATCAGTTGGCTAAACGGTGGTAAGGAGGTAATCAAGGAGTGAATACTATTATTTAGTTGTGCTGGGAGTTGAGGATTGCCTGGTGGTTGAGGAGGATTGGCATTGTTAGCATTGTCTTGTGGTGGGGCACTCATTTTCACACTCCCTCACTCTAGTGTGTTGCAAGGGTTAGTAATGTCTTTTTGTTTTCTTCTTCTTTTTTTTCTTTTTTCTTATTTATTTATTTTTTTCTTCCCTTTTTATTCCACCCTTTCTTTTCTTTTTCTTTTTTATTTTTTTTCTCTGGGGGTCCGCCTGCCAGTTTCACCCCCTCCTTCACTCTGTCGTTGTCAATTTCTTTGAGACACGCCTTCCCTTTCTTTTATTTAAACGATCCCCAGCCTGGGGGAAAACACGCGTCAATTTCAGCTTTCTCAGTCCCGAGACGCTCGTAAACAAAGAGCTCGGCTGAGAAAGCCCAGGTCGTCAGTTTCAGCTGCTTCCCTTGCAGCACGGACACGCCCGAAGGCAAGGCGTTCAACGGAGCGATCCGCTCCACGTGACGGTCCTCTTCTGGGGGCGGGGCCGGGCTCACCTTCTTGGGTTTCCCCGACCGGGAAACCAAACGGCACCACCCTCCTCCGACGCAAGGCACACCACTCAGTGATCGGGCTCCAGCAGTGACTTTCAGCTCCTCACAGCGGCCGGCACCGCACCGCGTGGTTTTCTTCTTCTTTCAACGGTCGACTGGACCGCTTTTCAGGTACGTTCTTTCCGCGCTCATACCCCTTTTTTTTAATTACTTAATTACAGCACGATGTCTCGCATCCCGCTCGTCGCCATTGTAGACACGTGGCGCAGCGCATCGCTCAATGAAACACGCATGGACCTTCAGTGTTGCTACCACACTCGGAACTGCATCACCGCAGTTCCTTTCTTTATTTATAGACTGCTGCTCCGTGCCCCTCCCGGACACGTCGAGCACGTTACTGAAACACGGAGAGCCCGCATGGCTCTCCGTTCACACTTTACAGGCAGATGCTCTCCTGAACTCAATAGTGGCTACATCAATGGTCCATGAGAACTGGGATGGAACCAATTTTCATACAATCCAAACTCAGATTATAAAACAAAAGGAGAAAATAGATCTCAAGTGTAGCCCAGCATGGAATAATTCCCCCTTATCAAAAACTCGCTTGGGTGAAAGCTCGATGCAGACATACATGCTTTTGTTATACCCTAACGAAGATAAGATGCATCAAATATCAACAAGAATTCAGTAAATAAAGGTCTGTTTTTCCCAAAATAGCACCAGAAGGATTCTTAGGTGACAGTGTGTGACTGTTTTTTATACGCTATCTTCGCTTCTATTCTGTGCTTACAGTAACCTTCATAAGAGATTCAAGAACATGCTGTGCTAAGCTTTATACATTCTCCAGGCCTAACACACAACACTCAAACTAAACTCAAATTAATCTCACTACAGCCACGCATTCTCCAGTCACGCACCAATGAAGCAGTCTCTACTGACTTAACCATCTTGAAAGCAGCATCGGGACTCCAAAAAGATAGGGACACTCTATAGAAATGCTACAATACAGTAACGTACTCCACTGTCGTTATCCTGTTAGCTATCTCAAAGTTGAATTTTTAAATTGTTGTACACCAGTAAGCCACGAGATGGCACTGCAACAATGGTAAAGTGTGTACTTCGAGCGTAATAAAACATATCACACTTTTCCATTTCGGTCCTACGTTCAAGTAAGCGATCCATTAAAACGTTTGGCATTTAAAACGTGCAACAAACATCACATTGAATATGATAACGTCTCTTCAAACTTTAAAAGCAATATGGGTACCGATATACCTTAGTGCAGCAGATTATTTCACTGAATTCAGGGGCAATTGTCAGACGCTGCATTATTTAAATATAAACTTGCACAACAATGATGTTTCCCCCTTTCGTGAAACCCTTGTCGTGAGGACAACGCCATTAGTGAAATGGAAGGCAAGTCAGTTATCACGTGCACCCGATATGTGGTCTAAGTTCTTGCTCTCCCACTGCATTCTGGGCAGTGAGGTACTTCTATGAAAATCTGCAGCGCTTTCCATGAAACAAAGCTTGATAACTTTTAGTTTCTTCCAATATTACATTTTTTTTGTGTGATCATTATTCGTATCTTCCGATATTTCATTTTCCTAGCTACAGACACGAGTCTTTAGTGGAGCACATCGGTAATGGATGCCAAAATTGTTTACAGGAGATCATTTAAATACAGGTGCCTTCTTGACTGTTTATCTAACAGCCTGCTTTTGCAAGGGTCATTTGGTCCTCAAGGTCATTTAAGGGTCGCCTGGGGTTGCAGCTGCAACACCTGGCTTGCTCCTTGCAACCCCTGGCACTTTCATTGATTCCTAGCCTCTTGCAGAAGCAGAGCTAGGAGCGGACGGAAAACTGGGCTGTGGGAGCTGTTTCCCTCTTTGCTCACGCAGTCCCCTCCTTGAGATCTCAGAGAAGCACTCTCCTGCTCATGGTGAGCAGCAACAGCATCTTTTGACCTGGAGAGCTGCGAGTAAGCTGTGGATCAATTAAAGAAACAGAAAGTTAAACAGGATAGGCCCCCGTCCTGACAATGTTCTGCTTTTTATGTGAACTGACGAAAACGAGTTTTTCAGGCTCCAGTTGGATGAGTTTTAGACTCTTCTGTTACATTGTATAGAATTTCTGATTTGAAAGGCACAAGCACCCCCAAGCCTTCCTGCACTAAACACCTGAAACACCTTAAGTGATTCCAGGGATTTTTATACTTGTAAATATGAATAGGATCGAAATTAAAAAGCAATTTTTGTGAGACCCCTGACCACAGCTGTCTGTTATAACCCCTGAGCTATCAGCAAACAAAACACGCCCATGGTAATCAATAACAGAACTACAAAGAAAACACGGGGGATGCTTCTTCTGAACCGGACCATAACTCTATTATTTAGTGGAATCTCCAAAGTCCAAACTATTAGTGGATGGTACCAGACGCGGCTAGGCTGCGAGACCCTGCTGTCATGCAAAGATTTTGTACAGGAAGGAAAGCCTTCCCATACAAACCCTATGCTTTATTATTGTTCCCACCTTTTATGTGCGTTGTGTATTACAGCACACAGGCAAAGCTGGAACAATGTGGAGATTTTTAAAGTTGCTTCACTGTTACACCTACCTCCAGCAGATGTCAAATCCATGTCTACGAATATTAATAGATAGGGGTTTGCATAAAAACCTTTGGGTAGTTTTATGGACATGCCCTTAGAAAACATATATTATGCCTCTTTCATATTAAGTAGCGCATTGCGCTACTTTGTGCTATTTTGGGCACCATTGAACTGGAAATTATGATTTGTTTTGGAATGTAATTCACACTACAAACTTTTTCACTAGGTTTGTTTCTCTTTTGTGACCAAATCAGGTTAAATGTGTTAGTAAACCTGAGTCAAGGCATCCTTTTGAAATGGAATCCTATTTTAGCTCTAGGGGTGCATTTCTAAGTTGTGTGCTCCAAGTGTTTAGAAATCAGACGAATTATAATTTATGATTGAAGTGCAAAGTGTGCACTGTGTGAGTCCCAGTGCCGAGTTACAGTGGGTGTTGAAGAACAGCTTGCTGTTTGGACCTATCTTAGGCGTCTTATTCAGTTCCTGTGGTAATCAGTGGTAACTAGGTAGGTAATACTTATTAACTAATGTTCACCTCTTGATTTAGTGGTCTGATTTAGAGTTTGGCAGATAGGATACTCCATCTCAAAAGGCCTTAAGTGCCTTGTGTAACATTGTACTTCACAATAAGTTCCAAGTATTCATAATTAGCTCTATAGTTTGGTTGAGCATTTAGTATTTAGTCTAGGAGGTAGAGTTTCCACCTTTCTAAGTGAAAAATATTGTCTATATGCTCATGTTTTAAGAGCCTGTTGGACATGATACTTACATGTACTTTTATATAAAATCATATTTTTTCAATGTTAACATAGCATTTCTATCTGTATTTACTTTAATTATTGGTCAGGTTTAATTAAGGGAGCTCTGGAACAATCTTTAAGGTGTTGCCTTTTATATTTGTATTGTTTTAGGTATGTACTAGTAAGGGGACAAAATATTGACTGTAAGTGGTTTTTATCCTTTTTTTGGACTTACTAGGTCATAAAAGTACTGTTCATAATGGTAAAAAAAATACATCCAAGTAGCACTCCTACCAGGAGAAGATGAGTTTCGACATCAGATTCAGTAAATCACAAAGAAACAGCACTAGTTAAAAGGTACTATCCAGTCAGGGCTACATAGTAGAGGTCTTTTTACAGTACCTTGTAGTAAAGCAAAAAATAAATATGGAGCTGTGAGTCCTGGTGTAGGAATACAAACAAAAACAATTTAGTAGTGTTTAGGCAGCAAGGTGCTACAGCACCAAATAATATGGACAGCTATGGCACAATGTTATTTTACGTAGGAAAGATTTTGGAGTACATTATGAAAGCTATCATGTGAGTCAGACTTAGTGAGATCAATAACATGAGTACCATTTGCTTAACTAGTAAAGTTGGAGGCCTTTTCATTTTTGAAACTAATTTTTTGCTGATTTGGCAATCTATTATCTATTTTCTTATGAATGTATCAGCTTCCCCCTGGCAATGGCTACTCCAAAACATATCATTGCCACTCCCTAGTTAATATATAAGTGGTAACCAAATTAGTTTAACTAGATATTATCTGTGTTAGTAACTTTCTTGATATTGTCCTAATATTCACCTTATTGTCTTATTGTATATTTCTTAAAATAACATCAGTGTTGTCATTTCCCGTGGTGTCATTAGGGTCAAAGGTCAAGTGAGATCACTTCCTTTGGGCTCATTGGGGTGAAAGGGTGTGTGATGTCACTTCTGCTGCCCGTAACATTTTGGTGAATTGACATCTATGCTGTTAGTTAGCCACCGGCGAGAGCACCACTGTTTGATACTACAACATTGATGCAGCCCACTTGGATCAGGACAGGCACTTAACAGTAGTCTTCAGCTGTGTCTTTCAAGTGAAACATGTCCCAGTAACCCTCCAAGTTCATTGTGGCCAATATAGCCCTTCTGTGCAAAGCTGCAGCTGTTCAAGTGGAGCCAAGCTGGTCTTTATATGTTATGCTGCAACACGTTTGGCAGTCAGTACCTGCTGTACCCCACCGAAGACCTCATGAAATGTGGAACACAGGTGGCTGGAGCTAGAAATTTAAATAGTGGAAGAAACTAAAAGTTATAAAGCTCTGTTATTATATTGGATTAACTGCAACTTTAGATAGAAGGACAGCATCGAACAGAATTAACTGGAGATGCTACACAGTTGTGCTTGAGTTTAAGCTCACAGTTGAATGCTTCTTATGAGTGGCAGCCATGTTTTGCTTGCAGCCACATGACAAGTTGTTCTCACATTTACTGTAAAGAAGTACATGGATGAACGTGTGGAATAAGCTCTGGATCAAGAAACATTAATTATATTGACAAGGGTGAAATGGAGGAAATGGAGCCTTGCCTATCACGAAGCAATCTAGTAAGCACATATCTGTCATGGCCTGCCACCAGTGGATTCACTGAATACATTTTCAGCATAGCAGTGTCATTACAGGGGCATAGAGGTATGATACCACTCTGCACACATGTTGTTGCAGTGATCGGCCTCCTGTCAATCGACTGGGAGAGCTGTTTGGGGAGAGCTGTTCCCAGTCATTCAAAAGGAGTGTATTACTGTCTGTCTGCTGATGTTTATTTCTGCCAGGGACACTGATTATCTTTATTAATGCTCATTCCTACCAAGGACCGTTGACGTTCATTAACGACCGAGGGCCACTGATGCTCATTACTTCGGGGAATATTGATGCCATCAGTGCCTGGACCCAGATAGATTAATTATTGCCTTGGGCCACTGAGGTTAATTACAGCGTGGGCTATTCATGTTCATTATTGCCTCGGCCCTTTTCGGTTCTTTACTGCTTAGAGCCATAGCAGTTCAATACTGCCTTGGTGCCATTGAGACTTATTAATGCCTGGGGGCTTTGATGCTCTTTTCCGACAGATTAATTGAGATTAATCACTGTCTTTGTGCTTGGGTGTCTTTAGACCTGTGTGTATGGATGCCTGTGTGCATGCTTGTCTGTGAGCACTGATGTTTGCTGATGTGCTAGTAAATGTCAATGAATAGTGTGGGTATGTTTCTCTGTATATGAATATATGATCTATAAAAATGTGTGTGTGGATACTGTGTGTCTGTGTGTCTGAACTATTAACAAGTCAACGTTTTGCTTGTCCTGCACTGCAGAGTATTGTGTTATGTGTACTATGCCACATCAGACAGGGATGACCCATATGCAAATCAGAATTGCCCTGCTGCAATAGGAACAGCTCGGCCTAATCTGCTAGGCAAGATACTTATTGACAGGTAAACTCCATGATTATTTCAGTCTTGCTGGGTCGCCTCACTGACAAGGTGGGCACTGGTCCAACAAAGGGGCAATGCAATCGCACTTAGGGTGTCACGCTAAAACACAAAAGGATATGGGTGGAATGCTTTGTAAAAGTCTCAGCCACTGCCAATTGTATGAGCAATATTCAAACCTGTCATCGCTTTCCCCTTAATTTCACTCCAGTTGAGGACCAGCCATAGGTAATTCAGAGTCAAACCTGCTCTGATAACAAAAGCCTCGCTTGACGACTACGCCATCCTGTCCTAGACAGGAGTGTAGTGTCCTGCTGGACAAGTTCTAGCGTCCCACCAGCCTCTCAGCTGAGGGCTGGCTTTACACACACACCCCACACCCATCCAACACAGGCGTCACCGGTCAGGTGACCCTGGCAATAAATAAGGGCCGGGCACACGTTCCCGTGGCCAGTTAACAGAACCCTAACCATGTGTTTGTGTCACCTCATATCAGTAGCATGAGGGCCTAGGGCCACCAACACTACAAGGAGCACAAGATCCCAGAATGGTTTATCCCTTGCTTGGCCTTTCTTTAATTAGCGGAATGAGAGTTGAACAGCAATGGACAATGCACAGCAAGCAGGACTGAAAGGTACAAATAATACAGCACAGAAGTTTAATGGAGCTCAAGCAGGGCCTTTGAACATGGTGCATAGGTTATGCCTGAAAAGTTGTGATCAGATGAGAGAAATTAACATATTTAGAAAGTCACAGGGAGTTTTGAACGAGTATATCACATTTTCACAATGGTTGTCCAACATCTGACAGCCTTTCATAAGGTTGCAATCAACTCGGTAGGACTAGAGAAGAGAAATGATGAAAGCCAGCTCGTAATACTGTGTCTTAGATCGATCTGCCATGCTGAGTAAGGGAAACGTGTTCTTGCACACTGACATACAGCTTCTCCTTGAAAATAAAAAACTGATACTTGGGAAGGGAAGTCAGCTGGCATAAAGGGACACTGCTTTGAGCTGAAAAAAAACGGGCAAATTGCATAGCGGAATACTGCTTTTGTATGCAAGGTTGCTTAAGCTTAAAGTTGTGCGGCTGCAAAAATGTATTTCAATGTTAGAATGCAGATAGAAGGGGGTTCAAGGAGGCACTGCAATACTCCATGTTGAATTCTCCTTTTAGGGGATCAGCTATGCCCCTAGAGCTTGAAAAATGCAGCCCTTTGCATGTATGGGGCTGTGTTATGAACCTTTATTGCACCTATGTACAGACCCAGAATGGAATTGCCCATAATTATCAATTAAAATCACTCTTCCTACAAAGTACACCTAACTCTAGTGGGTGGGCTGAAAACAGCAGAGCTGTCATGATTCAGGCACAAATTGGGCTCCGGTGTATTGCTCACAGTCGTATTCTTATGGCTTATTGAAGTTTTGAACACCACCTTCTGATCAATATTACAACACAACCCTCACCTGGCAACATAAATGGAGAGCAGTTCGGCAATTGTTTAACATGCTCATGTTATTAACTAGAAATGGAGCAGCCATCAAATTAGCAGGGAAAGCAAGAACCAGTGCCAAACCATTTGACATATTTCCTAGCCCTGTTTCATCGCTCTTGCACCACACAACGTGATGCAAGAGCGATGCAATGCATAAACGAGATTTATGAAGCCAGGCAAGGCCACCTTGCGTGGCCCTGAGTGGCTTCATAAATCTAGAGCAAAGTAATGGTGCAAATCGCTGCATTGCCTTGCTCTGAGCCACGGAGGCATTCAATGGGTGTTGCGTGGCTGTTCCCATGCAACATCCATTGATTTTGACGCATTCCCAGATTTACCAGAAGTAGTAGACTTGGGAATGGGCCAAAAACCTATGCCTCCCTAAGTGAGGCAGAATGAGGAGCAATATCTTTATTTATTTCTCCTAATTTTAACTCTTTCTATGCGTGCTGCATTGTACAGCACACACAGAAAGATAAAAGCCCCGGGAATTGTTTATGTGCACGAAGGTGCCCCTTTCTCCATAAAAACAATCCTACATGCAACAGAGGCATCCTTGCACCATGGTGTAAGGGTACCTTTGTTGGCGCTAAATAGCCCATTGTGAACCAGCACTGGAGAAGGGACAGGAATCTGCTGAATTGGCATACATAGAGTACATTCCTGCCCTTTCCCGGTGACGCAGTGCAGAAAGGTGACTTACTGTGCTGCACCACTTGGCTATAAATATGACCCCAAGGGTCTAGCGTGGCTTTAATTCCCACTGGACAAGCTGAGCTATGAAAATAGTTGGCATGTAAATCAAACAAATTTGAACGTAGGTGTTAGAAATGGGGTCTTTGGTTGACAGTCAGGTTACCCCCTGTTCAAGCAAGGACCCTCACTCTAGTCAGGGCAAAAGAGAATTGAAAAGGTGAGGCGTACACCGGAATTGATTCCAAAATTCTTCTTTATTTCTGAGCTCCAGTAATACAGCCTCCACTCCCGTCCTCCCGCAACAGCTCTGCCCACCAACCACCCCCAACACCTTCAAACCCAAACACATTCTAAGTTAGAATCCATTTAGGTCGCACGCATAGTCGCACGGAAGACCGCGTCGCGTGCACAACCCAACACATCTCCCTCCTTATAACAACACTTACAAAATGATTACAAACAACATTAATGAAACATTTACATGTTGCCACAATATGGTAAACATATACACATATGCGTACTAATTATGGTGCAGTTACATCAGTACATAATCATTGAATTTCTCAGGCAGATTAATGTTCCTAGAAGATCGTCTACAATGCTCTGCAGATGGATTACATGTTCTTGAAGAACGCAAACTAACACGTTCAACTTGTTTGTCGTCGCACACGTCAGATACATTCGAAGTTTTAGACAAGGAAAGACTGCCCTTGTTCCACCATTTACCGTCCACCAACTTAACGGCACTGTTTCCTACACGAACAATCTTCTTGCAGTCGCCAAACCTGGATTGACCCTTCACCATGACTCTTGGATACTTCACCCTCACTAGATCCCCCACCTTCCAATCAGTAACACGGTTGCGACATCTTTTGGTTGATTCAACATCAAATTCAGAGTCCCCCTTAGTTATATATTTGTGTTGTGCTGCTACATGTTTCTCCATAACACCGTCAACTTTATGCCATGGCACACCGAAACAACCCATCCATTTCTTAGTTAATTTTGAAGACGGAATACGGCCACGTAGCAGGACAAAGGGCGAAACTTGAGTGTCAGAATTGTTCGTGGTACGAACTGCCCACAACAATTTAGCTAACTCCGACTTGCAGTGTAGACCACTAGACTTGGACAACTGAATATTATCCTTGAGTACCCTGTTGAACCTTTCTACAAACCCATTGCTACGAGGATGATACAATGATGTCTTGGAATGTCTGATGCCCAAAAACCTCATAAAGTTCTCAAATTTAGCTGAAATAAACTGGGGTCCATTATCCGTCAAAATCTCATTCGGAATACCTTCTCTAGAAAAAATACATTCCAACCATTGGATCACATTGTTAGAATCGGGAACCTTAACAAATTTTACTTCTGGCCATCTGCTATAGTAATCGATAAGCACCAATCCATACTCTTGGGACCCATAAGACAAACTTACCGGACCAATAATGTCAATTGCAAGCTTACTCCAGGGTTTATTCGGAACTGCAACAGCTTCAATTGGACTTGGAACAGTAACTTGGGACTTATCGCTGACAGCGCAATGCACGCAATCCCTCACAAAGTGCTCTATGCTTTTATCAACACCAGGCCACCAAAACCCCTCTCAGACCCTTCTTTTCATCGCACGCATTCCAATGTGGCCTTCGTGCGCCAAGCATAAGACTCTCTTCCTCATACTATCTGGTACTACCATCTGCCTTGATCTAAATAACAACCCATTGATCACTGATAGTTAGTCAAAAACATGTTTGTACTTGTTCTTTAGATCATCATCGGAGGACCACGAAGACCACACATTGAAGACAGCATGCACGACAGATTGCATGTTCTGGTCTGTCTCACAAGCCTCCCTCCACTCCTGTTCGTTAAGCGCACCATCCAACAGTTCACTCACTGAACACACCATTTCATCATTATCATCTTCCTTGGAACTAAAGCTAGTTGATAATTCTGTAGAAGAGTCAGAGCCAGATAGTCTAGACAAACAATCCGCCAAAATGTTTTTTATTCCTGGTACATATTCTAATCTAAAATTGTGTTCACGCAATGTGTACTGCCATTTAGCAATTCTCGGAGTGGCTTTCTCAGAACCTTTGGCAGTGAAAAGTTGAACTAAAGGCTTGTGGTCAGTTCTAACAGTACATCTAGTACCCCAAATAAACTGTTTGAAATAACTGACACCCCACCAACATGCTAGAGCCTCCCGTTCAATTACAGAGTACGTCGCCTCAGCACCTTTCAGACTTCTCGATGCAAATGCTACGACTTAGTCCATACCATCTCTCCTTTGTAATAACACGGCCCCCAACCCTTTTTGGCTGGCATCTGTCATAATAATAGAGTGAGCCCGGGTATCAAAAGGTTTTAAAGGAATCGCATGAGCAATCTCTTGCTTCATACTTTCAAATTCATGGTTGCAATTAGAGTCCCACAAGAATTTTACATTATTCTTCAATAGATTTCTCAGGTTATAGGTCTTTTCTGAACAATTTGGTACAAACCTGGCATAAAATTCTATTAACCCCATGAAAGTCCTCAATTGGTCTTTGTTTTCTGGGCATACAAAGTCCTGAATGGCTTTTACCAAACTTACTTTAGGTTTGATGCCTTCAGCAGATAATTCAAACCCCAAATAATTCACAGAAGACTCACCAAAACGACATTTGGCGGAACTGAGTGTTACACCTTTCAACTTCAGAACATCTAGCACAAGACTTAATCTTTCATCATGCTGAGATTTATCTCTGCCATAGACCAAGATGTCATCCTGAAATGCCTTCACACTACTTAACTTATTGAACATACTTTCCACTGTTCTCTGAAATACGGCTGATGTGGATGCTAACCCAAAAGGCATACGCTTGAACTGAAATAAACCAAAGGGTTTCATAGAGGCTGTATAATGTCTTGAGCTAGGATGTAGACTAATCTGATGGTAAGCGGATGTCATATCGAGTAAGGAAAATACTTTACCATCTTTGATAGATGATAGCATTTCCGAAATGTTGGGTAGGGGATATTGATCTACCCAAATTTGGTCATTCAAATCACGCAAGTCCACACACATTCTTAACGATCCATTCGCCTTACGAGCTAATACAACAGGTGCGACCCAATCTGAGGATTCAATAGGCTCAATTATATCTAGGGTACACAATTTGTCTAGCTATTTCTTAAAATCGTCTCTTAAGGTGAAGGGAACCTTCCGTACCTTGTGTACCTTTGGTTGTGCATCCTTATTAACTTTAATTTTGTGAGCAAAACCCTTGAACAAACCTACATTACTATTGAAAATCTCAGGATAACGCGATTCCCATTCATTACACATAATAGAAGACACCTGCAAGTACTCATTTTTTATAACAACTTGCTCAGGATTGTTTGGATCTAATACCAGCATTAATTTACCCTGATCATGCCATCCTAAAAGGCATGTGTCATCCTTAGCTACGTAAATAGTAGCAGGAGAGATGTTATTTTTAAATTTGAGTGTAGCTTGGAATTCTCCCACCACATCTAGAGCTTTCCCTCCATTCCCAATAGGATGGATAGGTGAAGGTTTTAAGGTGACTCCGCAGGGACTAAACAAGTCATTCCACATGGTTTCGCTCAAAAGGGTGAATGGTGACCCCGAATCAGCCATCATGTGAACCTGAACACCATCTATCTCAACCAAACAAAATGGTCTTCTAAAGTCCCTCACTTCACCAATCACGGGTTCTTTGTCATATACTATAAATATTTCCCCTTCCTCACTACTAGAAGAAGAGTAATTATTTGCAACAACACTATTGACCTTGTGGTTGAGTTTGTTTGAACTATTGGATTGCCTGATCTACATACTCTCGCGAAATGTCCTTTCTTATAACATTTAGCACACATCTTATCCAAAGCTGGGCAACATTTAGCATTTCCTAAATGAGTAGTACTACCACATCTGTAACACTCTAGAGGTTTGGACACATTTTTTCCAGTCTTGTTTCCACAAGATTGCGGTGCATTTCCATTTTTCACATTCCTATTTTTGTATTTAGACTTAACTGCTAACACCTCTGATCGCAACGACTGGTTCTTATTGTCAGGGATTTACATTTGTTCCATGAACAACACAGTGCTTTCGATTCTGGTAGCAATCTCTAAGGCTTTCTGTAAAGTTAAGTTGGGGGTGGATAATAACGCTTCTTGTATTTTCTTATTGTTTGTTTTTTCCACCAATTGGTCTTTTATCATTTCTTCCTCAAATTCTTTATAATCACATGAGACAGCTAAAAGTCTTAAAGCCCCAACATAACTGGACGCAGATTCGCCTTCAGATTGAACCCTTTTGTAGAATTTGTGTCTTTCCAAAGTGACATTTCTGCATTTTTTAAACCTCAAATTAAGCGAATTGATAGCAGTCTGATACTCGTCTTCTACACCGTCACCCTCCTCTTCAATTGCTAAAACAGGCACTTTGGGAATATATTTTAACATTTTACGGCCTTCATTGCCCAAACAATGTCTTAAAATTGCAAATTTCCTCTTATGTGTGAAGGTTTCACCCTCTAAGGCATCCAAATACGCCTCAAATGCCTCTTTCCATTGTTCCCAATCTGCATCTGGTAACGCTGGATTGGGAACAAAATGAGGAGGAGGAGCGATTGATCGCTGCATAATAATAATTGCAGGAAGTAAGAATGGATGAAAAAATGGCAGCTACAAATGATCAACAGGTGTGCGTGTCACCGTAACACGCAAGAGGAATACAACAAAGTGCTGAGCTTCCAAAATGACTGTCGATGTGTCCAGCAGAGTGTAGAAGCTGTAGACTAGTTGGCGAGTACACAATACATGAAGTCCGTCCAAAATGGCCGTCGATGTATTCAGCTGAGTGTAGAAGTTGTAGACTAGATGGCGAGTACACAGTACAATGATGAGAATTGCCCATAAAATGGTTGTCGAAATGTTCAACAAACGTAACACTGTAGACTTAAATGAGTAGAAATGTTCGATCACAGTACAATTGTAATTTAGTAGGAATGAGAATAATAAATTTAACACTATCAGGTGTGCGCATCACCGTGACACGCAGCAGGACCAATTTCAAATTCTCCCAAGATGGCCGCCGAGGTGTGCGTGTCACCGTGAAACGCAGATGACCTCGAAATGCTGTGCTTCAAAATGGCCGAAGGAGTGTACCACTAGAAAAACAGTGGTCTAGATACAAAAGAAAATGTACTTACAGTGTGTCAAGAAAGCGTGCTGTACAGTATTAGCATGCGCTGAATCCCAAAGCGCAAAACAAAGCAAATGTCTCCCAGGGCGCAGAGTAGAGCGGAACCAGCCGTGGAAAACGTGCGCTGTTCTCCAAGGCGCGACACAAGGTAAATGCCTCAGCGGTACAGAGCGGACCGGACTTGGTTGCGAAATGGAAAGCGTGTGAGCAGGGCACACAGCGGAGAGGCACTAAAAAGTGGAAATGGCAGGTTGCAGCACTGTGATCCGAACATGAGAGGATGTAGGTACAGGAGAAGAGGCTGAGTAAGAAGACCCTCGTCGCCACTGAACAGGTGAGGCGTACACCGGAATTGATTCCAAAATTCTTCTTTATTTCTGAGCTCCAGTAATACAGCCTCCACTCCCGTCCTCCCGCAACAGCTCTGCCCACCAACCGCCCCCAACACCTTCAAACCCAAACACATTCTAAGTTCGAATCCATTTAGGTCGCACGCATAGTCGCGCGGAAGAGCGCGTCACGTGCACAACCCAACAAGAATCACCCTCAGCTAACCCCTGCTTACCCCCTTGGTAGCTTGGAAGTGCAGTAGGCTTCATTTCAGAGTGCTAGGTGTAAAGTGTTTGTACCAAAACACACACAGTAACTTAATGAAAACACTACAAAATGACTCAACACAGGTTGTGCGTGGATTTCTTCCTCTTAGGCTGCCAGCTTCTCCTTTCAGGGTCCCAGGAACTAGATGGGCACCACAGGGCAGAGTAGGAGTCTCTCCAGAGACTCCAGGTGCTGGCAGAGAGAAGTCTTTGCTGTCCACGAGACTTCAAACAACAGGAGGCAAGCTCTAAATCAAGCCCTTGGAGCGTTCTTCTCAAGATGGAAGGCAGAGAAAGTCCAGTCTTTGCCGTCTTACTCTGGCAGAAGCAGCAACTGCAGGATAGCTCCACAAAGCACAGTCACAGGCAGGGCAGCTCTTCTTCCTCAGCTCTTCAGCTCTTCTCCAGGCAGAGGTTCCTCTTGTTTCCAGAAGTGTTTCTAATGTCTGTGGTTTGGGTGCTGTTCTTATACACAATTTCTCCTTTGAAGTAGGCCCACTTCAAAGTAAAGTCTCTTTTGAATGTGAAATCCTGCCTTGCCCAGGCCAGGCCCCAGACACTCACCAGGGGGTTGGAGACTGCATTGTGTGAGGGCAGGCACAGCCCTTTCAGGTGTGAGTGACCACTCCTCTCCCTCCTAGCACAGATGGCTCATCAGGATTTGCAGGCTACATCCCAGCTCCCTTTGTGTCACTGTCTAGTGTGAGGTGTAACCAGCCCAACTGTCAAACTGACCTAGACAGGAAATCCACAAACAGTCACAGAAATGGTATATGCAAGAAAATAACCACTTTCTAAAAGTGGCATTTCCAAACACACAATCTCAAAATCAACTTTACTAAAAGATGTATTTTTAAATTGTGAGCTCAGAGACCCCAAACTCCACATGTCCATCCACTCCCAAAGGGAATCTACACTTTAATCGGATTTAAAGGTAGCCCCCATGTTAACCTATGAGAGGGACAGGTCTTGCAACAGTGAAAAACGAATTTAGCAATATTTCACTGTCAAGACATATAAAACACATTACTATGGCCCTCATTATAACCCTGACCGTCGGTGACCACCAGGGCTATAGTGGCATTAGTACCGCCAAAAGGCTGGTGGTACTAGTCACCTTATTTTGACTGTGGTGGTTCCACACGGTAATACCGCCGGTCCCGGCATTATACCGCCATGGGGGTCCCGGCAGTCATAATCCGCCAGGTCAGCGCTGCAAGCAGCGCTGCCCTGGGGATTTCGACTCCCCTTACTGCCAGCCTGTCCATGGCGGTAGACACTGTCATGGAAAGGCTGGCAGTAATGGGACTCGGGGTGCCCCTGGGCGCCCCTGCACTGCCCATGCACTTGGCATGGGCAGTGCAGGGCCCCCCAGGCATAGCCACATTGTGCATTTCACTGCCCAAATTTCGGGCAGTGAATTGTGCGACAGGTGCTACTGCACCCCTTGCATATCAGCATTGCTGCCGGCTCTATTACGAGCTGGCAGCAATGTTGATGTGACTTTTCCACTGGGCCAGCGGGCGGTAACATTGTTACCGTCCGCTGGCCCAGCGAAAAAGTCTAAATAGGGAACCAGACATACCGCCAGCAATGACGGTATTCTGGTGCCTGCAAACTCAGCGGTCTTTAGGAAAGACCACCGAGGTTGTAATGAGGGCCTATATGTCCTACCTCAACCATACACTGCACCCTGCCCTTGGGGCTACCTAAGGCCTACCTTAGGTGTGTCTGACATGTAAGAAAAGGGAAGGTTTAGGCCTGGCAAGTGGGTACACTTGCCAAGTCGAATTTACAGTTAAAACTGCACACACAGACACTGAAGTGGCAGGTCTGAGACATGATTACAGAGCTACTTATGTGGGTGCCACAACCAGTGCTGCAGGCCCACTAGTAGCATTTGATTTACAGGCCTTGGCACCTCCAATGCACTTTGCTAGGGACTTACTAGTAAATCAAATAGGACAATCATGGATAAGCCAATTACATACACATTTTGTAAAGAAGCACTTTAGCACTGTTTAGCAGTGGTAAAGTGCCCAGAGTAACAAAAACAGCAAAATCAGAGTCCAGCACACATCACCACCCTGGGGAACAGAGGCAAAAAGTTAAGGGAGATCACGCCAAGGATCAAAAGTCTAACATTAGGTTTTATAGTTTGTTTGTGCAATGCAGCCACTAGATATTTATCCCCTTATTTATCAGATTTTGCATCAAAGATTAATCCTTTATCTTTAAGTGTGGAGCAGTATGATGCTGCAGCATGGGTGTCAGGCAAAAGCCGTAAGAAAGCTCAGCTTGTTTTGGACTTGCACGTCCAAGAGGACCTTGAGCTGAACCAGAGTCAAGTATCAGGTTCGCCCACTTCTACTATTAACTTGCCAGACCTGACTATAAAAAACAGTGCAATACTCAGTTATAAGTACAAGGCCATGATGGGTCCAGTACTTGTACTTCAGGTGAAAGAGAGGGAGTTTTAATGCATTGCCATTTCATTATAAAATGCCTTTTTACTTATGGGCACACTGGCAGCTGCTACGCATTATCTGTAATTGAAAAAATCGACTCCAATACAAACAATATTAACAATATTACATTGTGGCAGCTCCAGCCCCACTTGGTTACACTGTTGTGGGGTATGAGGGTGGTGGCTGTGTGCTAATAATGCATGGTGCAGCCTGTGCTCCGTTTTGTATCTCATTCGTATTCACTGAAATTTAAAAATTCAGTTAAAAATGGAATTATGGTTTGGTTCAAATTGATCAAACCACTCAAACTCACAAGTTATGGTTAGCACTGGACATATCAAATGTCATAATTCATGTCACCCACCATGGGCCATGTGGTTCTCCTGATCTCTCTTTTGTTTGTTTCTGTGTCTTTGCCAAACAGGCGTTTTGAGCATGGCATGTGGCTTGGGGTATGTTGTGTTTTACATACACTGCTAACCATAAATGACAAATTTCAGTACTATGAGTCTGAGCCAGAGCCATAACTCACTTTAACTGTGTTTTATTTAAGGGAGTCGCATTGTTTTTTATTGTTTACTTTATCTTTAACCCCTGCTTGGCATGGCCTTTAACTGAGTCCTGCAGGGGTTGGCAGCAGGACAAGGCTCTCTTCTCAACGAGCTGTGGCCTTACAACCCCCGACTGTGCATGGTATGTCATGTACCCATTCTACACCATATGATGCATTTGGTCACGCACTGTCAAATCACTTCAGCTATGTGCAGTAGAGCTTAGTTTCAGAGGTTGCCCAGCACTGGGCTTAATTTTCTAGTTCCAAATGTCATACAGGTTCATTGAACAGCACCAAATTTATAAAAAAAATATATATCATTACTTTCCATTTTCGTTGGTTTTGAGACATTTACTCAAAACGTAACAACAACCAGCAGTAAGGTAAACCTACTAAACCTCTTACAAACTTTGTATGGATTCTTCAAACAGTGCCAAATTCATTATCAGATGAACACTTCTCCCACCTCATACCCCCTACCCGAGGTATTTTGCCGTTGGCGAGCTTGCATGAAATTGAGAAAACCAAAAGTAGGGTATTCAGACTAATGTTCCTGACAAATTGCATGCAGATCCATCTTATAGAGCGAAAATGTAGATTTTCCTAGTTTTAATGACGGAAAGTCTTAATTTTATTAAAGACACGGAGGCGAGTATTATGCCTTCTTTTCTTGCTTTTATTTTACAGCAGCAAGTGAAAAACTACAAATCCCATGAGTGCAGAAGAAATCTGCCAATGGGAAACATTCTGATGAACATTAAACAACAACCAATGAACATGGGTGCATGGCATTATTACGTAACTGGACTGTAAGCAGCCCTCTTTTCTTGTGCTAAAACACGTCAGCTAGAACGAAATAAAGGAACAATTGAAGCCAAAATGAGAATAGCCATAATCAACAATAACAATTCAGAGCAAAAGTTCATAAGTCCAGGAAACTGATGATGAAGAGAAGCACAATGATGATCCGCCAGGCAGAGCAGAGGATAAGGCGATATGGCAGATGTTGAAGGTTTCTCCACATCCTGAGTGTAACGATTATGTAGCAGGTTGGACAGACGCTGTTGACACTAAAGGGATGGGAAAGAAAAAATGTGACAGTAGTTACTACACCAGGGTGGGATAATACTCGCCTCCGTGTCTTTAATAAAATTAAGACTTTCCGTCATTAAAACTAGGAAAATCTACATTTTATGGCAGGACCGGAGGCTCCTATTATGTGAGTTTAAAGCAAATTAACAACATTTGAAGACACATTATTTACTGGTTTACAATAGAATACTCTAAAAACATTGTCATTAGACCAATCTGCAGATCTAAGAATGTCCTCAAGACGAGAACCTGTCCAAAAGGCTTTAGAAGCCATCGCACCTCTGGAAGAGTGAGCCCCAAAAATAGAAGTATCAATACCAGCCAATGACATTATCCATTTAACCCAGCGAGCCAAGGTAGGTGACGCCACTGGTTTATGAGGTTTCCTGAAGGAAATAAGCAATTGATGTGATGAGGACGTTCTTAGATGTGCAGTCATAAGTTCATGAGCTTTTAAACATCGAGCAACACATAATTTGGGGTGGTCAGGAAAATATGGATAGAAAACAGAGTGTAGATTTGTTTTGGTTCTACGAGACACAGTAAACATTACACCAGACGGAGTAAACTGTCTTGCAGTAATATCTAAGGCTTTAACATCAGAAATTCGTTTGATAGAAACAAGACACAATAGCATGGTGAGTTTAGCAGACAACATTTTCAAAGAAAGGGAGGAATTATCAGGCCATGAAAGGAAAAAATGTAAAACAACATTAACATCCCATAAAAACCTGTATTTAGGTAATGGAGGATTGGCAAACTTTACTCCCTTCAAAAGACGACAAATCAGTGGATGTTCGCCCACAGGCTTCCCGTTGACGAAATTATGATGAGAAGAAATGGCTGATCTGTATAGATTGATAGTACGATAAGCTTTGCCCTTACTGGCTTCAGCTGCGAGGAAATTTACTATAAAGGAGATATCTGTTGAAGGGAATCGATGTGTTTTCCCAAACACCAGCTGTGCCATAAAGCCCAAGCTGACTTATAAGCTTTCGATGTTCCAGGAGCCCAGGATTGTCTGATATATTCTGAAGCTTGTGCCGAAATGAGAGGGAAACTTCTGGAACCCCAGAAATTTTCCATGCAGAAAGGGACAGGACGTTGTCGAGGATGAGACTGTGGGGACGTTGGAGAGGATCTAAAAGGAGTTCTGGGAAAGAGGGAATGAGGAAAGGAAAGTCTGAAGTTAATTCCAGAAGGGTTGGAAACCAAATCTGAGACTGCCAGAAAGGTGTAACGAGAATTAAAGTAGCCTGCTGGCGTCGGACCTGAGCTAAGACCCTGCTGATCATGACGAAGGGGGGAAAAGCGTAGGAGAGGAACATGGACCAGTCTTGAAGGAATGCATCTGTGGCCAAAGCCAAAGGATCCGGGCGCCAACTGAAAAATTGGGGAAGTTGTGAATTGAGACGAGATGCGAACAAGTCGATCATCATGGGACCCCATTTGTTTTGAAGGAAACGAAAGATCGAGGGATGAAGCATCCAATCGCTCGAGTCGTGAAGATGGCGAGAGTGCCAATCGGCGACTGAGTTGAGAGTTCCTGGAAGATATTCTGCATGAACCGAAATATGGTTTATAAGGCAAAATTCCCCAAAACTCTTTGCTAATTCTGCCAGGGGTTTGGATCTTGTTCCTCCGAGATGGTTTATGTATCGAACCGCCGAAATATTGTCCATTCTGAGAAGAATAGCGCAGCTGACCCTGTTCTTTGCAAGGCTTCTGATCGCAAAGGAGCCTGCAAGCATCTCTAAACAGTTGATATGCAATCTGGACTCCTCTAACGACCATAGACCTCCAGTCGAGATTGAGCCACAGCGGGCCCCCCAGCCTGTTAGGCTTGCATCTGACTCTAATACAAGATCTGGGGCTGATGGAAAGATAGCTCTTCCGTTCCAAGCATCTAAATGGTCTGTCCACCATTGTAATTCTGTGCGGGAGTCGTAGTCTAGAGGAATAACATCTGCGTAAGAAAGCCCTTTTCGGAGATGCTGAATTTTTAGACGTTGAAGAGCCCGGTAATGCAAGGGACCTGGAAATATGGCTTGTATGGAAGAGGAAAGGAGTCCGACGATACAAGCAAGAGACCTTAGGGAGACTAGAGAATGGCGTAGAACTTGAAGAATCTCTGACTTTATAGACTTTATTTTTGCAGAGGGAAGACAAAGATTGGCCGAAACAGAGTTTATGAGGAAACCTAAGAATTCTATATTTTGGGAAGGGAGAAGAAGGGATTTTTCCTTGTTGATAATGAAACCCAAGTCCGAGAGGAGAGAACATGTTATGTTGAGATGCTCTTTGAGCAGATTTGGTGATTGACTCATGATGAGAATATCGTCAAAGTAAATGAGGAGTCTCACACCTTGGGCTCTGAGGTGAGCAACCACTGGTTTCAAAAGTTTGGTGAAGCACCATGGAGCTGATGATAGACCGAAAGGAAGAGATGTAAAGTGGAAGAAACAACTGAGCCATTGGAATTGGAGAAACTTTCTGTGCTCTGGATGTATCGGTACAACCAAGTAGGCGTCTTGTAGATCCAGACGAACCATCCAGTCGTTCTTCAACAGGGAGTCTCTGAGATGGAGAATGGTTTCCATCTTGAAGTGGCGGTAAACCACAAACTGATTGAAAAGCTTGAGATTGATAACAGGACGCATTTTCTTGTTTTTCTTCTGTACCAGGAAAATAGAGCTGATGAAACCTGTGGGATCTGGATGAGTGAGAGCAATAGCCTGTTTCTGAAGGAGGGACTGAACCTCCGAAGAAATAAGAGCGGACATATCTGTAGAAAATTGAGGGAGTGGAGGGACAATGTACTGTGTTGGAGTTGAATAAAACTCTATCGTATAACCCTGAACTGTACTGAGAACCCAAGGATCTGAGGTAATCAATAGCCAATTTGGAAGAAAATGACAAATCCGTCCACCCACGGGAAAAGGAGAAGGAAAAAGATTTACCTGTTTGATTGGCATTTCTATTGTTCTTGAATCCTCTGGAACGAAATCCTCTGGATCTTTGCGGGTAGAATTGAGGTCTAAACTCTTGGTATCCTGCATTGAAGTTGCCACGGGAACCTTGGTTATAATAGGATCGGCCGGCAAAGCGGCTCCTGCCTCTGCCGGTCCTGACAAAAACCCGCTGATGAAACACTTTCTTTAAAGATTGTTGAACTTTGTCAAGCGAAGTGAACGTAGCGACGTATTTGCCTATTTCCTTAATGAAATTTTCTCCAAATAAAAAACCTTCAGTTTTGACTTGAGGTTGAAGGGAGGCGAGATGAACCAGTTTGGAGTCCAGTTTAAGGAGAATGCCCTTGCGTCTTTCCTGGGATATAGCGGAATTTGCGTTTCCCAGAAGACAAAACGATCTCTGTACCCATAATGACAACTCTTCGGGGTCGATAAAAGACCCATCAATCCTGGCCGACTCGGCCATGTCAAAAATCCGGGTAAGAGGACCAATAATGTCTAAAAGTTTATCCTGGCAGGAAGACCAGGCTTTATCAATACCTTTTCTAGGATCTTTGCCAAATTTGGAAAAGAATGTCAGGATGGGTTGATCCAAAACCGGTGTAGTGGAAGACTTGTGCGCCAAAACGGGACGGGGGCACTCGGATCTGAGTTTAGCCCGAGTTTGTTTGTCTAAAGAGCTAAATAACTTGGCTGAAACGTAATCTCCAACATGAGTTGCCGGATACCATTCCGTAGAATTAGGGTGTAAAATAAATGAGGGGTCAAACATGGGTACGCCTTCGGAATCTAAAATAAGACTGGAGGTATCCGGGACAGAGGATTTACATTTTTTGGTAATGGGCGAAGAGCTCACGTCATCATGACCAGATGGGTCGACATCTGAATCTGTATCAGGTACATCATCGTCGGTATCCGGAATAGAGGAAATTATCAGAGGGGATATGACATGTTTAGCTTTAGCCTTTCTTTTAAGAGATGTACCATTCGACGTATTAATCTCCTTAATTGGAGTCTTTTGAGGAACCGCGTCCTCTGCCATGGGTGAGGGAGCCTCACCAGTCTTTAGCGCCAATTTTTGTACAGCTTTTGATTTAGGGGAAAGGCGCTGACTGCAAACCCCTGCAGACTGGGAAGATAAAGTCTTGTTTAACATTTATAACATTGAACCTTCTAAATTTTTTGTTAATTTATTCATAGAGGTATTGACAGCCTGCTGTACGGAATTCTGAATAAACAGATTAATATCTTGTTTAATGGCAGACACTTCCTCTTGGTCAATTTGAGGAGATGGGGAACTGCCAGACTCCATTATGTAATAAGAAGGACTAACAAGCTGCTCAAACTGCCGCTTAAGGGTTAACAAAAATACAGGGGGAGTTTCCACTAGAAAATAAGCCCCGTCCCAGGGTGTGAGCTACCAGTTGTCGAAAGGCAGGCACACTAACGGATAAGGGGAACCCCGTCGAGCAGCAGAACAGCGCGTCGGTAAGAAATAACAAATTATTTATAAATACGGGCGACAACACTGCTGGTCGAAGCGGCGTGAAGAGAACTCCTCTTTCCTCAAGCGCGAGCCGGAATAACGGCCGAACGCTTGAGGAAAGAGCGAAACATCGGGAAAAAACGGCGCGCGCGTGTGGGAAGCGCGAGGCAAAATGAAATAAAGCAACTATTTCTGAAACGTGCGGCAACTTGCCGACTGCAAAAGAGACACGAGGGACACAATAGTTATAGGCACGCGTCGTACCACACTTAAATATAAAATAACAATATTTTAAAACATACGATACGAAATGGAGATAAAAATATGACTTAACTGGCTTGTAAGCAGCAAGAAAAGAGGACTGCTTACAGTCCAGTTACGTCATAATGCCATGCACCCATGTTCATTGGTTGTTGTTTAATGTTCATCAGAATGTTTCCCATTGGCAGATTTCTTCTGCACTCATGGGATTTGTAGTTTTTCACTTGCTGCTGTAAAATAAAAGCAAGAAAAGAAGGCATAATAGGAGCCTCCGGTCTTGCCATAAAATTATTAGTGAATCAAAAATATTCTGCCTCACCCTTAACTCCTCCCCCATTAAAAGTTCACAAACCCTGGAAAACTTTGCCTCCACAAAACTTCAGATGCCGTTCAAAAACCAAACCGTTCAAGCTTGCACTGAATTCGGTGCAGATTCATAAACCTGTACCAATTTCATTGGCAAATTAAAACTTTCCCCGCTTTTTAACTTCAGCTCCCCCTTGGTGGATCTGCACAAACATAAAAATACTAAAATAAGTTTAAAGTGTTAAGTCCCTGTCATGTCTCAAGCAGATCCATGAAACAGTGGCAAACTTATTAGTGCCAACGTTATTAGTAAATCCGCACTGGGTATCTACTCGCTAACCATTTGCTACAGTTGGCACCCTCTGATCAAACAGCATCACAGTTCAAAGAAATTACAATTTTAACTCTGTTCCCTCCTACTTGATTGACTGGCAGAAAATGTGACATTCGATGAGCAAACTAACCCGTCCTAGCTTCTGCCAAATGTTGTGCAGATTCATCGCACATTGACAAGCTTATTAGAAAAGTAAAGTTTTTTTGGTCATCCGTTCTTTAGGAAACTCAGGACCCTTTTATGGATTTGCACAGATTCAAAGGCTCAAAGTACGCTCAGATCACCATTGGTATTTTTGAATCTGTGCAAATCCATAAAAGGGTGCTGACTCACAAAAGTAAACATACACTAGATATACATCCTGATTTGAACAGGATCTAGCAACTGCCCTTAACCTCGTAAATTCAGAAGAATGTGTAAATTGGTACTGGAAGAGCGCAAAGCTTGATTTGGAGAGTAACATACAAATTTGCTTTGTAAATAGTGGTGCTCACTGTGTGCATGAAACAAAGTGAGTTAAACATCTCCATATGTAGGTTGAGCGTCAAGCACTTTGGCCTGTTGTAAGTATTGTGGGCTTTTAACCCTTCCCACCTCACACCCATCACTTTCATTTGTTCGTGGGCTCGCCTTTCCAAAATCACTTTTGCTTTCCGTTTGTCCCTCCTTGGGGCGGTTTAGTTACCGTCTTGGACACCGGCCCTGTTAGAGGGATAATTGCATGATTGCCAATATACTACTTTTTTCTTTTGTCGGCGCTGGTGGCTGCCATTGTGTTCACAGCGCTCAGAGCACTAACTCGTTCGGCAATATTGTTTTTACATTATATACAGTCTGATCTTTGCAGAAGACATATTAACCCTGTGTGCTACCTTACGATGACTCTAAGCTTCTACTAGACAATATTTACTTCTCTCTCCAGAAAGAACATTAATCACCAGAGTTACTTTGACATATTTACATTATATGCACTTTGGGATTTGCCTAGTACATGTTCTTTGCAGCAGGCACACTAATCCTGTGTGCTACTTTATTGTGACTCCAAGCCCCCCTTAGAAAAAAGTATGTTCTCTCTCCAGAGAGACCATGAATCACCAGAGTTAATTTGACATTTTTACATTACATGCACTCTGATCTGCTTAGTACAACATTCCTTGCAGCAAGCATTTGGACCTGGTGCACTACCTTATGATGAATCCAAGCTTCCACTAGACAAAAGTATATCCTCTACCAGAAAGATTATAAATCGCCAGAGTTATTTTGAAATTTTTACATTACATGCACTTTGTGATTTGGCTAGTACACATTCTTTGCAGCAGGCACATTAACCCTGTGTACTACCTTATGATGACTCCAAGCTTCTACTAGACAAAAGTTCTCTTGAATGCCATGGCACTCAGAGCGCAAACTCGATCAGCTGTATCGTTTTTACATTATACGCACTCTGATCTGCTTAATACACGTTCATTGCAGTAGGCATGTTAACCCTGTGTGCTACCTTATGATGACTCCTTGCTTCTACTAGACAAAACTATGTTCTTTCTTTAGAAAGAACATAAATCAGCAGAGTTATTTTTACATTTTTACAATACATGCACTTTGTGATTTGCCTAGTACGTGTTCTTTGCAGCAGGCACATTAACCCTTTGCGCTACTTTATGATGACTCCAAGCTTCCCCTAAACAAAAGTATATTCTCTTGGCTGTCATGGCACCCAGAGCACAAACTCAATCGGCAGTATCATTTTTACATTTTCTGCAATCTGATTTGCTTAATACACATTCTTTACAGCAGGCATATTAATCCTGTGCGCTACCTTATGAACACTCCAAGCTTCCACTAGAAAAAAGTATGTTCTCTCTCCAAAAAGAACATTAATCCCCAGAGTTATTTTGATATTTTTACATTACATGCACTCTGATCTGCTCAGCACATGTTCTCTACAGCACACATTTTGATTCTGTGACATGTAGTTTTATTTTTATAACGTGGTTCACCCTGTAAACTAGCCCTTGGAGTAATATTCTTAGAGTTGTCCAGCTCCCTAGTTCGAGACGTGATTCACTCAGTTAGTTTATGCTTCAGCTTTGCAGTCTGGGACTTGTAGTTTTATTTTTATAATGTGATAAAAATCTGCTAATACAGAGCAGAAACCTGACTTCACGAACTACACATGTTTGAGTCTGTGATAATTGAGCTGCATGTGTTTGTATTTATAAAACAAACCTCAAGGAGAGCATACAGTTGGTTATGCTGTACAATGGTCAATATTGTATAACTAATATTTCAGTTCAAGGCTGAATGATAATCATTAATGTCATGCAAGGTGGCACTCCTCAAGCATATGAAAAATCATGGACATTTTGTTCGACTCCCCATACTGCAGTAAACGGACAGTGGTCCAGTAAGCAGGCGTTCTTAGAGTACAATTATTTATTCATTGCCCTGCGGGCAATGTCACCTGTACCACCTGCCAAGTAAATATATTTTGCACCTGGGAGTAGTTTGTGTTTTAAAGGCCTTTTTTAAAAAAAATCCAGTAGGCCTACTAGCCCTTTAGTTATATGCAGGGCCACTGGAATTATTTGGCAGAAAGGACCAAAAATGTGGCAGGGTTGACCAACTAATGTGGCAAAAAAGTCCAGTTATGCATTTACAATGCCAATAGCTCCAACTCAAGTCAATGCCACATCTATTGCATTGCAAAATGCTTGTTTGTAAAGGCAACCAGCATAAATCATCTAATGCTTCTGTCGCCAGAGTCTGACGAGGGGGAAAAAGCAATAGTCCCCTTGTCGCCACTTGGATATGGTAGAGGCTTTTCTGGATTCTGGAGAATCCAAAAACAAAGAGTTCCATTTATTCTAATATGCTATGGATGGCCAACTGTAACACAAATGGTAGTGTGTCACTGGGTAGAAAGGGATGCATTTTTCACATTACATTCATGATGGAAAACAAGTGGAAGACACTTGATTTGCATGGCTGGTGAGATATACTTCTTTATCTGTGTAAACACCAATATTTTGAAAGGATGTGGAATCTATTGGGGCAGAGATACCTGGATAAAGTCAAAGATGTGACAGAGAGGAATAGATAGGAACAGCACAATATTTCAGTCTTTCACACATTGAATTGTAGGGAATTTTGAGTAAGCCAATAAGTAATATCTAACATACGCTGATGGAATGCCTCAAAAAGAGTAGGGAAGTAGGATCAACTGTCATGATCAATTGAGTGGCATCAGCGTAATTCATGAACGTGATTCCCTGAGATCTAATCAGTTGTGCCAAAAGATTAGGGTGGATGTTAAATAGGGCTGGACTCAAGGAAGTCCCTTGAAGGACTCATTGGTCAACTACCTTGCACCAAGACCTTAAAAGTGGAAGATGGACAGCTTGAGATCTATTTTGCAAGTAAGATTGACTTCACATGAAGGCTGTACCTCTCACCCGGTCTCAAAAAGCCTCAAAATCAGAATGTTGTGATTGACTGTATCAAAGGCTGCAGATAGAGCTAATAATACTAAAGGTATAAAGTGGCCTTCCTCTGCCACTATTCAAAGGTCTTCTAGAACAGATAAAAGAGCAGCATCTGTTTCATAAGCAGGTCAGAACTCTGTCTGATTTACATCTAGCAAATGATGCATTCCAAAAGGAGAACATGAGTCTACTGACATATTGAGTGTAGTTCCATGTGAGTTCCTATAGACTCTTGTTTTCTGTTCAACGCTGTCAATAATATTTTTGATTTATATCTCAAAGAAAGAGGCAAGGTTGACTGATCAGTGTTGACTGATGAATGCAATGGAAAACATACAGTCAGTTAAGGTACCACAAGCTATCACACATATATTGTGTTAAACATGCAACATATATCAAGTTAAATATATGCAAACATAATAGTGCCCTCAAAAGCCATAGACTTCCTTAGTATATTTTTACAGAAAGTGCACCATACAACCATGGTAAAAATATATAGCTGATAGTAAAGAAAAAAGATCCACCACCATTATGCTGTAAAATGAAAAATAAAAATCCATTCAATGCTATTCATTACTTTTAATTTATGTTTCCTGATACTGGAAGGTAGCGTGCTCCGAAACAAAGGGGTGTCAGCTGTTCTGGAGTATGCAAAAGCTCCAATAAACACTGGGGGCCTGATTTAGAACTTGGCAAAGGGTAATACTGAAATGTGACAGATATCTCATCCACCATATTACGATCCCATTACATCTTACGGGGATCGTAATATGGAGGACGGAATATCCGTCATGTTTGCGACAGAGTATTCCATTTGCCAAGTTCTAAATCAGGCCCTAAATATACTCTTTTTCATCTCCATAGAAGGCACTGACATTGGGGATTAGGCCTCATACACATTTATTTCATGTTGCCCACCATGACATGTTTTGGCTACCTATGTAGCATTACTCACAATCAGATGTGCCATTTTCTGTTTCTATATATTGTGTTTCCATAACCCAAAGCAAACATCAAAACAAATTAATTTCAAATCATACTTATTCAATTCATGTTGTTCAAATACATTAAAATCATATGACAACCATTTACATACATTGCTTCCATCTGTTATGTCAGTCACCGATCATTCTTCATTTTGTCATCCGTTTTTACATCTTATTTGACCACTGGTAGAAGAACCAATATTCCACATTCAACAGTGAAATATGTAGAATATTCCATGGTTCCCTGTGACATATGTGCTTTATCATTATATTAACAGCCCCCAAACCATTCTACAGAGCTTTCCTAGTGTTAGTACTACTTTATTAGGTCGAATGAAAGTCCAAAGTGCACATCATGTCATCTAAATTATGTGGCAAAAAATGCTAATTAAGCACCAGGGGCCAGATGTACCCAACAGTTTTGCCCATTCTGTGTCTATGGGAAAATGTGTTTGTACATATGGCCCCACATTCTTTTGCAGTATTCTTTTTTATCCAAGTGTTGTAAAAGCAACAGTTTTTGGTAAATGTGCAAATTATGAGGTACGTGTGGTCAATCCATAAATATGCAGTAAATGCTGCAGAAACAGAATCACTTAAATTCACTGGCCCTCATCATTGTTAAATGTGTTAACCACAATTTATTTCATGAAAGGAAATTCAATCCTACACATTATAATTTCAATCACTGCCTATTCATGAGTGCACTTTAAATAAAACAACTTTGTCAATCTAAGTGCCCTGAAATAATCATGTAATATAAAAATAACATGGGCCAGATTTACAAGGCCCTATTGCCACCAGAGCATCACATTTACTGATGCTCTAGAGGAGCAACACACTGTGCTGTATTTACAAGGTGGTGTTAAGCCACCTTTTGTGGCCTAATGCCACCTTGTAAATATGGCCCCTTCACACACATCACGTTGCATGGAAAGGGCATGCAGTGGGTGTTGCTGTGGGCATGCCACAGCAACTCCCATTGCATTTTGACGATGCCTCAGATTTACGAGTTTTCATAAATTTACGAGCACTCTGCAGCACACATAGAAAGAGCAAAAATCTCCCCTGCAGCACAGCCATCCTTGCACCATGGCCCAAGGGTGGCTTGGTTGGTGTTAAGCAGCAAATTTAGCGCTGGCACAGGGGCAGCGTTTTCCTCTGTCATTTTCTTGTAAATCTGGACCTTAATGCTGAACATGTAATATGGACCTCTAGGGCCATCGAAGGTTCTGTTGATAGTTAACAGCTAAAGTGGAGTTAAACATACATTTTCTAATAATAAAAACGGTTTTAAAACTAAAAAGATTTTTTAAATCACCAATTATACTAAATAACATAAGTATAACTTATACTGCTTGTGCCCTCACATGTTACATCACTGATGTCATATAAAACTATGGCCCAAGCCCCTGCTACGTTTGTCCTTGCTCCCCGTTTAGGCCCCACCAAAAACCTGCTGAACATCACCCATGCGGGAAGAAAGCATCTCATTTTGCCAAACACATTATGGGCCTTATTATGGCTTCAGCGCATGGAAAAGCTCGTCCATGGAACTCCAGACGGCTAGGTTGCCTCCAGTGTGGCAGCTTCCCCGCTGGGCCCATACAAGTTTCCACCTGCTGGGTCAGGGGGTGGAAACTCAGTTTCCGCCCACTGGCCCAGCGGGAAACAGCCTTCAGCATTTTCTCCAGCTCGTAATAGAGCCGGCGCCAATGCTGTAGGGCATAGGGTGCACCAGCACCCGTCGCAATGTTCACTGTCTCCAAAGCAGATAGTAAACATTGTGACAGGCCCCTGCACTGCCCATACCAAGTGCATGGGCAGTGCAGGGGCCTCCATGGGGCCTCCTGCACCCCATCTCTGCCAGCCTTTTTATGGAAGCCTTATTGTCATAAAATCACTGGCGGAGAAGACGGTCGTAATCCACAGAGCAGCGGGTGGATTAGGACCGCAAGCACCGACAGGCCAACATTAAATCATAATCTGGTGGTTCTGGTGGTCTGATCACGGTGCTACCACGCAGTCATAATATGGCGCTCAGACCGTCGCATTCGCGGTGGTTTGACCGCCACCGTGACCCTGGGAGTCATTAGACCACCATGGTCGTAATGAGGCCCTATGTGTGGCTGCCCTTCATGCCATAGCTCTGATGCCTACATATTTACTTAAAATGTTTAAATTTGACTTTCTATATATATGTATGTTTCTATATTTACACAGATATATATACACACATACACAGAAAGTCCCATTTAACTATTTAAGGTAAACAGGTACTGTATGTATACACGATCTCTCTCGCACGCTTTCTCTTTTTTCCGATTGCCTTTCGTAGGTGGCCCTATCATTTTCATCTGTGTCTCATTAGTACCCCTACAAATCACTTCCAGAGACGCCACTGCCCTGCCGTCTGTTATTTTTATTTACTGAGTGCCATATTGCCACAGAAAAATTGCAGACTCAGGTGCTAAGTGCTCCTCATAAAGGCGGTGGTATCACTGTGGCAACAATAGAAATGGCTTGAGTTTGGAAAGGTTACTGCAATACAAACTAATGCTTCTCAGCCTAGAGAGGCATTTGCACATTGTTGCTTAATGATTAACGAAATCTGCTGTTCAGAGGAAACCCTTACATCATTAGGTTATTGGCGGTCACATTCTCCAAGAAGAAAGGCCTGACTAAGACAAACAGACTGTGAAGCAGAGAGACTACCGACAGAAACTACACCAGAAAAACCTCCAGGCAGCGACGCCACACGTCATTGACTGTGAGTGATGCGTGTTGGTCATGATATTCCACTTGTTACAGAAATCTGAAGGGGAAATTTAGGGTGGATTTAGAAGCAAGTGGAAATCCTGCAACTTCTAAATAAAATTCTGAACACTTTGGAGAAGCAACCAGCGGGATTTCTTTGATTGTTATATGGCTATGCTCACTTTTCCTATAACAATCCACTTTCTCGGCAGTGCCTCCCACGTTTTAAACAGATGGCGGGGGACAATGGAAGAATTAGTGGACAACGGCAGGAGAATTAATTATATCATCAAAACTGTGGGCAATGTTGGCCTAGATCTCCGCATCAAACTATCCCATGAGGGATGCTGAAGTGCTCTGACCTGGAACACTCCTGCACTAAAGCTGTTTTCGCTGAGCAAACAGTAAGCTTGGAGAGGATTGAGAAGGACCTAACAGACATAAGATTTCTATAAATACGAATTCACTGCTGTTCGGAAATGTGAGTAGTTTCCACAAATCTCACATGGAATCCTTGAGATTTCCAGCATGAGTAAAGATTAGCAGTGATTTCCATCAGTCCGGAAAGTGGTAATGCCTTAAAATGCCCTTCCTATTTGAATCCTGTTCAACCAAGAAAATAATTATTCCCTGAGCTACAAGTCTGGTTGCAAGATCATAAATTTTTATTTGACCATATTACTCCCGTTTTCTATTCCTGATTATATGATGGAATGTTGATGCAAAAATATTGTGATACGAAAATACCATTTAAAAAGTCAATCAAAAATATCAACTTTACCTATTAACAATATTAAGTACAAAAATATTGTAATCATAAATATGGACATATAATGGTGAGAGTGTATATTGTAATGTAATTAACATTACTATCATTTAAAATAAAATGTCAATTAATTTATAAAATTAGTATATTAAACAATAACAAAATCTTATGAGTATTTTAATAACTTAAATTTTTTAAATGTACACAACTTTAAAACAAAAATTAAAATTAATTTAAAAATCAATAATACATTGTATATTGCAATTAATTTATAATACACACTTAAGTAATTTTTAAATACATTATATAATAAATGTAATTGATGAGAAAGAATAAAACACCACTTAAACAAATTCTTAATAATCACTTTTAACTAAAACATATTTTAAATGTATTTAAAATATACATGAAAACGAAATAATTTTAAAATACCAATTTTAACTCCAAAATGCCCCTAATCTCTAACACAAAGCTAATAAAAACAAACATTGAATAAAACGCATACAACATGGTGAGGGTCAGGTATCAACTATTCTTACTTATATCTAACAAACACGCAAAAAGTGCATACATTAGTGAGGTCAGATTTAATACTTCAACATCTGTCTAATAAACATTGTGGAAAGTCTATGCATTGGAAGGCCACGAGTAACTATTTTAACTCAGATATTACAAACATTCCAGGAGGTGCAAACATTAGGGTAGTAATTTTATTACTAGGCCTGGTTGAAATTTGTGTACTTATTTTCTCGGAAATGATGGAAAATGTCTAAATACATTATTTGAAAATATTACTTGAAATACCGTTCTGCAATTTTGCCTTATTTTTAATGCAAAATGCATCCTCATGTCCACCTCGGATGCGAGGACGTATTCCGCTCTAAAAATATAGTGAAAAATCACATGTAACGCAGTTGCTCTTGTTCTGTTCATTTCCATTGTTCCCATGCACCCCAGAAGAGATTTTACCCTAACAAAACCTTTGCTATGCGACATAGCATAATTACTCAATCTTGGGCAGTTTCTATAGCAGCTGTAACAGTAAATGTAGAAAACTAAGCGAGGTTTTACGCTGGTGTAAAAAAGAATTGTCTAGGCCAGTTTCTAACTTCCTTGTAGCAAACTTTGAGTAAAGTGCATATGTTTGGCACGTAATATTTACCATTCTTCAATCTAACTAACATTGGAGCCACTGCATACACTGGGGAGGCTAGCTTTACTATTCTAAAACCAGTCTAACAAACATTAGGGAAGTGCATATGAGAAGTGCTGCAGATTTAATATTCTAACTCAAGACTACTGAGCATTTCAGAACGTGCATATATTGAGGGGTCAGAGTTACTATCCTAACTTCAGGCTAACATCTGAGAAAATACATACATTGTGAGGTTAAATTAGAACAAACCAAGATAAATTAAATAGACATTTTAAAAAATTTCATAGAAGTAACTAAAGGTCTGATTCTGAGTTTGGCAGTCGGACGTCCGGGCCGCCATGTTGGCCGTCCCAAAAAGACCGGTGAACTGGTGGTCCCTAGACCACCGTAGTACAATGGAAACAGGCAGAATCTCCGCGGCCAAGCAAAAAGGAAGCCCGCAAGAGGCACAGATGTCTTGTATCTAGGCAGTCTGACCTTCAGCACCATCAGCGACACCGTCAACCACTGAGCCTATTACAAACACAAAGTCACAGTGGCGGTCCCAATGAGGTGGTTAGCCATTGGCTGTCGACCACTGTGGTCCACGTTCAGCAAAGTAACAGATAAGTGCACATTGGATGAATTCATAAATAACACAGCTGACACACATTTGTCCAGTGGACACACCTGCAAATCACACCATAAAACATGCACTTCACAGAACACAATCCTTTGCATCTCCCTGCAAGAAAGACACTAGATACCACATTTTGATAGAACTGATAAGTAAGGCACCACTTTTTTCACCATCCCATTTAACACCTTGCACACACTTTTGTCCATTCACTCCCTATTGCATGTCCCCTGTTAAGTAAGTCCTTGTCACCCACTTTAGTTGTACACCATGTCACGTGCCAAAAGTCCTCATTTCTCTAAAGATGAGTTGAAAGTCGTGGTGGATGGAATCAGAAGAGTAGATCCATAAGTGTTTGGATCCCAAGTCCAGCATATTTCTCTCAGTAGGAAAATAGAACTGTTCCAACTCCCTGTTACTTTCTATATGTATTCATTTCTCCCATCTGATCACAACTTTTTAGGCACGAATGATGCACCATGTTCAAAGACCCTGCTTCAGCTACATTAAACTTCTGTGCTGTACTATTTGTACCTTTCAATTCTGTGTTTGCTGTGCATTGTCCATTGCTGTTCAACTCTCATTCAGCAAAGAACCTACCATCCCTTACTTACCTGAACTTACCAGTGGTTGATTCCAACGCCGTTCTAATATAAGTGCTTCTGATTGGCTAGCATGCCATCTACTTTCCCTCCCGCTCTGCTTTGCCATCCTTGCCGTGGTGTGGAGCTTGGATGAAGTACAGCTTCTGGTCACTGGCACCTAGCCAGTGTCCTTTCATTTGCTACATCTCTGAAGGTCCTTTTTTTTCAAATCCATTAAGCACTCCATATGAGTGCATCAGCATGCTGTCTTCTCTCCCCACTGCCGTCTTCTCTCCTCACTACATGCTGTCTTCTGTTCCTCGCTGCATGCCATCTCCTGTTCCTCCCCCACCCCATGCTTGCTGCTGTTTAGTGTTACCTAACCCCCCAACCCTCCCGGGCTGTTTTTTTAATGGAGGCAGTCTGTGCCTAATGCCCTACCTGACCGTGCACAGAAACACAGACTGCCCCCACAGCTTGCGCTCACTTCACAGACCTTTAATGACCCATGCTGCTCCTACAAACACAATCCTCCGGCAACCACTGCTTCTTTCATTGCTTGACACCCCCTGTTGCTTGCCCCATCCAATCTCTGCATGTGTGACAGACACTCTGGCATTCATTGCGAACCTGGCGGTCTCATGACTCATGACTGCCAGGTTCGCAGTGGCAGTCGTACCATAGCCAGTGTGGCAGTCCGAGTGCCATATTACGACCGCAGCGATCTTGCCGGGGTCAGACCACCAGCACCGCCAAGATTAGTTGTCCCGGCAGTCTGCGGTCCTAATCCACAAGGGCAGCGCTGCAAGCGGTCCTAATCCACCAAGGCAGTGCTGCAAGCAGCACTGTCCTGGCGATTACAACTTCGTTCTCCACCAGCGATTTCATGGTGGTAGCATCGCCATGAAAAGGCTGATGGAAAATGGGTGCAGGGGGCCCCAGGGGTGCCCCTGCACTGACCATGTACTAGGCCCTGCTGAACTGCACCGTTGCAATATTCACTATCTGCTTTGCAGACAGTGAACATTGCGAGGATGCTGATGTACCCTGCACACCACAGCATTGCCGCTGGCTATATTACGAGCTGGAGACAATGCTATAGCCCGTTTCCCGCTAGGCCAGTGGGCGGATACTCAGGTTTCCACCGGCTGACCCAGCGGAAAACTCATAATCGTCCTGGCGGGGAGGCAGTCGCAACCTTCCCGTCGGAATTTCAGTGGACAGCATTTCCGACTGTCAAAATTGTAATGAAGCCCTCTGTGTTGGACTGTAGGCCCCTGCATCTCCATTAAGCTAGGTACATGGTTGACTTCATGCATGGTGTTTTGCACGCATGGGTGCACATAGGTAACTGTGCAGGAATATCTTTGGGCTTTATGTAAGTCTGCATATGTCATAAGGTGTGCGAGGGTGTTGCTAAGCATGTGAGGGAACATCTACATTGGAATATATGACTCATCTGAAACAACGCCAGCATAATACATCACTGTGGGAATGCACGTCTTCTAAAACGATAATATACTTTGTGGTTTTTCTCTGCTGTTGTATAGTTAGTTCACATCTTTTCTGGGTTAAAAAATGCAGCACTTTATGTATTTTACATTTTTATTTCACATCTATAATTCATTCTCCATTTGAAGTATTTGCGTTTCTGTCCCTATTGTGCAGGGAAGCATCAAAACTGTAATGTGTTCAACTGAGCTCATCCCCCCTCACCCAACCTAGGCCCCACCGTACAGCACACAGATTGCATAATAAAAGTGATATTAAACGTTATTAAATATATTCACAAATAAATAACATTAAAAAATTAATCACTTAACTTTATCAGATCCCCTGCATTTATCTAACAGTGTTACAGCTGGCTTCAATGGACGGTCTCTCACATACACTTATAACGACCCCTCATCGCCCTCTGCTAAATAACTTCAAACCACGGCGGTTCTGCTCGTGTTCGAAATCAACTGCTGTCAAAGGTGATTCGAGGGCAGGTTGAGGCAATGCTCCATGTGAGTGTCGCACTGTAAGAAGGGACACTTGGTACCATAGAAGACTTGACTAAATTATGTGGCAACGAAGGTAAGTTATGCGGCATGTTGTCAATAATGCAACACATTGGGCCGCATTATTATCTAATTACTGGTATAACGACGTTTCTGCTAATGTTAAACTTTTACCTAATAGTGCTTACTTTCCTTTGTAGCACTCCACAGGACTGCATCGTTTTTTAGGCTGTCTGAAAGCAACCCCCCCCCCCCCAAAAAAAAAAACACCTGCATTCCGTTGCTTGCCCCTTTTAGCAAAACTCCCTTGCTGTTTGCCCCTTTGTTGCTTGCCTCCTGTCGCCCCCTCCCATGTAGCTTGATCCGTAGCCCCACCCCCTGCACTGGTTCTGTTATCTCATGTTACTCATATTTCTATAGCACAAATCTGACATTTGTATGGCCTCGCAGCGCTGTGCGCTGACTGGAATGTGCATCTGTTATGTTAAGAGGTATCTATGCGCCATGTTGTTGTTTCTGAAGTTCATTATTAGTAACATTTTGCTACAGTAGCTCCCGATGTGCATTAATCCGCATCTAAACTCTCTGCTCGCAATCAGTCCAAAACAATAAAAACGTTGCTGTCCAGTGTGGCAGGACAGGGCGCTGACGCTGCTTTTAAAAGTGTCACAGCACCTCACGCCCATATGACTGGACTCGGGGATTCCGACACCATCTGACTGAATGAGTAACAATTCTACAATTTCTCAGAATATGCGTCAAGCGTGGAGTCTGTAGCTACCTCTGGGGCGCCTTGACTTGTTTAAATAGTTACTTAAATGTTTATAGGTAAGGGCCTGAAGCCATTGCAAATCTGCCAAATTTCATGCTTGTTATTACACCAGAGTGTCTTCAGTTCTGTCTTTGCCCACACACGGTGAATACATTATATAAATTGAGCAAACCTTACATACAGTGTCGGCTTTAGCTCTGGTGGTCCTGGTGCAACAATCTTTTTTGGCGCCCGTCCGATGACCTTCTCTTCGAATTCCCTCACTAGCACCCAGCAAAGTGTCCCTCATGTCTACATAGTCTCTCTCTCACATACATTTAATTTGTTTAAAATCACTGGTGAAGGTAGGCTTTAATAATCCACTCAGCTATCCACATAAAAAAACAGATCTGTTCTTTGCAGCAGGCATGTTAACCTTCTGAGCTACTTCATATGGAGTCAAAACTGCCCCTAGCAAATGATCTCTCTCTCTAGCATTAACATTAATCACAAGAGCCATCTTGACATTTGTATTGCTGCCTGAAAGCTGAATACACAGGGAACTCTGCAGCAGGTGCTTTTAAATCGTACTTTTATATCGTAAGTCATGCTAAACACAGGGCCCCATCTGAGGTCAATGCTCCCCTTCCAGGGCAGCGCCCAGAGCTGTTGCGCGGGTCCTGCTTACCTACCTCAGGAAAGCAGGAGCCGAAATGCTACTGTAGTGCAAATAATCTCTTCTCTCCGGCTATCTATTTGACTATTATATTTCGGGGCTTTGTGTGTTGTTGTATGCAGGCACTGGTGTTTGTGTGCACATGGTACAATATTTACGTGGAATTTTGTACCAAATTAAGGCCTTTTAATAGCATTGCATGCAATACGTGTCACAGTTGCTATATATTCATGATATCCTCTGAAAGATGAACGGTTGAGGATGCCAGTGACAGCAACAAACACTTTATTCACAGAGCTATATTGCCTTTAGAACAGGGAAGTACGGGCGCAGATTTGTTATATATAGCACAGGGGAGTGATAAGCATATATGAGTGGTTTGGCTAAGTTTATCTATGTGTGCACCCCAATAGTCAGCAATTGTTGCAACTGTTGCCATCCCCGTAGAGGCACCTGGCAGCAAAAATGTCACATTGAGAAGGTGAACCTGTTTTCTCATCTATTGCAAAGCAGCACGAGCTGTTGTGCAACATGTTTTAAACGACAAAACCTCTATAATGTAGTCAACTCTAGCTGCGTCAAAGCATTTTTTTTTTAATTTAAACCATGCTTGTGCTGCTGTGTAACATGTCTACGAAAACATTAACAAACCCAATAGATATCGCAAAGGTGAACCCTATGGGCGTTTCCAATGCTTGTTGGTTTTATCTCGACAAGGAACATTTCAATCTTGCAGTGTTCTGATTTGATGAGTTTTCCCTTCCACTACATTCCTGAGGGGACTTTTTGTTTATTTTACATTGAACATTCCATGGAAGTGCTGGCATGTCATTGCTCTCCGTCGTGCCTTTGTCTCCTCTTCCTCCCTTAACACTCTAAGCCCTCATTTCTTTCTTCCTGTCCCCTGTTTCCTGCACTTTCTGGTAACCTTTCCACTGCATGCCCTCATGCTGTACCCCGTTTTTGTTCTATGCTACTTTCTTGTTATTACATTTTTAAGGGCCTGACAGTAGCAAAGTGCTGCAGGGCCGTTCGCTTCCTTTTTCATGCCTCACACAGACACGTTTTTTAACATTTTAAATAAGTGTTTTAACACATCCTTCTGCCAGACTAGAAAGGTAAACTGAAGGTGGCACATGCCTGCACATGTCACGAGCCATGCGCTGCCTTTGACGAGTATCTTTGACTGCTATCTTCTGCTGCATCAGTGCTTCTAGTTTTGCATGCAACATTTTGTAGATTGGGGAATAGTGGCAAGACTTAAAATTATCAATGGCAAACCTTTCAATGGTGCACAATTAAGGCGTTCCATGCAGGGCAGGTATCAACCGGAGGAAAATGATATCTTTACGGCCTCAAGCAAAGTGATATGCGCAGCGGTTCTTGGCCACGATTAAAAGGCTTAGTCAGAAAGCAAAATTACTACCAATAACTACATCAAGCGATTTCTCAAACACTGAGGTCCTCACTTATGCGTCCCTAGAGGCACATTGCACCACCTGAGCGTAATGGTTTTGACACTTTGGTGGCGCAGTGTGCTGCCCCATATTTACAAGGCCATACCAAGCCACCTTGCATGGCTTTTCATGGCCTTGTAAACATGACCCCATTTCACGCATAACTCTGCGTGAAAGGGGCATTCAATGGGTGTTGCTGTGGGTGTTCCCATGCAACACCCATGGAACCTGACACAATCTGGCGCATTCCCACATTTACAAGGGTTTGAATGCGTCAGATTCCAACTCCACCTCAGGGTTGGCGTTAGAGTGGCTCAAAGGGGAGGCATAACATTATTTCTCCTTCTTTTTTAATCTTTCTATGTGTGCTGCATTAAATAATGATTGTTTATGTGCATGAAGGAGGCCTCTCAATCATATCTATGAGGCGACTCAAAGCCACCTTGTGTGGCTTTGCATGGCCTCATAGATATGGACTAAGGCAAGGCAGCGCAAAGCTCTGTGTTGCCTTACTCTACGTCAACGAGGCGCTCCGTCGGCATTGCAATGGGTTTTCCCATGCAACACCCATGGGTTGTGGCACTTTCTCAGATTTACAAGAATCTGTAAACCTGGAAATGCTTTATAACTGTGCACCTCTCGAGTAGAAATAAATTTAGTTCTCTTTTTTCCAGTTTCTCCTCATTTCCCCCGCTTTCTATGTGTACTACATTCTGTAGCACACATAGAAAGAAAAAAACGCATCCATTGATTGTTTTTTTGCTGGAAAGTGTCTCTTCCTGGTCAAAAACAATTGTGCCAACAACGCAGACACCCTTGCTCTATGGTGCAAGGGTGCCTGCATTGGTGCCAGGCACCAATGTGTGAGTTAGCTCAAGCAGGAAGGACAGGAATTGTCCATTTGTCATTAATATGGCGCATTCCTGCCCTTTCTTTTTGACACATGCCAGCGCAGCAAGGAGCCTTGCAGGGCTACTCTGCACCAAAGAGTTGTAAATGAGCCCCTATGTGATTATCGTACAATATCTCATTCAACAACAGAAGTTTTGCTTTCAGAATTAATGTTTGGATGAATAATTCAGAACCATTTGCCTCAGCTCTGAGTGCCTCGGCTCCTGGGAATAGAAACACGTGAACTTGGTAGTGTTTGTCACTATGACAGATATGCAAACCAGAAAATCAAGTATGCTAATGCTTTTCATCATGTATAGCATTCTGATATTAGACCGGTTAGATGAGTGTTAGTAAGACAAACAAAAGCAAGGAAAACTGCCACCCTTTCAGATGCATCCCTGTGTGAGTTATTCAGACGAAAGGTGCCATGGTATCTGCAGCTGACTCAGTGAAGTCAGTAACAAGGAACGTGTCTCATTTTTTTATGAATAGTAAGAGCTAACAGTCCTCAATAGCTAGCAGAAACTGAAAGATGTTGTCAGAGAAGGATGCTGTTAGAAATGGGGTTCCTGCTTGGCTAGGGTAGGCACCTCGGCCAGGCATGGACCACCACTGTAGTCAGGGTAAGAGAGCTACACACCGAAGATAACCCCTGCTCACCACCTTGGTAGCTTGGCACGAGCAGTCAGGCTTATCTCAGAGGTCATGTGCAAAGTGTTTGCACAACACACACACATCAGTGACACAATAAAATAGACCACAAAAGAGAATCAGCACAATATTTTATGAAAATATAAAGTATCTTGTACACCAATAATAGGCCAACAACAATACTGGAAAATACTGCACTTACTATGCAGGTTCTGACTCAGTGTTCCTGTGACCAAAGACACCCTATGCCATACATATTGTGTAGGTTATGCAATTACTGAATAATAGCTTTGATTCTGAAGATGTTCAGTAGAATGATATAGATGAGGCATACTGAGTATATCCTACCAACCCTAAAGTTACACTAGATGTCCAGATCTTGTAGAGACCCCAAAATAACATACACATGGAAACATCAGGACATGAAATGCAGTAGGATAGTACAGGAGTAATCATCTGTCACCATAATGCCATGGACATCAGGAATGATCACATAAATCACTAAACATGATCAATCTCCCCAGATATTACTCAAAAAGTCATCAGGCACGGGGTGTCTTGATCTTACTATTCACTACACAGTGGTTTGTCCCTACATAGGTTATAGAAACACCTGCACACCTATTGCAGGAGTTACAGTAATCACAGCAGTTCTCAGGATGGGGCATGTTTCTCATAGAGTGGAGGGAGGCTTCTGTCGAGGACTGCCCACGTAATGGTTCCGACTCAAGTAGATGCCCCCAGGTCTTGCTCCAAGGACGGATGGGGCACAGCCACACCTGAATTCTGTGGGTACCTCACTGGGTCCCCTCTGTGTGAAACAATGAAGGGTGGCTGCTGGGAGAGGAGAGGTGCCAATCCGATTCCTGCGTGCGGTCTTTCTCCTCTTGATGTGGTGGCACTGGTCCCAAGTAGGGACCCCCTGAGGGGAGTTTCCGCCGGCTGGCCCATGGGGAAGACAGTCACCTGGGGGGTGCCTCGGGACAGCACCTTTTCCCCTCTCTCTCCTTGGGGCAGTGTGGCACCGGCAAGCTCAGCTTGCCCTGTCACTGACAAAGGTGAGAGGCCTGCTGGGGGGGTATCGAATAGATGGTGCTACTGCTGCCTGGTGACTGGGGTTTCTGCAAGACGGTACTTCTCTCTGCTCTCTTGTACGTTGAGGCCCTTCCCCTTCACTGAAGGGGAAAAGGAAATAATGGGTGAGACATGTGAAAAGGCAACACTCTCCTTCTCTGGTGAGATAGGAGCACCCACCGGTGAAGTGAGGGCACTCCCCGTACGTGATGCCCAGAAGATGCTGATAAATCAGTAAGTGGACATCCCACGCAAAAGTGCCCCAATTTCTGCTTTGGGGCAGAGCAAAGGATCCACAAGAGTTCCTGGTGAGCAAAGGTAGCGGGTCTCACACACCACAGTCTATGAGGCGCTCGCCGTGCGCTAAGGGAACAGTGAAGAATGCTCACTATGCGCCAGCTGTTTCAGTAGGAAAACAGTTGGACAGTGCTCCCCTCATACCCAGAGAGTCAGGAGGCAAAACAGCACTCAGGAGGAATCTTTCAGGGTACCTGAGATTCCTTAATTAACAGGTGGGGCCAACCAGCAAGACCCTTGAGAGCACGGGGCCCAGGGTAGGGTACGGTAGACAGGCAGGCCAGCACACAGAAAAGGTAATAGTTCCAGTGGCAGTTCCTCCTGGCAGCAGTGCCCCTGGAGCTTGACGGAGGAGAACCACAGTCAGGGAGCAGCTGGCAGCAGGGCAACAAGCAGAAAAGCAATCCAGGGAGCCCTTTATGCCACCCAGCAGCAGGTAGCAGGGCAACCACAAAAGAGCAGTCCAGATGAGTCCTCTTTTGCAGTCCAGCAGTCACCAGGCAAAGGTGCAGTCACATGTGGCTTTCTAGGGTCTGCCTTAGGGGTGACTTAGGTGTAGTAAAAAGGGAGTTTAGGCCTTGGCAAGTAGCTTGACTTGCCAAGTCACGGTGGCAGTAAACTGCTAACGCAGGCCCTGTAATAGTAGGCCTGAAACCTGTTTGAAAGGCTACTTTGGTGGGTGGCGCTATCTATGCTGCAGGCCCGGTAGTAGCATTTAATCTACAGGCCCTGGTTATATATTATACCACTTTACAAGGTACTTCTAGGTAAATTAAATAGGCCAAACAGGTGTAAACCAGTTATACCAAGTTGTAGGGGCGAGGTAACATGCACTTTAGCACTGATTAACAATGGTAAAGTGCCCAGAGTCCTAAAGCCAACAACAAGAGGGTCAGAAAAATAGCAGGAGAAAGGCAAAACGTCTGGTGGATTACCCTGCAGAAAAGGCCATTTCCAACAGATGCTCCTGGGTCTGATAATAGAACTAGGGTTATACTGGAATATGTAAATGTTCAAGGCTCTGTGGGTGGTGAATTGTCTTCACACCTTCAAAGGAACATTTTGCAACACCTGTTAGAAGGTCCTTGAGACCTGTCAAGAGATTACAACAATTAGCTGATACTCCCTTATCACTCCAAAGAGGCGGTTGCGTGGGTTAGGTATCACTGTGTCACTAAATCGAAGTGACGTACAACTAATTGGAACCACATACCACAACTATTATGTTTTACTGTTTAGTTGTTAAAAAATGTAGTCGCCACTAGGTATAGTTAGGACCTAGGGCCAGATGTATGATTCTGGCACATTGTGATTCGGTAATTGGGATTTTTAAGAAATCGCAATTACCGACTCGCAAGGGGCCATGTATCACATTTGCGATTCGGTAATTGCGATTTCTTAAAAATCACAAATGCAATTACCGAATCGCAAATTGCGATACTGGCCCCATTCGCAGCTATGGGCCTGTTGGCCCCTAGCTGCAAATTTTTTGCATTTCCTAAATTGCGATTTCAGAACCAGAAATCGCAATTTGGGAAATGCAAAAGGCCAGGGTGCTGGGGGCCTAAGGCCCCCTCTCCTGCACCCCAAAAATTTTCTTTTACCATGTAAAGTACACACATGCCAAAAGGGCATGTGTGCTTTACAGATTAAATTTAAAAATGCAGTTTTACTGCATTTTAAAATTTTGCACCAGGTTACCACCTGGTTGCAGACAATGGTATTTTGCATGTGCAAAATAGCATTCTGCGAAAAATCGCAATTTGCGATTTTTTGCAGAATTGCCTTGCGACCTGATTTTGCGAATCGCAAATTGCGATTCGCAAAATCCAGGTCGCAACGCAGAAAATCGCAATTTTCGCGATTTTCATTTTGTGGTCTGCGAATGCCTTTGATGCATTGCAGACCACGATTTTGCACTTGCAAACGGCCGATTTCGCCGTTTGCGAGTGCTAAATATTTTGATACATCTGGCCCCTAGTTTCTATAGAAAGGCTGTTTTTGTTTGCCTATATCTTTGGCGTCACTTGACAAATCTTCACAGAAATTTCCCCAAAAATTTACTTGAGCTGCTGTCTGGATGGTTTCAGGGTGATCCATGAAGCGGGGGCGAGATAAAGAGGTGGGGTGAACTTTAGAGTGTTTCCGATGTTAACAGTGATAGTGCCAAAACCACTGGACGAAATTATACCACATTTGGCAGAAAGATATCCCTTGGCCCAGAAAGAGCTCTTTTTAGGTCAAACGTAAGCGTTTGACCTCATGTATACTTTTGGTATAGTTCTTCTGGCATAAAGCAATTTCATTTGTTGGTTACAGTCTCCTTTAAAAATCTTGCTCACTAGTGGTCAGTTCTGCCTTTTTCTCCCTCCTTTTTCTGTTTCAGAGCAGTGACAAACTACTGTAATATTCCACTTTGGTTTCTTTATCTGTTTCTGTGACAGACTACTTTTGTGATTTCTTTGTTGCTGCCTTTTCACAGTGGGTGTTTTAGGCTGGTAGCTGCCTGCATTTTATTGCAGCATTCCGTTCCTCCCACCCCATCCCATGTCGCTGGCATCTCTTTAGGCTTTATTCCAGTGCTGTCCTCATTTACCCCTGTCTCCATCATTACATTTTTAATAAAAGGTAAATCCTAGGCTTCGGTTTTTAAATATAATGTTATTTTACCACTGCCCAGAGTCTGTTGATTAATGTTCTTTCAGTACAGCCTAGCATGTGAGTTGATTTAATCTTGAAGTAAACTTATTTTTGTGCATATTTATGTAACAGTAAAATAAGCTTATTTTCTAAAAAAACACCCGGTGCGTAAACGTTTAGCTCACTGCTCAGGAAAGCCACAATATGCCCTTTCTTGTAGGATGTAGCTAAACCTAGAAGCAATGATGTGAAACTTGCAGAGCCTGGCATCAGCAGTCTCACTCTCTCCACGGCACCTCCCAACATCAGCACACAGGGCATTGCTTATCTCCTTTATTGGGGGCTTCAATTCTTCTCAGGCTGCTCTGCAATTGTTAACTTCATTGGAGCTTTGTTGAAATGCAGGCAAGAATGCTTGCAAGATTTCATTCTGTTAACATAAAAAGAAAATATTTTTCCAGCCTTATTTTTCATTTTCTGTTCAGACATTTACAGAACTCTAGGTAGTGCAGGCATCTTCTCATCTCTCCTCAAGGGTTTGCTTTTTTTGGAGACTCCAATAGGATCTTTGTTCTCTTTCATGTGCCGCCAGAGCCCAATAGCAGGAGTAGAGGCTTGCCTGCAAACTAAGTTATGTTTGTTTATTTTCAGCAATTCTGTTCAGATCGCCTTGTGTTACCCCACTGTCTTCAATGTTTTGCCTGTCAGCTAATGCTTTCTGTCTTACTCCTGTGGAAGCCCTTTGTACAATTTTCTGGGGGTAATTCTAGTGCATGTTGTAACACTTACTGTATCCTCTGCGTAAATGGATTGCGTTAATTTTTGTATGAGCAACTAATACATTTAGAGGAAGTGTGGCTGTACATCTGTTTGAACCATCATTGTCGGTAGACTTTCTATTATCGCATATTCATCTTTGTGTGTATATGAATTGTGGGAAAACAGGGCTGATTGCAGAGGCCCCCTAACTTTTTGCCCCCATTTTCCACTTTATGCTGGTGTTTTCCTGACTCTGATGGTGCCCTGGGTACTGCTAACCAGTCCCAGGGCCTGTGCTCTGTGTAAAATGGATATGCAAATTAGGCTAATTATAATTGGCTAAGTTAACCTACCTATAAGTCCCTAGTAAATGGTGGGGCATGTAGGTTTAGGGACCACAGCATAGGTGGTGCACACCTAGGTGCACTGCTGAGGTGCCCAGTGTCATTTTAAAAGCAAGCCTGCCTTGCTGGCTGCTTTTAAATTAAAGTTATATGCAAATTCGACTTTGGAATTAAAGGTACTTCCAAAGTCTTAAACTACCTTATTTTTACATATAAGTCACCCCTAAGGTGTGCCCTATGTGCCCCTAGGGCTGGGTGCCATGTAACTATAAGCAGGGACTTTATAAAAATAGATTTATAAGCCCTGGTGAGGTAAAAACAGCCAAATTCGTTTTTCCCTCATTGAAGTAAATGGCCTTCATAGGCTAGAATGGGCAGACTTTATTTTAAATTTTAAAGTCTCCTTAAATGTTACATACCAAGAATTTGGTATCAAATTGATTGTTGTAATAAATCCCACAACTTCCAGTTGTTGGATTTAATATAACTAGTTCAGGTAAAAAGTTTAGACTTTACATAAAAAGTTGCCAATTTCAGCTCTGCATTGTTTTTGCTGCTGTGCTCTGATTGGCCAGCCTGCAGCAGCTTCTGCCAGGCTACCTTGATGAGGTGTGAAGTGGCCTGACTTCACACAAAGGAATGTGCTTGGGGGAGAGAATCTCCCCTCAGCAGATGGTGAGGCAGGAAGGGGGAGGGCTGCCAAACTGGTCTTCAAAGGCAGAGAAGGACATTTGCAGCACCCAGCAACACCCCCACATCCTGCAACCCCAGACAATTAGGTGCCCCCTTGATTAGATTAGGAGAGGGCAGGAGAGGGGTGTGTTTATGATTTTTAGCCACACCAGTGGGTGGGCTCAGCCAGATGTAACCTCCAAAAATCAGATTCATCCATGTTGGATTTTTAGAGACTGTTGCCTTCTGGGATGGATTTTTGCCACACTTCCCAGGAAGTGGTCATCACAGGGGGACGACCCTGTCCCTGATTGGAGAACCAGGGCCCCCCTGCTTTTCACCCAGGAGCAAGGATAAAACTGACAGACCTGCACCCACACCTCAGATCCCCTCCAGAATTCAACAAGAAAGGAACTAAAGAAGAAGAAGGACTGCCCTGCTGGACCCCTGGCCTGCACCTGGACCCTGCACTCAGAAGGACTGCACCAGCTGCACACTTGGGCTTCACCACAAGAAGGACTTTGCCTGGCTTCAACTGGTTCAAGGAGGGACTCCCTGTTTGCTACAGGTGAAAAATTGCTAACCAGAGTCCCCTGCACCAACTCCTGAAGAAAGCGACCAGCTGACCACTGTCCAGTGGCCAAAAAGGAGTTTGCGCCAGGTGCATTCTGGGAGTTGAAGTCCGCACCCCCCAAGGACCATCACAGAACGTCTGGACCCTTGGGGTGAGCTGTGGACCCCAAAAGAACCTTAAAAGAACATCTGGGTGAAGCCCCAGAAGTTTGGAAAAGATTTGAGAATTTTTGGAAAAAAGCTCCAGAGAGGGACCGACCCGCCGCGGAAATTCGAGCCGGCTTGCCTCAACCGCGACCCGGCCTGACTTCGTGGTTCGTCCCGGTAAAGAAAAACATCAGAAAAAGAGACTAAGTCCGAACGTAAAAAGTTGACCGGGACCTCCCAGCCATCGTATCCGAGAAGGGCTCCAGGAGGTCGGATCAAGATCCAGGTTTACCCCGGTCGAAGGATTTTCATCTAGAAAAAATGACTAAGTCCGAAGGTAAAAGTCTCCACCGAGGAAACCCACATCGCGTATCCGGACAAGGGCTCCAGGAGGTCGGATTCAACTGGCAGGTTCGTCCCGGTGAAGAAAAACTTCAAAATAAAGACTAAGTCAGAAGGTAACTTTTTAACCGAGGCCTCCCGCGACCTGTAGCCGAGCAGGGCTCCATCGCGGTCGGCCTGAAAGTTTGACTTTGCCCCGGTCGAGGTGCAACCAGATGACCCGATTGGCGCTTTTTGTTTCTAAGCGCTAGAAAAGTAATAATTCTTTTAAAATTCATATCTCCGGTTCCCCTGAACCGATTTTAATCGTTTTTGTGTCATTTTAAAGATAAAAATATAAACTATTTTTATAAATTGGTTTTGGATTTTTAAACTGTTTCCTGTGTTTTATTTAATTACTGTTTTGTGATATTTGAATGCTTTACACTTTGTCTCCTAAGTTAAGCCTTGACGCTCGTTGCCAAGCCACCAAGGGTTGAGCTGGGATTAATTTACTGAGACCTAACTGTACCTATGTGGAGGTTAGTGGCTTGTTGCTAGGTGTAGGTACCTACCTGCCCTACCAATAACCCATTTTCCAACATAATTGGAAGCAGCGACGGGATCCTGTACTTGTGTTCAATATCACGTTGCAGTTTTAGGTAAAACAAATTAAAAATCCTTTAAATTGTCCTAGTGCAAAAATTGTTTTTAATTTTTAATTTGGATTAATTTCAATTATTGAATTTTTGTAATTTTTCTAAATTCTTGTTTCCAATTTTTGCAAAAAGTTTTTGTTGACACAAAACTAGGGAACCATGGAGCTTGATCTGGCTAGCCTACCCACACTGACAGTAGTCCAGCTTAGGGGGTTGTGTATTGAAAGAGGGTTGCCTGCAACCACTGATCTCAGGAAGCAAATCCTGATCACATCCCTGACAGCATGGGCTGAGGCCCAAGAGGTAGAGTCAGAAGAAGCTCCAGAGGAGGGAGAAAGAAGGGAGGATGCAAGCTCTAACCACTCAGGGGAGGGAAGGCATCTGACCTTAAGTGAGGACGAGGAAGAACGGTCCTCAGTAAATACAGTCACTAGGGGCAGATCCAAAGCTAGTGGTGGGAAGGGGGTCCTTTCAGGAGGAGAGAACCCATCCATCAGAGAAAGAGAGCTGAAGGCCCAGCTAGCATACATAGCTTTGGAAGCAGAGAAGCTGGCCCTAGAAAAGAAAAAGTGGGCATACAAAGAGAAAAGAGATGGAAGCAGCGATAAAGAAGCTGAGGTGTCCATGGGTGGGGGAGTGTGCCCCAGATTACCCAAGGGGGTAGTTCCTGCTTATGTAGAGGGGGATGGCATAGATAAGTGGCTGGGGGCCTTTGAGAGGGCACTCCAAATGAGAAGGGTTAGGCCTCAATACTGGGGTTCCCTTTTGTGGGAGTTGGTCCCCAACTCAGGGAGGGATAGGCTTCTGACCTTAAGGGGGGAGGAGGCAGATTCATACCCTAGTATGAAGAGGTGCTTAGCCAAGAAGTTTGGTCTGACCCCAGAGCAATATAGAATGAAGTTCAGGGACACCCAGAAGGTCAGTACCCAGTCTTGGGTTGACTTTGTGGACATTTCAATAAAGGCACTAGAGGGCTGGATTATTGGTAACAAAGTAGATACTTATGAGGGGTTATACAATCTGATCATGAGAGAGCACATCTTGACCAATTGTATCCAAGAAAGGTTACGCCAGCATCTAGTGGACTCTAAGCAGACCAACCCTAGAGAGCTAGGGGAGGCAGCTGATGAGTGGTTGAGAACCAGGGTGGTTGTCAAGTCCCAGGGGGGAGACTCCAAGAAGGGGGGGACAGGTCCCCAAAAACCTAAGGAGGGAGGTGGTAAGCCCACCACAGAGACTCCCTCTGTACCCCAGAACCCTAAGAAGGAGGAGAGTAAATCCCACTCTGACCAGCAGAGACAGTTAGACCCAGGGTTAAAAAAGCTCTTGGACAGTAGGGCTTGCTTTGACTGTCAGCAGACAGGTCACTTCAGAGGAGATGCAGCCTGTCCAAGGAAGGTGGTTAGCACTGGGCTGTCCAGTGTAGCCATAGAGGAGGATTCCTCAGATGATGAAGTCCTCCTAGCATTGTGCTGGGAGACAGGACCAAATGGTAAGCTGGTGATCCCTGAGGGTGGGAGTAGGCACTTCCACCACATTCAAGTGAATGGGATCCCTACCACTGGCCTGAGAGACGCCTGTGCCAGTCACACTATAGTGAGTGACCGGTTAGTGACCCCAGACATGTATGTCCCAGGAAAGACAAAGAAAGTCAGGATAGCCACAGGGGAGGTCACCTCCAAACCTGTAGCCATAGTGCCCCTAGAGAGGGAGGGTATCCTTGACTGGATTAGGGTGGTAGTCAGTGCTGACCTTCCCCTAGATTGTATCCTGGGCAATGACCTGCCAGAGGTGAGTCTGGTCACAGATGGGGTGGTCGCCCAGTGCGCCCCCCCAACCCAAAGTCCTGGGGAGTCAGTCCCTACAGTTAGGAGACAGGGGTCCCCAAGAAAAGGAAAGAAGAAAAGGAAGGGTAGGCCACTCTTAAAGAGAGTTCCAGGGAGCCAAGGGCCTTCTGCCCCATTAAGGGGGGAGCCCAGAGTTGGCACTGGTGAGGCCTCACCTGACCCCAAGGACGTCCTGAGTAGTCAGGCAGCTGTCCAGATGCAAGGTGTTGCCCCTGCACTGACAGAAGGGAGAGTGGAAGGAGGGTGTCTGCCACAGGAAGTGGTAGCCCCCCACTCTACACAGCAAGAGGGGTGCCAGGACCTCACAATTGCCCCTAAAGCAGCTCAGCCACCTGTCAGTGGAGAGCTTAGGGTGTGGTTCTGGGTACTGACAGCTGTCAGTAGCCTCTGCTGGGTGCTAGCCTTCCTGGCAGCACTGTACTTGGCCTGGGAGGCAGACCCCAGGGCCAATAGCAAAGTAGGCCCCCTGACCCTATTGGTCATGGTGGGGTTGCTCAAGTGTTGGGTGACCTCTTTGGGTAAGCTAGGTGTTGCCCTAGCAAAGTTTGGAGTAGGGGAGGTGGGCACCTCACTACCCAAGTTGGCAGAGAGAGAGGAGGAAGACCCCCCTAGAGGGAAGTTTCAGTTTGAATTGGGTCCTTTTACTGTTGGGATGGCTTCACTACCCAGAGGGAGTGACCCTGACAGGAGGATGTAAGGCAGAGTAGGCCCTGCAAAGGGACAGCCAGTTTTCTTCACTGTCTTCCTCGCCTAACAAGCCAGGAAGACTCTCCCAGGGTTGGGCTGAGTCTCCTGGGCATGTGGGCTGGGGGGGGGGGGGTTGTGTGGGAAAACAGGGCTGATTGCAGAGGCCCCCTAACTTTTTGCCCCCATTTTCCACTTTATGCTGGTGTTTTCCTGACTCTGATGGTGCCCTGGGTACTGCTAACCAGTCCCAGGGCCTGTGCTCTGTGTAAAATGGATATGCAAATTAGGCTAATTATAATTGGCTAAGTTAACCTACCTATAAGTCCCTAGTATATGGTAGGGCATGTAGGTTTAGGGACCATAGCATAGGTGGTGCACACCTAGGTGCACTGCTGAGGTGCCCAGTGTCATTTTAAAAGCAAGCCTGCCTTGCTGGCTGCTTTTAAATTAAAGTTATATGCAAATTCGACTTTGGAATTAAAGGTACTTCCAAAGTCTTAAACTACCTTATTTTTACATATAAGTCACCCCTAAGGTGTGCCCTATGTGCCCCTAGGGCTGGGTGCCATGTAACTATAAGCAGGGACTTTATAAAAATAGATTTATAAGCCCTGGTGAGGTAAAAACAGCCAAATTCGTTTTTCCCTCATTGAAGTAAATGGCCTTCATAGGCTAGAATGGGCAGACTTTATTTTAAATTTTAAAGTCTCCTTAAATGTTACATACCAAGAATTTGGTATCAAATTGATTGTTGTAATAAATCCCACAACTTCCAGTTGTTGGATTTAATATAACTAGTTCAGGTAAAAAGTTTAGACTTTACCTAAAAAGTTGCCAATTTCAGCTCTGCATTGTTTTTGCTGCTGTGCTCTGATTGGCCAGCCTGCAGCAGCTTCTGCCAGGCTACCTTGATGAGGTGTGAAGTGGCCTGACTTCACACAAAGGAATGTGCTTGGGGGAGAGAATCTCCCCTCAGCAGATGGTGAGGCAGGAAGGGGAGGGCTGCCAAACTGGTCTTCAAAGGCAGAGAAGGACATTTGCAGCTCCCAGCAACACCCCCACATCCTGCAACCCCAGACAATTAGGTGCCCCCTTGATTAGATTAGGAGAGGGCAGGAGAGGGGTGTGTTTATGATTTTTAGCCACACCAGTGGGTGGGCTCAGCCAGATGTAACCTCCAAAAATCAGATTCATCCATGTTGGATTTTTAGAGACTGTTGCCTTCTGGGATGGATTTTTGCCACACTTCCCAGGAAGTGGTCATCACAGGGGGACGACCCTGTCCCTGATTGGAGAACCAGGGCCCCCCTGCTTTTCACCCAGGAGCAAGGATAAAACTGGCAGACCTGCACCCACACCTCAGATCCCCTCCAGAATTCAACAAGAAAGGAACTAAAGAAGAAGAAGGACTGCCCTGCTGGACCCCTGGCCTGCACCTGGACCCTGCACTCAGAAGGACTGCACCAGCTGCACACTTGGGCTTCACCACAAGAAGGACTTTGCCTGGCTTCAACTGGTTCAAGGAGGGACTCCCTGTTTGCTACAGGTGAAAAATTGCTAACCAGAGTCCCCTGCACCAACTCCTGAAGAAAGCGACCAGCTGACCACTGTCCAGTGGCCAAAAAGGAGTTTGCGCCAGGTGCATTCTGGGAGTTGAAGTCCGCACCCCCCAAGGACCATCACAGAACTTCTGGACCCTTGGGGTGAGCTGTGGACCCCAAAAGAACCTTAAAAGAACATCTGGGTGAAGCCCCAGAAGTTTGGAAAAGATTTGAGAATTTTTGGAAAAAAGCTCCAGAGAGGGACCGACCCGCCGCGGAAATTCTAGCCGGCTTGCCTCAACCGCGACCCGGCCTGACTTCGTGGTTCGTCCCGGTAAAGAAAAACATCAGAAAAAGAGACTAAGTCCGAACGTAAAAAGTTGACCGGGACCTCCCAGCCATCGTATCCGAGAAGGGCTCCAGGAGGTCGGATCAAGATCCAGGTTTACCCCGGTCGAAGGATTTTCATCTCGAAAAAACGACTAAGTCCGAAGGTAAAAGTCTCCACCGAGGAAACCCACATCGCGTATCCGGACAAGGGCTCCAGGAGGTCGGATTCAACTGGCAGGTTCGTCCCGGTGAAGAAAAACTTCAAAATAAAGACTAAGTCAGAAGGTAACTTTTTAACCGAGGCCTCCCGCGACCTGTAGCCGAGCAGGGCTCCATCGCGGTCGGCCTGAAAGTTTGACTTTGCCCCGGTCGAGGTGCAACCAGATGACCCGATTGGCGCTTTTTGTTTCTAAGCGCTAGAAAAGTAATAATTCTTTTAAAATTCATATCTCCGGTTCCCTTGAACCGATTTTAATCGTTTTTGTGTCATTTTAAAGATAAAAATATAAACTATTTTTATAAATGGGTTTTGGATTTTTAAACTGTTTCCTGTGTTTTATTTAATTACTGTTTTGTGATATTTGAATGCTTTACACTTTGTCTCCTAAGTTAAGCCTTGACGCTCGTTGCCAAGCCACCAAGGGTTGAGCTGGGATTAATTTACTGAGACCTAACTGTACCTATGTGGAGGTTAGTGGCTTGTTGCTAGGTGTAGGTACCTACCTGCCCTACCAATAACCCATTTTCCAACATAATTGGAAGCAGCGACGGGATCCTGTACTTGTGTTCAATATCACGTTACAGTTTTAGGTAAAACAAATTAAAAATCCTTTAAATTGTCCTAGTGCAAAAATTGTTTTTAATTTTTAATTTGGATTAATTTCAATTATTGAATTTTTGTAATTTTTCTAAATTCTTGTTTCCAATTTTTGCAAAAAGTTTTTGTTGACACAAAACTAGGGAACCATGGAGCTTGATCTGGCTAGCCTACCCACACTGACAGTAGTCCAGCTTAGGGGGTTGTGTATTGAAAGAGGGTTGCCTGCAACCACTGATCTCAGGAAGCAAATCCTGATCACATCCCTGACAGCATGGGCTGAGGCCCAAGAGGTAGAGTCAGAAGAAGCTCCAGAGGAGGGAGAAAGAAGGGAGGATGCAAGCTCTAACCACTCATGGGAGGGAAGGCATCTGACCTTAAGTGAGGACGAGGAAGAACGGTCCTCAGTAAATACAGTCACTAGGGGCAGATCCAAAGCTAGTGGTGGGAAGGGGGTCCTTTCAGGAGGAGAGAACCCATCCATCAGAGAAAGAGAGCTGAAGGCCCAGCTAGCATACATAGCTTTGGAAGCAGAGAAGCTGGCCCTAGAAAAGAAAAAGTGGGCATACAAAGAGAAAAGAGATGGAAGCAGCGATAAAGAAGCTGAGGTGTCCATGGGTGGGGGAGTTTGCCCCAGATTACCCAAGGGGGTAGTTCCTGCTTATGTAGAGGGGGATGACATAGATAAGTGGCTGGTGGCCTTTGAGAGGGCACTCCAAATGAGAAGGGTTAGGCCTCAATACTGGGGTTCCCTTTTGTGGGAGTTGGTCCCCAACTCAGGGAGGGATAGGCTTCTGACCTTAAGGGGGGAGGAGGCAGATTCATACCCTAGTATGAAGAGGTGCTTAGCCAAGAAGTTTGGTCTGACCCCAGAGCAATATAGAATGAAGTTCAGGGACACCCAGAAGGTCAGTACCCAGTCTTGGGTTGACTTTGTGGACATTTCAATAAAGGCACTAGAGGGCTGGATTATTGGTAACAAAGTAGATACTTATGAGGGGTTATACAATCTGATCATGAGAGAGCCCATCTTGACCAATTGTATCCAAGAAAGGTTACGCCAGCATCTAGTGGACTCTAAGCAGACCAACCCTAGAGAGCTAGGGGAGGCAGCTGATGAGTGGTTGAGAACCAGGGTGGTTGTCAAGTCCCAGGGGGGAGACTCCAAGAAGGGGGGGACAGGTCCCCAAAAACCTAAGGAGGGAGGTGGTAAGCCCACCACAGAGACTCCCTCTGTACCCCAGAACCCTAAGAAGGAGGAGAGTAAATCCCACTCTGACCAGCAGAGACAGTTAGACCCAGGGTTAAAAAAGCTCTTGGACAGTAGGGCTTGCTTTGACTGTCAGCAGACAGGTCACTTCAGAGGAGATGCAGCCTGTCCAAGGAAGGTGGTTAGCACTGGGCTGTCCAGTGTAGCCATAGAGGAGGATTCCTCAGATGATGAAGTCCTCCTAGCATTGTGCTGGGAGACAGGACCAAATGGTAAGCTGGTGATCCCTGAGGGTGGGAGTAGGCCCTTCCACCACATTCAAGTGAATGGGATCCCTACCACTGGCCTGAGAGACGCCTGTGCCAGTCACACTATAGTGAGTGACCGGTTAGTGACCCCAGACATGTATGTCCCAGGAAAGACAAAGAAAGTCAGGATAGCCACAGGGGAGGTCACCTCCAAACCTGTAGCCATAGTGCCCCTAGAGAGGGAGGGTATCCTTGACTGGATTAGGGTGGTAGTCAGTGCTGACCTTCCCCTAGATTGTATCCTGGGCAATGACCTGCCAGAGGTGAGTCTGGTCACAGATGGGGTGGTCGCCCAGTGCGCCCCCCCAACCCAAAGTCCTGGGGAGTCAGTCCCTACAGTTAGGAGACAGGGGTCCCCAAGAAAAGGAAAGAAGAAAAGGAACGGTAGGCCACTCTTAAAGAGAGTTCCAGGGAGCCAAGGGCCTTCTGCCCCATTAAGGGGGGAGCCCAGAGTTGGCACTGGTGAGGCCTCACCTGACCCCAAGGAAGTCCTGAGTAGTCAGGCAGCTGTCCAGATGCAAGGTGTTGCCCCTGCACTGACAGAAGGGAGAGTGGAAGGAGGGTGTCTGCCACAGGAAGTGGTAGCCCCCCACTCTAGACAGCAAGAGTGGTGCCAGGACCTCACAATTGCCCCTAAAGCAGCTCAGCCACCTGTCAGTGGAGAGCTTAGGGTGTGGTTCTGGGTACTGACAGCTGTCAGTAGCCTCTGCTGGGTGCTAGCCTTCCTGGCAGCACTGTACTTGGCCTGGGAGGCAGACCCCAGGGCCAATAGCAAAGTAGGCCCCCTGACCCTATTGGTCATGGTGGGGTTGCTCAAGTGTTGGGTGACCTCTTTGGGTAAGCTAGGTGTTGCCCTAGCAAAGTTTGGAGTAGGGGAGGTGGGCACCTCACTACCCAAGTTGGCAGAGAGAGAGGAGGAAGACCCCCCTAGAGGGAAGTTTCAGTTTGAATTGGGTCCTTTTACTGTTGGGATGGCTTCACTACCCAGAGGGAGTGACCCTGACAGGAGGATGTAAGGCAGAGTAGGCCCTGCAAAGGGACAGCCAGTTTTCTTCACTGTCTTCCTCGCCTAACAAGCCAGGAAGACTCTCCCAGGGTTGGGCTGAGTCTCCTGGGCGTGTGGGCTGGGGGGGGGGGGGGTTGTGTGGGAAAACAGGGCTGATTGCAGAGGCCCCCTAACTTTTTGCCCCCATTTTCCACTTTATGCTGGTGTTTTCCTGACTCTGATGGTGCCCTGGGTACTGCTAACCAGTCCCAGGGCCTGTGCTCTGTGTAAAATGGATATGCAAATTAGGCTAATTATAATTGGCTAAGTTAACCTACCTATAAGTCCCTAGTATATGGTAGGGCATGTAGGTTTAGGGACCACAGCATAGGTGGTGCACACCTAGGTGCACTGCTGAGGTGCCCAGTGTCATTTTAAAAGCAAGCCTGCCTTGCTGGCTGCTTTTAAATTAAAGTTATATGCAAATTCGACTTTGGAATTAAAGGTACTTCCAAAGTCTTAAACTACCTTATTTTTACATATAAGTCACCCCTAAGGTGTGCCCTATGTGCCCCTAGGGCTGGGTGCCATGTAACTATAAGCAGGGACTTTATAAAAATAGATTTATAAGCCCTGGTGAGGTAAAAACAGCCAAATTCGTTTTTCCCTCATTGAAGTAAATGGCCTTCATAGGCTAGAATGGGCAGACTTTATTTTAAATTTTAAAGTCTCCTTAAATGTTACATACCAAGAATTTGGTATCAAATTGATTGTTGTAATAAATCCCACAACTTCCAGTTGTTGGATTTAATATAACTAGTTCAGGTAAAAAGTTTAGACTTTACCTAAAAAGTTGCCAATTTCAGCTCTGCATTGTTTTTGCTGCTGTGCTCTGATTGGCCAGCCTGCAGCAGCTTCTGCCAGGCTACCTTGATGAGGTGTGAAGTGGCCTGACTTCACACAAAGGAATGTGCTTGGGGGAGAGAATCTCCCCTCAGCAGATGGTGAGGCAGGAAGGGGGAGGGCTGCCAAACTGGTCTTCAAAGGCAGAGAAGGACATTTGCAGCTCCCAGCAACACCCCCACATCCTGCAACCCCAGACAATTAGGTGCCCCCTTGATTAGATTAGGAGAGGGCAGGAGAGGGGTGTGTTTATGATTTTTAGCCACACCAGTGGGTGGGCTCAGCCAGATGTAACCTCCAAAAATCAGATTCATCCATGTTGGATTTTTAGAGACTGTTGCCTTCTGGGATGGATTTTTGCCACACTTCCCAGGAAGTGGTCATCACAGGGGGACGACCCTGTCCCTGATTGGAGAACCAGGGCCCCACTGCTTTTCACCCAGGAGCAAGGATAAAACTGGCAGACCTGCACCCACACCTCAGATCCCCTCCAGAATTCAACAAGAAAGGAACTAAAGAAGAAGAAGGACTGCCCTGCTGGACCCCTGGCCTGCACCTGGACCCTGCACTCAGAAGGACTGCACCAGCTGCACACTTGGGCTTCACCACAAGAAGGACTTTGCCTGGCTTCAACTGGTTCAAGGAGGGACTCCCTGTTTGCTACAGGTGAAAAATTGCTAACCAGAGTCCCCTGCACCAACTCCTGAAGAAAGCGACCAGCTGACCACTGTCCAGTGGCCAAAAAGGAGTTTGCGCCAGGTGCATTCTGGGAGTTGAAGTCCGCACCCCCCAAGGACCATCACAGAACTTCTGGACCCTTGGGGTGAGCTGTGGACCCCAAAAGAACCTTAAAAGAACATCTGGGTGAAGCCCCAGAAGTTTGGAAAAGATTTGAGAATTTTTGGAAAAAAGCTCCAGAGAGGGACCGACCCGCCGCGGAAATTCTAGCCGGCTTGCCTCAACCGCGACCCGGCCTGACTTCGTGGTTCGTCCCGGTAAAGAAAAACATCAGAAAAAGAGACTAAGTCCGAACGTAAAAAGTTGACCGGGACCTCCCAGCCATCGTATCCGAGAAGGGCTCCAGGAGGTCGGATCAAGATCCAGGTTTACCCCGGTCGAAGGATTTTCATCTCGAAAAAACGACTAAGTCCGAAGGTAAAAGTCTCCACTGAGGAAACCCACATCGCGTATCCGGACAAGGGCTCCAGGAGGTCGGATTCAACTGGCAGGTTCGTCCCGGTGAAAAAAAACTTCAAAATAAAGACTAAGTCAGAAGGTAACTTTTTAACCGAGCCCTCCCGCGACCTGTAGCCGAGCAGGGCTCCATCGCGGTCGGCCTGAAAGTTTGACTTTGCCCCGGTCGAGGTGCAACCAGATGACCCGATTGGCGCTTTTTGTTTCTAAGCGCTAGAAAAGTAATAATTCTTTTAAAATTCATATCTCCGGTTCCCCTGAACCGATTTTAATCGTTTTTGTGTCATTTTAAAGATAAAAATATAAACTATTTTTATAAATTGGTTTTGGATTTTTAAACTGTTTCCTGTGTTTTATTTAATTACTGTTTTGTGATATTTGAATGCTTTATACTTTGTCTCCTAAGTTAAGCCTTGACGCTCGTTGCCAAGCTACCAAGGGTTGAGCTGGGATTAATTTACTGAGACCTAACTGTACCTATGTGGAGGTTAGTGGCTTGTTGCTAGGTGTAGGTACCTACCTGTCCTACCAATAACCCATTTTCCAACAAGAATTATTAGGATTTGAGGGTATATATTTTATACACATGCATTTGTGTGTGTGTATTTATAGAAAAACATTTACTTCTTCATAGAGGGGCTTCCAGAAACAAACAGAAACATTGCCACTCTACAAGTAGGGTTATACACAGACATCTATTTGTGAGTTATTGATGTAAGGGCTACAAAGTTCATTGCATGTAGAACTCTGGAAAGAGCACGAGTGCACACAGGTGAAATAAAGTGCAGGCAAAGCATATCTATATGTATTTATCAATTTGAGATTGAAACACAAACATTTAGTTGTTTAAATTGCTTCTCAGAGTAATAACGATATTGCGCAAAGGTGAAATGTATTGTTTGGGATTGAAAAACACAACTGTAATGTTTATGAATGCTTTGTCATGGCTGTAATCAGGAAGAGTAATAGTATTTCTTCTGTATTATCTCAAGGGGGAGGATATATAGAGCACTAAAATGAATTCCACATTATTTTAGATACAGATTGAGAAAGGCTGTTGTTCAGCCGAAACGTGTCTCTGTCCTGTTCGAAGTTGCCTGGTGCAATAAATGAGTTGATTTTCTTCTGTCTCCGAGTGCAGGTGCTCTTTTGATTTATATATATATATATATATATATATATATATATATATATATATATATATATATATATATATATATATACACACACATACTTACTGCATATGTCACATTTCTACAATCTGCAGATTATGCAGTAGGTGGTAGATTTATGTTGCATATGCAACCTAATTTGCCTCTTTATTCTGCATCATTTAGTCAACCCTATTGCATAACTGAAGAATGTTTTGCGTTACCAACATAAAAATTATGCTGTGATATTGGGTATGTGATAAGGTGAAGTAACACTGTGGCCCTCATTCTGACCTCGGCGGTAAAAGGTGCCTACCGCCGGTCAGAAATCCTCCATAATCCCGCCGCGGTCGCGGAAACCCGCCACGGTCATTCTGACCCGCAGAAGGCAAACCTCCGAAAATCCGACCGCCACAACAGACCGCCAGACCAGCGGTCGGCGGAAAGGTGGAGGTGACCAAACCTCCACCGCCACGCCAACAGAAATACGCCCATCCCATTACGACCCACGAATCCACGCGGCGGTCATTCAAACGCGGTATTCCATTGGCGGGACACACCGGCGCGGTCAGAATACACACCAACGAACAAAACTCACCCACATTGGACGATTTGAATCCCACACACCTGATACACATACACACACCACTCCCACACACACAATACAATATAAAACACCCACCCACATCACCCACAAACCCCTACGCTTACAAAATCGTAAAGAAGGCAAGAGCGAGACACCAGCATCCAAAACATAACAGCCACAGCCACTCAACACCATCACCCACACACTATCCACACACAAAACAACACACACCACCACACTCAACTCACTTAAATACACATACTCCACCCCACACATCATACACACCACCCCATGGCACCCCAAAGACAACCCCGCTTCACAGACGAAGAACTCAGGGTTATGGTGGAGGAAATCGTTCGTGTAGAGCCCCAGCTGTTCGGCACACAGGTCCAATACACCAGCATTGCCCGGAGGACGGAGCTATGGCAGAGGATTGTCGACAGGGTGAACGCAGTGGGACAGCACCCCAGAAATCGGGAAGACATCAGGAAGCGATGGAACGACCTACGGGGGAAGGTGCGTTCCATGGTATCCAGGCACAACATCGCCGTGCAGAAGACTGGCGGAGGACCCCCACCTCAACCCCCACAATTCACATCATGGGAGGAGGAAGTCTTGAACATCCTGCATCCTGACGGCCTCGCAGGAGTCGGCGGAGGAATGGATACTGGTAAGTTGAAGCTTCAATACTGCTTCCCCCCCACCTGCATGCCAAATCAGACCCCAACCCTCACCCCCATCCTCGAACCCCACCCTCACCCCCACCCTCACCCCCACCCTCACCCCCACCCTCACCCCCACCACCATCCTCACCCCCACCACCATCCTCACCCCCACCCCCACCACACCTATTCCCCGCCAATGTCTCACCATCACAACCCACTCATCCCAAAACCTAGGCCTGCATGCGTCCACTAAGCATGGACACCCATCACCAAAGCATGCCCAATGCATATACACATCCCCCCCACAAGCCACCCTCACCAAAGCCCCCACACACGAATGCCAGCACTTGGGGACACGAGAACCCACAGATACACCCATATGCGACACATTGAAACTATAACCATACCTCTATACCCCTGCAGGACCCGACCGTCAACACACCGCGGCGGAGGGGCCAGAATTATCCACACCCCCCACCCAAGAAGCCGTCAGCGATGACAGCAGCTCTGTCGATCTGGACACCGATGACCAGCCCGGACCATCGGGGACCTCTGGACAGTCGGTTCCCCTCACACAGGCACAGGCCACTATAGACCCTAACCCCTCTGGGAACACCAGCACAGCTCCCACCCAGCGGGCCCATGCCTCTGTCTCCAGGGCGCGTCAATCTGCGGTGTGTCTACCACTACAGGGCACCCAGGATAACCCACCACCCCAACAACAACAGGGACCTGGGGGCAGTGGTAGTGGGCACACCGGCCAGGGGGCAGAGGCCCAGGGAAACAGGGCAACTCGGCGGGCAGCTGTGCGACAGGGGGGGGGAGGAGAGGCCCAGGGAACCCACTCTCCACGAGGTCCTCACCACCATCATGGGAGCATACAACCGCTCCCAGGAGACGATGGCGACGGTACTGGCCCGGTTCCAGGAGATCCAGGTGCTGCAGGAGGAACACTATCGGGGGTACAGGGAGGACATCCGAGCCATCAACACCACCCTGGTTACCATGGTAGGGCTGCTGCAGGACCTCGTAAACAGCAGGGCGGACACTGAACAACACCCAAGGGCCCCTGCCACTAGCCGGGACCAAGAACAGCCATCCACCTCCGCCGGCGCTAGTGGACAGGAGGCCCCCGCACAGCAGCAGCCCACCAGACCCCCACCTCCTGCAGGAGAAGAACCACCCCGCAAGAGGGCCCTGAGATCTCGCAAGACAGAGTAGGATGTCAAGACCCCCGCCAGCAATGGATACCACCTGATGTCATCCCACTGTCCCACATTGTCACCCTGTCCATCCTCGAACTGCCCATGCTCCATCTCTCCACAGGCCTCTGGACAATGCACCTGTGTGACTGTTACTCTGGACTCTGCCATGGACATTCCTTCACCATAGCCCCCACCCACTTGAAACCACCCATCCCATTTTGAGCACTTCAATAAACACCTATTTTGCACCAAAATATCAGGAGTCTGGCTGTGATTTCAATAGATTGTAATTGACATGACAGTGCAAATATGTCCTTGTACATGGTGAAGTCAACAAACAGCTGCCACAAAGCTGTAGTCCATGGGGAAACGAAGCACAGGACTCGTAGTGGGGACCCCAGATCTGAAATAGGGAGGGAAAAGCCAAAACTCAGTCATCATACACTGGGGCAAATAGACAGGCAGCAGAGATGCTGGAGAGTAGTTAACTTTTACTAAATTATCTTTGAAATGTTACCTGTGTCCTATTGGAAGTACTGTTCAATGATTCTGTCCCTGTTGTCTGTTTCAGCCCCGTCGTCTTCCTCCTCGTCACTCTCCTCAGGTTCCACCGCTGCCACAACACCACCGTCTCGACCATCCTCCTGCAGGAAAGGCACCTGGCGGCGCAAAGCCAGGTTGTGAAGCATGCAGCAGGCCACGATGATGTGACACACCTTCTTAGGTGAGTACATTAGGGATCCACCGGTCATATGCAGGCAGCGAAACCTGGCCTTTAGGAGGCCAAAGGTGCGTTCGATCACCCTCCTAGTACGCCCATGGGCCTCATTGTACCGTTCCTCTGCCCTGGTCCGGGGATTCCTTACTGGGGTCAGTAGCCACGACAGGTTGGGGTACCCAGAGTCCCCCACTAGCCATACACGGTGTCTCTGTAGCTGTTCCATCACGTAAGGGATGCTGCTATTCCTGAGGATGTAGGCGTCATGCACTGACCCTGGGAATTTGGCATTTACATGCGAGATGTACTGGTCAGCCAAACACACCACCTGGATGTTCATTGAATGGTAACTTTTTCTGTTCCTGTACACCTGCTCCCTGTCTCTTGGGGGAACCAAAGCCACATGGGTCCCATCAATGGCACCAATTACGTTGGGAATATGTCCAAGGGCGTAGAAATCACCCTTCACTGTAGCCAGTTCGCCCACCTCAGGGAAAATGATGTAGTTCCTCACGGATTTCATCAGGGCAGACAACACTCTGGATAACACCTTTGAAAACATGGGCTGAGACATCCCAGAAGCAATTCCCACGGTTGTCTGAAATGACCCACTTGCCAAGAAATGGAGTACTGACATGACCTGCACCAGAGGGGGAATCCCTGTGGGTTGGCGGATGGGGGACATCAGGTCGGGCTCCAGCCGGGCACACAGTTCATGGATAGTGGCACGGTTAAGACGGTAGGTCAGGATAATGTGGCGTTCTTCCATTGTCGACAGGTCCACCAGCGGTCGGTACACGGGAGGATTCATCCGTCTCCTCGCCCAACCCAGCGGACGGTGCCTAGGAAGGACAACATGGAGCACACAGTCAGGCAACCCACAGGTACGTACTCACAGCTAGCACAGTATACGATTCTCTATGCAGTGAATGGCGTGTATGAGTGGCTATGCAAGGCCTAGGCCTGTGTGACGCAGTTGAAATTGAGCCATGTGGGCCCTGGAAATGGCGGCTGCCTGACCTGTGAAGTGTGACAATGGGATGTGAGGTCAATGCGCTGGCGTGGCACACCGCGGCGGGCGGCGGGCCAAGACCGCGGCGCGAAGCCGCATTGGTTAACATTGAAGCCTATGGGTTTCAGGAGCCAATGGCGAAGGGCGCCGGCGGTGGCGGGACACACCGCCGCGGTACGCACCGCCGCGGACGTGACCGCCATTTTCTATCTACTTATCCACTTGCGACTTGAACTTTCACAGGAGAGGACCTATACTGCAAGTGTTGCTGTGACCTCGGTCTGGAAGGGACAATGGCTGCTGCGACTGGGGAAAGGGCCCCTGCCTTCACTGGAGAGGAGTTGGAGAAACTTGTGGATGGGGTCCTCCCCCAGTATGCGCTACTCTACGGTCCTCCAGACCAACAAGTGAGTTTAATTCTATCTGGATTTGGGGCCACTGGCTGGCTTGGGGGCCTGGCGGGGATGGGGGGCATGTTGGGCCTGGCGGGGGGCCTGGCGGGGGGCCTGGCGGGGATGGGGTGCATGTTGGGGCTGGCGGGGGGCCTGGCGGGGATGGGGTGCATGGTGGGGCCTGGCGGGGGGCCTGGCGGGGATGGGGGGCATGTTGGGGCTAGCGGGGGGCCTGGCGGGGGGCCTGGCGGGGATGGGGGGCATGTTGGGGCTGGCGGGGGGCCTGGCGGGGATGGGGGGCATGTTGGGGCTGGCGGGGGGCAGGGCGGGGGGCCTGGCGGGGGGCCTGGCGGGGATGGGGTGCATGTTGGGGCTGGCGGGGGGCCTGGCGGGGATGGGGTGCATGGTGGGGCCTGGCGGGGGGCCTGGCGGGGATGGGGGGCATGTTGGGGCTGGCGGGGGGCCTGGCGGGGGGCCTGGCGGGGATGGGGGGCATGTTGGGGCTGGCGGGGGGGCCTGGCGGGGATGGGGGGCATGTTGGGCCTGGCGGGGGGCCTGGCGGGGATGGGGGGCATGTTGGGCATGGCGGGGGGCCTGGCGGGGGGCCTGGCGGGGATGGGGGGCATGTTGGGCATGGCGGGGGGCCTGGCGGGGATGGGGGGCATGTTGGGCATGGCGGGTGGCCTGGCGGGGGGGCCTGGCGGGGATGGGGGGCATGTTGGGCATGGCGGGGGGCCTGGCGGGGATGGGGGGCATGTTGGGCATGGCGGGGGGCCTGGCGGGGATGGGGGGCATGTTGGGCATGGCGGGTGGCCTGGCGGGGGGCCTGGCGGGGGGCCTGGCGGGGATGGGGGGCATGTTGGGCATGGCGGGGGGCCTGGCGGGGATGGGGGGCATGTTGGGGCTGGCGGGGGGCCTGGCGGGGGGCCTGGCGGGGATGGGGGGCATGTTGGGGCTGGCGGGGGGCCTGGTGGGGATGGGGGGCATGTTGGGCCTGGCGGGGGGCCTGGCGGGGATGGGGGGCATGTTGGGCATGGCGGGGGGCCTGGCGGGGGGCCTGGCGGGGATGGGGGGCATGTTGGGCATGGCGGGGGGCCTGGCGGGGATGGGGGGCATGTTGAGCATGGCGGGTGGCCTGGCGGGGGGCCTGGCGGGGATGGGGGGCATGTTGGGCATGGCGGGGTGCCTGGCGGGGATGGGGGGCATGTTGGGCATGGCGGGGGGCCTGGCGGGGATGGGGGGCATGTTGGGCATGGCGGGTGGCCTGGCGGGGGGCCTGGCGGGGATGGGGGGCATGTTGGGCATGGCGGGGGGCCTGGCGGGGATGGGGGGCATGTTGGGCATGGCGGGGGGGCCTGGCGGGGGGCCTGGCGGGGATGGGGGGCATGTTGGGCCTGGCGGGGGGCCTGGCGGGGATGGGGGGCATGTTGGGCATGGCGGGGGGCCTGGCGGGGGGCCTGGCGGGGGGCCTGGCGGGGATGGGGGGCATGTTGGGCATGGCGGGGGGCCTGGCGGGGATGGGGGGCATGTTGGGCCTGGCGGGGGGCCTGGCGGGGATGGGGGGCGTTGGGCCACTGGAAAGGAAAATGCTGAGTAACTTGAACGTGGTATTTCTCCCTCCCTGTACGTGTCACATAGGTCCGCGCCCATGAGAAGATCGGGATTTGGCGTGCCATCGCCAAGGAAGTCCGGGCCCTGGGGGTCCACCATCGACGGGGCACCCACTGCCGCAAGAGGTGGGAGGACATCCGCCGCGGGACCAAGAAGACCGCCGAGTCTCTGCTGGGGATGGCCTCCCAACGTAGGCGGGGTGCCTGCCGTCAACTGAGCCCCCTGATGTTCCGGATCCTGGCGGTGGCCTACCCTGATTTGGATGGGCGCGTGAGGGCAGCACAGCAGACACAAGGGGGTGAGTACAAGCATCATCTACTCTGTTGTCGTGCAGTGGAGGTGTCTGGGTGGGGGAGGAGGGCTGTGGGTCCCCCTAGGCCAGGGCGATATCTGTAGGCTGGGCACCCCCGTAAGCCCCTGTGTCCCCAGCCACCACCCTCAGTAGTGTGTCAGTACAGCCATCCCTGGGCCGTGTCATCCATGGGTGCAGTTGACAACTCTAGGCGTGTAGGGCATGTTCCACGGAATGCGTAGCGGACCCCAAGTGCGCAACTTAGTGCAGGGGGCATCTGTGTCTGTCATGTCCGCTAACTGTACCGGAGATCCATGTACTCAATATCCCTTTATTTCTCTCTCCCCCCCCCTTTTTGTTTGTCTTTCTGTGCTTGTGTGCATCAGCATCATCAGGCGGAGGAGAAGTGGCATCGGGGCAGGAGGGAGCTGCATCTCACATGGCCCAGGAGGGCCATGCCACAGAGTCAGACTGGACCAGTGAGACGGAGGGCGAGGGGAGCTCCACGACGGGGACGACTGGAGCCTGCAGCGACACGGACACGTCCTCGGAAGGGGGCTCCCTTGCGGGGGTGGCACCATCCGTGCCCCCCGCCATTACAGGTACAGCCGCCACCCAGCGCACCATCTCCGCCTTCCCAGCAGCCCCTCCGCGTTCGCCCCGTGCCCGCTCTGCCAGGAAGCCGGGCATCTCCTTCGCCCCAGGCACCTCAGGCCCTGCCCCTGTTACCCCCGCTGCCCTCAGTGAGGAGGTCATTGACCTCCTCCGAACGCTCATTGTTGGGCAGACTACCCTTTTGAATGCCATCCAGGGGGTGGAGAGGGAGGTTCATCGCAGCAATGCGTACCTGGAGGGCATTCATTCGGGTCAGGCTGCCCATCAGCGATCGTTCCAGGCTCTGGCCTCAGCACTGACGGCAGCCATTGTCCCTGTCTCCTGCCTGCCTCTACTAACTCCCTCCTCCCAGTCTCCTGTTCCTCTGCCTGTCCCACCCACACCATCAGACCAGCCTGCACACACCTCAACACCCAAGAGAAGCTCATCCAAACATAAGCACCACAGATCACGCAGACATTCACAGACGCAACATTCCGATGCAGACATGCCAACAGTCACTACCACCTCTGTGACCCCCACCTCCTCGTCTCCCTCCTCCCTCCCTGTGACGTCTACACTCACACCTCCATTCACCTCACCATCAGCCAGTGTTTCCATCACCAGCACACCCTCCACTCCAGTCCGCACACGTGCAGTCACCACCCCCACTGCCATTTACACGTCCCCTGTGTCCTCTCCCACTGTGTCTGTCACCCCCTCTTCCACACCACACAAACGCAGCCACCCACCCACCCAACAGCCATCCACCTCACGACAGCCTATCCCTCCTGCACCTGCACCCAAAGACAGCAAACGTGACTCACCTACAACCACATCCTCTCCCTCCACTCCCATTCCCACTGTACCTACCACTCTCCATTGTCCCAAGAAGCTCTTCCTCGCCACTACTAACTTCTTTCCTGACCCTGAGCCCCCCCTCCTTCTCGTCGGGGTAAGAAGAGCACCTCAGCCACCACCAGCCCTGCAGCCCCCTTGACAAGGGTGCAGGGGTATTGGAGCCCGCCAGCCCGCATGTCTGGATCTTCGCCCAGCAGCAAGGGGACAGCCAGCCCACCCCCTGGGAAGAGGAGCAGAAGGCGGAAGGGGCGCCGCAGGAGCCCGCCTTCTACATCCCCCCCGGACACCACCCAGAGACAGTCACCTGCCACAGCTCCAAAGGGAGGAAAGGGCCACAGGCCGACGACTAAGGAGGGCAAGGGCAGCAAGTTGGAGAGGTCAGGCAGCAGGCCTGCTGCCCAGGAGGAGCCCACAACCCCCATAGCCGCTGCCCCGGGAGGAACCGGCACAGCTGCCCCGGGAGAGCCCACCACCCCCATAGCCGCTGCCCAGGGAGGACCCAGCCCAGCTGGCCAGGAGGGCCCCACCACCCACAGCCCAGGTGGGCAGTGAAGGAGCACCATCCCCGCTGCCCAGGAGGGCACCACCAGGCATTTAGCAGTTGGCCATAGACCGTCCGCCGTCTCAAGAACCGCTGAACTGGGCCCTTCAAGGCAAGAACCGCTGAACTGGGCCCCGCCGTCTCAAGAACCGCTGAACTGGGCCCTCCAAGGCAAGAACCGCTGAACTGGGCCCCGCCGTCTCAAGAACTGCTGAACTGGGCCCTTCAAGGCAAGAACCGCTGAACTGGGCCCTTCAAGGCAAGAACCGCTGAACTGGGCCCTTCAAGGCAAGAACCGCTGAACTGGGCCCTTCAAGGCAAGAACCGCTGAACTGGGCCCCGCCGTCTCAAGAACCGCTGAACTGGGCCCTTCAAGGCAAGAACCGCTGAACTGGGCCCCGCCGTCTCAAGAACCGCTGAACTGGGCCCTTCAAGGCAAGAACCGCTGAACTTGGCCCTTCAAGGCAAGAACCGCTGAACTGGGCCCCGCCGTCTCAAGAACCGCTGAACTGGGCCCTTCAAGGCAAGAACCGCTGAACTGGGCCCCGCCGTCTCAAGAACCGCTGAACTGGGCCCTTCAAGGCAAGAACCGCTGAACTGGGCCCCTCCGTCTCAAGAACCGCTGAACTGGGCCCTTCAAGGCAAGAACCGCTGAACTGGGCCCTTCAAGGCAAGAACCGCTGAACTGGGCCCCGCCGTCTCAAGAACCGCTGAACTGGGCCCTTCAAGGCAAGAACCGCTGAACTGGGCCCTTCAAGGCAAGAACCGCTGAACTGGGCCCTTCAAGGCAAGAACCGCTGAACTGGGCCCCGCCGTCTCAAGAACCGCTGAACTGGGCCCTTCAAGGCAAGAACCGCTGAACTGGGCCCCGCCGTCTCAAGAACCGCTGAACTGGGCCCTTCAAGGCAAGAACCGCTGAACTGGGCCCTTCAAGGCAAGAACCGCTGAACTGGGCCCTTCAAGGCAAGAACCGCTGAACTGGGCCCTTCAAGGCAAGAACCGCTGAACTGGGCCCCGCCGTCTCAAGAACCGCTGAACTGGGCCCTTCAAGGCAAGAACCGCTGAACTGGGCCCCGCCGTCTCAAGAACCGCTGAACTGGGCCCTTCAAGGCAAGAACCGCTGAACTGGGCCCTTCAAGGCAAGAACCGCTGAACTGGGCCCCGCCGTCTCAAGAACCGCTGAACTGGGCCCTTCAAGGCAAGAACCGCTGAACTTGGCCCTTCAAGGCAAGAACCGCTGAACTGGGCCCCGCCGTCTCAAGAACCGCTGAACTGGGCCCTTCAAGGCAAGAACCGCTGAACTGGGCCCCGCCGTCTCAAGAACCGCTGAACTGGGCCCTTCAAGGCAAGAACCGCTGAACTGGGCCCCGCCGTCTCAAGAACCGCTGAACTGGGCCCTTCAAGGCAAGAACCGCTGAACTGGGCCCTTCAAGGCAAGAACCGCTGAACTGGGCCCCGCCGTCTCAAGAACCGCTGAACTGGGCCCTTCAAGGCAAGAACCGCTGAACTGGGCCCTTCAAGGCAAGAACCGCTGAACTGGGCCCCGCCGTCTCAAGAACCGCTGAACTGGGCCCTTCAAGGCAAGAACCGCTGAACTGGGCCCCGCCGTCTCAAGAACCGCTGAACTGGGCCCTTCAAGGCAAGAACCGCTGAACTGGGCCCTTCAAGGCAAGAACCGCTGAACTGGGCCCTTCAAGGCAAGAACCGCTGAACTGGGCCCTTCAAGGCAAGAACCGCTGAACTGGGCCCCGCCGTCTCAAGAACCGCTGAACTGGGCCCTTCAAGGCAAGAACCGCTGAACTGGGCCCCGCCGTCTCAAGAACCGCTGAACTGGGCCCTTCAAGGCAAGAACCGCTGAACTGGGCCCCGCCGTCTCAAGAACCGCTGAACTGGGCCCTTCAAGGCAAGAACCGCTGGCCCTTTGGCAGACGTGGCAGGGCAGGATCTATCTCGGGCAGGGCTGCAGGATGTCCTCTGGCCAACTTGCCTCCTCCAGTGGCAGTGGGGTCTGTTATGGACTGTTTGGACTGTGGCTTTGCTCTCCCCAGGATGGCCCAGTGGGCAGGCCACCCACTGTATGGACTGTATGGACTGTGGCTTTGCTCTCCCCAGGATGGCCCAGTGGGCAGGCCACCCACTGTATGGACTGTATGGACTGTGGCTTTGCTCTCCCCAGGATGGCCCAGTGGGCAGGCCACCCACTGTATGGACTGTTTGGACTGTGGCTTTGCTCTCCCCAGGATGGCCCAGTGGGCAGGCCACCCACTGTATGGACTGTATGGACTGTGGCTTTGCTCTCCCCAGGATGGCCCAGTGGGCAGGCCACCCACTGTATGGACTGTTTGGACTGTGGCTTTGCTCTCCCCAGGATGGCCCAGTGGGCAGGCCACCCACTGTATGGACTGTATGGACTGTGGCTTTGCTCTCCCCAGGATGGCCCAGTGGGCAGGCCACCCACTGTATGGACTGTTTGGACTGTGGCTTTGCTCTCCCCAGGATGGCCCAGTGGTCATGGAGTCCCCTCGTGGATCTGGCGTCGTGTACTCAAGTGGCTGAGGTGCCCCCCCTTCCCTTCCCCCTGAGGTGCCTGTCCTATTTTCTTTCTGATGCCCCTGCAGTGTTCTCTCCGTGGAGTTCTTGTCGTGGGACTGGGCCTTGCCCCTTTGCACAGGACCCCTGTGATCCACGGACAGTGGTTGGACTACATTTAGTAGCTGTATATATTTTGTACATAGTTTATTTATTTATTGGGATTAATGGCGTACATATTTCAATATATCTGCCCGTTTCTGATCTCTTCTTTTGGTCTTTGCATTATTTCGGAGGGGGGTGGTTTGTGGGTTGTGACAGTGATCTGTGGGAATGCATTGATGTGTGTGTTGTAGTGGGTGTGGGTGGGTGGGTGTGTGCCGGTAATCTTTTCCCTCCCCTGTGTCGTAGGTGCAGTACTCACCGATGTCTTCCGCGCCGCCGGGCGTGCTCCTGGTATATGAGGAGGAATAGGAGTGCGGGGATGACCTGTAACTCTGGTTCCATACTGCCGGAATCTCGCGTGGAGTGCGTAGAGGTGAGCTTTTTCCCGTTCGTAGTCTGTTTCCGCCGTGTTCTTATCGGCGGTGCTCCCGCCCCGGAAAAGGTGGCAGATTGGTGGGTCGTAATAGGGTGGGCGGTACTTTGTCTGCCGCCGGGCTGTTGGCGGGAACCGCCGCGCTGTTTGTTTGTACCGCTGTGGCGGTCGGAGTGTTAAGTTGGCGGGCTGTGTTGGCGGTTCCCGCCAGGGTCAGAATGCCATTTTTAATACCGCCGGTCTGTTCGCGGTCCGACCGCCGCCTCTCCGCCGACCGCCAAGGTCAGAATGAGGGCCTGTGTCTTTTTTGTCCTTTTTAGTTTTCTTGGGGTAACCTGCAAATTCAGGAAAGAAGATAAGGTAAGGTGACTTTGCCTTTATTTACTGTTGCACACATCTTACAGGCACACACCCACCCAGTGTTTTAGAACAACAATTCTGCCTTCTGCATAAGACAGTACATCAGAATAACGGTTTTATCCAGTAGCAGAGATCACGTGTCAGTGGATGAATGCTGCCCATGCCCTAACTTAGGTTATGGAGGACATCTAAGAGGCAGGATCAGATACTGAGACAGCAGATACTGAGACAGGGTCTGAGAGACAGGAAAATGGAGCAGTATTTGGAAGCGATTTTTCAGTTGGCGGAGTCCCATTCAAAGACTTATCTTCCAGCAATTCTGAGTGGGCCTGGGCGAAAAACTCTGCTCCACTGGCGAAGTTGTGGAATTTGGCAACTCCACGTTCTGTGGAGAATGTGGAGTTACCGATAGACTCGGCACTCCACAACGTAGTGGAGTTTTTTTCTGTGTTTCACCCCGTGATGCATGCTTTATGTTATTTTCCACGTGCAAGATGTGAGACGAAAGACTTCTGCTCTCTCGCGATCACAAACAAGATTTTTACCCGCTCACGAGAGTTAGCGCAGCCCAAGCAAAATACGGCACGTCTTTTTTGACATAGGCGAGCACAAGTGAGCGCGATCGACTGCTGCTTCAACCTGGCGAAGCTGAAGCAACTAAAATCTACAACTTCGAATAAAAAAATCTTCTCTAATTGACCGTTCTAGTTGATATTGTTGTGGTAGGAGTACTTTTTTTTTTTTTTTTTTACAACAAGAAGTGCCTCAGAGACTCCAACTTCCTGTTCCTGCCCAGCAGGCTCCCCCCACTGCTTTGTCCATCTCCTGGTCACTTTTCACTTGGACTTCAAGCTAGAAGGATCACTTTTTTGTCTCCTGGATATGTCATTGGATTTAAGGACTGTTGCATTTGAGTTTTCACAAGTAAGTTAAAAAACACTTGTATAAGGGTGTTATACAGCTTGTGTGTTTGAGAGGGGGCATGCACCAGGATTTATCTGTACTTTCATTCGATTTTTTAAATGTATTTTGGTGGGTGGCCTGCATTTGTGGCCTAGTTATATTTTTACTTGAAATTTTTGTTTTACAAAGGAAAAATGTTTAACAGTTCACTACAAATTCTCTGTGTTTTGTTTTGTAAATTTGCAATATTCATTAAATTAAATGTTAAAGTTATGTGGCGTAGCCTGTTTATGTAATAGTCCTTCCAGCCCTACGCTCAGTACTACCCATGAGTGCATGATGAAAAAACAACTGTTTGTGGTGTCTGTGGAACTAAAACACCATAGATGGCATTGGATTAAAGATAACAAAATGTTTTTTGGTGGTATTTCAAATTGTTTTCTGCAAGCCGGGTATGGGGGAGGGGTGATAGTACTTGATGCCTTTGTATGATGTGTGGTGTTGTTGTAACATTTTTTAGCCCCTTTAATTTTAGTTTTTGGAATTTCTAATTCTGACAGTGCTGTTTTTTCTCCTCTACCAATGCCTGCTTTGACTGGCGAGTGCGTGAGAGTGTTTGTCAGAGGCCACCATTTGTCTTTGTTCCCCATGCCATGTGGCCAGGGGCCCTTTTTGTATAGTTAAAATTATAGTCCTATAACTATATGTGTTTTTTGTTTTCTATTCATCCTGCTTGCTGTTAGATGTGGTTGGTGGCCATTTTGTTTAGGCAGCCAGTAGTCCTGCTTGTGTTCTTCTTTGTTGTGTTGGCAATGCCTCCTTGCTGGTTGTTGGTTGACCATGTGGGTGGCTACCATTTGGTGTAGGCAGCCAGGGTGCTTTAGGCCTGCATGTGTTCTTCTTTGTTGTGGTGGCCATGCCTCCTTGCTGGTTGTTGTTTGACCATGTGGCTGGTGGCCATTTTGTGTAGGTAGCCAGTGTGCTTTTAGGCCTGCATTTGTTCTTTTTGCTGGGGTGGACAGGTCTCCTTGCTGGATGTCAGCTTGTGTAAGCACCAGTGTGCTTTAGGGCTACATGTGTTCTTCTTTGTTGTGGTGGCCATGCTTCATTGCTGGTTATTGCTTGACAATGCGGCTGGGGGCCATTTTGTGTAAGCAGCCAGTGTGCTTTAGAGCTGGATGTGTTCTTCTTCTTAGTTGTGGTGGCAATGCCTTCTTGCTGGTTGTTGTTTGACCATGTGGCTGGCAGCAGTTTTGTGCATGCAGCCAGTGTGCTTTAGGGTTGCATGTGTTCTTTTTTGTTGTGGTGGTCATGCCTCCTTGGTGGTTGTTGTTTGACCATGTGGCTGGCCTTTTCATTTGTTTATTCGGGCGTAGTAGGTCAATGCTTCTTACTAAGTTTACTGTATGAGCACTTTTTTATATTTTATTATATACTTTTTTTGCATTTTTCATCTCCACCACTTCTTGCCTCCCGAATCCCTTTGGTTTTTCATGCTAGTCCCTGTCCCCTAGTACATCAGCAATTGCAAGCTATTTTAAACATTTGTTATCCTTTTCTTCTCATTTCTATCACAACCTTTATTTTATTCAATTTTATAATATCAGTCTAATAATAATATTATTTTTGGGAAAAAATGTCTTGCTTTTTTATTTTATTTTTATTTGATTTTTTTGTTTTTTTTCCTATTTTTTCCATTAGCCCCATGTCTGCCTAGGAGTGCAGTCGCACTACATTACATAACGTTATATTATTCAAGGATTATTATTATTGCATTTGTCACCAGCACCTCCTTGAGTGTCACATGCCAACTTGATGCTGACAGTTGAAGCTAACAGCTACATTCTGTATGTTGTTGTTGTTCTTCTTTCTTATCCTTCATGACTGTACATGATAATGAAATTTAATGTTGGTGTGTTGTTTTTAGGAATGGATACACTTTATTTCATAATTATTTATATGTTTATTTATGTAACCATTCTATGATATTCCACCCACATGAGTCTTAGCACTCATATAGGTTCCACAACATAATAAAGAGTTGAACAAAGCCCAACCACCCAGCGGCACGTTTGTACAATGGAAAGCTGGCTAAACTGTTAACGTTGGACCTCCTTCCTTTTTCTTTTGTGCAAGGAGTGGGTTTTCTAGAATTTGTGGCAGCTATCTGCCCGAAATGGAAGGTTCTCAGCCAGCCATATTTTGCCAGAGCTGCTGTTCCAGCTCTACATCACGATATGCTGGAATTGATTGGACAAGCTTTGCAGCAGAGTGAAGTACAAACAATCCACCTGACGACAGACATGTGGACCAGTTGCTAAGCCAGTGATTACATGTGCATCACTGCACACTGGATCTCTTTTGCAGGGGTTAGTGAAAGGATATCTGCAGGTGTTGACTCAGCTGAAATTTTAATGGTGCTAGGAAGCGTGCAACAGTAGCTATGTTCGCCATGGAGAAATCCCATATAGCTGCAAACAACTTGGATGACTTTAACAACAAGGTCTTTCAATGGCTGTGCCCCAGTGTGCTTAACGTTGAATTGGTTGCCACAGACAATGGAAGTAATATAGTTAAGGACATGTCAGATGGTGGCTATTTTAGAGTCCTGTGTTTGGCGCACTGCATAAACATCATTGTACAGGACTTCCCCAAAAACGAACCTTGAGTCAATAACTTACTGTTCACATGCAGAAAAATTAGGACTAATTTTGGCCATCCTTTTAAAGCCTGCAAGCTGTTGAAGATTATCCAGCGTGATAACAGAATGCCAGCTAAAGCCCTCAATCAGGAGGTGCCAACACTTTGGAATTCTACTTATTACATGTCACAACATCTGGTTGAGCAGCACAGACTGATCAATGAATATATCATGCAAAGAGGAGATGCAGCTGTGAAAGTCATGATCACTGAGATGGACCAATGGGGTCTGGTCAAATGCCTGACAGCAATGCTGCTTCGTTTTGAAATTTTCACATGGAAAGTCAGCAAGGAAATCTGTCCCATGAGTCAAGCTATCCCATTGGGGTATATACTGTAGAAACAGCTAAAGGAGATGTCTGAATCAGATGCAGGTGTGGATGAAAAGCAGATGCGCAGGAGTTGGTGGAGAGCTTAATCCTTCCCTTATCCATTAATACAAGCCTTTAAAGAGACCTTGTATCATCCAAAACTTACATCTGTGCCACAATTCCTGAACCACTATACAAATAATTACTGGCCACTTTCATTCCCTTTTCAGATGGGGATGTTTCAACCTACAAAGCATGGATTGCTGAGTGAGCCAGAGACCTAGAAAAAGAATGGCTGAAAATTAGAGGCTCACTCACGGGCAGAAGTTCAGGGGTGCAGCCTACAACTTCCATAGAGTCTTCAGACAGTGCTGGTGGCTCACAACAGATAAACTCAACACCAGCAACAACAACAGGAACAGAAGTAGCAGTCCCAAAATTTGCATTTGATTGTTTTTTAAAGGCAGGGCTTAAGTCCACTGCAGAGATGAAGGCAAAAGAGCTTGAGCAAGGTGGAGCATCAAAGACTATTGAGCGGATGGTCCAGGTCTGCCTAGATGACCTAACAGAGGTCTTTCTGGATAGAAACCCATTGCTGTATTGGCATGGGAAGAGGCACCAATGAACAGCGCTCAGTAGGCTGGCAATAAAGTATCTGGCTTGCCCTATAGTCAGTTTGTTTGCTGAACGTGTGTTCAGTACAGCTGGTGCATTTGTTAAAGTGAGAAGAACCAGTCTCTCTTGCCCCAAAACATAGAGAGAATGACCATGATCAACATGAATCAGCACTTTATACCACCAAATTGCAGCATAAATGAAGTACATCAGGAGGTGGATGACAGTGATGATCGGTCAGACTCAGGTCATGGTAGTGCGTTAGCTGACCAACTTCTGGGTGAACCACCTGAGTTTGAGGATGAACTCTACTTCACTGACTAGACCTGGGCACCATAGAGCTTTCTACTTTCTACTATGAACAGGTTTGAGAAAAAAAATTAGCTAGCTGTGGGAGCCTTATTATTGTATATTGTTTGTTTATGTCTAAGTGACTAATAAACTGCAACTGTTTTAGGCACATGTATAGCCGAATTGTGGTTGGACCAATGTGAATTGAAGAAGCCCCCAAATCCCGCGAAATCACTTATCACTTCAAGGACAATGCCTGCCTCTATTCTTTGCCTATCCTTTCTTTTGTCCTCAAGAAGGACTGCCCCAAATATTTGATTTACAACTTACTGGCAAATGTGTGTTTCATTTCCTGAATCGAAGAGGATCAGCAATGTGCCACTATGCTTGATTGGAACAGGTAAGTAATGCTATATATATGCCTCAATGATTGATATGAGGGATACTTGTTTCAATGTTGAGAATTGAGATGATTCGTGAGACTCATCATGTCTAGTGGTGGCAGCTAGTGAGAGTGGGTGTTTATATTGTTTAAATATATTACACTGGTTGTGTTTGTGTTGTGATCGATTTACAATGTTGGTGGAATAAAAATAATAATGGGGGATAATTTTTTCCTGATGGTGATATTTTTTCCCTTCCCCTTGCACAATTAGGGAAATTTGTTTGATGGAGTTTTTACACTGCTTTTTTTTCTGGTGCTCTGCTTTCTGATTCACATTTGTCAAAGAAGACCACATTTAGCTAGCAAACAAAATTCTAGTCCAGAAAAAAATACTCAATGTTTCTCTTGTTGTTAAGCACTTACAGGTAACTCTCTCTCAGTTGGATAGTGAGACTGTGACTCTCTAGAGCAATTGGTATGCAGTTGGACATAATAATCTTTGGTCAGAGCTTGGAGGATGATGGAAGGAATCAGAGCGTGATTTGACAGCTCAAACAACTGCCAGAAGAAGGAAGTTATCAACTTAATGGAAATCAACATGAGAGATGTGAGTCTAAGAGGCCTACACCAATGTGTGAACTGGTGGTGAGAGGTGTGTCAATTAGTTGATTTGGGAAATGCAATGCTGCTGTGTGTGTCTGCCGGCTGGTTCAACCTTGAACCTATGTGGTTGGGTGGGGCGCCTGCTATACGAAACTGGAGGACACAGACATGTGATGGATGATAATGTCACACTATGCAGTGCTCTAAGTTAAATGTTATGATGAGCATGACAGTTGGGAGTTTGATCATCCCTAAACATTTTGATACCTGTCTGTGATTGTTGGTGGATGATCACAGAGATCTTTGCTCTTGCTCTGCCACTTATGCCTCTTCTTGGTACACTACTCCTCATGAAGCTTTTTTTCCATTTCATCCTTCTTGATTCTACAATATCATGATGATAATCATTTCTGTTCTACAATCCACAGACCTTCTCTTCTCCTTCACATCGCCGCCGCCTGCAAGGAAGGTGGCTGACCGATGGGGGCCTGGCACTGCTGCTTACCCTGCTGTGCCATGGCCCATGGGACTTTGGGGGAGAGATAAGGAAGGCAGGATTAGCAAAAAGGAAGGGAAAAAAAGTAAAGCAAAAAAATGAAAAAGTTAGAAAGTTGCAAAAAACACAAAACAATACGAGAAAAGTTAATATATAAAAAGAGAAAGAGAAAAGGTAATATAAGAAAAAGAAACTAGGGGAAAATAGGTTTTATCATCAGAGGGATGGGAGAGATATAGAGGGATAGAAAAGTAGGCCCCAGCACCATAAGCAAAAAGCCAAGATGGCCTCGCCCATGCGAACCACATGGTGCTGTTCACGCAAGAATTCCAACATGAGGAAGTACTTTGGGTTGCCAGTGACATTAAACGTCATGCAAACGGGCACAGCAAGAAACTCCACCCGCTAGCGGAACTCGCATTAGCACAACAGAGTTTTTTCTGGACTCCGCATAGGAGTGGATAAGAATGACCAGGATCTTCAGCCATGCAATATGAGTCGTAAAACCTGCACTTGATACAAGAAACTGTTTACCCACCTGATTCAGATGGCAACATACAATGCCTATGTTCTTTATCGTCAGACAACCACAGGAAGACTCATGCCTTTCCTTGACTTTCAGTTGCCCGTCATTGAAACTCTCACTGCAACAGAAGCAGCAACGTCCACTTGATATGTTCTGCAGGATGTGGCAAGGCTGCAGGAACGACACTTTGCTGATCGCATTCCTGAAACACCTATAAAGGCTCGAACATGTTGTCAATTTAAAGTCTGCTCTAAGGTAGGAGAGACATGTTTAATGTCCCCAGTGGCCATCTTAGCCAGCTCTGTTTTTCTACTTGCTTTATGTAGTATCATACAAAACTGAAGCACTGGGAAATTGACGTAGGTGTAGCTGCCATTAGGTAAACCTTTCAATGGCTGTGCATGAATACCTACCTTGTATGGACCAGCCCGTCGCTATGGAAGCAGCTGCAGAATTGAGTTCCTCTACATGAGGAAATCATGGACTTCCTTATGGACTACTCAACACCTTTATCTGTAGTCAGAATGTGGTAGGTGTTCTGTTTGCCTACTGACAAGTGGATTATAGTCTCCAAACTGCACATAATGGTGGATGGAACATATGCCACATTGTCCCTGAGTACCTTGTGCGGCACAATGTTAAAGGCTGGACTATATTTTGAAGTGCTTGTTAGGGAACTTATGTATACAACACAAGGACCACTATGATTGCCCACGAGAACCATAGTAAGTGTAATAAGTCAAACAAATGTCCTGTGGGACTTATTCATTGACATTACTACTTGCTATGAAAGTGTGCAAACTCAATTAGTAACTTTTGTCATAACCAAAGCTATTGAAAAAGGGTACAGGACACAATATCTTGTTTGATGATTGTTTTCACATCTTCAGTATAAGGACAATATACACTTCCTTCGAATTAGTGCAGACAATGCAGTGCTCAGACAGTGAATAATTGTATCTACAACAACATACATCCGTGGGATCTGTTCATTGTCTTTGTCTACGTTGTTGCATAAACACTTGTTCACTGTCTGAGCACTGAGTCGTCTGCACATATTTTGATATATAAGATATTGGCCCTCATTCTGACCTCGGCGGTCTTTTCGCAAGACCGCCGAGTTACCGCCGCAGTGAAGACCGCCAACCGCGGCGGTATGCCGCTGTGCGCATTCCGACCGCTGGGAGCATTCCGCTGGGAAACCGCCGGCAGCCAGACTGGCGGTCGGCGGGAAAGTGGAGACTGGTCAACCTCCACCGCCACGCCAGCAGAACACCGCCCCCAGAATTACGACCCACATTTCTGTGTGGCGGTCTTCTGTTGGCGGTGTGCTGTCGGCGGTCACGTCCCTATGGCTCCCGTCGCCTCCCGGAGGACCAACGCACAAGGTAAGTTGATCGTCCGTGAGGGGAGGGGGTGGGGGGGGTGTTGTGTGATGTGTGCGTGCATGGGGGTGTGCAGATGTGCATGTTGGGGTGTGTGCATGTCGGGGTGCGTGTATGTGCATTTCGGGGTGGGGGTGGGGAGGGGGTTCGTACCACCTCTGGGGGGTGGCAGGGGGGTGGAGGGGGTGGGGGGAGGACTTGGGGGGGCAGTGGGGGGTGGGGGGGGACCCTATCAGTGCCAGGGAAGGAATTCCCAGGCCCCGATAGTGCCTACCGCCATGGTTCGCATGGCGGTTCCCGACCGCCAGAAACCGCGGCGGTAAGCAGGGTCATGATACGGGTGGCGGTCTTGGGGCGACCGCCAGGCCGGAGTGCGCAAACTCCAGCCCGTCGGTCATGACCGCCGTGGCGGTCGGAGTGGGGAAGTGGCGGTCGATCGCGGCAGTGACCGCCGCGGTCAGAATGCCATTTTTTGGACCGCCGGTCTGTTCGCGGTCCGACTGCCGCCTCTCCGCCGACCGCCAAGGTCAGAATGAGGGCCATTGTGTCCTGTACCCTTTTTCAATAACATTGGTACAAGTTACTAATTTAGCTTTTGCACTTTCAAAGCAAAAGTAGAAATGTCAGTGAATGAGTTCCATAGGACATTTGTTTGGCTTACTACTTTAGGGAACGTAGGCAGTATTGCCCAGCATGTTTGCCTTAGTTTCAATGGTAGATATGCTCACTCTGTTAGAGGAATGAGGCCTCGGAAGGCATACTCCAACACCCCCAACAGCATGCCTTAGTTCCCCCTTAGATTTGAGAAACCTTCCAGGTATCTTTGCTCAGCATAGGCAGCACCAGAGCATGGAGAATAGACTTCTCCTAATTGGCACCAACAGGATGGAATGGCCTGCCTCTACACAAATGCGCCATCTCTAAAATTAGTGTGTTCTGCACAAAGCTGAACACTTGGCTCTTCGACTAGGTTTCTCCAGGGATCACCCCGTCTCTTGCATTGTCAACAGGATACCCTCTCTGGTCACAGTACATTGTACAAAAAAAATCCTACCACTACAGAGAACTCTGCATCCAGCGCTACACATATCGGTAAAATGTTTCACTTGCTTGCTATGTTCATTCTCTGTCAGAACTTGTAATGTGTTCAGTTTGCTGTATGATAAGTACATTACAGTCACAACACTGCACATCACGGTGGATGAGACATATGCTACGTTCTCAAATACTGACCTTTGTGTCAAAAACTACCAATTTTCATAGTTTATGACATTCTCCATAGGAAACGTTGTCAGTATTCCCAAACATGTTTGCTGTAGTTTTAAAGGTAGATATGCTCAAGCAGTTCGAGGAATGATGCCTTGGAGGCATACTTGGACACCCCCAATTTGCATCCACAAACTGGAAGGAGCTGGATATTCCACAGTAAATGCTCTAAAAATGTATCTAAAACATGTCTTCCTGAGCCCCATGGCTATCATGGGAGCCATTAGTAAAGGTTCACTAGTCATGTGTTTGGTAATGTTCAGAATGAAGGTGGGTTCTTGACAGCTGGTAAAATCTAGTCACACTGATTCCCTCCTGTGGCATATGAATGTTATGGGATCTTGCATGGCAGCGGTATGTTGATGTGAGTGCACTGATCTGTTGGATTGGGCCCATGGCCGGCAATCTGAAAGCCTTGTGTGTGGTGCGTGAATAGCGTGTGAATAGACCATAAAGCGGTTGGTCCCTTGGCATGGCTTTATGGCTCACCTTCAGAAGTCTTGGTTTCAATATTCAGATACTTTGATTAGTATTTGTGCTTTTAAGCTAGCATTTCTGGAGGTGCTAAAACCAACCAGCTAAGTGGAGGATTAACTTACAAAAATAGTACCAGATTTATATCTGTGGCTGTATGATGGCCCTTACTGAAAACGCCTTTGTTTTTTTTCTTCATTGTGGGTAGCTGTGGATTTTGGGCCCTAGCTCAAAAGGCCCCCAGGTAAATCTGCTAATTTTTTAAAACTAGCCAACCAGAGTAGTCCGTGGCTGTACATGACTTGCGTGGCTCTCACTAGGAAATATTACCTAAAAGCCCTTGGAGATGTAAAACTTTGAAATACACATTTTCCTTACATTTCTGTGACGGAAAGACGTGGGCTCAGATTTGAGATGGCCTTGCGCCATTCAAACGCCACATTAGAATCATTTTTTTATGCTAATGTGGCGTTAGAAGGACAAAAATGCTATACCATATTTACATAGTGGTGCAATGCATGCATTGCGCCACTTGGTAACCCTTTGCGCCACATTATGCCTGTGCCAGGCATAATGTACGCAAAGAGGGCATTCCTCTGTTAGGACGGCCAAAAAATAGCAAGATTTCCTTGTGCCATTTTTTGTCACTTTTAACAGCTGCTCAGAGCAACCATTAAAAGGAGGCTTCCATTGGTTTAAAAGGGTCTCTGGGTGCTTCGGAGGATTAGCGTCAACATTTTTTACGCTAATCCTGCAAAGCACCGGACAAAAAATTATGACTCTAGTACCCCTGACTACTTCCGTGATGTGCAGTATTTTAAATATGGTGCACACATAGTGGCGTTGGGGGGGCACTAAGCGGCGTAAGAAAAGTGGCACTGCACTAGGTGCAGCACCACTTTGCATAAATCTGCCCCATTGAATCTACGCAGAGCCACAGGTTTCCTACTGCCATGAGTTCCTTCATGTCGCCCAATAAGAACGGTACCCCACTTGTGCAGATGGCCTAAAAGAAAACAACACAAAAGGCCCTAAATTGCTATGAGAGATAAGCAATGGGGGTAGGTGCAGTATATAGTGTGCCTTGCATCGATCCCACAAGGTTTTCTTAGCCACAATGCTCTACAAACCTCAAACGCTGACTGAAATTGCACATTTTCCTTCCATTTCTGAGATGAAACCTCTGCAGGAATCCACAAAGTTCCTGCCATTCTGCATTTCCCTATTTGTGCCAATAAAAATGCTCTCCCACTTGTGGGGCTGGGCCTAGTGCCTGAAAGAGGAACAGCTCAAGCCAAGGTCAATGGCAGCCCTCGACAGTGGACTCCCATTGATCTTGGTTTGATCCGGTTCTATCACGGCCATCAGACCTACCTACACAAGTGAGGTACCAGTGAGGAAAATGTGTTTTTTACACAAAGTCTGAGGTTTGCAAGGGATTCTGGATCAAAAAACTTGCTGAGAGCCACACAAGTCAGATCCCCTGGACACCCCTAGATATCTAGTTGTAAAAAATATACAGCTTGCTAGATTTGCCTAGGTGCTGAATGAGCTGGAGTCCAAAATCTAGAGCTACCCACATTAGAAAATAGGGTCATTTTTCTGTAGAAAAATGTGATGTACCCATGTTGCATTTTGGGACATTTTCTGCTGTGGGCAATAGGTCTACCCACACAAGTGAGGTACCATTTTTATCAGGAGACTTTGGACAATGTCAGCTAAATGGAAGTTTGTAGCTCCCTGCAGATTCCATAACTTTTCTTCGTAGAAATATGAGGAAAATGTGAGTTTTTTTAGTCAAAGTTTGAGGTTTGCAATGGATTCTGGGTAATAAAACTGATGAGAACCACGTATGTCAGCCCACCCTGGATATTCCCAGGTGTCTAGTTTTCAAAAATGTACAGATTTGCTACGTTTCCCTAGGTTCTGGCTGAGCTCGAGGCCAAAATCCACAGCTAACCACATTGGAAAAAACGGTCAGCTTTCAGTGGAAAAATGTGATGCGTCCATGTTGTGTTTTGGCCCACTTCAGTCACAGGCACCAAGCCTACCCTCACAAGTGTGGTACCATTTTTATTGAGAGACTTGTGGGAGCATAGAATAGTAGAACATTTGTTATTATCAATTGGATTTCGCTGAATTTGTACTTTTCAACTGTAAGCCAGTGTTTAAGAAAACACCTTCTAAATCATACGCTAGTACAGGTACCACAAATTCAGAGATGAACAAATAATTGCTGCTCCTAAACTCTATAACTTGTGTCCATTTCAGAAATACATAGATTTCCTTGATACCTGTTTTTCACTATCCTTGTTTTGCTATTTGAATTGGTCTCTACTCGGCACTCCATGAAAAATCATTATATTGAGGAGTTCAGTTGTTGGCTATGGGTCCTTGGGTTCTTGTAGACTCTACAAACTCTAAATATCCCCACAACAAGAATGGTCTAGCAGACTTAATGGTATTTTGCTTTAGTAAATCGGCCATCGTGACAAAAAGTTATAGATGAAAATGTTATCACAAATGGTAATTTTTTCCTGTTCATTTTCAATACTTCCTTCTTTCAACAGTTATTTTCCTTAAAGAAACCTAGAGGGATCTATACATATCACTTCTTACTGAATTTGGAATTTTGTCTACTTTTTAGAAATCTATAGCTGTCATGGATCACCCATGGGTTTCACCGTGGTTTACACCACAAATTAAAAGTAGGTTGGGAGCACAAAATAATAGGAAAAATCAGCTACCTCTTTGAAAAATGCCAAAAATATGGTACAAAAGTAGGTTTTTTGAATCAGCTCTGCAGGTTCCTGAAAGCTGGGAAGATGGTGACTTTAGTACAGCAAATCGTTTGTGGATGCCATTTTTAGGAACGAAACAGACACTTTTATCTGAAGCAATTTTTCCTTATTTTTCTCAAAAAACTCAAACTTTTACTACATTATGCTTATTTTCTCAGTCCCCTCCAGGGGAATCCTTAAACTCTGGTTACCTTTAGAGTCCCCAGGATAACAGAAAATAAGGATGCAAACGTATGGAGCCCTAAGCCCGAACTACCTCACATAGCTAAACAGAGGCTTACCACAGGGGGCAGCAGCGTAGGAGTTAAGCAATGTTGAGTAACTTGTTACTGGTCCCATCAGAATTAACAGACCACTTGTAAAAGGGCTCTAAAATACATGGTGGGAGAACAAAAGTTATGCTAATCTTGGTGTGAGGGTCATTTCATTCATGGTGAAGAGGAAAGTGATAATATTAGATCTGAAACTTTAAAACCGTATGAAAAACCGTCCAACGAGATTTTTTTAAATTTTGTTCATTTTTGAGCCTGGAAATAAACTGAGTATTATAATGAGCTGAAACTCAACAGCCTTGTTTGGTTTTATTTTAATGCACAGTGCGAGACGAGGATGTGCGTTGTTCACTAAAAATAAAAAGTAGCCAGAGAATGACCGAACTGCTGAGAAGTAGGCAGACTTTCTGACCTCCCTATAGTCCGTTTCACATCTTCAGAAAAATCAACTCCAATTTTGTCCCAGTGACCCTCTACGAGTTCCCGTCTTATGGTGAACTAAAAATAGCAACTTCATCTTCCCAATGATTAATATAGCTTTGTGCAAAAAAACAACAATAATACCAGGGAAAATGTGGAAGTGCATCATTGCAGGCAGAGGTTACTCTGACGCGTTAGGATCTGAGTGGAAAGTTTCCTGGTCCTTTTCAACTCAGAATAACTACATTCATAGGTCGAAATCTTTCATTCTTACTTTCAGATAAACTAACAAACACAAAATTGAAAATGCGCATGTAGAATTCTTCAACTGAACCACTATTCTGTTTCATATATATATATAAAGTGCACAAGACTCTATTGCCATCCCCCCACATTTTAGCCAACACCCCTCTGTGTATAAGTGCAGAGGAGAAATGTAGGCCCCTCCAGGGGTTCACATTCTGCCTTACGGCTATGAATACTGGAGACATATGGTTGCTCAGGGGCCCTTGACATATTATGCAGCGTGGTCAAAATATTTTAGGTTACACCACTGACTAAGTCCTGAAGTATGTTTTCTTTCTCATTGCTATGTAACTAGGATTTCAGCCACCAACCTTCTAGAGGGGTGCAGACTCTTCTGTACAGTACAGACTGCCTCGCTAGTGAACTTACTAGCAGCAGCAGGCCACCACGAGGTGCACCACCTGCAGAAACGTAACTGTTGCGCCATCGGAGACATAGAGCTATAAACTGCCCAGCAGGTGAAGTAGTACTTGGGCCCTGAGGCATTAAAGACCAACTAAAACATGGTTATCGATGTAGTTTAATAGCCAACCTAAGTTCACACAGCCATTTTGTTAACTTGTACTAGAGCCCATGGCACTCCTACTACGCCAAATGTAAAATTGCAGGGGGCAGATTTATGAAAGTGGCGCTGCACCTAGTGCAGCACCACTTTTCTTGCGCCCCTTAGTGCCCCCTAACGCTACCATTTGTGCTCCGTATTTAATATACGGCGCACCACGGTGGCAGTTAAGAGAACTAGCATCATAATTTTAACGCTAGTTTGGCACTTTGCAGGACTTACGTGAAAAATGTTGACGCTAATCCTGCAAAGCACCCAGTGGGCCATTGAAAACAATGGAAGCCTCCTTTTAATGCCTGCACTGAGCAGGTGTTAAAAATGCCAATAAAAATGACGCAAAGAAATCTCTTAAGTTTCTTTGTGCCATTTTTCCAGCCCCCCTAACAGGGAAGCGCCCCCCTCGCATAAATTATGCCTGGCACAGTCATAAGGGGGCAAAAGAGGTTACAAAGTGGTGCAATGCTTGCAAATATAGCGTGGCGTTTTTGGCCATAATTGCCACATTAGCGCAAAAACAATGACGCTAAGTGTCATTAGGATGGGGCTAGGCCCTCTTAAATCTGGGCCCAAGTACAGTAACTCAGGGGACACCCCTCTACATCGCCAAGAGCCCCTTACGCATTCCTAGACCTTAATATTAATAATGGATACAATAATATGTACCTAAGTAGGCTAACATTTGAGGTTTGTGCACCAAATAAGAATTGCACACAACTAACTTAAAGCCGATCCTGACAATCAAAGCAAAGGGAGAAACAATACTTGAAAGCAGTCCTTCTTTCTACATTCTAGACAGTGGAAAAACTGTGGGGCGTTAAAGTCTGCAGTGCTTGATCAACTGCAGAACTTTAAATGTATTTTATTGTGGTTCAGTGGAAAAAACTTTGTGAACCATGTTCACTTCTTCTTAATATTTCAGTTATTGATCTTGTTAAAAGACCTGCAGATGTGTGGTTTTGGGGAGAAAGATGATTAGGTTAAAGTCAAAGGTACTATCTAAGTATTTGAAACAGCATTTATGAGTCCATAAAGAAAGTATCCAGCATCAAAGCATGGTTACGGTTATATAATTGTCCCTGAATTGCATTTATATCCCTGGTTGCCCAACACATTCTTTCATACCTAAGTTCTCTGACAAGCAAGAGATGTGCATACTTACTCCATTAAATAGCTAAAAGGTTGTTCAGTGATAGCTAGTTTGAGAATTATAGTGTGAATTCAATACGTAAGTTAGAAATTGCCCCCAGCAACATATGTAAGGGTTACTTTGACATTTAAAAGCCACAGAGAAGACGGATGGATGGATGGATGGATGGAGGGCGGGAGTGAGGGATGGACAAACCCTCTAACGACCAGCTGGTGGACAAAGAGCAGACAGACACCTATAACGAGTCATTGCTAAATAACTACCCATATCAATGAAGCAAAGTAAAAGCCCATAAAGCATGGTAGCAGGAATTATTGAAATTCCCTACTGCGTCTATTAAAATCTCTAATTTCCAGCATTTTCAGATGCTGTAGAAATTCCCTATGACAAAGGTACCTGAGCTCTCATAACAAGGGGCTGGGTAATATACCCTGCTATTTCCCACTCCCTGAAAGTGCCATTTAGTTATGGTTCTGTTAAATCCTGGTTGGGGAGGGGGTTATTATGAGGTTTTGCATAATAACATGCAGGAATGGAGTTATACATCATGATTCTCACATGTTTTCCCGGTCCATCACCCACTTGAAGCAGCTGAAATCTCTGGTTGAAATAGGCCTTAAATGTGGTATTTCACGTAATTGTCAATTCAAAAGCGGTCTGTAACTTATGTGACTGACCCCATCAGTTTTAACAAACCACTGGCAGTGAAATGAATGACACTACTGTGACATTTCAAAATGTTACCGGAATAGTTTGTGGCTAGAGAGGCCAATAAGGCTCCCCCACTACATAACTACTCTTCACGCATGAACATGTCATTTAAGAGACATCGTGAACAAAAAGATCAAACGCCCAAACCTAAAGTACCCTATCTAAGAAAGTATTGCAATGGTCTAGGCAGTCCCTAGGCCATCGCTAAACTGCCAGGGTGGTAGATGAAAGGCCCAGGGGCTAGTTCCCTAGAGTTATAGTGGCCATCTGGAAGCTCTAAACACATTCAACAGTTACTCTAGATAAGGATGGTAAAATGAACTGATTCTTACATATCTATGCTATGTATCACTGTTAAAACATTTTTCCTTTGAAACTTGCATCCGTTTTCTAAAAGAGCAAAATCCACTTAGAGCTAAAACTGGGCGGCCCAGCATAGGCCCGAGAGGGTAGGATCAATGGCCGATTTTCAGGATACCCAGATACATTATTTCACAACAAATAATCAAAAGTGAAATAATTTACATTGTCAGCGTTTTTCATGAAAATGGATGATTGAGTATTCATTCTTGCCTTACAATGAGCAGCACTGGATTTTAGACTTAAATCAAGCATTATGCCTGCGGTTGATTTGAAAGGATTTAAAAAGACTGCTTGAGCAACAGTTGTGCTCTATATGTTACACTTGTTTTATTCAAAAATAGGTTCCGACAACTAGGCCAAAGAAAGCTAGGGTGCTCAGAATGGTATAAAGAGCAAGGAAAGAGGAGGGTATGAAACCAGCTACAGTGTGAGCAATTAAAAAAATAATAATCTTGGTGTCAAAAGTTATCAACTCGGGACCAGTAAACACAGGATCAGTGCCACCACAGACTCAGGTGGTTTTACCATCATCAAATAAACGTTTATCTCTGCGTGTGAAATGGGAGGGGCATTCTGGAGGCATAGTACCAGCTCGAATCACTACCACAGCTACGAGGGCTTTTCGCGATGTTAAGAATTTGGACTTGGAAGGTGATCATTGGCGATGGGGAAATCTTGGTTGGTACAAGGAGATACTTAGTCAAACATGTTTTCAGGACAGGAAACAGGGCATATGACATGTACCAAGTTTGGAACTTGGTATGAAGTCCCCGACAGCCCATTGAGATAGTTACTTATTTAAATGAAATATACTAAGGAAATTGAGAGGAGGGCTCTAATACTTGACTCTATCTAGATAAACAAGTGGATTTCATGAAACTTTAAATGTAGTACATTTCCACTGTGCATAGATGCTCAGAACGTTTATGTTATCAGCTCTGAATGATTCACTCATTAAAGGTTTCATGTGGAGAGCTAGATCCCTTGAAAAGGAGAAGTCCTCCAGAGGATTTGGGTTTTCCAGAAAGCATGTGTTGGACCACAATATTTGGATAGCAATTGAAGGTTACCTGAATATCCTATCTCTTCGCCATAAGTCAATCACTGTGAAGGGTGGAAGGCTTGCAGTGCATCGGCAGCTGAGTGTAGAACACCCATCCCCAAAATATGACGGCAGCTAGCAATCTGTACATAACAGCCTTACTCCAAATATGACAACTTCTGGCAATCTGTTTAGAACACCCTGACCCAGAATATGTTTTGTGCACTTACAGAATTTTAATTCTTTGTAACTGTGCATTAAGTGTCTTGATTAATAGTGTTGGTAAAGGTTTTGTTGAATTGTTATTTACAAAAGAATATTGGTCATTGATTTTCATCCAATCAAGCGTGGAGATGTCGGCATAAAAAATTGTTCTGACTCTTTGTAATTTGCATTTAGAGCTAGCAAAACGTATGTTGCATACATTGCAGGGGGACACCTTTGATCAATCTCTCACCCTCTCCACTTTTCTGATGTCATTAGTTGAACCACCCATCATTCAGCCTTTTTAATGTATGGTATGTAACAGTAGTGGGCTAGTGTTGGTTGAAGGTGGGTGATAAAAAACATTGGTTCAAAACATCATCACATATAGTTTGCTTCTGCATGTAGTCATGTGATTTAAATAGGGTTCTTGGGCCTCGGAGGGAACCGGGCAATACTTGTAACAGGGACTACCTGTTGCTCCTGGAACAAAAGGATCCAGATACTACTACAAGCTTACCAAACTGCCAAGTACCTCCTTTTTAGGTTCTGATTTTCAATGGGTAGAGAGCTAGCAGTGAAGACTTAAGGCGAGATTTGGAGTTTGGCGGATAGAGCATTGTGTCACTAATGGGACTGAGTACCCTTTCTGCCAAACTCTTGATCCGCCTGCCTTATTTAGAGGTGGTGCTGGTCATAACCTTTCTGTTAGCTCTTTGATTGAAAGTTTACTCTGATGACCCGACAAAGTGGGGGTCATTGGAGTAAAGCCACCACACCACTGCTCTGTTCCTTGACGGACACAAGAAAAACAACCTAAGGAGTAGGGAGCATTATTTTTGGTGTTTCAGAAACAAACTCCAGCATAACACAGCACCAAAGGGGAAAAGAAGTCAGGGATGGGCTAGAGAAAGAGTGCTTCTGCAAGCCACGTTTTCAGTAGAGGTTCACCTGGGAGGCTCTTGAACTCGTCCATCAATTGCCTGGCTGCTGTGTTGAACTACTTTTCTGTCATCTCTCATAGGGATGGGGAGAGGTCAAGGAGAGCTCTGCTCTCATAGGTGACAATCTTGGGACTGGGGTGGACATCAGTACCAAGTCTCTGGTTTTGGCAACTCCCTGGAAGAACTCACAGCTTTGCCTTCAGTTCTGGGCTGACAAATGATGGTGCTCTGCACACCAGGCAGACTGCTTCTTTCTTTTCAGGCCTCACCAACAGCGGATCCTTTCCTCATCCTTGAGCATGTATTCTACACCTTTAACGGAGATAGTAACAACCGAGCTTACGACCTCTGGGCCAATCCTTTCCCCTGTACAGGTGTACAGAGGTACTTGCAGTAGGAAAGTAAACCTAAACATCTGGGTCTCAGACTAGCTTACATTCTGAACAGTGGTGGTTAGCCTGCACAGGCTAGCCACCCAAATTATAAATTCTGCCCAAACCGTTAGAGAGACCCAGTCATTACAAAGTCGATCTAGATTACACTGTGAATAGAGTGTGTCTCCATGAAAATCAGCCTCTCAAAAGTTGCACAGACACTCTGGATTCTATAGTTTTTGCAGGCACCCCATAATGTCCACTAGATACAGGTGTCAGGTTCAGACAGCCCCAGGCAATCAGGGGATGTTTCTCCACTTCTCACCACACAACAGAGTGGGACAAACAATGCTGAGGATTGGCAGGCAAGCCATCTCCTTTGCAAGGATGTTTTGCAGTGGACATGCCATTTATCTGTGTTCAGGTGCCAATTTATGCGAGCCGTATATGCACCTACTGGGGCAGGTTTTACCCAGAAAGGTAACACAATGAATCTTTCCCGTTCCATTGAAGGAGTGTGATAACAAACTACACAGACAGCCCCAGGCTACAATGGCTGCTGCTGAGAAGGGAGAGGAAACCAGCTCAGATGGCATGCAGGAAAAGAGAGACACAATATTTTGTGAGTCACACCAATTCTCTGATGCACTATACAAACTTAGGGCTATTGCTATCGGGAACAACACCAAATTGAGACTGACTGGGTTTTAACTGGGAGAGTCACTGGGCAGTCTCCCCAGTTTCGGGTGGCTGTAAAAAGGGCTGTACTGGAATAATAAAGTTCTGGTGCCACCAACTGTTTCTCATGTCATAATGTCACGGACTGGTATAGGGTTTTGGAGCCACTATTTCAAAAGGAGTATCACACTGGATGTATCCCAACAGCTCAACAGAGCCTGGAACTCTGCCAGTGAGGAAACTAAGGGGCTTATTTACAAGCCCCTTGTGCCGCTGGTGCGTTACTTTTTCCCATATAAAATAAGCCCCTAAAAGTCACGCAGTACACCTTCTAGGAGTCTCATGACATGAGTACTCCATATATAAAAACATACCACAATGACCAAAATAATTAAATGAAGGCCAGGATGGTGCATGGCAATTGCATTGGAACCCCTTTTCATTAGAATAGATCAAACGTGCGCGGCATCATGTGCCATAACAGACCGATGTGAAACCAGCAGTTTACGTAGAAAATAAGCAAACTTCCACAAGTGGAAGTAATCATCCATTTACTGAAGGAGCAGGGGCATCATAATCCATAAATATCTGAGGACATATTACATTAATATTGTGCATGATCCTAGTTTGCAGCAGACAGCTGGGCACAGTGAAAACTAGCACTGTGCACCATATTACAAAAATAAAATGTTCTATTCCCAATGCACCTGCAAATTCAAACCTGAACTTCGACAGCTTAGCACTGAAAGGAAGAGTGGCAGTACCAGCTCAGCCTTTCAATTTAAGGAGTCTGGCCTGCTTTTGCAGAGTGGACAGGTATCCTGTCAGCCAACCAGTGCCATGGCCGACTATACCCATGTGACCCTATGCTCACCTTCAAGGCTGCCCACTGACCGCATTCCACTTCATACCTGGCATAGAGTATGTCTACAGATGGCCTGTTTGTCCCTGCAGCGACACCTGTAATATGGCACAGGTGTAGCAGTAAAGTCGCTCCCTCATTTGTTTGAGTATCCATCCCTTGCAAATGATGGGCTCGCAAAGGCACAAGGGGGCATATTTACAAGCCCCTTGCATCTCCTTCTGCCCCCGTGTAATTTTTTTCACACTAAGGAGGCATTAAGCAGGCCCCCACCATGCGCCATATTTACAAAGTGGCGCAATGCATGCATTGTGCTACTTTGTAACCCTTGTGTCACATTATACCTCTGCCAGGTATGATGTATGCAAGGGGGCCGTTCCCGTGCAGGGAAGCCCCAAAAAAATGGCATTGAAATTTACAAGAGTTCACTGCGCCATTTTTTCTGTCATTTTTAACACCTGCTCAGGGCAGGTGTTAAAGTGATGCTCCCATAATGACCTATGGGCCTCCCTGTGCTTTGCTGGTCTAGCATCATAATTTATGGTGCTAATCCAGCAGAGCGCAGCAATTGCATAATAAATTATGACCCTATTGTGCTAACATGCGCCATGTGGCGCTGTATAGTAAATACAGAGCTACCATGGTGAAGTTAAGGGGCGCGGGGCGACGCAAGAAAAGTGGCGCATCAGAGCTGATGTGCCACTTTCTTATAAATATGTCCGTAAATGTGTGCAGGCATGATCAATGCTGCAGAACGAGCTGCATAAGGGCCTACTGCTCCTTCTGACATAGCCAAGTGCAAAAAAACAGGTTCAAACAATCCAACCAAGGCACTTTGAGTAACACCTACTGTGTAAAATATGCTAACAGATCGCTTGGTTATACTCTTAATGCATTTTTTGGGATTATTGTTGCTTTTTAACTGGATTTAAATGTAAGTTTTTTAATATATAAAATATGCATTTATATTGGTTTTACCTGAAACAAATTCTCTGATTAGTCCCACAACCACAGATTGTGTTACGAATAAAAGAACTGATTTAGGATTCACTAAGGTCTGAGAACTGACCGTCCCTAACGCTGCAAATCAAGGTTGTACCAGCTGTTCATTTTTTGCAGTTTTACACAGTGCGAACGCCATCCGCGGGTATTGAAGCGCTTTATATGAGCACCAGTTAGGTTACACAAGGACAGATTTATTTTCTTTAGTAGGCGGGGAGATTAGGTGATTTGCTCTGAATCACAGCATGTTGAGGCTACGCCAAGACTGGAGCCTAGCTCCCCAGCTCCAGAGACTGCAGCTCTGGCCGCTAGGCCACATCCTCTCCCACTTTAACTGAAGTCCAATTTTAGGGAACATGGCCTTCACAGTGCTCCTTATCTCTACCTGAGCGTCCATTCTAATGCATTTACAGCACTCATATCCAAGGGTTACATTAGTTGTAATTTCAGTGTGTCAATACAATGCCTGTAACTATGTGCGGAAAAATAGTACCCATAGCAAAGAATCAAATATAATTTTATGTGCGGTAGGAGGCATGGTCAGAAGGGAGAACAGTTCTACATGAGTTATCAAACTGACCCTTTTCCTGGTTATCAGGATGACATTCTGGGTCAAAATAAAAATCAGCATGTGTACCTAGATCTGATTTATAAAGGACGGCCGTTCACTGTCCTTGCTAAAGAATAATTTGTTCTCAGTTGCCAGTACATTTTGTAATCTCTAATGTCTACAGAGAACACACAAGTCCGGCGTGCTCATGACAGAAGTTGGCAAGCAAAATGCCTGGGTCATGGCAGGCGTTAGGAGACCTGTGGGCCAATTTCCATGGTGGAACACCATGGAATAAGCCCACAGGTGCCCTCCTCAGTCCCCAGGGACACCCCCACCCACACCAGAGGGACAGCAGAGGATGGGGGACCCCATCCTAGGTAAGTACAGGTAAGTATTTTATTTTATTTTTTTAAGTGCCATAGGGGGCCCTGCAAGGGGCTCCCATACATGGCACATGGTGCAATGGCCATGTCCTGGGGACCCTAGTCCCCTGTGCTGGCCACTGGGGCGGTGGGCATGACTCCTGTCTTTTCTAAGACAGGATTCATGTGGTATGGATGGTTTTGCATAAGAAAATGACTCTAGGCAGGTTAGAGTCATTTTTGTTTACTCTAACCTGCCTAACATCATTTTTTGGTGCAAAACCCCCTTCTTCCATACCACCAGCCCCACCCGACTAACGTTATTTTTTTTTACACTAGCCTACCCTTTGCACGGGCTTGCACCATTCCATAAATATGGTGCCCGGCTGGTGCACAGAAATGCTAAACTTTTTGGTGCAAAACTGCGTTAGTGCAGTTCTGCACTAAAAAGTATACAACAGGGCCTATATGTCTTGACAGTAAAAACCCCACATTGTTTTTTTCAATGTGGAAACGCTAATGGTCCCGTTGGCGAGTACTGAGTTATATGCTAACAACACAGCAGTACTTACTTTTGAATGAGACTACTAAATATGATAATTTAACCTGTCAAGTCAATCATTGCGCTAAAATTACCTTGATGCCCAAGTAGAACATAATGTAACTTTTATGCAAATGGCAACTTTAGAAATTTGCCACTTTGTTGCCCAAAGTTTCAGTGACCGTTTATGGTTGCTGACATGCTGCAGTCCCAAGGCAGCCTTCTGCCCTCCTGGGGAGAGGTATGAACGATTTTAAGAAAGGAACACAAAGAGCCTGTCATTGGTAGAGTGTGAACTCCTCCTGGCAAGATGACCAAATGGGAAGCCAACTTTAAATGGAAAATGGTGGTCACAATCAAGAGGGTCTGCTCCTTTTGTTTAGCAGCCAGGCTGGCATCTTGGACAGAGAGGGCGAAACCACTGCTATTTGTTTTCTTTGGGGGTGTAGCACCTAGGTTGCCCAAACTCTGGGATGGACTTATGAGCTCCATTAAACCAAAAGAAGGGTTCTTTCATGTTGGAAGTGGACAGAATGGTGTATTCTGGGCTAGCTAAAAGCCAAACTTCACAGGATTATGTCACTAGGTTTGAGGAGACCTGGTAGTCTATTGGCTAGTAAAAACTACATTTTCCAACGGCAAGAAACTGGCATAAAAGTGGCACTACTGGCACCCAGACCTGAGATCACGTCTGCAGAAAGGACTGAAGAAGGAGTGCACTGATGTTCTCTGAATCCAGCATAGAGAGGCTGCAACAACAACTGTACTGCAACTGTTGCTCCCTGGGCTATCAAAGAGAGGACTATGCCTATAATGCCCTTCTTAAAGAAAAGTAGTCCTGAGCCCCAGACATAAAAAAGGTAACTTCAAGAGTCAGTTGGCTGACTCCTATTACAGCACCAGTGCCATATAGGATGAATAAGCCTGTCTTGTAGAATTGGTAGCCAAGAACACCTAATCACCACTGGTTTGGTTACCATGCACAGAGGTTGCTGCAAGTTAAAGGGGATTGCTGATTTTGTTGTAACCAGAAAGCAGTTGACCAGGTGCAACTGTTTTTTGGCTGCGCTTCACCCAGAGACTTCCACCCTTGAGGTCAAAGTTGCCCCACTGTGTTCCTGGACCAACGGTTGGCCAAAGGAAGACCTCTGGTTCAGCATTATCAGCATCCTTGAGCATCTTTAGCATCCTGTATTCCTTGCTTCCGGGCCACTCCATTGATTCCTATGGCAGTTCAGCATGGACCCTGGAACCAAACTGGGCACTGCTTTCTTTGAGAGGTAAGTGTTTCTGTTGAACCTTGGCTCCCTGTCGGAGCTGAGAACCACAGGAATGCCCTTATAACTGTTTCAAGTTATATGTTGTAGCTAACCCAAATCCAGGAGTTGTAGATTATAATGATTTATTACACTAAATGAAAGTTGTTATTTATTGTTCCTCGCACAAAGACATGGAAATCTTGAGAGTTCTGTATTCAAAGGCAGTAAGAGGTGACTAGGAATTGAGGCGACAAGAACACAATTTTTGAGTTTAAGTGCTTTGTAGAAATGAATCCTTTAAAAATATTAGTAAAGGTCTTTGAGTATGATTTGTACAATCCAGAAACATTTCATATTCAACTGAAGTGCTACTCCTTGTTATATAGTCTCTGACTTTACTAAACAGTAAATAGAGCAGACAAGCATTTAAAAAGAAATGTGTGGCATATTTCTAGCTTTTGACATTTGAAAGCAGATGTACTAATTAATGTTCAATTAGAATAAAGTTATATTTGTCAAATCAGCAAAGAAAATTATTTCATTTTGGAAACTTTGTTTTCATAGAAAAATCGTTACATTTCACAACCCAGTCAGACACAGGCACATATGTGAAGTTTACCCTGGTGCTGGTGTGTCGCAACACAATTTTGTATTCTGCATGTGAGTCTTTACAATAATAAGTAACTAGATGGTGTATTGTATGCTACATTGTGCTACATAAGTTATTGCACAAAACTTTGCTAAACATGAGTCACTGACAGCAGCATCTGAAATTACAATACATAGTCTTCTGCTTTACTCTAGTTGGTATCCCACATGTACTTGTTACATTGCTGTCCTTACTTTTCCTAACACACTTTCAGACCTAGCATTTAAATTCCACATCCTTTCCATTGTGTCACAGCTCTCTTGGCGCACACAGTTGCAATGCCAATGTAGCCGTAACGCGGCTGGTTGGTTTTAGGCACTGGAAGTGGTCTAGTCTTTCTGGCCAAGTCTTGTCCATCAGGATGCCTGTGGGAAAACTGGGATGGTTGCAGAAGCCCCCTCACTTTTTGACCCATTTTTAGCTGATACTGGTGTTTTCTGCCTCTGACTGTGCCCTGGACACTGCTGACCATCTCCAGGGCCAGTGGTCTGTTTAAGATGGCATTTGGAAACTAGGGATAATTATAATCGGCTCTGAAAACCTACCTATAGGTCCCCAGTATATGGTAGGGCATGCAGGTTTAGGCACCCCAGGGTACATAGGAGACCCCTGGGTGCACTGATGTGGTCCCTGGTGTCATTGTAATGGCAGGCCCGCCTTTGCTGGCTACTTTTAAGTTAAAATTGACACCAAATTCGACTTTGGAATTAAAAGTACTTCCAAAGTCTTAAACTACTTTATTTTTGCATATAATTCATCCCCAAGGTCTGCCCTAGGTGCCCCCAGGGTTGGGTGCAATTTAACTATAAGCAGGGACCTTATAAAAGATGTTTAATAAGCCCTGGTGAGGGAAAGCACAGCATCATTCGATTTTTCCCATTGTAGTAAATGAGGTGCACAGGCTAACATTGGGAGACTTTATTTTAAAATAATAAAGTCTTATTTCCAATAAAGATGAAGTAAATATAGCAAGTTTGGTACCCAATCAAATGTTATAATAAATTACACAATGTTGAATTTAATATAACTAGCCCAGGGAAAAAGTTTTAGAACTCTTTGTGAAAGTTATCAAATTCAGCCCTGTAGTGCCTTTTCCTGATTGGTCAGTCTCGGGCAGCCTAAGCCAGGCTACCTTAATGAGGTGTGATGTGTCCTGGGCAAAGATAAAGGAAGCAACTGCTTCATCAGATGGTAGAGCAAGATGGGAGAAGAGTAGCCAAGCTGGTCCTCAAAGAAGGGAAAGCCACTCCAGACAGAAACTGGACCTCCCCCAATTCCTTCACCCTCAGACAGATGGGAGTCCCACTGATTAGCTTATTAGAGGGGCTGGAAGGGGTGTGATAAGGGAGACTTAGCCACACCAGTGGGTGGATTCAGTGAGATCTAAACCCCAGGGATGAATTGTTTTCCATCTTGGATTTTTAGAGAATGTTGCTTTCTGGGATTGGTTTTTGCCACACAGGAAATGATCACCCCAGAGGGTGATGGCCTGCATTCCACTGGACAGGAGCACCCCCCTGCTTCCCACCCCTGGAACAAGGATAAATATGGCAGAGCTAACCCACAATTCAGATCCCTGCTGGAAGAAGATATTGTAGAAGTAGGACTGCCCTGTTGGAACCCTGACCTGCACCTGAAGAACTGCACTCACAAGGACCGCACCAGCTGCACACCTTGGGCTTCACCAAAAAAAGGACTTTGCCTTGTTTATGCAACTCCAGGAGTGGACTGTAAGCTATAGGTACAAAGGAGCTGACCAGAGTCCCCTGCATCAAGTCTTGGAAGAAGAGCCCAGCTGACCAGGTTCCAGTGGCCATTTGAGGATTCTGACATGGTGCTTTCTAGGAATTGTAGTCCCAACTCCCAAGGACCAACTCAGAGCTTCTGGAACCTTGGATCAAGTTTGTGAACACTTCAAAGACCCATAAGGACCTCTGGAAGAAGATCCTGAAGTTTGGAGCAACTGTTGTAAAAAGCTCCATAAGCTGAAGAATTGCATTGTGGGAGTTCTAGTCCCAGACCCCAAGAGGCAAACCAGAGACTCTGAATCGTTGGCTGGTGCTGGGGACGACTTTCCTGAAGCAAGAGACACTTCTGAAAGTAAGTGTAACAGTGTTACATCATGGGTGGCCTGAACTCTGGACTTTGTCCCTGTCCAGTGTAACTTATTTTGAACCCTTTGAGCGCTATTTGCATCTAAGTGCTAGTTTTACTTTTAATCTTTAAAAATTCATATCTCTGTTTCCTTACATTGGATTATTGTGATTTTGGTGTCAGTTTAAATTTTAAAATATTTCCTATGTTTATAAATTTCTATCAGATTTTTATTGTGTGTTGTGTGCTACCTTTTTACAGTTTTGTTGATATTAAAAGCTTTATACACCTGTCTCCTATGTTAAGCCTAACTGCTCGTGGGCCAAGCTACCAAGGGTTGAACAAGGATTTAATTTACTGAGAAGTTAACTGGGCCTAGTAGGGGATTGTGGCCTACTGCTAAGTGTAGGTACCTACCTGCCTTACCAATAATCCACTTTCCAAGAGTGCCACACCTGGGAGACTGTGTAAGAACGTAGCCATGTTCTGGTGCTTAGCAGGTTACAAAAGCCACATATGAAATATTCAAGGTGCCTGCTATTTTTTTTGTTTGTTCTAAGTTTCTGACTTACGTAATGTCCAGTTTCCTCCTTCTTTTAGAGGTTGGTGCCCACTATTTGGGTTACTCTCGTGAAATCCAAAGCCTGTATTCAGTGTGAAGAAGAATTCAATGAAACCTCCAAACATAAACATTAAGAGAGCCCTTTACCAAAGGATGACTCTAACATAAAGGCGGGGTAAAGGGAGTATCATAAGTGTGGTATGGATATGTATTTACCATCCTGAATATTTTCCTCCTGCGTTTTAGTACCTGGATTTTGAAGCTCCTGAAATAAATAGAAAGACAGTATATAGCTGAATTGGGAAAAGTATACTTTCTACCCATAACTATTGGCCTAATTTTCTGCAATAAATACTAAAGACATTCATGTCTCTTTTTTCCTTTTACAAGGTCTACAACAAATTCTGCAACAAATTGTAAAGAAATGCCCAGAGATGAACTGGAAATTACTATATAATTCCCAAATCTGATTATAAAGGACAGCCTCCCTGAACGATAAAAAGGGGGGATATATAGGGGTTCTAAAAAGTGTTTTCTATTAACATTTATTTCAGAAAGGACTCCTTTAACTTTGCTAATTTATCTTCTCCCCTAGGATTGTTCTTTAGATCCAACTACGTCACCATACGTTGAATCAAAAGTGGGAAAAAGGGACGTTATAGGTAAGCAGGGAAAACACAGGTGAGTGTCAGTTAATATATGACTTATGTTAGTGCTATCTAAAGTTTCTTTTGTTTTTTGGTAGATAAATGTGTACATACTCTTGTCAGCATTTAGAGGGGCAACCGATAAGGAGATGGTCTAAGGTGTACCCCTCACTGAGCAGGCTGAACAGAGGATGTTATTGTTTTTTATTCAGTCCTCTTCTCCTTCCCCTGAAGGCTTGGTCCTGATCATAGTTAGTATACAGTCTGTGACAGTGCTTGGATGATGTTGGGAGTTTACTTCTTTGATGGCATCTTGCTCCTAAAAAATTGCACCACCAAAACAGGTTAGTGCTCAAGTATTACAGATTGTCACATGCACATCAATTACAGGCAGGGTTTTTCCCGCATTCCTCCTGCACCCGTCACTGGACCACTTGCGAGCAATATTAGGATTCTAGAGTCAGTAATTCAGATTCTAAAATGGAAAAAGGCATGAGCCACTGAAGCATATCTAGTATTCCTCACAATTTTAGATAGAGCTTACACATGTGGAGGTGTAAACTACACATGCCTATTGTCCACTCTGTAAGATTAGTGAGTCTATTGAGTGGTCAACAAAATGTCAGGCAACTAACCTGAATATCAACATAGGCATACAGTTCAAGTTTAAAAAAAAAAAAGTATATAATGATTTATATGTTGTAGCAGTAAAAGCATTCAAAAACTATGCTTTTTAGACAGCTCCATGTACATAAGCAATTATTACTTGTTGATGGAACATATGTAGTAGGTTATAGATTTAACAAGTGGCAGATGTTCTATATATACATATTTATAGTGATGTCTAATTTAGTGTAGAATTGAGGTTGATGTTCTTTCAGCATGAGGTGATCTTTCAGATCAGTCTTGAATGAAGTGAGCAGAGGTATCAATGTATTTCAGCCAGAAGAGAGTTCCAGCCAGAGGTCTCAGAAAAGAGAACAAATGAAATCTGCTATCTGCACATGGAGGTTTGGGGGTGTGGCTGGGAAATTAAGCTTTACTGGGTGTGGGGAACATGTTTGGATATATCTGCACAGGTTTCAATTCAATTCAATTCCACTTTATTTCGGTAAAATTATACCATAAAAGAACTGTACAAAAACATTTAAAAAATAAAAATAAAATATAAAAACAGTATCCTTTTAGCGAAACATTAAAATACAATATATATTAAGTATATATACAATTAAGACCCAAATCTGTACCTAAACTACTAATCAACAGTGCATCACCTGATTAAGTGCTACTATTCATGGATTATGTGTAAGAGCTTAAGCTGTTATGATGCAATTCCCCATACAAATAATACACAACACTATAAATATCAGTTTAAAATTTTAAGTCTAAAATGCCAGATGGCTTCAAGCAACTTTGATAGAGAACATGCCACTGTCATATTTGGGTCAGATTTACAAATCCTGAGAGCTAGTAAACAATTCCTAAGACCCGTAGCTTTGCATAGCGGCATAATCCAGCGTGCCCTCTGGTTAATATACGCTTGACATTGAAAAAGAACATGAGCAACACATTCTACAGTTTCACAGCCCATTGGACATAATTTGGAATAGTTATCAGATTGTACCATCTATGAGTTAAGGTGCAGAAAGGAAGAGACCCTAATCTGAATCTAATATAAAGTGCATTTGCAAGTGGGGATAAAATAGCATCCATATAATGCTCAAACTCATAGTGGCATTTAATTAAAAAATTATTAATCATACCCGATGTGGGCACTCCTGCTAATTTGGCTGCTTGTACATTTAGCCAATAGGTATCCTTCACAACCTGAGTAGCATTTTTTGGGAGGAGGGAAGGGTCTGTCCAATAATCTCCCAACCCAAGCTTGATAAGAGTTTTTTCGACGTAAGTGCACCACCTGACTTTATTTGTGGTGCTAGTACTCATCAAGTTGCTGAGCCAGGCTCGATACGGAATGAAGGTATCTGATGACCAAATCCGGATCCAGTATATTAATGGCCTTAAAGCAGCAATATGCACAATGGAGTGGAGATTTAAATCCATCCAGATTGGCAAAGTAGGAGTACTAGTAGGTACCTTTAGTAACATTTTTATAAAATAATTTTCAACTCTTTCTAGGTCTTCCAAATTGCAATGGCCCCATAACTCTGCTCCATATAGGGCTCCTTCCTTGCTTGAGCTTTACAATTTCTATGTATTTCTAGGGCAAATCTGGGAGACCTAGCTGCATATCTCAGAATACCCCCGACTTCTGTTTTAGGCTCAAAGATGATTTTAATAAATGTACCTGCCATTTATGTGAGTCCTCCAACTTGATCCCTAAGTAGTCAAAATCTCTAACTCTTTCTAATCCAACGCCCTCCAGATGTATGCATTTCTTCATTTTATGTCTTGCATCCCCAAATACCATATACTTGGTTTTGGTTGAATTGATTTCTAGACCATGATCTTCAAAAAACCCCAAAAACCCCAAAAATTTTGTAAGCAAGTTACAGGGACTTATAATACCAAAGTGTCATCTGCAAATAGCAAACATGGAGCCTTTAACCCACCTATTCTGGGAGCGTCATTGACAAAGTCCAAGAGGTAGGGGATACATGCGTTAATAAACAAGAGGAAGAGAGTAGGGGCCAGCACACACCCCTGCCTCACCCCTCGATGTATAGGAATCTCAGTTGCTTACTCTCCTTTTGTCCCCCATCGAATTCTGGCATAGTTCTCAAAATACAGATCTTTAATTATATTTAACATGGGGCCCGGCACCCCCACTTTACTCATAACCTCCCATAACTTATGGCGTGGGATGAGATCGAAGGCGGACTTCAGATCTACAAACCCAACAAAAAGCTTCCCTGCATCCGCCTCCACTGTTTTCCATTTAATGGTAAGGAAACAAAATACCTGATCAACTGTACTTATTTTATCCTAAAACCCGCCTGTAAGTGGCTAAGAGCTTGTTTTTCTTCAATCCACTCTTTTAACCTACTTAGTACCTGGTAACAGAAGATCTTTTGTAAATTGTCCAGAAGACTAATAGGTCTATAATTTCCCGGGATACCCCTCTCCCCTTTTTTGTGTATAGGGACAATGATTGCTCCCTTCCAGGACCGAGGATAAATTCCACTTGCCAAGACTGCATTTGAAACCCTATTGACATGAGGACCCCAAAGGTTCGGGTCTGATTTAAACATGTCCGAGGGTATACCGTCTAGCCCTGGCACCTTTTCGATTTTTGGGCCTAAATAGCAATCTCGGTTTCCTTCAAAGTAAAAGGTGTCAAACTAGCCAAGGGAGAGGAGAGATGTAATGGTTCGCCATAATTAGCAGTAACGCAGTCGGGCACAGATCTATACAACTCAGCAAAGTAACTAGACCAGATTTCCAGGGGAATATGACACGCCGGCCTAGAATCTTCTTTGCGGCCATTTCTGGCCACCAGGGACCAGAAAAGTTTCGGGTCTGAGTCCCTGGCAGCCAGAGCAAGTTCTTTCCATGAAGTCTCTTCCCAGTGGTTTTTGCTGGACTTAAATGCTGAAGCATAATCGCGCCTAGCGCAGATTATCTTGCCTCTGTCTTTAGATCTTATTGCTTTTAGCAAGGAACTCTTAGCCTTCCTGCATGCCTTGTCAAACCACGTGTGACCGGGATGAAATCCCGGATGCTTATCCTCCCTAATGGTTTTGAGGAATAACTCTTTGAGGGAGGAGAAAAAGTCTGGATGTAGGTTCATAACCTCATTTGGAGTAAATGGGGAAGAACCATAAAATAACAGATGGGTGGATACTAGAACACACATTTTACCCCATAATTTGCGAGAATTTCTAAAAGACTCCCATCTCACCACCCGCTTGTTAGTAGACACCTCCAGAACTTCGAGGGATGCATGGTCAGCGCAGACCTCTGTGCTTGAGTAGAGCTGTCTGACATACATTACTAGAAGAGAGGCATGATCACTAGTATATTTGTTTCCCACCCTTACATCTTTTATAAGGTGCCAAATCCTCATGTCAATGAGTTTGAGGTCTACGATACTACTATATGATCCTCTAAAGAAAGTAGGTTTTGCAGGGTTATCTGAAGGAAAACGCCCATTACCTGGCCAAAGACCATAGGATATCTTAAGATCAATGATCTGGAGAGCCCTGTTACTAGTTTTAGGGTGCACAGGTTTCAGTAGATGTAATTGTGGAATCAGCCATTGATGTCTTTGAAAACTAGGATCAATAAATTATAGAGGGCTCCATTCTTAGATGACAACCAGCTAGCCTGGCAATTCGATTCAGACATAGGAGTGTAAGATTAGGATTATGACCCTGATTTAGAACTCCGCGGATGGGTTACGTTATCACAAGGGTTATGATACCCGTCCACCAAAATGTAAATCCCATTATATCTTACGGGATTTAGATTTTATGGGATGGGATATCCAACACCGTTATGACGGAGTAAGTCATCCACCGAGTTCTAAATCAGGTCCCATGTCTATTAGGAATAAGTTTAATAAAGGTGATCTGATCGTCCAGAGAATTTACAATTGCCTGTATTTTGGTGGTTCCTTTTTTCGTGCGGAAGGCAGATTATAGTTTCATCGTGGAAACACATCAACGTCCCAGAGCTTGAGTGGGGTTCTTCCCTTTGAATAATTCATTAGATGGAGAACACTGGGTTTGAATGAAAGAATAAATGCTCACAAAGAGTATTTGCGACATAGGCAATACCGCCTACCATACACAAAGCTGGAGTGAATATGTGTGCTTGTTGTGAAAGGGGTTTCTATTTTAAAGACTGCCCTGATTATGTCACAGGTTTTTGTTTTAGAAAAGGATAGAAGCCTCAAATACCTCCTTGTATTTTTTATAATGAATGATTTTCGGATAGCAACAATGGTGTTGATTGATAAAAAAAATATATGAACCACAAAATTTACCAGTGTTAATCACAAGTCATTAAGGAAGGGCTGATCGGGGAAGAAGTATTCAAGTTAACAGCTCATGAAAACTGAAAAAAATCTTTAGAGAAAACGTTTGGATTTTTGCAAAGGGGGTAGTTTAAGGTCTTGCTCAAACTCACAAATGGATTCTTCTTATTGCAGCTTTTGAACTTATTTCCTTCGGGTTACAGTGTGATACACTCATTGACATTGAGATGATTCTAAAATGGCATCAAGGTCCTTGAAAAAGAATCCACTGCTTCGAGCTGAGTTTGGAGGGAGTGGTACTCAAAGGATAGAATAGGGAGACTAATAATGTGGTGAGTGTGATTGTCTAGTTGAGTCTTCTGTACCTTAATGCTTAATGATTGATAAGTGTGTGGGATGTGGGTGAATATAGTGAATTTGTTATGTCAAGATGATGTTTCCATCATTGGTCGAAGTCTCAGTGATGGTAATGAAGTGAAGTGGTGGGAAGAGATGACCTAAGTGATCAGCTGATCAGCAGTGTAGCTTCTTTATTTGAATACTGAAAGGCTGTTCCATAAAAAGGATACAATAGGAAAAGTATCAAATTTGTGGGTTTGGTTTTAATTTTTTGCTTATGTTAAGATGAATTTGGTGATGTATTGTTTATTGAGTCGAAGATAAGGCAGATAGAGATCTGAGAAAGACCATTGAAGCCTGTGACTATGTTGGATTAAATGCAGAGGAAGAAGAAACAAATAGTTATGTAAGATAGTATGATTGATGTGAGTTTCTGTTGATGGTGGGTGCTTTCCTTGTTGTTCAGTGGTGCCAGAAAAAACACTGACTTAGTGTGGAAAGAAAAAGAATAGTCTGGGAACTACAGTGAATGTGGGTGTTAAGGTCTTGTATAATCCTGCAGTTAACAATACAGTGGAGTGGGATACTGTACACAATTTTTGACAATATTAGAATGCACTGGAAGATAAGAGTAGCATTTACAAAATGCTGTTCGATGCATTTACCTTGGATGCATGCATATAGCGGCTTAGGGTTGGAAAGCAGTATAATTACTGTAGCTGAGCAAGCGTTTACATGCTTGGGCAGTGATTAACTCCTATACCCTTTGGATCCAGCAGAAATATATTACTTGTACTTATCCGTTGTGGTGTAAAGCCAGATTTATAGCTCTCCGACTGAGGGAATGGAACATGGGGGGGCTAACGCCCACCATGATGGATATCGACAGCTCAAAGCGCAACATGTCGCATTTGCAGCTGGGGAGCAGGAACCATAATTCACATTCTCTGCATCTGCTCTACATTGCTTAATCTGAGAAAAAATGTCCTCCATAAAGACCTTGTATGCTTGGGAGTTCTCACATACTGTCAGGCAGTAATGACTTGCCTGAATCCAGTGAACACCACCTTAACTGTCAAAAAACCTAATTCCTCCCTGCAGCAGAGGCAACATTTGGGACCGCTTGTACCATCAGCGACTAAGAGCCAGGGCCCTAAACTTCCTTTACCACGATATCATTGCCATCAAACATCTGAAGGCTCTCATGGACACTACACAGCTGCTGTTGCAACATGCATAGACTGCAATCATCAGCTTGAGCCGGCTCAGTCATTGCGTTACACAGCAGCTTCTTAAATAATCTGCAGCACTTTTGGGACACTCTTGTGTCCATTATCACACTACACTTTGCACCTTTCACCTTCTTCTCACTTGCCTAAGTACAGACTCTACGTGGAATCCAACACATGAGGCAACTGAGGCTGTTTCTGTTGTTGTTCCTGCCCCTTTGTTTCCTCACACTCACCTCAGTGGCAAAAATAAATGAACACTCTACGGAAAGCTTTGACTAGCCAGACGGCATATTCTGGGGCCGACTTGTGTCTATCCTGAACTGATTAAAAATGCACATTTTCTGATGTTATTAAGTGCAGGATTAACAGCGACACCCTTCCCTGTCTGGAAGACTTTAAACCTTCTCCATTGGATCCTATGGGCCAATTTCAATGTGTTATCCACCGTTCTCCATGCCAATTTTTAAATTGTCTTGATTTATATTACAGATCCTAATTCTATTCTATTTAAGCTTTAACTAATCTTTCCAGGGTTTTGGTGGCTCATTTCATGCTATTAAAAAGCATTTTAAGCTCTTTTTTTAATTGACTATGCTGAAATGGTTTTATCGAGAAATGCTTTTGTAAAGGTTTTAATTAATTATACAATAAATATAAATTTACTGTAGCTTAAGGATCACAGGTAGAACTTTGTATACAAATATAGGCCGGAACATAGTGGTTGGTAAGAACATTGAATACTGAATTAATACTGATCACCAAATTTCACGGACTAGTTTATATTCTGAAACATGTGATAACACGCTCACAAATAGCATAAATGCTGTTTCTCACTAAAGATCATGTTGTGAAGCAGTTCGTGACTTTAGGGTGAAAGAAATTATCATATTCATGTCACTTAATGTTAAATGTTTTAAAGTAGACCTCATAATTGATGTGATCATATAAAGCCATCAGCTGGGTTTGCACTTTGTAAAGAACCAGTCTGCTTGATTTTGTGTGCTTATAAAGAGGGACCTTGTTTAACAACATCCACAGTCTGCAGTTCCAAAACATATACAACATATAACTAACAATGTGAGGTATAGATGGGTTAATCGGTGGCCTCAAAGAGAACAACCTAAGGTGCCTTACATAACAAACGTCTTGAAGAAAGGAAACTATAGATTCCATGTTCCTGGAAGGGGGGGAGTTAGACTTTCATGAACCGCCTTCCTAGTTGTGCTGGGTTCCCATGTGTTGAAAAACAAAAGCTGTTCCCTAGGTTTCAAAGGCTAGTTTTTTGTTGACCAGAGGTGGGACTTCCTTGTAGAATGTTATTGAGTGAATCAGGGCTCTTGCCTGGCCCTTGTAACACTATAACATTGTCCCCTAACATGACCTGCATGGCTCGAAACACTAGAAAAGAATTTTCTCTTACTGTTGGAAGAAGGGATTCTCTGACAATTGCCCAGTTTGGAAAAGGACTGGAAGGAAGTTTGTGAATACCCACAAACTGCTGTGTTTGTGGGCCTTCACAAACACTCACACTCCACAATCCTTGAATGAAATGTATTTCTGGATAATATTTAAGTTTCAGTGGGATAATATTACACAGAAGTAATAGGACTTAGGCCTTCTAAATCACATTAAGCGAATGTACAGCAGTGGTAAATCCTACCAATTGGGCTCTTAAAACTATAGTAGGAGCTCATGCTTTCTGAATCAGGCCTAGTGATTTTAGTGCATTCACCATGCTTATCTGAACCTCTAAGTTTGCACCTGAATGATTCAGGTGCAAGTGATGTATAAAGAGTGGGAAAGTTGATATGTGCCTAGAATGTATTTGAATGATATATTCTTGAAGACACAACTTTTGGAATACAAATGTTCTTTGCATGCACCTGGGAGTCTGTCAATCAATGAACCAATCATACAACTTAGCAATGCATAGTTTTGCACTACATATCCAGTGGCCATATCATGAAGACCTGTGCTGGCTCATTTCAGAGTTGCACTCCTGTTCTTTGCTTTTGAGGTGTCTACGTTTCGGACATACCACCTGGAAATTCTCGGCATTCATTTTAAGCATGAATTCAGTCCTCATTTTAAACATTAATTCAGACAAACTCTAAGTTATATATATTTATTACATTCAAGAAAGAAGAAGGGCCAAGGCAGGGTGAGAGCGGGCACACTAATAGGTGAAGCAGAAGCATGTATTCCTTATGGCGTGAATAGGGGATCCCGTCGAGCCCATAGGTCTAAAATTTGACCATGGGTACCTTTCTTTACAAACTTGCCCTACTGTTCACCATTCCAGGATATTTGATGTTTACTGAACTCTATTATCATTTGCCTTGTTTGTTCATTTAGTTTGGATGGGACACACCAACATGTCTAACAGTGTGTGACTACAGGGGTACCTCTACCCGCCCCCTTGCGGTATGAATGGTAATCCAAATAGGCCCTGAAGAAGTCCTTATGGATGAAACGAGTTGGCTATTATGATTACTATGAATTGGGAAAAACATTCTTTATGGACATTATGATGAACCATAGAAGAGTATGATCATTATGAATATTTTTTGAATAAAGATTTGTTCCATTAAGAAAGAAGTGTTGTAAATCTGTGCCATTTATTACTCTGAAAATAATCTTTGTCGAATCACTTAGCTTAATATGGAACATATATGAGTGCTGAGTCTCATGAAAATAATATACATATATATTAACTTTAGACACCACAAATGCAAACAAGCATTTACAATGCAATGGGTCACGCATTTGCTTGAGTTAGAGCTATCAGTGTTCAAAACTCCTAACCAGACTTTTCTTGTCACATAAACTGAAAATGAAAAGATAAACAGTTTCACCTAAGTGAGCCAACGGCCGCAAAGCAAACACACAAAAGGAAACAGAAGTTAGCTCGCAGTGAAACGTATCAGCAAAAGTGCTATTATCCATGTGACGGGCAAAAGTGCAATTAACTATGTAACAGGATCGATGTTATGTAAAGCGCGCGACTACTGCCCAGTGACATCGCCCTATCTACGAAACAAAGAGAAAAAGTAGTCCAGAAACCATACAGAAAACATGGACCTCGTATGTTTTCAGCAGTTGGCCGGTGCGCTCGAGGAGGGCTACACACCGGAAAAAGCATGACATATGCATGCCTTTCACTAATCAAATCAGGCAAATTTGAAAAGGCAAGCTCACGAACCAACCAAACTGATGGGTGTGGTTACAAGCCCATAGACAGATGACAACAGGGTCAGAGTTCTTTACACGCTCAACCCTATAAACAGGCACTCAGCTTGGAACTGAACCAGTGCATGTCTTGTTGCTATGGCCCCTAGGGCCATATCAAAATCCTGTTGTTTGTGTTGCAAAGATACAGAACAGGTATGTGTATCTCTTTTGTACGTCTTCAGCACAACATTAACTCGTAAAATCTCTGAGTTAGTGCATGGGCATTTGACAGCAGTGCTCTGAAACATAGGGCAGTAATTATGGCTTCAGCCTTCATTTTCAGTGGCCCTGTAGTGGGACAGTTTTTCCCTCATCTCAGGAGTTAATTATACTGGGGCCCTTATTTATACTTTTTGGTGCAAAACTGCACTAACTCAGTTTTGCACCAAAAAGTTTTGCACCGGCTTGCACCATTTCTGTGCACCAGCTAGTCACCGTATTTATGGTATGGTGCAAGCCAGTGCAAAGGGTAGGCTAGAGCAAAAAAAAAAGGCTTTAGTCGGGTGGGGCTGGCGGTATAGAGGAAGGAGGTTTAGCCCCCCAAAATTACTTTAGGCAGGTTAGAGTAAAAAAAAAATGACTCTAACCAGATTAGTGTCATTTTATGGTGCTAAACCGACCATGCAACATGATTCTTGCCTTAAAAAAGGCAGGGGTCATGCCCACCACCCCAATGGCCAGCACAGGGGATAAGAGTCCCCTGAGCATTGCCATTACACCCTGTGCCATGTATGGGGGCCCCTTTCAGGGCCCCCTATGGCACTTTAAAAAATAAAATGCAATACTTACCTGTACTTATCTGTATTTACCTGGGATGGGGTCCCCCATCCTCCGCAGTTCCTCTGGTGTGGGTGGGGTGCTCCTGGGGCCTGCGGAGGGCATCTGTGGGCTTATTCCATGGTGTTCCACCATGGAAATACGACCACAGGTCCCCTAACGCCTGCCCTGACCCAGGAGTTAAAAAACGGGGCAAAGCAAGCTTTGCACCATTTTCTGACCCCTCCCGAGCACCATTTTTGCACAGGAGTATAAATATGGCATTAAGGCCATAGAGGATTTATTTGCACAGGAACGCCTACCTTGCATCTTATTAAGGCAAGGTAGGTTTCCACTTCCAAAAAATGACTTTAACTCCATAAATTTGGTGGTAGTGCTAGATGGGACCAGCACCAAAGTATAAATATGGAGTTAGTTTTGCACCAAATTAGAGTTTTAAAAAATTGCGCTAATTCGGTGCAAACAGAGTATAAATATGCCCCTGGGTGTCCCAGCAACTCCAAGTTGGACCTTGAGGGTTCACTAAGAAATGAGGAATTGCCATGAGAAATCATTAATTCCTCATTTTGAGATACACTTTCACACAGATTTCGGCTACCCCCGGAAGCTGAAATATCCAGGTGAAAGTTGTAAGATCTGTGGTGTTTTTCATAGATCTCATAATTCTGTTGGGGGTCATTAACCACCATATATCCGAGGTCTGCTCAGTGATGTAACAATAGCCCCTGCAGCCCCCGTGGTGAGTGGGGGGGGGGCGAGCTCATGGGGTTTTGTTACACCACTGGGTCTGCTGTAAGCAGAATGCCCATCAACTTGGATATTTTTCAACTAAATGTATGCCCTGTAGACAGAGAAAAGAAGCTTGCAGAACCCGTCTGCGTTGGTGCAGCGCAACGAGAGCTAGTGTGATATATATAACTTCTTTGGAAATCAAGCCCTGTCGATAAGAATTCTACCTTCAGCGCTATGTCAAAGAAGATTCCCTATTACCACTTCAATGCACAGCTAAACATACAAAATATATGATTAGCATTTTATTTTTGGAAACAAAGTGTTGATGTTGGCAATACCTTATCTCCTTTGACACAGATTTCTTCGTCTGTGCTTGCTGATGAACCAGAGGCTGTTACATCATTCATAAACAAACACTTCCTGCAACAGCAGAGATAACATCATGCCGTTGTACAATGGTATCCGAGCATGACATGGCCTTTCTCAATCCAATAGCAATACGTAAAACTAGGCTTGCTGCCCTTCCATCCAAAGAATCACACAGCCTGAGCATGTAGCCGAATCAGACTTTAAACCTGAAAGTTATTTTATGAGTGACGATTGCTGCTCTGAATGTCTGTAATAAATCTTCTTTATTTTTTGAAGAGTTCTATAAAAGGCCCTTTGACATTTCTCTGACCTTTGCCTAGTGTCATGGGACATCCCTGTGCACTGCAGTTAAACCGCAATAGATTCAATGGATTTCGCAACAGCGCTACATCCTGAGGTAATCAGGCGATGTCGCACAAGTGCATGATGCAGAATCTGGACTTTGCTCGAAATACATATCTTAGGTGACAAAGGGGTACGCTAATTTGTCCAGCCCCGTTCCTATCACAGTAATTTACCTCAAAAGTTGCTAATCAACTATAACGATATCCTGTAGTGTGGGAGTGAGACCCAATGGTTTGAGGAGCCTACTGCATCACAATTTTATGTCTAGACCGGAGGCTCGCTCCTATTATGCGTTTCTTTTCTTACTTTAATCAACAGCAGCAGTCAAGAAACGAACTACAGTTCCCATGAAGCTATGGTAAAAGAGCCAATGGGAACAAAAACGTAGTCACAACATATAAACCAATAAGAATGCATATAGGGCATTATGACATCACTTGACTGCGAACAGTCCTCTTTTCTTGCTGCTCGCAGTCAAGTTAAGTAACTTCAATATTTTCTCTGTTCATTATATTTGATTAATGTTGTTATATTATGCATATTACATTTCAAGTTTTTCCCTAATCCTTTTCTCTTAGTCGGCAAGTTGCCGTATGTCCTTTCCTGAGTGCTGTGCCTTGCGCTCGTTAGGCTCCAACTGTCCTCTCGTCTCCTCGGATGGCGGCCGCCATTTTCGCCGTGTTTGAGGAAACGCTTTGTTCTGTTTCGCGCTCCGATTTACAAACGATATATTTAGCATTCGTAGTCTGCCGCTTGCTTTATTCAACGGTTTTCAATTCAACCGCGTCACAGCAAGCGTTGGAGTGCTTATTTCACTCCATGTTCCAGTTTCAGCCCCTACCTGTTCACGCCTCCACTCGTCAGCCTCGTCTCACTGCCCCAGCTTCCTGGATTTCCCTTTGGCAACGCCATAGGAGGAGTTTCGTTCCTTTCTCCTCCTTGAATATATTTAACTCCTTTTTTGCTGTTTTTTTCTCTACCTCCCTTGTTACAGTTTTGTATATCTTTTTATTATTGAGATGGATAGTTCTCCCTCAGGGCAGATGCCCCGGATGATATTAATTCTATCAGGCAGGAACTTAGGGGGTCATTACAACATTGGCGGTAAAAGGCGCTTACCGCCATGCAGAAGACCGCCAATACACCGCTGCGGCGGCGGCATTCCGCCACAGCTATTATGACCCACATCTTGGAATCCGCCGAAATTCAGACACCCACACAACACCGCCACACCAAAGGTCAATGATAAACTGGCAGAAACAAAACCTCCACCTCCACGCCAACAGAAACACATCCATGCTATTACGACCCACGAATCCACGCGGCGGTCTTTCAACCGCGGTATTCCATTGGCGGTACACACCGCCTCGCTCCAAATACACACACATCTCCAAAGCACCGCCACATTGGACAATTACAAATACACACACCTGATACACATACAAACAACACTCCCACACACCCAATACAATATAAAACACACACCCACATCACCCACAAACCCCTACGACCAAAAATTAGACACAAAGGCGACTGAGAGAGAGCACAGAATAGACAACCCCACTACACAGAGGCACACAACACCATCACCCACACAACATCCACGCACAAAACACCACACACCACTACACTCACCACAACCATCACCACATACACCACCCCACACATCACACACACCACCCCATGTCACGCCAAAGACACACCCGCTTCTCCGAGGAGGAGCTCAGGGTCATGGTGGAGGAAATCGTCCGGGTAGAGCCACAGCTATTTGGCTCACAGGTACAGCACACATCAATAGCCAGGAAGATGGAGTTATGGCGCAGATTAGTGGACAGGGTGAACGCTGTGGGACAGCACCCAAGAAATAGGGAGGACATCAGGAAGAGGTGGAACGACCTACGGGGGAAGGTGCGTTCAACGGTCTCCAGGCACAACATTGCGGTACAGCGGACTGGCGGCGGACCCCCACCTCCTCCCCCACAACTAACAACATGGGAGGAGCAAGTCTTGACCATCTTGCATCCTGAGGGTCTCGCAGGAGCCGGTGGAGGATGGGACACTGGCAAGTCAATTCGTAACTATCATATCCCCCACCCTACCTGCATGCTATCACCCCCCCCTCCATCACCCCCTTCCCTATCACTACAACTCCTCACTAATGTACCCATGACACCAACCACCCATCCCAACACCAAGCCCTGCATGACACAACTAAGCATTGGCACCCCTCACTAAAGCATGCCCACTGCACATACCCAGTACACTCCCCCAACCATCACTACACAAACCCACACACCATGCTTGCACTGGGGTACACAAACACCCACCCATTGCACACCATGACACACACACATGCAATAATCATGCTCCTATGCCCCTGCAGGAACCCGAAGAACCGTCACCACACCAGAGAGTCCAGACAACACCACTCCACCCCCAGAAGAGGCCCACAGTGACGAGAGCAGCTCTGCCCTACTGGATCCTGATGACCAGCCCGGACCATCGTGGGCCTCAGGACAGTCGGTTCCCCTTGCACAGGCACAGCCCAACACCGACCTTCCACCCTCTGGTAACACCAGCACAGCACCCACCCAGCGCGCCCAAACCTCCCTACCCAGGACAGGTCAATCAGCGGTGTGTCCACCACTACAGGGCACCCAGGGTAACCCACCACCATAACAACAACAGGGACCTGGGGGCAGTAGTGGTGGGCACACGGTCCAGGGGACGGAGGCACAGGAACACAGGGGAACTGGGAGGGCTGCTGTGCGACAGGGGGCGGACAGGCCAAGGGAACCCACTCTCCACTGTCGCGTGGGCTCTCATTATTCTAAATGAGACTACTGGATTTCTAGGTAGCAGGATCTATAACGGTGTGGGGGACTGAGTCTGACCCACGTGTAAAGAACTCTGTCACCCTAAATCCGGTTTTTGCTCCGGCTAACTAGCAGTGCCTCATTTCTCCCATGTGGAAGGAATGATTCGGCAGCCGAGCACATGACATCTTTGGAACTTCTCAGGGAAGTCGTGGTTACTCAGATCCAAACCAACTCTGTTATTTCCAATATGATCTCATATACAAATGACAAAGACAGTATAAGTTTTATATAATGTTTTTTAATAAAACGACTGTATTTTAGATATTAAGGCGTGAGCTGCAATAACCAGAACGATACAACACAGTAGGATTGTAATAGTTACCAGGAGAGTAAAACATAAGAACAAAGCTATCATATTGTCAAACAGTTTCTACTCTCCCTCTGCTTGTTCTATCTAGAGCACAGCATGTTAAGCTTCTAGCTTGCCTATTAGAATCACTGTGGAGACATCAGCCCTCATACCTGAGCAAAGACCTGTGATCTTGGTTCAGCATCTGCAACGAGGCAGTCAGCGTCTAGTTGTGGTTCCCTGGTCGGAATCTCCCTCTTGCGTGTATTGGGACAAGGAAGTGATTTTATAACTAACATGTCATCGTGATCACAAAATGTCCCTACGCAGGAATGCCAAGTCTAAACTCCTACCACGTCTATCGGCAATGTATCAGACTGTATCCTTGACTGAAGCACAGAGTAAATATGTTATGGAGAACTCCAGTGCTGAAGTAGGCAAAACAGTGTGATATGAATAAAAAACAACACTGTAGAACTGGCTATTTGAAAAATAACAGTACGAAGCCTAATAAAAAGCATGTAGAGCAAAGTGCACAGAGGCTCTAAGCTGTCAGCAAATGAATAAAATATATTCAGGGCAAAGTGCACAAAGGCCTAAAGCCTGAAGCTAAAGCGCAATGAATACGTAAAACTAACCACACTACACCCTCCCCTTGTCGGTAGCAAGTGGTTCCAATAATATAAAAGGATGCCCTAAATATAAACAATACCTAAAACAATTATTTCGACAAGGTGAGAAAACAACAAAGTCATAAATTTAGGTAACATGTGATCATAAAACCAAATTCAATATAGTGTCAATTTCATAAAAATCCAATAGTCAGATAGAAGCAATAGAACGCAGGAGTTCCTGCACTTCGATATATGTCAATATCGGAAGATCCACGCCACAAAGTACCATGGAGCAGGTGTGATCCAAAGCCCCAAAACCTTTCAGGGCGGCACCCCGTGCAGGGCCTATGAAAGAGACAATACCATCTTCCTCCAGGAAGGGAATCTCATAAACTGCCTCACGAAGCAAGCGCAACCGTAGTGCACAAGTCTGGGAATGAGCCCTAATAGGGAACATCAACAGATCAGTATCGACCATTGGAGGGCGCTGCAATGAGAGACAGAGAGCCAGTGCATGTTCAAACGAGCACCAAAGGCATCGAAACACGGGTTGCACACAATCCAAAACCGGTCTGAATGACAGAGACCAGTCACACTCCAAATGTCCCAGGAGTGTCGCTCCAAAATGCTGCATCATGCGTTCACGACACAGCTGCGCTGACGGGAGCAGCAATACAGGATCTCGTCGTGACGGGACAGCCATTGCGAAAAAATAGCAACAACAGCAAGACTCCAGCCAATAAAGCCAAAGTAATCGGGAAACCCCCAAAAATGCTTCCGAAAATAGAATGTATAGCCGAAGGTATCAAACCGAATATGGAAGAGAAGGTATGAGCAAAACCAACACCAACGACTTTGAAAAAATGTGCAATACCAGCAGTGCTGGATGCATTAAATATACGTCCCACAAGTTCACCGAAGTGATTCGGAAAGTTAGTATTCAAAAGGGACTGTATCTCCGCCGATGACCTTGCCACCTGAAGTGCGTAGGTCTCGCTAGCAGATGTAAGGGCCACATGCTTTTGAAACAATAAAGCTTTTAGCCGACTCAACTTGTCGAAATCAACCTTGGAAGTAGCAATATGAGGCCAGATGTCCGCTACCTCCCTAAATTGAGTGGGGGGAAACAACACATTCCCGCAGCACGTAACGGCCTTGTTGACAACGACGATGTAAACTATTCTGGCACGCATGCCACAGCAGCGTTCACTGTTAAGAACAATGTAACTGCCGTTAGAAAGCACCTGGAAAGTGTTTTTAATAACCGGGACTGGAACTCCCTTCAGATAACAAGCTAAGTTAGCAATCGAAGCGTTACACGGCCAGTGCAAGGACAGCTGTTTACAAACCATTGAATGGCTGACAGAAGCTTCGCATTCGCTGCCGCTAAGAAAAACCTCCTTCAAACCATTAACACATCTGTACTGAAAGGGAAGCTCCCACACCTCGTGTATGTAACTGTCTCCCAATAGTTCATATCTACCCACCGGAATGTGCTTCAAACACGAAGTAAATTGCAAAGTGGAGATAGGCAAATTAATAACCCCATGAATCAACCACTCAGCTGACGGAATCTCAGCTACCGTGAAAGGTAGTTTCTCTAATTTATGTCGCTTCCTTTTTAGCCATCAGTTGTTGCTGACGAGTCAAATTAAAAGAGATAAAGATCTCTCTGGCACGAACGTGCTGCCATGGAACGCGACCCGCCTTCAAGGTCTGAAGAGTCCAACCCAGCTGCATGATGGACCGCGTCTGACTCTGCCCATGATATAAAGAAGACATGTCCGATTTAATAATGTCAATGGCAGAGGAAACAATGCTGTCAATCGTGTAAACACGGTCAGAAGGGGTATGCATGCCATTATCAACAACAGACAAAGTCTGCATCAGGTTTTCCTGATCAATCTGCCTCAAACGGGCTGCAGCCTCTTGTTGTGAAAGCTTCCAAATCTCATTATAAACTTCGTATAAGAACCGTTTCTTCCGTGGTACTTTGGGACCCGACAAAAAATCTTGTAAATCAGTATCATTAGACAGTAACGTGAGATGTGACTTAACCGCATCCAGCGTGGATGACTTCAACCATTGTTGACAAAGCTTCCCCACACTGTATGTAGTTATTATATCAGCATGTTCTGGTGATACGTAACGAGGGTCTGCCCTACTAGTCCTGAACCCCCCCGAAGAGGTGACAAAACGTTGATGACACACATTAGTGTCTACAGGCCATAATAACCACCCGCCTGGATGTAACGATGAAGTGTAAAGCGTACCTTTCTGGACCCAATGTGTAAAGTCACTAAAAGTAGCATTCACATAGTGCTGCCAATTTTTTAATTTAGAAGGGACAGGTATACTAGGCAAAGTCAACTCCCTAATTGTCGCTAAGCCCAAACAGCTAGTCTGTTGTACTGTGTCATTGAGGAAAATCATTTGGACCGGGATAATACATGGTCTAAATAACGTGTCCCTGCCTCGCATATGCCAATTTTTCGAACCCCAAACACTTTTCAAGTCAACAGTTTTAAACCAGTATTCATATCCCTCGACCGAAAGTTTAGATACAAACAAATTGGAATACAGTAATTTAGTATCGGTCAATAACATTTGCTTATTAGAATACGGTGCAACTTTAAAATAGTAGGACTTAGCATTACGTTGATCATGCCCAGAAAAATATGCAAATTTATCATAATACGTTTTCGAACTTCCATGTGGAGGAGTCGAGCAATGTTCCCATTGCACATAATTAAACATGGGCTTAGGGCTACTACCTTTATGAATAAAGTGGTGTCCATAATAGTTGTAACAAAACATGTCACCATGATTATCTCTAAACTGGTAAGCATCATCATCATCATAGACAGTATAATATTGCAAATCCGTTAGCATAGAATCTACTGTCTTCACATCCCAATCATCAGAAACAATGCCAGGTATAACAATATCATTCATTGATAATTTGAGGACATACGGTATTTGAATCAATTCAGTGGGACCATATATATCAAACATTACTTTATCCCACACAATTCCATCCGGAACTGGTATCGCAGAAATGTTAACAGTGGACAAATCTCTTCGAACCATATGAGACGAAAAATGCGGTTTTAACACAGTCTCTACATGCTCAATGTCAGATCGATCAGGAAGAAAATGACCATGTATTATCAGAAAAAAAGTAACCACAAATCCCAACCATAATAAAATAGTCATCACGGCCAAAAATAGCCAAAAATAGTTCCAAGGAAAAACAAAATATGTGCGTTTAAGCCAACCCAGCAGCCGTCGTGGACCGTGGACAGAAGACATCGAGGACGAGGAGCCGGACACATCATTATCAGCGTCGTTGAAGCAGCCAGAAGCAGTTCTAGCAAAAGGTGCAACTGTGAACAAAGAAGCAGAGGGAGGCTCTCGCCGTGGCACGCTATAAACCACATGTTCAGAAACATCAGTAGAACGTACAGCAATTTGATCAAAAGATTCCATATTAATCGCCGTCGGTGAAACAATCGCAAGATCATCATCCACCCTCCCCAAGCTCGGAGAGGAAACAGTGTCGGTGAAAATCACATGCAGCGGGACTTCTTCCCCAGTAGTGAGAGGGATTACGGAACTACTGGGTGTCCCTCTTGGTCTGCTGTGCAGAATCGGCCACATGTTGTAACTTGACATTATCAATGGAAACAAAGCGATTTCCTTTGGCCCCTCGCAGCGGCGGTAAAATCACAGTTCTCGTGCCGCTCACCCCCAACACAGGGACAGGTTCTCGATAAGAAGGACCAAATTATTTTTTAACTGCGACCTTTTCACGCACTAGATCCCCAATCCTGGGTATCCAACCAGTAGGTGTTACTGGCTCATCCTTAATTCCTGAGGAGGCAGCACTGGCAGAAGAGTTATCTTCACGGAATTGTTGTAAATCCTGCAAAACAGTGACACGATAATTTATGTCAAAGGGCGTATCTGCCGCCTCCACACCAGGACCATCTAGATCAGGAACATACATTTGTGTTCCAAACAGGCACTCATATGAAGTACGACCCCCCAGTGACCTTCTAGGCAAGTTATTAAGTGCTCTCTGTACTCCATATAGGTGGGCTAGCCAACCACGACCCATACCTATTACTCTGGCCGTTAAGGACTGCTTTAAATCACGATTTAAACGCTCCACGACAGAATTTCCCTCGGGATGAAATGGAGACGAGAATTGGAGTTGGACCCCCAACGAAGCCATGGTGTCCCTGAATGCCTTAGAGGCAAAAGCAGGGCCCTGGTCCGAATGAAAAGCCGCAACTGCAAATATATCGACAAAGATGCGCAAATCTTTAATAACAGTTCGAGCGTCAGCCGAGCGTTGTGGCCATACCCACACAAATCTGGAGCACGAATCTACAGCAACCAATATATATTTGTATGCACTATCTGGTGTCAGCGGACCACAATGATCCAAGTACACACACTGTAATGGTTTATTTGAAATCAGAAGGGGCGTCTGCTGCGGGCGTCTAGCCGACGACGCTTTAATTTGTTGACAAACGTCACAACAAAGGACATATTGCTTCGTCTCTTTATAGAGACCAGGCCACCAATAACGAGCCTGTAAAAGTGAAATCGTGGCAGCCACACCAGCATGTGCAGAAGCCACCCCCTCATGTGCTGCAGAAATGAATCGAGGTCTCTCAATTTTATTGGGAATTTCACGTACACCAATGCCTGGAATTGTAACAGTAGCATTCAGCGCACCATTCAAGCAGTAACTATATTTAGAAGGAAATCCTTTAGGAAAGGGCGTGCCATCAGCCGTAGCCTTTATGGCAGCCGAAATTTCTGTGTCTGGTTTGGAACTCGAACGAGTCACTGCGGCTACAGTGGCGACAGCCACTGCCGATTTTGCGGCTTCATCAGCCAAAGTATTCCCAGCAACGTGTATCCCAACGCGCTGGTGTCCAAGTGTATGCACAACATGGACTTTAGGAAGCGTTTCCTTCAGATCCGCAACCTTACCCCACAAAATTTTGGGGGTGATTCAAACCCTGGCGGTCGGTGATAAAGCGGCGGCCAACCCGCCAACAGGCTGGCGGTCTAAAAAATGGAATTCTGACCCTGGCGGGAACCGCCAACACAGGCTGCCACTTTAACACTCGGACCGCCACGGCGGGACAAACAAACAGCGCGGCGGTCACCGCCAACAGGCAGGCGGCAGACAATGCACTGCCCACACTATCACGACCCACCAATCCGCCACCTTTTCCGGGGCGGGAGCACCGCCGATAAAAACACAGCGGAAACAGACTACGAATGGGAAAACGCTCACCTCTACGCACTCCACGAGCACGGAGGACAGCATGGAACCCGAATTGACCATCATACCTGCTCTCGTCTACCTGCTCATCTACCACGAGTACGAACTCCGGCGCAGACGTCAACGGTGAGTACTGCACCTACGACACACAGGAGGGGGGAGGACGAAAAGTTACGGGCACACACATATGCGACCCCCCCACCCCCCAATATGTACACACCAATGCAGAGCAACAAGTCACAGTGACACCACCCAAACCCCCCTGAAAAATGCAATGACATTTTCAAATTGGGAACAAATATTTATGTCCAAAATAGCCTCCGATCAGTATTGTTCAACTAGCAAAAATATTTACATTCAAAAAGTCTATATACACAGCAGTGGACAACTGAAGAAATTAGTCCTGCACATTTTACGAATTATCGATTTGTCCGTGGGCCAAAGTGTAGCAACACAAGGGCAAAGCCCACACAGGAGACCTGAGTCCTTTGGAGAGAACACTGCAGGGGCATCTGATGACAAAACTACAGGCACCTCAGGGGGAAGGGAAGGGGGGGGCACCACAGCCACATGAGTCCACGACGCCAGATCCACGAAGGGCCAACCATGCCCACTGCAATATCCTGGGGAGTGCAAAGCCACAGTCTCTCAATGTCTCTTCAGTGGGTGGCTTGCCCACTGCAATATCCTGGGGAGTGCAAAGCCACAGTCTCTCAATGTCTCTACAGTGGGTGGCTTGCCCACTGCAATATCCTGGGGATTGCAAAGCCACAGTCCATCAGGTGGAGAAATAGCTCCACTGGTCAAGGAGGATGCATGATGGCCACAGTGAACCGTGAATTGTGTTTGCAGGCAGGGCCCAGCGGAGCGGTGCTTGAGTTGAAGGGCCCAGCGGAGCGGTGCTTGAGACGGCGGGGCCCAGCGGAGCGGTGCTTGACAGGAAGGGCCAAGCGGAGCGGTGCTTGAGACGGCGGGGCCCAGCGGAGCGGTGCTTGACAGGAAGGGCCAAGCGGAGCGGTGCTTGAGTTGAGGGGCCCAGCGGAGCGGTGCTTGAGTTGAGGGGCCCAGCGGAGCGGTGCTTGAGTTGAGGAGCCCAGCGGAGCGGTGCTTGAGTTGAGGGGCCCAGCGGAGCGGTGCTTGAGAAGGCGGGGCCCAGCGGAGCGGTGCTTGAGTTGAGGGGCCCAGCGGAGCAGTGCTTGAGACGGCGGGGCCCAGCGGAGCGGTGCTTGAGTTGAGGGGCCCAGCGGAGCGGTGCTTGAGTTGAGGGGCCCAGCGGAGCGGTGCTTGAGTTTAAGGGCCCAGCGGAGCGGTGCTTGAGACGGCGGGGCCCAGCGGAGCGGTGCTTGACAGGAAGGGCCAAGCGGAGCGGTGCTTGAGACAGCGGGGCCCAGCGGAGTGGTGCTTGAGTTGAAGGGCCCAGCGGAGTGGTGCTTGAGACGGCGGGGCCCAGCGGAGCGGTGCTTGAGTTGAGGGGCCCAGCGGAGCAGTGCTTGAGTTGAGGGGCCCAGCGGAGCGGTGCTTGAGTTGAAGGGCCCAGCGGAGCGGTGCTTGAGACGGCGGGGCCCAGCGGAGCGGTGCTTGACAGGAAGGGCCAAGCGGAGCGGTGCTTGAGACAGCGGGCCCAGCGGAGCGGTGCTTGAGTTGAAGGGCCCAGCAGAGCGGTGCTTGAGACGGCGGGGCCCAGCGGAGCGGTGCTTGAGTTGAGGGGCCCAGCGGAGCGGTGCTTGAGTTGAGGGGCCCAGCAGAGCGGTGCTTGAGATGGCGGGGCCCAGCGGAGCGGTGCTTGAGTTGAGGGGCCCAGCGGAGCGGTGTTTGAGACGGCGGGGCCCAGCGGAGCGGTGCTTGAGTTGAGGGGCCCAGCGGAGCGGTGCTTGAGACGGCGGGGCCCAGCGGAGCGGTGCTTGACAGGAAGGGCCAAGCGGAGCGGTGCTTGAGACAGCGGGCCCAGCGGAGCGGTGCTTGAGTTGAAGGGCCCAGCGGAGCGGTGCTTGAGACGGCGGGGCCCAGCGGAGCGGTGCTTGAGTTGAGGGGCCCAGCGGAGCGGTGCTTGAGTTGAGGGGCCCAGCGGAGCGGTGCTTGAGTTGAGGGGCCCAGCGGAGCGGTGCTTGAGAAGGCAGGGCCCAGCGGAGCGGTGCTTGAGTTGAGGGGCCCAGCGGAGCGGTGCTTGAGACGCCGGGGCCCAGCGGAGCGGTGCTTGAGTTGAGGGGCCCAGCGGAGCGGTGCTTGAGTTGAGGGGCCCTGCGGAGCGGTGCTTGAGTTGAAGGGCCCAGCGGAGCGGTGCTTGAGACGGCAGGGCCCAGCGGAGCGGTGCTTGACAGGAAGGGCCAAGCAGAGCGGTGCTTGAGACAGCGGGGCCCAGCGGAGCGGTGCTTGAGTTGAAGGACCCAGCGGAGCGGTGCTTGAGACGGCGGGGCCCAGCGGAGCGGTGCTTGAGTTGAGGGGCCCAGCGGAGCGGTGCTTGAGTTGAGGGGCCCAGCGGAGCGGTGCTTGAGATGGCGGGGCCCTGTTCAGCGGTGCCTGTCTTCACGGCGGGGCCCTGTTAATCGGTGCCTGTCTTCACGGCGGGGCCCTGTTCAGCAGTGCTCTTCTGCACGGCGGGGCCCTGTTCAGCGGTGCCTGTCTTCACGGCGGGGCCCTGTTCAGCGGTTCCTGTCTTCACGGCGGGGCCCTGTTCAGCGGTGCTCTTCTGCACGGCGGGGCCCTGTTCAGCGGTGCCTGTCTTCACGGCGGGGCCCTGTTCAGCGGTGCCTGTCTTCACGGCGGGGCCCTGTTCAGCGGTGCTCTTCTGCACGGTGGGGCCCTGTTCAGCGGTGCTCTTCCAGTAAGTCTAGGGAGCCAGACCTGGGCTGGACACCCTGCTCACTCGCCCTCCGACCGTGCAGTGGCAGGCCCCTTCAGGGACGGAGTCCTGGGCCCTTTGCTGTCGTCCCTTGCAGGCGGGATGGGGGTTGTGGGGCCCTCCTGCTCCGCGCTCCTGCTGGCTGACCTCTCCGCCCTGCTGCCCTTTCGCTCCTTAGATGGGGCTCTCGGGCCCTTGCCTCCCCTGGCTGTTGTGGCAGGTGAAGTGGCCGTTGGTAGCTCCTTGGGGGCAGCCGTCTCAGTCCTTTCACGGCGGCCCTTCAGTTTACGTGTCCTCTTGCCTGGGGGTGGGCTGGATGTCCCCTTGCTGCTCAGTGAAGTGTCACTGCCGCCAAAGGGTGGACTCCAGAAGCCATGCACCACTTGGACACTCGAAGCTGGGCTGGTGGTGGCTGCGGTGCTCTTGGGACTCTTAGCAGATGGAGGGGGTGGGTCAGGGGAGGGAAAGAGGTTAAGATGAGAGAGGTAATATTTCTTAGGACCAAGGTAAAGGGTAGGAGTAGTGATGATGGAAGTGGAGGAAGAGGATGTGGTTGTAGGAGAGTCAGGTGTGCTGTCTTTGGGTGCAGGTGACTGAGACGTAGGCTGTCGTGAGGTGGTTGGCTGTTGGGTGGGTGGCTGCCTGCGTTTATGTGTCTTGGAAGAGGGGGTGACAGACACAGTGGGAGAGGACACAGGGGACGTGTAGATGGCAGTGGGGGTGGTGACTGCACGTGTGCGGACTGTAGTGGAGGGTGTGCTGGTGATGGAAGCACAGGCTGATGGTGGTGTGCATGCAGGTGTGAGTGTAGACGTCACAGGGAGGGAGGAGGGAGACGAGGAGGAGGGGGACACAGAGGTAGTAGTGACTGTTGGTATGTCTGCATCTGGGTGTTGCTTGGGTGAGTGTTTGTGGGTTCTGTGGTGCTTGTGTCTGGATGAGCTGGCCTTGGGTGTTGAGGTGTGTGCAGGCTGGTCTGATGGTGTGGATGGGATAGGCTGAGGAACAGGAGACAGAGAAAGGGTGGAGGCAGTTAGAAGAGGGAGACTGGAGACAGGGACAATGGCTGCCGTCAGTGCTGAGGCCAGAGCAGTGAACGATCGTTGATGGGCAGCCTGACCCGAATGAATGCCCTCCAGGTAGGCATTGCTCCGATGCACCTCCCTTTCCACCCCCTGGATGGCATTCAAAAGGGTAGTCTGCCCAACAATGATGGTCTGAAGGAGGTCAATGACCTCCTCACTGAGGGCAGCAGGGGTAACTGGGGCAGGGGCTGAGGTGCCTGGGGCGAAGGAGACGCCCGCCTTCCTGGGCGAGCAGGCACGGAGCGAAGGCTGAGGGGCTGCAGGGAGGGCGGTGCTGGTGCGCTGGGTGGCGGCTGTACCTGTAGAGGCGGGGGGCCCGGATGTTGCCGCCACCGCTAGGGAGCTCCCAACCGAGGACGTGTCCGTGTCGCTGGTGTCTTCACCGGTCCCCGTTGTGGTGCTCCCCTCGCCCTCCGGATCACTGGTGCCCTCGGTGTCTGTTCCAGTGCCCACCGGGGCCTTGTGACTTGCAGCTCCCTCGTGCTCCGACGCCAAATCTCCTCCGATTGATGATGCTAATGCACAAGAAGACAAAGAATAAGGGTGGGGGGAGAAATAAACACAAGTTGAGTGCATGCCTTGTCAACACCGTTGGCGGAGAGGACAGACACAGGTGCCTCATGCACTAAGCCGTGCAATTGGGGTACACTACTCAGTACTCCTGACTAGGCCAACAGGTCTAGGGAAAACAGATGCGCACATGGGTGATGCAGGACCATGGATAGCTGTACTTGGCACCCTACAGAGGTGGGGGGCGGGGGCACAGGGCCATGTCTAAGGGAGGGGACTACACTACAGAAAGCGCCCTGGCCTACTGTCACCCACAGCCCTCCTCCCCCACCCAGACGCCTCAACTGCGCGTAAAGATAGCAGAATGTGCAGATACTCACCCCCTTGTGTCTGCTGTGATGTCCTCAAGCGCCCATCCAAATCAGGGTAGGCCACCGCCAGGATCCGGGACATCAGGGGGGTCAGGGTACGACTGGCACCCCTCCTAGGTCGGGAGGCCATCCCCAGCAGTGACTCAGCGGTCTTTCTGGTTCCGCGGCGGATGTCCTCCCACCTCTTGCGGCAGTGGGTGCCCCGTCTGGTGTAGACCCCCAGGGCCCGGACTTCCTTGGCGATGGCACGCCAAATGTCGATTTTCTGATGGGCGCTCACCTGTTTGACATGTACAGGGTGGGAAGGAGAAAACGTGATTTTTCTGCATGTTTGAAGTAAATGCCCCCCCCTCCCCAACCTTGCCATGTGGCCCATTCTCTCATCTGTCGTGCGTTGCACTCCTCATTTTCTCTCCACCCCACCAACTTACATCCACCCCACTCCACACAGGCATCGCCCATTCCATGTGCACCCGGTGTACTTACCTGTTGGTCTGGAGGACCGTAGAGTAACGCATACTGGAGGAGGACCCCATCCACGAGCTTCTCCAACTCTTCAGACGTGAAGGCAGGGGCCCTTTCCCCAGTCGCAGCAGCCATTGTCACTTCCAGACCGAGTTCACAGCAGCACTTGCAGTATAGGTCCTCTCCTGTGGATGATCAGGTCTCGAGTGATTAAGCAGATTGAAAATGGCGGTCACGCCCGCGGCGGTGCGTACCGCGACCGCAGGCGCGCCTCGTCATTCGCTCCTGAAACCCATAGGCTTCAATGTTAACCAATGCGGCAATGCATAGCGGTCTTCGACCGCCTACCGCCACGGTGTGCCCCGCCAGCGCATTGACCTCACATCCCATTGTCCCACTTCACAGGTCAGGCAGCCGCCATTTCAAGGGCCCACATGGCATAATTTGTACTGCGTCACACAGGCCTAGGCCTTGCATTGCCACACATACACACCTTTCAATACATAGATAACCGTGTGCTATGCAAGCTGTGGTGAACGTACCAGTGATTTGCTTGACTCTGTGCTCCATGTGGTCCATCACAGGCACCGTCCGCTGGGACTTGCGAGGAGAATGATGAATCCTCGCGTGTACCGACCGCTGGTGGACCTGTCGACAATGGAAGAACGCCACATCATACTACGATGCCGACTTGACCGTGCCACTATCCATGAACTGTGTGCCCAGCTGGAGCCAGCACTGACGTCCCCCATCTGCCAACCCACAGGAATTCCCCCTCTGGTGCAGGTTCTGTCAGTCCTCCATTTTCTTGAAAGTGGCTCATTCCAGACGACAGTGGCCATGTCATCTGGAATGTCTCAGCCCATGTTTTCAAAAGTTTTGTCTAGAGTGTTGTCTGCCCTGACGAAACACATGCGGAGTTACATTGTATTCCCTGAGGAGGTTGATTTGGCCACTGTGAAGGGTGATTTTTATGCCTTTGGACATATCCCCAACATAATTGGTGCCATTGATGGGACCCATGTGGCCTTAGTACCCCCAAAAGACGATGAGCAGGTGTACAGAAACAGGAAAAGTTATCATTCTATGAACGTCCAGGTGGTCTGTTTGGCTGACCAGTACATCTCCCATGTAAATGCCATGTTCCCTGGTTCAGTGCATGACGCGTATGTGATGCGTAATAGCAGCATCCCTTATGTGATGGAACAGCTACAGGGACAACGTGTGTGGCTGATAGGTGACTCTGGTTACCCCAACCTGCCTTGGCTATTGACCCCAGTGAGGAATCCCCGGACCAGGGCTGAGGAACGGTACAATGAGGCCCATGGGCGGAAAAGGAGGATCATAGAAAGGACCTTTGGCCTCCTGAAGGCCATGTTTAGGTGCCTGCATATGACAGGGGGATCCCTGATGTACTCACCAAAGAAGCTGTGCCAGATCATCGTGGCCTGCTATATGCTTCACAATCTGGCATTGCGACGTCAGGTGCCTTTCCTGCAGGAGGATGGTCCAGATGGTGGTGTTGAAGCAGCTGTGGAGCCTGCGGAGAGTGAAGAGGAGGAAGACTCAGAGGACGACACAGACAACAGGGACAGAGTTATCCAACAGTATTTTCAGTAGCACACAGGTAAGAATCACCCACGCCATTTTACATTTACTTGAAGACTCCTGCATCTCAACTTTGTCTATTTCCCCCCCGTTCTTTTAGACTGATGTTTGATTTTCCCTTCCCTTTTCAGTGCTGTATGACCCACTGCGTGACTTCTGGTTGGTTAGCCCATGGACTAATGCTTATTGACCTCGGTATGTTTTCAACACAAAGTTAACCGAACATAATTGATCTGTAATGTGTTATACATTTGTAAATAATACAGGCTGACTCCTGAGAGATTGCAGTGCAATGAGTGATTTATTTGTAGTGCTAGATAATGGTACATGATATTAACACGGTGATGGGTGGGGGTGGAGTAATGTCCATGGCAGAGTCCAGTTCTCAGTCTCACAGGTGCATTGTCCATATGCCTGTGGAAGGATGGAGCTGGGGCAGTTCAAGGTTGGACAGGGTGGAAATGTGGGACAGTGGGATGACTTCAGGGGGTATCTCATGCTGGCGGGGGTCTTGACATCCTACTCTGTCTTTTTTTTTTATCTCAGGCTCCTCTTGCGGGGTGGTTGTTCTTCAGCAGGAGGTGGGGTTCTGGTGGCCTGTCGTTGTGGTGGGGCCTCCTGTCCATTAGCGCCGGCGGAGGTGGTAGGCTGTTCCTGGTCCTGGCTAGTGACAGGGGCCCTGTGTGGTGCCACATGGTCCCGCAACGTGTCTTCTATACGGTTCAGGGCCTGGACTATGCTCCCCATAGCGGTAGAGATGTTGGTGAGTTGATTGCTGAACCCCATGTAGCATTCCTCCTGCTGTGCCTGGATCTCCTGGAACCTGGCCAGTACCATCGCCATCGTCTCTTGGGAGTGGTGGTAGGCTGCCATGATGGTGGTGAGGGCCTCTTGGAGAGTGGGTTCCCTGGGCCTCTCCTCCCCCCCCTGTCGCACAGCAGCCCTCCGAGTTGCCCGGTTTCCCCCGGCCTCTGTTCCCTAGACGGTGTGCCCACTACCACTGCCCCCAGGTCCCTGTTGTTGTTGGGGTGGTGGGTTAGCCTGGGTGCCCTGTAGTGGCAGACACACCGCTGATTGACCTGTCCTAGAGACAGAGGCATGGGCCCGTTGGGTGGGAGCTGTGCTGTTGGTCCCAGAGGGGGTTGGGTCTGGTGTGGCCTGTGTCTGTGTGTGGGGAACCCACTGTCCAGAGGTCCCCGATGGTCCAGGCTGGTCATCAGGTTCCAGGTCGACAGAGCTGCTGTCATCACTGGGGGCCTCTTCCGGGCGTGGGATGGACATTTCTGGACCCTCCTGACCGGTGTGTTGGCGTTCGGGTCCTGCATGGGGTAAGCTAGTATGGTTATTGTTTCTGTGTGTGCTATTGCGTGCGATTTATTGGTGCCCTTGTCCCCCAGTGCTGCCATTCCCTTGGGGGAGGTGTTGTGAGGGTGTTTTGGGGGGGGGGGTATGTGCAGTGGTCATGCTTAGGTGATGGGTGTCCATAGTTTGTGGTGGCATGCAGGGGTTGGTGTTGGGTGGGTTGTGCTGGAGAGACATTCTCAGGGAGGATGTGTGATGGGGGTTGGGGGTGAGGGTGGTGGTGGGGGTTAGCATGCTGGGGGGGGTGAAGTAGTTGAGATTGTACTTACCAGAGTCCATTCCTCCGTGTACTCCAGCGAGGCCATCAGGATGCAGGATGTTTAGTACCTCTTGCTCCCATGCTGTGAATTCGGGTGGAGTGGGTGGGGGTCCCCCGCCAGTCTTCTGCACTGCGATGTTGTGTCTCAAGACCATCGAGCGCACCTTTCCCCGTAGGTCGTTCCAGCGTTTGCGGATGTCGTCCCGATTTCTGGGATGCTGTCCCACCGCGTTGACCCTGTCCACGATCCGCTGCCATAGCTCCGCCTTCCTGGCTATTGTGGTGTGCTGCACCTGTGAGCTGAAGAGCTGGGGTTCAACTCTTATAATTTCCTCCACCATGACCCGGAGTTCTTGGTCCGAAAAGCGTGGGTGCCTTTGGGGTGCATGGGGTGGTGTGGATGAGGTGTGGGGTGGTGTATGTGGTGATGAGTGTGTTGGTGTGTGGTGCTTTGTGCTTCTATGTGGTGTGTGTGATGGTGTAGTGTGCCTCTGTGTGATGTAGCTCTCTATTCTGTGATGTGTCTCTCTCTCCTTCGTCTCTGATCTTTGGTCGTAGGGGTTTGTGGGTGATGCGGTGTGTGTGTTTTATATTGTGTTGGGTGTGTGGGAGTGGTGTGTGTATGTGTATCAGGTGTGTGTATTTCAAATTGTCCAATGTGGCTGTGTTTTGGAGCTGTGTGTGTATTTTGAGCGCGGCGGTGTGTACCGCCAATGGAATACCGCGGTTGAAAGACCGCCGCGTGGATTTGTGGGTCAGAATGACATGGGCGTGTTTCTGTTGGCGTGGCGGTGGAGGTTTGGTCATCTCCAGTTTACCACTGGCCGCTGATGTGGCGGCCTGCTGTGGATGTCGGATTTTTGGAGGTTTGTCAGTTGTGGGTCAGAATGACCGTGGCGGTTTACCGCGGCCGCGGCGGTAGAATGGCGGACTTCTGACCGGCGGTAAGGGCCTTTTACCGCCGAGGTCAGAATGACCCCCTTTATGTTTAATGGTGTTGCCTTTAGAATCTCTGAACCCAATTCATCTTCCAATAGTGTAGATATTCGTTGAAAGACTGCACACAGTAGTAGGAGTCACAGACCAGCAAGGTTAAAAGCGCCGGATCCGCATGCTCCGACGCTAACAATAGAGCTTTGAGCTCAGCCAGCTGTGCCGTGCAATCTCCCAAGGTTTTAGTATAAGTATGTCGGGGCAGAACACTTCCCTTCTCCATAGTGCCGCTCACCACCGCACATGCAGCAGAATACTGTTGTTTAGTTCCAACCGCTGGTTGCGCAGAGCCATCGGTATACATGACCACTTGATATTGGTCAATAGGCAACGTACCAGCAGGAACAGGGTATTCCATTTCATATTGAAGAAATTCTTGAGTCTGCAGTTTAGAGTCAAATACATAATCTACATCAGTGGCTGTCAAAGACGTAGCCCATTGTATCCAACGCGGGTGTAAAGCTTTCGAATTAGGAACACTCGCTTTTGTAACAGCCTCTAAGGCCGGAATCGGGGAAACGACAACGATGCGTTGACCCTGGGCCAGCGGTCTTTCTTTAATAACAGCCATCTGTACTGCAGTGAGAATTTTCTCAGTTTGTGCAAAACGTTGCTCTGCAGCAGAATACAAGTGAGACTTGTATGCAATCGGGACTGTCTCCCCTTCATTAAAGGTGACATAAGTAAACCCAACAGCCCCAGGTATCACCCTGATGACTAAATGTGTCTTATTGTCCCGCGTGTGTAAGTGTTTAACTGCTAAGAGATCACTCTGTAACTCTCGCAGTATGTGTGTATGTTCAATCGTCCAAAATCAAAAATTCGGGCGAATCAACTCGTATAAGGGTTTTATACGCGTCGCATATTCAGGAATGTAAGTTCTGCCAAAATTCAGAAACCCCAAAATGACTGGAGCTTCCGAACCATATTAGGAGGCTGCAATAAAGCACATTTCTCCAAAAAATGTGGCGCTAGGCTCTTGCCCTCACTCGACAACTCATATCCCAGGAAAATGACGCTGAGGAAGGCAATCTTTGATTTCTTAAAATTAAACTTATAGCCAATATCAGCAAACCTCACAACAATGAACGATACACGCCTTAGATGTTGCAGAATCTCATCATCTGTCAGATATATGTCATCAACATATGATAACGCTTCAGGGTCGAACTCATGCAGCATTTCAGTTACACGAGACGAAAACAGTCCTGGGCTATTCTTATACCCCTGAGGCAAACGACAAAATATTTTCTGAGAGCCAAATGCACTGAAACAGGTATAGTCCCGACTCTCGGGCGCTATATTCTGGCAGAAAAATCCATTCGAGGTATCCAATGTTGTCTTGTATTTTTTACGCACTATATTATTCATAAGCGCTGCGCTGTGTGAATTCTGTATCGCATATGTGCGTGTATGACTATTCAAATGTCTATAATCCACCACTATCCTATATGAATGGTCCGGTTTAGCAACCGGAAACAAGGGATTATTCATCGGCGAGACACAGGGCTCAATTACACCCTGATACTCCAATTGTGTAAGAATTTTTCTAACCGATGCCCTTGCTTCAAATTTGATAGGATACTGCGGTTGTGGCTGAGGTTCGCCCTTTATTGGAATTACATGATAAGGTGATTGTCTGTCCCACCCCACATTATTTCTATACAAGGCGGGAGCTTGTGCTAGAGCCCATGATTTACTATAGGACTCCGCTAGTTCTCTCGGAACAAGTGGTGAGAAGGAAGGTGTAATAACCTCCTCCCCAACCGGACAGTCGCGAACAAAGTCAGGTGGCCAATCTTGTTCGGCCAGCAGAACATCATATGATTTTACCACATGGTCCCAAAAAATGGCGTTTATAATACGGTCAATGTCCCTTCCAATCGCAGAGTCACTTCATATACTCTATCAGGATCAGAGACTTGCACATCCGCCGTCTCGACTTGTATGAAGTCATCAGTTGCTTTCACCTCCAGATGCTCTAGAAGACTCCGGCGAACTATTGTGACCTCTGCCGCGCTGTCTAACAGTGCTAACGCCCATGTCTTGTTCGTCAAGAGAACTCTCTTCTTGAGCGGCATGTCTAACTGAGACAGCTGCCACTTTCTTCTTTTTAAATTGCTGTTTTTGTTGCAGCGGTTTCTCTTCTTGTTTAATAGAAACCTCCGCTGAGCGTTGTGAATCCTGTCTCGGTTTCACGTACTCCGTCCTCCGCTCTGACCGCCCACCTCTCTCACTTCTCTTTTCCGAGGAGTCCTGAAAGGAACGAGATTGGCGTGTATCAGTATATTGATATCTATCAGGCGTCTTCAAAGTATCCCTATTCCTGAGATTATACTTATTCTGTGGGGTCTCCGGTTGCGGAGACTGCCCACCATCTTTCTTAGGTGTTTGCTGTTTCTTTTCCCAGCGCTTTTTCGAACCCTCAGGTTGTTGCTGTTTAGCATTTTCTTTATTACTTTTACCCTGTAACTGGGGTTTTTGCGGTCTAGCCCCTAGGCTATCACGACCAATACTAGAATATGTTTCCGCTATTATTCTCGGAAGCTCCCGCTCCTGATTAATCAGCGGAACATCCTGAAGACGCATTCGCACTGCTAGTGCTACAGCCTCCCCCTTGAGATTACTCAAAATAATAGAAGAAACTGTGGCAAAATTGCCCAGTAACTGCATGCCCAAATCCAAGGCAGGGGCAGCCCCATATTCATCCTGAATCTGTTTAAGCACGTCCGGTAAATTAGCTAATGTCGGTGTACCGTGTGCCGTAGTGTAGAGCGCGGCAAACACCGTGCCCCAGGTATTACAAAGGTCCACCGGAGGAACCATCCCATACGGCAAACACATCGTCAAAATTCTATGTTTATCCTGAGGTCCCGTATGGGGAAATACTGCTTCCAGGGTATTAATTTTTTGCACCAGCCAAAATTGAGTCTCCTCTCGTTTAGCCGGTACCTTACCCATAACTGAGTGTACAGTGGCCGGATTAATACCCGGAACCACTGCCTGTGGGTGCGCTGGAGCAGCACGCGCTGCATTCGTATTTAGTGTCTGCATTACAAACTGAACTAATCGTCTATATGTAGCCGTTAATTCTGTATATAAACGACGAACTTCAACCACTGCCAATTGAGCAACCGCAGGATGAGGTGTATATGTAGCCAATAAAGGCCAGGTAGGACCATCATTACTCAGTGGACCTAACCTAACTTATGCTACTGAGTGTGGGAGGGCGCCATCAAGCCAATTATGGTGTTCTTGATAAGATAGAGGTATTTCTAAATAAGCGTAAGCCCTGTATTGTCCAGGGACATTCGCAACAGTGTATTCGTGAAAAGTATTTGTTCCCCCATCCACTGCTGGAAATCCGACCCAAGAATAAAAAAGTTCCGTTCTATAGACTTCATGGGCGTCCACCACAAAAGTGACTGGACCCCCCTGGACTGTCAGTCCATGTGTCAACAGATGTCCCGTGAGTGGGTGACGCATATTAATTGCTATATTCACTACATTAGGATTCGCCATTTTATTAAAAGAAAATAGCTTCAGGTCAGGCACACCAATATCGGGGTTTTTCCTTTCAAAGTTCAAGCTTGAACAACCAACCACTAAGCAATAGGAAGCACCTATGCCGTGGCGGCGGAAACCCTCAGCCCCACGGACGTCTCCGTATACGGAACCGAGGAGTCAAAATATATATGAGACCAAGAGAGTCAGTCGGACCTAATCATTAGAGCCAGACCAAACGTTGGCGGCGCCATGTCGCGTGGGCTCTCATTATTCTAAATGAGACTACTGGATTTCTAGGTAGCAGGATCTATAACGGTGTGGGGGACTGAGTCTGACCCACGTGTAAAGAACTCTGTCACCCTAAATCCGGTTTTTGCTCCGGCTAACTAGCAGTGCCTCATTTCTCCCATGTGGAAGGAATGATTCGGCAGCCGAGCGCATGACATCTTTGGAACTTTTCAGGGAAGTCGTGGTTGCTCAGATCCAAACCAACTCTCTTATTTCCAATATGATCTCATATACAAATGACAAAGACAGTATAAGTTTTATATAATGTTTTTTAATAAAACAACTGTATTTTAGATATTAAGGTGTGAGCCGCAATAACCAGAACGATACAACACAGTAGGATTGTAATAGTTACCAGGAGAGTAAAACATAAGAACAAAGCTATCATATTGTTAAACAGTTTCTACTCTCCCTCTGCTTGTTCTATCTAGAGCACAGCATGTTAAGCTTCTAGCTTGCCTATTAGAATCACTGTGGAGACATCAGCCCTCATACCTGAGCAAAGACCTGTGATCTTGGTTCAGCATCTGCAACGAGGCAGTCAGCGTCTAGTTGTGGTTCCCTGGTCGGAATCTCCCTCTTGCGTGTATTGGGACAAGGAAGTGATTTTATAACTAACATGTCATCGTGATCACAAAATGTCCCTACGCAGGAATGCCAAGTCTAAACTCCTACCACGTCTATCGGCGATGTACCAGACTGTATCCTTGACTGAAGCACAGAGTAAATATGTTATGGAGAACTCCAGTGCTGAAGTAGGCAAAACAGTGTGATATGAATAAAAAACAACACCGTAGAACTGGCTATTTGAAAAATAACAGTACGAAGCCTAATAAAAAGCATGTAGAGCAAAGTGCACAGAGGCTCTAAGCTGTCAGCAAATGAATAAAATATATTCAGGGCAAAGTGCACAAAGGCCTAAAGCCTGAAGCTAAAGCGCAATGAATACGTAAAACTAACCACACTACACCACGAGGCCCTATCCTCCATCATGGGAGCATACCACCACTCCCAGGAGACGATGGCGAAGGTTCTGGACAAGTTGCAGGAGACCCTGCGCCTGCAGGCCGAACTGTATTTGGGGTTCAGGGAGGAGCTCAGGACCATCAGCTCCGCCCTGGGCACCATCGTAGGGGTGCTGAAGGACATACAGACGACCTTGAGGGACACTGTGGCACTCCAAGGGGCCCCTGACACTAGCCAGGACGATGAAATGCCCACCCCCTTCGCCGGCGCTAGTGGACAGGACGCCCCACCACAGGACCAACACACCAGCACCCCACCCCCTGCAGACGGACAACCACCACGCAAGCGGTCCCTGAGATCCAGGAACAGGACAGAGCAAGATGGCAAGACCCCTGCCAGGAAATGAGACCACCCTGATTGTCCCCCCACCGTCCTACTTTGTTACCCTGTCCATACTTTAACTGCCCCAGCTCCACTTCCTGGGCCCAGATGGGCAGTGCACCTGTGAGACTAATAGACTGGACTCTGCCATGGACATTCCTCCACCATCACCCATCCTCATTTTCCAACCTCCTCCCATTTCTGAGCACTTCAATAAACACCCTTGAAACACAAAACAATCTGGAGTCAGTCTGTGATTCAGTAAAAATGTATTAAGAATGACAGTGTCATAATGGGTGTACCATTCTAAAGCTAACATACCTATGTCACACATCACAAGCCCTTGAAGGATGCAAACAGTTGACACGTAGGTAACCACACCTGTGAAACCGTAATGGAAGGGTACAACTCAGTTACCAAATGTTGACTCAAATCGAAAAACAGGATAGAGGTAGACGTGTGAATGTTAATGTAATGCTAAAAATGAAAATGTTCTCACCTGTGTCTCATTGGAAATATTGCTGTATGACTGACTCCCTGTTGTCGTTGTCTTCTTCATCAGCTTCATCCTCATCACTGTCCACAGGCTCCACAGGCTCCACAGCTGCTACAACACCGGCATCTGGATCATCCTCCTGCAGAAAAGGCACCTGGCATCGCAAAGCCAAATTATGGAGCATGGAGCAGGCGATGATGATGTCGCACACCTTCTTCGGTGAGTAGAATAGGGATCCACCTGTCATATGGAGGCACCTGAACCTGGCCTTCAGGAGGCCAAAGGTGCGTTTGATCACCCTCCTAGTCCACCCATGGGCCTCATTGTAGCGTTCCTCTGCCCTGGTCCTAGGATTCCTCACTGGGGTCAATAGCCACGAAAGGTTGGGGTAACCAGAGTCCCCCAATAGCCATACACAGTGCCTCTGGAGTTGACCCATCATATCAGGGATGCTGCTATTCCGAATCCGTTGGAAACCATAGGCTGGGACATCCCTGATGCCATGGCCACAGTTGTCCGAAAAGACACACTTGCAAGGAAATTGAGCACTTACAGCACCTGCACGTCAGGGGGGATTCCAGTCGTATGGCGGATTGGTGACATCAGGTCTGGCTCCAACTGGGTACGTAGTTCCTGGATTGTGGCACGGTCAAAACGGTAGGTTACGATGACATGTCGCTCTTCCATTGTCAACAGGTCCACCAGCGGTCGGTACGCCGGAGGATTCCGCCATCTTCTCATATGTCCCAGCAGACGGTGCCTACGAAGGACAACAGCGAAGAACCAGTCATTATTCATCCAGGTATGTACCCATAGTCACACACAAGACTACACCAGTCACAAAACCCTTCCTGTAAATGTGTTGAGTGTAGGCCTAGCTATGTGTGACACAGAAGTAAATGGAGCCATGTGGGCCCCTGAAATGGCGGCTGCCTGACCTCTAAAGTGGGACAATGGGATTGTGGGGTAACAGCGCTGGCGTCACACACCGTCACGGTAGGCGGTCGTAGACCGCGGCGCAATGCTGCATCGGTTAACATTGGACCCTATGGGTCCCAGGAGCCAATGAACAGGTACGCTGGCGGTGATGATGCGCACCGCAGCGGACGTCACCGCCATTTTCTATCTGTTCAATCACTAGATACCTGACCTTTGACAGGAGAGGACCTACACTGCAAGTGCTGCTGTGACCTCGGTCTGGAAGCGACGATGGCTGCTGCGTCTGGGGAAAGGGCCCCTGCCTTCACTGCACAGGAGTTTGAGAAACTGGTAGACGGGGTCCTCCCCCAGTACACGCTACTCTTCGGTCCTCCAGACCAACAGGTTAGTACACAGGGAGCACGTTGGATGGGCTAGGCCTGGGTGGAGAGGGCTGGTTGGAAGAGGGAAGGGGGCAGAGTCCATAGAACATTAATGCATGGGAATGTATGGGCCACATGGCCAGAGTAGGGAGGGGGCCACTCACAACGACGGTGCAGTTGGTAATGACTGTTCCTCTTTCCTTGTGCATGTTATGTAGGTCAGCGCCCACCAGAAGAGGGACATTTAGCGTGCCATTGCCAAGGAGGTCCGGACCCTGGGGGCCCACCAGAGACGGGGCACCCACTGCCGTAAGAGATGGGAGGACATTCGCCGCTGCAGCAAGAAGACGGCGGAGGCTCAGCTGGGGATGGCCTCCCAACGTGGGAGGGGTGCCCGTCGCACCATGACCCCCCTGATGTTCCGAATCCTGGCGGTGGCCTACCCGGAGTTGGATCGGCGCTTGAGGGCATCACAGCAGACACAAGGGGGTGAGTACAACCTCATTCTGCGGACTTTGCGTGCAGTGGAGGTGTCTGGGTGGTGGAGGTGGGCTGTGGGTGTCCCTAGGCCAGGGCGAGTTCGGTAGGCAAGGCCCCTCCGTAATGTAGGCCATGTGGCACTCTACCTCACCTCAGCAGAGTGCCAAGTCGAGGTATAGTTGCCCCTGTGGCATCCATGTGCGCCGATGTCCACCATTGCCATATAGGCCATATCCCAGAAACTGCATGTGCAGAGGGCAGGAGCACGGCGTAATGCAGGGGGCATCTACATTTGTCTTGTCCGCCAGCGGTATGCCATGCACTAAAACCCTCTTTCTTCTGTCTCCCCCCCTTTGTCTGCTCTCCCTGTCCTTTTGTACATCAGCATCAACAGGCGGAGGTAGAGTGGCACCGGAGCACGAGGGAGCTGCATCCCACATGGCCATGGAGGGCCACACCATGGACTCTGAATGCACCACTGGGACGGAGGGCGAGGGGAGCTTCACGTTGGCCACCAGATCACCAAGCAGCGACACGGACTCGTTCGACGATGTGGGCTCCCTTGTGGTGGCGGCACCATCTGTGCTCCCCACCTCTACAGGTACAACCGCCACCTCCCCTACCAGCACCGCCCTCCCAGCAGCCCCTCAGTGTTCGCCCCGTGCCCGCTCACCCAGGAGGGTGGGCATCACCTTCGCCCCAGGCACCTCAGGCCCTGCCCCAGTCACCCCTGCTGCCCTCAGTGAGGAGGCCATTGACCTCCTCAGGTCACTCACTGTTGGGCAGTCTACCATTGTGAATGCCATCCAGGGTGTAGAACGAGAGTTGCAACATGGTAATGCATTCCTGGAGGGCATTCATTCTGGTCAGGCTGTCCTTCAGCGAACCCTGCAATCTTTGGCCTCAGTACTGAAGGCAGCAATTGTCCCAGTGTCTAGCCTCCCCCCTCCAACTTCCTCCACCCAGACCCAATCTCCTGTACCCCAGCCCATCCCAAGCACACCTACAGACCAGCATGCACACAAGTCAACACACACAAGTAGCTCAAGCAAACATAGGCACCACACACACCACAAGCACTCACGCAAGCCTCAGCCACATACAGACACAACAACATCCACTGCCTCCACTGTGTCCCCCTCCTCCTCTTCTCCCTCCTCCCTCCCAGTGTCGTCTACACACACACCTGCATGCACCACATCTACAGGCACCATGAATCGCACCAGGACACCCAGCACCACAAGCCGCTCACCTGCACTCACCACCTCCACTGCCATTTACAAGTCCCCTGTGTCCTCTCCCAGTGTGTCTGTGACGCCCCCTCCCAAAGTACACAAACGCCGGCAATCACTCACCCAACATCCATCCACCTCACGACAGCCTCCAGTACCTGCACCTGCACCCAAAACACCTAAAGTTACACCTCGACAACCACCTCCTCTTCCTCCACTCCCAGACCCCCTCCAGCTACCCATCCCAGTGTTCGTCAGAAACTGTCCCTCTGTAAAGTTTACCTTTTTGCCCCCACCCATCCCTCCAATTCATCAGTCCCGTCGTAGCGCCTCAGCCAAAAAGCCTCCAATACCAGTGGTGCCTGTTCAAGGTTTTTGGAGTGCACCGGCCACCAGGGCAGGCAGTAGGACCGGAGCCAAGGCACTGGCAGCCCACCCCCTGTAAAGGCTCCAAAATTGGAGAGTGGACGACGGGACCGTGTTAAGACTCCTGGTGGGAAAACAACTGACATGGGTTCCAAGGGGATTGGAGAGTCATCTGTGACTCCACCAAAGGTGGGGAAGGGCCAGAGGAAGTCTGCCCAGCCTGTTGTAAGTGTCACAGCGGAGAAGTGCGCCATCATTTCCGGCGGTCGAGACACAACCGCCAACACCGTCGTTACTGGTCCAGAGACCACCGCCATAGTCATAGCCCAGGAGGGCCCCATTATCGTCACTGGTCAGGAGACCACCGCCGGAGTCATTGCCCAGGAGGGCCCAAGTATCGTCACTGGTCAGGAGACCACCGCCGGAGTCAGTGCCCAGGAGGGCTCCACTATCGTCACTGGTCAGGAGACCACTGCCAGAGTCACAGCCCAGGAGGGCCCCACTATCGTCACTGGTCAGGAGACCACCGCCAGAGTCACAGCCCAGGAGGGCCCCACTATCGTCACTAGTCAGGAGACCACCGCCAGAGTAACAGCCCAGGAGGGCCCGAGTATCGTCACTGGTCAGGAGACCACCGCCAGAGTCACAGCCCAGGAGTGCCCAAGTATCGTCACTGGTCAGGAGACCACCACCGGAGTCAGTGCCCATGAGGGCCCCACTATCGTCACTGGTCAGGAGACCACCGCCAGAGTCACAGCCCAGGAGGGCCCCACTATCGTCACTGGTCAGGAGACCACCGCCGGAGTCAGTGCCCAGGAGGGCCCCACTATTGTCACTGGTCAGGAGACCACCGCCAGAGTCACAGCCCAGGAGGGCCCAGGTATCATCACTGGTCCGGAGACCACAGCCGGAGTTTGTGCCCTGGAGGGCCCAGGCTGCCACAGCCCCGCTGGGCAATGATGAAACGTCATGCCACACACCAATGTCCAGTGTGGAAGACGTCATTCCGCACACCAATGTGCAGTGTATAGAACGTCATGCCACACACCAATGTCCTTATCAGAACCACCATGGCAAAGCACCGTTGAACAGTCCAGAGACCGCCATGGCAAAGCACAGCTGAACAGTCAAGAGACCGCTATGGCAAAGCACCGCTGAACAGTCCAGAGACCGCCATGGCAAAGCACCGCTGAACAGTCCTCAACCGCCATGGCATAGCACCGCTGAACAGTCCAGAGACCGCCATGGCAAAGGACCGCTGAACAGTCCAGAGACCGCCATGGCAAAGCACCGCTGAACAGGGCAAAGACCGCCATGGCAAAGCACCGCTGAACAGTCCAGAGACCGCAATGGCAAAGCAACGCTGAACAGTCCAGAGACCGCCATGGCAAAGCACCGTAGAACAGGGCAAAGACCGCCATGGCAAAGCACCGCTGAACAGTCCAGAGACCGCCATGGCAAAGCACCGCTGAACAGGGCAAAGACCGCCATGGCAAAGCACCGCTGAACAGGGCAAAGACCGCCATGGCAAAGCACTGCTGAACAGGGCAAAGACCGCCATGGCAAAGCACCGCTGAACAGGGCAAAGACCGCCATGGCAAAGCACCGCTGAACAGGGCAATGCACCGGGTAGGAATGAATGGCCCGCCACATCAGGCATCCTTATCCCATGTGCAGCTGGGACAGTGAGAGGACACTACCTTTCATGGGGAGACTCATCCAAGCTGGGCACCAGTCCCCCCCAGTACCAGTAGGGACCTGCATCAACTTGAGAGACTGTGGCTTTGCACTCCCCAGGATGGCACAGTGGGCAAGCCACCCACTGTAGAGACTTGAGAGACTGTGGCTTTGCACTCCTCAGGATACATCAATGGGCATGGAGCCCCGTCGTGGATCTGGCTTTGCAGTCATCCGGCTGAGGTGCCCCCCCCTTCCCTTCCCCCTGAGGTGCCTGTAGTATTTCTATCTGATGCCCCGGCAGTGTTCTCTCAGATTGTGGTCAGGTATAGTTTGTGGGCCTCGCCCATGTATTTTTGGACTGATGGTGCACGGACATTGTTATGTACATATCTGCACTACTTCTCGTATTGTATATAATTATGACTGATTTTCAAATAGATATCTGTATATTTTTGTATGACATGTATATTGGCACATTACATTGTTTGACCGATTGTCGCTTTGTGTATTCATTCTTCCGGGGGGATTGTGGGTTGTTACTGTGATTTTTGTGAATGCATTGATGTGTATGTTGTAATATGCGAGGGTGGGGGTGTTTGGTGGGTGTCCCCCTAACTTTTGCCTCCCCCCTCCCCCATGTCGTAGGTGCAGTACTCACCGTTGTCTGAGACGCCTACGTAGCTGTTGGTCATAGAAGAGCAGAAACACAAGGGCAGGGAGTATTTGGAGTTCCGGCTCCATGGATTCCTCGTTCCTCGTGGGATATGTTCAGGTGAGCGTTTTCCCATAGCAAAAGCTGTTTCCGCCGTGTTTTTATCCACGGTGAATCCGCCCCGGAAAAGGTGGCGGATTGGCGGGTTGTAATAGTGTGGGCGGTACATTGTCTTCCGCCTGTCTGTTGGCGGTTACCGCCGTGCTGCTTGTCTGTACCGCCATGGTGGGCAAAGTGTTAAAGTGGCTGTCTTTGTTGGCGGTTTCCGCCAGGGTCATAATTCTCTTTTTTTTGTCCGCCGGCCTGTTTGCGGTATTTCCGCTGCTTTAACACCGTCCGCCAGGGTTGTAATGACCCCCTCAATGTTTTCATTAAATCCTCTGTGCAGCATTCAAAAACTGTCAAAAAATCTGGAGTCATCCTTTGTTAACATGATTTCAAAAACTATTTCGGCCCAGTCTGCGGGGAAATGAAGTCAGCGCCTTTCTCCTATTAAGCATCCCAAAAAATCTCAGAAAATGGCGCTAAAGGCGAGTGAGGTTTCCTCACACATGGCAGAGGATGCCGTTCCTCACAAGGCTCCCACCAAGGAGTATAAAAATTCGGACAATGTGCAATCATCTTTAAAACACAAATCTAAATCCAAAAATACTATAACCCCTATAATAATTTCTTCCATCCCTGATACTGATGATGATATGCCGGATTTGGATTCAGATATCAATATATCTGACAAGGACGACACTAGTACATTATACCCCCCCTCTTTTAAAAAAAAACAGGTTATCCTCCCTTGATAATTCCTAACCCATTTCTCTCTTGGACCCTGAAGGTTATCCAATGTTTTCCCCTTGCCACATTTTCCATCCCAACTCTACTGAGTGGGTCCCTGCAAACCACGTAGCTGAATATGTCTCTGCCAAACTTAATTGCCCTTTAGATAAACAAACCAGGGCCAAGCTCAAGTCTGAATGCCCTCGTCCTTCCCTTTCCCACAAATCCTCTATCACTCCGGGTATTGGCCAACCTCTTCGGACATTCCTTACCAAACTTGGTAAAGATCCGCATAAAGGAGTGGACAAGGCATGGTCATCTTGCCAAGACAAGCTGTTGGATATCCTAGGTCCTCTCACGCACATCTTCGATATTGCTGAGGTGGCCAGGATTGATGGGGCCTTCATTCATCCAGAGGAGCTCACCTTATGGGTTCAGCGCACTTTTTGTCTTCTCGGGAATGCCAACTCTGCGCTTACACATGAAAGGAGGAAGGGTCTTTTGTTAAAACTTGATCCTAAATTGGTCAATTTAGCGACTGTTCAACCTCATATAAAAACTGAAGGTTTACTCTGTGGAGAATCATTCATCAAGGAACTAAGTAATTATGTGGCAACGTTCACATCTTTGGATAAGGCACAACAATCCTTAAAGAAGATGTTTACACAACGTGTTTTTGGCAGGGCTAGCAGAGGAAGGAGCCGCTTTGCCAGCCGCACATATTCCAACCAAGGTTCCAGAGGCTACCACAGTGCGTCCTACCAAGAATATAGGCCGCAATTGTACCCGCAGAGGGGCAGAGGTTTCCGTTCTAGAGGGTGCAGAAATTCCAGATCCTCCAATCAATCAGGTAAGCCTACCTTTTGGTTCGATTAATATAGGAGGGCGCCTTCGTTATTGTCTTCCAAAATGGTCGGAAATCACGCCGGACCCTTGGGTTCTAAACACTGTCCAAGGTTACATTATCGAACTTTATTCAATCCTGTTCAAACACAGTTGCCTCCTCTTCTACGTTTTCCCACAGAAATGTCGGACCTTATTTCTTCAGAAGAACAATCCCTCATTCAAAAACAGGCCATCTCTCTTACCCAACCCGATCCATCAGGTTTTACCAGCTCCATCTTCTTGGTTCAAAAGAAAAAACAAAAAGATGGGTCCTGTAATAAATCTCATGTTCTACAATCATTTTGTGGTCTACCAACACTTCAAAATGGAAACCATCCTTCACCTCAGAGATACATTCCTCCAAAATGATTGGATGGTTCGTTTGGATCTTCAAGATGCATATTTAGTAGTTCCAATTCATCCAGATTTCAGGAAGTTTCTTCAATTTCAGTGGCTAGACCAACACTTTCATTTTACCTCTCTAACCTTCGGTCTATCATCTACCCCATAGTGCTTCACCAAGCGCATGAGACCGGTGGTAGCTTTTCTCAGAGCTCAAGGTGTGAGACTCATCATTTATATGGATGACAAGCTCATGAGACCAGTGGTAGCTTTTCTCAGAGCTCAAGGTGTGAGACTCATCATTTATATGGACGACCTTCTCATAATGAGCCAATCTCCTCAGTCTCTCTTGTCCCACTTATCTCTCACATGTTCCCTTCTGTCAGACCTAGGATTTATCAACAGAGAAAAGTATTTTCTCACCCAACCCAAGTTATAGAATTCTTAGGCTTCCAAATAAATTCTGTTTCAGCCATACTCCTCCTTCCTTCCGCAAAAATCAAATCCATAAAATCAGAGATTCTGTAGATTTTACACTGCTCTCTAATTTCGCTAAGATCACTGGCTCGAATAGTAGGTCTTCTTTCCTCCTCTATTCAAGCGATATTTCCAGGCCCCCTTCATTATCGGGCTCTCCACAGACTGAAAATTCATCACTTAAGAAGAGGCCTATCATATTCAGACATTATTCCTCTAGATCTCGATTCACGCACAGAACTTCAATGGTGGATAGACCATTTAGACGCCTGGAACAGAAGAACTATCTTTGCATCAGACCCAGATCTAGTATTAGAATCAGATACAAGTCGTTTAGGCTGGGGGGCCCGATGTGGGCCAATCTCCACTGGAGGTACATGGTCTTTAGAGGAGTCCAAATTGCACATCAACTGTAAGGAAATGCCTCCTTGGCATGGTTGCCCCCTGACTTTTTGCCTTTGCTGATGCTATGTTTACAATTGAAAGTGTGCTGAGGCCTGCTAACCAGGCCCCAGCACCAGTGTTCTTTCCCTAACCTGTACTTTTGTATCCACAATTGGCAGACCCTGGCATCCAGATAAGTCCCTTGTAACTGGTACTTCTAGTACCAAGGGCCCTGATGCCAAGGAAGGTCTCTAAGGGCTGCAGCATGTCTTATGCCACCCTGGAGACCTCTCACTCAGCACAGACACACTGCTTACCAGCTTGTGTGTGCTAGTGAGGACAAAACGAGTAAGTCGACATGGCACTCCCCTCAGGGTGCCACGCCAGCCTCTCACTGCCTATGCAGTATAGGTAAGACACCCCTCTAGCAGGCCTTACAGCCCTAAGGCAGGGTGCACTATACCATAGGTGAGGGTACCAGTGCATGAGCATGGTACCCCTACAGTGTCTAAACAAAACCTTAGACATTGTAAGTGCAGGGTAGCCATAAGAGTATATGGTCTGGGAGTCTGTCAAACACGAACTCCACAGCACCATAATGGCTACACTGAAAACTGGGAAGTTTGGTATCAAACTTCTCAGCACAATAAATGCACACTGATGCCAGTGTACATTTTATTGTAAAATACACCACAGAGGGCACCTTAGAGGTGCCCCCTGAAACTTAACCGACTATCTGTGTAGGCTGACTAGTTTTAGCAGCCTGCCACAAACCGAGACATGTTGCTGGCCCCATGGGGAGAGTGCCTTTGTCACTCTGAGGCCAGTAACAAAGCCTGCACTGGGTGGAGATGCTAACACCTCTCCCAGGCAGGAATTGTCACACCTGGCGGTGAGCCTCAAAGGCTCACCTCCTTTGTGCCAACCCAGCAGGACACTCCAGCTAGTGGAGTTGCCCGCCCCCTCCGGCCAGGCCCCACTTTTGGCGGCAAGGCCGGAGAAAATAATGAGAATAACAAGGAGGAGTCACTGGCCAGTCAGGACAGCCCCTAAGGTGTCCTGAGCTGAGGTGACTCTAACTTTTAGAAATCCTCCATCTTGCAGATGGAGGATTCCCCCAATAGGGTTAGGATTGTGACCCCCTCCCCTTGGGAGGAGGCACAAAGAGGGTGTACCCACCCTCAGGGCTAGTAGCCATTGGCTACTAACCCCCCAGACCTAAACACGCCCTTAAATTTAGTATTTAAGGGCTACCCTGAACCCTAGAAAATTAGATTCCTGCAACAAGAAGAAGGACTGCCCAGCTGAAAACCCCTGCAGCGGAAGACCAGAAGACGACAACTGCCTTGGCTCCAGAAACTCACCGGCCTGTCTCCTGCCTTCCAAAGATCCTGCTCCAGCGACGCCTTCCGAAGGGACCAGCGACCTCGACATCCTCTGAGGACTGCCCCTGCTTCGAAAAGACAAGAAACTCCCGAGGACAGCGGACCTGCTCCAAGAAAAGCTGCAACTTTGTTTCCAGCAACTTTAAAGATCCCTGCAAGCTCCCCGCAAGAAGCGTGAGACTTGCAACACTGCACCCGGCGACCCCGACTCGACTGGTGGCGATCCAACACCTCAGGAGGGACCCCAGGACTACTCTGATACTGTGAGTACCAAAACCTGTCCCCCCTGAGCCCCCACAGCGCCGCCTGCAGAGGGAATCCCGAGGCTTCCCCTGACCGCGACTCTTTCGAACCTAAAGTCCCGACACCTGGGAGAGACCCTGCACCCGCAGCCCCCAGGACCTGAAGGACCGGACTTTCACTGGAGAAGTGACCCCCAGGAGTCCCTCTCCCTTGCCCAAGTGGAGGTTTCCCCGAGGAACCCCCCCCTTGCCTGCCTGCAGCGCTGAAGAGATCCCGAGATCTCTCATAGACTAACATTGCAAACCCGACGCTTGTTTCTACACTGCACCCGGCCGCCCCCGCGCCGCTGAGGGTGAAATTTCTGTGTGGACTTGTGTCCCCCCCGGTGCCCTACAAAACCCCCCTGGTCTGCCCTCCGAAGACGCGGGTACTTACCTGCAAGCAGACCGGAACCGGGGCACCCCCTCCTCTCCATTCTAGCCTATGTGTTTTGGGCACCACTTTGGACTCTGCACCTGACCGGCCCTGAGCTGCTGGTGTGGTGACTTTGGGGTTGCTCTGAACCCCCAACGGTGGGCTACCTTGGACCAAGAACTGAGCCCTGTAAGTGTCTTACTTACCTGGTTAATCTAACAAATACTTACCTCCCCTAGGAACTGTGAAAATTGCACTAAGTGTCCACTTTTAAAACAGCTATTTGTCAATAACTTGAAAAGTATACATGCAATTTTGATGATTTGAAGTTCCTAAAGTACTTACCTGCAATACCTTTCGAATGAGATATTACATGTAGAATTTGAACCTGTGGTTCTTAAAATAAACTAAGAAAATATATTTTTCTATATAAAAACCTATTGGCTGGATTTGTCTCTGAGTGTGTGTACCTCATTTATTGTCTTGTGTATGTACGACAAATGCTTAACACTACTCCTTGGATAAGCCTACTGCTCGACCACACTACCACAAAATAGAGCATTAGTATTATCTATTTTTACCACTATTTTACCTCTAAGGGGAACCCTTGGACTCTGTGCATGCTATTCCTTACTTTGAAATAGCACATACAGAGCCAACTTCCTACATTGGTGGATCAGCGGTGGGGTACAAGACTTTGCATTTGCTGGACTACTCAGCCAATACCTGATCACACGACAAATTCCAAAATTGTCATTAGAAATTGATTTTTGCAATTTGAAAAGTTTTCTAAATTCTTAAAAGACCTGCTAGGGCCTTGTGTTAGATCCTGTTTAGCATTTCTTTTAGAGTTTAAAAGTTTGTAAAAGTTTGAATTAGATTCTAGAACCAGTTTTAGTTTCTTAAAAAGTATTCCAACTTTTAGAAGCATAATGTCTAGCACAGATGTGAATGTGGTGGAACTCGACACCACACCTTACCTCCATCTACAGATGAGAGAGCTAAGGTCACTCTGTAAACTAAAGAAAATAGCAATGGGCCCCAAACCTACCAAAGTACAGCTCCAGGAGCTTTTGGCAGAGTTTGAAAAGGCCAACCCCTCTGAGGATGGCAACTCAGAGGATGAAGATAGTGACTTGGAGGGAAATTCCCCCCCTCCAGTCCTACTTAGGGAGAGCAGGGCTTCTCAAGCCCTGACTCCACAAATAATAGTCAGAGATGCTGGTTCCCTCACAGGAGGGACCAACAACTCTGAAATCACTGAGGATAACTCCAGTGAAGAGGACATCCAGTTAGCCAGGATGGCCAAAAGATTGGCTTTGGAAAGACAGATCCTAGCCATAGAGAGGGAAAGACAAGAGATGGGCCTAGGACCCATCAATGGTGGCAGCAACATAAATAGGGTCAGAGATTCTCCTGACATGTTGAAAATCCCCAAAGGGATTGTAACTAAATATGAAGATGGTGATGACATCACCAAATGGTTCACAGCTTTTGAGAGGGCTTGTGTAACCAGAAAAGTGAACAGATCTCACTGGGGTGCTCTCCTTTGGGAAATGTTCACAGGAAAGTGTAGGGATAGACTCCTCACACTCTCTGGACAAGATGCAGAATCTTATGACCTCATGAAGGGTACCCTGATTGAGGGCTTTGGATTCTCCACTGAGGAGTACAGGATTAGGTTCAGGGGGGCTCAAAAATCCTCGAGCCAGACCTGGGTTGACTTTGTTGACTACTCAGTGAAAACACTAGATGGTTGGATTCAAGGCAGTGGTGTAAGTAATTATGATGGGCTGTACAATTTATTTGTGAAAGAACACCTGTTAAGTAATTGTTTCAATGATAAACTGCATCAGCATCTGGTAGACCTAGGACCAATTTCTCCCCAAGAATTGGGAAAGAAGGCGGACCATTGGGTCAAGACAAGGGTGTCCAAGACTTCAACAGGGGGTGACCAAAAGAAAGGGGTCACAAAGACTCCCCAGGGGAAGGGTGATGAGACAACCAAAACTAAAAATAGTAAAGAGTCTTCTACAGGCCCCCAAAAACCTGCACAGGAGGGTGGGCCCAGAGCCTCTTCACAAAACAATGGGTACAAGGGTAAAAACTTTGATCCCAAAAAGGCCTGGTGTCATAGCTGTAAACAGCATGGACACCAAACTGGAGACAAGGCCTGTCCCAAGAAAGGTTCCACTCCAAACTCCCATCCAGGTAACACTGGTATGGCTAGTCTCCAAGTGGGATCAACAGTGTGCCCAGAGCAAATCAGGGTCCACACTGAAGCTACTCTAGTTTCTGAGGGTGGGGTGGATTTAGCCACACTAGCTGTCTGGCCGCCTAACATGCAAAAATACAGACAGCAACTCTTAATTAATGGGACTAGAATAGAGGGCCTGAGGGATACAGGTGCCAGTGTCACCATGGTGACAGAGAAACTGGTTTCCCCTGGCCAATACCTGACTGGAAAAACTTACACAGTCACCAACGCTGACAATCAGAGAAAAGTACATCCCATGGCAATGGTTACTTTAGAATGGGGAGGGGTCAATGGCCTGAAACAGGTGGTGGTCTCCTCAAATATCCCAGTGGACTGTCTGCTTGGAAATGACCTGGAGTCCTCAGCATGGGCTGAGGTAGAACTAAAAACCCATGCAGCAATGCTGGGTATCCCTGAACTGGTGTGTGTGAAAACCAGAGCACAATGCAAGGCACAGGGTGAACAAGTAGAGCTGGAGTCTGGAAGAATGGCCCAGCCTACCAAGAGAAAAGGAAAGTCAGTTGGGAAACCAACTGCAACACAGCAAAAGAAAGGGAACCTCTCTTCTCAGGAAGAAGTTCTGCCCTCTGAGGGAACTGAGCCTTTGGAGCTTGAACCTTATCAGGTTGAGCTCTTGGGCCCAGGGGGACCCTCAAGGGAAGAGCTGTGTAAGGGACAAGAAACCTGTCCCTCTCTTGAAGGCCTTAGGCAGCAAGCTGCTGAAGAGTCCAAAGGCAAGAAAAATGGAACACATAGGGTCTATTGGGAAGATGGGCTCCTGTACACTGAGGCCAGAGACCCCAAACCTGGTGCCACTAGGAGAGTGGTAGTGCCTCAGCTGTTCAGAGAGTTCATCCTAACATTGGCCCATGACATTCCCCTTGCTGGACATTTGGGACAAACCAAGACGTGGGAGAGGTTAGTCAACCACTTCTACTGGCCCAATATGTCCAACATGGTTAAGGAGTTTTGCCTCTCCTGCCCCACCTGTCAAGCCAGTGGTAAGACAGGTGGGCACCCAAAGGCCCCCCTCATTCCACTTCCAGTGGTGGGGGTGCCCTTTGAGAGAGTGGGTGTGGACATAGTTGGTCCACTGGAACCTCCCACAGCCTCAGGAAATATGTATATCCTGGTAGTAGTGGATCATGCTACCAGGTATCCTGAAGCTATTCCCCTTAGGTCGACTACTGCCCCTGCAGTAGCCAAGGCCCTCATTGGTATCTTTACCAGAGTGGGTTTCCCTAAGGAGGTGGTGTCTGACAGAGGTACCAACTTCATGTCAGCATACCTAAAGCACATGTGGAATGAGTGTGGAGTGACTTATAAATTCACTACACCTTACCATCCACAAACTAATGGCTTAGTTGAGAGATTCAACAAGACATTAAAAGGCATGATCATGGGGCTCCCAGAAAAACTCAAAAGGAGATGGGATGTCCTCCTGCCATGTCTGCTTTTCGCTTACAGGGAGGTACCACAGAAGGGAGTAGGGTTCTCACCCTTTGAACTTCTGTTTGGTCATCCTGTAAGGGGACCACTTGCCCTTGTTAAAGAAGGCTGGGAGAGACCTCTCCATGAGCCTAAACAGGACATAGTGGACTATGTACTTGGCCTTCGCTCTAGAATGGCAGAGTACATGGAAAAGGCAACCAAAAACCTTGAGGCCAGCCAGCAGCTCCAGAAGTTTTGGTATGACCAAAAGGCTGCACTGGTTGAGTTCCAACCAGGGCAGAAAGTCTGGGTTCTGGAGCCTGTGGCTCCCAGGGCACTCCAGGACAAATGGAGTGGCCCTTACCCAGTACTAGAGAGGAAGAGTCAGGTCACCTACTTGGTGGACCTGGGCACAAGCAGGAGCCCCAAAAGGGTGATCCATGTAAACCGCCTTAAGCTCTTCCACGACAGGGCTGATGTCAATCTGTTGATGGTAACAGATGAGGATCAGGAGGCAGAGAGTGAACCTCTCCCTGATCTTCTGTCATCAGACCCAAAAGATGGTACAGTAGATGGAGTGATCTACTCAGACACCCTCTCTGGCCAACAGCAAGCTGATTGTAGGAGAGTCCTACAACAGTTTCCTGAACTCTTCTCCTTAACCCCTGGTCAGACACACCTGTGTACCCATGATGTGGACACCGGAGACAGCATGCCTGTCAAGAACAAAATCTTTAGACAGTCTGACCATGTTAAGGAAAGCATCAAGGTGGAAGTCCACAAGATGCTGGAATTGGGAGTCATTGAGCGCTCTGACAGCCCCTGGGCTAGCCCAGTGGTCTTAGTCCCCAAACCTCACACCACAGATGGAAAGAAAGAGATGAGGTTTTGTGTGGACTACAGAGGGCTCAATTCTGTCACCAAGACAGATGCTCATCCAATTCCAAGAGCTGATGAGCTCATTGATAAATTAGGTGCTGCCAAATTTCTAAGTACCTTTGACTTGACAGCAGGGTACTGGCAAATAAAAATGGCACCTGGAGCAAAAGAAAAGACAGCATTCTCCACACCTGATGGGCATTATCAGTTTACTGTTATGCCCTTTGGTTTAAAGAATGCCCCTGCCACCTCCCAAAGGTTGGTGAATCAAGTCCTTGCTGGCTTGGAGTCCTTTAGCACAGCTTATCTTGATGATATTGCTGTCTTTAGCTCCACCTGGCAGGATCACCTGGTCCACCTGAGGAAGGTTTTGAAGGCTCTGCAATCTGCAGGCCTCTCTATCAAGGCATCCAAATGCCAGATAGGGCAGGGAACTGTGGTTTACTTGGGACACCTTGTAGGTGGAGGCCAAGTTCAGCCACTCCAACCCAAGATCCAGACTATTCTGGACTGGGTAGCTCCAAAAACCCAGACTCAAGTCAGGGCATTCCTTGGCTTGACTGGGTACTACAGGAGGTTTGTGAAGGGATATGGATCCATTGTGACAGCCCTCACTGAGCTCACCTCCAAGAAAATGCCCAAGAAAGTGAACTGGACTGTGGACTGCCAACAGGCCTTTGACACCCTGAAACAGGCAATGTGCTCAGCACCAGTTCTCAAAGCTCCAGATTATTCTAAGCAGTTCATTGTGCAGACTGATGCCTCTGAACATGGGATAGGGGCAGTTTTGTCCCAAACAAATGATGATGGCCTTGACCAGCCTGTTGCTTTCATTAGCAGGAGGTTACTCCCCAGGGAGCAGCGTTGGAGTGCCATTGAGAGGGAGGCCTTTGCTGTGGTCTGGTCCCTGAAGAAGCTGAGACCATACCTCTTTGGGACTCACTTCCTAGTTCAAACTGACCACAGACCTCTCAAATGGCTGATGCAAATGAAAGGTGAAAATCCTAAACTGTTGAGGTGGTCCATCTCCCTACAGGGAATGGACTTTATAGTGGAACACAGACCTGGGACTGCCCATGCCAATGCAGATGGCCTTTCCAGGTTCTTCCACTTAGAAAATGAAGACTCTCTTGGGAAAGGTTAGTCTCATCCTCTTTCGTTTGGGGGGGGGTTGTGTAAGGAAATGCCTCCTTGGCATGCTTGCCCCCTGACTTTTTGCCTTTGCTGATGCTATGTTTACAATTGAAAGTGTGCTGAGGCCTGCTAACCAGGCCCCAGCACCAGTGTTCTTTCCCTAACCTGTACTTTTGTATCCACAATTGGCAGACCCTGGCATCCAGATAAGTCCCTTGTAACTGGTACTTCTAGTACCAAGGGCCCTGATGCCAAGGAAGGTCTCTAAGGGCTGCAGCATGTCTTATGCCACCCTGGAGACCTCTCACTCAGCACAGACACACTGCTTACCAGCTTGTGTGTGCTAGTGAGGACAAAACGAGTAAGTCGACATGGCACTCCCCTCAGGGTGCCACGCCAGCCTCTCACTGCCTATGCAGTATAGGTAAGACACCCCTCTAGCAGGCCTTACAGCCCTAAGGCAGGGTGCACTATACCATAGGTGAGGGTACCAGTGCATGAGCATGGTACCCCTACAGTGTCTAAACAAAACCTTAGACATTGTAAGTGCAGGGTAGCCATAAGAGTATATGGTCTGGGAGTCTGTCAAACACGAACTCCACAGCACCATAATGGCTACACTGAAAACTGGGAAGTTTGGTATCAAACTTCTCAGCACAATAAATGCACACTGATGCCAGTGTACATTTTATTGTAAAATACACCACAGAGGGCACCTTAGAGGTGCCCCCTGAAACTTAACCGACTATCTGTGTAGGCTGACTAGTTTTAGCAGCCTGCCACAAACCGAGACATGTTGCTGGCCCCATGGGGAGAGTGCCTTTGTCACTCTGAGGCCAGTAACAAAGCCTGCACTGGGTGGAGATGCTAACACCTCTCCCAGGCAGGAATTGTCACACCTGGCGGTGAGCCTCAAAGGCTCACCTCCTTTGTGCCAACCCAGCAGGACACTCCAGCTAGTGGAGTTGCCCGCCCCCTCCGGCCAGGCCCCACTTTTGGCGGCAAGGCCGGAGAAAATAATGAGAATAACAAGGAGGAGTCACTGGCCAGTCAGGACAGCCCCTAAGGTGTCCTGAGCTGAGGTGACTCTAACTTTTAGAAATCCTCCATCTTGCAGATGGAGGATTCCCCCAATAGGGTTAGGATTGTGACCCCCTCCCCTTGGGAGGAGGCACAAAGAGGGTGTACCCACCCTCAGGGCTAGTAGCCATTGGCTACTAACCCCCCAGACCTAAACACGCCCTTAAATTTAGTATTTAAGGGCTACCCTGAACCCTAGAAAATTAGATTCCTGCAACAAGAAGAAGGACTGCCCAGCTGAAAACCCCTGCAGCGGAAGACCAGAAGACGACAACTGCCTTGGCTCCAGAAACTCACCGGCCTGTCTCCTGCCTTCCAAAGATCCTGCTCCAGCGACGCCTTCCGAAGGGACCAGCGACCTCGACATCCTCTGAGGACTGCCCCTGCTTCGAAAAGACAAGAAACTCCCGAGGACAGCGGACCTGCTCCAAGAAAAGCTGCAACTTTGTTTCCAGCAACTTTAAAGATCCCTGCAAGCTCCCCGCAAGAAGCGTGAGACTTGCAACACTGCACCCGGCGACCCCGACTCGACTGGTGGCGATCCAACACCTCAGGAGGGACCCCAGGACTACTCTGATACTGTGAGTACCAAAACCTGTCCCCCCTGAGCCCCCACAGCGCCGCCTGCAGAGGGAATCCCGAGGCTTCCCCTGACCGCGACTCTTTCGAACCTAAAGTCCCGACACCTGGGAGAGACCCTGCACCCGCAGCCCCCAGGACCTGAAGGACCGGACTTTCACTGGAGAAGTGACCCCCAGGAGTCCCTCTCCCTTGCCCAAGTGGAGGTTTCCCCGAGGAACCCCCCCCTTGCCTGCCTGCAGCGCTGAAGAGATCCCGAGATCTCTCATAGACTAACATTGCAAACCCGACGCTTGTTTCTACACTGCACCCGGCCGCCCCCGCGCCGCTGAGGGTGAAATTTCTGTGTGGACTTGTGTCCCCCCCGGTGCCCTACAAAACCCCCCTGGTCTGCCCTCCGAAGACGCGGGTACTTACCTGCAAGCAGACCGGAACCGGGGCACCCCCTCCTCTCCATTCTAGCCTATGTGTTTTGGGCACCACTTTGGACTCTGCACCTGACCGGCCCTGAGCTGCTGGTGTGGTGACTTTGGGGTTGCTCTGAACCCCCAACGGTGGGCTACCTTGGACCAAGAACTGAGCCCTGTAAGTGTCTTACTTACCTGGTTAATCTAACAAATACTTACCTCCCCTAGGAACTGTGAAAATTGCACTGTGTCCACTTTTAAAACAGCTATTTGTCAATAACTTGAAAAGTATACATGCAATTTTGATGATTTGAAGTTCCTAAAGTACTTACCTGCAATACCTTTTGAATGAGATATTACATGTAGAATTTGAACCTGTGGTTCTTAAAATAAACTAAGAAAAGATATTTTTCTATATAAAAACCTATTGGCTGGATTTGTCTCTGAGTGTGTGTACCTCATTTATTGTCTTGTGTATGTACGACAAATGCTTAACACTACTCCTTGGATAAGCCTACTGCTCGACCACACTACCACAAAATAGAGCATTAGTATTATCTATTTTTACCACTATTTTACCTCTAAGGGGAACCCTTGGACTCTGTGCATGCTATTCCTTACTTTGAAATAGCACATACAGAGCCAACTTCCTACATCAACTGTTTAGAGATGCTTGCCGGCTCCTTTGCAATCCGAAGCCTCGCAAAAAACAAAGTTCGTTGTGCTATTCTTCTCAGAATGGACAACATTTCGGCAGTCCGATATACAAATCACCTCAGGGGCACAAAATCGACACCTTTGGCGTAACTAGCAAAGGGGTTTTGGGAATTTTGCCTTTCAAACCATATTTTGGTTCATGCAGAGTACCTTCCAGGAACTCTCAATTCAGTAGCGGACTGGCATTCGCTTCACCTTCAGGACTCGAGCGATTGGAAACTCCATGCCTCAATTTTTTAAAAAATACAGAACAAATGGGGTCCTTTAATTATCTACCTGTTTGCATCCCGCCTCAACACCCAGCTTCCTCAATTCTGCAGTTGGCATCCAGATCCGTTAGCCTTAGCATCCGATGCCTTCTTACAGGATTGGTCAATCTCCCTGAATTACGCCTTCCCTCATTTTCTCATGATCAGCAGGGTGCTTTCTCAGCTCAGACGGCAACAATCTTCTTTAGTGCTCATAGCTCCATTTTGGCAAAACCAAATTTGGTTCCCAACTCTCTTGGAACTCTCAATAGACTTTCCTTTCCTTCTTCCTTCATTCCCAAATCTTTTGTTAGATCCACTGCATCGTCCTCATCCTCTCACCTTGGACAATCTTCTCACCCTTTCAGCATGGAAAATCTCGGGAGTCCCCAATCTCTCCCTTTCATTTCGTCTGAAGCTTCGCAATACATATCACAATCTTGGGCTCCAGGCACCAAGAAAGCTTACAAATCAGCCTGGTCTTTATGGCACAGCTGGTGTTTGGGAAAACACATTGATTCCTTTTCAGCAGATGTGATTTTTATTGCTAATTTTTTAGCTGCCGAAGCCAGCAAAGGTTAAGCTTTTTGTACCATCAACTTATATAGATCAGCTATTTCCTCCAATCATACCTACGTGAATGGAAAACCAGTTGGAGAACACCCTCTTGTTTGCCGTCTTTTAAAGGGAGCAACATTTTCTAATCCCCCTATGCCCAAATATAGAAAATTATGGGATGTTAACATTGTTCTAAAATTTCTTCTGTCATGGCCCGATAATGTCATGCTTACCTTAAAAATTTTATCTGCTAAGTTAACAATGCTATTATGTTTTGTCTCTATCAAACGCCTTTCTGATGTCAAGACTTTAGATATTTCTAATCGTCAATTTACTCCTTCTGGGGTTTTGTTTACGGTGGTTCGTCGAACCAAAACCAATTTATCTTCAGTTTTTTATCCTTATTTTCCAGATCACACTAAGTTATGTGTTGGTCAATGTTTAAGAGTCTATGAACAAAAGACTGCAGATTTAAGAACTCCCTATGTTTCCCAACTTCTAATAATTTCTTTTAGAAAATACTTTAATCCTGTTTCAGCCGCTACTTTAGCTCATTGGGTCAAATGGATTATGTCTTTGGCGGGCATTGACACTTCCATGTTTGGGGCCTATTCTTCCAGGGGAGCTATGGCTTCCAAAGCCTTCTGGGCAGGTTCCCGTTTAGAGGTTATTCCTAAATCTGCAGACTGGTCGAATGATAAAGTATTTAAAGTTTTTTATTGTAAACCTGTTGATAATGTTGAATATAATTAATATGCTTTGAACTCGCATAGTAGGAGCCTCTGGTCTTGGCATAAAATGTAGATTTTCCTAGCCCTTTGATGGAAAGTCTTAATTTTTTTAAAGACACGGAGGCGAGTATTATCCCTCCACATTGTTTAACTCTTGTTTGTTTCCCCCCCCTTTTTTCAGCTTCAACATCCACAATTCAACCTTACTCTTAAAGCATTGTCTCCTTCCTGGTTTTCCAGTCTCCAATCTTCTATGTCACCTTCCAGAATTGGACTTACTGCGGATGATGTATGCCGGGATCATGCTCCGTTTCCTAGAATTTGTAACTTTTGTTCTAATTTATTATCTTTTATCATGGCTATCCTTATTCTATTTACCATTTTTCCTTTATTTAATACTAACTGACTTCTCTCAAGAAAAGAGGGCTGTTCGCAGTCAAGTGATGCAATAATGCCCTATATGCATGCTTATTGGTGTATATGTTGTGACTACGTTTTTGTTCCCATTGGCTCTTTTACCATAGCTTCATGGGAACTGTAGTTTGTTTCTTGACTGCTGCTGTTGATTAATGTAAGAAAAGAAATACATAATACTCGCCTCCGTGTCTTTAATAAAATTAAGACTTTCCGTCAAAGGACTAGGAAAATCTACATTATAGCTTTTACTACCTCTTGACGAGAGGGGGTAATTGTTTACATTGATGGCCATGACGCCCTTGATACACTACTGGAAAATATATGTTTGTGTTTCTCATGAACTGAATTATGTAGTGCATGTTCTAAAATCTATTTTATGTTAATACATAAAACGTGCGACTGTGGAAGAAAGAAGACCCGGTGACAATTGTCTGTAAGAGCGAAATAGACCCCTGGTTTGAGACATTCTTCAGACCTTTTCTTATGTACAGCAAGAGGTTAGTCTTACGAGAGGGTAAACTACAGAGGACACCCATGTGTAATAAGCCCCAGTGCACGAGCAACAAGATGTCAGATTCCCAATCTTCTGCCACTCAGCATGACACCAAGGGTCACTGAGGAAGGCAGCAGGTGCCATATCATAAGGGCTTAATTTGAGCCCACCGGTACTCATTTTTGGGAACTAGTACTTTTTCTTCTCATCAGACCTTTCCCGCGAGCAAGAGACGGAAAATCTCACTAAGGGGAAAGAAGGAGGAACAGAAGGACAGGAAAACTCTCCAAAAGGGAGAAGGTAGGAACCTTCAAGAGTGAGATAAAGGAGTAAGGAATATTTGGCAGTGGTTTACAGAGGCATAAAGTGGATTCAGGGCTGCGCTGCCTTCTGCACAGCACTTTGGGCACCAAGACCCTTTTTGCCCACCAATTAAGTGCTGCATATCATGATCAGGTTCACTTTGACAGCAGAGCCAAGTGCCTGTTTTTGCATTTGAAGCGTTTACATTTTATACATATAAACCAGAATTTCCCTCAAGTTAATGCATACATTTTAGACAAAACAAGTCAGAAATGGTGATCACAGACTGCTTCTCTATTTCTGACTTCTTCTGTCTTAAGTTCATGCATTAACTTGCAGACATTTTGGCAATGGCAGCCACCACAAATTTCAAGGGGAGGGGAGGGAGGAGGTGGCAGGGGAGATGGCCGATGGCAGAAATAAAATAATAATTTAAAAAAGTACCTTTGCTGCTGCCACTGCTGCCTTGCTCCTCTTCCATCAATGGTGCTGGTGCCCCAGCAGTCCCTGGGACACCAACATGGGCTCCGCATGCAATCCTGCCACTGCTCTCATGCTATACCTCATGACAGCAGTGTCAGGACTGGCCTGAGAGGGGGGCGTGGCCGAGACGCCCGCAAGATGGCCGCTCTCCGTTGAAGCTCCACATCGTGACGGAGACATTTTAGCTTAGTTTGTCTGCATTTTGGCACTATGGACAGAGATAATAGAGGCACAGAGATGGGAACATGAGGGCAACAGGTATATTACTGCTGGAATAATTTTGGAGCGTGTTTTGTAGTGTTTTTTAACTTTTTTGGCCTGTCCTCAGCTCTGATGGCCGCCATTTAGATTTTTTGAATTCCTTGTTTTTTTTTGGGAAGGGAAAAAGAAGAGAAAAACTACTGCATACTTTAATGTTGTAGGACGCAGGTACTCTATGAAGCTCATTTTTTCTTCTTTAAAATTGGATTACTCTTATCCAGCCACTTTCCTCTACAATTAGGATATGGTCAGCATCTACAGCCTCAGGAGCTATTTGTGTCATTAATAATTTTTCCGGTCAAGAGAGTTTCTGTATTGCACGTTTTTCAGACCGCCGTGCTGTATTTAAGATAATTTTTAGACTATCTATCGGCTCTGGATTTATTCTCTTTATACTTATTTTCTATGGAGCCTCCCTCCTCTTCTTCTTCAACAGTTGCAGCGGATTCTGGAACCATGTCCTCGTCACTGAAAGACCATAATAATACCTTTAAATGACAAAAGAAGGATCCTTCCTCTCTGACAAAATCTCCTTTGCCTCTGACCCTGGAAGACCTTATGGACGAAATAAAACACTTGAAGCCCTTTGTGATGGAAACTAATGATCCCCTTCAAAGGATTGAAGAAAAGTGCTCAAGTCTGGAATCCAGGGTCTCAGAGGCTGAGCAAAGGATCAGTAATATGCAGGATGAGGTTACTAAGATTGATGCCATGTCTAAAGAACTTTCGCCCCTGAAGCAGCAAAATGAGGACTTGGAAAATCATAACCGGCATAACAATCTTAGAATTTATGGCATTCCTGAGGAGGCGGAAGGCAATGACATAATCTCTTTCCTGAAAACTAATATTCCAAAAATAATTGGGCTCAAGGATGGTACTGCTCTTAATATACAACGCGCACATTGTGTGGGGCCCAGATCTTCCGGTGCCTCATCGCCTGATCGTCCGAGAGGCATCATTGTTCTTTTTTTTAGTATATTGAGTTTCTCATGATTTTGGAAGCAGCCAAGCAAAGGAAACAGATGCTGTGGTCTGGTGATAAGATGTTCTTCTCACAGGATATGGCACGTGCTACGGCTGCTCGTCGCAAATAGATTTTTGCACTGTGTCCAGGGTTGAGATCACTAAACGCTTGTTATGGACTGGTTGATCCTCGCTTCTTTAAAGTAACATACAAAGATCGTACTTTTTCATTTGCCTCTCCTGCTGATCTAAAAAAGTTTATCAGCCAATGCAAGGGTGAAGAAATGGAATGTGGCAAATCTTGATTACTCATTGTTGGTTCTTAAGAAGTTCTTTGCTGATATATTGTCCTACGTTACTGATCACTTGTATTTTTATTTCATTTTTATTTATTATTTTTATTCTTTTTAGAGATACCTCACGCAACATTTGTTTCCCTAAATCCGATATGTGTCCCTTTCCTGTGTCATGTTCCAGACCCATTGTCTTCATTTGTTCTCAGTTGTCGATAAGTGTTTTGTATAAGTCATTACTGTTCATATTTCTGCCGTATTATTTATTTTTTCTGCTAATAATGTCTTCGTGGCCTTCTGTCTCCTCTCGTGTGTAGTTCCGGTTGTGGACCATCTTAGCTTTTTCCATGCTTCCCCACTCTGCCACTTTATTGTCACTGTATTGTTTTTACTTTTTTCTTACTATGGCTCAAGCCATTAGGCTCCTTGTCATCTACTCTGTTTTTATCACCTTTTGCTCTCTTTCTCTTCCTTTTTTTCTCTTTTGTTCCTTCCTTCTTTCTTATTCGACTGAGATTTGGTTGTTCATTCCACATACCTTTTGGTATCATAAGATCCAATGGTTTCTAGCTTACTGTTATGTAAATTATTTTATGTTGATAATGTTGCTACAGATATATCTTTTTGTTGTTCTGTAAAATGGTTAAAGTCATGCGGGTTGTTTCTTGGAATGTGAAAGGTTTACGCAATCCCATTAAGAAACAGAGGGGGTCATTACGACCCTGGCAGTTGGTGGTAAAGCGGCGGTAAGACCGCAAACAGCCCGGCAGCAATTCTTTTTTAATTATGACCTCAGCGGTCATCCGCCACTTCACCATTCCGACCGCCATGGCGGTGAAGACCGCTGGGCTGGAGATTGCGGACTCCAGCCCAGCAGTTGTCACTAGACCGCCAACGGTATCAGGACCCTGCACACCGCCACGGATCTCGGGCAGTAGGCACTATCAGTGCCAGGGAATTCCTTCTGTGGCACTGATAGGGGTCTCCCCCACCCCCGTTACCCCCCACGAATCCTCCCCCCACCCCCCTGCCACCCCCCAAAGGTGGCATAACCCCCCTCCCCACCCCGACCCCGAACTTGCTCATATACACACCCCTACACACACACCCCCAACATGCACATATACACACCCCTACATGCACACATACACCCCGAAAACACATACCCACACACATACAAACAGACATGCACACCGTCCGACCTGCACACATTTCCCATACACACAGCACCGCCCTGCACGCATACACTCACTCACTCACCCCCTCCACACTCTCACACGCACACCCCATGCACGAACACAACACCCCCCTACCCCTTCCCTAACGGACGATCAACTTACCTTGTCCGTTGATCCTCCGGGTGGCGATGGGATCCATGGGGGCAGCTCCGCCACCAGAACACCGTCACCAGAACACTGCCACAATGAATCATGGGACGTGATTCAGTGGGCGGTGTTCTGTTGACGTGGCGTTGGAGGTTGAGAAACCTCCACTTTCCCACCGTCCGCCATACTGGCAGCTTTCCGTCCGAAAAAGGATGGCGGCCTGCCAGCGGTCATAATACGCGGCGCGGAAGACCGCCACCACTGGCGGTCTACAGCACGGCGGTACCTCGGCGGTCTTGCAAAAAGACCGCCGAAGTCGTAATGACCCCCAGAGTGTCCTTTCATATCTTTCCAAGTTAAATTGCAAGGTTGCCATGTTGCAAGAAACCCATACCTCTGATAAGGATATTAATTCTTTGAGGCGGCAGTGGGCGGATCATATTTTTTGTTTTCCGGCTCCATAGTAAAAATGGGGTTCTTATTTTATTTCATAAATCACTTTCCATACAGAGAGAGAGAGAGGAGAGAGATGATGAAGGGAGGTGGCTTCTTCTCCACCTCACTATCAATAATGTCCCATACACCTTACCCAACATTTATGGCCCTACAGGTATTGATCTAAAATTTTGGGGAAATATTTTGCGCTCCTGTCTGAATGATAATCTTATATTGGGCGGAGATTGTAATCAAGTTATGGACCCCTTTACGGACAGGCACTCCCTTTCCAGATATATCCCTAATAAAATGCAAAAAACAGTCAAGAATGCCATTCATTCCAGAGGCTTGAAAGATGCTTGGAGGATATACAGTCCAGATAGTTTAGAATTCACCTTTCATTCTTCCATGCACAATTCAAAATCTACAATTGATTATATTTTTTTGACACCTCACCTGCTTACTGGTCTAGTGCACGCTGAAATAGGCGCTATACTAATATCGGATCATGCACCTATGTTTATAGATATTGACATAACAACTGAATCTTGTAGGTCAAAGAGATGGCGCTTTAATAACTATTTGCTGAAGGATCAGGTCTTTGTAGATAAATGTGAAGTATTTCTTAAGGAATATTTTGATCTCAATCTGACGCCTTACTTGCAATTCCATATTGTCTGGGACGCTTTTAAAGCCTCGGTCAGAGGCTTCATTATTGACTATGTGGCTACAGAGATGAAAATGTTTCTCACAGAGTCAGCTCTTCTCTTATCATCTATTAAAACTCTGGAGCATAAATACTTTACATCAAATGATACTGATACTCTTAAACTCCTCATTCAATCTAAACTGGATTTTAATAAGAAGTCCACATGCCTCAGGCATGCTTTTAAAAATAAATTCTAAGTTTTATGGTGGGCGTAATAAAGCTGGAAAGATGCTTGCAAATCATCTTAGAGTTAAATACCAAAAGTCCAAGATCTCACATATCATAGACGACAAGGGGGATAATCATTTTAGAAAGGAGGATATTTTGCAATGTTTTTCTGATTTTTATCAAAATCTCTTTACGCCTGAATCATCCCCCTCTGAGGCAGATCTTGAATCCTTTTTTAAATCTCTCCCATCTCGACCAAATCAGTCTCAAGACCTTTCTTCCCTAGATAAAGAAATATCTGTGCAGGATAGTAAGACCGCTTTAGCAAAATTACCAAAAGATAAAGCTCTGAGCCCGGATGGCTTTACAGCTGAATTTTACCTTCGTTATTCACACGTTCTTCTTCCGCATTTGCATTCTCTTTATTATCAATTTATTCAGAATGATTGGGCTCAAGGTACGTTTTCTCAAGCAATGCTTTCCTCATCCCTAAAAAAGATAAGGATCTTTCTCTGTGTGCTAATTATCGGCCAATTTCTCTCATTAATTTAGACTGTAAGATATTTGTTAAGACAGTAGCTCTTCGGGTAAATCACATTATACAGGATTTAACTGGTTTTGAACAAACTGGCTTTGTTAAAGGCAGATAGATTACTGATAATTCCAGAGCTTTATTAAATATTTTACATCTTGCTTCTACAAGTACTATTCCAATGACTGCCATTACTTTGGATGCAGAGTAAGCTTGTATGATGCGAGCCCTGAAATGGCACCGTTTTGTACCTGTAATTTTAAAATATATTAATATATTATATTCTTCCCCATCCACATCTATCTTTTTAAATGGAGTTCAATCTTCTTATTTTTCTCTTTATTGAGGTACTAGGCAAGGGTGTCCGTTATCCCCCTTACTATTCATTTTATCTTTGAAACCTTTCTTATATTCCTTGAAGAAATTTAATTTGTTTACCAGGTTTGTGCATAAAGATTTGCAAATCAAATTTATGCTTATTCTGATGATGTTATCTTGTATGTTTCGAATCCGCAGACATCGTTACCTGTATTTATTGAACTACTGAACTCATACTCTAGCCTCTCAGGTTATAAATTAAACCTAAATAAATCTGAAGTTCTTCCTTTAAATAAATTTTGTTTAAAACATATGTTTGAAGAAACGGATTTTAAATGGAACCCCACACATATAAAATGTCTAGGGATTAAGTACACCCTTTCAATTCCGGCTACTATTCAGCTTAATTTGGCAGATCTTGTTAAAAAAAATTGTAGCATGTCCGATAAGTGGTCTCCTCTGTATTTATCCTGGTGGGGTAGGTTGGAATCCATCAAAATGATGATGCTCCCAGTGATCAATTTTCATCTGTCTATGTTACTGGTCATAAAACCTTTGACTTTTTTTAATTGCTTAATAGCATTTTGATAAACTTTCTATGGAGTGGACGCAAAGCACGCATAGCTCTTTCCTCACTGTGCAAACCTAAGGATGTAAGTGGAGTTAATTTTCAGAATTTTCGTCAATATCATTCCTCCGTTATATTGAAACAAGTTTTACCTTATATCTATTCTCCTCAAGAAATGTCTCCATCGATTTGGTATAAATTGGAGGAGGCAATTATTTTTCCTTTTCCATTTCAATCAATATCATATTTTTTGTACTCTCCTAGAGGGTTCTCATCTCCTTGTCTTAAGCAATCCATCTTGATTGTTTATCCACCCTTTACTAAACCATTATCATCCTTACAAACATTCCTGGACTCCTCTATTTGGCATAATAGAAATATCAAGTTATTTAATTGTACTCTCTTTTGGAGAGAGTGGGTAATTAAAGGTATTTTACAAGTCAAACAACTGTTTGAGCGTATGCTACCTCTCTCTTTTTCTGAACTCCAAATTAAATTTCATTTATCAGCCACCCACATGCCAAAATATCAAAGTTTAATAACCCTTCTGGCACAATAACTAAATATCTTATTGCTAGATCCAACCCCCGCTCTAACTTTAGTTCCTATGCAGCTTTCTACCTGCACCCCTACCAAAGCCTCTCACATATATAAATACTTACATTATCACTTCCCAAGCTGTGTTAAAAATAAAATAGAGCTTACTTGGGAATCGGACCTCAATTGCTCTCTCTCTGTTCAAACATGGAATTGCATTAGGTCCAAAATCCATCATACATCCTGTAATGCTAGTAGTACACAGACTATTTATTATTTTTATCAGACTTTTTTTTAACTCCTCTCTCTCTCTTTAAGTATAACCCAGGCATTCTGGATTTTTGTTGGACCTGCTCTGATACACCAGGCACCTACCTACACTCTTTCTTCCAATGCCCAGCTATTGCTTCTTTTTGGCAAAAAATTTGTAATAAAATTTCACAGATATGCAATGTTAATTTTCCTTTTGACATTGTCAACATCTTTTTGGGAAGTTCTTCCCCTATTTGGATTGGGGCACGTAAAGTGGGTTGTTTTGTGGATTTGCCCATTGCTGTAGCATTACAAGTTATCACGTCAAACAGGAAGGATGCTACTAAGATCACTTTTAATGGATGGTGGAACTTGCTTTGTGATCATCACACATTAGACAGCGCATCTGCTATCTCTACAAAACAACTTCTTCAAAAAGACTCATTTTGGTCACCTCTTACGACTTATTTATGTCTCCAACCATCTCAATTTCGTAATAACACTTTCGTATTCCAGCCACCATGAAATTATAGTTTCAATACATGTTTAAGATACTATTTAATAACTGTTCTTATTGTTTGATGTTTTATGATAATTACTGGTTCTGGTCATGTATTTTCATTTTATTTTATTTTCATTTTTCTCTTTTTCCTTTTCTTATTTTTATATCTTTTTCCTTCTTCTTCTCTTTGCTGCATCTATCTTATATTCTCTCTTTTCTTTTCTGAAACAAAAAAACAAAAATTGCAAGTCTAGAAGTGGTTCATTCTTTTCTTTTAGCTCAGAATTCAGTATTTATAGCCAGTACTATATTCATGCTTTATTCTTAAACTCTGTATATATTATATTTTTGTGTATTGCTTTTTGGAATAAGTCTGATCATTTTCTTTTTTTTTCTGTAAGTTATTGTTCCTTTTTACTCACACTTTCAGATAATAAAGCATTCGTAAATTAAAAGGATTGGTCTGAGAGGCTTGGTCTGCCACTCAGACAGTGAATGGGAGTCTGTGTAGTTTCTCTCAACCAGGCTGTGCAACACAGCCAGGTTGGAGAAACCTAATTGCACATGTCTGTTTGGCTGGCCGTTATATATGCGCACTTAGGTGCACTCCGCTCCCCCCTCTCGTCTCCCCCTCCCATGGCCCAGTCCTGCCCCTCCGTGCACATGCTGGCTGAGCCAATAGCTGAAAAAAAAACATGTTAAAAATCATTTTATTTTTCAGCTGCTGGCTCAGCCAGTTGGGCGACGCTCCTTCGCCATTGCGAAAGAGCCACCCCTGCATTTCTGGGTAACCATAAGAACTTCAGACGCCTCAGATGCAAAATGAATAGGCATTCAGTTCTGTACTGAACCAGCACAGTTCATCATGATATGGCCACTGATCAGAATGCAAGTAAGTGGAACTAACTGAAGCAATGATAGACCCAAATATTCATGTGATATACAGAGGAAGAATCTTCACAGTTATGCTATTTTTGCTCTCCTTTAGTTGTGACCTGCAATTCTGGGTTTCTATTTTAGGACTACAGTCAAAAGATTTTGGAGCTTCTAATAGATTGTCCCACCATGGTCTCCCTTTACCTTTCACTCAGGATTTCTTCCATTCTTGTGCACACCCCTAATTATCACATACACATGTAGAATTACTGTGTCCCACAGCATTTTGCTTCTATTCTTCACTAACGTAAATTTAATGTATGAACATCTGAAATATTTTTGGTACACAAGGAAAGCCAAAATGTGTTTCCTAAATTTTCAGCTTTATAAATACAATTTTCATTGTGAATGTAGTGCTTTCAGCAACAAAAGTTCATGATGATAATGTGCAATTGCCATTTCCCTCCAAAAGCGTTTGTTCTCTAAGTTCCAATGCAACATGCACATCCATCATTGTGCCGAAAAAACATGCAAATAGTGAAACTAGGTTTGTGTGAAATATGCATATTTGCCTTCATGTAAATGTGCAAATTATTGGCAAAATGAAATGTAATTACACAAAATGCAAATTAGTCATATAGACTGAGTTTGTGGTGGTGGGTTTCCGGTGTTGTGTTGTATGAATCATATTTTCACTTATGTAGATTTCCATGTTCCAGAGTGTCACCCTAGATTCAGTGACTTTATATCAATCAATCAATCAGGATTCATAAAGTGCTGCTAATCACCCGATAGGGTATCCAGGAGCTTGCAGGTCCCCGATGCTCGTTCCAACAGCCAGGTCTTGACGGCCTTTGAATACAATATGTGAATTTGGCTAAACTTTCATGTAGGATGTTATAATATATTTCAAACAATGTACAGAATAACTTCCCTACACCATAGATTTAATGTATTGCATGCACAGGCTACATGGTTATTTCTTGCCTCACATAACCATCATTCCTTTAATTTTTAATTTTTTCAAAAGTATCCTCCCGCTCAACTACTTTTGATGCTTAGGTGACATATAACCTGCCTTTAAAATTAGACACCAAACCAACTCTTTGTCATGGATTTTTTGATCCATCCATAAAATCTATTCAAATGACAATACAAAACATAATCACAGATAGATCAACCTTAAAAGCACACAAAAGACTTCAATACTTGTACAAATTACATCATTTTTCATTACATATTTTGACATTAATCACATGATACTTCTATTATTAACATTCATCAGTGTTCAACATACACTGTGGTGCTTTGTTCATCAACAAATATACTTGTTTCAACATACACCCAAAATGTTTCTATTGTCAATATATATTGTCTAACATATATGGTATTACATAAACTGAAAAAAATGCCCAACGTAAATCTTTTAGTTAAATTGCTTGGGATATTTTATTATCTTCTTCATGTGTGGTCCTCCATGTATTATGGAACCCTAGCCCGTCGGGGCATGTTCTTTTTAAAGCATCCCAGATGTCTGAAAGTTGTGAATCCCCTCAGTCCTTATCATATAGTTTTTGACTTTGTATAAGTGTGAATACCCTCAGTCCACACGTCAAAGTACGCGGATGCATTTTGACCTTCCTAGTAGGTCTTATATAATGACGGTCTTCTTCAGGGCTATATGCTTTGTTGTTGAGATGGGCACATACTACTGTAAAGAATCTTCCTAATACAGAGGGTACTGTGTGTCTGGATAGGAGGGTTATCCTCTGTGGTTATCAAGAGGATTGTGTCCTGCCATCAGCTGTTACAGGATGCCTTGTGGCGTAAGTAAACAGCCGGAAAGAGTTGCACAGCCGTACAGGGATCATGGGACATGTAGTCCCTTCAATTGGATCTCAACGGTCTTAACATGGAGACCCAATCTCATTATTATACTTTAGGGTCTACTTTTTTAAAGAATATTTTTAGGCCTTAGGCTTCGGTGAAGGTATTTAAGAGAGGGACATATGAACGTAAGAAAAGTTATCCTCCGGATGTTACATTAAAAAAAGTCTGGAGTTTGATCACTTTCCAACAGCCTCCTGGTAAATGTAGGCAATGCACAGTGTTCATTATTAGATCACGTGGATTGAACTTGTGTTAGGCTTATAAAAGTCATGTCTTCAGGACAGATTGTCACACAACTTATAAATTCAGAGGACTGTCATCAAACACACATTTTTATCAATACACCTTGACAGAGCTAATCTTTAATCGATTTCTTAGTGCATCTTGGGGGCTATAATAAGCAGTGTTAATTACAAACCTCATGGGTTAAACACGTACTGTGCTTATAAATATCGGCCGCACAGGATATTTTTTTAATTTGAAAACACCTAAACAGGGCTAAAGTTTGATATATTTCCTGGCGCGTCCTAAGCGCTATAGTCAAGACACAGCAATAATTTTACACTTTAAAACACATTTTTGGGCCTATATCTCCTACACGTTCATGAGCACCTTCATGTTGTTCCAATTCGTAGTTAGTGGCACATATGGGACATGCACCAACTTTTTGTGAAACATTGCGTCAATGATTTCTTTGATTCATGGATTGTCTGCTGAAGTCTTGCCCCTGTTGTGTAATCTCAGAAGTTCTTAGACAGTCCTATTGATACTTGTTGTATTATTCTGCTTTTGTGGTAGTCAAGGTACACTTAAGTGATATTCACATATTATATTGCCCTTGTGGTTCTAAAACATACACTTAAATGACATTCCCAAACTGGGAGTGATGTGGACATTTTGATATTAGTCTACTCTGTGAAAAAAATCCCTAACCCTGATAATTCACTCAAGCCATTTTCTGTTGTACATAACTTTAATGTCAATTGTGCTTCAAGTCTCAGCAATATGGGTTCTGAATTTGGTCCTTTGAGTGTCTCAACACAGTCCATTTAATGTTGGCAACTGAATGTTTTTTCTCCATGTAATGTTGGACAGTGGAGGCATAGCAGGTGGTGCTCCGTAAGTAGGATGAAGCCAAAGAAGAAGCGCTGTGCGATGAGGATGCACAGGGCCTCAACACCCCATTTCCCCTCAATGGGCCACTTTCCTATCAGATTTTCAACAAAAAGCGAGACAAGACAATATGCACCCTGAAATCCTTTGTATTCTTCATATTGCTCCCTGAAACCTCATGGCTCACGCACACGTCACTACCCTCTGTACTCTGTATGCAGCTGTGCCCTACGCTTCCCCACCATCACACTCCTGCAGCACGCCCCCACACTCAATTCTTAACTCTGAGCTATGCTACTGTTGCTTACATTACACCACCCCATAGCCTATCTCTTCTGTAGCAGAGATTAACGCATGGCCGCTACATTGCCAATCTCATCGCCCCCTTCAAGGTTGTGTAGCTTCCCTAGTTATTCACTCTCAAACATAGCAAAAACAATTTCCCTTAATCCATTGAGCAATACGTTACACCCTGTTACATGCAGTATGTACATGCAGCTCGGCATTGGTTGATGATTATATTTCACTAGATTTCTGTTTTCTGTTGTGTCATACTCGATACAACTTCTTCTCATTCTTAATGCTGTATGTTTACTTTTCAAAAACCCAATAAAAAGACGCCTATTGTGAGGTCTGCATATCTCAGTGAAAAGGAAAAACCCATGGCAGTTCATCTTAAGTGTTTAAACAGCTCCTTGTTGAATACAAAAGCATATATTGCTGGGAGAAAATAAAAGCCACACCCAGTGCACTGAACTTCATTCACTATATGCCACACATAGGCCCTCATTACAACCGTGGCAGTCGGTGTTAAAGCGGCGGTAACACCGCCAAGAGGCCGGCGGTAAAAAAAAATGGGATTACGACCACGGCGGAACCCGCCAACATAGACACCCACTTTAACACTCCGACCGCCAGGGCAGTAGCAAAAAACACTGCAGCTGTCACCGCCAACAGACAGGCAGAAAACAATGTACCGCCCACCGTATTACAAGGCACCAATCCACCAGCTTTTCCGGGGCGGTACCAAGGACATCAAAATCACAGCGGAAACAGTCTTTGGAAGGGAAACCACTCACCTTCCGACACTCCGCGAAGAACCAGGATGCCATGGAGCCCGAATTGCAGGTCCTCCCCATGTTGGTGTATCTACTAATACACCAGGAAGTAGAAAGAAGGCGACGACGATGGTGAGTACTGCACCTAGCACACAGGGGAGGGGGTGAGGTAAAAGACAGTTACACAGACATGCGGCACACAACACCCCCACCCCCACCCTCATTCACAACACCATACACATTAACACATCCAATAACATTACAGATACACTCCGTTACCCCTGGAAGAACACAAGGCAAGGACAAAAGGAATTGAGTTTAACCAGTGATATTTTGAACAATCAGATATGGCAATCGAATATAAATAAATCAGTATATACAAATATTCACATTATGTACAGAAGGCCGTACACTGTCCTTGTAAATGTCCGTGGACCAGTGGGCCCAAAAAACTTGCGCGAAGCCCACACATGACACCTGCCTCAAAACAGAGAGAACACTGCAGCGGCATCAGGTCGAAAAAACACAGGCACCTCAGGGGAAAGGGGAGGGGGGCACCTCAGCGGGAAGATGGTACTACGTCACTGCTCCTTGAGGGGCTCCATGCCCACTGCTTGGTCCTGGGGAGTGCAAAGCCACAGTCTCTCAAGTCTCTCCAGTTGGTGGTTTGCCCACTGCTTGGTCCTGGGGAGTTCAAAGTCACAGTCTCTCAAGTGGGTGGTTTGCCCACTGCTTGGTCCTGGGGAGTGCAAAGCCACAGTCTCTCAAGTCTCTCCAGTGGGTGGTTTGCCCACTGCTTGGTCCTGGGGAGTTCAAAGCCACAGTTTCTCAAGTCTCTCAAGTGGGTGGTTTGCCCACTGCTTGGTCCTGGGGAGTGCAAAGCCACAGTCTCTCAAGTCTCTCAAGTGGGTGGCTTGCCCACTGCTTGGTCCTGAGGAGTGCAAAGCCACAGTCTCTCAAGTCTCTCAAGTGGGTGGTTTGCTAACTGCTTGGTCCTGAGGAGTTCAAAGCCACAGTCTCTCCTGTGGATGTTTTGTTCCACTGGTTCTGGAGGGGGCATTGTGCCCAGTCTGCTTCATACTGCCAAGGATTGGGGGAGTGGATGCATCTCTCCACTGGTTCTGGAGGGGGCATTGTGCCCAGTCTGTTTCATCCTGCCAAGGATTGGGGGAGTGGATGAATCTCTCCACTGGTTCTGGAGGGGGCATTGTGCCCAGTGATGCTGCACCTGGGTTGTGGCAGTTCCCAGTCTCTCATCTGGGTGTCTGAGCCACGAGATTTGCAGGAAACAGGTAGCATGATACTCCCTGGAGGCAGAGCCACACTCCATCCTGCGGCGACTTAGGCTGCAAAATGCTGGCAGTGCCAGTGCTGGTGGTGGTGCCTCATGTGGTGTGTGCAGGGTCCAGGATGTCACCTGAAGCCTCGTACGGCTGCCCACTGGGGATGCTGCTGATGTCTGATGTGGTGGCACCGGCTGGGCACGTGGTGGTGCAGATGGCGGTGCAGATGGCGGTGCAGATGGCGGTGGCTGCGGCGGAGATGCTGCTGGTGCTGCCCGTGGTGCAGATGTCTGTAGTAGTGGAGGGAGACACCAGACCATCTCCAACAGCCTCGGACGGCTGATCACTGGGGAGGATGCTGGTGACTGACGTTGTGGCAGCGGCGGTGCAGGTGGTGGTGCAGGTGGCGGTGGTTGCGGCGATGCTGATTGTGGTACAGGTTGCTGGCTCATCTGGGGAAATTGTGATCACCAGCCCCTCACCAGGAGACTTCATGCCCTGAGGTGACTTGCCCTTGCTCTTGTGTCCCTTCCCCACCTTGGTAGTCGCTGCTGGGACCTTGGCACTGTCCTCTTTGGGTTTGGATGAGGCCTTGCTGGGTGGGTGGTGCGACTTTCCCCTGCTGCATGCCGGCCCCTTCTTCACCTTGGCAGGTGGCGGAATCGGGGGTGTCCTTCCCATCTGTAGGTGGCACACTGGCAGCCCTGACGGGCGCCCCCTTCGATCCTACCGGACTTGCAGGGACCAGAGCAGACGCCGATTTGGTGACTGAGGTGCTGGCCTGGGATCTGTACATCCTGGCCCTAGGGGAAGGACGGGGGGGAGGTGTAGGGAAGAGGTTAATGTTAGCTAGGAAAAGTTTTTTTGACACACTGGGACGGGAAGATGGAGGGGGTGTGGGAGTGGAGGAAGAGGTAGTGGTTGCAGGAGGTGTACGTCTGCTGAGTTTGGCAGAAGGTGCATGGGCTGGAGGCTGTTGTGAGGTGAATGGCTGTTGAGAGGGTGTGTGCCTGTGTTTGTGTACTTTGGGAGGAGGGCTCACAGACACACTGGGAGAGGACACAGGGGACGTGTGAATGGTTGTGGGGTGGTGATTGCTCATGAGCGGTGTGTTGTGATGGGCGTGCTGGTGATGGAGGCAGTGGCTGATGATGTAGTGCATGCAGGTGTGAGTGTAGACGATAGTGGGAGGGAGGTGGAGGACGAGGAGGAGGGGGACACAGTGGAGGGAGTGGATGTTGGTATGTGTGCATGGGGATGGTGCTTGAGTGAGTGCCTGTGTGATGATTTGTGGTGCTTATATTTTCCTGATCCACTTTTGTGTGTTGATGTGTGTGCATGCTGGTCTGAAGGTGTGCTTGGGATAGGCTGAGGTAGAGGGGATTGGGTCGGGGTAGTGGAAGTTGGAGGGGGTAGGCTGGACACAGGGACAATGGCTGCCATCAGTGCTGAGGCCAGAGCCTGAAATGCTCTCTGTTGGGCCACCACGCCAGAATGAATGCCCTCCAGGTATGCATTTGTTTGTTGCAAATGCCTCTCGACACCCTGGATGGCATTCAGAATGGTTGACTGCCCAACAGTGAGGGATCTCAGGAGGTCAATAGCCTCCTCACTGAGGGCAGCAGGGCTGACTGGAGCAGGGCCTAAGGGGCCTGGGGCGAAGGAGATGCCCACCCTCCTGGTGAGCGGGCATGGGAAACACCCTGAGGGGCTGCCGGGAGGGTGGTGCTGGTAGGGGGTGTGGCAGCTGTACCTGTTGTTGGGGTGGGCATAGAGGTGTCCGCCACCACCAGGGAGCTTCCATCAGAGGAGGAGTCGCTGTCACTGGTATCCCTTCCTGTCCCTGTCGTGGAGCTCCCCTCGTCCTCTGTCCCACTGGTGGCTGCATCCTCTGTGGTTTCACCCTCATGGGCCATGTGGGATGCAGCTCCCTGCGTCGCCGGTGCCTCTGCCCCTTCGCCAGATGATGCTAATGCACACAAGGACAGGGTGACAAAACAAGAAGGGGGGAGGAGACAGAGGACACAGATGGTCAATGCCACCAACACCACGACCGTTGGCGGACACAACACACACTGAGCTGCCCTATGCACTAGGCCTTGGCCAACAACTCACTAAGGCAGTCACCAGCCCATGGGGTACAATGTCTAACTCCAACACCTGCACACCTGACACCCACAGGACCCTGCCCAGTCGTAGTTGCCTACTTGTACCATTGGGGTAGGGGTGCTTCAGAGCCTGCAAACAAGAGACCTGCCCTGAAATGATCTCCCTGGCCTAGGGGCACCCACACCCCACATCCCCCAGCCATCTAGTTCCTAAAGCATGCAAAGTCAGCTTTCTGAAACTGTACTCACCCCCTCGTGGCTGCTGTAATGCCCTCAAGTGCCCATCCAACTCTGGATAGGCCACTGCCAGGATGCGGAACATTAGGTGGGTCATGGTGCGACAGACACCCCTTCCACGTTGGGAGGCCAGCCCCAGCTGGGCCTCCCCCGTCTTCTTGGTCCAGCGGTGCAGGTCCTCCCATCTCTTGCGGCAGTGGGTGTTCCGCCTGTGAGAGACCCCCAGGGTCCACACCTCCTTGGCGATGGCACGCCAAATACCCTTCTTCTGGTGGGCGCTGACCTATAGGTTAAAAACAGAGGAAAATGTAATTACTCACCGGTCCGGACCGTCGTACTCATTGTCCACTAGTTCCCACCCATGCCCTGACGCACATACACTGAACACCTCCCAGGCAGCACTCAGGCCAGGACGCCTTAGCACCCCCCAACATGTGCCTTATATCCACACCACTCCAAACAGGCATTGCCCACGCATCATGCTCACAGTGTACTCACCTGTTTGTCTGGAGGACCGTAGAGTAGCGTGCACTGGGGGAGGGCCCCATCCACCAGTTTCTCCAACTCCTCCGCATTGAAGGCATGGGCCCTTTCCTAGGCAATCTAGCCATTGTCGCTTCCAGACTCAGGTCACAGCAGTGTAGGTCCTCTCCTGTTGATGGTCAGGTATCAAGTGAGTGAATGGGTAGAAAATGGTGGTGACGTCCGTGGCGGTACGTACCGTCACCGCCAGCGTACATCGCCATTGGCTCGTGGAACCCATAGGGCCCAATGATAACCAATGCGGAGTTGCACGGTGGTCTTCGACCGCCTACCGCGACGCTGCACAACGCCAGCGCAGTTACCTCATTTCCCCTTGTCCCTTCTCACAGGTCAGGCAGCCGCCATTCCAGGATGGCACATGGCATGGCACCTAACTGCGTCACAGCACATATACTGACTCACGATTTCACACACTGCTTCTGTTACATTAATTCCGACACAGTTGTGCTATCTATGTGGTAATGGACCTTCTGCTCACCGTTCTCCTCCTTAGGCTACAACCGCTGAGGCAGATGATGAGATGGCGGTATCCTCCAGTGTACAGAACCCTGGTGGACCTTTTGACAATGGAGGACAGACACATTATAATCACATACAGACTTGATTGTGCCACGATCCAAGAACTGTGTGCCCAATTGGAGGCAGACCTGATTTCAGCTATCCGCCAGCCCACAGGTATCCCCCCTCTAGTGCAGGTCCTGTCAGTGCTCCATTCCCTGGCAAGTGGCTCCTTCCAAACTACAGTGGCCACGGCATCAGGGACGTCTCAGCCAATGTTCTCAAACGTGTTGAGCAGGGTGCTGTCTGCCCTGCTGAAGCACATGCAGAGCTACATCGTGTTCCCCCAGGTGGAGGATTTGGCCACAGTGAAAGCTGACTTCTATGCCCTGGGACATATCCCCAACATCATTGGTGCCATTGATGGTACCCATGGGGCATTTGTCCCCCCGCAGAACTGAACAGGTCTACAGGAATAGAAAAAGCTACCATTTGATGAATGTGCAAATGGTGTGTTTGCGGCCCAGTACATCTCCCATGTAAATGCCAAGTATCCTGGCTCTGTGCATGACGTCTATATCTTGCGCAATAGCAGCATCCATTATGTGATGGGCCAACTCCAGAGGGACCGGGTGTGCCTAATAGGTAAGCCCAAGGTACCCACACAGTATGAGTAGGTGTCTGGGTATAGGTTTTCCCTAAGGGTTAGTGTGTGTCTCACATTTGTCCCTCGATATTTACAGGTGACTCTGGTTACCCCAACCTCTCATGGCTACTGACCCAAGTGAGGAATCCCAGGACAAGGGCAGAGGAACGTTACAATGAGGCACATGGGCAAACTAGGCGGATTATTGAGAGGACATTCGGCCCCCTGAAAGCCAGATTCCGGTGCCTCCATCTGACAGGTGGCTCCCTGTACTACTCACCCAAGAAGGTGTGCCAGATCATTGTGGCATGCTGTTTGTTGCACAACCTGGCATTGAGACACCAGGTGCCTTTTCTGCTGGAGGATGAGCCTGGTGATGGTCTTGTAGCAGTGGTGGAGCCTGTGGACAGCGAGGAAGAGGAGGCAGAGGAAGAAGATGTGGACAACAGAACAAACATTATCCTGCAGTAATTCCAGTGACACACAGGTAAGAGACTGTAACTCCTCTTCAAATTTCAGTATACTTTAGGACATTGTACATGGCAGCCTCTTACCCCCTGTCTATGGACACTGACTGTTCCCTTTGGGTTTCCTTTTTTCAGATCTGTGTACCCCATTCTGGCTTCTGCTATGTGTCTTGCTGCCCAACAACGGTCATACATTGGCATGAGTAAATGAACATATACCTTGCAATGCTTTGCTAATGTTCTAGTAATACATTTGTGATTCATCAGACTGACTCCAGATTGTTATTTGTTTCAAGGGTGTTTATTTTGGTGATAATAAGTATAGGGGCATGTGCAAGGGGCTGGGGTGATGGTGGAGGAAGGTCCATGGTAGAGTCCAGTCTCATGGCATAACAAGTGCATCGTCCAAGCGGGCATAGGAAGTGGAGCAATGTCAGTACAATGTAGACAGGGTAACAGAGTGGGACAGAAGAGTGACAATCAGGAGAGTCCTAAACCCTGGCCGGGCTCTTGGCAATGTTCTCTGGCTTCTGTGTGGATCGCAGGGACCATTTGCGGGGTGGTTCTCCCTCTGCAGGGGGTTGGGTGCTGGTGGCCTGATGTTCGTGTGGCGGTGCCACCTGTCCACTAGTGCCGACGGAGGTGGAAGGCTGTTCCTCGGTGTGGCTAGTGTCAGGGGCCCTTTGTTGTGCCACTGCCTACCTCATGGTCTTGCTCATAACAGCCAGCACCCCTGCTATGGTGACCAGGATGCTGTAGATTTTTGTGAGGGTATCCCTGCTCCCCATGTACTGTCCCTCCAGAAGCCGCTGGGTCTCCTGAAACCTGGCCAGTACCTTGCCCATGGTCTCCTGGGAATGGTGGTATGCTCCTATGATGTTGGAGAGTGCCTCGTGGAGGTTCGGTTCCCTGGGCCTGTCCTCCCCCTGTCGTACAGCAGTCCCCCCAGCTTCCCTGTTGTCCTGTGCCTCTGTCCCCTGAACCGTTTGCCCACTGCCACTGACCCCATGTCCCTGATCGTCCTGGGTTAGTGGGGTTGCCTGGGGTCCCTGTAGTGGTGGGCACACTACTGACTGACGTGGCCCGGGGACAGTGGCATGGGCCCGCTGGGTGGGTGCTGTGGTGGTGTTTCCTGAGGGGGGAGGGTCTGTGGTGGTTTAGGACTGTGGCAGAGTAACCGACTGTCCAGAGTTCCCTGATGGGCCAGGTTGGTCATCGTGATCCAGGTGTGCAGAGCTGCTGTCATCACTGTGGGCCTCTTCTGGGGGGACTGGATGTAGCTGGCACCTCCTGTCCGGTGACGTTGGGTAGGGGTCCTGTTGGGATGCAATGCATTGTTATTGTATCTGTGTGTGCCATCTTGTGCAATGGGTGTGTTTCCCTTATAGAATTGTGCTTTCCCTGTCGGCTTGGCCTTGTGTGATAGCTGATTGTGTTGGCTGGGTGGGTCTCTCTACTGGGCATGCTGTGATGATGGGTGTCCATGCAGGTCTGTGATGGGGGTTCATGCATCGGTGTAGCATGCAGGGCTTGGTTTTGGGAGGTGAGGTGGTGGAGTGATGGGGGTGAGGGTAGGGGTAGGAGTTAGTAATGGCATGCAGGTAGGGTGGGGGATATAGTAGTAATGATATGTCTTACCAGAGTCCAGTCCTCCTGCTACTCCTGAAAGGCCCTCAGGATGCATGATCGCCAAGACTTGCTCTTCCCATGTTGTTAGTTGTGGGGGAGGAGGTGGGGGTCCACCGCCAGTCCTCTGTACTGCTATCTGGTGTCTTGATATAGCAGAACGCACCTTCCCCGTAGGTCGTTCCACCTCATCCTGAGGTCATCCCTGGTTCTTGGATGTGTTCCCAAGGTGTTCACCCTGTGGACGATCCTCCGCCATAGCTTCATCTTCCTTGCAATAGAAGTCTGCTGCACCTGTGATCCGAATAGCTGTGGCTCTACCCGGATGTTTTCCTACACCATGACCCTTTGCTCCTCCTCAGAAACCCTGGGGTGTCTTTGAGGTGCCATGATGTGGTGTGAGTGATATGTGTGAGGTGATGTGTGGGGGGATGTGTTGGGATGTATTATGTGATGTGCGTGGATAGTGTATGAGTGATGGGGTTCTGTGCCTCTGAGTGATTGTGTGCTCTATGATTGTCTCTCTGTGCTTGTTCAATTTTTTGGGGGTTGTAAGGGGTTGTGGGTAGTGTGGGTGGGTGTTTTATAGTGATGTGGGTGTGTGAGTGCGGTATGTGTATGTGTGTCAGGTGTGTGTAGTTTGAATTGTCCAATGTGTTGTGGTTTTGTAACTTTGTGTGTATTTTGAGTGCAGCAGTGTGTACTGCCAATGGTTTACCGCTGTTGAATGACCGCCGCGTTGATTCGTGGGTCGTGATACTGTGGACGTATTCCTGTTGGCGTGACGGTGTGGGTTTTGCTATCGCCAATTTATCACTGACCTTTGGTGTGGCGGACTTGTGTGGGTGTCTGTATTGTGGCGGTATTCTCTGTGTGGGTCATAATACCCGTGGCAGATTACTGTCGCAGTATGTTGGCAGCCGTCAGCACAGCAGTAGGGCATTTACCACCAGGGTTGTAATGAGGGCCATAATATTTTGCATTAATGAGTACTAAGGCACTCTAACTATAAGAAAAACTACAACTCCCATGTAATGGGAGGCCAAAGCAGAAAAAAGGTGAATTACTAGTAAAGGATAAATACAGTGAAGAGAGACTATGTTGACAACCTTGACCATGACACAATATACACACACCACTGACACTGCACCCACACACCACACCACCACATTAAACACCACAACTACACACTCAGCTACACAAACACACTCACACACACCCACACCTCACCCAGTCAATCGCATTGCATATACAAATACACGTACTGGCTCACATTCACAACTCGCAGTAAGGCCTGCTGTAGGTGTGACTTACAAATATTGCATGCAGTGTTAGGAGACATGGCACACAGGCTGTGTGCCATGTTGTGTTTTTACTTTTAGCTGCACCACAACATGCAGCCTGCAATGGCAGTCTGGATGTCCTGGGTAAGGGGTCCGTGAGGGTGGCACAATACATGCTGCAGCTCTTGGGGACCCTCTTTGGTGCCCATGCCCAAGGGACCAGGAATACTATTTACTAGGGACTTACAGTGGGGGACAATGGTATTGCCAATTGACAAACTATTTCACAGTTTTAGGGAAAGAGATCTGGCACTGGGGACCTGGATAGCAGGAACCCAGTGCACTTTCACTCAAAATGGCATCAATTACGAGGCAAAAAGTGGGGGTGCCCATGTCAAAAAGGGGCACTTTCATTCAAGAAGGCAGTCAGGAATTGTGTATTGTGTGAACATTCAGACAAACCCCAAACCACACTAAGACCACCTTTGTGTCCCCTTAGCATGGCAAATATAGCACGGGAAATATCTCTGTGGATACTGCAGGTCCAAGTCTAGCTGGAGCTGAATACAAATATTTATTAGTAGCTATTGATCATTTTTCTAAATGGCCAGAAGTGGAAGTTGTTGAGAGTGCTGACTCAAAAACAGTTGATAAATTCTTAGACGGAATTTTTTTCAAAAGGGTTTACCCAAGTGAATTATTACTGACAATGAGAAACAATTTGTTTTGGAAGTTTTTGTGAGATTCATAAAATGAAATTTCATAAAACAGAACACTCCCTCTATCTATCATCCAGGTGCTATTGAAGAGTGTAATAGAGTTATTAAGGTTGTAAAGCAAAGAATAGTAATATGGAATGAAAAATTGAGTTATTCCACACCACGTGGGCATTTAGAATTGAATCATGTGCTACAACTGAACATTGTCCTTTCGAACTTATGAGAGATTGATAGATTGGTTGGATGTCCAAAACAAGAAGAGTGGTGTGGGATCCCGTGGTTGTAAAAGATAAGATAAAGAAAGCACAGTCTGTTTCCAAGAAGCACTCTGATACCAAACACGGTTGCAAGATAACAAAATTGCACGTAGGAGATATAGTGAGAGAGAAGAGAACAGGTGTCTTAAGAAGTGGTCAAAACAGGTTTTCCAAACACTATATGGTCAAGGACGTTTTTTGCAATGAAGCATTGTAAAGCAATAGGAAATTTACACCTCTAAGTTCCTCGGCATTATGAAACAAAGACAAGGTAGCTATTCAGAGTAGTGGAATAGGGAAAATGAAATTCTATTGATTGACAGATGAAGAGATAGTTCTAATGCACAGTAGGGAAGTTCATTTTGCAAACCAGGTAATGGAACAAGGTCTTTATCAGAAAGGACTCACCATAGGAGACACAGGGAACAACCACGCCGCCATGGAGCCCGAGCTGCATGTTTTCCCCTTGATTTTCTACGTGCTACTCCACCACAACCACCAACACTGCCAAAGATGACGATGGTGAGTGCAGATTCCTAGCACACAAGCGAGGGGGGGAGGAAAAAGAGAGTGACACACACACGCACCATACACACACACCCACACCATACAAATATTCAGCTGCATTACCAAAACATTTGTACCCCATACCTCGGATGAATAATGCAAGGACAAAACGAGTTTGAGAAAGTGAATGTAATGAGAGAAACACATGAAGATAAATAAGTGAGACGAAACAAGAGATATATGCATATGTACACATAAAGGGACACAGGCCAGTCCACAATATATGTAGTCTACATGGCCACAGGCCAAAGTCGAAGGCCAAAAATGGCACCTGCCTTAACACGGAGAGAACACTGCAGGGGCATCTGTTGGTAAATAGGCAGGCACCTCAGGGGGACAGGGGTGGGTCAGACCTCAGCTGGGAAATGGAACAACACCACTGGTTCTGGAGGGGTCAACATGCCCTGTGCTTGGTCCTGGGGAGTGCTAGGCCACAGTCTCTCAAGTGGGTGTCTTACCCACTGGTTCTGGAGGGGGCATTGTGCCCTGTGCTTTTGATCCTAGCAAGTCTGGGGTAGGTGGGTGTCTTACCCACTGTTTCTGGAGGGGGCATCGTGCCCTGTACTCTTGATCCTGGGGAGTGCAAGGTCACAGTCTCTCAGGTGGGTGTCATACCCACTGGATTTGCAGGGGGGAGGCCGCACAGCATCCCATGGAGGCAGGACTACATACCGTCCGCCGGCGGTGACGGCAGCTCACTGGAGGTGGTGGTGATGCTGCTGGTGAGGGGAGGCTCCTGCCCATCCCCTGCAACCTCAGACGGCTGCTCAATGGAAGTGGTGGTGGTGCTGCTGGTTGGGGGAGGCTCCTGCCTATCCCCTGCAACCTCAGACGGCTGCTCACTGGAGGTGGTGGTGGTGGTGCTGCTGGTGGGGGGTGCGGTGACGACTAGGCCTGTGGACTGGGTGGCTGAGGTGCTTGGCTGGGTTCTTCCCACCCTAGCCAGACATGCAGGATGGTGGGAGGGGTAGGGAAGAGGTCCATGGTGGATATGAACTGTTTTTTAGGGACACTGGGGTGGAAAGAGGGAGAAGGTTTGGGAGCGGAGGAAGAGGGAGTGGTTGTTGGCGGTTTCTGTCTCATGATTTTGGGTGCAGGTGCATGGGCTGGATGCTGTTGTGAGGTGGATGGCTGTTGGGTGTCTGAGTGCTTGTGTTTTTGTACCTTAGGAGGGGGGGCATACACAGTGGGAGAGGACACAGGGGACATGTGCATGGCTATTGTGGAGGTGTCTGCCAGTGAGGTGTTGTAGGAGATTGGCCTGGCTTGTAGTGGGTACCAGAGGTACTTACACCTTGTGCCAGGTCCAGTTATCCCTTATTAGTGCTTATTAGTGTAGAAGAGGTGTTTCTAGCAGCTTAGGCTGATAGAAGGTAGCTATGGCAAAGCAGCTTAGGCTGAACTAGGAGACATGTAAAGCTCCTACTATACCACTTATATCATATGCACAATATCATAAGAAAACACAACACAGAGTTACTAAAAATAAAGGTGCTTTATTTTTATGACAATATGCCAAAAGTAACTCAGTGAGTAACCTCAGTAAGAAGGTAATATATATACACAAGTTATATGTACACACCCCAAAATTAGGTAAGTAATAGCAAGGAAAGTAATGCAAACAGTGTAGAATTACAATAGGTTGCAATAGGACCACATAGGTATAGGGGCAACACAAACCATATACTCCAAAAGTGGAATGTGAATCACGAATGGACCCCAGACCTATGTGAGCTTGTAGAGGGTCGCTGGGACTGTAAGAAAACAGTGAGGGTTAGAAAAATACCCCACCCCAAGACCCTGAAAAGTAGTAGTAAAGTGCACCTACTACACCCAAAGAGCACAGAAGTCGTGATAGGGGGGATTCTGCAGGAAGAACACACACCAGCAGTGCACTGACAACTGATTTCCGGACCTGAGTACCTGTAAGACAAGGGGACCAAGTCCAATAGTCGCGACAGTGTCGAGGGGGGGCAGGAGCCCAGGAAATGCCAGCTGAAGGTGCAAGGAAGCTGCCACCGGATGGAAGAAGCTTGGAGTTCTGCAAGAAAGAAGAGGACTAGGAACTTCTCCTTTGGAAGACGGATGTCCACGTCGCGATGTAGCTTGCAGAGGTGTTCCCACGCAGAAAGACTGCAAACCAGCCTTGCTAGCTGCAAGGGTTGCGGTAGATTTTTTTGGGTGCTGCAGGGGCCCAGGAGGGCCCAGGAGGGACCAGGATGTCGCCCTTTGGAGGAGGAGGCAGAGGTTGCTCTCAGCAACTAGGGGATACCTCACAGAAGCAGGCAGCATCCGCAGAAGCACCCCAACAGGCACTTGGAAGCAAAGTGAACCAGAGTCCACGTGAAGTCACAAAAGGGAGTCCCACGAAACCGGAGCTCAACTCAGAAGGTTGTGCACTGCAGGACGGAGTGCTGGGGACCCAGGCATGGCTGTGCACAAAGGAAATCCTGGAAGAATGCACAGGAGCCGGAGCAGCTGCAAATCACGAGGTACACAGCTTTGCAGTCTAGCGTGGGGAGGGAAGGACTTACATCCACCAAACTTGGACTGAAGAGTCACTGGACTGTGAGAGTCACTTGGACAGAGTTGCTGTGTTCCAGGGACCATGCTCGTCAGGATGAGAGGGGACCCAGAGGACCAGTGTTGCAGTCTTTTGGTGCATGCGTTAGCAGGGGGAAGATTCCGTCAACCCACTGGAGATTTCTTTGGAGCTTCTGGTGCAGGGTGAAGGCAGGCTATCCCCAGAGCATGCACCACCTGGAAACAGTCGAGAAGGCTGGCAGGATTAGGCACTACAATGTTGCTAGTAGTCATCTTGCTACTTTGTTGCGGTTTTGGAGGCATCCTGGAGCAGTCAGCGGTCGATACTTTGGTAGAAGGTGAAGAGGGAGATGCAGAGGAACTCTGGTGAGCTCTTGCATTCGTTATCTGAAGAATTCCCCAAAGCAGAGACCCTAAATAGCCAGAAAAGGAGGTTTGGCTACGAAGGAAGGAGGATTGGCTACCAAGAGAGGTAAGAGCCTATCAGAAGGAGCCTCTGATGTCACCTGCTGGCACTGGCCACTCAGAGCAGTCCAGTGTGCCCCCAACACCTCTGTTTCCAAGATGGCAGAGGTCTGGGACACACTGGAGGAGCTCTGGGCACCTCCTCTGGGAGGTACTGGTCAGGGGAGTGGTCACTCCCCTTTCCTTTGTCCAGTTTCGTGCCAGAGCAGGGTTGGGGGATCCCTGAACCGGTGTAGACTGGCTTATGCAGAGATGGGCACCATCTGTGCCCATCAAAGCATTTCCAGAGGCTGGTAGAGGCTACTCCTCTCCAGCCATTCACACCTATTTCCAAAGGGAGACGGTGTAACACCCTTTCTCAGAGAAAATCCTTTGTTCTGCCTTCCTGGGCCAGGGCTGCCTGGTCCCCAGGAGGACATAAACCTGTCTGAGGGGTTGGCAGCAGCAGCAGCTGCAGTGGGGACCCCGGAAAGGCAGTTTGGCAGTACTCGGGTTCTGTGCTAGAGACCCGGGGGATCATGGAATTGTCCCCAAATACCAGAATTCTATGATCTTAGACATGTTACATGGCCATGTTCGGAGTTACCATTGTGACGCTATACATAGGTAGTGACCTATGTATAGTGCACGCATGTAATGGTGTCCCCGCACTCACAAAGTCCGGCGAATGTGCCCTGAACGATGTGGGGGCACCTTGGCTAGTGCCAGGGTGCCCACACACTAGGTAACTTGGCACCCAACCTTCACCAGGTGAAGGTTAGAAATATAGGTGACTTATAAGTTACTTAAGTGCAGTGGTAAATGGCTGTGAAATAACGTGGACGTTATTTCACGCAGGCTGCAGTGGCAGGCCTGTGTAAGAATTGTCAGAGATCCCTATGGGTGGCAAAAGAAATGCTGCAGCCCATAGGGATCTCCTGGAATCCCAATACCCTGGGTACCTCAGTACCATATATAAGGGAATTATGTGGGTGTACCAGTATGCCAATGTGAATTGGTAAATTTAGTCACTAGCCTGACAAATATGGAAAGCAGAGAGAGCATAACCACTGAGGTTCTGGTTAGCAGAGCCTCAGTGAGACAGTTAGGCATCACACAGGGAACACATACAGGGCACATACCTATGAGCACTGGGGCCCTGCCTGGCAGGGTCCCAGTGACACATAGACTAAAACAACTTATATACAGTGAAATATGGGAGTTACATGCCAGGCAAGATGGTGCTTTCCTACACAACCACCCCCAAACGAAGGACAATAAGACTAGCCATGACCTGATGAGTCCATTGTCTAAGTGGAAATATCTGAAGAGTCCATCTGCATTGAAGTGGGTACTCCCAGGTCTATGTTCCACTGCATAGTCCATTCCCTGTAGAGATATGGACCACCTCAACAATTTAGGGGTTTCACCTTTCATTTGTTTTAGCCAAAGTAGAGGTTTGTGGTCTGTCTGAACAATAAAGTTAGTGCCAAACAGGTATGGCCTCAACTTTTTCAGTGCCCAGACCACAGCAAAGGCCTCGCTCTCTATGGCAGACCAACGCTTTTCTCTAGGGGTCAACCTCCTGCTGATAAAAGCAAATGGTTGATCCTGGCCCTCAGAATTCAGTTGTGATAAGAGTGCCCCTGCCCCTAATTCAGATGCATCAGTTTGAACAATGAATTTCTTGGAGTAACATGGGCTTTTTAGGACAGGTGCATCACTCCAACTCCTCACAAATGTCCCAACATCAAAAACCACACATCCCAACACCAAGCCCTGCATTCAACACCAAAGCATGGACACCCATCACCAAAGCATGCCCACTGCACAAACCCATACACCCCCCTAAACCATCATCACACAAGGTCCAACGCAGGAATGCAAGCACTGGGATACACGGTCACCCACCCATTGCACACCATGGCACACACAGATGTAATAAACATCCTTTTATACCCCTGCAGGACCCCTACCCAACTTCACCGGACGGGAGGGTCCACACATGTCCACACCACCACCAGAAGAGGCCCACAGTGATGACAGCACCTCTGTCCAACTGGATCTAGATGACCAGCCCGGGCCATCGGGGACCTCGGGACAGTCGATTCCCATCACACAGTCACAGGCCACTACAGAGATTCCCCCCTCTGGAAACACCAGCACAGCACCCACCCAGCGAGCCCATACCTCTGTCCCCAGGACACGTCAATCAGCAGTGTGTCAACCACTACAGGGAACCCAGGCTAACCCACCACCCCAACAATAACAGGGACCTGGGGGCAGTGGCAGTGGGCACACGGTCCAGGGGATAGAGGCGCAGGAACACAGGGAAAGTGGGAGGGCTGCTGGGCGACAGGGGGAGGTCAGGCCAAGGGAACCCACTCTCCACGAGGCCCTCTCCAACATCATGGGAGCCTACCACCACTCCCAGGAGACGATGGCAACGGTACTGGCCAAGTTTCAGGAGACCCAGCGCCTGCAGGGGGAACAGTATATGTTCTTCAGGGAGGAACTCAGAGCCATCAATTCCACCCTGGGCACCATCGTAGGGATGCTGAAGGAAGTACTCAACACCAGGAGGGACACTGTGGCACAACAAGGGGCCCCTGACACTAGCCTGGACGATGAACTGCCCACCACCTCCACCGGCGCTAGTGGACAGAAGGCACCGCCACAGGACCACCACACCAGCACCCCACCCCCTGCAGAGGGAGAACCACCCCGCAAACGGTCCCTGAGATCCAGGACAAAGACAGAGAACGATGCCAAGACCACCGCCAAGAAATGAGACCACCCTGAATGTCATCTTTCTGTCCCACTTTGTCACCCTGTCTATCCTTAAACTGCCCCAGCTCCACTTCCTATGCCCATTTGGGCAATGCACCTGTGAGACTAATAGACTGGACTCTGCCATGGACATTCCTCCACCATCACCCCTCACCATTTTGCAACCCCCTCCAATATTGAGCCCTAAAATAAACACCCTTGAAGCACAAAACAATCTGGAGTCAGTCAGTGATTTCAGAATAGTGTATTAGCAATTACTGTGGCAAAAGCTCTTTCAATTGTAATGTCAACATACCTATGTCACACAGCTCTAGTCCATGAGGAATCAAAGCAGATGTCACACAGTGGGACCCACATCTGTGAAATCGTAAGGGAAAGTGACAACTCAGTGACCATACACTGGGTGAAAACGACAGACAGTAGAGAGGTAGTAGTGTTAAAGTACATGTAGTAGGCAGGTTTTGTATTCTTACCTGTGTCTCACTGGAAATATTGCAGGATCACTGAGTCCCTGTTGTCCATGTCTTCTTCTTCTGCTTCCTCGTCTTCACTGTCCACAGGCTCCACAGCTGCAACAACACCGCCATCTGGACCATCCTCCTGCAAAAAAGGCACCTGTCGTCCCAAAGCTAAGTTGTGAAGCATACAGCAGGCCACGATGATCTGGCACAACTTCTTTGGTGAGTAGAATAGGGATCCACCTGTCATATGGAGGCACCTGAACCTGGCCTTCAGGAGGCCGAAGGTCCGCTCGATTATCTACTGTGTTCGCCCAGGGGCCTCATTGTAGCATTCCTCTGCCCTTGACCTGGGATTCCTCACTGGGGTCAGTAGCCATGACAGGTTGGGGTAACCAGAGTCACCTGCAAATGGCGAGGGACAACAGTTAGACACACACTAACCTGTAGGGATAACCCTGGCATTAACATGGGAGATGTACTGGTCTGCCAAACATACCATCTGTACATTCATTGAATGATAACTCTTCTGGTTTCTGTACACCTGTTCACTCCTGCGGGGGGGACCAAAGCCACATGGGTCCCATCAATGGCACCTATGATGCTGGGGATATGTCCCAGGGCATAGAAATCACCTTTCACTGTAGGCAAATCCTCAACCTGAGGGAAAACGATGTAGCTCCGCATGTGTTTCAGCAGGGCAGACAACACTCTGGACAACACGTTGGAAAACATAGGCTGGGACATCCCTGATGCAATGGCCACAGTTGTTTGAAATGACCCACTTGCAAGGAAATGGAGAACTGACAGCACCTGCACTTGATGGGGGATTCCTGTGGGATGGCGGATAGCTGACATCAGGTCTGGCTCCAGCTGGGTACACAGGTCCTGGATTGTGGCACGGTCAAGCCTGTATGTGATGATGACATGTCTTTCCTCCATTGTCGACAGGTCTACCAGCGGTTGCTACACCGGTTGATGCCGCCATCTCCTCAAATGTCCTAGCGGACAGTGCCTATGAAGGACAATAGCGACCACAGAGTCAACCAACTCAGAGGTATGTACCCACAGCTTACACAGAACATGAATCATAATCCAAAAAGTGGCCTGTATGTGTGTTGAGTCTAGGCCTAGGTATGTGTGACGCAGTTAAAAAAGAAGCCATGTGGGCCCCTGAAATGGCAGCTGCCTGACCCCTAAAGTGGGACAATGGGATGTGAGGTAACTGCGCTGGCATTGTACACCATTGCGGTAGGTGGTCGAAGACCGTGGCGCAATGCTGCATTGGTTAACATTGGACCCTATGGGTCCCAGGAGCCAATGACGATGTACGCCGGCAGTGAAGGTACGCACTGCCGCGGACGTGACCACCATTTTCTATCTGTTCAATCACTCGATACCTGATCTTCGACAGGAGAGGACCTACACTGCAAGTGCTGCTGTGACCTCAGTCTGAAAGAGACAATGGCTCGAGTGTCTGGGGAAAGGGCCCCTGCCTTCACATCAGAGGAGTTGGAGAAACTCGTGGACTCGTGGACGGGGTCCTCCCCAGTACACGCTACTCTACGGTCCTCCAGACAAACAGGTAAGTACACTGGGAGCATGCTGTATGGGCTATGCCTGTGTGGAGTGGCCTGGATGTAAGAAGGGGGGGAGATTGAGGCATGCATGGAACGACGGTGAGTGCATGTGCCACATGGCAAGGGTAGGAATGGGGGCCAATGACTGTGACGGTGCAGTTGGTAATACGTTTCTCTTCCCCCTGTACAAATCATGTAGGTCAGCGCCCACCAGAAAAAAGATATTTGGCGTGCCATCGCCAAGGACGTCTGGACCCTGGGGGTCTACCACAGACGGAGCACCCACTGCCGGAAAAGATGGGAGGACATTCGCCGTTGGAGCAAGAAGACGGCGGAGGCTCAGCTGGGGGTGGCCTCCCAACGTGGGAGGGGTGCCTGTCGCACCATGACCCCCCTAATGTTCAGGATCCTGGCGGTGGCCTACCCGGAGTTGGATGGGCGCTTGAGGGCATCACAGCAGCCACAAGGGGGTGAGTACACTCTCATCCTGCTAATTTTGCATGCAGTGGAGGGATCTGGGTGGGGGAGGTGGGCTGTGGGTTTCCCTAGGCCAGGGTAAGTTTAGTAGTCAAGGTCCCTCCGTAAGGCAGGCCATGTGGCACCCGCACCCCACCTCTGTAGAGTGCCAAGTACACCTAGTCATGCCCCTGTGTCATCCATGTGTGCAGATGTCGTGCATAACCTAGTAGGCCATTTCCTAGGGATTGAACAGTGGAGCCCAAGAGCGCAACGTAGTGCAGGGGGATTCTGTGTCTGTCGTGTCTGCCAACGGTAGCGGTAATGCATGCACTCAACATGTCTTTCTTCTGTCGCCCCCCCCCCTTTTTGTGGTCTCCCTGTTCTTGAGTGCATTAGCATCATCAGGCGGAGGAGCAGTGGCACCGGAGCACCAGGGGGCTGCATCCCACATGGCCATGGAGGGCCACACTACGGACTCGGACTTCACCAGTGGGATGGGGGGCAAGGGGAGCTCCACAGCGGGGACACAGGAGCTGACACCAGCGACACGGACTCGTCCTCTGATAGGAGCTCCCTTGTGGTGGCGGCAACATCTGTGCCCCCCCCAATCTACAGGTACAGCCGCCACCCCCCTACCAGTACTGCCTTCCAAGCAGCCCCTCAGCCTTTCCCCATGCCCGCTCACCCGGGAGGGTGGGCATCACCTTCGCCCCAGGCACCTCAGCCCCTGCCCTAGTCACCACTGCTGCCCTCAGTGAGGAGGCCATTGAACTCCTCAGGGCCCTCACTGTTGGGCAGTCTACCATTTTGAATGCCATCCAGGGTGTAGGAAGGCAGTTGCAACAAACAAATGCAATCCTGGAGGGCATTCATTCTGGTCAGGCAGCCATTCACCAAGCTTTTCAGTCTCTGGCCTCAGCAATGATGGCAGCCACTGTCCCTGTCTCTAGCTTACCCCCTCCAACTTCCTCCACCCAGACCCAATCCCCTCTACCTCAGCCTATCCCAAGCACACCTTCAGACCAGCATGCACACACGTCAACACAAAAGGGAAGCTCTGGCAAACACATCCCACAGGCACTCACATGCAGACACACATGCAGACACACCAACATCCACTGCCTCCACTGTGTCCCCCTCCTCCTCGTCTTCCTCCTCCCTCCCAGTCTCGTCTACACTCACGCCTGCATGCACTACATCTACAGCCACTACTGCCATCACCAGCACACCCACCACCAGACCCCGCTCACGTGCAGTCACCACCCCCACTACCATTCACACATCCCCTGTGTCCTCTCCCAGTGTGTCTGTGACGCCACCTCCCAAGATACACAAACACAGGCACACACCCACCCAACAGCCATCCACCTCACAACAGACTCCTGCCCATGCACCTTCACCCAAAGTCAGCAAACGAACACCTCCTACAACCACAACCTCTTCCTCCTCTCCCAAACCCCCTCAAGCTACCCGTCCCAGTGTCTACCAAAAACTTTTCCTGTCTAACCTTGACCTCTTTGCCACACCTCCCCCACCCAGTCCATCACCTAGGTCCCGAACTAACACCTCAAACACAACATCTCCGGGACCAGTGGTGCCTGTAGTCACCGGAATCTGGAGTGCACCAGCCAGCAGGGCAGCCAGTGTGGCACGGAGCAACAGCACAGACAATCCCCCACCTGTCAAGCATCAAAAGTTGGCCAGTGCCCGGCGGGAGAGGGGGAAGACTCCAGCCACCAAAGCCGCTCCCAGGGTCCCGGTAGGAGAGTGGAGTCAGCTGCGACACCTTCCAAGGTGGGGAAGGGCCACAAGAAACCAGGAAAGTCTGGGAAGAGCAGCACGGCGGAGGAAACCGCCATCATCCCCGCTGCCCAGGAGGCCACAGCCATCATCCCCGCTGCCCAGGAGGCCACCGACATCATCCCCGCTGGCCAGAAGGCCACCGCCATCATCCCCGCTGGCCAGGAGGCCGCCGCCATCATCCCTGCTGCCCAGGAGGCCACCGCCATCATCCCCGCTGACCAGGAGGCCACCGCCATCATCCCCGCTGGGACAGAGGGGACTGCCAGCACAAGCCCCGCTGTGACAGAGAGGACCGCCAGCACAAGCCCCTCTGGGACAGAGAGGACCGCCAGCACGAGCCCCGCTGGGACAGAGAGGACTGCCAGCACGAGCCCCGCTGGGACAGAGAGGACCGCCAGCACCAGCCCCGCTGGGACAGAGAGGACTGCCAGCACAAGCCCCGCTGGGACAGAGAGGACCGCCAGCACAAGCCCCGCTGGGACAGAGAGGACCGCCAGGAGCTGAGTCACTGCAAAGGAGCCCGCCGCCTCAAGCACCGCTGAACAGGGCACCGCCGCTCCAAGCACCGCTGAACAGGGCCCCGCCGCTCCAAGCACCGCTGAACAGGGTACCGCCGCTCCAAACACCGCTGAACAGGGCACTGCCGCTCCAAGCACCGCTGAACAGGGCCCCGCCGCTCCAAGCACCACTGAACAGGGCACCACCCCTCCAAGCACCGCTGAACAGGGCACCGCCGCTCCAAGCACCGCAGAACAGGGCACCGCCGCTCCAAGCACCACCGAACAGGGCCCTGCCGCTCCAAGCACCGCTGAACAGGGCCCGCCGCTCCAAGCACTGCTCTGAACAGGGCACCGCCGCTCCAAGCACCGCTGAACAGGGCACCGCCGCTCCAAGCACCGCTGAACAGGGCACCGCCACTCCAAGCACCGCTGGCCCATGAGCGCCAAGGGCACTGACGCTACTGAGTCCGTCACGAGCAGGATGAAGGACTCTGTGCACAGAGCGCCCTTCAGAACCAGTGGGGAAAAGCATCCACTACCTCTGTCCTTAGCAGGATGAAGCACTCTGGGCACAAGGCCCCCTCCAGAAACAGTGGAGAGATACATCCACTACCTCTGTCCTTAGCAGGATGAAGCACTATGGGCACCATGCCCCCTCCAGAACCAGTGGAGACTGTCATCCACTACCTCTGTCCTTAGCAGGATGAAGCACTCTGGGCACCATGCCCCCTCCACAACCAGTGGAGAGATGCATCCACTACCTCTGTCCTTAGCAGGATGAAGCACTCTGGGCACAAGGCCCCCTCAAGAACCAGTGGAGAGATACATCCACTTGAGAGACTGTGGCTTTGCACTCCCCAGGATGGAACAGTGAGCATTCCACCCACTGTAGAGACTTGTGAGACTGTGGCTTTGCACTCCCCAGGATAGAACAGTGGGCAACCCACCCACTGTAGAGACTTGAGAGACTGTGGCTTTGCACTACCCAGGATGGAACAGTGGGCAATCCACCCACTGTAGAGACTTGTGAGACTGTGGCTTTGCACTCCCCAGGATTGAACAGTGGGCAACCCACCCACTGTAGAGACTTGTGAGGCTGTGGCTTTGCACTCCCCAGGATTGAACAGTGGGCAACCCACACACTGTAGAGACTTGAGAGACTGTGGCTTTGCACTCCCCAGGATTGAACAGTGGGAATGTGGCCCTCTCGTGGATTTGGCGTCGTGCACTCAACCGGCTGAGGTGCCCCCCCCTTTCCCTCCCCCTGAGGTGACTGTTTTCTTGCTATCTGATGCCCCTGAAGTGTTCTCGGGGATCTTGTGTGGGACTCGCCCATACCATGTCGGCCCAGGGTTCCACGGACTTCATTGGAGCACTACCTGGACTACTAAGCTTGGTCTATATTTTGTTTATGGTGAATATATATTTTTTTGCCTACTTGATTTTAATATATTACAATGGTTACACTCATTTCCTTTTGTCTTTGCATTCTTCCGGGGGGGTCGGGGGTGTAACTATAATGTATAAATATGTATTAGTGTGTGTGTTGTAGTGGGTGAGGGTGGGGGTGGGGGTGTTGCATGTGTGTGTCCCTGTTTTTCCCCTCCTCTGTGTCATAGGTGCACTACTCACTGTGGTCTTCGCCGCCGGCGTTCGTGCTCCTGGTAGAGGAGCAAGAAGATGAGGGCTGGCAGGATGTGCAGCTCTGGTTCCATGGCGTCCGGATTCCTCGTGGGGTGTGTAGAGGTGAGCATTTTCCCTACGAAGTCCTGTTTCCGCCGTGTTTTTATCCGCGGTGAATCCGCCCCGGAAAAGGTGGTATATTGGTAAGTTGTGATACTGTGGGTGGTACTTTGTCTTCTGCCAGTCTGATGGCGGTGACCGCCAAGCTGTTTGTCTGTACCGCCATGGCGGTCGGAGTGTTAAAGTGGATGCCTTTGTTGGCGGTTTCCGCCACGGTCGTAATTCCAATTTTTTTACCGCTGGCCTGTTGGCGGTCTTACTGCTGCTTTAACACCGACCACCAGTGTTGTAATAACCACCATAGTTTTTAATGAATCTCCTGTAATACACTGTGAGGCCTAAGTAGGCTCTCACCTGGGTCTGAGTTGTAGGGGGAACCCAATCCATGATTGTCTGGATTTCTCCCTCCAGTGTGCAATCTGTTCTCCACCTACCAGGTGTCCCAGATAAACCACCTTACCCTGCCCTATCTGGCACTTTGAGGCCTTGATAGTGAGGCCTGCCTTTTGCAGGGCCTCCAAAACTTTCCAAAGGTGGACCAGGTACTCATCCCAGGTGGAGCTAAAGACAGCAATATCATCAAGATATGCAGCACTAAAAGCCTCCAACCTTTGCAGGGCTGTGTTCACCAACCTCTGAAAAGTGGCAGGTGCATTTTTCAAACCAAAGGGCATCACTGTAAATTGGTAGTGCCCTCCTATAGTTGAAAATGCAGTTTTGGGTTTAGCATCTTCTGCCAATTTGATCTGCCAATACCCTGCAGTCAAATCAAAGGTGCTAAGATACTTGGCAGATGCCAGTGTATCAATGAGCTCATCTGCCCTGGGTATAGGGTGAGCATCAGTTTTTGTTACCTGATTGAGACCTCTGTAGTCTACACAAAACCTGATCTCCCTCTTTCCATCTTTGGTGTGAGGTTTTGGTACAAGCACCACTGGGCTAGACCATGGGCTTTCAGAAGGCTCAATCACTCCCAGATCCATCCCAGATTGACATCTCTGTACCTCTTGTTTTATGCAGTCCCTGACATGGTCAGGCTGCTTATAAATCTTACTCTTGACAGGCAAGCTTTCACCAGTATCAATTGTGTGTTCACACCAGGATGTTGTACCTGGCACACTTGAAAAGAGGTCAGAAAATTGTCCAAGGAGATTGATGCAGTTGTCTTTCTGGTTTGCAGTCAGACAATCTGCCACAACTACTCCCTCCACTAAAGCATCTGTTTCAGTGGTGGAAAAGAGATCAGGGAGAGGGTCACTCTCTTCTTCCTGTCCCTCATCTGTTGCCATGAGCAGGGTGAGATCAGCCCTGTCATAGTAGGTTTTTAGGCGGTTGACATGAATCACACTAAGGGGATTCCTGGCAGTGCCCAGGTCTACCAGAAAGGTAACCTCACCCTTTTTCTCAACAATGAGATGGGGTCCACTCCATTTGTCCTGGAGTGCTCTTGGGGCCACAGGCTCCAATACCCACACCTTCTGTCCTGGATGGTACTTGATCAGAACAACCTTCTGGTCATGCCATTGCTTTTGCAGCTCCTGGCTGGCCTGAAGGTTTTTACTGGCCTTTTTCATGTACTCAGCCATTCTGGATCTTAGGCCAAGTACATAGTCCACTATGTCCTGTTTGGGAGCTTTTAAAGGTTGTTCCCAACCCTCCTTCACAAGAGTGAGTGGACCTCTTACAGGGTGTCCAAAGAGGAGTTCAAAGGGGCTGAAGCCCACTCCTTTCTGGGGTACCTCCCCGTAAGCAAAAAGGAGGCAAGGTAACAGAACATCCCATCTCCTCCTGAGTTTTTCAGGGAATCCCATTATCATACCTTTGAAAGTTTTATTAAACCTCTCTACCAGTCCATTAGTCTGTGGGTGATAAGGAATGGTGAACTTGTCGGTAACACCACCCTCCTTCCACATTGCTTTCAAGTATGCAGACATGAAGTTGCTACCCCTGTCTGATACTACCTCTTTAGGAAACCCCACTCTGGAAAAGATTCCCAGGAGGGCCTTTGCCACTGCAGGAGCTGTAGTGGTCCTTAGAGGAATTGCTTCAGGATATCTTGTGGCATGGTCCACAACTACCAAGATAAACCTATTGCCTGAAGCAGTAGGAGGGTCAAGGGGGCCAACTATGTCAACCCCTACCCTTTCAAATGGCACCCCAACCACAGGTAGTGGAATAAGGGGAGTGTAGCCGGTTGTCAGCCACCGCGTCTACAGATTCCTCCGACTGGCGCCATTCGCGGGCGTCGGAGGACGGCGTCTCACGTTCCCATGGCGACATGGGGGCGGCACCAGACGCCAGGAGCTCGAATTTCCGGGTCTCGTCGACGTAAAAAGGGACGACGGACTCAAAGAAGGCGCCGAGGAGTCCTCGGATACGACGGACCGCCAGGAGAGAATCCAAGGAGCCGGAGGACTCGGTTCCAGCACACCGAAAAGATGAGACTGGGAAGCCGGAGCTTCCCAGAGCGAGGACAGGACCCGAGGAGGGGGGAAGTGTTTGAGAGGGGAACAGGGGAGAGGGGATAGAAGGGAAAACCCCTGCTAGTAATTAGAGGCACAGAAAAGACGCAAACTCTAAACCGGATTACTAGCAAGAATCTACAGGGGAGCCCTAAGGGTGCTGAGTGAAGCAAATGTGTTTCTGCCCTCCCACACACACACAACCGGGTCTCTCTCTCTCTCTCTCTCTCTCTCTCTCACTCTTTCTCTCTCCCAATGTCTCTTCCAATCTTACTTTTGTGATAGAGATATCTCTGCGCCTGACTTACCTTCAATTTCGTTCCTTTGTTTTCCGGTACACCTGGGAGGCCACACCAAGTCAGCGCCAGTCAAAAGGGGAAGCTGTAAAGAACAACGAGAGGGACATAAAAGAAGAAAGCACACCAAAACAGCAAATAACATTTTGCACAAATTCCTAAATAAATCTCACCTGCACCTAAAATAAGTCTCAGAGTCCTTCGTACCACCTACCCACCCCGTAACAGGGAGCCTTTGGAGTGCCACCATTCTTGCCACTGGCTTGGCAGGTCACACAAGATTTGCAAAAATCTTTAGTGTCCTCTGACATCCTAGGCCAGTGAAACTGGGGGACAAGTCTCTCCCATGTTTTGGTCTGGCCCAAATGCCCAGCCAAAGGAATGTCATGTGCAAGAGTTAGGAGGAACTCTCTGTACTGTATGGGGGATGACCAATCCCCTGGCTGCTCCAGGTTTTGGGTCCCTTGCCTCTGGGTACAAGAGGTTGTCCTCCCAGTAAACTCTATGGCTGTCACTGACATCCCCATTTTTCTGCTTGACAGCTTGCTGTCTGAGACCCTCTAATGTGGGATAGGTTTGCTGTGCCACACTCAGCTCTTCCCTTGTAGGCCCCCCTCCACCCAAAAGCTCAGCAGTGTCTGCTGCCAGCTCATCTCGTGAAGGTTCTGCACAGGGAGGAAATTCTTCTTCCTCAGAAGGAGAATCATCTGTAGAGGGAGGGATAGTGGGTAGGAATTTACCCTTGCTACCCCTAGCTTTAGGGAGCACTTAGTCCATTGTTCCAGGAACGAAGTTACCCTGTCCTTTTTGCTTTTTGGCCCGAGCCCTGTTTAAAGCAAAAATATGCCCAGGAATGGCCAGCATTGCTGCATGAGCCTCCAACTCCACTTCTGCCCAAGCTGATGTCTCTAAATTATTCCCTAGTAGACAGTCTACATGTAAATCCGAGGCAACCACAACTTTCTTTGGACCAGTAACCCCCTCCCCCCCCAGTTGAGATTCACAATAGCCACGGGGTGGCTAAGAGTGTTGTTATGAGCGTCTGTCACTTGGTACTGCTGACCAAGTACGTGTTGTTCAGGGTGGACCAGTTTCTCTATCACCATGGTAACACTGACACCTGTGTCCCTGTAGGCCTGAACCTCAACACCATTTATTAGGGGAAGTTGCTTGTACTTATCCATATTTAGGGACAAGCAACTAAGGTGACCAAATCAATGGCACCTTCAGAGTCTACCACAGCCTCTGTGGTCTCCCTAACAAGACCAACTCCAACTACATTGCCAATAGTGAGCCCAGCTACACCCTTGGATTGGCTATTTGTAGGTTTCCCACCACCACTGCTATTACTAGGGGCACTAGAATTTGCAGCAGGGGTTGTGGTAGTGGGAGGTTTGGTGTTTTTCTTTGGACAACTGGAATCAGTTGCCCAATGGCCTTTGACTTTACACAAATAACACCAAGGCTTTATAGGTTGATTATTGGAAGAGGGTGTGGATCCACCACCCCCACCAGAGGATTTTTGTGGGCCTGATGAAGACTCAGTATTTTTACCTTTGTCCCCACCCTTGTCAGAAGACTTACCATCCTTCTTCTTGCCATCCTTGTCACCCCCTGTATGAACTTTTCTGTTCATCCTTATTATGACCCACTTGTCTGCCTTCTTTCCCAATTCTTAGGGAGAGGCCAGATCCGAGTCCACTAGGTATTGGTGCAACAAGTCAGACACACAGTTATTCAGAATATGCTCTCTCAGAATAAGATTATACAGGCTTTCATATTCAGATACTTTACTGCCATGTAACCACCCCTCCAAGGCCTTCACTGAACAGTCCACAAAGTCTGTCCAGTCTTGAGAGGACTCTTTTCTGGTGTCTCTGAACTTAATCCTGTATTGTTCAGTGGTTAAGCCAAATCCATCCAAGAGTGCATCCTTCAAAACTGTGAAATTGCTAGCTTCACTTTCTCTAACAGTAAGGAGCCTATCCCTACCCTTTCCAGTGAAAGATAGCCACAAAATAGCATCCCACTGCCTTTGAGGGACCCCCTGTACCATACAGGCCCTCTCAAGTGCAGCAAACCACTTGTTGATGTCATCCCCCTCCTTGTAAGGGGGGGCTATCTTGTGCAGATTCCTGGAATCATGCTCTCTAACAGGATTACTATCAGGAATACTGCTGCTTTCACCATGGGGTCCTAACCCCAACCTCTTTCTTTCCTTCTCAATGTCTAGGGATTCCCTATCTAGGGCCAGCTGTTGCTGTTTAAGCTTCAGTCTGGTCTCTTCAACCCTCAACTTTTTGAGTTCCCTTTCTAACAAGTTATCCTCAACTAAGGGTGGGTGGGTTGTGAATGCTTTGACACAGATGACAAATTGGAAATTTCAGAGGGGGATCTGTACCCATCTGTCTGGACCCTGGTAACTTGGCCTCTAGGAATAAAGGATGTCCCACTGTGATGGGACCCTCCATTACTACCAACATTACTAGGTGTCCTGCTAGGGGGCAGACCCTTGTCACAACCCTCCACACCTTCCTCAAGGTGTTCCTCTGAGTCAGACTGGGAAGCTTCTATTAACATCTCATCTGATGGGCCTGCTTGGGACTCATCATTTACAATAAGCATGTTGAACAGAAACTCTTTTGTAGGTTTCTTTCCTATAACTAAACCTCTATCTAAGCAGAGACTACTTAAGCTCTTATAATTCATAAGTTGCATTGACAGTTTTAAGGGCTGAATCTACTACAGACATGATAGCAAAAGGTTTAGAGATAGTGAGAAGAAAGAAAAAGTTTCAGAACTTTAGAAAACACAGAGAAAAACCTTTTTCTAACTTTTAGAAAACTTTTTAGAAGTTTTAAGAAACTTTTCAGAACTTTTGAAAAATGTTTTAGAGAAGAAAAGCTAACTTTTTGGTTAAGTGTACATACACTGAACTGTTTGGTATATGATTGTCTTATGAAAAGTACACAATGAAAAAGTGGTAAGTAGGTACAAGTACTTATCCCCCCGCTGCACAAACAATGTAGGAGGCTGGCCTGGCTTGTAGTGGGTACCAGAGGTACTTACACCTTGTGCCAGGTTCAGTTATCCCTTATTAGTGTAGAAGAGGTGTTTCTAGCAGCTTAGGCTGATAGAAGGTAGCTATGTCAAAGCAGCTTAGGCTGAACTAGGAGACATGTAAAGCTCCTACTATATCACTTATATCATATGCACAATATCATAGGAAAACACAATACACAGAGTTACTAAAAATTAAGGTACTTTATTTTTATGACAATAAGCCAAAGGTATCTCAGTGAGTACCCTCAGTAAGAAGGTAATATATATACACAAGTTATATGTACACACCCCAAAATTAGGTAAGTAATAGCAAGGAAAGTAATGCAAACAGAGTAGAATTACAATAGGTTGCAATAGGAGCACATAGGTATAGGGGCAACACAAACCATGTATTCCAAAAGTGGAATGCGAACCACAAATGAACCTCAGACCTTTGTGAGCTTGTAGAGGGTCGCTGGGACTGTAAGAAAACAGTGAGGGTTAGAAAAATACCCCACCCCAAGACCCTGAAAAGTAGGAGTAAAGTGCACCTACTACCCCCAGAGAGCACAGAAGTCGTGATAGGGGTATTCTGCAGGAAGAACACACACCAGCAGTGTATTGACAACGGATTTCCAGACCTCAGTACCTGTAAGACAAGGGGACCAAGTCCAATAGTCGCGACAGAGTCGAGGGGGGGCAGGAGCCCAGGAAATGCCAGCTGAAGGTGCAAGGAAGCTGCCACCAGTTGGAAGAAGCTTGGAGTTCTGCAAGAAAGAAGAGGACTAGGAACTTCTACTTTGGAAGACGGATGTCCCATGTCGCGATGAAGCTTGCAGATGTGTTCCCACACAGAAAGACCGCAAACAAGCCTTGCTAGCTGAAAGGGTTGCAGTAGAGGTTTTTGGGTGCTGCAGGGGCCCAGGAGGGACCAGGATGTCGTCTTCTGGAGGAGGAGACAGAGAGGGCACTCAGCAACTCAGAGAGCCCTCACAGAAGCAGGCAGCACCCGCAGAAGTACCCCAACAGGCACTTGGAAGTAAAGTGAACTGGAGTCACCGCAAAGTCACAAAAGGGAGTCCCACGATGCTGGAGGGCAACTCAGATGGTTGTGCACTTCAGGACGGAGTGTTGGGGACCCAGGCTTGGCTGTGCACGAAGGAAATCCTGGAAGAGTGCACAGGAGCCGGAGCAGCTGCAAATCACGAGGCACACAGCTTTGCAGTCTAGTGTGGGGAGGCAAGGACTTACCTCCACCAAACTTGGACTGAAGAGTCACTGGACTGTGTGAGTCACTTGGACAGAGTTGCTGTGTTCCAGGGACCATGCTCGTCAGGATGAGGGGGGACCCAGAAGACAGTGTTGCAGTCTTTTGGTGCCTGCATTAGTAGGGGGAAGATTCCGTCAACCCATGGGAGATTTCTTCGGAGCTTCTGATGCAGGGGGAAGGTAGGCTACCCCCAGAGCATGCACCACCTGGAAACAGTCGAGAAAACCGCCAGGATTAGGCGCTACAATGTTGCTGGTAGTCGTCTTGCTACTTTGTTGCAGATTTGCAGGCATCCTGGAGCAGTCAGCGGTCGATCCTTTGGTAGAAGGTGAAGAGGGAGATGCAGAGGAACTCTGGTGAGCTCTTGCATTCATTATCTGAAGAATTCCCCAAAGCAGAGACCCTAAATAGCCAGAAAAGGAGGTTTGGCTACCAAGGAAGGAGGATTGGCTACCAAGAGAGGTAAGAGCCTATCAGAAGGAGCCTCTGATGTCACCTGCTGGCCTTGGCCACTCAGAGCAGTCCAGTGTGCCCCCAACACCTCTGTTTCCAAGATGGCAGAGGTCTGGGACACACTGTAGGAGTTCTGGGCACCTCCTCTGGGAGGTACTGGTCAGGGGAGTGGTCACTCCCCTTTCCTTTGTCCAGTTTGTCCAGTTTCGCTGGGGGATCCCTGACCCGGTGTAGACTGGCTTATGCAGAGATGGGCACCATCTGTGCCCATCAAAGCATTTCCGGAGGCTGGGAGAGGCTACTCCTCCCCAGACCTTCACACCTATTTGCAAAGGGAGACGGTGTAACACCTTTTCTCAGAGGAAATCCTTTGTTCTGCCTTCCTGGGCCAGGGCTGCCTGGACCCCAGGAGGGCAGAAACCTGTCTGAGGGGTTGGCAGCAGCAGCAGCTGCAGTGGAGACCCCGGAAAGGCAGTTTGGCAGTACCCTGGTTCTGTGCTAGAGACCCGGGGGATCATGGAATTGTTCCCCCAATACCAGAATGGTATTGGGGGGACAATTCCATGATCTGAGAAATGTTACATGGCCATGTTCGGAGTTACCATTGTGACGCTATACATAGGTAGTGACCTATGTATAGTGCACGCGTGTAATGGTGTCCCCGCACTCACAAAGTCTGGGGAATTTGCCCTGAACGATGTGGGGGCACCTTGGCTAGTGCCAGGGTGCCCACACACTAAGTAACTTGGCACTCAACCTTCACCAGGTGAAGGTTAGACATATAGGTGACTTATAAGTTACTTAAGTGCAGTGGTAAATGGCTGTGAAATAACGTGGACGTTATTTCACGCAGGCTGCAGTGGCAGGCCTGTGTAAGAATTGTCAGAGCTCCCTGTGGGTGGCAAAAGAAATGCTGCAGCCCATAGGGATCTCCTGGAACCCCAATACCCTGGGTACCTCAGTACCATATACAAGGGAATTATATGGGTGTACCAGTATGCCAATGTGAATTGGTAAATTTAGTTACTAGCCTGTTAGTGACAAATTTGGAAAGCAGAGAGAGCATAACCACTGAGGTTCTGGTTAGCAGAGCCTCAGTGAGACAGTTAGGCATCACACAGTGAACACATGCAGGGCACATACTTATGAGCACTGGGGCCCTGCCTGGCAGGGTCCCAGTGACACATAGACTAAAACAACATATATACAGTGAAATATGGGGGTAACATGCCAGGCAAGATGGTACTTTCCTACAGGTGTGTGTTCTGTTTGGTGTGGTAGTGATGCTGGTAGTTGATGATGATGTAATGCATGCAGGTGTGAGTGTGGACGGAACTGGGGGGGAGGTGGAGGAGGAGGCCGAGGGGGAGACAGTGGAAATAGTGGATGTTTGTCTGCATCTGGATGGTGTTTGTGTGAGTGCCTGTGGGATGAAGTGTGGTGCTTGTGTTTGGTTTTACCACTCTTGTGTGTTGCCTTGTGTGCATGCTCGTCTGCCTGTGTGCTTGGGATGGGTTGGGGTTGAGAAGAATGGGACTGGGAAGTGGAAGTTGGAGGGTAGAGGGTAGAAACAGAGACAATGGCTGCCATCAGAGAGGAGGCCAGAGCCTGGATAGATCTCTGTTGGGCCGCCAATCCAGTGTGAATGCCCTCCAGGAATGCATTAGTCTGCTGCATCTGGGCTGCCAGCCCCTGGATGGCATTCACAATGGTTGACTGCCCTACAGAGATGGATCACAGGAGGTCAATGGCCTCCTCACTCAGGGCAGCAGGGGTCACTAGGGCAGGGTCTGAGGTGCCTGGGGTGAAGGAGATGTCCACCCTCCTGGGTGAGCAGGCACAGGCAACTCGATGAAGGGCTGCTGGGAGGGCAGTGCTGGTATGGCGCTGGCAGCAGTACCTGCAGCTGGGGTGGTCACAGAGGTGTCCGCCACCACCAAGGAGCGTCCATCGGGGGAAGTATCTGTGTCTGAACTGTCCCCTCCGGTCTGTGCCGTGGTGCTCCCCTCGCCCTCTGTCCCACTGGTGCCCTCAGCGTCAGTGGACTCTGCCTCCTGGGTCCTCTGGGATGCAGCTCCATGTGTCCGGTGCCTCTGCTCCTCTGCCCGATGATACTAATGCACATAAGGTCAGGATGACAAAACAATAAGGGGGAGGAGACAAAGGATACACTTGGTCAATGGCCGCACCAACACCACTGTTGGCGTACACAGCACACTCACACACAGGGAACAGGCCTACACAATATGCCATAGCACTACCAGAAAAAAAGTTAGCATTCAAGGCATGGGGAGGGAGACACACCGCCGCACACCTGGGACCCACGCAGCCCTGAACAGTAGTGGATTCTTACAAGCTAGGTAGCAGGATTATCCCCTCAGAACCCTAGTCACCAGGGGACCTACGCTGCAATGCCAGGCCTGGCCTAGGGGCACCCACTGACACACATTCCCCCACCGGGATACCACCCTACCATGCGTAAGGTATGAAGATGGGCACTGTACTCACCCCCTTGTGGCTGCTGTGATGCCCTCAAGCACCCATCCAGCTCAGAATAGGCCACCGCCAGTATGTGGGTCACCAGGTGGGTCAGGGTTCGACGGGCACCCCTTCGTTGGGAGGCCATCCCCACCTGGGCCTCCGCAGTCTTCCGTGCCCAGCATCTCAGGTCCTCCCACCGTTTCCGACAGTGAGTGCTCCGCCTGCCATAGACCCCCACGGTCCGCACGTCCTTGGCGATGGCATGCTATATACCCTTCTTTTGATGGGCGCTGACCTGCAGAGGAAATACACACAGGTAAATATTATTAGTCAAACAGTCCTGCCTGTTACATTTATGGCCCACCATACCCCTTCACATCACCATATACACACACACAGCCTACCACACAACCAATATGCTGCACAGAGGACACCCACCCACCCCCCCTTACCCGAGGCCTTCACACACAACTCCATGCATTCAAGCCACATGCATTGTGCCTAATGTGTATTCACATTTTGGTCTGGAGGCCCATACAGTTTGGTCTGGAGGCCCATACAGCAGGCCGTACTAAGGTAGGACCCCATCCACCAGTCTCTCCAACTCCGCCGATGTGAAGGAAGGGACCCTTTCCCCAGTCACACGGGCCATGGTTCCAGACACAGGTCACAGCAGCACATGCAGTATAGGTCCTGTGGATGATCAGGTAGCAAGTGAGGAATATGATAGAAAATGGCAGTCACGTCCGCGGCAGTGCATACCGTCGCCGCCGGCATAGATCACCACTGGCCACTCTACCCTATAGGACCCAATGTTACCCAGTGAGGAGTTGCACAGCGGTTCCTGACTGTCTCCCTCAACGGTGCACAACGTCAGCAGAATTACCTAACTTCCACCTGTCCCTCCACACAGGACAGGCGGATGCCATTTCAGGGGGGTTGGCAGGGCAGGCCCTGGATATTTGCTGCGTCACTGTTGAAAATTGGACATACTATACAAATCACACTTACCCATTACAAGTTAACAGCATGCAAAGTTCTGCTGTAGCCCCATTGTTCAGTTTGTGACCGGCTCCTCACTCTTTTGCCCCATAGATTGCTGCCGCTGCAGATGAATAGGAGATGGAGACATGCCCCCGTGTACAGACCCCTGGTGGACTTGGCAACAATGGAGGACAGGCATATCATCCTCACCCATAGACTTGACAGGGCCACAGTCACAGAGCTGTGTGCACAATTGGAGCCTGACCTGATATCTGCTATCCGTCACCCCACTGGGATTGCCCCTCTTGCGCACGTTCTATCAGTGCTCCATTTCCTGGCAACTGGTTCTTTCCAAGTGACAATGGGCTTGGCAGCAGGAATGTCACAGCCAATGTTCTCAATCGTGCTGACCAGAGTGTTGTCTGCCCTGATTAAACACATGTGCAGCTACATTGTTTTCCCCCAGGCTGAAGATTTGGCCACGGTGAAGGCCGAGTTCTATGCAATGGGACATATCCCCAACATAATTGGGGCAATTGATGGAACACATATTGCATTTGTCCTGCTGTCAAAATGAACAGGTGTTCAGAAATCGTAAGAGTTTCCACTTTATGAATGTCCAGATGGTGTGCTTGGCGGACCAGTACATCTCTCATGTCAATGCTAAGTATCCTGGGTCGGTGCATAATGCCTTTGTCCTGAGGAATAGCAGCATCCCAAATGTGATGGCCCAACTACAGAGGCACAGGGTGTGGCTAATAGGTGAGCCCTGGTCCCCACCCAGTATATGTTGGTGTATGGGTATGGTGTGGGCCAAATATGATTGTGTGTGGCTAAATGTTATCCCTCAATATTGCAGGTGACTCTGGTTACCCAAACCTCTCATGACTGCTGACCCCTGTGAGGAATGCCAGGACAAGGGCAGAAGAACGTTATAATGAGGCACATGGGCGAACCAGAAGGATAATAGAAAGGACCTTTGCCCTCCTGAAGGCCAGGTTCCGTTGCCTCCATCTAACAGGTGGATCCCTGTGTTACTCACTCAAGAAGGTCTGTCAGATAATAGTGGCATTCTGCATGTTGCACAACCTTGCCCCGAGGCGCCATGTGCCTTTTCTGCAGAGAGGGAGGAGGCTGGAGATGTCCGTGTGGCAGCAGTGGACCCTGTGGACAGTGAGGATGAGGAGGCAGAGGATGAGGATGAGGACAACAGAACATCAATCATCAGACAGTACTTCCAATGGCACACAGGTAAGACAGTGTTACTCCACATTTCAATTAAATTTTTGGGAATTTCTGTGGCAATGGCATGCTGTTATTTCCCACTTCTATGCCCACTTACTATACCCTTTTGGCAATTTGTTTTACAGATGTTGGTGACCTCACATAGGCTCCTGGTGTGATCACTGCAGCCAGCTACAGGTAATTCACCTATGCTCATTTTCTGTGCAGTTGAATTGCAATGTCTGTACCTGTTAAGATGAATACATATTTTAAATATCTGACATGCTCCAAAATTCTTTTTTTCCCCAAGGGTGTTTATTGAAGTGCTAAAATATGGAGGGACAAGTGCAATAGGATGGGGTGATGAAGGAGGAAAGTCCAGGGTATAGTTCCAGTCTATTTGTAGCACAGGTGCATTGTCCAAGGGGACATAGGAAGGGGAGCAATGGCAGTTCACTGTGGACAGGGTGACAGAGTGGGACACAAGGGTGAAAATCAGGAGAGTCTCATTTCCTGGCGGGGGTCTTGGCAAGTGCCTCTGGCTTCTGTCTGGATCTCAGGGAACGTTTGCGGGGTGGTTCACCTTCTGCAGGGGGAGGGGTGCTGGTGGCCTGTTGGTCCTGTGGCGGGGCTTCCTGGCCACTAGCGGAGGTGGAAGGTTGTTCAGATATCTGGCTAGTGGCAGACGTCCGATGGTGTGAGACTGCCTCCCTCATAATATTGTCCATGTCTGCCAGCACCCCTGCTATGGAGATCAGGGTGTTGGTGATGGCCTGCAAGTCCTCCCTGATTCCCTGGTACTGTCCCTCCTGCAACCGCCTGTTCTCCTGCACATTGTCTAGGATCTGGCCCATCGTGTCCTGGGAATGTTGATATGCTCCCAGGATCTCTGCAAGTGCCTCCTGGAGAGTCGGTTCCCTGGGCCTATCCTCCCCCGGTGCACAGCACTCCTCCCAGTTTGCCTATTGTCGTGTGCCTCTGTCCCCTGAATCGTGTGCCCACTGACTCCAGGTCCCTGATTGTCTTGGGTATGAGGTGTGGCCTGGGGTCCCTGTAGCAATGGACACACTGCTGATTGAAGTGTCCAGGGGACAGAGGCGTGGGTACGCTGGGTGGGTTCTGTGGTGTTTCCTGATAGGGGAGGCTCTGTGATGGTGTATCACTGAGCCGGCTGTCCAGAGGTCCCTGATGGGCCAGGTTGGTCATTCAGATCCTGAAGACCAGAGTTGCTGTCATCACTGTGGGCCTCTTCAGTTGAGGGACTGGACATTGCTGGCAGCTTCACTCCGCTGACATTCGCTGGGGTACCTGTGTGGATGTAAATGCTGTTTTATTGTTTCTGTGTCTGACATATTGTGCATCCATGGCTTGCCCTCTTTGGTTGTGTTTGCCCTGGCAGCTTTTACTTGTGTAAGTTGGTATATGGTGGGTTAGCTGATTCTCTTTAGTGTGCATGCTTTAGTGATAGGTGTCCATGCAGGTCAGTGAGTGGTGTCCATGCATTGGTATGGCATGCAGGGATTGGCATTGGGATAAGTGAGATGTGATGGTGGGGTTTGTGGGAAGTGGTGGAGTGATGGAGTAATGGGAGTCAGGGTGAGGGTGGGGGTATGTGATGGCATGCAGGTAGGGGGTAGTAGTAGTATAGAGTTGACTTACCAGAGTCTAGTCCTCCTCCTATTCTGGCCAGGCCCTCAGGATGCATGATTGCCAAGACCTGCTCCTCCCATGTTGTTAGTTGTGGGGGAGGAGGTGAGGGTCCACCGCCAGTCCTCTGTACAGCGAGCTGGTGTCTTGATGCAATGGAACATACCTTCCCCCGTAGGTCATTCCACCTCTTCCTGATGTCATCCATAGTTCTGGGGTGCTGTCCCACGGCGTTGACCCTGTCCACGATTCTGCGTCATAGCTCCATCTTCCTAGCTATCGATATCTGCTGCACCTGTGCTCCAAATAGCTGTGGCTCTACTCTGATGAGTTCCTCCACCATGACCCTAAGCTCCTCCTCTGTGAATCAGGGGTGTCTTTGTGGTACCATGGGTGTTGTGTGAGGTGTGTAGGTGAGGGTGATGTGTTGGGGTGTGTGATGTGGGGTGCGTGAGTGGTGTACAGGTGTAAGTAGTGTGTGGCTCTGGTTTTGTCTATGGTCTTGGTGTCTGTCTCGTACCAATGCTTTGTAGTCGTAAAGGGTTGTGGGTACTGTGGGTATGTGTTTTATACTGGTGTGGTTTTGCGGGTGTGGCGTGTGTATGGGTGTCAGGTGTGTGTTGTTTGAATTGTCTAATGTGGTGTTGTTTTGTATGTGTGTGTATTTTGAGCGCGGCGGTATATACCACCAATGGTTTACCGCCATTGAATGTCTGCCATGGTGATCCGTGGGTCATAATGTGGTGTGCGTTGTTCTGTTGGCGTAACGGTGTCGGTTTTGATACTGCCAGTTTATCACTGACCTTTGGTGTGGCAGATTTGTGTCTGTGGCTGAATAGTGACGGATTGGTGTACGTGTGTCATAATATGGTGAATGGATATCCGCAGCGGCGGCGGTAAGTTGGCGACAGTCAGCGTGGCGGTAAGTGGGATTTACCACCAATGTCATAATGAGGGCCTATATTTGTGACACAGTTTAAAAATGTATATATTATTTGTCATGTTGTACAAGGAAATTCAGGCTTAGAATGATGCACTACATACATAGCTAGGAGTTTTCATTATAGTAATTGTATATTGTATAATTATTCATATTTTGAATTTTTTTGTTTATGGATTATTGTTTTGAATTATTAGTTTTTTCATTTGTTGTTATTAAAAGGGAAGATGTGTAGTGATGTACTTACCTTGTATGCTATATAGAATCCTAGGGCCTGATTTAGAGTTTGGCGGATGGGGTTACTCTGTTACAAACTTGACAGATATCCTATCCGCCGTATTACGATTCGGTCATATCCTATGGATATCGTAATAAAGTGGAAGGGCTATCTGCCAGGTTTGTGACAGAGTAACCCATCCACCAAACTCTAAATCAAGCCATTAGCTATGTAAGATAAAATGCGCAGGTGGAATCTATTGAATGATTTGAGGACTCAATCAATCAATCAATCACGATATTTATAAAGCGTGCTACGTACCCGTTAGGGTTTCAAGGCGCTGGGGGGTGCTGCTATTGGTCGAAGAGCCAGGTCTTGAGGAGTCTCCTGAAGGTGAGAAGGTCCTGGTCTGCCGCAGGGGGGTCGGGAGGGTGTTCCAGGTCTTGGCGGCGAGGTAGGAGAAGGATCTGCCGCCAGAGGTCTTGCGTTGGAAGCGAGGAACGATGGCGATGGAGAGGTTGGCAGAGCGGAGTTGGCGGGAGGGGACGTAGAAGTTGAGTCTGTAGTTCAGGTAGGCGGGTCTGGCGTTGTAGAGTGCCTTGTGAGCGTGGGTGAGGAGCTTGAAGGTGATCCTCTTGTCCACGGGGAGCCAGTGGAGGTCTTTCAGGTGGTGGGAGATGTGGCATTGGCGGGGTACGTCGAGGACCAGTCGGGCGGAGGTGTTTTGGATGCGTTGAAGTCGTCGGATGTCCTTTGCTGGGATGCCTGTGTAGAGTGCGTTGCCGTAGTCTAGTCTACTGCTGACGAGGGCCTGGGTCACCGTTTTTCTGGTTTCCGTCGGGATCCACATGGATCAGAGTGCATGTCTGTGTGAACTTGTACGTTGGTACCGGTATCTTTACCAATAAAGTTTATGAAAATATACAGGAATAAGCTTCAATCAATACAGCAGCACCAACTATACTTGCACTCCTGCGATGCACTGCTTATGGTGTCACATGCCATCACTCATGGCCTTCTATGACATTATTGATTACATCACTGATGAAATCTCAAATGACATTATTAATGACATCACTGATGACAACATCCAATGAATGTGCTAGTTTGTTTTACAGTTTACATACTGGTAACTAACTACAATATTAATTCAATGCAATTTTGTACATAGCTGTGTAGAGGTAAGGAACTCATTGTAGATATTTGCATTCAAAAGTAGCTCTATGTGCAAGTGACGGATGACATGTATTCATTATACTACACACAACTTTTTGGTTCCATAGAAAACGTTTCCATCAGAAGAAAGATTCTATGTAGTAGTCTTGAATTGTTAGACAGAATTGTGTCAGGATGAACATTTCTACATTACATAGAAGAGTGCGTGAATAAGGTCTAACCTATGTATGCATGCTTGTTTTGCTTCAGAAGATGGACTATCTGTAAAGTGGTCACCACGGTATGAATGGTGCAGGTAGTATGATCTTTAGCACCTTCAGATCGTGGTTATTTGTAGGAAACAATGTCTTCTTTGACAACTGTTGCACGGAATATATATTGTTGTTAGTAGTTTCTTTTCAATACTCTGTAGTGTATTTCTCATGAGACTTTCACTGTTTGGAAACAGTGTTGTATAGAGTGAACTCTTTCTATACAGTTCATACAGTTCTAAATAGAAAGCAACGCCATTTGTTAATGTAGGTCTGGCGTGTGTCAAGGATTTGAGACAGATAAAAGATGTCTGTACTAAGACAGTTGATTTGAAATTAGCATTCATTATCTTGGAATTCTCTAAACACTTGTATACAGGTTAAACACCATACTCAAGAGGGTTTCCCGTACATATGTAGTTGATTGTTAATATGAATTATGCCATGTGTGATAACATAGCAAATTATACAGCAATATTGGCGAAAACCAAGGTTTTTTGATGTCATCAGTGATATCATCAGTGATGCCATCAATAATGCCATTTGATATGCCATCAGTGATGCCATAAATAATGTCATAGAACATGTCATGAGCGATGTCATATGTGAGGTCATAAGCAGTGCATGTCAGGGGCACAAGTTATAGTTAGTGCTGCTAAATATAACTGGTGAATTTCTGTGTTTTTTTTCATTTCAATATGTTAACCTCTCTGAGAAATTCACCTTACTATAACGTTACTTTAAACATTGGGGTTCGTTAAATTAATTAATGCATTTAATGCTAATCTATCAAAAAGTAGTCGATAGAATATGTGTCAACACCAGAGCAGTACGCGCTGTTTTGGCGACAAAAATGCAAAAACCCAGCACTCTCAAAACAAAGTAATTTATGCATTGTACTGATATTTTGTGGTTTAACCTTTTGCATTGCAGAGTTCAATCCTGAAAACTTATTGTTAATATGCTTACAAATACTGTTCCTTTGCAATGTATTGCTGTAGGTTTTCAGAGTGTGTTAGGGTGTAGCCCCTTTCCAGGGCCTTCCAGAGACTTCCCTGCAACATGCCTGGGCGTGGTTCTGGGCTGGGCCAAGACTCTATAAAAGAGAGCCAGCCCAACTCCCAGTGCTCACTATTCAGAGGTCCCGGTGCAGAGCAGCAGCTTCTTCCTGAGGTCCTGTTCCGGCGGCCTATTTGGATTTTCCAGTCTTCTGCCCTTCATCCTTCATTGGTGATCATTGTTCCAGGCGGTAAGATGGTGGTTGGACTGTCCCGACACCGTTATTGAGAATTTTCATATTCTTGGTTTAATTCTTAAATGAGTAACAGATTACTTGCGCGCTACCATTTCTTGACATTTATATGGTAGTTTACAAATAGGCAAGACGAGCGATTGGTTTCATAAAGGTTTGAGTTTGTTATTCATTGCGTGCTACCATTTCTTGACATTGACATGGTGGCTGAAGAATCGGCAAGACGCGCAATTCATTTTATGGTGTTTAAACATTGTTGTCCATTTTGCGCTACTATTTCTTGACATTTACATGATGTTTTACAAATTGACAAGACGCGCAACTCGTTTCATGAGGATTTAACTTTGTTGTTCATTGCACGCTACCATTTCTTGACATTTACATGGTGGCTTAACAATCGGCAAAAGAAGCGCGATTCATTTCATTGTACTTTGATCTTGTTATTTATTGTGAGCTGTTATTTCATGACATTTACATTGTTTTTTACAAATTGGCAAGACGCGCGATTCGATTAATGATGATTTTACCTTGGTATTCATTGCGTGTTACCATTTCTTGGTATTTTACATGGTGACACTCGAATCGGCAAGACGCACGATTCTCTCCTCGAGTTTATTTCATGTTGTTTATTGTATGCCACTATTCTAAGATATTTATTATGTAATATTCGTTGACAAGTTATGTGATTTGTTTCCTGAATCCATATCGTGTTATTCATGGTGCACAATCCTTTTATGGTGTTTACTATATATATATATATATATATATAAATATATATATATATATATATATCTGCAATATGCGCAATTTGTGTTGAAAACATTTTAAGAGTACACAGAAGGCCAGAGTTTCTAGATGCATTATTGTATGGTCCTAGTATACATTCTCAAAACAGGATTTATATGACTGGTTTAAAATTTAGTCAGAATGCTTTTCTTATTCTCATGTAAAGGAAAGTACTTGAATAAGGAAGTTTTCATTTAATTCATCTTGATTCCCCTACAGGTATCCGGCCATCTTGAAACTTAATCATTTTAAACTTAACTTTTAGATTGTTCATGTTTTCAGAGTGACTAGGCTTAGAATCATAGTCTAGTATTGATTTCAGGAGATATAATTTTCATATCGTGTGTTCTAACCTTTTTCTTACTACAGGTCTCCTTCCCAGCTGTTCCCTTCCTAATCCCCTCTTCCCCTCTTGAACTCTCTCAGTCTCTGCGATTTATCTATCAGAGTCTTGGAGCTGTTCAGTGGTGGACGTGTTGGGAACTTGCACAGACCCAGAGGATCTGGTGACTCGGACAGAATAGTGAGCTCACTAATTATTAGCCTCCTGGCTTGCGTATGTTCTCAGCATGGCCACGCTAGACGAGTTAGTCAAGGCTATCACCCAGCTCCAAGCAGAGGTGGTATCATCCAAAGAATTGACAACTAGCTTAGCAGAGAGAGTGAGTCAGTTGCAAGATAAGGTAGAGAAGAAGGAACAAAGTCCCACAGGAGTGTCTTGGCCAGGTACTTCTTCTCAGGCTTCTGGAAGTAATCCGATTTCCCTAAATGTTCCTTCTGCAATTCCTTTAGCTCCCCCAGAACGTTTCTCAGGTGACCCTTTGAAAGCGCAATCTTTCCTGGTTCAAGTGGAACTACACTTCACCTGCAGACCAAATACTTTCCCCGATGCCCAGTCCAAAGTAGCTTTCTTGTTATCATATCTGTCTGGGGATGCAGCAACTTGGGCAATTCCTCTTGTGCGTAAAAATAGTCCCTTGTTGTACAACTGGAGAAATTTCATTCGTGAATTTGAGAGAGTTTTTGATCGTAGAACTGTAACACAGTCAGCAGATCGTGAATTATTAGATTTACGCCAAGGGAATCAAGACCTAATGTCGTATTTAGCCAACTTTAACCGGCTGGTTGCCGAGACATCCTGGCCTGAAGAAAAACAAGCGGTCTTGTTTTACAAGGGACTCAAAGAGGAACTAAAAGATATCTTAGCGCAAATCGACCTACAGACTGTCAAGAATTAATAAATCTTGTCTTGAGACTTGATCATCATTTAGCAGAACGTAAAGGAACGCGCAAAAAGATTGAAAAATATTCATGGCGCGTTCATGATAACAGAGACTCAAGATCTCCGAAAGAAAGAACGACGGAACCGATGGAAATTGGAACCATCAGAAGACCTTTGACCAAAGATGAAAAGGACCTACGCAGAAAAAATGGACAATGTCTTTATTGTGGGCGAAAAGGTCATTTTGCCAAAGATTGTCCAATCAAACCGAAGAACAAGCAAGGTACAGTTCAGAAGGTCGCAGCCAATGCACCAGTCGAGTTGGAAAACTAAAACACCCAAGATGCAGAGAAGGGTTGCTCTTGGGTGTCACCATGGACCCTTCACAATCTAGACATCTTAAACTGGAAATAAGAGTTCAGGTCAAAAAAAAGATCTATTTCAAAAAAGCTCTAGTCGATTCTGGGGCTACTGGGAACTTTGTTGATGTCCAATTGGTTCGTGCATGGGGGATCCCTTGTATTGAAAAGAAGACCCCAGAAATCATCCAGGCAGTCGATGAAAAACTCTTGACTGGAGGTCCCATAACTCTTCAGACTGTCCCCTTGTCGATGATTTGTGAAGATAAGAATCAAAGAAAGAAACATAAAGAGAAAATCATCCTTGACTTGATCCATGCTCCCCAATATTGGATTATCCTCGGCTTGCCATGGTTAAGTCATCACAATCCGGAGATCAATTGGGCAGAACAAAAAATAGTGTTCTCATCTGCGCTATGTAACGAACAATGTCTCCAAAAGATTCAAGTACCAAAAGTTTGCAACTCTTACATAGCTACTGCCGCGGAGAAAGAAATTCAGCTGCCCAAACAGTATTCATCTTTCAAAGATGTATTTTATGAGAAAGGAGCAGAGACTCTACCTCCTCATAGATCTTATGACTGTCAAATTGATCTAGCCCCAGGTGCGATACTTCCCAACTGTTGTGTGTATGCCCTTTCAGAACATGAAAATCAACATTTATGAAAATACCTAGATCAATTTTTGGAGAATGGCTTCATTCGCCCCTCTAAGTCTCCTGCAGCTTCGCCTCTGTTTTTTGTTCCAAAAGCTAAAGGAGAACTTCGAACTTGCATCGACTATAGGGGTTTGAACAAAGTCACCATCAAGAATAAATATCCTTTGCCCCTAATGCCGGTCTTATTGGAACAAGTAAAGAGAGCAAAAATCTACACGAAGCTTGACCTTCGAGGTGCTTATCATTTGGTCAGAATGAGAGAGGGTGACGAACGGAAAACAGCGTTCAAGACAAGATATGGCCTTTTTGAATACACTGTCATGCCTTTTGGTCTGTGTAATGCTCCAGCAGCATTTCAATTTTTCTTGAATGACGTTCTTAGAGAGTACCTCGACATATTTGCCATAGTCTACATCGATTACATTTTGATCTACTCAGACAATGAAAACTAACATGTCCAACATGTCAAGAAAATTCTTGCAGCCCTTCGAAAACACCATTTATATTGCAAACTAACCAAGTGTGAGTTTCATGTTACCACAGTTGAGTTTTTAGGGGTCATTATTACCCCTCAAGGTATGGTGATGACAGAAAAGAAAGTAAAAGCCGTATCTGATTGGCCCTCCCCAAAGACTGTTTGTGATGTACAATGTTTCCTGGGGTTTGCAAATTTTTACCGGAGGTTTATAAATCATTTCTCCCAGACAGTGGCTCCAATCACTAAGCTACTAAGAAAGAAAGAAAAGTTTGTATGGTCCCCAGAAGCTGATCAAGCCTTCTCGACTTTGAAGGAAGCTTTCTCCACGGCCCCAGTCTTGACTCATCCTGATGCAAATCAACCTTTCATAGTGGAAGCTGATGCTTCAGATGTAGCAATAGGAGCCGTCTTATCACAACGAAATAAAGACACTGGTCAACTTCATCCTGTAGCTTATATGTCTCGGAAGTTGAACGAAGGCGAACAGAACTATGTCATTGCTGAAAAAGACCTTCTGGCGATTCGTGACGCCTTTAAAGAATGGAGACATGATTTGTTGGGTGCTAAATACACTGTCACAGTATATACTGGTCATCGTAATCTTCAATTCATGAGTTCCGCCAGACTTTTGACCCCTCGGCAATTACGCTGGATGCTTTTTTTTGCTGAATTTGCTTTTGTAGTAACCTTCCGGCCTGGTAAAGATAATTGCAAGGCTGACGCCTTGTCCCTTCAAGAGTCTACCACGTTGCCTGCATTTCAAGCCTCCAGAGCTATCATTGCTCCTGACAAGGTTCTATGTATCATAAAAACTGAAGATTTCTTTGAAGAAATTAGCACTGAAATTTCACTGTTGAAAAATGGCAAAGATGGGCCCAAGCAGATCCCAAAAGGTCAATCAAGCAAGGTTTACCCTTTTATGACGCTCGTTTGTTTGTACCCACTACTAAACTTCGCAAGATAGTGTTTCATTGGCTACATGTTATACCTACGGCAGGTCACCCAGGTACTCCTAAAACTCTTGAACTGATCAATGCTATTTTTGGTGGCCTACCCTAACAAAAGATGTAAAAGCAATGGTAAACAACTGTGAAGTTTGTGCTCGCATTAAAACAAGTCATTCAAAACCAAAAGGGTTCTTACATCCACTTCCAACCCCAAGTCGTCCATGGGAGCACATTTCTTTACTTTATTACCGGTCTGCCAGTGGTTCAACAGCATTCAGTAATTCTGGTGGTAGTAGATAGTCTCACGAAATATGGACATTTCATTGCCTGTAAAAAATTGCCCACTTCTAGTGAATTAGCAACTATTTTACTGAACAGAGTGGTTCATTATCATGGACTGCCAAACGGGTATCCTCTCCGATCAGTGGTCACAATTTTCCTCCAATTTCTGGAAGACATGGTGTAAAACACTCCAAGTGACATCTACGCTATCTACTAGTCACCATCCTCAAACAGATGGTCAAACGGAGAGACTAAATCAGACTTTGAAACAATACCTACGTGCCTACGCTGAAAAGGCACTTCATTCTTGGACATCTATGCTCTGGTTAGCTGAGTTAGCTTACAATAACTCATTCCACACTTCTATTGGCGTTACACCCTTTTTTGGTTTATTTGGCTATCATCCTGACACCTTGCCCATCACAATTCCTCACGAAAGTTCTCTTACTCCGCCTGTGTCAGAAACCATTCAGCATTTACATCAAACCCAGAAACTGATTCAACAGCATTTAGAAAAAGCCAAAGAAAAATATAAAATACATTATGACAAGAAACATTGTGAGGGACTGCAATATCAACCAGGTGACAAAGTGTGGCTTTCCACAAAACATAAAGACTTCAAGAAGAATCACTTGTTTAACCCTAAATTCATTGGTCCTTATACTGTCCTTCAGCAAATCAATCCGGTGACCTATAAACTACAATTGCCCAGATCCTTACAGATTCATCCAGTGTTCCACACTTCCCTCTTGAAAAAGGCAGTCCGAAAGGTCCACCCTCATCCAGCTCCTGTTCTAGTACAAGGGGAAGAAGAATACGAAGTCAAGAAAGTGTTGGATTCTAAACTGAGAGGGCGTAATCTATGGTACTTAATCTCATGGAAAGGTTATGGTCCTGAAAGTAACTCATGGGTTTCCGCATCTGATGTTCATGCTCCAGTACTAGTGAGATGCTTTCATCGTCTTAATCCAAGCAAACCAGGCCCTAGAGCGCGTCTGGGAGAGGGGAGTACTGTCAACACCAGAGCAGTACGGGCTCTATTGGCGACAAAAATGCAAAAACCCAGCACTCTCAAAACAAAGTAATTTATGCATTGTGCTGATATTTTGTGGTTTAACCTTTTGCATTGCAGAGTTCAATCCTGAAAACCTATTTTTAATATGCTTACAAATACTGTTCCTTTGCAATGTATTGCTGCAGGTTTTCAGAATGTGTTAGGGTGTGGCCCCTTTCCAGGGCCTTCCAGAGACTTTCCCTACAACATGCCTGGGCGTGGTTCTGGGCTGGGCCAAGACTCCATAAAAGAGAGCCAACCCAACTCCCAGTGCTCACTATTCAGAGGTCCCAGTGCAGAGCAGCAGCTTCTTCCTGAGCTCCTGTTCCGGCGGCCTATTTGGATTTTCCAGTCTTCTGCCCTTCATCCTTCATTGGTGATCATTGTTCCAGGCGGTAAGACGGTGGTTGGACTGTCCCGACACCGTTATTGAGAATTTTCATATTCTTGGTTGATTCCTAAATGAGTAACAGATTACTTGCGCGCTACCATTTCTCGACATTTATATGGTAGTTTACAAATAGGCAAGACGCGCGATTGGTTTAATAAAGGTTTGACTTTGTTATTCATTGCGTGCTACCATTTCTTGACATTGGCATGGTGGCTTAAGAATCGGCAAGGCGCGCAATTCGTTTTATGGTGTTTAAACATTGTTGTCCATTGCGTGCTACTATTTCTTGGCATTTACATGATGTTTTGCGAATTGACAAGACGCGCAACTCGTTTCATGAGGATTTAACTTTGTTGTTCATTGCACGCTACCATTTCTTGACATTTTCATGGTGGCTTAAGAATCGGCAAAAGAAGCGCAATTCGTTTCATTGTACTTTGATCTTGTTTTTTATTGTGAGCTGTTATTTCTTGACATTTACATTGTGTTTTACGAATCGGCAAGGCGCGCGATTCGATTAATGATGATTTGACCTTGATATTCATTGCGTGTTACCATTTCTTGGTATTTTACATGGTGACACTAGAATCGGCAAGACGCACGATTCTCTCCTCGAGATTATTTCATGTTGTTTATTGTATGCCACTATTCAAAGATATTTATTATGTAATATTCGAGTTGACAAGTTATGTGATTTGTTTCCTGAATCCATATCGTGTTATTCATGGTGCACAATCCTTTTATGGTGTTTACCATATATATATATATATATATATATATATATACAGTATATATATATATATATATATATATATATATATCTGCAATATGCGCAATTTGTGTTGAAAATCTGATGTGTCCACGTTGTATTTTGGGGCATTTCCTGTCACGGGCGCTAGGCCTATCCACACAAGTGAGGTATCATTTTTATCGGGAGACTTGGGGGAACGCTGGGTGGAAGGAAATTTGTGGCTTCTCTCAGATTCCAGAACTTTCTGTCAGCGAAATGTGAGGAAAACGTATTTTTTTAGCCAAATTTTGAGGTTTGCAAAGGATTCTGGGTAACAGAACCTGGTCAGAGCCCCACAAGTCACCCCATCTTGGATTCTCCTAGGTCTCTAGTTTTAAAAAATTGCACAGGTTTGGTAGGTTTCCCTAGGTGGCGGCTGAGTTAGAGGCCAAAATCTACAGGTAGGCACTTTGCAAAAAACACCTCTGTTTTCTTTCAAAAAATGTGATGTGTCCACGTTGTGTTTTGGGGCATTTCCTGTCACAGGCGCTAGGCCTACCCACACAAGTGAGGTATCATTTTTATCAGGAGACTTGGGGGAACGCTGGGTGGAAGGAAATTTGTGGCTCCTCTCAGATTCCAGAACTTTCTGTCACCAAAATGTGAGGAAAACGTGTTTTTTTAGCCAAATTTTGAGGTTTGCAAAGGATTCTGGGTAACAGAACCTGGTCAGAGCCCCACAAGTCACCCTATCTTGGATTCTCCTTGGTCTATAGTTTTAAAAAATGCACAGGTTTGGTAGGTTTCCTTAGGTGCCGGCTGAGCTAGAGGCCAAAATCTACAGGTAGGCACTTTGCAAAAAACACCTCTGTTTTCTTTAAAAAAATGTGACGTGTCCACGTTGTGTTTTGGGGCATTTCCTGTCACGAGCGCTAGGCCTATCCACACAAGTGAAGGTATCATTTTTATTGGGAGACTTGGGGGAACGCTGGGTGGAAGGAAATTTGTGGCTCCTCTCAGATTCCAGAACTTTCTGTCACCGAAATGTGAGGAAAATGTGTTTTTTAGCCAAATTATGAGGTCTGCAAAGGATTCTGGGTAACAGAACCTGGTCAGAGCCCCACAAGTCACCCCATCTTGGATTCCCCTAGCTCTCTAGTTTTCAAAAATGCACAGGTTTGGTAGGTTTCCCTAGGTGCCGGCCGAGCTAGAGGACAAAATCTACAGGTAGGCACTTTGCAAAACACACCTCTGTTTTCTTTAAAAAAATTTGATGTGTCCACGTTGTATTTTGGGGCATTTCCTGTCATGGGCGCTAGGCCTATCCACACAAGTGAGGTATCATTTTTATCGGGAGACTTGGGGGAACGCTGGGTGGAAGGAAATTTGTGGCTCCTCTCAGATTCCAGAACTTTCTGTCACCGAAATGTGAGGGAAGCGTGTTTTTTTTAGCCAAATTTTGAGGTTTGCAAAGGATTCTGGGTAACAGAACCTGGTCAGAGCCCCACAAGTCACCCTATCTTGGATTCCCCTAGGTCTCTAGTTTTAAAAAATGCACAGGTTTGGTAGGTTTCCCTAGGTGCCGGCTGAGCTAGAGGCTAAAATTTACAGGTAGACACTTTGCAAAAAACACCTCTGTTTTCTTTCAAAAAATGTGATGTGTCCATGTTGTGTTTTGGGGCATTTCCTGTCACGGGTGCTAGGCCTACCCACACAAGTGAGGTATCATTTTTATCAGGAGACTTGGGGGAACGCTGGGTGGAAGGAAATTAGTGGCTCCTCTCAGATTCCAGAACTTTCTGTCACCGAAATGTGAGGAAAAAGTGTTTTTTTAGCCAAATTTTGAGGTTTGCAAAGGATTCTGGGTAACAGAACCTGGTCAGAGTCCCACAAGTCACCCCATCTTGGATTCCCCTAGGTCTTTAGTTTTCAAAAATGCACAGGTTTGGTAGGTTTCCCTAGGTGCCGGCTGAGCTAGAGGCCAAAATCTACAGGTAGGCACTTTGCAAAAAACACCTCTGTTTTCTTTAAAAAAATGTGATGTGTCCACGTTGTGTTTTGGGGCGTTTTCTGTCATGGGCGCTAGGCCTACCTAGACAAGTGAGGTATCATTTTTATCGGGAGACTTGGGGGAACGCTGAGTGGAAGGAAATTTGTGGCTCCTCTCAGATTCCAGAACTTTCTGTCACCGAAATGTGAGGAATACGTGTTTTGTTAGCCAAATTTTGAGGTTTGCAAAGGATTCTGGGTAACAGAACCTGGTCAGAGCCCCACAAGTCACCCCATCTTGGATTCCCTATGTCTCTAGTTTTCAAAAATGCACAGCTTTGGTAGGTTTCCCTAGGTGCCGGCTGAGCTAGAGGCCAAAATCTACAGGTAGGAACTTTGCAAAAAACACCTCTGTTTTCTTTAAAAAAATGTGATGTGTCCACGTTGTGTTTTGGGGCGTTTTCTGTCACGGGCGCTAGGCCTTCCTACACAAGTGAGGTATCATTTTTATCGGGAGACTTGGGGGAACGCTGGGTGGAAGGAAATTTGTGGCTCCTCTCAGATTCCAGAACTTTCTGTCACCGAAATGTGAGGAAAACGTGTTATGTTAGCCAAATTTTGAGGTTTGCAAAGGATTCTGGGTAACAGAACCCAAGAATGATTAATACAACTTCTCAATGAACCTTTTCATGAAATGTTACAAATTGACGAGGAATATAAGAACCTTCTAGAATTATGTTTTCAATATCAAACACGGTCTTTTGCATGAGGACAAAGATAATCTGAACGTTTCCTGGAACACAATTGGAATTGTATTAAGGACTTATTATGCACATATAATGTAACATCTAGAATTTTAACACTTAGTTGGTCATTACAACCCTGGCGCTCGGTGTTAAAGCTGCGGTAAGACTGGCAACAGGCTGGCGGTAAAAAAATTGCAATTACGACCGTGGCGGAAACCGCCAACAAAGACAGCCACTTTAACACTCCGACCGCCATGGCGGTCACCGCCAACACACAGGCGGAAGACAAAGTAATGCCCACAATATCACAACCTACCAATCAGCCACCTTTTCCGGGGTGGATTCACAGCAGATAAAAACACAGCAGAAACAGGATTTCGAAGGGAAAACGCTCACCTCTACACACCCCACGAGGAACCAGGACACCATGGAGCCGGACGTCCAAATTCTCCCTGCGATAGTCTTCCTGCTCCTCTACCAGGAGCACGAACGCCGACGGCAAAGACCACGGTGAGTACTGCACCTACGACACAGGGGAGGGGGGAGGGAAAAAACAGGGACACACACACGCAACACCCCCACCCCCACCCTCAACCACTACAACACACACACTAATACATATTTATACATGATAGTTACACCCCCTCAACCCCCCCTGGAAGAATGCAAAGACAAATGAAAATGAGTGAAACCATTGTAATATATTAAAATCAAGTAGGCAAAAATATATATATACACCATAAACAAAATATACACCAAGCTTATGAGTCCAGGTAGTGCTCCAATGAAGTCCGTGGAACACTGGGCCCACACTAGATCCCCGACCATGACGGAAGAACACTGCAGAGGCATCAGAGAGCAAGAAAACAGGCACCTCAGGGGGAGGCAAAGGGGGGGCACCTCAGCCAGTTGAGTGCACTATGCCAAATCCATGAGAGGGCCACATGCCCACTGTTACGTCCTGGGGAGTGCAAAGCCACAGTCTCACAAGTCTCTACAGTGGGTGGGTTGCCCACTGTTCAATCCTGGGGAGTGCAAAGCCACAGTCTCTCAAGTCTCTACTGTGGGTGGGTTGCCCACTGTTCAATCCTGGGGAGTGCAAAGCCACAGTCTCTCAAGTCTATACAGTGGGTGGGTTGCCCACTGTGCAATCCTGGGGAGTGCAAAGCCACAGTCTCTCAAGTGGATGACAGTCTCCACTGGTTCTGGAGGGGACTCTGTGCCCAGAGTGCTTCATCCTGCTAAGGACAGAGGTAGTGGATGACAGTCTCCACTGGTTCTGGAGGGGACTCTGGCCCTCATTACAACCCTGGCGGTCAGTGATAAAGCGGTGGTAATACCTCCAACAGGGCGGTGGTAAGAAAAATTGAATTATGACCACAGCAGAAACCGCCAACACATACAGCCACTTTAACACTCCGACCGCCACAGCGGTAGCAACAAACACCGCAGCAGTAACCGCCAACAGCCAGGCGTAAGACAATGTACCACCCACACTATTATGACACACCAATCCACCACCTTTTCCGGGGCGGTACCAATGCCATCAAAAGCACGGCGGAAACAGTACACAGAAGGGAAACAACTCACCTCTCGACACACAAGAAAGAACCACGACGCCATGGAGCCCGAACTGCACATATTTCCAATGCTGGTCTACCTCCTCCTACACCAGGAACATGAACGGCGGCGAAGACGACTACGGTGAGTACTGCACCTAGCACACAAGGGATGGGGGAGGAAAAGGAGAGTGACACACACGTGCAACACCTCCACCCCCAACACCATACACACAAACAGATGCAACAACATCACATATACACACCGTAACCCTCAGGAATAACGCAAGGACAAAAGGAATTGATTAAAGTGAATGTAATATTACAAATATAGATATATACGTCCCTAAAACAATCAGTATGTACAATATATACAGATGGAGGAACAATGCCCAATCCAAAATGTCCGTGGCCCACAGGGCCATAACACATAGGCCAAGGCCACACTTGACTCCTGCCTCAATACGGAGAGAACACTGCAGGGGCATCAGGTCGAAAACACACAGGCACCTCAGGTGGATGGGGAATGGGTGGGGCACCTCAGCCGGAAGATGGTACAACACCACTGCTCAAGGAGGGGGCTACATGCCCTCTGCGATGTCCTGTGGAGTGCAAAGCCACAGTCTCTCAAGTGGGTGGTTTGCCCACTGCTTGGTCCTGGGGAGTGCAAAGCCACAGTCTCTCAACTGTGTGGTTTGCCCACTGCTTGGTCCTGGGGAGTGCAAGGCCACAGTCTCTCAATTGGATGCCTTCTTCCACTGGTTCTGGAGGGGGCTTTGTGACCAGTGTGCTTCATCCTGCCAAGGAGGGGGTGAGTGGATGCCTTCTTCCACTGGTTCTGGAGGGGGCTTTGTTCCCAGTGTGCTTCATCCTGCCAAGGAGGGGGTGAGTGGATGCCTTCTTCCACTGGTTCTGGAGGGGGCCTTATGCCCTGTGATGCTGATCCTGGATAATGCAAGGTCACAGTCTCTCACCTGGGTGTCACATCTGTAGGTGTTGCAGGGGCCAGAATGCACTACAGCCCATGTAGGCACGACTACACACTGCTCGCCGGCGGTGACGGCTGCTCAGTGGATGGCAGTTGTGCTGCAGGTGGTCTTACTGTCAGTGGTGGGGGGGCTCCAGCCCTTCCCCTGCAGCCTTGGACGGCTGCCCACTGGGGCTGCTGCTGCTGGCAGTGGTGCTGCTGTCGGTGCAGGTGGCGGTGATGCTGGTGGTGCAGGTGGTGGTGCTGCTGGAGGTGCAGGTGGCGGTGCTGTCAGTGGTGGGGGAGGCTCTGGCCCTTCCCCTGCAGCCTCGGACAGCTGCCCACTGGTGCTGCTGCTGCTGGCAGTGGTGCTGCTGGCGGTGCAGGTGGCGGTGGTGCCAGCAATGCAGGTGGCGGTGCTGTCAGTGGGGGGGCGCCAGCCCTTCCCCTGCAGCCTCGGACGGCTGCCCACTGGGGCTGCTGCTGCTGGCAGTGGTGCTGTCGGCGGTGCTGCCGGCGGTGCAGGTGGTGGTGCTGTCAGTGGTGGGGGGAGGCTCCAGCACTTCCCCTACATCCTCAGACGGCTGAAGTGCCATGGCTGGTGTTGTTTGCCCATATTCTGCTTCAGCCCCAGGCACCAGATCCATCCTGCCTGTGGCGTCGGTTCCCTTTACATTGGCCTTGGCAGCTGTTGTCCCCTTCCTGCCCTTGGCAGATGGTGGTGCCTCATTGCTTCTGCCAGCTGGTGTTCCCTTCCTGCCCTTGATGGCTGGTGTTCCCTCCTTCCCCTTGCTGGCTGGTGTTCCCTCCTTCTCCTTGTTGGCTGGTGTTCCCTCCTTCCCCTTGCTGGGTGGTGGTGCCTCCTTTGTCTTGCTGGCTGGTGTCCCCTTTTTGCCCTTGCTAGATGGCAGCCTTTCTTGCCCTTAGCAGGTGGTGTAGGCACACTAGCTGTGCTGACGGGTGCCTCCTTGGAGCCTCTCACCGCCAGGGAGCTTCCATCAGAGGAGGTGTCACTGTCCGAACTGTCACCTCATGTCTCCGTCGTGGTGCTCCCCTTGCCCTCCGTCCCACTGGTGCCTTCACTGTCGGTGGATTCGGACTCCAGGCCATTGTGGGATGCAGCTACCTCCGTTGCCGGTGCCTCTGCTCCTCCGCCAGATGATGCTAATGCACACAAGGACACAGTGACAAAACAAAAAGGGGGGGAGACAGAGGATACACTTGGTCAATGCCAGCAACAACACTACTGTTGGCGTACACAACTCACAGGGAACAGCCCTATGCACTAGGCCATGCACTACCAGTTACTATGCTAGTCACCAGGCCTTGGGGTACAATGCCTAACGCCTTTAACTGCACACCTGGAACCCACAGGACCCTGCCAGCATTATTGAGGTTGGAGTGCATCTGAGCTTGCCCATCATGGAATCTATCCTGCCATGTTCGCCCTGGGCTAGGGGCACCCACAGACCCACATCCCCCACCCAGGTAACACCATAATGCGCACAAAGTAATGAGTCTGAATCTGGACTCACCCTCTTGTGGCTGCTGTGATGCCTTCAAGCGCCCATCCAACTCTGGATAGGTCACCGCAGGGATGCGGAACATCGGGGGGTCAGGGTATGACGGGCACCCCTTCCTCGTTGGGAAGCCAGTCCCAGCTGGGCCTCCGTCGTCTTGCTTGCCCAGCAGCGCAGGTCCTCCCACTGTTTTCTACAGTGGGTGCTCCGCCTGTCAAAGACCCCCAGGGTCCACACCTCCTTGGCGATGGCACGCCAAATACCCTTTTTCTGATGGGCGCTGACTTGCAGAAAAAGATACACTAGAAAATTCATACCGTCCGGACTGTTATACTCATGGCCCACCATATCCCTCCCATCCCCTTACGCACAGACATTGCCCACCGAACATGCAGCACTCTGCCCAGGACCCCTCAGCCCCCCCCACAAGAGGCTTACACACACAGCACTTCATACATTCATGCCCCACGCATCGTGCTCACAGTGTACTCATCTATTTGTCTGGAGGACCATAAAGTAAAGGATACTGGGTAGGACCCCATCCCCTAGTCTCCAACTCCTCGGAAGTGAAGGCAGGGCTCCTTTCCCCAGACACTCGAGCCATGGTCGCTTCCAGACGCAGGTCACAGCAGCACTTGCAGTGTAAGTCCTCTCCTGTTGAAGGTCAGGTAGCAAGTGAGTTAACAGATAGAAAATGGAGGTCATGTCCACGCCGGTGCCTAACGTCACCGCAGGCGCACATCACCATTGGCTCCTGGAACCCGTAGGCCCCAATGATAACCAATGATGTGTTGCACTACAGTCATCGACCGCCTCCCGCAACGGCGCACAACGCCAGCGGAATTACCTCATTTCCACTTGTCCCTCCTCAAAGGTCAGGTGGCTGCCATTTAAGGGGGGCACAGGCCATGGTACCTAACTGCGTCACAGCAGACATAGGTACATCAACAGACCTACACGTTCACATACTATTTCTGTAAAAAAAAAAAAAGCACATTAATCAGAGTATATGTTTGAATATGACCATCTGCTCACCGTTTTTCACCCTAGAATTCAAGCGCTGAGGATGAATAGGAGATGGAGACATACCCCCATGTACAGACCCCTGGTGGACCTGGCAACAATGGAGGACAGGCACCTTATCCTAACCTACAGACTTGATAGGGCCACAATTCAAGAACTGTATGCCCAATTGGAGCCAGACCTGATTTCAGCTATCCGCCACCCTACAGGTATACCCCCTCTAGTGCAGGTCCTGTCAGTGCTCCATTTTTTGGCAAGTGGTTCCTTCCAAGCGACAGTGGCCATGGCATCTGGGATGTCACAGCCTATGTTCTTAAACATGCTGACCAGAGTGTTGTCTGCCCTGATGAAACACAGGTGCAGCTACATCGTATTCCCCCAGGTGGAGGATTTGGCCACAGTGAAGGCTGACTTCTATGCAATGGGACATATTCCCAACATCATTAGTGCTATTGATGGTACACATATTGCCTTTTTCCCACCCCGGAGAAATAAACAGGTGTTCAGAAATCGAAAAAGCTTTCACTCTCTGATATGTGCAGATGGTGTGTTTGGCAGACCAGTACATCTCCCATGTCAATGCAAAGTATCTTGGCTCTGTGCATGATGCCTTTATCTTGAGGAATAGCAGCATCCCATATGTGATGTCTCAACTCCAGAGGCACAGGGTGTGGCTAATAAGTGAGCCCATGGACCCGACCTAGTTGATGTAGGTATATGGGTGTGGGGTCGGCCGTAAGGGTGAGTGTCTGGCTAACAGGTATCCCTCGATATTTACAGGTGACTCTGGTTACCCCAACCTCTCATGGCTACTGACCCCAGTGAGGAATCCCAGGGCAAGGGCAGAGGAATGTTACAATGAGGCACATGGGTGTACAAGGAGGATCATTGAGTGCACTTTTGGCCTCCTGAAGGCCAGATTCCGGTGCCTTCATCTGACAGGTGGATCCCTGTACTACACACCCAAGAAGGTGTGCCAGATCATTGTTGCATGTGCACTACCTAGCCTTGAGACGCCAGGTGCCTTTTCGTCAGGAGGATGAGGCTGGAGATGGTCGTGTGGCAGCGGTAGAGCCTGTAGACAGTGACGAAGAGGAGGCAGAGGAAGAGGATGTGGACAACAGAACTACTATAATTCAACAGTACTTCCAGTGACACACAGGTAAGACACAGTAACTTCACCTTCCATTGCAGTTTTATGTTGGACATTGTACATGGCAGCCTGATTTTCTTATTTCTATGGCCACTTACTTCTATGGCCCTTTGGCATCTCTATTTTCAGATATCTGTGCCCCACTCTGGCTCCTGGTGTGTTTTCTGCTGCCCACCACAGGTCATACCTATGTATACATAACTGTACATTTGAATTACAATGTTTACAGCTTGTTAAACTAATACATAATTCAATCAATTGACAGACTCCATACTTATATTTGTTCCAAGGGTGTTTATTTCTGTGATAATAAGTGTAGGGGGTATTGCAATGGGCTGGGTTGATGGTGGAGGAATGTCCAGGATAGAGTCCAGTCTATTGGTATCACAGATGCATTGTCCAAGGGGGCATAGGGAGTGGGGCAATGGCAGTTCAAGGTGGACAGAGTGGGACACAAGGGTGACGTTCAGGGGAGTCTTATTTCCTGGTGAGGGTCTTGTCAATGTTCTCTGGCTTCTGCCTGGATCGCAGGGACCTTTTGCGTGGTGGTTCTCCTTCTGCAGGGGGAGGGGTGCAGGTGTTCCATTGGCGGGGCCTCCTGTCCACTAGCATCAGCTGAGGTGGAGGGCTGTTCATTGGTGTGGCTAGTGTCAGGGGCCCATTGGTGTGCCACTGCCTCCCTCATGGTTTTGTCCATGTCTGCCAGCATCCCTGCAATGGTGGCCAGGGTGGTGTGGATGTCTCTCAGGTCCTCCCTGATCCCCAGGTACTGTCCCTCCTGAAGCCGCTGGGTCTCCTGCAGCTTGGCCAGTATCTGGTCCATCGTTTCCTAGGAATGGTGGTATGCTCCCAGGATGTTGGTGAGTGCCTTGTGGAGAGTCGGTTCCATTGGCCTGTCATCCCCCTGTCGCACAGCAGTCCCCCCAGCTTCCCTGTTGTCCTGTGCCTCTGTCCCCTGAACCGTGTGCCCACTGCCACTGACCCCATGTCCCTGATCGTCCTGTGTTTGTAGGGTTGCCTGGGGTCCCTGTAGTGGTGGACATACTGCTGATTGACGTGTCCTGCTGACAGAGGGATGGGCCTGCTGGATGGGTGCTGTGCTGGTGTTTCCTGAGGGGGGAGGCTCTGTGGTGGTTTGGGACTGTGGCTGGGTGACCGACTGTCCAGAAGTCCCTGATGGGCCAGGTTGGTCATCCTGATCCAGGTGTGCAGAGCTGCTGTCATCACTGTGGGCCTCTTCTGGGGGGGGGACTGGATGTTGCTGGCACCTCCTCTCTGGTGACGTTGTGTGGGGGCCCTGTGGGGATGTATATGCAGTGTTATTGTTTCTGCGTGTGACATCTTGTGCATGGGTATGTTCCCCTCTATGGTTATTATTACCAAGGCAGCTGTGTGGCTTGTGTGAGTTGTGATTTGGTTGGCTAAGTGATTGTCAATAGTGTGCATGCTGTGGTGATGGGGTTCCATGCAGGTCTGTGATGGGGGTCCATGCATTGGTGGTGCATGGAGGGATTGGTATTGGGATGGGTGGGTTGTGATGGTGGGGTATATGTGAGGTGGTGGAGTGATGTGGGTGAGGGTAGGAGTTTGTGATGGCATGCAGGTGGGGGGTGAAAGTAGTAAAGATTTGACTTACCAGAGTCCAGTCCTCATGCTACTCCTGCCAGGCCCTCAGGATGCATGATCACCAAGACTTGCTCCTCCCATGTTGTTAGTTGTTGGGGAGGAGGTGGGGGTCCACCGCCAGTCCTCTGTACAGCTATCTGGTGTCTTGCAACCACGGAACGCACCTTCCCCCGTAGGTCGTTCCACCTCTTCCTCATGCCATCCCTTGTTCTGGGGTGCTGTCCCACGGCGTTGACCCTGTCCACGACTCTCCGCCATAGCTCCATCTTCCTAGCAATGGACGTCTGCTGCATCTGTGATCCGAATAGCTGTGGCTCTACCGGGATGATTTCCTCCACCATGACCCTTAGCTTCTCCTCTGAGAACCTGGGTTGTCTTTGTGGTGCCATGGGGGTAGTGTGAGGGGTGTGTGTGAGGGTGTGTGGGGTGATGTGTTGGGGTGTGTGCTGTGAGGTGCATGTATGGTGTATGGGTGATGGTGTTCTGTGGCTCTGGTTGTGTGGGTGCTCTTGGTGTCTCTCTCTCTCTATCTCAGTTGTATTTATTTTTTTCGTAAAGGGTTGTGGGTAGTGTATTTGTGTTTTATAGTGGTGTGGGTGTGGTATTTGTATGTGTGTCAGGTGTGTAGTTTGAATTGTCCAATGTGGTGTTGTATTGTTAGGTTGTGTGTATTTTGAGCGTGGCGGTCTGTACCGCCAATGGTTTACTGCGGTTGAATGTCCGCTGCGGTTATTCGTGGGTCATAATGCTGTGGGCGTATTTCTGTTGGCATAATGGTGTGGGTTTTTCGTACTGACATTTTATCACTGACCTTTGGGCTGGCGGACTTGTGTGTGTGTCTGTATAGTGGCGGATTTCTATGTGTGGGTCATAATACGCGTAGCGGTATACCGCTGTGGTCGCGGTATGTTGGCGGCAATCAGCATGGCGGTAAGCGGCACTTACCCCCAATGTTATAATGAGGGCCTTAATCTTGTCTGAGCACGATTAAAAAGGAGCCAAACCCTGTAGCTGAGGTATTTTAGCCTCCGGGACTATATGACTGAGAATACTTGATTTAGACAAGCTAATTTTGAAGACTGTTATGGCTTCAAAGTAATTAAGGTTGGACACAACCACTGGGATGGAGGTGGCTAGTTGTGTGATAGTAAGAAGTAAACCATCTGCAAACAAATTGATCTTGTGCATTTCACATCCAAAGGGAATACCCTCAATACTTTCAGTGCACCTTACTGTAATGGCCAGTGTTTCCACCACAAAGGCGAATAGGAGGGGTGGCAGCTGGCTGCTCTGCATTGTACCCCTATGAATGGTGATAGGGTAAGTCTGTTCCCTGTTGAACCAGATGGTTGCCCCTAGAGCAACATAGGAAACTGTGATTTCAGGAAGCATTTTGGATCCCATCCATTTTTTAATTAAGACTTCCCTAAGAAAGTCCCAATTCACCCTTCTAAATTCACCAGGTAAAATGGTTTCTCCACATCTAGCAACTGAAGGCTTGCCAGGAAGTGGTAGTGATGTGCTTTTTCTACTAAATGTGCCACCTAACGAACATTGTCAGCCCCCCATCTATTATGAACAAAGCCAACTTGGTCTATAGGAGGTGGTAGATATTGCTCGAGTTTAGTGGCTAAGATATTGGTGAAATGTTTTGCGTTCGTGTTGAGTAGGGCAATAGAGCAGTAAGAGGAGCAGTGTGTTGGTTCCGGTTTGGGAATAAGTGATATTTCTGCAGTAGCCATGGAGGGGGGTGAGACCAGTTTCTTGTGTGAAGGAGTTAAATAAATGCACTAGATAATCTCCAAGTTCAGGTAAGAACAGCCTGTAAAAAGTGACTGGTGTACCATCGGGCCAAGGTGTCTTGTCCAGTGGTAATGCTCGGAGCGCAAGGCAAGGTTCATCCAAAGAGACTGGTGCTTCCATAAATTCCTTGTGCTAGGAGTGTAGAGGCTCCCACTCCCATGCCATCAGGTACATATCTATGCATGTGTGAGACTTCTTCCCTAGTGTAAAGAGCTTGAAAATAATTTAAGAATTTGGTTTGTTTCTCACATTCCATTATTGCCCACCCCCATTGTCACCCGGAGTCGATGTGTGCTTTGGTATATGCCTGACTTAGTCTACCGGCTAAGAATGTTCCAACCATATACCCACCTTCACCGTATCTTTGTTGGGGCACCAACAGGGAGCGCTCCAACGTAGTCATCCGGTGAGTGCATAATTGCCCCCACAGCCTAAGGCAGGTGTTAATTCTCTCTTAAGGCACTAGGAGGTTGCTATCCTGTCTTGGTTTTCCAACGCCTTTATCTCCATTGCCAAATTGTCCTCAACTAAGCATGCGTCAATGCTCATAGCTATGGCCACTGAAGTAATCCCTCCTCAAATGATGGTTTGAACCCACCATATGGTATGGGGGTGAGATGTCCTGTTCAGTGTTGTGTGTAAAATAGTCAACTATGTCCTTGTGTATCTCCTCCACATCCAGTCTGTCATGGAGCATCCGTGGGGGTAGACGCCACCCGGTGGCCCCTGTGAAGAGAAGTGTAGATGACCAAGTTAATTCAATGTGTGTATGATCAGAGACAGAAATGTCCAATATTTTGGCTGTGTCAAGGGTGTGAAGCAGGGAGTGTGTCACAAAAAGATAATCAATCTGTGAGTATGAGGTATGTATGTCAGAGTAAAAGAAATAATCTCTGGCGTCAGGGCGCTTATAACGCCAGGCATCTAACAGGCATAGTTCTGTTATCTCTCTCTTTGCAGCTGTGCTGCATGGCCCCATGCCTTGATATGAGGAAGAGTTTCTATACATCGTAGGCTCCCAGTCTAAATTAAAATCCCCTATCACTATCTTGTCCCACTCTACATTCTGTAGTTCCTCCTGTACGACGTTGTGGTGGTAAGTATTCTTTGAGGTATTTGGGGCATATATGTTAAGTGGTGTGAGTAGTTGTTTTCCGAGGTCCATATGCAGGGACAAGAACCGTCCCTCCCTATTCCTCGCCACCTTGGTAATTTAAGAGCCTAGATGTGATTTACTTAAGATCACCACCCCAATGGCATAGTTACATGAAAATGGGGCATCACTCCTGGTGCGCCCCTTTTCTTGCGTTGTCCAGCACCACTCGAACTACACCATGTGTGCGCTGTATTTATAATACGGCGCACCCTGGAGCATGTTAGAACAATAGCGTAAAAAATGTTGACGCTACTGTGGCACTTTGCAGGATTAGAGCCACAAATGATGGTGCTAATCCTGCAAAGTAAAGGGAGGCCCATAGACTAATATGGGTGCGTCATTTTAACACCTGCCTTAGGCAGGTGTTATAAATGATGCAAAAAGTAGTGCAGTGGAATCTTGGCCCAGGCATAATCTGGCACAGGCATAATGTGGCACAAGGGTTCAAGGGTTTACAAAGTGGCTCAATGCAAGCATTGGGCCACTTTGTAAATTTGATGCATCGGAAATGCCTACTTAACACCACATTATCGTCAACAAAATGATGCTACTGTGGCGCAAGAGCTTGTAGATATGCCCCTAGTGGCTTAGAATCAGTGAAGGCCCAGTGGCGGATGGGGTACCTTGAGTATACCATTCGAAGGTGTCTCTATTGTAGGATTTTGACGTCTGGGTTGTGGAGTAGAATGTAGCCCCAAACCTGCCTGTGCTTATTTGGGGAGTTAAGTCCCCAGTTATTCAGGGAGAGTAGCTTGATGCCCTTAATACATAAGAGGGTGGTGGGCATGTGTAGTCAATGAAGGACTGTCGTTGTGTTACCCCAAAGGTCAAATTGTCCCACTCGCTGAAAACTTCAAGTATTATAACATGTATTTCCGCCTGTCTAACAAAATTGCAGTGCCTACAATCACTTTAAGGCCTGAAAAAAATTGAGTCTTAAATAACCAATCAAAAATATGGACCAACTGGATCCAACCTGTGTGTCCGCTTCCTGCAGAGACTGGAACCAAGGTGCCAGAAGAGTCACCCTTCTGGGGTGCATGACACATGGGGGAGTCTTCAAGTCTAGGTTTTGGGTTATCACAGATAATAGCAAAAAAGTCCCACTAGTCTCCCTGGCCGCCTCCACCATCCTCAGGTTTTTAAATCCATCAAAGTGTCTGCAGGGCACACCAACAGAAGGTGGAACCATTCTTTGCTGTGTCGCCCCTGTTAAGTAGATCCGGTGGTGGAGGACTCTGGGGAGCCTTATTCATGTTTTATAGGTTTTGAATGATATCCCACTTAGTTTCTTGTATGATCATCCCTGCAGGGCATTTCTCTGAGCGTCGGAACCCCACCGTTGTCCAGTTGGGTTTCAGGCTGTCCCTGAGTGTGTTCCAGAATGGGGAGCAGGAACCTTCTTGGCCAGGAGATGACATCCTCAGCAGTCATTTCGCCTCCACAAGGGAATGCAAAGATCTCCGTTTGCCTTCCCAGGTGAAGAGTAAGGTGAAGGGGTGTCCCCACTGGTATTTAACATCCATAGTACGCAGCTTGTCTGTTATCGGTTTAAAGTCCCTTCTGCACCGTAAGGCTGTAGTTGAAAGATCCTGGAACAGTTGAATAGTGTGCCCCCGAAAAACCAAGTCTGCTATACAACTAGCAACTCGAAGGATGGCCCCCTTTTCTGCAAAGTAGTGGACCTGCACCAGGATGTCCGGAGACACATTTGGTCGGTTTGGTGTGGAGGCCACTCAATGTGCCCTATCCAAGACTGGGGAGGTGCATCAGGGTCTCCTCCGGTCGCCTGAAGTGGGCCACTGTAAATGCCATACCATCAGGGCCATTCTCTCCCCTTAAAACCCCCGGATACAGATGTTATTACAGTGTCTGCAATTTTCCGGGTCTTCCTGCTTGGCCTGAAGTTCGATATGCTGTTCCTCCAAGGATATGACCAATTCCCCTAGCATTTCCTGAGCTTCTGATCTAGCATCCATCGTACACTTCACGTCATCCACCCTCTCCCCCTTGTTCGACACCTCTTTCTTTATGTCTTTGATGCATATTTTAAAGTCCACTCTGAGCAATCCAATGTCAGAGCGGAATTCTTGCAGGAAGTGGTTCATGTAGTCTTGTGTTAAAGGAGCTGTGGGAGAGTCCCCTCGGGGGTAGCCTATGATGTGGTGGTCTTTTCCATCTCTGATGTTGATGTTTTGCCCCAGGAGGAGATCACCAGTGTCTCCCTGGTGGACTTATTGCAAAGCATATCAACAGGAGGCCAACAGTGGATTTCCAGCACCACGCCCAGCCTCAGGAGAAGTCACAGGGTCGTTCTGGCCTAGGCCCAGTTGGTGAAGGTCTAGAGTGACTTTCCTCAGTACACACCCAAGGAACAACCTGAGGAAGGTCCACAACATTGGTGTGAGCTTTAGATCCTCCTCACTTGGGACTGTGATCCCACAAACAATGCATGGTAAGATGCAGCAGTGGGGTCATGCAGCACCACAGGGTTCAAAGCCTATGCGGTGGTAGGGATATCAGTGAAGGGAGGTGGTAGAGTCCAAAGTGCTCCCAAGATTTAATGTCCTGCTCTTTGTTTCTCCATTTGTGGTTGGAGCACGTGTTGTTGGCCCAAAGTGAGAAAAAAGCAGTCCAGCCAGCAATCTCGCTAGTTGTATAGTTTTCCTAGGACTCCTCAGCAGGGGAGCGTTCCAGATTCCATGTGACCTCCCTATGTAGGGACTGAACTTCTGCTGCTAGGAAGATTCAGTCCCCAGGAGCAGCCAAACAGATGGGAGTGGGGGATGGGGCGCAGAGCACTATCGCTGGGCAACTCCCCTTTGGGCTTTTCAGCATCTCATGGGCCCTCTCTTGCCTGGCCACTCTTGTGCCGGAGTAGTGGGATCAAGCCTTCCCGGGGCCGTTACCCCGCTTCTTCCAACGGGCTCTGTACAGGCAACATAGGTGAAGCAGTGCATGACTCATCAGGTCCCCCCAAGCTGCAAGTCCATAAACATTGAGCCATTCCCAGGTGGTGTCGAGGGAAGTGCCGCACATGACTCCTGGCGAAACCGGAGCTTTGCAGGCGAGCCGCCAGATCCTGTATTGTTCACAGGGTCCTGCAGACAGGGTCCGTCAAGCGCTGCATGTGTTGGTGTCCCTCTGTCAACACAGTCAGTTGTGGATACTTGTGCTTATGTTTGATTACGGTCTGGGCTCCCATAATTGTTGCGGGCAGCCTCTGATGCTGCAATGATGAGTATTTCCCTCAATATGCAGTTGGTCTAGGCCACACGCCCTGGCCTTTTCATACTTGCAGGGGCTGTCGCTTTGTGTGAATCCACATCTCTAGCACTGCACAGAAGGGGAACAGGGATGTCTCCCTCCACATTTACAAAGATCAGGCCAGCCACAGAGCCTTGGATAGTGATGGGTTCAGGACGGGGGACCGGTGAGGCAAAGGCCTGTGTCCTGCTCCATCGCAAGCTAGGCCACGCCCTCAAATCAAATTTTTAACAGTTAAAGATATTCAGAAGAGTAGGCCTACATGTTTAGATTTACTCATGTTAAGTTTATCTTTGTAAATAGGCCCCCAAAAGTATCACACGACTGGGTAAAATATTGCAATCATTATGAAAAACACAATAAATCTGAGTTACACAGACTGTCTGCATCTATATATAATGGGCATATAAGAAGAGTGGGCACAATAATAGAAATCCATTACACAGTAACATATCAAAAGAAATAAACAGTACACTCTGAGGCAAAAAATGGAAGTAAGCTCTCCCATACATCTCAGGAGCAGGGTGCTCAGGTACAATGGGAAAGGCACACAGTGAAACTGTCCAAGTAGGATTGCATGTCAGAATATCATCAGAAAAAATATTATCTGAAAGAAAAAATACTATTTTAAATTTCGTTTATAAAATATTGTTTTTTTGTTTCTATTCTGTTCACAGAAATGGGGCAATATTCTTGTAAATAACATTCAGGGCAAGGTATTTCTGTCAGACAATATTTTAATTAGGTTAATTTGGTACCATACTGCAAAGGGACTAATTATGACATACAAAGATGGACATGGCAGGAAATGGAACTTTCAAATAAACTTTGGAAAGGAATAACGTACTCTGATAATAAAATGCTAACCATGCAATTCTGCATCATTTGTTATGTGAATGATTGCTTTTCTTTGCTTTATATTTAGTTGCTGGCATGGCCGCCTCTGTTGGAGTTGAGTGTTCTTAAATATCCTTGTTCATCAGTAAATAATTGGCAATAGCAGGCATCAAAAAGGAAATTAACTGGTGATGGAGGTGGAGCACCATCTCACTCTCTGAAGCGTCCTTTCTTATATGAATCATCTGTGCTCACCCAGCAAGTAAAACCATCCTCAATTCAAGGCATGCCTAAGAACCTTCAGTGCTGACTCCCCTTGAGTTCTCAGGATCAGTCAAGCAAAATACAGTGAGGTGTGCAAATTAGTGCAGGCACACCGTAAGCCTGATGATTGAGCAACCAGATCTCTGAATGCTAGAAAGCTTGAGGACATACTGCAGAGTCTAGAAGACAACTCAGATCAGGGGAAGAAGAGAAGTCAAGGAAAGAGAGCATTCAGATATCAAATCATAAAAACACTTCGAGAGAGCATGGTTACGGCTTAAGGTGGGGAGGGAGCAACACAAGACTGCACTCGCTCGCCTCTGTGTTGCTGCCTCATTATTTCTGACACTGAATTTTGTTGCCATGCACCTCTCTGTGAGCTTTCTATGGCCTCTGCAACTGCCTTTGGCTGTAAAACATGGATGCAGCCTATTACTGTGCAGTACCACCAAGTCGGAAACAACAACACCATCCACAGTGTCAACATCACCCACCATTAGCTGAGAAGCTTACAGGATTGCAGAACTTCATCATTTGTCAAGGTGCACATGTATACCGCTCTTTGGAGCCGATGCAAATGGGACCATCCATCACCATTGAAAGCAGCACCATGTTCACAGTCTCAACCTTATGACTTGCTTGTACCCATGCCAGAAAAGTGAGAAAGGAGCACTACAAGCTGCACTCCCTCTTGGGAACTGCTTTCATAACACTTCACATTCTCCAAAAAAGCTTCTATTATTTGGGACCAGTGCTTTTCACTTATCATCTCCCCATGGGTCTTTCCATGCTACAGTGGTCCTCTCTCCCTTCTCCTCTTCCCACTCTTAGAGATCCTGAGCTGTGTATCTGCCTTGGTTGGAGCTGATACAACACATTGCACTGACTCGCTGAGAGTCTATCAATGTGTCCCTCTTTTCACCTTTTAGAGCAACGAACGGGTACAGTTCCTAATATTGTCACTTTAATAAGTCTTAACAACAATCAGTAAATACTCAGACTCCATTTTAAAAACATCTGTTGGTATATTATGTTTCCTTGTTTCACTCTTTAGTATCAAATCCTGACCAAGATTTGTTGTTTTCAGGTCTACTCCTACATTCTGCAACAGTGCCATTTGTCAATTCTCCACATTGCGTGAATTGTGTGCTCTTGGTGCTTTATTCACACCCTTCTACAGCACTCTTACATCTCCCTGAGCTTGGTTTGAGCTACCAAAAACTGCTAAAATAGTAATTAAACAAACACTCAAACACGGTTCAGCTCAGTCCCTGTAAACCGATCATTATTGCTGTGAAGCATTTCCAGACTCCCACACACAAATTGCTGCAATTTCAGAATCCTTCAGCTTCTGAGTCACGGGGGATCAAATTGTGAAGCTCTTGTGAAGCTTTGTAATCCTGTGCAGCGACGGCGGGTTGGAGAAAGACATATTCATACAACTGTGCTGCTATTCTTTCAACGCAAAACACAAGGAACCACTGCCTCAAGGGGTGCATTAATGCGCTGCTGCGAAAATCCGGTCACAAATCAGTAATATTTTACCACCTGCTCAGTGAAGTTGGTTAGCTATTCGCAAATGGGAAGGTATCCCCAAAGGACTCATTCCCCTTTGTGAATATTCACAAAAACGTTTTAGGTGCATGATGAGTTCCTTGAAACTACAGCCTGCTCCTAAAACAAGCATTTGCAATGGAATGGGTCTCGCATTTGCTCTACTTAGCTGTTGGAGTTGTAAATTCCTAAATGGACGTTTCTTGCCCCATAAATTGAAAATGAAAAGTAAAACATTAGTTGACATAAGCGAGCCGATTCAAAGTGCCATGGCCACCATGAGCGCAAAGGAGAGACACAAAAGGAAAAAGAAGTTCGCTCACAGTGAAACATATTGACAATCGTGCAATTATCCATGTAACAGGGTCAGTGTGCAAGTCTTCCTCCTTCCACCTAAAATATAGACTATGATCAACTGTTGAAAGATGTGGGCTCCTAAAAATTGGTATCTCTGTCAGTGAAAGTCTATTCCCAGCACTAGTCATCTACTGTTTGTAACTCTGAATTTGGGGTCCAGGTGGGCACGGCAACTAGTATCCTACTGAACTATGCCCAGTGCCCTGTTAGTCACTGGTCAACTAAGCTCCTTAGTCCCATTACTGGGACATTGGAACTCTGATTCTGCACCATAAAACCATTATTATTTAGCAGATGGGAATCCCAGATCACATTTGAGTGGTAGGATCCTGTGTGTACAGAATAATTTGTGACATGTTTGTCAGATTCTCAGTTGCCCGGCTCAAACCAACTGTGATGTCCATCATTCCGCTCAGTCACTGAGAAACAAGGACAAAGGCCAGATGTATCATAACAAACTTACTACAGTATAGCACTCTGGCACCTTCAGTCCTGGGATCTCTGAAATAATAATAGTAAGAAATGTGAAACCTAAGGCCCCAATGTTATTATGAACATAGCACTTTACAACCTAAGTGCTATAAATGAGTCTGGCTTCGTATTGCGACCCAAGAAGGTGACAGCATGGTTGATCATCATTGCAACTGCCCCACACTCCATATGTGTACATTCAAATTATTTTTTAAAAGATAAACAGATCTAGCTCTCAATTGTGATTCAGTTTAGTGTGTTTGAGGATTGTGCCATACTGTACCCAAGTTCCTACACTACTGCCAATTCCTTGAGTAAGGCTTAATTGTGCAACAAAGCTACTAATGGAGTCAAGCATATATTTGAGTAACTTGGTAATCCAATTGAATAATAATAGGGCCTGAGACTCTTGGAGACCATAAGTAAAGGATCCATCACAGATATTTCCCAGTTCTCTCTGACTGCTCCAAGAACCAGAAAAGAGATCTCACAGAAAGGTTAAAAATCATCTTTAAAGTTATAAAATGATTATCACATTATTATTGGAAAATTAAGTATATCTCCCCGTACCTAAATAATGAATGTAACCTTGTATAATGTAACAGATGCTGATGTAAACCACTCCAATACCTTTGGGTTGAGTTAGCACTACATAAAACAGCAAAAATAGAACATACAACATTAAAGTTCCTTGAAGTGCCCACATTTTTTACAGTTACTAAACTAGCAACTTTTAAACAATCATACTAATGTGTTTTGGGAATTTGTAATACTGGCCAGGTCTGTAAGAAGGTAAGAACTGTTGTTAAATGCTAATCGGAATGGCAAACTGGTTTTGAGACTGTGAAAGAAAGGAATTTAATTAACTGATTTTAACTAAAAGCACATATTCGACAAGGGTTAATGATGTGCGTGACACATGATGGTTCAGCAGGGAGCAGTTTGCTGCTTCAGGTCCGTTCCATTGTACACTTTAAAAAATGAAAAGTAAAACAGTTGACATTGTTAGCGCGTCTGACCTTAATAAGTAAACTTACAAGGGGACGCAAATAGGACGATGAACCTTTTGACTAGCAATTAAGAGGTTTTTACCACAGATCCAGTACATAACCAATAATCAATACACAATAATTAATAATCATTAGTAATCAATAAATCAGTAATTAATGGAGTCAGTAATTGTCACACACCATGACCTTTCAGTGATGAATAACCACACCTTTAGTAAAGTTTAGAAAATGTATTTCCCTATATTAACAATGCTAAGGTCATGTAGATTAATCTCAAAATCAGACGAAACACATGCAGAAACAACACTGGTTGTCCAAATTGGCAGAAGAAACATAGCCTAATCAAAGCTTGAACAACAGCACATTCTAAGGTTATAGTGCAAATCAGTAACAAAGTCAACTGTGACAACGTTATAACATACATGGAATTCAGCCGAGAAATTAATCAAATATCAGTCCCTGTTATCGCATGTCATTAGTGAGAATCCTTAACTAACATCAAATTAGCATCAGCATGTTGGGCTTCATGCAAAACAATTAAGTAACACCAGTTTGGAAAAAACATCTAACTATGGCTCTATCAAAAACAGCGCAGTTGGTACCTAGAAAGAAAAAGCAAATATGCATAATAATCACAATTCAGGTATACCTATCCTCAGGGCGGATCAGCAAAGCAGAATCAGCCTTCGTCCTCAGTATATCAGTCGATCAGTAAGGCATCAGGCTTCAGCATCAGAATTTAAAAAGGGCAAAGTCTTTAGGCATTTAATTTAAGCACATCTCTAGTCAAGATGTATAAAAAAGTAGTAACCTCTCGGTCAGGAAAAATGGTCAGTAAGCTGTCTTCTCTCAGAACAACCGTCTTCTCTCTGTGCAGTGTCGTTAAATCAAAGTTACCTAAACTACCCCCCGAATCCCTATTGGTCCGTTAATCTTTGTTCACACTCCGCCCAATAAAACTAAAATCTCAAATCTATTAATTCTAATATTACTCCTTTCACATGTCGTTGATTGGTTTGTCTTGCGATGTCCTCATCATCTGGATTGTCAGGTATCAATATTGTTGCAGCTTCTATTTTAGTCAGTATCTACATTGTTCTTGTCCTGGGAAAGTCAGTCTGCACACATGACACATAAAATGTTGCATTAGAAAGAGCATCATCTCCTAGCATTCAGTTCACACAAAACGCTTCCGTTATGAGCACATTTAAACAATACAATAGAGATTCACAGTTTAACTCAATTGTTCAGCTATTTTATTAAACGCTAAGAAATATACATGAGGCCTGGCAAGAAGGCCAAGACACTTGCTAATTTAAGGCCTACAATTAATAAAGCTAAAGCTTAATTCATCACCCTTAATATGACATATGACTTCATTATTCTAGCATATATTCAATATTTCATAAGTATTAAATCATTGATTAGTACATTTCGTTAACATTGGTGTCCATTCTTCGTAATCACATTTTCAAATGCGTGCATTATTTTTCTGTTATTACTTTCTCTACATAAACTGATTATTCAAAATACATAAACTCTCATTAATCATTTTTATTAAGACACATGCGCTAGCAACATAAGTGAACCGATTCAAAGTACCATGGTCGCCATGAGCGTGTTCGCGAAGGAGACACACAAAAGTAAAAAGAAGTTTGCTCGCAGTCATACATATCATCAAACATGCAATTATCCAGATAACAGGGTTGGTCCCCAAGGCGGTAACAAAAACTCCCCAACGAGGGACAAATGTAAAGCATTTATCAATGATAACAAAGGATTTTTTAAAGGCAAGCCCAGGAACGAGTGAAAGTGATGGTGTAAGGTGGGTGTGGTTAAAAGTCTACATAGATACCAAGACGTCGTAAAAGCAGCGCATCTGCGCTGCCATACTCAACCCGACAAGGTTTGGATAACTTTTCATTTTTTTGAAACAGTTGATTTTACTTTAAGGAAAACAGTCTGCAATTAAAAAAAAAAAATTATTTAAAAGAAACCACAGGTATGTTGGTAGGTCGAATAGTGACCCACTATGATTCTGTATTTTGTGAACTGACCTATTTAGTACATATGTCTATTCTAAAAATACAAAAGCGTTCAGTAAAAGTTGGTGTGCTTTTATGACTCCATTTGTTGTACATTCCTGCTAAGAAATCGCAATTTCTGAATTGTTAAATGTCGAAATGTACGATTTCTTGAAAGGAGTCTTTCGACATGAGGGCCAAGAAGATTCCCTTCCTTTTAAATGATGCCCTGCATTAACCAGTTGCGCGGTGCCTCATGGCATGTTTGCACAGACAAAGAGTGCTTTAGAAGTGTGTTTGCTGGTATTGGCTTAGCAAGTAGACTCAATTAAATTAACAAAGAAGCAGGCAGGCGTGTCCTCAAAAATGTTATGATGGAAATCCTTCCTAAACATCCAGTCTAAGTTTCACAAAAACGTGGTCAAAAGAAATACTTTGTCTGCTGTAGGTGTATTCATTTGCAAAGCTCCAACAAGTGACAAGATTTGCGAGAGAAAAGCATAAAAATGCATCATACCAAAATGCCCAATAACAGTTGTTTTTGCGAATTGCAAGACAGATAATGTGAGTCCTTGGAAACAAAGAAAGAGATACATTGGCATTTCCTCTGCTAATGTGATTTGCAAGGAAATGTATCAGTTTTTGTGCACGCTCCTGCAAAGCAAGAATGAACATTGTCTGCTGTTATGGATCGACAAAGATTCCCAAAGTAGAAGTTGTCTAAAAGAGACAGTACTCACTGTGTTAATGGCAGCTTCTGGCAACCTGAGTTTCAAAAAAGAGTTCCATGCTCAAAGTGCCATTTTATGGCACTGTTAGCCATTAGCCCTTCAAGGGATATAGGTCACAATTAAAGCACAATGGGAAAGCAAATGCACCAATGGAGTCTGATGTCCTTATAGGACATTTATCTCCGAATTTGAAGGTGTCCCCAAGTTTTACAGAAGGAATCCTCCTTCAAAATATTGATAAGGCGCGATTTTTGGCACAATGCAAAGCACTCTCAGGGCACTTCAAAAATGCTGAGCAGACATATTGCTATGATGCAACCTGGCCATGAATTCATTTGCTACGTTCTTCCTCTGAATAATAATTCTCTGAGACTTGGGGGCATATTTATGAGAGGCTTTCGCTACCAAAGCATCACTTTTTATGATGCTGCAGCAGTGCCAGCCTCTCAACCATATCTATGAGGCCACGCAAACACTTTGTGTGGCTTCACATGGCCTTATAGATATAGAGTAATACTTAGCACGAATTGCTGAGTTGCTGTACTGCGTGTCAAGGAAGAGTTCGGTGGGCAGTTTGGTGGGGTTTCCCACATAACACCCATGGATTTTGATGCTGCCCCAGATTTAATTAATCATGTAAACCTGGGGCAGCGACAAAACTTTTTGCCTCCCCACAGCAAGCTTAACGATGAGAAATATTTTCATTTGCCTTCGTTTTTTTCCTCTTTCCATGTGTGCTGCATTCTGTAGCACAGATAGAAAGAGGAAAACGTCTCTCTTGATTTTTTTTGTGTTGGAAGGTGTCCTTTCCTACACAGAAACAATCCTTCATGCAACGCAGGCGCCCTTGCACTGTTGTGCAAGGGTGCTTGCCTTGACTCTAGTCTTCCAAAATGGCGCCAGTGCATGAGGAAAGGACAGGAATATACTTTATAAAAATGGTGCATTTCTTTCCTTTCACATTGCGATAGGGCAGCACAGCAAGAGGACTTGCGGTGCTACCCTACGCCAATTCCTCATGAATATGGGCATTGATTTCTAAAAGCAGGTCATTTGACACTGATTTAAACCAAGCAAAGCTAATAGGTCTGACGCCGGTGGGCAGAATTTTGATTTGGCAATGCTTGCTTTGTTGTGTCATGATTTTTGTAATACTTTATTTTTTGTGGAAGCTATCCGGATTTCATTAATATATAAATAAAGCATTGACTATAAGCAAACATTATTTTATCTCAGAAAACTAAAATACTGTGGTAATCCCTGGCACTTTAAGGAAACCAATTTTGTGCAGATGTGCTCCGTGTGAAATTAGCTAATGGCTGAAAGGGGGCTGACACACTGCCCGTACTATCACAGGGAGAAGAAAAATGTGAATGACATAACAACAGACCAATGGATTAAGACAGCTCACTGAAAGCCCTTTTATGAAAGTATAATATTTTAGTACAAACAAGAGCAAGACCAAAAGAGAAGAATACTCGCTTCTCTTCATTCTTATGTGATGCAATATTGTGTACGAGGGACTATGAGATGAACCCTATTATTACAAGTCATTAATAAAGTATACGTATTAAAAGTCAAACATGAGTGCTGGAGCATTTTCATCCTTTGCAGGAATCAATTCTCATCGAAGTAATGGATCTTTGGACCCTCCTAAAAGTGTGGTAGAACCATTAACACATTTTGCAAAACAAACCTATAACTTCACTCAGTGTAACCCATTTTGCCATACAAGGAAAACTCCAGTCGGGAATAAAGTAAGGGAATTTTATTACAAGCTCAAGCTCAAAGTCATGTAAACAATTCTCAAGACAAAATTATATAGATACAGGGGCATATTTATGTTTTTTGAGCTGCTGCGGCACAACCCAGCCGAACCGCTGGGGAAGCCGTGGCGGCCCCCGGCTGGGCCGAGGGGGAAGCCGCGGTCCGGGTCAATGGTCGCGGCGCCCGCGGTGGGCCTTTTCGCCGGCCGCGCGCTGTGATTAGAGCGCGGCAGGGCCAGAGACCCAGAATTGGGTCGAGGTCCTCGCTGCGCACAGCGCGCGTGGTTAACATTGCTCTAGGGTGTCTGGGGCCCCCCCCTAGCATTACTCATCTGCCACACGCCTTTAGGGCCTTCCTCATTTTACATGCTTAGTTTTAAAGCATGCCTTCTCCTTCCCAGCATGCTGTGCACTTCCCTTCTTCCCTGCATGCATCTGTTCCTCTTGCACAGGGGTATATTTTCTATCTTTAGTTATGGCTTCTTCCCAAGCCAAGATGGTGGTGTTACTTCTTCCTGTTTATCACTTCCTATCTAGGGGTATATAAGGGGAATCCTTTCTTCTTCTCATTGCGTTGCAACACTTCAGCGGTGGTGGTCACGCTCCGACTGGTTTTCGTTTGAGACGCCAGTCGTTCTTGTTCTGCCTTCAGTATTCCAGTTTTCCAGGATCTTGAGTTCTAATTCCTTGTGTCCTCCTTCTGTTTCAGGGAGTTCCTGTTGGAGGTTTTTTCCCCCTTGGGGTTTTTCCTCTGGGACTCCTTCTGGAGGGCACGGACTCTCGTGGCTTACTATTGTCAACAGCACCGTGGCTAGCGGAAGTGGTCACCCCTACCTCGGCCAGAGCAGGACTTGCAGGAACCGGGGCCGCTCACCATCCCTCTCCAGTGTCGACGGTAAGCCCAGGGTGAATCGTGACATAATGCATTTTTGCGTCAAAATCCTTAGCGCTGGCTAGTGCCATTCCATAGCAGCAGCTGGCTGCTTATCTATGGAATGGTGCATGCCGGCACTAAGGATAGACTAGCATCTAATAAAAGCCGGGGGATGGCAGTAGGGAAGAAGGCGCTAGTGGGCCAGAATGATGCGAGGCTGGTTAGCGGCAATAAATATGCCGCAAACCAGACTAACATAATTTCTGATGCACTTGCACCCAAAAATTATCCCTGTCTTAATAAAGACAGGAGTCATGCCCACCACCCCAATGGCAACACAGGGGACCATTGTCCCCTGTGCAAGGCCATAATACACAGTACCAGGCAGGGGGCCCCATGTCAGGGGCCCCCAATGGCACACCCAAAAACAATAAAAAATATACTTACCCAAGATGGGGGTTACCCATCCTATGGTGTCCCTCTGGTGTGGATGGGGGTGTTCCTGGGACTTGGGGTGGGCATCTGTGGGCCCATTCCATGGTGTTTGGCCATGGAAATGGTTCCACAGGTTATCTTAAAGCCTGGTCTGTCACAGGCGTTAAATAATGTCGCTAAGCAGGCTTAGCACCATTATTTGGGTCCGCCTCCTCCATGCGCGTCATTTTTGCGCAGGAGGATAGATATGGTTCTAGGGGGGAAGCGTCATATTGTGGACCGTAACGCCTACCTTGCACATTAGCACAAGGTAGTTTCCCGCATCCACAACATGGCGCTAACTCCTATATTTCGACGCCAGACGGGTCTAGCGTCAAAATATAAATATGGAGTTAAGTTTGCGCCGTTTTAGCGTAAAAAATATTACGCTAACACAGCTCAAACCAACCATAAATATGGGCCACAGTGTCACCAAGGGTTGACCAAGGCGACGAAACCGGTTAAGGCGAAGTAATAGTAAAAGAACTAGACAGGGAAACTAGCGTCAACATTTTTGACACTAGTTTGGAGCTTTGCGGAATTAGTGTAAAAAATGTTGACTCTAATCCTGCAAAGCCCATTGACACCCATTGTTAACAATGGTGTGCCTCCTTTTAACGCCTGCTCTGAGCAGGAATGAAAAGTGCCGCAAAAAATGACGCAAGGAAAACCTTTAGATTTCTTTGCACCATTTTATCGGCCCCTCTAATGGGGGAACACCCCCTCTTTATACATTATGCCTGAAGCAGGAATAACGTAGCATAAAGGGTTACAAAGTGGCACAATGCATGCATTGCAGCACTTTGTAAATTTGGTGCAACAATTTTGGCCTCATTGGGCCACATTAGCATATAAAAATTACACTAATGTGGTGCAAGGAGGTGCTATGGGCTGTTAAATCAGGCCCTAACTATGGTGGAAAAACAGATAGGTAATAAGAAAAGTGTCAGCAGGTCAGAAGCTCTGTCAAGAATCGTCCGCATGGGCTAAGGAGAAAATCTCTTAGTCTCAGCATGGCATTACAAATGGGCAAGGGCAGAGAGGAAGATACCTCTTCAAGGTGCTTAGCATTTGGTATCCAGGAATGTGAAATTCTGATGAAAGTCCATCTGAATCCGACACAAGTCCAACGGATTATTGATATTTTAAAATTCATATGGCAATCTGATTCATCAGGGTAATAGTTTAATTGACGTTGACAGGGCATCATCCAATGGAAACCGATCATATGACTTCAACTTGAAACATTCACATTTCCTCCCAGCTCTGTCATGAGAACCTCATCCATCCATGTGACTTCACACAAGTTTGAAACAAATGTTTAATTTGCTAGTCTACAGTCCAAGATGTTCCACATTCAAGTTCAGATTGTCTAATTTTCTATGTGTAAAACAATAGGGGCCCATTACCAAAGCTAGTCTTCTCATGGGAACAAAGTCTGAAAGAAAGTTTACGTTAAGGAAATTACTTTGCATTTCCTGCACTCACAAAAACAGGGCATAGCAAGCCTCCTTTAGGCACACGCAAGTCAATTAATAAAGCACATTAATACATCAAATAAAACACATTTTAATACTCAAGCTGTAACTTCTGTATTAATAATTCTTTATTAGCACTTAGATTTCAGTAACTTTAAACAAAATTACATTGTCAATATATTTCAGTCAGTATAACATGGAACTGCACTTCTATATTTTTGCACAATGATTTAAATGATTAACCATTAGAAACTCAATATCTTTTCAATACATACTATTAGTTTAAAGTCTACATTTCATTATAATATCAGTTTAATTCTTCAAACATAAAATTAAATATTAATAGCAAAGGGGCTTCTAACATTAGTAGAAATGAATACATATTTAAAAGGACTTCTCTGCGCATTATTTTACAAGCAAACCATTAGTGCTGCTGTTAACATAAGGCATAAACAGTCACGTAGAGGCAATCAGTGTGACATGAGGAACAGTACTAAGATTTCCCCTACATCTGTCCCTTCCGTCCAAATGACTTTAACTTATTTTCGATACAACAGCTCAACATTTCAGAGGATTATTCAGGTAAGGTCTTCTGAAGTCCCCCAACAGCTTGATGTTACCATAATATACGCTCCTCCTTGTCTCTATCTCAATGCCCTCCTTTCTCTGCTTACTCTTGGCTCTTTTCTCTTTCAGCTTCTTGAATAATTTGTAAAGACCAACTGCAATTAGGGCACACAAACCATTATCAACGGAGTTCTCAAAATGGTTCCCACAACTCCTCTTTGTAACTTTCCAAACCACTTTACAGTGGCTGAAAACACTCTACCTATCACTTCCCATGCACCTGTCACTGTTAGCTCTTTTAGGTCTTGTTTCAAGTCAGTCATGTTTGCAATGTACATTCTTATCTCCTCACTATTGTCAGGTATATAAGTGTTACATTGTTGGGCATGTAACATTCTGCAAACTCTGCCTTCCTTTGCAAGGAGAATGTCTAACTCAAGGCGATTTTGCAAAACCATTGATCTCACAGCAACAATTTCTGTGTCCATTATTAATTTGGCACCTGCAGTGTCTGTAGACAACTTATCAACTACTGTTGACAACTTTCTAATTTTGAGATAATTCAATATGACACCTACAGATGGAATTATGGCACGAAAAATATCTCCTACAATCTCTGAAGCTCTAGCTCCACTTTTGACTCTGGTGTTTGACTTCTCACTCCATACTGGATCATTAAAATGGTCCACATGATACACCTTTGGAAAAACTACTCCCACATAACATGCACCATGCTAGCCTTTCAGAAGCTTATAGTAGGTGTTTTTCCCGCAAACACCTGGTTTGGCAGGGTCTTGTCCAGCTAAAATAAATGTCCAAACACTTTTAAACAAAAATACATGTCTGCATTCACTAGTTCCTGCAAAATGCATATCAGTCTTTGACCTATGTCTATATATACATACCTTCCCTACATGTTGCCAATCTATAGCCAGGAATCCTTGATTTCTAGCAACCGTGTGAGCTTCAACTTTTCTAAATCTATTCTCCTTTCAATTTGAGCTTTCATATCTCTTTTCCTCTCTCCAACTTGTCCAATGAACTCCTTCTCTACAGGGTTAAGAATACAGGTCAAATTGTTCTTGTCGGCATAAACTGCACCTAATGTCTATGTAGGGTGAAAAAATCCTCCCACTATGCCAATGTTTTTCATCATTGCAATGCTGTTCAAATGTTTTCATGATGGGGAAAACTGAAAAGACTTGGTCACAATTTGAATAGAAGTATTGATTATACTCCTGCTGATACAACAATGTAAGTAACAGGCTACAGGAATTTCCATTGGTTACAGGGATACCCTCACGGGTGATTTGCTGCGCTACACAAATCCCAGTATTTATTTTTAAAAAGCAATTCCGTCACTTACTGATGAAGGCAACTGTGAGCAAACATAGCAATCTCTAACCTCCATGGTATCTATTTACTTGTGCAGCAATTTGTAATACAAATTTGCTGATAAATCACCTCTAGAGCTATCAGTGTGTAAACATTTCTCACCATTGTAAAGTGGATTCCGATTCACAAAGGAATTGGGCAAATTTGTGGCACTTGTAGATTGAACCTTCTCTAAGGGCCAGATGTATCAAACATTTTTGCGATCGCAAGCGGCCAACGGCTATCGCAGAAATGCGTTTTGGTATGTAACAAGTCCAATTTTCAATTAGATAACTTGTTACCAAATCGCAAATTGTATTTGTGACTACATAACGATTCGGTATTAGGAACAGGCGTGTCAAGGGCATCCCTTCCGAATAACAAATCGCAGAGGTATGTATGATTGTTTTGTGACCGTGAGTGCGGTTGCAAAACAATCACAGTTACCACCTACTTCAAGTAGGTGGTAACCCATTCGCAAAGGGGAAGGGGTCCCCAGGGGACCCCTTCCCCTTTGTGAATGCATGCAAAAACTTTTTTAAGAGCAGTCAGTAGTCCCACAGACCACTGCCAACTCTTAAAAAATTAAAAGAAAACTTTTCATTTTTTATTTTTATACGCATCCTATTTTCCTTTAAGGAAAACGGGCTGCAATAAAAATAAAAAAAAGATTGCTTTATTGAAAAGTAATCACAGACATGGTGTTCTGCTGAGCCCAGCAGGCCACCATCCCTGTGATTGTAGCCATTCGCAATGGCTCGCAAATTGCGACCTACCTCATGAATATTGACGAGGAAGGTCGATTTGCGAGCCCTTGCGAATTGCAGTATGAAACTCCTTTAGTTTCATACATTCCAATAATGATTACTTAATTGCGATTCGCTCAAAATCGCAATTAGGTCATCGCTATTGTAAAAAATGATACATCTGGCCCTAAATCCCTTGCTATGGGTATACTGAAACCAATGAGCATTGATAAAATCAATATAACTGTCACTACCACTAAACTGTCACATATTTATTTTTACTACCTGTATTTTGATTCAACTCCATGAGTTCTCTAATTTCAGACCAAAAATCTGCATCCAAAAATCAAAATATCAAAAATGCAAAGCGGCTCTAATGTATCACTGTATCTTTTCAGTCCTTTTAATTTTATGAGCAAAGTAAAAATCAAAAGATACAAACTATTTTCAGAAGGTTCCTTGATCCTCTAGAAAGTTTGTCAAGTGTCTTCTCTACTTGCAAATGTTCAAAGGTTTTCACTAAAAGTTCAGGTGTCTCTAATAAAGGCACAGCTCATAATCACTGACAAGCACTTCCAAAATATAATGTCTTTGTTCATCAAACGGCAAAGAGATTTCAAAGTTCAACTCAACCGCAATTTCAAACTCAAAAATATGTAACTGGATTCGAATTGTTAAAGCAAAAGGTTGCAAACTCCTTCTCCCAGGCATTTGCAGCAAAATATGTCCATTCAGGTGCTGAGTTTTCAGCTTTGTATTCTCTTTCTCTTTGACCTCTGTTTACTCGACCATCAGCATTAATGTCACTTTGACTCTTTGACTGTCCTCACCAATTGTTGGAGGAACTTGTACAGCTGGATCAATTTGCTTTTTAGACCAATTGTATCATGGCACAGATCTTTTGCTTACAGCAACTTGTCCTTCAGCATCCGAGCTTGCACAAGTCAACTGATTCTGTCTAAACTCATCTGTACCATCCACTGTTATTGACTCGCACAGAACCCCATCAGACCGTGTTTGTGCTGTAGCAGTCATTTGTCCATTCCCAACACTGTGACAATCCTGATCCATCTCACTTACTGCAACGGATCATTCTGGAACAGGTGATGTGTCATCTTGGAGACCTGGAACTTTGTGAGTGTGGCTTACATATACCCAGTTAGGGAGACCTGAGCACTTCACAGCTGTAGTGGTTACCAAAACCACTTGGTGAGGGCCTCTCCCGCATGGTTCCAAGCATGTGTTCCTTATATGTTTCTTGATCATGACCCAGTTGCCTGGACATAGGTCATGACAAAGCTCTTGCTGCAGCTGTGCTGTAACTTCTCCAATCTGATGAGAAAAAGAACAAACCACATCAGACAGTCCTTTGCAATAATCCAGAAGCAAGTCATCTGTAATGTTCACAAGCACATTCGCAGGCACTGTTGGCAATCTCATGGCTCTGCCCATGATAATCTCATGGTGGGACAATCCAGTCTTTTTGTCAGGTGTACTGCGCATACTTGTCAAGACAAGAGGCAAAGCGTCTGGCCCTTTCAGGGTGGCGGTTGCACATAAATTCACCAATCTGGACATCGGTGTTCCATTAATCTGTTTTACAACCCCAGAAGCCTCAGGTCTGTAGCTGCAATGTAATCTTTGTTCAACTTGCAATACCGCACACAATAATTTTAGGACCGCCCTATTGAAAGTAATTCCTCAGTCTGACCCTAGAGATGTCGGGAATCTAATCTTGGTATCAGCTCCAAAAGTAACAGCTTATCTACTGTGAGATTACCATTTCTCTTAGTTGGATATGCTTCAACTCGGTGTGAAAACATGCATAGAATGACCAAGACATACCTCAGGCCATTGCACACGGGCAATGGACTGAGGTATGTCTTGCCCAGGGGGGTCAATGAAATCCAGCCACACTCTGTTGAAAGGTTCTCCTGATCTACCTATATGACTCAGAGTAACAACCGCACATTTTCCTACATTCATCTGTTGGTATGTGACACATCTGTGGCACAAGGCTTCTGCAATCACGATGTATCTGGGGATAAAACCATGTTTATCTGAAAGTTCTTATCATTGCAACTCTACTTATATGTGCTTGTCCATGATAATGTCTAGCTATAGGTGACAATAATCTATTTGACAACACTGCTGTTCCATCAATTGGCACGCAAACATCATCCTCATTTCTATTAACATATCTTGCTCTAACCCAATTCTGCTCCTCCACCTCTGACACTTCTTTCTGCAATCTCTTAACTTCCTCCCAAGTATCAACAGCAGATAACAATACATTTTGAGTTGTATCATCATTTGCATCACCACTGTCACCTCTATTAAAGGAGGTACAACCAAGGGTACAATATCTGGCCACTTCATCTGCATATTTATGGCCTAAATTTACATAATCAGTTTATGTGCTGTACATTTGACAACACAATTTTTGCAGACAGCTGTAATACATTCATCAGATCACATATGTTATCACCATTGCGAATAGGGGATCCAGCGGTCATAAACCCTCTCTGGGACCACAACTGTCCGAAATCATTAACAGCACCAAACCTGCACTGGGTAGCAGTAAAAATTGTCACTTTCAGCTGTTCAGAAACACAGCATGCTGTAGTAAGAGCAACCAATTCCACTACCTGAGTGAAAAAGACTCCTCGAAGCAATAAAGCTTCTATCACACCTGAGACCGTGCAAACTGCATACCTAGCACTCAATGTTTACTCTTTAGCTCCTAAACAGGAGCCATCAACAAACATGACATGATCATTTTCAGTTAGGGTAATATCTTGAATATCAGATCTTGATATGGTGCACAACTTAGTCACATCGAGACAGTCATGCACAACCTCATCCACCATTTCATTTGTATTTTCAACAGGATTTGGCAATCAAGATTTAAAACGGAGCATCTCTTCAAATTTACATTAGGAGAAGCAAGGATAACTTGCTCATGGCAGATCAAATGAACACTGGTCAAAAGCTGGGTTTTGGTCTGGGTTAACAGTATCTCCATAGAATGGGGCACAAAAACATTCAGGGGATAACCCATAACAATGCCTTCTCACTGTTCTATGATGCCACAGGATCAAAAGAGGCAGAAAAATAAGCCACATGCCTGTTTGCATTTCCATGCATCTGGGTCAAAACTCAGAAAGCACATCCATCCCCCTCACAACAAAACAAAGAAAAACATTTGTTATAATCAGGCATTCTCAGAGCTGAGGCTCAGCATAGGTTTTCTTTCAGCTCCGTGAAGGCACCTATACAGTTGTCATCCAATGGTACCTAATCACACACATCCTTGAGTGTCAGACTCTGTAAAGGCTTGGTCAAAAGGGAAATGTTTGGAATCAACTGACAACAGTAGCCAACCATTCTCAGGAACATTCTGACCTCTTTCCGTGTGGCAGGGGGATTCATTTTCAAAGTTGCTAAAGTTCTTTCTTATGACACTTTCCTCACACTGTTCTCAGTGTGGTGACTTAAGTACAGAACTTCTTTCTTGCAATACTGTAATTTTGCTGAGGACACTTTGGCCCTCATTCCGACCCTGGCGGTTTCAAACCGCCAGGGTGGAGGGCAGAGGAAGCACCGCCAACAGGCTGGCGGTGCTTCCCGGGCCATTCTGACCGCGGCGGTAAAGCCGCGGTCAGAAAAGGGGAACCGGCGGTTTCCCGCTGGTTTTCCCCTGGCCCAGGGAATCCTCCATGGCGGCGCTTCTTGCAGCGCCGCCATGGGGATTCCGACCCCCTTCCCGCCAGCCTGTTCCTGGCGGTGTAAGGCTGGTGGGAACGGGTGTCGTGGGGCCCCTGGGGGCCCCTGCACTGCCCATGCCAATGGCATGGGCAGTGCAGGGGCCCCCTAACAGGGCCCCACAAAGATTTTCACTGTCTAATTAGCAGACAGCGAAAATCGCGACGGGTGCCACTGCACCCGTCGCACCCCTGCAAATCCGCCGGCACCATTCGGAGCCGGCTTCCTCTTTGCAGGGGCTTTCCCGCTGGGCCGGCGGGCGATCTTTTGGAGATCGCCCGCCGGCCCAGCGGGAAAGTTGAAATGACCCCCGCGGTCATTTTAACGCGCTGCGGTCTTTTAGCGGTTTCCGCCCGGCGGGCAGCGCCCGCCGCCCGCCGGGTTCGGAATGACCCCCTTTATGTCTATTCTCTCTTAAATGATTTAAGTGCGCAATTGTATCTCTCCTACATGCTTCTCGGGTGTTTGATGTGACTAACAAATCATCTATGTACTCCACTAAGACTGAATGATGGGGCATTTTCAATATCTAGTTGAAAATGGACAGTGATTGTGTATACCCTTGTGGAGTTCGGCACCATGCCAAAAAACGACTGCTGAATTTGAACGCAAAGAGGAATTGGCTATAGGTGGGTGTTAAACTCCACTCCGCTCATGGAGTTCTCTGAGTTTTGCCAAATCCAGGCTCCGCTTGGAGCGCAGAGTTTGGTAAGGACTCCGCCTACCATGGCATGGGCAGAGTTAAACAGTGCCACTGCCCACCCCTAGCATTTTCCCACTCTGTGCTCATATGTTTACTCTACACACAGTGCAGGGATGGGCCAGAAGGCGGGAGGCGATGCAGTGGCTGTCAAAGAGGGGAAGCAAAGGCCTCTGCGCCAGAGGAGGAAGGGGGAACTTACACATGAGAGTTACTTTCCCATAGCCTAACAATCAATTCCTCCACCACAAGCCCCTTATACCGCCAGGCTCAGCAACACTACATAAAGCAGCGGCACCTTAGACTGGCAGCAGCAGCGGCCTAGAGCGCATCTACTCTACTACTTGTGCTTTTTTTGTGGGTAGGACTTCCACCCATGTACTCTCCCACCAGATCTGTGAGGGCGTTGTGGAAAGGGCGTATATTCCCACTAGGTCTGTGAGGGGATTATGAAGGGGGCATATATTTGTTGAATGTTGACCACACTAAAGTGCAGTCTTCTCTATACGGTTAACTTTGTGTTTTTTAAAATGTATTTTCTGTGCAGTTGAATGGCCCTTTTTCCCTGTATATGCTCTCAATGGCTTTAGTGGCTCCATCCGCACCCCCTTTAGGAGGAGTTCAGAGTATTGGTGTACATTTGTGACAAACTTTTGTTTGAATAAAACCGTGTTTTAGTAGAAAACAAAGGAGCGATATCTCTCGACCGGCTCCGTGATATCAAAGCTGTATTTAATTTAGCTGATGGTAGCTCTGGATGCGCTAATGCATTTTCTTCTCTTTCCTCTTTGAAGCCTAATCTATAGGGAGTGTCCATCCTTAACATACACGCATGGCTGCTGTAGTTGGTAAAAGAAAATGTTCAGAATTCTTGAAGAAGTGTTTGTTTCGAGCACCCAGATCTCAGTAGCATGGGCTAAACTCACTGAGCTATCTTTCGCTTTTCCAACATCTTTCCTCTCATCCCATTTCAAAGGTACCCATTTTTCTGGGGCTAGAAAAGAGCTAGGCAGGTAGCACTTTTGGAATAGCCACATGGTGCCAACCTACTCTCAAGGGTTGTGTGTAATCCCGTCCACTGTCTTGTACCTCCACCGCCAATGTCATCAGTGCATGGGGCCCGCATAAAATAACATTCAATTCCTAAATGTCAATGTCGCCTTTTTATCCAAAAGGGCATCTTTTCAATATCTAAAAACAGTGATTAAACACCTCCCGCATCCAGATCATCTTCTTATGGGAGACAGCATATTTGCAGGCCTGAAATGCATGAAGATTTAAGATAAAACATTAAATATCCTTCTCAAGTCAACAGACTTTTATTCTTGCGCAGCAAGGATGCTTTTATTTAATGCACCTCCGTGGATCTGGCAGTTGCTTTTAAGATAGCATGTGTTTGTCTCTACCTCCACAGAATCCCTCTGAGGTTTTGTGTTACTCTGTAGAATTCCACAAAGTAAATCTCTGCCCATTTTACCCACCCCTAAAACTGACTTTCCTCATGCAATGGTATGAAAAAGAAAGCCTAGCAAAGATTAATCACTGTAAACCATTCTGCTTCACATGGAATTTGTAATAAAATCTCTTGGAAGAACAATTTGATTCACTTTTCTCATGTCATGAACTATGCTGTACTTTCCATTGGGCTTCTCTGATCTGAAAATGGGTGAGTTATATGGACTTCTCATTATCTCTTTCAGAATACCTAGTTCAAGTAAGCTAGGTTGTTTTGAGAAACACTGCATTTAGTTTCACTGTTATTTTTATAGGATCAATTCCTTGATGAGTCCTATTTCCTTTCCTGAAAACTCTCACAACTGAGGTAACAGTGCATCTTTTAAATCTTTAGGCAAATCATTACATGTCAGAATTGGGTACATTGTGACACTTGTGTACATCTTTACAATTATACAGGGCATATCTTCCTCATTTGTCTGGATTGCTATTCCCCGGGTGTGCATCTAATGTAACAGTTGAACTTACACAGTAGGTCACGTCCAAGCAAACTTATTGGACTTGAATCACAGACCACAAACTGGTACTCATCTTCAAATAAACCTATTTTTACAGAAACACTGTCTTTTACAGGGTTGATTAACTGTTTATTCGTAACACCTACAACCTGTATTCTTTTTCCTGAAAGGGGCAAGTTTGGCACTTCTGCTGACCTGAAGTGAAACATGTAGCACCTGTGTTAACTAAAATGATACATCATGGCCCATAATGTTGGCATTTACAAAGGGAGACCATGTTGATCTACTTCTAAGGAAGCACCTAGCACGCAATCCTCATTGTCTGAGCTATCTGCTTGAAGAATTTCAGAACATTTCTCATCACTCAGGTCCATTATGGGAAACTGTGATGCTATCTGATTCATATTTGCATTCATAATTTGATTTAAACTCTGCTGGGGAACAATCATTTGCTGTTGTGCCAGAGGGGCATGTGGTATCTGCATGTGCTGTCCTGGGGACATATATGCATTTTGAACTCTGGGTCTTTGAAATCCCTGAATTTGAACGTGATTATTGTTTTGTGCTTGAGCACCTCCAGTACTCTCTACTTAATTATTCACATTATTAGATGGACTCTTCCATCTCCAATGATCCAAATTTCCTCACGCATGACATGGATTAGTTCTCTTCAAAGCCTGGACATCAAGAACACCTCCACTCTGATCTACTTGATTACCATGTGCTCTACCTCTAGGCTGAACAACATTAGTCAACTGTTGTGGTACTCCTTGCATGTTACCAGTGTTCACCATCATCTGCGGATACTGACTTGCTTTCTGTGCATGACCATTACCTTCTCCTTTTTTGCCTCAATTCCAGTTCATCATTACAATACTTTGCATATCACAAGATTTCATCAAACTGTTTATTCCACCAGAACATCAGTTGCTGATGAATCATTTCACTTATGTCTGTATTCAATCCTTGCATGTTTGAGGCGGCACGTTCTAGTTGTCTGTGGCCTGGCCACAGTCAGGGAGAACCTACCTCTTCTGTCAGGGATGGGTGATTACACTCACCGTATAACCTGTGCTCACCTTTGGTAGCTTGGCACTGTGCAGTCAGGCTTATCACAGAGGAATGTGTAAAGCATTGGCACGTCACTCTCACAATAAATACACTGAGCTTCAAAAAAGAGAATTCACATGTGTGGTAGGTAAACACAGTTTGTATTCAATACACACATTAATTAGCACAACATAAAAATCATGAACTTATGGTCATAAATCACAGTTGGTAATATTACCTGCAGTACTAAACCCAACCACATTAAAATGACACCACTCGCAGGCACACTTGGGAAAAATCCTACGTTACCACCCCAGCATTTTATGTGGTCCGAACTGGACCCACCCTGGCAATTAATGTAATGCAGTACCACACATTTATAGGATGCACCCCAGATCACAATGATATCAGGACTATGTACACGCAGTTAATGACAACACTTTTAGCAGCACCATGGGACAAGGCCGCATGGGCAGATCCAATGTCAAATGTAGTATCCAGTTGGCAAGAAATCAATATGTAAAGCAGCATCGCCGGTCGAGATAATCCCTAATCCCTAGCAGGTGATCTTCATGCAAGCACTTCCACAGGTACACATTCATCTAGCACTGCTGCACGGTGCTACGGATATCAGGCAGGTCCATATGGAACACACTTACACACACATTTGCACGCAGCACTGTAATGAGGTGCAACTGATATCCAACAGGTCATCCCTGTGGCCGAAACCCTCCTCCACCCTGTCTCACCCTAACTATCCCATACCCATGGATTAGAAAGAAGTCACCCCTTGACCCTGAGACTAGGCTGCTCTCTTGCAAGAGTCACAATTAGTTGAGATCCCAGGGAAAACATTGGGGGGAGGGGTTAGGCAGCAGGTGTGATAACAAGATAGTTGACCATCAATCAGGAAGTTCACCCAGAGGATGCAAAGTAGAAGTGGCTGAGGTCAATAGTTTGTTTAATTAAAGGATTCTGTACAGTGCCATCTGGCACCAGCCCAGTTCTGCAAAGCACTAGGGGGGAAGAAAGGGGTCACCCAATTTCTTCTTGAATTGCGTCTGATTGCTCTCAAAAGCGTTCCTTCAGCCCAGTCAGTTACTTTCACCACCCATGCCCAGTCCAGCAAATACTACCCAGCACACGCTGTCGTTGGGTAATGGGTGATGGTAGGGCAGGTAGTTTGCTGCATAGAGGGCCTAAAAGGAATGATTGATGAAGAGGGGAATGTAGCAGGGGAGCCTCTAAGAAGGCAGAGGTGCCCCATCGGGTACATGTCAGTCAAAGTTGCACCCAGGCAATACGGGCACAACGTCTGGTGTGTGATGATCGGATGCCTTGCTCATGCACAACAAAGACTTGCCAATTACGTGTCTCTCTGGAAGTGACAATAAGAAAGGACATCCCAATATGCTCTTGTGAGCTTGGGTATGAATGAGATAAGGTAAAGGTGCCAACAAGGGACTTATTGAAACCAAATGAACGTGAATTAAATCATGAATAATTGCAAGATGTTCAAATCGTGGTAACATCTATATAGAATTAAACAAAGGAATGAAGCTGCATGTGTAAATAGCTACAGAAAACCTTTTGTATTTTGTGCAGTCAGAAACTATTTCGAACAAAAAATTCACAGGAGTACATAAACCAAAACATATACGGCTACAGGGACACAGAAGGTCTAATGTTATCAATATTGTTGTCAATCCATGTGTCCATGTAACAATAACCCACTCAATAAGAATGTCCCCAAGAATTATTCATGCAGTGATGATACAAGACACCACATTGGAGAATTTAAAGATGGGGTGGGTAGCGCATTGATGTTTTGGTCTCAATAGCGAATTTCAATGAGACAATCATCAGGACTTAGAATAGATGGAAAAATAGGACCTGCCCTCCCATAAATAAAAAAAATTCCAAGATACAGCAATTGAAAATATAAAATTTACATCTGCACATATCAAGTAAAAAACAAGAGTGAAAAGCCATCATTAAGAACGACCACAGACAAGGAAAGAAAAATCTTAAAGGGTGTTAAAGAGAATAAAATACACCCCAAGTGATGAAATTGTAATATATGAAGTGTTACAATGTGCAGAGATCTCCATACAAGGTCAGTAAGGCCAACTTACTTAATGTGTACTTTTGTTATGCACATTCCAATGCAGTAAAGTTTCTGACATCAATACATGGAATCAAGTATAACCTGAGACATATCTGAGGTTAAACAATCATTAAATGAAACTAAGGCAGCAAAGCACAACAGTTGTCGGAGAGTACATGCTGGTAATAATGTTATGTATTGAATGGACAACTACCAGTACATTAAGTTACGAACAATAACTCAAAGGTAGCCCTTAACAAATGACAGTCTAAGTAATTATAGACAGTCAGTTACAAAGTTGGAGGTCAAGCCAACATATTTATGGGAAACTCAATGGAATTTGAGTAAAAAATAAAAAAAAGAATTACTTTATATAAACATAGGCTGATTTCAGTGAATATTCAAGAACTTGTATTATTATCCTAACAAGCTGGAGCAGAATGTTTTGAGTTAATGATACAGTTATGAGTGTAGTGCTGACACACACTGGCCTACAATGGCAGGCTCAGCATATGTCTGAAAACACCATTGTGCAAGTGCACCCATACTGCCCTGTAATGTCAGGCTCAGCGCATGTCTTAAAACACCCTTGTGCAAGCACGCACACACTGGCTCACATGTCTGAAAACACCCTCATGCCAGAATACACATACTGGCCTGCAATGGCAGGCTCAGCACACACGGGTTAGAGCCACTTCCTAACATATGTAGAAAGGGTGTGCACACTTTCACACTATACTTACAGTGGAAAAGTGCACAGGACCCTACGGCCACTAAAAGAGAGTCAGCAAAACCTATGGAAAGAGCGGAACTCCAGGCAGGGAAAATCCACATTGAAGTACTTCCCTACCGGAGTAGGGAACATCCAGGTGTACCTGCCCCGCCTTCCGCCTAGCACCTGCTCCGCCCTTCAGGGGGTGCTCTAGTTGTAGTGCAAGGTCCACTCAGGATTGGCCAAGGTGTAAGAAATTTCACCCTAAACGCCAGTGGAACCGCGTCTCCCCAGGCCTGCAATGGCAGGCCTAATACATGGTTGACAGGCTATTTTGGTGGGTGGATCAATCCATGCACCGCCCCAGTAGTAGCCAGGGCCATACCTGCCCCGGGTATGTGGTGTACCTTTTTACAGGGCCCTCCTGGGTACAGCACCTCAAACAATCACATAAGTGCTCCTTCCTGGCAAATGTAGGAAGGGTACACGCACTCGATGGCCACGCAAAGGGAGTCAACAAAAAAACCTGTGAGGAAAAAGCAAAATGTTTCCGGGAAATTCCCTAAGAAGAGCCATATCCAACATTGCACAAATCTAAACACAAAATGACCCATACCTTTAGCTTCTATAGTTTCTTTACAAATATGCTGTTGAAAGCCTGCAATAATTTTTAATAGAAAGCATGAATTGACTCCTTTGACTCTTGAGCTGCCCTGTCAATCGTCTGCATTCAATATCTTTTAGAGACACCTTGTATTTCAAAACTTCAACCACCTTTCAGTACTTTTTCGGCATTTTTTCTGATGGTGCAACCCTTACTGATCACTTTGAGGTTCACTATCAGGCCAATCAACATTCACCTTGCATTTAGTCCACAAATCACTTCGAACCACAATGTCAAACAACATATTCAAATCTTCCCACAGGCATTTTGAAAAATTCACAAATCTCTCTGTCTGCTTATACCATTCCAGAGGCTTCTCGCTCAATCTAGGGTATTCATTTGAGAATGACAGAATAACACCTCTTACTCTAAGGAAGATGGACATAACCTCCACCTGGTAGTTTTCCCATGGGTAACATTTTAAGATTGTCCTCAGCTTGATATTCTCTTGCCGGAGGCTTATTTGGCTTTGCTTTCTTCTGGACTCTTTTCTTCACCCATCTAGCTTCCCACTTATCTATAGCTCTCCATTTCTGGGTGTATGTAAACCATTTCTTAATGTACAATTGCATTCCATGGGATCTCATGTTAACAATTTTATTTATCTGAACTCTAATCTGCAACTTCTCTTTAAGGGCTTTGATTTCTTTAAATCCACATCATATTTCTCAGCTACTTCAGCTAATTTTTTGTAAGCCTGCCCTGCACGCTGCGTAACATCCTTGCGCATGAACCGTAATTCATCCTCAGTGTAAGTTTTTATTTGAGCTGTATCTAACGTTCCCGATATCAATTGGTTTAATTCCAATTTCAATCTGGGCACATTCACTGATCTATTTCTCTCTGCTGTTCGGGTATTGCAGTTTGTCATACCTACTGCACCTTGAGGACTCAAATTATCTAACCACTCAGTCAGCTTTTTTGCAATGAAACCTCACAAGTTTATATTATTGTTCAGTGATACTTATGCTCTTAATGGCCCTACATTCTGCTGAATTAGAGAGTTAAAACTTGACATGTTTTCTGCCGGGTTAAAGGATGCTCCTCCTTGTGGAGTGCTGCAGTTTACATTTGGGAACAGATTGTGTCTAAGCACAAAATAAAGTGGGGCTCCTTGAGGAAGCCCTGCATCAGGATTATGTCTATCTGACTTGTCATCAGGTTTGGGTCTACAGGTCATATAGGGGTCAGCAGTATAACAAGGGAAGCTGTTCTCTCCATCTCTGAGATGTTAGAATATACTGATCTCTGTATACCAATTGGTGATATCCAGGCAGATGTAACCAGTGTATCAGGAACAGTCGAGACATTTACTGAGTGGCCATTACTTCCAGATGTAATTTGAAGCGTGTCAAAGAACACTGAAACAGTATTAAGTCCAGTAACTGTGAAGTGTTCATTCTTCAAAATGATGCTTTTATTTTCTCAGACGTCAGAAGAAATGTTCCAAGTACACAAATATATCTTCATAGACAAGAGCAGCCGCCAGCCAGACATACCTGAAGCATACAAGGAAACAACTGGTCCTATTGTCACAGGAACTGTTCATGCATCTGGGCTCAGATGATTGATATGATTCTGAAGAATTGTCATCCCTGCACTCTGTCCTGTTAAGACAGTGCCAAAACTTTGTCCTGTTTGACTCAGGATAACTTTTGGCATTTACTGAACTGACTAAATATTGGCAAAGGCTGATTCAGAAAATAAAATGTCCACTGGCAGATTCACATAAGGTGACTGCAGCATCTGATTCACATTAGGATTTGTCACAACTTGGTTCACTGCAGAACTAGGTATAGGCTGTACTGTATTAAAGTTCTGAAATGGTTGAGTCACTTCAAGAATTTGTGTCACTGAATTTGCAGATATATCTGGCACTATCTGTTTCAGGGTTTGGTCAACTGGAGCAGTTGGCACATATGGTATTACATCTAGTGTCACTTTTTGCTCCTTCTTCAACTGAGTGATATGGAGGCAGATGGTTCTTCAGGAGCTGATTTATAAACTCGTCTGTATCACTCGCATATGTCACTGTCTTCTTCTCTCAGTATCTGTTGTCTGTTCTGTCCTTCCTGTCTTTTTCTTAGTATTAGGTTTAGTGCTTTCACCATCTTCATCTGAAATAGTTGGAAACATTCTGACTCCCTATCTGCTCTCCACATTTTCTGTTGTACATCCCATCTAGCCTCTGTAAGTGTCTTTACTGCTTTCTGCTTGCATACTTTTCTGTCATTGTCTGTCACACTATAAGTTCCCACTACTAAGAGCCTCAAATTGTGTGGGTCTCAAAGGTGGTTTCATCTCATACAGTATTCACCTAAAATTGTCTGAAATTCTCAAATTAAATGTTCCATAATGGGAAAATGGGAAAGCACCTTCTTTTCCAGTAATCTTACACCATTGTTCAAGCCACACACATGCATGAAATCCCTTAACAGATCACACATAGTGACCTAGAGTTCCTTCGGGTGAGGTCTATTTACCCACTCTACCTGGAATAAACACATCTCCTCTTAATGCACCCTTCAACGCTTTAAAGAATCTCATTTTCAATCAAATTCAATTAATCACAATAACTTTCATTTAAATCAGGAAGTAACTTCAATCCTGCAATCCTTTTCTCTTGATGTTCTCAACCAAGCGCAACGCGGAACTGCCCACCAATACCAGCGCAGCTCCACACTCTCCGACATATACCAGCACAGCACACAATGAAGTTACACTCACTTCTTTAAGCAATGCAGTCACTTCGCAATTGTCTCACACACAAACGCCCACACACATCTAACGCAAAAATATTGCAAGCAAAAACCAACAACTTGTATGCACACTACGGGTAGGAACTCAAACACTTAAAAGCTGTACGGAAAAGCACTTTTCAGCTATAGCTTTCAAAATAGCACAACAAGTGAAACTTGACTAACACTTCTCACTCTGGTTGGTACAGATCCTCCAAGTGCACTCAGGATTCACTTAATACCAATCAATAACTCACACTCACTCAAGGAAAAATATTGGTACTCTCAATGACGTCTCATGACAAGTACCTCACTGCAGAAAATAAATTAACCAAGTGGCTTCTACACTTGTGCTTCATCATGGGATCTTAGGCCACGACAACCCGTCAACAACAACCGCAGACATTTTTTAGCAACAATCGCCACAATCAAAAGAGAACGACAACTCTCCAAACACTTCATACATCACACTTTACTGCAATCTTCAGGCCAAAGCAATGCTGGCGCAAAACCCTATGAATACTCACACATGCATCGCTTGTAGATATGATGCTGGAACTTCATCAGGCTTCGGACCAGACCGTGGTACAGAATTCGGGGTGGGCAAATTTTGGATTGGGCAATTGAATGGGACAATCCTATCTTCCTATCGCTACACTTGAATAGTTCTCCCCTCTTGTGGGACAAACCAAAGCTCTGCTACTAGATCAGCTGGATCATATTTATCCTTCTCAGGAATCAATGCTCACAGAGGTCAATGGACCTTAGTAAACTAAGAGTGTAGTAGAAACATTAACACAATTTTCAATACAAACCAATTACTTCACACAGTATAACCAATGCGGCCATACAAGGAAAACCGTAGTCAGTAATAAAGGTAAGGAGTTTTATTACAAGCTCAAGCTCAAAGTCATGCAGTCAATTCACAAAAAAAAAATATAAAGATACAGTATCACCAAGGGTTGACCAAGGCAACGAAACAGGGTAAGGCAAAGTAACATTAAATGAACTTGACATTCCATATAGAGAACACAAAATATCAGTAAAAGTATCTGATGAACAGAAAACAAGTGTTGCTCAGATTTGACAAGCATCTAGGCAAATCAAATCATTAGACTTCAATTTTGCTTTGCATAAGGAAACCCTACAGTTTAGCCAATCAAGGGAAAACATGTGCATGGCAGAACATATGTGGGCAAAAGACCAAAAAAAAACAAAAGGGGACGAAAAGAATGTGGAAAAATAATCTCAGCATTATAACACTAACTATGGTGGCCAAAAAGAGATAGGTAAAAAGAAGAGTCAGCAGGTCAGTCAAGAGTCTTCCACATGAGCTAGGGGAAAAATCTCTAAGTTTCAGCATGGCATTACAAAGGGGCAGGGGCAGAGAGGAAGATACCTCTCCACAGTCCAGGATGTTCCACATGTAAGGTCCTTCTATGTGTAAAGCAATAGGGGCCTATCACCAAAGCTAGTCTTCTCATTGGAATTGTTAGAAATGGGGTCTAGTTGGCAGTGGTTTGCACCCTGTCCAAGATGGGTCCCTCACTGTAGTCAGGGTAAGAGAGTCACACAACTAAGATAACCCCTGCTCACCCCCTTGACAGCTTGGCACAAGCAGTCAGGCTTATCTCAGAGGCAATGTCTAAAGTATTTGTACACATACACAGTAAAACACTGAAAACACCACAAAAGTACTCCACACCAGTTTAGGAAAATAGCCAATATTTAGCTGAGTAAACCAATCCCAAACAACAAAAATCCAACAAACACAAGCAAAGATACACATCTTTAAAGATTAAGGCCCTCATTACAACCAAGGTTGAACCTCCGGGCAGCCGCACTCCTGCGGGGTCTATTATGAGATCCCCGCTGGGCCGGCGGGTGGAAACCTGGTTTCTGCCCACCGGCCCAGCGGGGATCTCGGCCGCAACATGGGAGCCAGCTCCAAATGGAGCCAGCGCTGTTCCGGCTGTGCAACGGGTGCAGTTGCACCCGGCGCGCTTTTCACTGTCTGCATAGCAGACAGTGAAAAGCTCCATGGGGCCATGGCAGGGGGCTCCACGACTCCACTTTCCGCCAGCCTTTTCATGGCGGTTCTTACTGCCATGAAAAGGCTGGCGGGAGGGGGACTCGTAATCCCCTGCCGCCAGGACCAATGTGGCGGCAAACCACCGGTCCCGGCGGTGCGACCGCGGCTCTTCGGCCGCAGTCGTAATTCCCCTGGAAGCACCGGCAGCTTGTTGGCGGGGCTTCCTCCAAAACAGCCCTGGCGGTCAAAGACCGCCAGGGTTGTAATGACCCCCTAAATCTCAGTAAAACATTTAGAAAAACAATAGCTCTAACTAGGGCTATCACAACGCCTTGATGGAGTTATTTCCAACATTCCACGCCACTCGCAAGGGAGTGCTTGCTGGTCATGGAGTCACAAGGACCCCAGGCACAGTACTTTTGAAAACGATGAGGAAACAAAGACGTTGCATGGAGTAGGGGAGGTGCGGCGTCTCTGGAGCCGGTGCGGCATCAGTTCCTTACTGCTTCCAGGAGGTAATGCATCTGTTCCTTAATGCGAGGCAGTGGAGGTGAGTTGTTGGTTCCTTATGGTTGCAGGGGAGGTGATACAGTGTCAGTGGTGTGGTGTCAGTTCCTTACGACCTGGCAGGGTCGATGAATCCAGCAGGTCAAGACACGAGGCGTCTACTTTGCAGTGTCACGATCACACCACGGGGCCACAGGTGCTGCAGATGAGTCGGGTGTCATGGATGTCGGTGGCACGGCACCCGGGGCTCATGTTGTAGTGGACTTTGGAGGTGCTGCAGTGGCATTGGGCCTGCTGTGTCAGTCACAGTTGTTGTACTCAGCGAGGACGACAGCTTTGGTGCGGGCAGCAGCGTGGAGTTGGACAGCGGTGCCAGTTCCAAAGTCGTTCTGGAGTCAATGTACTTGCTTTCTTCTTGGTTAAGCCAGAACTCACTCCCAAGGGCCTAGAAACTGGATTTGGCACCACTTGGGGAGTCAGGACTCCCAGCCAAAGAGCACCCAGGTTCTGGCAGTTAAAGTCTTTGATGTACCTAAGGCATGCTCAGTCCAATTCCTTTAAGAACCTTTGGAAGAAGGATGTAGAAAGCAAAGTCCAATCCTTTCACTCCCAGGACAGAAACAGCAAGCAGCAGTCTAGCACAACAAAGCAACGGGCAGAGTGGCAGTCCCTCCTAAAGCGTCTAGCTCTTCTTCCTGGGAGAATGTCCTCAGTCCAGAAGGATTCTAAAGTTGTGGTCTCAGAGGTCCAGTACTTATACTCATTTCTGCCTTTGAAGTAGGCAAACTTCAAAGGACAGTTTTTGTAGTGCACAAGAAATTGCCTTTCCTGCTCTGGTTCCAGACACACTCCGGGGGTTGGAGACTGCTTCGTGTAAGGACAGGTATAGCTCTATTTAGGTGCAAGTGTGAGCTCCTTCTACGGCTGAGGCCCATGAGGACTCATCAGGATGCAGGGCACACCTCAGCACCCTTTGTGTGACTGTCTAGAGTGATAAACAAGCAGCCCAACTGTCATCCTGGCCCAGATGTGTATACCACAGAGAGGCAGAGGCAGAGAATGGTTAAACAAAAAAATGCCCACTTTCTAAAAGTGGCATTTTCAAACTTACAATTCAAAATCCCACTTCACCAAAAGATGCATGTTTATATTGTGAGTTCAGAGACCCCAAACTCCACATCTCTATCTGGTACCAATGGAAAATTACACCGAAAATTATTTCAAGGCAATCCTCATCTTGCCCTATGGGAGAAATAGTCCTTGCAATAGTGAAATACAAATTTAGCAGTATTTCACTATCAGGACATGTACAAACACCAGTACATGTCCTACCTTTTAAATACACTGCACCTTGACTATGGGGCTGCCTTAGGCCTATCTTAGGGGTGACTTATATATAGTAAAAGAGAAGGTTTGGGCCCGGCAAGTGGATGCACTTGCTAGGTCAAAATAGATAGTTTAAAACTGTCCACACAGACATTGCAGTGGCAGGTCTGAGACATGTTTACAGGGCTACTCATATGGGTGGCACAATCAGTTGGGCCAATCCACTAGTAGCTTTACGGGCCCTGGGCACACATGGTGTAATATACTAGTAAATTAAATATGCCAATCATGGATAAACCCATCTCCAATACTATTTAGACAGTGAACACTTGCACTTTAGCACGGGTCAGCAGTGATAAAGTGTCCAGTGTCCTAAAGCCAGAAAAAACAAAATTCAGCACAGGATCAAAAACAGGAGGTCAGAAGCAAAAGGTTTGGGGATAACCCTGCAAAAAGGGCCATTTCCAACAGGAATGAAGTCTTTGCATTTTCTGCACAATCACGAAAACAGGGCCTAGCAAGCCTTACTTAGGCTAATGCAAGTCAAATAATACAGCACATTAATATACCAAATAAAACATATTTTAATGTACGATCTCTAAGTTCTGCATTGATAGTTCTTCATTAGCATTTAGATTTCAGTAACTTTAAAGAAAACAACGCTGTCAATACATTTCAATCAGTATAAAGTGGAACTGCACTTCTCTATTTCTGCACAATGATTGAAATGGTTAATCGTTACAAATTCAATATTGTTTAATCCTTCAAACATAAAATTTAATCTTAACACCACAGGGGCTTCTAGCAGTCTGCACGACTGCACATTTAAAATGACTTCTCTTGCATTTTTTACAAGCAAACCATTAGTGCTGCAGTTAGGCCTAACTGTCATGTAGAAGAGATCACTGTGACATGAGGGACAGTACTGAGATTTTGGCTACATCACGATTATCAATTTCAATCAAGCGGAAACACTATTAAAAATCCAAAAAACTGAAGTGTACTGATTCGGAGTAAAACATTTCAACAATTAATTCTGTTTAAATTTAAAGAAAAAAAAAGGAAAATCACAGCATGGATATGAAGCTATTCAAAAAACACTTTCCTCAGTCGACAGGGCAATGTTTGTTCAAAAGAAATTGGAGATGCAAAATGGCATTATCTCAGACAGACTTTAACATTTAGCCAACAATACATTATCAGAAACGCTTATGCAACTTCTGTGACAGTTAGAGCAACCCAAATAAAAAAGTATTATTCTTCACATTCAAATTAAGTTAACCTACCTGACTTTGTACTTTGTAACCTCGCATCACGGGCTTGCACAAGAGTGAATGGGTATTTCCAGGAGCCTGGTCATATGGGACTGAAGTGCAACGGTGCTGATACTCAAGGTCACACATGCTTTTTTGTTGTCTTTAGAGCAAACACCTATAACCGAAAGGTGACTTGTCGCTCTTGTACTATGGGTCTGACTATTCATGGATTGATTCTTTAAACATGTGTGTTGTATCTCGCACAAAACAAAAACTGAAAAAATACTTTAAAAGTGATTAATTTGTAAAATAATAAGGACTGGTGCCCAAAGCACTGCTCGGAATCCTGCAGCTGGAGTTATAAAATGTCAGAGCGCCGAATACCAGGCCTGCCTGTTCTTCAATCTACCTCGTGCTTCCTTAATCCGCTTCCTGACACTCAATTCCCCTTTATCTCACTGTTATAGCTTCCTGCTTTCTTCTTTGGAGACATTTTTTCTGTCTTTTTCTTTCTCCTTCTTTCCTCCTTGTCAGCGCTGCACGCCATCATTTTCAAAACACAGGGATGTGCTGTATTTAATTGAATACAGTGCACCCCTGTGTTGTCCCCTGCGCTAGATCTAAATTGAGCTGCATAGAGCCAATGCAGGCATCCTTGCACCATTGTTACACACCCACAGCAACACCCATTGCACGCCTCTTCCACACAAAGGGCTGCGCGTGAAGGGGCTGTATTTATAAGGTGGCATTACGCCACAAAAAGTATGCCCCTAGGTTTCAGTTACAGGCTCAGGAATGTAAAATGATAGTGTCATTTACCTGCTACAAAACGCTTAAACACCCACTCACATAAAGAAGTGCGCATGCAGGTATGGCAAACTATGATATCATTAAGGGTTTGAGGGTCAGTGTTGGTCTCCGGTGCCCAGAGTTTGAGCACAGTCAACTTGAGTTCTTCTAGTCCAGTCACCATTGGGTCAGTTGTAGAAGGCAATCAAATATCTCTGAATCCCCCTGTCACTGTTAAATATTCCAGTGGAGGGATCCTAAAGGGACAGGGGAATACACCTCTGCCCATATGACTCAGATGGACATAAATATAGACAATGCATGTCCTAGCATAGAGCCAGGAGTTGATATGATAATTACTTCAAAACCTTTTAGGCCAGAACCAACATGAAATGGATCCAGAATAAGGGCATCCTCCTCTAGCCACCTCACTGAATCTCCAGGCCAGGGTTTAAATATTTCATGGCTCCATGTGAAATATTAATGTCATCTTATTATGACAGCTTCCCACCCCTCTGCAGAGCATTACCTTTAATTTGGCCACTAGGATTATGAACGAATGGAGGACCAAATTGTGCAGTAGTGTTGTCAAAATTATGCAGCAAGATAGAGTAAATTATACAGCATTCTCTGGTAGTGTTAGTTTAATTGAGCTGAAAATAACATTGTTGTAATCTGCCATTTATATGGCAAATTATGTTGAAAGTGTGTGAAATCAATAAATAAACAATAAACGCCATATTATAACTTAATTTCACTCCTTTTGACAATTGACCATTGTTTTATCTGCAATATATTCATGAAAGGTACACCAACCTAAAAAATCAAATTCCAAGCAGCTCCTATTGTTAGCTACAGTTTGAAAAGTGCAGCTCAACAATCTCTTGCTTCTACAGACAGAATGTGTTTTTCAGTAACACAATGGGTGGATGTTTCTAAAATTCTACATTCTTAAATATATACTGACAAATTGCTCTTTTCTTTTTACTGAAGATAACAATATTGTCCAGTATTTACATTACTTTTTCAATAAACAGTTCCCTATTCAAGGAAACACCTTTGGAAGCAGAGTACTGTCAAATAAACATATAATTATAAAGGTACATAATGGGTAACATGTAACATACCCCAGTAGTGCCTTAATGGAGGTTTGGTGACATTTACAAACCATCTCAACTTCGGCTTGTGGTTTGGGCTGTCACCAGAACCCCTAACTGGCAATATTAGACCACACTGCATAGTTGCCAATTATTTATGCTAGACAGACAGATGATAGATAGATAGATAGATAGATAGATAGATAGATAGATAGATAGATAGATAGATAGATAGATAGATAGATAGACAGACAGACAGACAGATAGATAGATAGATAGATAGATAGATAGATAGATAGATAGATAGATAGATAGATAGATAGATAGATAGATAGATAGATAGATAGATAGATAGATAGATAGATAGATAGATAGATAGATAGATAGATAGATTTTCCATGTTCCTTGAGTAGTCCATTTATGGCCACGTCAGTCAACAGTTCTGCATTATGTCTTGAGAGACATAGACAGCTCTTTTTAGAAATTTGCAGTAACCCAAATATGTTAATATAGAAAATACATAAATATATATACATATATATATATTAATCCAACAAACACTGTAACACTGTATGCTCTCTCAGGGAAAACACAGTAGAAATGTAATCAAATGAAGCGTTTCTGCCATCACCGTGGCCTTGATCACATGACCATTCAACAAATACTCATAATGAACATAAAAAACAGACAAGAGGCAAATACATCCATGGGCCCCATTTTTGAATGGTTTCTAGTGTTATAACTTTGGATATGAAGTAACATGGCTTTGCATCTAGTTCAATTCACATTTCCCCTTATTTGAACATACTTATGAGCATAAATACATTAAACAATATAATATAAATATTGCCATTGTACATACTTCTCAAAAAGTCTATCACATTAACTAAACCCCACAATGGGCGAAATACATTAAGATCCATTTACACAAGATAGCGCATTGTATTTTTCAGCATAAACATGTCCTTATCACACAATGACGTAAATATAAACCTGTTGGTTAATGTAGTCTAAACGCTGCCATCAGTTATGGTCATCCACAATTTCATCTCATCATTTCCACCTCTAAACTTATGTTTAAAAAACAAAAGAAACTCTGAAATTCACCAGTTTAACTTAATAACTTGCACCTCCGCCATGCCCATGACCATGCCCTGCCTCTGACCTCATGTAAAACATTACTCATGACATGTTAAATTACGTCTGTTAGAAATGGGATTTCTAGTTCAGTCAGTTTGCACTCTGTCCAAGCAGGGACCCTCACTCTAGTCTGGGCAATGGAGATACACACTCAAGATAACCCCTGTCCACCCCCTTTGTAGCTTGGCATGAGCAGACAGGCTTATCTCAGAAGAAATGTGTAAAGTAATTGTACCAACACTTAGTGATACATATGATATTTCAAAAGAAAAAGAATCTTACTCCATAGAAAACAATGGAAACATTAGTTTGACACAAAGTACCTGGTTTGCATCAAAATAGTCAGCGATCTCTTGCTCCCTTAGTCGCAAGTGAGGACGTGCAACGTTTCTTCCCCGGTCAGGTAGGCGAGGCATAGTTTTTCTCCCTCTTAAGAGAGCGATGCATCGATTTCCGGACAGCGCACCTCAAATCCGCAAAGGTTCACAATGACTTTGACGCCCAGGGATGATGCGTGAGAAATCTGGTCGCACGGTGTTAAAAAACTGAGCTGCGTAGGGTTTGCGTTGTTATCAACAGCCGCAAGCAGGTGTTGCATCGATTCTCCAGCCGAGATGCGTCGATCTCCCAGCTGCAATGCAGATGGAGCATCAATTTTATCCACGAAGTGGGTGGCGCATCTTTTATCAGCCACATTGCAGATGGTGTTTCTAAAAGTTTAACGCACAGTGTTCGGTGCGTGGATTTCAGTCTTGGTTCTGCCAACTTCACCTTTCAAGGGGAAAGCTGCTGGACCGGATGGGGTTCCTATTGATCTCTTTAAGTCTATGCCGGATCTTTAGGGTCCTTTAGTCACTAATGTATTAAGGTCCGTAGTTATGAGTAAAATCCCCTTTTTGTGGAAATTGGCTATTGTCATCCCAATTTTTAAAAAGGGTTGTAGGAAAGATCCATCTAGTTAGAGACCAATTTCCCTTATAAACTCTACAGCTAAGTTATTGGGAAGTGTAATTTTGGATTTTGTTTGTTTTGGATTGGGTTACTGAGGAAAAGATTATCTCTCCAATCCAATATGGTTTTAGACCTGGTCTTGGCACTATCGAACAATCGTTGAATTTGCACCTTATATTGCGAAAATATGTGACCGTTAGGAAGGAATCTATCCATTTGGCTTTTATAGATTTATCTAGTGCTTTCGATCTGGTGAACAGAGAGAAATGTTGGTCATTTATGGAATCCCTGGGGGTGGATCGGAACCTTTTGGAGTTAATTAAATGCTTATTATACGGACCTGAGGGTTTCAGTGCAATATGGATCACATGGTGAGAGGTCTGCCTCTTTCTCTTCCTTGAGAGGAGTCAGACAGAGTTGTATTTTAGCACTGTTTTTATCCTTGATATATATTAATGGCCTTTACAGTTTTTTAATAGCAAATGGTAAAGACTTCCCTAGAATGGGTGCGAGACAGCTCCCTGTATTATTGTACGCAGATGATGCGGTTTTGATCGCCGGAACTGCAAATGGCTTACAAAGTCTGGTGGATTATTTTTCAATCTTCATGCAAGATTTAGATTTGAAAGTAAACTATACGAAGACGTATGTGATGACATGTGGCCCTAGAATTACAAGATCTAACCGTTTTACTATGGGAGGGATTACCATAAATAAAGTAAAGGAGTTTTGTTATCTGGGTTTATACCTTCATTCCTCTTTGCAATGGAAGACTCATCTTACTTTCAAGACCCAACAGATGGGGAGAAACCTGGAAGCAATTTTCCATTTTGCCCGCAAACTAGGTCACAGGCCAGTTCATCATATAATCATCATCATATAATCAGGCTTTATAAAGCTAAATGTGTCTCTGCAGCTACTTATGGGGCAGGTCTGTGAGATTTGAATAAAATTGATTCTCTCCGACGTGCTGAGAACAAATTTGTACATAGAGTATTGATGGTGCCTAAGAATGTTGCAAATTTTATCTGTCACGAGGAACTGGGACTAAGTTACATTGGGGATTTGGTTGGTGTTGCCCCACTTTTATTATGGTTGAAAGCCTGGTTGAATCCAGTGACCACCTTGGTACAAGACGGTTTATCTGATTGTATCCATCTAGCCAATTTTAGCAGGATCCCGTGGCTTTCTTACTTACAAACTAATTTCCGGAACTTAGGTCTGGAGAATATGTTTACTCATCCTGAGTCGTTGCCTCCGAACGCTAAGGACTTGGTTAAAATTCAATATTTTGATTGTATTTTGAATAAGAGACTGCATGGGGTGTTGCAATTGAAAACCTTTGACCCCTATGTTCAGATTTCAACAACGTCTCAGATGGAACCTTATTTAACTCGGTTCCCAAATTTTCAAGAATATTCCCTCCTCGCTTTATTCAGATTAAATTTGATACATTTTAGGGTGGCTTTTCCTAAGCAATGTTGTTGGCAAAAAGCGCTCCCGAAATGCCCGTGTGATACTATTACAAAACAAAGCACATGTCACTTTCTTTTATTTTGTTCACTCTACTCTGACGTAAATTTGTATTACCACTTTACGGAAATTACAATTCACATCCTATTATGATGCTTTGATGTATATAAAACAATTGAATTCTATTGATATCTGTTATGTTATTTTAAAATTTTTAAGAATAGCTATTGCAATTAGAAAACGTTATGACTTAGTGGAGGCAGTTGTACCTTAATTTAGAGGGAAAGTGTACAGGATTTGATTATGCTGAGAATTACGCTGAGGTTCTCAGTATTTTATGTGAGTATGGGAATTATGAATTTGAAGAAAGTTTGCAATTAGCACAGATGATGTATTTTATTATTGTTGCTGTTTTATATTTTAAGAACTGTGTTGTAAATAATATTATGTGTAAAATATTCTGTGCTTTTATGGTAATTTGCCGAATAAAGCATCTTGACTGACTGACACCTTTCAAGGGCCCAGGGACTGGATAGGGCACCACTTGGCAGGACAGGAGTCTCAGCAGAGAGCTTGGAGATTCTTCTCAAGCAGGAATGCACAACAGAATCCAGTCTTTGTTCCCTTTCACAGGCAGAAGCAGCAACTGCAGGATAGCCTAACAAACCACACTTACAGGCAGGGGCAGCACTTCTCCTCCGCTCTTCAGCTCTTCTCCTTGGCAGAGGTTCCTCTTGGTTCCAGAAGTGATCTTGAAGAAATATAAAGTCTGGGGATTTGGGCCCACCGCTTTTACCCCTTTGTGCCTTTGAAGCAGGCAAACTTCAAAGGAAAGTCTCTGTTGTTCACAAGATCCTGCCTCGGCCAGGCCTGGGCCCAGACGCATACCAGGGGGTTGAAGACTGCATTTTGTGAGGACAGACACAGCCCATTCAGGTGTAAGTGACCACTCCTCCCTCCCCTAGCCCAGATGGCTCATTAGGATATGCAGGCTACACAGCAGCTCCCTTTGTGTCACTGTCTAGAGGGAATTCACAACAGCCTAACTGTCAGTCTGACCCATATGTGGACTACACATGCAGGCAGAGTCACAGAATAGTTGTTTAAGCTAGAAAATGCCTACTTTCTAAAAGTGGCATTTTCAAACTAAAAGTCGAAAAACCAACTTCACTAACAGATGTATTTTTAAATAGTGAGTTCAGCGGCACCAACCTCCATATTTCTTTCTGCTCTCAAAGGGAAATTGCACTTTAAGAATATTTAAAGGCAGCCCACATGTTAGCCTATCAGAGGGATAGGCCTTGCAACAGTGAAAAACGAATTTGGCAGTATTTCACTGCTAGGATATGTAAAACGCACCAGTACATGTCCCACCTTTAACATACACTGCACCCTGCCCATGGGTGTGGCTTACATATATAAAAAGAGAAGGTTTAGGCCTGGCAAGTGGGTACACTTGCCAAGTCGAATTGGTAGTGTAAAACTGCACACACAGGCACTGCAGTGGCAGGTCTAAGACAATGTTTACAGGGCTACTAAGGTGGGTGGCACAATCAGTGCGGCAGGCTCACTAGTAGCATTTGATGTACAGGCCCTAGGCACCTCTAGTGCACTTTACTAGGGACTTACTAGTAAATCAAATATGCCAATCAGAGCTAAACCAATCACCAGTACAATTTACACAGAGAGCATATGCAGTTTAGCACTGGCTAGCACTGGTAAAGTGCCCAGAGTCATAAAGTCACAAAAACTGGTCAGAACAAATAGGAGGAAGGAGGCAAAAACTTTAAAATGCACAATTACACTTGTCTCCAGGGCTTATTCAGTTTCTATGCCATCAATCCATATATGTAAGCTCGGTAACTGTATGCTGAATTTAACTGTGGTGTTATCACTGATGTAATCAGTGGTGTCATCAATAATGTCATTTGAGTTCTCTCAGTGATGTCATTAATGATGTAATTTAACATGTCATGAGTGATATAATGTGAAGAAACAAGCAGAGCACAGTGGGACAGGTAGTTATAGTTAGTTCCCTGAAATATAGCTGGTGAATTCAGTGTTTTTTAAAAATAAAAGGTATTTTTTATCTGATTTTCAACATGTAGCTATAATGTTACTTTAACCATCATTTTTGTCAACAAATTACTCTTTTCTAAATAAAAGTAAAAACCATATTACCATACCTAACTATCTCTTTTTTTATTGAATTTCTAGTTTTTTTTATCAAGTTCACCCAACACCCCAACTGTGCATGACCTTCTCTAGGCCCACTCCCTGCAGGTGCCAAATCCACAGCAGGCTGTGTCGCATGGTCGAGTTGCTGACCCTCTCCCCTTGCTCGTTCTACATCTGCATGACCCTGCCGCCTCCCTCCTGCCCTCCATGGTCAGCTTGCTTCCCATGCCAGCCTGCCCTGAATAGTCAACTTGCTGCCTTTGATCCCGTACTCATCCCGCCTGTTCTCTTTTCTCCATCTATGGACCCCTGTCCCCTCTCTCCATCCTTTCATGGTCAGCTTGCTCCCCCTGCCCATATTGGCTTGCCCTAAATGGTCAACTTGTTGCTCCTGCCACCTCTGCCTGCCTTACATTCGCTGTGTGCATGCCCCTGCCACCTCCCTCCTGTCCTCTGTGGTCCATTGTGTTGCCTCTGCCCATGCTGGCTGGTCCTCCCTAGTCAGATAGCTGCCCCTGATCCCCTCCCTCACCCTCCATTCTCTTAATATGTGCCCAAGCAAACTCCTCCTTGTCCTCTGTGGTCTGTTGTGCTGCCCCTTCCCATGCCGGCGTCCCATCCATAGGCAGCTTGCTGCCCTAGCCCACCTACCCCTGCCCTCCATTCTCCAACTGCCTGCCCCTGCACCCATTCAGCTGCCCTGGGTGGTATGCTGTGCTGCTACTGCCAATGACAGGTTAAGGTGTGCTACATTTTTATCATAACTAAAGAATGCTATCATTCTTGCATTAGAACACTGTGGGAGACTGCAGTACAATACTGGGGGATCAATTGAGAGGCTGCTGCTTCTGTTAGAAGTACGTTTTGCCCAAAATGGCAGACTTTATTCTCACATGGCTGAAAAAGATAGTGTGAAATTATAGAAAATGTGCTCTCATTTTAGTTTATGGAACACCTATCCTAACCACTATGAGAAAATTGTAAGTAAAAGAAGTTTCTCTCAAATAGAGTTAATGAAATCCCAGCAACAGATCAGCATTTTTCACTAGCTAAAATCAACTTAGAACACATTATAATCCCTAAAAGTAGTGATGTTATCACAAACAAATGATATTATCTATCTATCTATCAATCTATAAATACATATATGCATATATATGTGTGTGTCTGTGTGTGTGTATATATTTATGTGTGAATATGTATATATATATATATATAATTCCAAGAAAAGAAACCACTGCACTCCATTTCTCCTGAAAAATCATAGTGTTTGATCCACGCTAACAAACACAAAAACAGGTGTTTGTTTGCGTGGATTAAACACTGTGATTTTTCAGGGGAAACAGAGTGCACTGGTTTATTTCCTTGGAATTATAATTTGAGGAGGATTGGTCTACCACCTATCACTAGTACCGGCAGTTTGTGTGCACTGTGTCTGATTTATAACCAGTTGTTCTAAAATATATATATATATATATATTTATATATATATATATATATATATATATATATATATATTAAACCTAGTGGTGCTCCCCACTAGGCAGTTATAGGTAGTACCATGTTTCCATAGAAAAAGTTTTTTTGACTTGCCCATTTCTTTGACACTGTTTGACGAATCATCACAACATTTTCCAAAAAAAAGTACCCTGGTAATCCTTGTTACTGACGGAAAGTTTTGGGATGATCTGTCAAGCGGGACTGAGAAAAAGGGGGGGTTCAAAAAACTTGCATTTCCCATAGTACCTTTGGACAAGACTTCAGCCCGAACCGCTGGATGGAATTACATCAAATTTGGCAGAAAGCTAACTTTCGGTTTGCAGTGTAAATCCGTTTGGTAGTTTTTGAGATAATAAACTGAAAACAAATTTATATATCTCTGGCTGCAATGACTTTGTGAAGATTAACAGCTCATGCATGGCAAATGCAGAGCTCTGATTGGCTGCCCACACTACAATCCAGGAAGTGTTGGCAGCCATCTTGGTACTCATCTTCAGTCGAGTCCCACAAAAAAATTTTAAAAAAGGAAAAGGGAGACAGAGGAAACATTGCACTCACAGAGACAGATCCCTCGCGTTGATAACAATGCTGGCTCCCACAGGAGTTGGGAAGCCAGCTGGGACTGTGGGGGGCTTCAGGCTCCCTCCGTGGTCCCCAAATTTGTGACTGGGTGCCCTGGGGGGCACCCAGGTCACATGGCCGGGCCTAAGGCATGGGGTCCCTGGGACTGAGATCAACCCTAGGGATGTGGGCCACAGAGGCCTTGCTGCCTCTTCCCCCAAAAAATGTAATGTTTAGGCCGGGGGATGGGGTTGCCAGGGCCGAGATTCGCCTAAAGAAGGGAGCTGTGTGGGGTTGGGTTGCTATAGTAGTTGGCCATAGGGACTGGCCGCAGGCCAGGCCCTTCGACCAACCTCTGCTGTGCACAGCTGAAGGACATGTGCAGCGTAGTGCAGGGTTGGGTGGTTATAGGAGTTGGCCACAGGCCAGGCCCTGCAGCCATCTCCTGCTATGCACGGCCTCTTGCCGTGCACAGCACAGGGTTGTGTTGTTATAAGGGTTGCCCGCAGGGCCTGGTCGAAGGCTGTGTGCAGTGGTGGTTGGATTAACGTATAGTAATAAAGTAACTGTAACTCGTACCCTTGCCATGCTCTTCTAATTACCCAAGATATTATGGCAGTCATGAAAACTTATATAATGTCCTTAAAAGTATAAATGAAACATTAGCAGTCAAATTTTTGAAGAAAAACCTGTGCATGGCGGGGGTGTAAGTTATAGTTACCTTAGAGTTCTTTCAAGTAACTATAACCTGCGCCCTATCTTTAACTTCTGAATGACTATGGTTTTGTACGAGTAAATTCAGAACCTAACTATAATGTCCCTGTAGCCTTTGGTCTTTTCAGTGAATTTTAAGGTTTTCTAATGCTATTCCCTAACTATAACATCCCTGTAACCTAGGTTTTTTTTCAGTAATCATACATATATTATTTATATATCAATACCTCACCATTAATGAGACAGATGAAATTACAAAAGTTGTAAATCATATTACAGATTACAAGACCTTTACCACTTCAACAGAGACAACTATGAATTTAGTATCATTAAATTGGTTTGAATATGTGTTGTTATTTAGTTACTTTTTTGTAGGTGTTGTGATTTATTGGTATGAATTTTGTGACATCAAAAGAAGTTTGGTGATTGACAAGGAAAAACATGAACATTTTGGGTGAATAGAGTGTGCAAAATCATGACTGAAAAAACATCATCAATGAATGAGGGTAACAGTGATTATGGTACAAGCACAACAGAATCTATATTGTACTGAAGCTACTAGATTGTGGTTATAAAGTCCTCTAGTAAAGTATGAATCTTGAAATATTCACAGGCATTCTTGGTATGGAAACCTGTTGGAATTCATGCAAGCCTCACCAGCCTGGATTTTCCTGAGTGCTAGGTATCTGAAATGCCCATGATTTGTCAGGTTTTCAGATCACTTGTTGATTCAGAGCTCAAACACTGCAGTCATTACCCAGGCAAACGTGAAGAAATTGGGATTTCTTATTTCATAGTTTTGACATATGGGCTGGCAGAGATGGGCTAATCATACCATTTTGCCACTCCTTGGAACAGTAATATTATCTGGTCTGGTGCTTGGGGTGGAACCCAATATCCAGCACTCCACCTTGTTTCTTTTCTTATTTTCCCCTAGTAGTCTGGTGGGCTTTTATATCTGATCTGCCATTCCCAGGGTTCGGTGTGAGAAAGCCCACCAGGCCATCATGAAAGTGAGAAACAGAATGGTTAGTGGTCCTGCCCCTCCAGGGAGACATTCTGAGTGTTTCCTATTATCTGACACCAGTCAAAAAAGGAATATTGTGACTTAGCATTAAGTCCCGCCACTGAGCACTAGATAGTCATTCGGGAGATCTTTGGATGCAGAACAGGCATTTATCTCTCTCCAGGCCATATGTCACAACTATGTGTAACGGAATCCAACCTTTGTTTTACTTGCCATGGGATGACTGCAATATTTGTGTAGAAGGCTCTTGAAGGGTTTAAAGAGGGTTAGGACTCCATAGACGTTTGTGGCCCAGGTGTGGCTCGATCACATTCTGTTTTTGAATACAAATTAATCCATAGTTACTAGTCTGGTTTCTGCAACCCCCAGTCTACTGAAACCATCAAAGGGCAAATTGGATGCAAATCCTCCAATCTGCTCGGCACAAGTAGGGAGAAATGACGTAGGGTGGAGGGAGCACTCCTGCCATCCAGATGTACACCACTTGATATTTTTTTAAAACACAATTTTAATGCCTAGAGGCCTTTCTGCCACACAGGTGGGTAGATTGAGACTAAAGCCCCGAATAACCCTGCCCAAGGGCCAGAAAGACTGTAGGACCCTTTGATGGTGGTATATAGCCATGCATGGGACTGCTCCTAACCCCTGAAGCTATCCCTGGTGGTAGTGGGTAGATTCCTGCACAGAGACTACCCTCTTTCCACTATCCCTGAACAAGGATCCACTGGGTAGATACTCTTCCCTGTCTAATGGTACCTCTTCCTTTAAGATAAGGGTTTGGACGCTGTGATATACCGAAAGGTAACAAAAAATGACTGCAAGGGAAAATCTTCCCTCTAAATTCAAGTTACAACTTTGAAAGGAAATCCCTCTGGTACTCACACAATCAGGCTTTCCTTCCTTTAGTACAAGCAAGAGATACATTCACGTCAACGAAACGGCAGAGTGAAGAATTTGTGAAGGTCTCATCCTCTGCACTGTAGCGGTTAAAAAGTGAATGAAAACAAAGTGAGAGTTTCCTATTAAAAAGGCAAGTTTTTAGTTGACTTCTAAAATTGAGTGTTTCCTTTGGCCTCACCCTCAAAGTAGCAGATAGAAATACAAAAGTTGTAAATAATTTTGGAATTAAGCTACCATACCACATCATCTTTAAGATTATGAAATAGACACATACTAATATGCTATTTATTGGTTTGAGTATCTGTAGTTATTGAATTATATTGTGCTTTTAGGTGTTATGAATCATTGGCATAAATATTGTGAGATCTTAAGCATTGCATTCAGTGTTGTGCAAGTTATGAATTGAGTCCTCACCATAACTTGTACATTTTTGTGGTTTTCAGTTTCAATTTATAAGTATAATTTCACTTTAACTGTGTTTTTTTAATGAATTTCGGAGGTTCTTTTAAACCCACATTGGGTGTTATAACCAGAGATAAGAATAACTTGACATTTATCTTTGTTATTCACTGACATATTGGGTGTTTTAATCATATACTACATCCAACAGTTTTCCATCCAGGTATGGTTGACAAGCCCTTTGTGAACACAGCATTAGGTCTTAAGCAGCAAAGGTTGGCCGCAGGGCTTGGCTACAAAGTGCTGCCAGGCCTTTTGCCAGCCAACCAGAGGCCACCGCACCCTTTGAGCACGGCTTTTGGGGTGTTTACAGATCCTACTGTATGGAATCCAAGCCCATGGCAAGATATGTGGCTATGGACTGAACACTCATGACAAGCTTCATGAGCCTGTGTTGTGCCTCCCATTGCACTAGTTTCCTTATTTAAGATTCCTGGAACTCGAGGACGGACCAGCGTACATGCATAAAACTTTGCGGAATTTCACAGTCCCCACCAATGAGGCTTGTCCAGGTTTGTGTCCCCTACCTTGGCTTTGGAATTCTCAGGGGCCTCTATATGGGGCAAGTGCCCAGCCCCTGGCTTTGCGAATCCTGCATTACAATTCGCATTTTGTAATAATTTATTTACAGGGGCATTCCTTTGGTGTCCCACAAAAGCCTTGTGGCTTAGGGTGTACTTAACCTACCTGCTTATATTTTACAGTTTTCTGTGGAGTCGAGGAATGTGGACCTCTGCAGATCAACGATCCAGCTATCTCTATAATTTGTCCCATTTAGATACAGAAAAAGGTCCTTATTTCTCAAAACCTCCTAAACAGAGTTACACCAACAGGCTAAGGCACTTTCTTCCATAAAATTCCACCTTCATGCCAAGTTTGGTGTAATTCCGTTTAGCGTTTTTTTTCTGTATTGGAGAGCAAAGATTCTTGTGGAGATTAAAATGACAAATGGCACTTTTTTGACCCCACCCCTTTGATTTTGGTCCCCGTTTGAACAATCTAGGCAAAACTTGCCATCCCTAACCAATGTGGACATAGTTTTTTGGGAATGTTTTGGGAAGATTTGTGGAAAGCCTCCAAATTTATGAAGAAAAAGAAATAATTTTCAATGGAAAGTGTAACATAACATGTTTGGTTCCTTTTACTGCACAAAATGAAGTGATATAAAATCCACATTTCATAAGGAATAATCTGATATGGAAAATGTTTCATGGTATGAAATATGGATTTCATTATCAAAGTGACACCAACCAAGCCACTCTTCAGAACTTTACGCCAGGCCGCTTAAGATCATGCAACACGGTTATATAACTTACATGGAATAAAAATGCAAATTATGTGGTACATAATATAGCAATATTATTTCCATTCATTTGAGTTCGAAATATCATTTTATTTGTATCTGCAAATTATGCAAATTACACGGCAAATGAGATACATCTGTAGTTATGTGTAAACGCTACATGCAATAAATATCATGAACAGACTGCCACTCACCTAGGTTTGTGTTTACTGAAAAGAAAGATTCTGCACTGCTCACCCACCAAACCAGAAACCCTTTCAGCTCATAATTTATAAGTAATAATTACTATACCATAATTCGTAATATTCTTACATTTGTAAATTGTTTTAGGTGAAAAAGCATCAGAACATGTATAAAAACTTATTATCACAAATGTACACTCATGAAATTCTATAGTGCGTTAATTGAGATTTTCCTAGCCTTGGTGTCTGAAAGGCTAGATTTTATTAAAGACACGGAGGCGAGTATTATGCAGTCTTTCCTTGCTTTAATTCTTAACAGCAGCCAAGTAAAAAACTACAGTACCCAGAATAAAGAAAACTACAACAATGACATCATAGCTGCAACAGCCAATAGGATAACATACAGTAATACTAATATCTTAACTGCGAGCAACAAGTCCTCTTTTCTTGATGCAAAACTAAAGAGGAGAAGTAACAAACAAAACGGCATAGAAAATAGGAACCAAAGTCACAATGTCCATGCAACAATCTCGAATATGTCGAAAGTGGAGAGCCATCTGGGAATAGACGTCGCCGGGCGAATCCAGAATCGGTAAGAGCTGTTCGTGTGCATCATGTCTGTCCAACGCTGGAAGAGGGAGTTGGCACTGAAAGAAGATACAGGGCGGGTTAAAATAGTGGTGGGATAATACTTGCCTCCGTGTCTTTAATAAAATCTAGCCTTTCAGACACCAAGGCTAGGAAAATCTCAATTTTATTACAAGACCGGAGGCTCATATTATGCATGTTCAAAGCATAGCAATGACAGAATCTGAAACATGAGAAACTGGTTTACAATAAAAAGTTCTAAACGTACTTTCATTCGACCAGTCTGCAGACTTGAGAATATCCTGTCGAGAGGATCCTGCCCAAAAGGCGCGAGAGGCCATAGCACCTCTGGCCGAATGGGCACCGAAGGCAGTTATATCAATGCCAGCCAAGGACATGACCCATTTAACCCAACGAGCCAGAGTAGGGGAAGAAACAGGGTTATGGGGTTTCTGAAAGGAAATAAGCAATTGGGAGGCAGAGGACGATCTCAAATCTGCAGTACGAGTCACATAAGTTTTGAGACAATTTCCAACACATAGGTGGTCATTCTGACCTCGGCGGTAAAAGGCGCCTACCGCCGGTCAGAAATCCTCCATAATTCCGCCGCGGTCGCGGTAACCCGCCACGGTCATTCTGACCCGCAGCAGCCAAACCTCCGAAAATCCGACAGCCACAACAGACCGCCAGACCAGCGGTCGGCGGAAAAGTGGAGGTGACCAAACCTCCACCGTCACGCCAACAGAAATACACCCATGCCATTACGACCCACGAATCCACGCGGCGGTCTTTCAAACGCGGTTTTCCATTGGCGGTACACACCGCCGCGGTCAGAATACACACAAACGAACAAAACTCAGCCACATTGGCCGATTTGAATTCCACACACCTGATACACATACACACACCACTCCCACACACACAATACAATATAAAACACACACCCACATCACCCACAAACCCCTACGACCAAAAATTCAGAAAGAAGCACTGAGAGACACATCAGCGATCACAGAATACCATCACACAGAGGCACACTACACCATCACCCACACAATATCCACACACAAAACAACACACACCACCACACTCAACACACTTAACTACACATACTCCACCCCACACATCATACACACCACTCCATGGCACCCCAAAGACACCCCCGCTTCTCAGACGAAGAACTCAGGGTCATGGTGGAGGAAATCGTTCGGGTAGAGCCCCAGCTCTTCGGCACACAGGTCCAATACACCAGCCTTGCCCGGAGGACGGAGCTATGGCAGAGGATTGTCGACAGGGTCAACGCTGTGGGACAGCACCCCAGAAATCGGGAAGACATCAGGAAGCGATGGAACGACCTACGGGGGAAGGTGCGTTCCATGGTATCCAGGCACAACATCGCCGTGCAGAAGACTGGCGGAGGACCACCACCTCAACCCCCACAATTTACAACATGGGAGGAGGAAGTCTTGAACATCCTGCATCCTGACGGCCTCGCAGGAGTCGGCGGAGGAATGGATACTGGTAAGTTGAAGCTTCACTACTGCTTCCCCCCCACCTGCATGCCAAATCATACCCCAACCCTCACCCCCATCCTCGAACCCCACCCTCACCCCCACCCCCATCCTCACCCCCACCCTCACCCCCACCACCATCCTCACCCCCACCACCATCCTCACCCCCACCCCCAGCACACCTATTCCCTGCCAATGTCTCACCATCACAACCCACACATCCCAAAACCTAGGCCTGCATGCGTCCACTAAGCATGGACACCCATCACCAAAGCATGCCCAATGCATATACACATCCCCCCCACAAGCCACCCTCACCAAAGCCCCCACACACGAATGCCAGCACTTGGGGACACGGGAACCCACAGATACACCCATATGCCACACATTGAAACTATAACCATACCTCTATACCCCTGCAGGACCCGACCGTCAACACACCGCCACGGAGGGCCCAGAATTCTCCACACCCCCCACCCAAGAGGCCGTCAGCGATGACAGCAGCTCTGTCGACCTGGACACCGATGACCAGCCCGGACCATCGGGGACCTCTGGACAGTCGGTTCCCCTCACACAGGCACAGGCCACTACAGACCCAAACCCCTCTGGGAACACCAGCACCGCTCCCACCCAGCGGGCCCATGCCTCTGTCTCCAGGGCGCGTCAATCTGCGGTGTGTCTACCACTACAGGGCACCCAGGATAACCCACCACCCCAACAACAACAGGGACCTGGGGGCAGTGGTAGTGGGCACACCGGCCAGGGGGCAGAGGCCCAGGGAAACAGGGCAACTCGGAGGGCAGCTGTGCGACAGGGGGGGGGACGTGCCCAGGGAACCCACTCTCCACGAGGCCCTCACCACCATCATGGGAGCATACAACCGCTCCCAGGAGACGATGGCGACGGTACTGGCCCAGTTCCAGGAGATCCAGGTACTGCAGGAGGAACACTATCGGGGGTACAGGGAGGACATCAGAGCCTTCACCTCCACCCTGGTTACCATGGTAGGGCTGCTGCAGGACCTCATCAACACCAGGACGGACACTCAACAACAACAAAGGGCCCCTGCCACTAGCCTGGACCAAGAACAGCCAACCACCTCCGCCGGCGCTAGTGGACAGGAGGCCCCCGCACAACAGCAGCCCACCAGACCCCCACCTCCTGCAGGAGAAGAACCACCCCGCAAGAGGGCCCTGAGATCTCGCCAGAAGACAGAGTAGGATGTCAAGACCCCCGCCAGCAAAGGATACCACCTGATGTCATCCCACTGTCCCACATTGTCACCCTGTCCATCCTTGAACTGCCCATGCTCCATCTCTCCACAGGCCTCTGGACAATGCACCTGTGTGACTGTTACTCTGGACTCTGCCATGGACATTCCTTCACCATAGCCCCCACCCACTTGAAACCACCCATCCCATTTTGAGCACTGAAATAAACACCTATTTTGCACAAAACTATCTGGAGTCTGGCTGTGATTTCAAAATATTGTAATTGACATGACAGTGCAAATATGTCCTTGTACATAGTGAAGTCAACAAACAGCTGTCACAAAGCTGTAGTCCATGGGGAAACGAAGCACAGGACTCGTAGTGGGGACCCCAGATCTGAAATAGGGAGGGAAAAGCCACAACTCAGTCATCATACACTGGGGCAAATAGACAGGCAGCAGAGATGCAGGAGAGTAGTTCACATTTACTAAATTATGTTTGAATTGTTACCTGTGTCCTATTGGAAGTACTGTTCAATGATTCTGTCCCTGTTGTCTGTTTCAGCCCCGTTGTCTTCCTCCTCGTCACTCTCCACAGGTTCCACAGCTGCCACAACACCACCGTCTCGACCATCCTCCTGCAGGAAAGGCACCTGGCGGCGCAAAGCCAGGTTGTGAAGCATGCAGCAGGCCACGATGATGTGACACACCTTCTTAGGTGAGTACATTAGGGATCCACCTGTCATATGCAGGCACCTAAACCTGGCCTTTAGGAGGCCAAAGGTGCGTTCGATCACCCTCCTAGTACGCCCATGGGCCTCATTGTACCGTTCCTCTGCCCTGGTCCGGGGATTCCTTACTGGGGTCAGTAGCCACGACAGGTTGGGGTACCCAGAGTCCCCCAATAGCCATACACGGTGTCTCTCTAGCTGTTCCATCACGTAAGGGATGCTGCTATTCCTCAGGATGTAGGCGTCATGCACTGACCCTGGGAATTTGGCATTTACATGCGAGATGTACTGGTCAGCCAAACACTCCACCTGGATGTTCATGGAATGGTAACTTTTTCTGTTCCTGTACACCTGCTCCCTGTCTCTTGGGGGAACCAAAGCCACATGGGTCCCATCAATGGCACCAATGACGTTGGGAATATGTCCAAGGGCGTAGAAATCACCCTTCACTGTAGCCAATTCGCCCACCTCAGGGAAAATGATGTAGCTCCTCACGTATTTCATCAGGGCAGACAACACTCTGGATAACACCTTCGAAAACATGGGCTGAGACATCCCAGAAGCAATTCCCACTGTTGTCTGAAATGACCCACTTGCCAAGAAATGGAGTACTGACAGGACCTGCACCAGAGGGGGAATCCCTGTGGTTTGGCGGATGGGGGACATCAGGTCGGGCTCCAGCTGGGCACACAGTTCATGTATAGTGGCACGATCAAGCCGGTAGGTCAGGATAATGTGGCGTTCTTCCATTGTCGACAGGTCCACCAGCGGTCGGTACACGCGAGGATTCATCCGTCTCCTCGCCAAACCCAGCGGACGGTGCCTAGGAAGGACAACATGGAGCACAGAGTCAAGCAACCCACAGGTACGTACTCACAGCTTGCACAGTAAACGATTCTCTATGCAGTGAAAGGCGTGTCTGAGTGGCTATGCAAGGCCTAGGCCTGTGTGACGCAGTTGAAATTGAGCCATGTGGACCCTCGAAATGGCGGCTGCCTGACCTGTGAAGTGTGACAATGGGATGTGAGGTCAATGCGCTGGCATGGCACACCGCGGCGGTCGGCGGTCGAAGACCGCGGCGCGAAGCCGCATTGGTTAACATTGAAGCCTATGGGTTTCAGGAGCCAATGGCGAAGGGCGCCGGCGGTGGTGGTACGCACCGCCGCGGTACGCACCGCCGCGGACGTGACCGCCATTTTCTATCTACTTATCCACTTGCGACTTGAACTTTCACAGGAGAGGACCTATACTGCAAGTGTTGCTGTGACCTCGGTCTGGAAGGGACAATGGCTGCTGCGACTGGGGAAAGGGCCCCTGCCTTCACTGGAGAGGAGTTGGAGAAACTTGTGGATGGGGTCCTCCCCCAGTATGCGCTACTCTACGGTCCTCCAGACCAACAAGTGAGTTTAATTCAATATGGATTTGGGGCCACTGGCTGGCTTGGGGGCCTGGCGGGGGGCCTGGCGGGGATGGGGGGCATGTTGGGGCTGGCGGGGGGCCTGGCGGGGGGCCTGGCGGGGGTGGGGGGCATGTTGGGCCTGGCGGGGGGCCTGGCGGGGATGGGGGGCATGTTGGGCCTGGCGGGGGGCCTGGCGGGGGGCCTGGCGGGGATGGGGGGCATGTTGGGCCTGGCGGGGGGCCTGGCGGGGATGGGGGGCATTTTGGGCCTGGCGGGGGGCCTGGCGGGGATGGGGGGCGTTGGGCCACTGGCAACGAAAATGCAGACAAACTTGAACGTGGTATTTCTCCCTCCCTGTACGTGTCACATAGGTCCGCGCACATGAGAAGATCGGGATTTGGCGTGCCATCGCCAAGGAAGTCCGGACCCTGGGGGTCCACCATCGACGGGGCACCCACTGCCGCAAGAGGTGGGAGGACATCCGCCGCGGGACCAAGAAGACCGCCGAGTCTCTGCTGGGGATGGCCTCCCAACGTAGGCGGGGTGCCTGCCGTCAACTGACCCCCCTGATGTTCCGGATCCTGGCGGTGGCCTACCCTGATTTGGATGGGCGCGTGAGGGCAGCACAGCAGACACAAGGGGGTGAGTACAAGCATTATCTACTCTGTTGTCGCGCAGTGGAGGTGTCTGGGTGGGGGAGGAGGGCTGTGGGTCTCCCTAGGCCAGGGCGATATCTGTAGGCTGGGCACCCCCGTAACCCCCTTTGTCCCCAGCCACCACCCTCAGTAGTGTGTCAGTACAGCCATCCCTGGGCCGTGTCATCCATGGGTGCAGTTGTCAACTCTAGGCGTGTAGGGCATGTTCCACGGAATACGTAGGGGACCCCAAGTGCGCAACTTAGTGCAGGGGACATCTGTGTCTGTCATGTCCGCTAACTGTACCGGTGATCCATGTACTCAAAATCTCTTTATTTCTCTCTCCCCCCCCCCTTTTTGTTTGTCTTTCTGTGCTTGTGTGCATCAGCATCATCAGGCGGAGGAGAAGTGGCATCGGGGCAGGAGGGAGCTGCATCTCACATGGCCCAGGAGGGCCATGCCACAGAGTCTGACTGGACCAGTGAGACGGAGGGCGAGGGGAGCTCCACAACGGGGACGACTGGACCCTGCAGCGACACGGACACGTCCTCGGAAGGGAGCTCCCTTGCGGGGGTGGCACCATCCGTGCCCCCCGCCATTACAGGTACAGCCGCCACCCAGCGCACCATCTCCGCCCTCCCAGCAGCCCCTCAGCGTTCGCCCCGTGCCCGCTCTGCCAGGAAGCCGGGCATCTCCTTCGCCCCAGGCACCTCAGGCCCTGCCCCTGTTCCCCCCGCTGCCCTCAGTGAGGAGGTCATTGACCTCCTCCGAACGCTCATTGTTGGGCAGACTACCCTTTTGAATGCCATCCAGGGGGTGGAGAGGGAGGTTCATCGCAGCAATGCGTACCTGGAGGGCATTCATTCGGGTCAGGCTGCCCATCAGCGATCGTTCCAGGCTCTGGCCTCAGCACTGACGGCAGCCATTGTCCCTGTCTCCTGCCTCCCTCTACTAACTCCCTCCTCCCAGTCTCCTGTTCCTCTGCCTGTCCCACCCACACCATCAGACCAGCCTGCACACACCTCAACACCCAAGAGCAGCTCATCCAAACATAAGCACCACAGATCACGCAGACATTCACACAAGCAACATTCCGATGCAGACATGCCAACAGTCACTACCACCTCTGTGACCCCCACCTCCTCGTCTCCCTCCTCCCTCCCTGTGACGTCTACACTCACACCTTCATTCACCTCACCATCAGCCAGTGTTTCCATCACCAGCATACCCTCCACTACAGTCCGCACACGTGCAGTCACCACCCCCACTGCCATTTACACGTCCCCTGTGTCCTCTCCCACTGTGTCTGTCACCCCCTCTTCCACACCACACAAACGCAGCCACCCACCCACCCAACAGCCATCCACCTCACGACAGCCTCCCGCTCCTGCACCTGCACCCAAAGACAGCAAACTTGTCTCGCCTACAACCACATCCTCTCCCTCCACTCCCATACCCACTGTACCTACCACTCTCCATTGTCCCAAGAAAATCTATCTCTCTACTGCTACCTTCTTTCCTGACCCTGAGCCCACCCCTCCTTCTCGTCGGGGTAAAAAGAGCACCTCAGCCACCACCAGCCCTGCAGCCCCCTTGACAAGGGTGCAGGGGTATTGGAGCCCACCAGCCCGCAGGTCTGGATCTTCGCCCAGCAGCAAGGGGACAGCCAGCCCACCCCCTGGGAAGAGGAGCAGAAGGCGGAAGGGCCGCCGCCGGAGCCCGGATTCGATATCCCCCCAGGACACTAGCCAGCCACCGTCAACAGCCACAGCTCCAAAGGGAGGAAAGGGCCACAGACTCCCGACTAAGGAGGGCAAGGGCAGCAAGGTGGAGAAGTCAGGCAGCAGGCCTGCTGCCCATGGAGGACCCGTCACAGCTGCCCAGGAGGAGCCCGCAACCCCCATAGCCGCTGCCCCGGGAGGAACCGGCACAGCTGCCCCGGGAGAGCCCACCACCCCCATAGCCGCTGCCCAGGGAGGACCCAGCCCAGCTGGCCAGGAGGGCCCCACCACCCACAGCCCAGGTGGGCATTGAAGGAGCACCATCCCCGCTGCCCAGGAGGGCACCACCAGGCAATGAGCAGGTGGCCATAGAATGGCCGCCGTCTCCAGCACCGCTCCGCTGGGGACCGCCGTCTCAAGAACCGCTGAACTGGGCCCTTCAAGGCAAGAACCGCTGAACTGGGCCCTTCAAGGCAAGAACCGCTGAACTGGGCCCTTCAAGGCAAGAACCGCTGAACTGGGCCCTTCAAGGCAAGAACCGCTGAACTGGGCCCTTCAAGGCAAGAACCGCTGAACTGGGCCCCGCCGTCTCCAGCACCGCTCCGCTGGGGACCGCCGTCTCAAGAACCGCTGAACTGGGCCCTTCAAGGCAAGAACCGCTGAACTGGGCCCCGCCGTCTCCAGCACCGCTCCGCTGGGGACCGCCGTCTCAAGAACCGCTGAACTGGGCCCTTCAAGGCAAGAACCGCTGAACTGGGCCCTTCAAGGCAAGAACCGCTGAACTGGGCCCCGCCGTCTCCAGCACCGCTCCGCTGGGGACCGCCGTCTCAAGAACCGCTGAACTGGGCCCTTCAAGGCAAGAACCGCTGAACTGGGCCCCGCCGTCTCCAGCACCGCTCCGCTGGGGACCGCCGTCTCAAGAACTGCTGAACTGGGCCCTTCAAGGCAAGAACCGCTGAACTGGGCCCTTCAAGGCAAGAACCGCTGAACTGGGCCCCGCCGTCTCCAGCACCGCTCCGCTGGGGACCGCCGTCTCAAGAACCGCTGAACTGGGCCCTTCAAGGCAAGAACCGCTGAACTGGGCCCTTCCAGGCAGGAACCGCTGGCCCTTTGGCAGACGTGGCAGGGCAGGATCTGTCTCGGGCAGGGCTGCAGGATGTCCTCTGGCCAACATGCCTCCTCCAGTGGCAGTGGAGTCTGTTATGGACTGTTTGGACTGTGGCTTTGCTCTCCCCAGGATGGCCCAGTGGGCAGGCCACCCACTGTATGGACTGTTTGGACTGTGGCTTTGCTCTCCCCAGGATGGCCCAGTGGGCAGGCCACCCACTGTATGGACTGTTTGGACTGTGGCTTTGCTCTCCCCAGGATAGCCCAGTGGGCAGGCCACCCACTGTATGGACTGTTTGGACTGTGGCTTTGCTCTCCCCAGGATGGCCCAGTGGGCAGGCCACCCACTGTATGGACTGTTTGGACTGTGGCTTTGCTCTCCCCAGGATGGGCCAGTGGTCATGGAGTCCCCTCGTGGATCTGGCGTCGTGTACTCAAGTGGCTGAGGTGCCCCCCCTTCCCTTCCCCCTGAGGTGCCTGTCCTTTTTTCTTTCTGATGCCCCTGCAGTGTTCTCTCCGTGGAGTTCTTGTCGTGGGACTGGGCCTTGCCCCTTTGCTCAGGACCCCTGTGGTCCACGGACAGTGGTTGGACTACATTTAGTAGCTGTATATATTTTGTACATAGTTTATTTATTTATTTGGATTACTGCTGTCCATTTTTCAATATATCTGCCCGTTTGAGATCTCTTCTTTTGGTCTTTGCATTATTTCGGAAGGGGGGGGTTTGTGGGTTGTGACAGTGATCTGTGGGAATGCATTGATGTGTGTGTTGTAGTGGGTGTGGGTGGGTGGGTGTGTGCCGGTAATCTTTTCCCTCCCCTGTGTCGTAGGTGCAGTACTCACCGATGTCTTCCGCGCCGCCGGGCGTGCTCCTGGTACAGGAGCAGGTATAGGAGTGCGGGGATGACCTGCAACTCGGGTTCCATACTGCCGGAATCTCGCGTGGAGTATGTGGAGGTGAGCGTTTTCCCGTTCGTAGTCTGTTTCCGCCGTGTTTTTATCGGCGGTGCTCCCGCCCCGGAAAAGGTGGCGGATTGGTGGGTCGTGATAGGGTGGGCGGTACATTGTCTGCCGCCTGGCTGTTGGCGGGGACCGCCGCGCTGTTTGTTTGTTCCACCGTGGCGGGCGGAGTGTTAATGTGGCGGGCTGTGTTGGCGGTTCCCGCCAGGGTCAGAATTGCATATTTTGGACCGCCGGCCTGTTGGCGGGTTGGCCGCCGCTTTATCACTGACCGCCAGGGTCAGAATGAGGGCCATAGTTTGGGTTGAGAGGGAAAAAATGGATAATTAACACAAGCTAAATTAGTTTTCGTACTTCTCTTGACCTGGAAAGAAACACCAAGGGGGGAGAAGAAAAAGGAAGAAACATCTAACGCTTTAACGTCTGAGACACGCTTGATAGAAACCAGACATAAAAGCATGGTTAACTTGGCCGAAAGTTGTTTGAGAGATAGCAAATCATTATTAGGCCAAGAGGTGAGAAAGCGTAATACAAAATTAACATCCCACATGACATTATATTTAGGAGACGGTGGAAAAACGTATCTTACTCCCTTTAATAATTGGCAAACGAGAGGATGTTCACCAATTGGTCTACCATCAACTCTTTGATGCTCCGCAGAGATGGCGGATCTGTGCATGTTAATAGTGCGATAGGCTTTACCTTGAGAGGCTAAAGAAGCCAGGAAATTTATACCTAAAACTACATTAGCCGAAAAGGGATCTGAACTCCTGTCCAAGCACCAGCTGCTCCAAAGGGCCCAAGCGGATTTATAGGCTCTGGAGGTTCCAGGGGCCCTGGCCTGTTGGATGAGTCTAGCAGCATCCTCCGAAATTCCTGGGGTTCTCCAGGACGCCCCGAAATTCTCCAGGCTATGAGGAACAAGGAGCCGTTGAGAACTAACTGATGTCGTTGGCCTTGGGGATCCAAGAGGAGGTCGGGAAAGTGAGGAAGCCAGATGGGCCGATCGATTGCCAACTCCAAGAGAGTTGGGTACCACGGTTGGGACTGCCAAAAAGGAGTTACAATCACCAGAGTGGACAGTTGTCTGCGTACCTGAGCCAGAACCCGGGGAATGAAAAGGAAGGGAGGAAATGCATAAAGAAGGGAAGACGGCCAAGTCTGAAGGAAGGCATCTGTGGCTAGAGCCTGCGGATCTGGCCTCCAACTGAAAAAGGAAGGAAGGTGAGAGTTGAGGCGAGAAGCGAAAAGATCTATGTACATTTCGCCAAAGATGGAAGAAAGACGCCTGAATACTGAAGGGTGCAATTGCCAATCGCTGGAATCGTGAAGATGTCTGGAATACCAATCCGCTACTGTGTTCAGCCTGCCTGGCAGAAACACTGCCTTGACCGAGATGCGACGAGGAAGACAATACTCCCAAAGATGCTTGGCCAAAGTGGAGAGGATCTTGGATTTGGTACCCCCTAGGTGGTTGATATACCTGACCGCGGACAAATTGTCCATCCTGAGGAGGATGGTGCAACTTACTCTGTTTTTTGCAAAAGTGCGGATGGCAAAGGAACCTGCAAGCATCTCTAAACTGTTGATGTGCAAGAAGGACTCCTTCAGAGACCATGCGCCTCCAGTCGAGAACTGACCACATCTTGCGCCCCAACCGGTCCGACTTGCATCGGATTCTAATACAAGATCTGGGGCGGCAGAGAAGATAGTTCTGCCGTTCCAGGCATCTAGGTGTGTCAACCACCACAGAAGTTCTTCTTTGGATTCGGCGTCTAAAACCAAAGGATCCGAATAAGCGAGACCCTTGTGAAGATGACGGATTTTGAGCCGCTGAAGGGCGCGGTAATGCAAAGGACCTGGGAAGATGGCTTGGATAGAAGAAGCCAAAAGGCCTACTAAGCGCGCCAGAGTCCTGAGGGAGATATGAGGAAGAGATAGGGATTGACGAATCTCTTTCTTGATCAGGGATACTTTGTGTTGGGGGAGTTGCAACACTGACAGAGTGGTGTCTATTAGAAAACCAAGAAATTCCAACTTTTGAGTCGGAATTAGGACCGACTTCTGTACATTGATAAGAAAACCTAGGCCGAGAAGTAGGTTCTGGCAAAGTTGAAGATGGCTTAGAAGCAGACTTTTGTCTTGTGCCATCAACAAAAAGTCATCTAAATAAAGGATTAGACGAACCCCGTGAGAACGGAGAAAGGCTGCGACGGGTTTGAGAATTTTGGTGAAACACCAAGGTGCGGAAGAAAGCCCGAAGGGAAGAACTCTGAATTGGTAGAAAGAGTCTAGCCACTGGAACTGAAGGAATTTCCTGTGAGCTTGATGAATTGGCACTGTGAGGTAGGCATCCTGAAGATCTAATCTGACTAGCCAATCGTGCCGAAGCAGAATGTCTCTGAGATGGAGAATAGTCTCCATCTTGAAGTGTCGATAAACTATAAAATTGTTGAAAGCCTTTAGGTTCAACACCAGACGAAATTTCTGATTTTTCTTTTGGACGAGGAAGATGGTGCTGAGGAAACCCGAAGGGTCGAACTGAACGGGTTCTATCGCGCGTTTGGAAAGGAGAGAGTGGATCTCGACGCGCAAAAGCTCGGTTTGATCTTGGGAAAAAACTAGGGGCAGAGGAACGCGGGATTGAATTGGGGTTTGATAAAATTCTAACAGGTAACCCTGAATGGCCTGAATTACCCAGGGATCTGAGGTGAGAGAAAACCATGAATTGAGGAACAGAGCCAGTCTGCCTCCTACTGGAGGAAGGCCAGAAACGGAAGCACTTACCGGAGGTTTGATCTCCTCTGTTGGCGTAGCCTCTTTGCCGGTAGCCTCTTGACCGACGGGGATAGAACCTTGGTTTATATCCGGTATAGGATTCAAGCTGGGATTGCTGACTGTAGGAGTCTCTGCTGGCGTATTGGCCTCTGATGGAGCGGCCGGCAAAGCGACTCCTGCCTTTGCCGGCCCTGGCAAAAACCCGAGAAGAAAAAATCTTTTTCATTGAAAGTTGGGCCTTGTCCAGGGAGGCAAAGGTGGACACATGTTTCCCCAGATCTTTAATGAAAGAATCCCCGAATAATTGGCCTTTAGCCAACGGACCATCATCTTTGGAGGCTAAGGAGGCTAATTTAGGATCAATCTTCAAAAGTAGACTCTTCCTCCTCTCAATAGACAACTGAGTATTGGCATTCCCCAGCATGCAGATAGCGCGTTGCGCCCAGTTCGAAAGCACCTCAGGATCTATAGGACTGTTGTCCATTTTAGCCTCTTCCGCTAAGTCAAAGATTCTAGTGAGAGGACCCACCAAATCCAGGAGCTTGTCTTGACAACCTGACCAAGCTCTATCAACACCCTTCTTGGGATCTTTACCGAATTTGGTAAAAAAACATCAGCATGTTGGGGTCAATAACTGGGGTTGCCGTAATGCTATCTGGTAGTGAGGGACGGGGACATTCCGACTTAAGCTTATTACGAGTGGCTTTGTCAAGGGGATGGCGTAAAAAGAAAGAAACATAATCAGCCACATGATCGGATGGATCCCACTCCTTTGAATTTGGATGAACCATGAAGGAAGGGTCGAATAAGGGTTCGCCAGCATGGTCAACCAAAACATGAGACACAGGGTGAACGGCACCACCGTCACCCGGAGAAATTTTACGCCTTTTCTCCAAAGGCCCACACAAAAATGGATCTGCCGATCCGTCCATGCCGTTATCATGACTAGAATCATCATCGTCATCATCTGTGTCTCTCAAATGTGAAACTTGTACAGGAGAAGGAGGGGGACCCGACTTAGTGACCTCTCGGGTGGAAGGACCAGCTGAAACGCCTTTGGACGGCACTGGAAGGGTGGCCGCACGTTTCTTGCCTTTATTAGCAGGCAGCTTGGAAGAGGAAATCATCTTGGAAAAAGAGGCTTCCAAATTCTTAGTAATATCCGACATGGAAACATTCACTGCTTGTTGTACAGAGTCCTTAATGAAGGACTTTAAATTCTCTTGAAAAAGTTGAGAATCTTCTTCCTCAACCATAATGAGGAAAAATAAAATATATTAAATATATAAATATATAATTAGAATAAAATAAAATAAACCTAAAACCAAAACTGGGGAAACAGGGGTTAAATATGAAGAGAGTGGGAGGGAGTGGCTGAAGGGGCAGGAACTAGGAAATAGGGGCGTTACTGCCAGGAAAGGCAGAAGCCGATTGACCCCCGAAGTAATGAGGAGAAAAAATGCAGTCGGGAGAAGAAACGAGCGAAATGCGCTCGAAAATTATTCGAAATACCCGGAGATATCGACGCGGCGTGAGCGCTAGTCAAAGGTATGCCGGCATGAGGAAAATGTCAAGAATGGACGCATTAGCGCGCGCGCGCGCGTCTTCAACGGCCGAAAAACGACTGTTGAAAGACGCGCTTCAAGAAGAAAGGGAGACGCGCGTTTTAAGATTGGAAACGGACGCGCTGTAAAATAACGATATGTAAGCCGTAGAAAACAATGCACACAATAAAAATATCGAGCAAACAATGAAGGTACTTATCTTGACTGCGAGCAGCAAGAAAAGAGGACTTGTTGCTCGCAGTTAAGATATTAGTATTACTGTATGTTATCCTATTGGCTGTTGCAGCTATGATGTCATCGTTGTAGTTTTCTTTATTCTGGGTACTGTAGTTTTTTACTTGGCTGCTGTTAAGAATTAAAGCAAGGAAAGACTGCATAATATGAGCCTCCGGTCTTGTAATAAAATTAGTTCTCTGTTGAGTACTTTCACATAAGCATCATATCACCAATGTAGCAGATGAAAAAACTAGTTCATAAAGTCCATATTTCAAAGCTGTTGCACAACTTTTCCCTCACCTTTTAATTGTTTTATCAAAACTTACTAATGAAAGTTAGATCAAATCTATACTTCCTAATGCCAATCAGTGGACATTGTTATCTGCTCTAAATAAGTAACGGGAAAAACGCAAAATAGCTAGCATGAACGTCGTTCTATATTTCCATGTTGCCATTCTGACATTTACAAATCATTCGGGCTTTGGCCTCTTTGTTTATGATGTCATGAGAACCTTTGTTGCCATATTGAACCATGTTATACAGTTATCCAAATGTATTACCCAGTGGTGGTCACTACTTGGTAATTATAGTTAGGACCGCGTTTCAATAAAAAAAGCCCCCCTACGGGCCCCGGGTACCCAATCCCGTAGGTTGGTACAGTTAATGTAGAGCTGCTTATACCCCACATATTACATTAATCATGATATGTTCTAAGACATCTCTGATAACATCATGGCAACATCTGAAAGGGCATCATTAATAACAACCCTGTTCGTGTGGGAAAGGGGGGCGAGTTATAGTTACTTTCGATACCTATAACTCATGAATTTCAGTGGTTTTGTTGGTTTGAAATTTTAACTGACATTTTCACCTAACTACAACGTCCCCTTAAGCTTCGTTTTTTTCAGTGAATTTCTAAGGTTTTCTTTTAATGTAAAGTAAGATATTGTTGTAATTTCTAAGTATAACATCACTGTAACCTTTGTTTCTTTTTAGTATATATATAAAAAGCATTGGCCATCATTATGACTTTGGCAGTCTTTCATCAAGACCGCCAAAGCCACGGGCGGCAGACCACCTCCACTGCTGGTGGTCTTCTGCCCATCATATTACAAGTACTGCTGGATTTCCGCAACATTTTGGGTGGAAATCCAGCAGTAGTAGTGCTGGCAAGCAGGGGCGGTTACACCACCGGCCCGCCCTGCCATAAGGACTCCGTCAGCTGTATTACAATCTCTAATATGGCCTGGCGGTGTCCTGGTGGCGGGGCGCTGCCGGTGGTTGAAGTGCCCCTTCCCGTTCCCTACCGGGGGACCTCCTTGCCGGATAAGGTAAGTAGGGAGTCCGAAAGGGGAGGAGGTGGGAGGGTGTTGTGTGTTGTGTGAGAGTGTGTGAGTGGGTGTTGTGTGCATGTATGCATGTAAGTATGTGTGCGTGTGTGCATGGGTGTGTGTATGCATGGTTGAATGCATCTATGAATGTAGAAGTGAGTGCGTGTATGAATGTAGAAATTAGTGCGTGTATGAATGTAGAAGTGCATGTATGAATGTAAGTGTGTATGCGTGTGTGTGTATGCGTGTATGAATGTTGGAGTGAATGCGAGTATGATTGTTGTGGTGAATATGAGTACGTGTGTTGAAGTGAATACGTGTATGGGTGCATGTGAGTGAATGCGAGATGGCAGTGTTGGTAAATGATTGTATGCGGTGTGGGGGTGGGTGTCTGTGTGCATGTGCATGTATGCGGGGAGAGGGGTGCTGTACCTGGAAGGGGGGTGGGTGGGAGGGGAGGTGGAGGTACTGTGCCTGCTGGGTGGGGTGGGAAGTCATCTTTCGGTGACAGGGGAGAAATTTACTGTCACTGGTAGCCTTTCTGCCAGGGATTTTGTGGCAGTGATACCGCCACTGAAACCCTGGTGGAAAGGCGGCTCCTAACACCGCCGGCAGTCTTCTGTGGACCGCCGGGTTGGAGATGCTCATCTCCGGCCTGGCGGGTCACACCACCCTGGCGGTATGAGTGGGGATGTGGCAGGTTGGCAGAGGCCAACCCGCCCCACTCATAATGTAGCGGTCATCACCGCCAGCCTGTTGGCGGAGAAACCGCCACCGTGGCCCTGGCGGTCTTCGGACTGCCAGGATCATAATGAGGGCCACTATGTTTTGAACTGAAAAGACACAGAAATTCACCAGTTATAGTTCGCAGGGAAAACAAGAAATGGCACCCACGCATTGCACTGCTTGTGACTTCACCTATTGCATCACTCATGATAAGTTCTATGACATCATTTATGACATCACTGATGGCATCTGAAATGACATCATTGATGACATCAAAGATAACTTCGCTGAAGACATCATCCAAGCTTCTTTTGTACATATTGCACTATAAACTAGTACAGCATTAGAGGCCTGAAATTAAGTACAAAGTAGCTAAGAATAATATGAGACATCATAAATGCCATCACAGATACAACTCCTTTGGGTGTAGCAAGCATGGATTATGTGCAATATTGACTGTATACCATACACTTCATGGGTAGCCTAGCTCACATTAACGCATTATGCCCAACCCAGGGCTGAGGAGGATACGCAGCCCCCTTCCCTTTTTTGGCATTTTGACCCCAGATATGGGCTCCCCAGGGCTTATAATGGCTCAGGGAGTCGGGCCACAAGCCTCCCCCCTCAATTAAATATCTTAGCCCCAGGGATGGGGTTCTCAAGGCCCTTGCAGGCTCGAGGAAGAGTGGTGTGTGGCCCCTCTCCCCTTTTATTGCCATTTTGGAATCAGCAGTGGGCTCCTCTGGGTCTATAACGGCTCAGGAAGGGGAGCCACAAACCTCCTCCCCTTATGGGATATGGCCCCAGGGCTGGGGTCTCTGGGGTCTACAAAGGCTTGGGGAGTGGGAGCACACAAATCCCCTCCCCTTTGTGTGCCATTTTGGTCTCAAGGTTGGGCTCCTTGGGGCCTATAATGGCTCGGGGAGGGGGGCTGCATACCCCCTCCCCTTAATTAAACAACACAGCCCTGGCACACCATTTTATTGGATTATTTTCGACCCAACAGGAGTCTCGAGTTATTACAGCAACAATTTCTGATTAATTTTAAATTGTGGTCCCAGGGGATAGGGGACTACGTCGCTGAGTCCTGAAATGACTGCCAGCACCATTTTTCTCATGTTGCTGGTAGCCATTCTTACAGCTGGAACCCACAGAAGAGAGATGGTCCATAAACAAAAAAGCTCCCTGAGCCAATCAGAAAGCTCTATTTTTGAATTGGGGCTTCTACAAGAGTCTCTAAAGCCTCTTGCGGACCCAACTATCTAGATATACAAATATTTTTTACCCTTAATTTAAAAAAATCTACTGAATGGATTTACACCCACATCACAAAAAACACATCTGTGGACTAAGATCTAGCTTCCTGCCAGATTTGGTGTAATTGCATTCATCAGTTTTTTCTCTAGCCCTTCTTAAAGAGGTTTATGGAAAATGCATAGGGATGTTGCATTTTAGGACTCCCCTTTTTTCTCTGCTTAATGGATCACCCCCAAAACGTTCTATGCACAAACTAGTCAAAAAGTAGCATCTTTTTGGAATGTTTCATGGCAATTCAATAAATGGAGCCATAGTTATTAGCAACACAAAAAATGATTTTCCCATTAATCAGCTGACCTAACTAACACTACCCAGTGGTGACATCACTCGATAGTTATAGTTAGGATCATGTCTCCATAATAAATGCATTTTTTGTGTTGCTAATAACTTTGGCGCTCTTTGGCAAATGTCCACAAAACCTTCAGAAAAAGAGCTACTGTTTTACTAGTTTGCACATGGAAAGTTTCAGGATGATCCACCAGTGGGGTAGAGGGAGCTGAAAAAAAGGAGGTTGCCTAAATACGTTTTCCCTGTTCATTTACTAAAACCCAGAACTGATTTAATCCGTTCAGCAGTTTTTGAGCAATGAATGCTCATGAATTGCATATCTAGAGAAGTAGAGACTCCACGGATTCAACAAATCTCCTGTTGAGATCTTGTTGGCTGCCACCACATCAACCAGGAAGTGGTGGCACCCATCATAGCACCAAAAAAAGACATAGGGGACTAGATAAGAATACCCTGATAGGAATACCCTGACCCTGTAGCCCTGGTGGTGGAGTCACAGAGGGACCCCACCTGGGACCAAAAACATTTTTTTCTAATGTTGCAGCAAATTCATGGCGAATCGCCAAATCTTTAACAAAACCTTTTTAAAAAGCAGGGGTTCCCAGGCATTTCCAAAAAGCAGCCTGGGGAAGGCCAGGGCCTAGGCGGGTCGTGCAGATATTACTTAGCGATAGGAGGGCAAATTCAGTGAATTTCTAGGGCTTTTTTTAAAATGTAAAGTTATATTTTATTACCATACATAACTATGCCAACTCCCAGTGAGAAGCCAACCACCCCACTGGACACAGCCTTCAACTGTGCACAGTGTGGCAATTCCCAGCATCCAACCGGGGAGGCCACCACTGCCACATACACCTTTGGCTGTGCACGCTGTTGGAATTGCTGCAGAGACTGCATCTAACCCGCCATAGGCAGCCAACACCCCACAGGCAGTCATCCTTATGTAGTACATAGCCTTTGGCTGTGCGCAGCTTGGGTTAGCCATAGTCCCAACTGCCCATACGAGGCCAATCCAGCAGATTTTCACACCACTTGCTTTTTAAAAACAAAAATGAATTTCCGATCCAGCAGGACTCTTGTGGGAGCCAGTGCTGCCCCTGCACTCCCATGGGACACTTGCTGGAGAATGGGAGTTCTGCTGGCTCCTGCGAGAGTCCCACTGTATCTGAGCAACATTATAATTTTTTTATAAATATTTGGCCCAGGGGATCCGTCTTGGACTAATGCCCTACTTCTGTGGGGTCAAAGGGCCCCTGCCTTGCACCCTTATACCATTTCTTTTTAATTGGTTGTGCACTGGGGTCAAGTCAATTGTTTTTAACTAATTTTTACGATCTTGTGGGATCTTGAAGAGTAAAGCAGTGAATAGTGAAAAGTAAAAAGAAGTAGAAAGTAGATGAATTCCCCATACACTCCATTAGAGGTTATCCATATTGTGGTGTTTGTATTTGAGAGAAAGTGTGTAAAAGAAAAGTACTGTGATGAGTAGATGGTTGATTCTATTGGGGTTAATTCGATCTTACAAGCATCTTGTGAGAATCGCATGGAAAATTACTGGGTCTGCCTTTTACAATCCTGCAAGATTCTCACGAAATCATAGGTGGAGAAGTAAAAAAAAAAGAGCCAAGCGTCAAAGCATAGTTACCATTTTTTTTTACATAGATGAAGAAATGCTGTGATGCAATTGGACACAGAACCAGACATATCTTAGTTTGTCCTTGGTGCTTTGCTGAAGAAGGAAGTCTCTTTCAGTTTAAAAACAAAATGTTTTTATTAGCATGTTAAATCAACAGAACAACCCATAGTACAAGGAAATAAATGCCAGCGGGAAATGCAAAGGGGAGAAATAAGAAGTACAGTATTCTGCTGTATCAGTGAATGCACATTTGACAAAGTAATGGCAGCAGAGTAAAGAGTACATTTGGGACCCCAAATATAAGGATCCTGCACAACAGCACTGTATATCAATCTTAAAAGACCCAGGCAACTCCAACAAATATTAGACCAATAGCAAAGGGGACAAACAGGGCAAAGATACAGCAAAAACCCAAGAGCATTTAAAGGGGGGGGTCTCTCAGGTTCGGGTTTGGTGCCTGCTGCATAAAGGTGGGTGAAGGAAGGCCCAAAAGGGGTTCAGCTACAACTATAGAGCCCCAGCAGTCAACAGGGAGACATGACAACAGTATAGCATCCCACAAGGGTAAAATTGGCAACCTTCTCACTCCCCTAGCCTCTTCCTTATAAATTGCTACTCTTTCACAGTACAACCATTACACCAATTCCAACCACCACCTGTACACATCGGAACCTCAGACAGACTTCCAACTCATAGTCAATTATCTGCAGGCTAGGATCAAACCCAAATCCAGCAACCTGTTAGTAGTTTTCCTAGCTTGCTCATGTAGGCCAAAAAGGCATAATTGGGGACTGAGTGTGAAGTCTCTGTCCATGGCCCCAGAACTACCTGGAGGACCGCCATTCAGTAAGGTAGCAAAAGGGAACAGGACTAGACCATGTGGGAGAAGCCAGCATCCTCCGCAGCACATTGAGGACACTCTGAGTTTGTGGCTGGCAGCATGGCATGTATGCACGGGGAGTCTGATAGGCCCAGTGTAAATAGTAGAAATTTTAAGAGGGCGTTCCTCGACACTCTAGGGCCAGATTCAAGGACCTTCCTTCAGGACGAGTCGACTATAGCCAGTTCGAAGTCCACCTCCTATCGTGACTCGAGGGCTGTGTGACCTGTCTGCGTCTGATCCAGCAAGGCCCTATAGAGTAACATGACCACGTTTGCCGTGCCCGTAATGAGGAAAAGGTGGTGTAAACACTCATGTCACGGAAGCTCTGCAACTCCAGTACCACAATACTCGCATATTTTTTGGGTCAGGGAACTTTGAAGTAAAAAATTACCCACCAGGAGGTCATAAGGCTCCTGGAGAATCGAGAAAGGACACAAATCACCCCCGTGAAGAGATCCCCCAGGACAGTAATCACGTCTGACGGCCACTCGCAGAGTGCTGACCCCCCTTCCCCACGGTGGCCCCAAGCATTGAGCCACCAGAGACGGGAGCTCACGGGTATATGAGATCAGGGCACAGGGTCACTGCAGGGTTCAGGCCCAGACATAATGTGCAATTCTGATCAAGACATTCAAGGTCTGCACCCTGGATGGGGATGTTAGTTTCAACAGGACACCAGTTAATAGATCCTTAGACCGAAAGCCACCCTCATGGGTATTTACGCCATACCACAGATAGGATTGTGAGCGAGCGACCCACTGGGACTGCCCTGCCAAATAATACAACTCGAGTTCGGGTGCTGCCAGGACCCCCTCTGTCACCAGCAGGTGCAGTTTCCAAAGGTGTAAGTGGTGACGCGATGTGCCCCTGTATAGCATCAGTAAAAAGCCATCCAAATCTGAAAACAATTCTTGGGCAACTCCAGCTTGAAGGCTACAAACAAATTAAGGAGACAGGGAAGAATAATCATTTTTGAGACATTGAGGCAAACGAGTCCCGCAACCTGGTGAGCACTCGAAGGAAGTTCCCTTCATACAACAATTTTGGTGTGCAGAAAAATGGCCACCCCAGATACCAAACCATGTGATGGGCCCACTGCAGCGTCTTGGCCATAGAGACAGGCCCGTGCTCAGCCAAATCACCTTGAAGGGGACAGACAAACAATTTTTTCCAATTGACCACAACTCCAGAATAATCACCGAACTTCGACAACGCAATCACTGCTCCCCTGAGGTCAATGCTCTCCCCTCTCAAATACAGCAACATATCATTTGCATACAGAGAAAGATATGTACAATCAGAAATAAGTTGGAATCCACAGTAGTGAAGACCCAAGTGGACCGTGCAGGCAAATGGTTCCTTGGCCAAAGCAAATAGCCGCAGGGATAAGGGGCAACCCTTACGTGTGCACCGATTAACTGCAAAGGCCTCCAAGATCAGGGAACTAGTACACATCCTAGCTAAGAGACTAGTGTAAGAATGCTTTGTTCGCTTGCCAAAGGGTATTTTCCAGACCCATACCAAAAAGGGCAGCCTATAGAAGCTCCCAATGGAGTGCGTCAAATGCCTTCCTAATATTCACTGAAATGGTTAGCGCCTTTGCCGGCAATTGCTGCCGCTGGTCTAAAGCCAGGAATAATTGCTGAATATTGGACATAGTGGTACACATGGGGATAAAGCCAGTCTGGTTAGGGTGAACCAGGGACCACATATGGGGGAGCAAACGGGTCGCTAATATCTTCGAATTCTCGTAATCTGCATTGAGCGTAGAGAGGGAGAGGTAAGAGTCAAGAAGGAGAGGGTCTTTATGCTTTTTTGGAAGCAACACAATAGCGGCCTCTCGCAGTGATGAAAGAAGCAGACCATGCTGCCAAGAGTCATTGAAGAGGGCCATAAGCCTAGGGATGAGGTCCAAAGCATGCCATGAGTAGAACTTTATCGGTAAGCCATCGAGGCTCCTTACACCTCACTATTTCCTTATTCACCCTCATACATCCTGCTTAGTAACATCTGCCCCCAGTTGATCCCTCACCAAGACTCAACAGACAAGAAGGAAGCATCTGCAACGTAATTTCACATATCCACCTCACTGCAACCAGCACCCTCGTAATACAGATCCCAATAATGTTGGAGAGACACCATTTTAATCTCCTCCTTTGTAAAAACATCCCACCTCGAAGTATCTTGCAGCTGGAGAATGCTGTGGCTCCTCCTGTCGCCCTAGAAAAGCTATGCAAGTATCCAACCCAATTTATCACTCTTGGCCTAGGCCCTGGCTTTGTAAGCTTCATGATTATTCGTCATAGGCTTTCGACAAGTCGAAGCAGTTTCTCCCACTCATCTAGCATACGCCCCCTCCCTTTCGGAGCTCCCTCCAACCTTCTAGCTAGGCCATCCAGCACAATCACCTGCAGCTGGTTTGTACCCCAACTTGACTGGAGATGCAATATCCAAGGATGGCTTTCATGTTGTCCCGTTCCACCTTCACCGATTAAGCCTAGCCAGCATTGTCTTGGCTGCATTGTGAGATGCCCTTATCCAGTAAGACCCAAAAGGCCTGCTCATCGAACAGCATGGTTCTAGGTAGCAACACCAGGTCAAGGTGAGGATCATTGGAAAGTACACAATATAGGAAAATGGTCAGAGTACGTCTTTGCCAAATACTCCACCCCCACCACCATGTAATATAAAGCCCTGCAAGTATAAAGTCTATTGAGTCAAACTTCAAAATCCAGCAGACCAGAGTGGAAAATTATACTTGAGCCTAAGGGTGCCACACCCTCCAACAGTCTACCAGCTCCCATTGGCCGGCACAGGAGTGGGCAGCATCTGCCAGCCTGCCTGCTGGTGCATCATGCAGAGGTGGGTGTGGCCTATTGAAACTCAGCCCACTTACACAGTTAAAATTGCCCCTTACTACTGTCCAATAGGGGGCCATTAGCAACAGTAGAGGGGCCATTCCAGTGAGGAACGATGGCTGGTCCACGTTCAGAGCATAAATATTTAGCAAAGCAACATCCCTACCATTCAAGGAGCCTAACACCAAGACCTAGCAGCCCTCTGGGACAGTAACTGCTCTGTGCAACCAGATGGGGACCCCGGGTTTAATCCAAACAAGAGCACCCCATAAAAAAGCAAAGTAAGAGGTAGCAAATAGTTGACCCCGCCAAAGCCCCCTCACCCTCTGTAAGATGAGTCTCTTGGAGGAACATGATGTGCACTCCACTATGTTTCAACTAAGACAGTATATTACAATGCTTAGAGGGGGAGGAAAGCCCCGCTCATTCCATGGGAGCAATTTACCTTGTGTTGCCAAGAAAAGGGGAAAAGATAAAGGGACCCCACATTGCCCCCTATAAAAACAGAAGTGCCCCACGTACCAAATATACAGCTCCACAGCCACATACCCTCTGCTGCCAAGAGAAAAGAAAATGCAAAACAAAACACAATACAATAGAACTAAAATGCCAATACTCCCAAAGGGACTGAGACACATAAAACCCTTCTGTCCAAACAGCACACCACACAGAGCCCATCCATGAGCCAACAAAGGGTCAGGTGGCCAACTAGATCGATAATGAAAATCTAGGCATAGGGAAGGCGTCACGAGCTAGAGGTGGAGGACGAACACTCATAGACCACAAGTCCCTAGAACTTCCAAACAGGAATAATGATATGAACACAGGAGAAGTCAGCCATATAACCACCTCACCCTCATAATACAACAAGGAAAATAATCTAAATCATCCACTGGGTGCCAGGATAGGAGAATCAGACCAGATTGACTACGGACCTTGGTGTGACACCCAGTAGAGTATTTTTGAGACCAGGGATAACAGAGTCCACTGAGTCTGAAACAGAGGTGTGACGTTCCAGATACAGGCACTGAGAGGAGCTCTCACCAGCCCCCAGAGGGGCAGTGGTCTTTTTAGGGTAGGACACCCTCCTGCCCTAGGATCGTGGTCACCTGGGCCTCAAAGGTCACCACAGTTCTGGCATCTCAGATCGCTCAGTGCTTTTGTCAAAGAGTTCAATCCAGTAACATGCCAAGGCAGGTCAGTGAAAAAAATAACTTTATCCACTGTCTGGACTCACAGTTGAGTAGGGCAACCAAATAGTAAAGCAGACCCAAGTCACAAAGTTTTTACTTCATCACAAAAAATAATGCCCCCTGCAACTGAACCTGGAGAGTGAAGTAAGGGTACAGGGCCACCTTGATGTTATCCACTGCAAAGGGGCAGTCCGCACGGAGCTGCTACAGGAGATGGTCCCCGTCCCGGGAAGTGCAGGAATTGGGCAACCACAGGATACGGTGGAGCACCAGAGCAAGGCACCTGAGCCAACACCTTGGTGCATGCTCTGGAGCATTAAGGGCCTGATTACAAGTTTGGCAGTTCATGCAACACCATGGCAGCCGTCCGACCACCATTGGCTAGGCGGTCTGGCACTGTATTGCAACGTTGGTGGCCTATACGGCAAAGACCATTGCTGTCCCACCAGCACTGCCAGGCAGCGCAGACTGCTGCTGTCATGAGGCAGCACAAACAGGCCAGCGGAACCAGTGTTTCATAAGGTCTCATTATGATGTTGCACACCACCAATGTGACCCTGGCAGTCCAACCACCATGCCCAGGCTGGCGGAAATTGAGAGCATAAAGGAAGCAACCCACCTGCAGGCAGCGTTACACAGGCTGTGCTGGAATGGAGCCCATCACACACGTCCTGCCATTGCTGTTGCTCATCGAAGGTGCCCAAAATCCCTGCCGTGGATGCAGCCGACGGTAAGTGCACAACCTACCTGTGTCATTAACCTTAACAACAGATCGTTGCACCGTTGTCCACACGATATGGGGCCCACGCTACAGGCACCAAGTACACATGTCATTGTGCCCACAGTCGGAGTCATTCACAAAGAATGGCACATTCACAGCCATTAAACTCCCCCTTTGGGCAGGTCACTGACACTGCACTACCATACTCCACAAAAACACATGTCTGCCCATCTCAGGCACAGGGACAGCGTAGTGTACACAATATTGTGTCACAAAACAGCAACAACACATCAACATCATATCTACCAATACAACTGACACCCTCACTTTGCCATGGACTGTTGTCATGTTGAACACACATATGTATGGATGTGTAATAGAACACAAACACCCCTCCCATGAAACAGCATTAAAATGAACCCACATATCACCCACATTGCAACACCATGCAAGGACAATGGGATGCACAATAGTTTGAGAGACAAAAATCCAAAGCTCACTATACACCCAATGCCTGCACAACAGAGATCAGGGCATCAGGGGCCCTCAGGGGAGAATGCTGCCCTGCCACACATTACACTTTGCACATGTCCCTAAAACAGTATTTGCACAGGAGATGGCCCTTCATCTGTCTCAAAGAATAGTAGAGCCAAGTGGCATGCCTATCTGCATAATATGGAAGAGCAAGTCAAGAAAGCAAATACAATTGCAACACCAAGGGCCATACATCTAGAAGAAGAAGCTGCAAGGTACACAGACAAAATGGACACATGCACAGTTAAATGCAAAGGAAGCTAGCACAATTGAACGCCCTCCATGTGTGGACAAACAAAAATCAAGCTTCCACATATGAGACAAATTTACAATTCATATCAGGGGGACAAGACTAACACCATACTTGCTGACATTTGACTCCACAATATGTAATACTTACCATACCAAACATAACACAATGCAATGACATTGTGTTTGGATTCACACCCACATATCCCCACAGTCAACATCTACCTTTGTCTTGTTATTGGAAACAACAGCAAATGGATCAGCAATGAGGCAATCAGCAATCAGGTGTGACAGGGGAGGACTTTGATGTGGAAGGGATGGGATGGGATGTGGTTGGGTGCCTCTTGGGTTTGGGAGGAGCAGTGGAGGGAACAGGGATAAGGGCAAGCAAAAAAAAGAAACTCTCCTTTGTAAAGGGGGGAGGGTCTGCAGAAGGGGTTGGGGATTTGAAGTTTGTGGGAGTGGTTGTCTTATGTGTGGGTATAGATGTCTTGGGTGTCTGCATGTGTGAGGTATGCTTCTGTTTGGGTGGTGCCTGTTCCTTGTGTGAGTGTGGGCATTTGGGTGTTTTGGGGGGCTGGGAGGTGGAGGTGCTGGGTGATGGAGTGGTGGATATGGATGTGGATGTGTCTTCTAGGGGTGGTGTCTGTGAGTATGCTGGGTTTTGTGGATGTTTGTATGTCTGTTGGGGTGGTGTCTGTGGGTATCCTGAATGTGGTGGATGTGTCTATGGGTGTTGTAGTGGTGTCTGTGGGTATGGTGGATTTGGGGGATGTGTCTCTGTGTGTTGTGCTGCTGTCTGGGTGCATGGGGATGTGGTGGATGCGTCACCGGATTCTGTGTTGGTTTCTGTGGGTATGCTGGATGTGGTGTATAGGTTGGTAGGGGGGTCTGGTGCAGGGTTTGTGGGTATAAATTGAGTGCCTGCATGCTGGGTTGTTTTGTGGTGTCTGTGTTGATGTGTGGTGCTTGTGTATGTTGAGGTAGGAGCATGTGGATGTGTCTATGTGCTTGGGACAGGTAAGGTAATCGGGGATTTGGATTGGGAAGGGGGGGAATGTGGGGGTGACTGGCTGCTGTCAGTGAGGAGGTCAGAGTTTGAAAAGATCTCTGTAGGCACGACATGACACTATGTATGCCTTCCAGCAAAGCATTTGTCTGCTGAAGTTGGCAGGCCAACCCCTGGATAGCATTCATAATGGTAGCCTATCTCAGAAACATGCTCCTCAGGAGGCCAATAGCCTCCTCACTCAGGGCAGCAGGGGTGACAGGGGCTGGGACAGAGGTGCCTGTGGCAAAGGAAACGTTCAGCCTCTTGGGTAAGCGGGCACAGCAAAATGGGTGGGAAGTAACAGGTGGCGATAGAACAAGGGGGGTGGCAGACAAAGATGGTACAGCAGTAGGTCACGATGAGTCTGCCACCACTAGGGAGTAGCCACTGGAGGTAGAATCCGATGATGACGACGTTGATCCTGTCTTCTCCATGGCACTCCCCTCGCCCTCCAGGTCTCTCTGTGTTGGTGGTGTCATGCCTGGAGGTACCGGGGCCAGATGCTTCCCTACTTGGTTGTGTTCTGTCTCCTTTGTTTGACTAGGATGATGCTACCAATACAAAGAGGAAAAGTTTCACCATTTGTTCCTGATCACCCTTGAACAATAGCTATGATTAGCAAACATTACCATGACATCAAGTAGGCCCCAGCAAGAAATTACAATAAAGTGCCTCCTACATGTACCGTACCATATGCATGCATGTCATTTCAACTGTCAACAGTTGCCCACAGGAAAATCAGGATCTCAGACAACTATAATTGCATGTCTAAAGTTGTGCAATGACAGTAGCCATTGAACAAGTAGGAGACCACATCACCTTCAATGCTTTGCCTCATGGAGCATACCTCAGTTATCCCCACAGATCCCGTTCAAGGCCACGCAGACATCTATTTGTCACATACACTATAACACAATAATAAGAAATGATGTTCCCAAAACCTGCCATGTTGCTGACAACCGTACAGTATCCTGGAAAAGGTGACATGAAAATACTTATGTCACACTGGAAACATCAATAATGCATACTTCACCATGTGGAGTTTGTCCAAATGGAGTCATGGAGGTAGTACTAATGTTGTACAGATATGCTACACATTTAGAATGGAAATGTACACTGTTGACAAAATGTGCAAAATGTCAGGGAGATATGTCTATAAAATACACAACACAATAAATCAGCAAGCCCCAGGGAAATCACCACTAATGTCTAGCACCCTTTTCAATGACATACTCTGATTGCATCAGTAGATGCCATTAGCCCTTTGTATGTTGGCCCAGAGATTTGCAAGTACTTTTAGAAGGCCCTCAACATGTTTTGCCAATGAGAAGATACACAAAAGTCTCCATTTTGATCCTACAAAACTGTGGGTGGATGGATGTACCCAACCACATAGGATTCCAACATAACTGCAAGTCACTCTAAGATGCATGCCAACAGTCAGGTAACAAACCTTACCCATTACACAAGTGCAGTGCACTTTTCCACATGATGCCACATCAATGGCATGGAAATTAACATTGTGGGTAAAATCTGTAGCCCTACCTGTCATGTCTCTCGTTGTTACTGCAGTTGTACATGCCAAATAACAAGCTATGACGGGCGAGGGTATGTGTCAGCCAACAATCAATGGTGACTCACTCCTGTCGGTGGCACCACATGAAATGTAGCCCCATTGCAAATGTCCTATTCCAAACACAGGTTGTCATGCACATATATGTGAGGGAATACAGGTAGACCATGCATGAAACTGTACTGTACATATTTTGTCAAAAGAGAGAGGTGCACATGCTAACTTGTAGGCACGAGGAATGTTGGCACCAGTGATGGCACATAAATCATGTCAATGGACATTTCCCACTTACTAAGGGGAAGTATTGATCTGTAGCTAACCCAAAGAAGACTGTATGCTCTGTCACTTGTATGATGCCCATCTTTACATTACCACCAGTAGTGAGGCACCAGTGCTCATCAAACACTGAAGACAAGTGGCCCCTGGGGGACAGATGCCAATTTATGCATTTGACCAGACACATGACTGAGGACTGTGATCCATCACTTATTTTCCTTTGACCTGTAACACTGAGGAGTAGTAGTCTGTAGCATAGAATTTATACCCACAACAACAACAAACATTACTTGATTGGTCAATGTACACGGTCATGTGTTGTCGCTGGAGAGCAAATTGTTTGTGGATTGTACACAGCTTTTTCCTAGGTCCCTGGGCCAATAGGCAAGGCACATCAGTATGCACCACATTATATATCTACATAAACAGTTACTCATCTACAGTGTCACACATGGCTCATCCTTAATCATCAGGGGGAAGATGTCAGAACCTAACATACTAACTTGGCAATGTGATGGGCAAGAATATGCCCTGTACTCACCCCCTTGTGGCTGCTATGCTCCCTTCAAATGCCCACCAAGGTCTGGGTACGTCACTGTCAGAATGTGGGCCATTAGGGGGGTCATGGTCCGACGTGCACCCTGCCCACGATGGGAGGACAGACCCAGATGGACCTCAGTGGATCTTCCGGGCCCAGTGTCTCAGGTCCTCCCATCTTTTGTGACTGAGCACTCCGTCGGCTGTGGATCCCCGGGGTCCACACCTTCTGGGTGATATCTCCTTCTTCTGATGGGTGTTTACCTGTATGGATGCAAGAGACAAATCAAGCGGTTACAATCACAAGTTTTTGTCCATATGTCAGAAACACCAAGCAAAAAATGGTCAATTGATCAACACACCACAAGCGTGAAGCACACAAGCCAATAAGTACAGGGATATGACTACACACTTTTGTACCCATCTGCAGACTAACCCACTACCCTGCTTATGGCCTAAAATTGCTCAGCAAGCTTACTTACATCAGGTAACCCATGCTCCAGCACCATGTACTGTGATGTGAGCCACAATGAAACACTACACACCTATGTGGCTTCTGAAAGGTAAACTCCTTAGGTCTGACTGGACCAACACATTCACACTCTGCATACAGTTCCTACAGGCAACTTCAATTATACAGATGTCATCCTTACACTTGAGTGTCAATGAAGGGACTGTCATGGTGAGTACAGAAAGTGTCTTTCCTGTGAATGTGTGTAGATGTGGCTTACCAAATGCAGACTCATGCCCCTTTAGGGGGGGTTCTGTGGTATGTACATGTACCACAGAACACTCCTTTGGACATGTGTGTCTAAACTACAAAGAGGGCATACAACATACAAAAGTATGCATTGTTCAATTCCTGCTATGTGACCAAGATACTGAGTCACATGTCATGGCCTCCTATAAATCTACACACTCTCTGTACTGTTGGTCTGTCATTTGTGCAATAAGTCAGTACAGGACAATTATGACTTCTGTTAAGGTGACAACAGAGCTGTGAGAGTAAGGGACCTGCCATTAGTCAAAGACACACATTGCCAATGATGCAAAATGCACATATGGACTAATTCTGGAATATACCTTTCTACCCATTCCTAAGATAGTCAATGGACTGAGACATTCAGGGCACATTTTGCCATTAGAGCATCATATTGTCCACATGACAGCATCTGCTGGTGTACAGGGAGTGGGCACCATTGCCACAGCTGTAAAGCCACTGTGACTTTCCCCCAGCCTGGACTATGTCCCTTACTGGAAGATAAATCTGGCAGGTCCTGATCTCTGCAGGCTGAGCATAAAGAACCTATGACACTCACAATTCCATCACTTCCATACATGACAGTATATCATGTGGCAATCATCAATGTGGCTTGTGGTTTGTGTGGCGACATGAAGGGCAGAGCGAGTCATGGTATGCCTTCCAGACAACAGTGTTGCAAGGCAAGATGTGGGTTGAAAGATCTGTGGTACTATACACATTGCTTACAAGATCCTCAAATGATTCAGAAAAGATGCATACACAGCTCATGCTGTCATGCACATACATGTGGTCTAACATTACAACCATCATAGAGAAATAAATGTAAGTGGATGGCAGTAAAGTCTCCCTGCCTACTTATGTGCAACCAACACAAGGAGGATCTATGACCCCAAAACACATCACACAATACAATGTTAAGAATCACAACATATAGTACTGATCACCAATACCTGCACCATGAGCACCCCATTGATGTCACACAAGATGCAAAAACAGGCACACAAGAAGTCTAACTGGCCCACAGGGGCACATTGTAGCCTGTAAGGAGGGAAATGATGGTGTTGAACAGAGTCAATTCTGCACATGAGGTACTGACCTGCTCCTCTAGCGAGCCGTAGAGCTATCCATACAGGGGAAGGACCTCATTCACAAGTATCCCCAGCTCCTGTGGAGAGAAGGAAGGGGACCTATCACCTGTTGGATGTGGCATGATTGCTCCCAAAGGCAGCACAGAGCTCCTCAAGTAGTGGAGGTGTTGCTGGCAGCAATGTCAGGAGTTAAGTGAGTGAATTTGCACAACATGGTGGTCATGTCCGCCACATATGCGGTCATCACTGCCAAAGGACACAGCCAACAATATTAGTCTATGGCTGTGTCCATCGTGGTTGGAACCATCTGCCACGCAGACGACTTCTGCCGGCGGTCGCGGGTGGTTCCTAATGTCCAGTGGAGTAGGTCATGTATCTGCCATTTTGGCAGTCTGAAATACTATATAAGGCTTTGTAAACTGTGTCACACCTACAATATATGTGTTGGATCATCACAAACATCCTTACTCTGTCTTCTTATGTAGGTCCTACTAGACAACCACCAGTGTAGTGTGTTGCAGCGCACAGGTCCACCATAGCGAACAGTATTTTTGGAGGTCGGAAAATACAGTCACCTTTTGAGTGGAAATTGTGTAGCAGATAGTTGGTGTTGCCCAAATCCATGCTGTGGACAAATATGTTGACAACCATGGGGGTGACATGTGACCCTTGTGTAGCTGCCAGCTGGGATCATGTCTTTCTAGTCAGAAATGTTTTGTCACATGATATTGTTGGCATGTATGTTGCTGTGGACACACTGACACTGACATGTCACAAATCATGTATTTTCACACATAGGTACCCTGTGAGAGGGAGGATGCGACAACCTCATGCCTACAGTCCAATGCCAGACCGTCAGGCCATGGAGGAATGCTGCATCATCCAATTATACTGCCTGGATAGGCAAGCAATAGTGGACTTATGCTGTCGGTAGAAGCCAGATATGATGCCAGCTAACAGTAACCAAACCTGCATAGCACCAATTGTACAAGTCATGTCAGTATTGCACTTCCTAGACACAGGGTCCTTCCTACATACAGTGACCCTATTGGCTGATATGTCCCAACCTATGTTCAGTCTGGTGTTGAAGGATTTCCTCTCAGCAATGTTGAAGCACATTGACAACTATTTCAGGTTCCCCTGACGTGAGGATTTAGCCAATGTGAAGGCTGATTTTTATGGTTTTGTCCACCTCCCACATGTGGTGGGGCCATTGATGGCACCCATATTGCATGAATGCCACTGCATGCAAGCAAGCAAGTCTATTGAAACAGGAAGTGCTTCCATTCTATCAATGTGCAAGTTGCCTACTTGCCAGATCTGTACATTTCAAGCATCTGTGCCCTGTACATTTCAAGCATCTGTGCACGGTTCCCAGGTTCAGCCCGTAGTTCCTTTGTAAAGCGGAAAAGCACCATACCCCAGCTGAGGTCATAACTGCAATCAAAGAGACTCTGACTTGTTGGTAATTAACATCTGTTCTAACTTTGTGTGTGCAATGTCAGGTTCTATAATCAGGAAGTGTTTGACTCATTGTAGCTCTTCTGTCTCATAACAAAACAGGAGACTCAGCATATCCCAACTGTCCTTGGTTGTCAACACCACCGAGGAATCCAACTACACCACGGAAAGCTCGTTTCAATGACGCCCATGGAAGAACACAGCAGCCAGTTAAGTGGGCTTTTGGGCTCCTGAAGGACAGATTTCACTGTCTGGACAAGACTGGTGGAGTCCTACTCTACTCAGCCGGGAAGCTGTGTCAGATCACTGTCGCTGCTACTGTTCCATAACATCGCCCTGCAAGGGAACGTACCTTACATCATAGAGGAGAGAGAGCCTGAGGTGCCACCAGGTGAGGATCCTGAAATGGAAAATGATGATGAGAGTGGTTAAGAGGAAGGAGCTGACAAGACCTCATCAACAGCTTCTTCTCATGGGTGTAGGTATGTCATGAGATGTCATGACTTTCACTATACATTGAGGTCTTGTTGTGATGATGTGAGGAGTATATTTTTTGAAAAGTGTTAGCAGGCTTAAGGTCTGGAAAAATCTGGCAAAGGGTGTTTGGTGTTGAAGCTTTTGACATATTCACATTTCATAAATGTTGCTTTGTTTGTGTCAGATTTTTGTCATGGACTGCATTGTCCAGACGTTTGGTATGTGAAGTGTGACATATGTATAGTTTTTTAACTATACTCTTTGATTGTGTTTTTGTTTAGGTACCTTCACCATGGCATCTTCATTTGGACATTTCAGAGTTGTGACATTGGCAGGTATTTAATGCTGTTGGGACATACAAAGTGGACATGGATTGATCCTGTTTGAGAAAGTAGCCTCTTTCTAGCCTTGTTACCCCCACTTTTGGCCTGTTTGTGAGTGTATGCCAGGGTGTTTTCACTGTCTCACTGGGATCCTGCTAGCCAGGGCCCAGTGCTCATAGTGAAAACCCTACGTTTTCAGTATGTTTGTTATGTGTCACTGGGACCCTGCTAGTCAGGACCCCAGTGCTCATAAGTTTGTGGCCTATATGTGTGTGTTCCCTGTGTAGTGCCTAACTGTCTCACTGAGGCTCTGCTAATCAGAACCTCAGTGGTTATGCTCTCTCATTTCTTTCCAAATTGTCACTAACAGGCTAGTGACCATTTTTACCAATTTACATTGGCTTACTGGAACACCCTTATAATTCCCTAGTATATGGTACTGAGGTACCCAGGGTATTGGGGTCCCAGGAGATCCCTATGGGCTGCAGCATTTCTTTTGACACCCATAGGGAGCTCTGACAATTCTTACACAGGCCTGCCACTGCAGCCTGAGTGAAATAACGTCCACGTTATTTCACAGCCATTTTACACTGCACTTAAGTAACTTATAAGTCACCTATATGTCTAACCTTTACCTGGTAAAGGTTAGGTGCAAAGTTACTTAGTGTGAGGGCACCCTGGCACTAGCCAAGGTGCCCCCACATTGTTCAGAGCCAATTCCCTGAACTTTGTGAGTGCGGGGACACCATTACACGCGTGCACTACATATAGGTCACTACCTATATGTAGCTTCACAATGGTAACTCCGAATATGGCCATGTAACATGTCTATGATCATGGAATTGCCCCCTCTATGCCATCCTGGCATAGTTGGCACAATCCCATGATCCCAGTGGTCTGTAGCACAGACCCTGGTACTGCCAAACTGCCCTTCCTGGGGTTTCACTGCAGCTGCTGCTGCTGCCAACCCCTCAGACAGGCATCTGCCCTCCTGGGGTCCAGCCAGGCCTGGCCCAGGATGGCAGAACAAAGGACTTCCTCTGAGAGAGGGTGTTACACCCTCTCCCTTTGGAAAATGGTGTGAAGGCAGGGGAGGAGTAGCCTCCCCCAGCCTCTGGAAATGCTTTGTTGGGCACAGATGTGCCCAATTCTGCATAAGCCAGTCTACACCGGTTCAGGGGACCCCTTAGCACTGCTCTGGCGCGAAACTGGACAAAGGAAAGGGGAGTGACCACTCCCCTGACCTGCACCTCCCCTGGGAGGTGTCCAGAGCTCCTCCAGTGTGCTCCAGACCTCTGCCATCTTGGAAACAGAGCTGCTGCTGGCACACTGGACTGCTCTGAGTGGCCAGTGCCACCAGGTGACGTCAGAGACTCCTTCTGATAGGCTCCTTCAGGTGTTAGTAGCCTATCCTCTCTCCTAGGTAGCCAAACCCTCTTTTCTGGCTATTTAGGGTCTCTGTCTCTGGGGAAACTTTAGATAACGAATGCAAGAGCTCATCCGAGTTCCTCTGCATCTCTCTCTTCACCTTCTGCCAAGGAATCGACTGCTGACCGCGCTGGAAGCCTGCAAACCTGCAACATAGTAGCAAAGACGACTACTTCAACTCTGTAACGCTGATCCTGCCGCCTTCTCGACTGTTTTCCTGCTTGTGCATGCTGTGGGGGTAGTCTGCCTCCTCTCTGCACCAGAAGCTCCAAAGAAATCTCCCGTGGGTCGACGGAATCTTCCCCCTGCAACCGCAGGCACCAAAAAGCTGCATTACCGGTCCCTTGGGTCTCCTCTCAGCACGACGAGCGAGGTCCCTCGAATCCAGCGACTCTGTCCAAGTGACCCCCACAGTCCAGTGACTCTTCAGTCCAAGTTTGGTGGAGGTAAGTCCTTGCCTCACCTCGCTGGGCTGCATTGCTGGGAACCGTGACTTTTGCAGCTACTCCGGCCCCTGTGCACTTCCGGCGGAAATCCTTTGTGCACAGCCAAGCCTGGGTCCACGGCACTCTAACCTGCATTGCACGACGTTCTAAGTTGGTCTCCGGCGACGTGGGACTCCTTTGTGCGACTTCGGGTGAGCACCATTTCACGTATCCTCGTAGTGCCTGTTTCTGGCACTTCTCTGGGTGCTACCTGCTGCTGAGAGGGCTCCTTGTCTTGCTCGACGTCTCCTCTCTCTCCTGGTCCAATTTGCGACCTCCTGGTCCCTCCAGGGCCACAGCAGCGTCCAAAAACGCTAACCACATGATTTGCAGCTAGCAAGGCTTGTTAGGGTTCTTTCGGCAGGAAAACACTTCTGCACGACTCTCCACGGCGAGAGAGATCCGTCCACCAAAGGGGAAGTCTCTAGCCCTTTTCGTTCCTGCAGAAACCTCAGCTTCTTCTTTCCAGTAGAAGCTTCTTCGCATCCACAGCTGGCATTTCCTGGGCATATGCCCATCTCCGACTTGCTTGTGACTTTTGGACTTGGTCCCCTTGTTCCACAGGTACCCTAGATTGGAAATCCACAGTTGTTGCATTGTTGGTTTGTGTCTTTCCTGCATTATTCCTCTAACACGACTTCTTTGTCCTTAGGGGAACTTTAGTGCACTTTGCACTCACTTTTCAGGGTCTTGGGGAGGGTTATTTTTCTAACTCTCACTATTTTCTAATAGTCCCAGTGACCCTCTACAAGGTCACATAGGCTTGGGGTCCATTCGTGGTTCGCATTCCACTTTTGGAGTATATGGTTTGTGTTGCCCCTATCCCTATAGGGATAGGGGCATCCTATTGCATCCTATTGTAACTATACATTGTTTGCACTGTTTTCTAAGACTATACTGCATATTTTTGCTATTGTGTATATATATCTTGTGTATATTTCCTATCCTCTCACTGAGGGTACACTCTGAGATACTTTGGCATATTGTCATAAAAATAAAGTACCTTTATTTTTAGTATAACTGTGTATTGTGTTTTCTTATGATATTGTGCATATGACACTAAGTGGTACTGTAGTAGCTTCACCCGTCTCCTAGTTCAGCCTAAGCTGCTCTGCTAAGCTACCATTATCTATCAGCCTAAGCTGCTAGACACCCTATACACTAATAAGGGATAACTGGGCCTGGTGCAAGGTGCAAGTACCCCTTGGTACTCACTACAAGCCAGTCCAGCCTCCTACATTGGTGGCAGCGGTGGGATAAGTGCTTTGAGACTACTTACCACTCTTGTCATTGTACTTTTCATAAGAGAAAAATATACAAAACAAGTTCAGTGTGTGTACACATAGCTAAAAAGTTTTGCATTTCCTCTTTTCACTCTTTTCTAAAGTGCTGAAAAGTACTTCTAAACTTTCAAAAAGTTCTTAAAAGTTTAAAAAGTTTTTTCTGTCTTTCTAAAAAGTTCTGAAAACTTTTTTCTCTTTTTCTATCACTTTAACTCTCTCTAAAAATGTCTGGCACAGGCCAAAATGTTGACCTGTCTAAAATTGCATATGATCACCTTAGCTGGAAAGGAGCAAGGAGTCTCTGCATAGAGAGAGGTTTGAGTGTAGGGAAGAATCCTTCCTTGGAACTGTTACTTAATATGCTTAGAGAACAAGATAAGGCTAAAAGTGCCCCATCTGTTGAAAAAGTAGCTAATGGTTCTCAATCTGATCCAGGGACTCCCCCAGGAAAAGGTTCAGGAAAGAAACTTCTTAGCCTGCCCATTACTAGACAGTCTAGCATAGTTGGTACTGAGGTGGAGTCACATCATCCAGATGATGTGCTCTCACATTACACTGTCAGCCAAGCTGTTAGGGTGGCTTCTGTAAGGGACAGGTCTCCTTCTGTTCATTCCCATCATACCTCTGTATCTAGGAATGTCCCTCCCACCAACCCTGATGACAGAATGTTAGAGAGGGAACTCAATAAGTTGAGGGTGGAACAAACCAGACTGAAGCTTAAAAAGCAACAGCTGGATTTGGATAGACAGTCTTTTGAACTAGAGAAGGAAAGACAGAAGTTGGGTTTAGAAACCCATGGTGGCAGCAGCAGTATTCCCCATAGTCATCCTGCAAAAGAGCATGATTCCAGGAATCTGCACAAGATAGTTCCCCCTTATAAGGAGGGGGATGACATTAACAAGTGGTTTGCTGCACTTGAGAGGGCCTGTGTTGTACAGGATGTCCCTCAAAGGCAGTGGGCTACTATCCTATGGCTATCATTTAGTGGAAAAGGTAGGGACAGGCTCCTTACTGTGAAAGAAAATGAAGCTAATGATTACAAAGTTCTTAAGAATGCACTCCTGGATGGTTATGGCTTAACCACTGAACAATACAGGATAAAGTTCAGAGAGACCAAAAAGGAGTCTTCACAAGACTGGGTTGATTTCATTGACCATTCAGTGAAGGCCTTGGAGGGGTGGTTACATGGCAGTAAAGTTACTGATTATGACAGCCTGTATAACTTGATCCTGAGAGAGCATATTCTTAATAATTGTGTGTCTGATTTGTTGCACCAGTACTTGGTGGACTCTGATCTGACCTCTCCCCAAGAATTGGGAAAGAAGGCAGACAAATGGGTCAGAACAAGGGTGAACAGAAAAGTTCATACAGGGGGTGACAAAGAGAACACTAAGAAGAAAGATGGCGAAAAGTCTCAAGATAAGCATGGGGATAAGGGTAAAACCAAAGATCCCACTTCAAATCTTAAACACTCTTCAGGGGGTGGGGATAAAACAAATTCTTCCTCTTCTTCTCAACCTACACAATTTAAAAAGCCTTGGTGCTTTGTGTGTAAAAACAGAGGCCATAGGCCAGGGGATAAGTCCTGTCCAACTAAACCCCCTGAGCCTACCACCACTAATACATCAAGCTCTAGTGCCCCTAGCAGTAGTGGTACTAGTGGTGGGACTGCTGGCAACAGTCAAGTTAAGGGTGTAGTTGGGTTCACTTATGGGTCCATAGTAGAAACTGGGGTAGTCAGCCCCAAGACAGTTTCTGTCACACCTAGTGGCATTGGCCTTGCCACACTGGCTGCTTGTCCCCTTACAATGGATAAGTACAGGCAGACAGTTTCAATAAATGGTGTTGAGGCCTTGGCCTACAGGGACACAGGTGCCAGTATCACTTTGGTGACTGAAAACCTAGTGCACCCTGATCAACACATCATTGGACAACAGTATAAGATTATTGATGTCCATAACTCCACTAAGTTTCTTCCCTTAGCTATAATTCAGTTTAGTTGGGGTGGAGTTACTGGCCCTAAGCAGGTGGTGGTATCACCTAGCTTACCTGTAGACTGTCTCTTAGGTAATGACCTAGAGGCCTCAGGTTGGGCTGATGTAGAGTTTTATGCCCATGCAGCCATGCTGGGCATCCCAGAGGAATTGTTCCCTCTCATTTCTACTGAAATGAAAAAGCAAAGGAGCGAAGGCCTGAAAACTCAGGATCCCTCTCCAACAACAGGTAAAAGGGGTATCACAGTATCCCCTAACCACCCTACCATTCAGGATACCATTCCTGTGGTGGGAGAAACCTCTCCTGGGGTGGCACCTGTTCCAAGGGAATCATCAGTTGGCAAAACTGTACTCCCTGAGGTAGAAGTACCTCTCTCTGGGATAACTAACATTGGTGAGAAAAAGAGCACCATTTTAGTTAACATGGAGCATCCCTCCAACCCTCCCAGAGAAACTTTAGTGCAGAAACCCTGCACTACCTCACAACACTTAGGACAGCATCCCTGCCCTAGTGTGGAGCTCACAGGACAGCATCCCTGCCCTGCTCCAACTCAAGAGAAACAGCATCCCTGTTCTCTCTTCCAGCCATATGGACAAAGTTTTTGCCCAGCTATGGCTTTTCTGAGACAGCATCCCTGTCTGGCATTTCCATCACTTCAAATAGGTTCAGTGGACAATTCCCACTGCTCTAAACTAAAACTTACTGATAAAACCTCTGAAAATACATCTTCACATTGTTGCTTAGCTAAAAAACTTCAAACAGGGTGGTTTACATCCCAATAGGGAAGTAACCATATAGTGGATGATAAAGGGAGTAACCAGTCTATTGCAGAACTACTCTCTACTTATCACCACTTAGACAATAAAGTCTCAACTGGCCAAGGTTAGCCTTATTGTCCTTCGTTTGGGGGGGGGTTGTGTGAGAAAGTAGCCTCTTTCTAGCCTTGTTACCCCCACTTTTGGCCTGTTTGTGAGTGTATGCCAGGGTGTTTTCACTGTCTCACTGGGATCCTGCTAGCCAGGGCCCAGTGCTCATAGTGAAAACCCTATGTTTTCAGTATGTTTGTTATGTGTCACTGGGACCCTGCTAGTCAGGACCCCAGTGCTCATAAGTTTGTGGCCTATATGTGTGTGTTCCCTGTGTAGTGCCTAACTGTCTCACTGAGGCTCTGCTAATCAGAACCTCAGTGGTTATGCTCTCTCATTTCTTTCCAAATTGTCACTAACAGGCTAGTGACCATTTTTACCAATTTACATTGGCTTACTGGAACACCCTTATAATTCCCTAGTATATGGTACTGAGGTACCCAGGGTATTGGGGTCCCAGGAGATCCCTATGGGCTGCAGCATTTCTTTTGACACCCATAGGGAGCTCTGACAATTCTTACACAGGCCTGCCACTGCAGCCTGAGTGAAATAACGTCCACGTTATTTCACAGCCATTTTACACTGCACTTAAGTAACTTATAAGTCACCTATATGTCTAACCTTTACCTGGTAAAGGTTAGGTGCAAAGTTACTTAGTGTGAGGGCACCCTGGCACTAGCCAAGGTGCCCCCACATTGTTCAGAGCCAATTCCCTGAACTTTGTGAGTGCGGGGACACCATTACATGCGTGCACTACATATAGGTCACTACCTATATGTAGCTTCACAATGGTAACTCCGAATATGGCCATGTAACATGTCTATGATCATGGAATTGCCCCCTCTATGCCATCCTGGCATAGTTGGCACAATCCCATGATCCCAGTGGTCTGTAGCACAGACCCTGGTACTGCCAAACTGCCCTTCCTGGGGTTTCACTGCAGCTGCTGCTGCTGCCAACCCCTCAGACAGGCATCTGCCCTCCTGGGGTCCAGCCAGGCCTGGCCCAGGATGGCAGAACAAAGGACTTCCTCTGAGAGAGGGTGTTACACCCTCTCCCTTTGGAAAATGGTGTGAAGGCAGGGGAGGAGTAGCCTCCCCCAGCCTCTGGAAATGCTTTGTTGGGCACAGATGTGCCCAATTCTGCATAAGCCAGTCTACACCGGTTCAGGGGACCCCTTAGCCCTGCTCTGGCGCGAAACTGGACAAAGGAAAGGGGAGTGACCACTCCCCTGACCTGCACCTCCCCTGGGAGGTGTCCAGAGCTCCTCCAGTGTGCTCCAGACCTCTGCCATCTTGGAAACACAGGTGCTGCTGGCACACTGGACTGCTCTGAGTGGCCAGTGCCACCAGGTGACGTCAGAGACTCCTTCTGATAGGCTCCTTCAGGTGTTAGTAGCCTATCCTCTCTCCTAGGTAGCCAAACCCTCTTTTCTGGCTATTTAGGGTCTCTGTCTCTGGGGAAACTTTAGATAACGAATGCAAGAGCTCATCCGAGTTCCTCTGCATCTCTCTCTTCACCTTCTGCCAAGGAATCGACTGCTGACCGCGCTGGAAGCCTGCAAACCTGCAACATAGTAGCAAAGACGACTACTGCAACTCTGTAACGCTGATCCTGCCGCCTTCTCGACTGTTTTCCTGCTTGTGCATGCTGTGGGGGTAGTCTGCCTCCTCTCTGCACCAGAAGCTCCGAAGAAATCTCCCGTGGGTCGACGGAATCTTCCCCCTGCAACCGCAGGCACCAAAAAGCTGCATTACCGGTCCCTTGGGTCTCCTCTCAGCACAACGAGCGAGGTCCCTCGAATCCAGCGACTCTGTCCAAGTGACCCCCACAGTCCAGTGACTCTTCAGTCCAAGTTTGGTGGAGGTAAGTCCTTGCCTCACCTCGCTGGGCTGCGTTGCTGGGAACCGCGACTTTTGCAGCTACTCCGGCCCCTGTGCACTTCCGACGGAAATCCTTTGTGCACAGCCAAGCCTGGGTCCACGGCACTCTAACCTGCATTGCACGACATTCTAAGTTGGTCTCCGGCGACGTGGGACACCTTTGTGCGACTTCGGGTGAGCACTGTTTCACGCATCCTTGTAGTGCCTGTTTCTGGCACTTCTCTGGGTGCTACCTGCTGCTGAGAGGGCTCCTTGTCTTGCTCGACGTCCCCTCTCTCTCCTGGTCCAATTTGCGACCTCCTGGTCCCTCCAGGGCCACAGCAGCGTCCAAAAACGCTAACCACACGATTTGCAGCTAGCAAGGCTTGTTGGCGTTCTTTCGGCGGGAAAACACTTCTGCACGACTCTCCACGGCGAGCGGTATCCGTCCACCAAAGGGGAAGTCTTTAGCCCTTTTTGTTCCTGTAGAAACCTCAGCTTCTTCTGTCCAGTAGAAGCTTCTTCGCATCCACAGCTGGCATTTCCTGGGCATATGCCCATCTCCGACTTGCTTGTGACTTTTGGACTTGGTCCCCTTGTTCCACAGGTACCCTAGATTGGAAATCCACAGTTGTTGCATTGTTGGTTTGTGTCTTTCCTGCATTATTCCTCTAACACGACTTCTTTGTCCTTAGGGGAACTTTAGTGCACTTTGCACTCACTTTTCAGGGTATTGGGGAGGGTTATTTTTCTAACTCTCACTATTTTCTAATAGTCCCAGCGACCCTCTACAAGGTCACATAGGTTTGGGGTCCATTCGTGGTTCGCATTCCACTTTTGGAGTATATGGTTTGTGTTGCCCCTATCCCTATGTTTCCCCATTGCATCCTATTGTAACTATACATTGTTTGCACTGTTTTCTAAGACTATACTGCATATTTTTGCTATTGTGTATATATATCTTGTGTATATTTCCTATCCTCTCCCTGAGGGTACACTCTGAGATACTTTGGCATATTGTCATAAAAATAAAGTACTTTTATTTTTAGTATAACTGTGTATTGTGTTTTCTTATGATATTGTGCATATGACACTAAGTGGTACTGTAGTAGCTTCACCCGTCTCCTAGTTCAGCCTAAGCTGCTCTGCTAAGCTACCATTATCTATCAGCCTAAGCTGCTAGACACCCTATACACTAATAAGGGATAACTGGGCCTGGTGCAAGGTGCAAGTACCCCTTGGTACTCACTACAAGCCAGTCCAGCCTCCTACATCCTGGGAATGTATGTCACAGTCTATGGGTGTACAAGACCTGTGGCAAGACAGCTTGCACTGTGGTAGGATGGAAGTTAAGGAGACTCAATTGGACTTGTTCCTTGTCATGTGGTGGCCATGATGTATTATGTGTGTCATCATGGGGCAGTACGGATGTAGTTGTAGGCCTACTCCATGTTAGTTTTACTTCACATTGGCTAAACACTCCTTTTGTTTGAACTGTATGTAGCTGTTGATATGTTTCATGATTCTAGGCCAAAGTGCCTGTGGCACATCACTGACATTTGTCTGTGTCATACCACCAGATGCAGAAGCACTACATTGTAATGACCCTATGTTCAAGAACTGTTGTACTCCCATCTGTCTGAATGTTGCAATATGTGATGTTGCATTCCTTTTGTGAGGTAGTCGATATGGCTCCAGCTGATGACATCAACCAAATTAATTTTCACCTATTCTATAGCACAATGTCTGATGTATCGCTTCCTTCCATGTTCTGGAGGTCTGTACTTGTAATTTTATCACTTACACAGTACAATTCAATCCTGTTTAATTTTCTATGCATCTGACATCTTGCTAGCCTATGATTTGAACAATGTAATAAAAATCATCTTAGACAAGTCACTTGTATGTATGTGTTGGTGTGGCAAGGTTATGATGCCGAGCTAACTATTGTGTACATGCAGCATATCCACAAGTAGCTTGCTTTGCAATTGTATAGTTCACCTGGTCTTATATATCTATTTTGCTAAATGTGAAATTTATACAGCAGACAATGAGATTGTGACTTGTGAATTTATTAAAATATTAAAGGGGAAGACATACTTAGTGGAAAAGCAAATATAAATAAAAAGTGAAGGATTCAGTCACAGTGAATGAAACCATAGATGTAGATGCCAAATCATCTGAATTCCAAAGTCCAAATTACTCCTCCCATCAGGAACGGAAATGTGTTCAGAATTAGTCCACTGAGTGAATGAGTGACACACAGAGGAAGACATTAATGTGGATGTTTCCTGCTGGCAGTAGTGGGTGTCTGCCATCCACACCTCCTGGATATTTGCATGGACTTCTCTGCTTGCGAGGATGGCGGGGTTCAGCTGCTGCTGCAGAGGCAGGGGTGTCTGACAATGTTTCTTCCTCCAGCAGGGCCTCCCTTCCTGTGTCTGCTGCAGATGTAGAAGGTCTTGATGTACTGGCACCACAGGAAGGGATCGATGGTGAGGGAAAAGCCCTGCTAAGGGCTGAATGGATGTCCATCAGCACCCCTGTTAGGGTGCCTGTGTAAGAATTATGGGCCTCCATCTGCTGGTACATGTCCCTCTGTAGCTGCTTGATTTTCCACAGTTTGGTTACTACCTTGCCCATCATTCCTTGGGACTCCTGATAGACCACCAAGAAATGATTGATGGTGTCCTGGTCATGAATGGGCCCCAGCAACGTCACTCTGCCTGCCCACAGCATCCCTCCCACTGACCCCCCCACACTGCCTCCACAAGCCAGTGTCTTTGGCCCAGGGTACCCTGTCTACCTGGTCCTGGTCCCTCTGTGTCAGGGGTGGTGATTTGTACTTCAGGGTCCAGGGCTGGGGAGACAAGAGTGTACTGACTGCTAGGTACACAGGTTGGGGGGTATGTTGCTGGCTGAGGTGTTGCAGCAGCTGGGGTGGGAGGTATTGATGTGGGCACAGTGAGACTCACTTTTGCTGTCTGACCAGGCTGACCAGATTTGGCAGGTCCATCATCGACGTCAACTTGTCCAGGAGTGTTTTCATTCTTTAGGGCTTCATCTGAGGGTGGGTTGGGAGGCTGTTCGGTGGGCAATGTCTGCCCAAGTGCAGTGCCAGTTTGACCCATTGAGAAATATAGTACACTGATATTGATGGAAGTGCGGAATCTACATTAAAATGTTTATTGTCAGAGTAAGTAGAGACCAAGGGAAAGTTAATAGTTAGGGTTTCCTAATGTGATAAATTTTCATAGTATTGAAGATGTCGGCATTACATTTATGGAGGTTGCAAAAACTATTAGGATTGAGCAGCTCATTAGGTGTGCTGAGAACTTGCATTTTGGATTAAGGAATGAACATGACATCTAACAAACTGTTAAAGCAACACAGTGGAAAAGTAACGTGTATTTGAGCATTCCAAATCAGAGTTGTATAAGATACAGACGCACACACAACTTGGTTGCATATGTAGCAGTAGACATTATGTGGGTCATTACAACCTTGGCGGTCTTTTCGCAAGACCGCTGAGGTACTGCCGTGCTGAAGACCGCTGGCAGCCCGCCATCCTTTTTCGTACGGAAAGCCGCCAGCAGCCATACTGGTGGATGGCAGGAAAGTGGAGGTTGCTCAACCTCCACCACCACGTCAACAGAACACCGCCCACTGAATCACGTCCCATGATTCGGTGTGGCTGTGTTCTGGTGACGGTGTGCTGGTGGCGGAGCTGCCCCCATGGATCCCGTCCCCTCCCGGAGGATCAACGGACAAGGTAAGTTGATCGTCCGTTAAGGAAGGGGGTCGGGGGGTGTTGTGTGTTGTGTACGTGCATGGGGGTGTGCGTGTGAGAGTGTAGAGGGGGTGAGTGAGTGAGTGTATGCGTGCGGGGTGTTGTGTGTATGGGAAATGTGTGCAGGTCGGACGGTGTGCATGTCTGTTTGTATGTGTGCGGTTATGTGTTGTCGGGGTGTATGTGTGCGTGTAGGGGTGTTTATGTGCATGTTGGGTATGTGTGCGTGTAGGGGTGTGTATATGTGCATGTTCGGGGTCGGGTGTGGAGGGGGGTTGTGCCACCTTTGGGGGGTGGCCAGGGGGTGGGGGGGTGGGGGGAGGGTTCGTGGGGGGTAGCGGGGGTGGGGAAGACCCCTATCAGTACCAGGGAAGGAATTCCCTGGCACTGATAGTGCCTACCGCCATGGATCTCATGGCGGGTCCCAACCACCCGAGTCCATGGCGGTATGCAGGGTCCTGATACCGTCGCCGGTCTAGTGACGACCGCCGGTCTGGAGACCGCAATCTTCAGCCCAGCGGTCTTCACCACCATGGCAGTCTGAATGGTGAAGTGGCGGATGAGCCGCCGTCATAATTCAATGTTTTTTTCCGCTGGCCTGTTTGCGGTCTTACTGCCGCTTTACCACCAAACGCCAGAGTTGTAATGACCCGCTATGTGAGCAGTGCCGAGTCAATGGCTTACCTGCTACTTCCAATTGGCTGAAGCAGTGTAATTAATGCCTTACAACTACTTGATGTACACAGTTGGTAAGCTATCATTCAAGACATCAATGGTGTCATTTGGGGTTACCAGGACAACATCAAGCTAGGTAGGCATACACTTCTCAGAGTTAAGCATGATATGTCAATTGATCAGTCCATGATGTGTAAGCATCAGTTGTGGCATGGCAAACACGTGTCTTTGTGTAACTGCGCAGTGGCCTCTTGTTTTGAGTTACAGAAAGAGGGCCTCATGGTAGTTGTAGTCATGTCACTTTCAGACTCCCAACACTAGACAAATGGTGAACTCCATGATGAATGAACATCATTTGTGACATGGCTAACAAGTGTCTTTGTGCAAGTGCACAATGGCCTCTTGTTTTGAGTTTCAGAAAGAGGGCCTCATGGTAGTTGTAGTCATGCCACTTTCAGACTCCCAACACTAGACAAATGGTGAACTCCATGATGAGTTAACATCAGTTGTCACTTGGCTAACAAGCGTCTATGTGCAAGTGTACAATGACCTCTTGTTTTGAGTTAAAGTTTCAGAAAGAAGGCCTCATGATATTTGTGGTCATCTCACTCTCTCTATTTCCCAACACTCGACAATTGTTTAGTCTGAAATACCTGTTGCCACACTGCAGTTAGATTGGACCATACATTTACATGTTGACACATACCACGGGTCCTGGGATGATCTTTTAATATTAAAATACTTACAAACCTTATTCCAACATATGGCATGTGATGGAGGTTGATACATGTACCACAATACACAATACACATTGACAATTTACTGTCTCTGATACTTTGGGTATTGCAGGTTATGAAAGAAGAGAAATAACACAATGGCAAAAGATGAAATGTGAGCATGCAGGATATTGAAGGTTTATGATAGTTTTTGTGATGTTACTTACCATACTCTGCTCCCCCAGCTACTACTGTCAAGCGCTCAGGATACACGGTGGCCAAGGCCTTCTCCTCCCAGGGAAAGAGTTGTAATATGGCTCTGGGGGGACTACCATAAGTCTTCAGGGACTCCAGGTGTTGTCTGGGAGCCAGGGAATGCACCTTTCCTCTCAGGTTATTCCACCTCTTCCTAATATCCTCCTTTGTGCCTACAGCATGCACTTTGTCAACTGTCCTTCTCCACATTTCCATTTTCCTACTGAGAGGAGTATATCCAAACTATGATAGCTCTACTTGTATGATTTCATCAACCATGACTCTCAACTCATCCTCTGAAAAACGTGGATTTCTGAGGCATGACATGACTGAAATAAAAATGGGTGACAGTGACAACTTCACAAGACAAGTGATATTGTGGGAAAAATAAAAAAATTGACAAAGTGTGTGAGAGGTGTAAAATGGGATAGGAAAAAAGGGCTGCCTTATGTAGCAAAAATTACAAAAAGTAGTGTGGTCTCTGTCTTGCTGTGCTGGAGTGGAGAGGCACAGGATCATGCTCTGGGATGGGGTGTGTTTTATAGTGTGATTTGCAGGTGTGTCCACTTGGCCAATGGATGTCAGCTGTGTTGTTTTTTAATTCACCCAATGGGCACTCTTCTGATGTTCTGCTGTGAGCGCACTGCAACGGCCAACCGCTGTCAGATAACTGCCACAATGAGGCTGCCATGTCAACTGTGTTTTGGCAATAGGCTTGGTGGTTGGCTGTTGCCATGAGGGCGACGGAGTACGCACTGCCAACATTGCAGCCCCCTGCACTGCTGGCGACCAGGAAAATGGCTATGTGGGCTGTTGTTCAATCTGCATACATTGTAACATGGCGGCCGGGAGACTTCCAGTGCAGCAGTCTTCTTCGGACCGCCACCATGGCGGTTGGATGGTCTGACCACCAAACTCGTAATCAGGCCCTAAACCTCTAGAGTTTGCTAGAAGATTAAATAAACTTGTTTTCCATAGAGTAAGTGCCATCTACATATGCCATTGCATGCGATGCATCATGCGTTTGATTTGAGAAAGACTGAAATACTACAAAAAATATTATGGGGGTCATTACAACATTGGCGGTAAAAGCCGCTTACCGCCGTGCAGAAGACCGCCAATACACCGCCGCGGCCGCGGAATTCCGCCACAGCTATTATAACAAACATTTCGGAAACCGCCGAATTTCAGACACCCACACAACTCCGCCACACCAAAGGTCAGTGTTAAACTGGCGAAAACAAATCCTCCACCTCCACGCCAGCAGAAACACGCCCATGCTATTACGACACACGAATCCACGCGGCGGTCTTTCAACCGCGGTATTCCATTGGCGGTACACACCGCCGCGCTCAAAATACACACACATCTCCAAAACACCACCACATTGGACAATTCCAAATACACACACCTGATACACATACAAACAACGCTCCCACACACCCATTACAATATAAAACACACACCCACATCACCCACAAACCCCTACGACCAAAAATTAGTCACGAAGGCCAGAGAGACAGCACTGATTAGACAATCCCACCACACAGAGGCACACAACACCATCACCCACACAAAATCCATGCACAAAACACCACACACCACTACACATCACCACACACATCAACACTCACACCGCCCCACACATAACACACACCACCCCATGGCATGCCAAAGACACCCCCGCTTTTCCGAGGAGGAGCTCAGGGTCATGGTGGAGGAAATCGTCCGGGTAGAGCCACAGCTATTTGGCTCACAGGTGCAGCACACATCCATAGCCAGGAAGATGGAGCTATGGCGCAGAATAGTGGACAGGGTCAACGCTGTGGGACAGCACCCAAGAAATCGGAGGACATCAGGAAGAGGTGGAACGACCTACGGGGGAAGGTGCGTTCAACGGTCTCCAGGCACAACATCGTGATTCAGCGGACTGGCGGCGGACCCCCACCTCCTCCCCCACAACTAACAACATGGGAGGAGCAAGTCTTGACCATCATGCATCCTGAGGGCCTCGGAGGAGTCGGTGGAGGAATGGACACTGGTAAGTCTAATCTTAACTATCATATCCTCCACCCTACCTGCACATGCTGTCACACACACCCACCCTCACCCCCTTCCCTATCACTCCAACTCCTCACTAATGTACTACTAACACAAACCACACATCCCAACACCACGCCTTGCATGACACAACTAAGCATGGACACCCAGCACTAAAGCATGCTCACTGCACATACCCAGAACACCCCCCCCAACCATCATCACACAAGCCCCCTCACAGGAATGCTTGCACTGGTGTACACGGTGAGCCACCCATTGCACACCATGACACACACACATGCAATAATCATGCTCTTATTCCCCTGCAGGATCACGAAGGACCGTCACCACATCGGAGGGTCCAGACATATCCACTCCACCCACAGAAGAGGCCCACAGTGACGATAGCAGCTCTACCCTACTGGAGCCTGATGACCAGCCCGGACCATCGTGGGCCTCGGGACAGTCGGTTCCCCTTGCACAGGCACAGCCCAACACTGACCTTCCACCCTCTGGTAACACCAGTACAGCACCCACCCAGCGGGCCCAAACCTCCGTACCCAGGACAGGTCAATCAGCTGTGTGTCCACCACTACAGGGAACCCAGGATAACCCTCCACCCCAACCGGGACCTGGGGGCAGTGGTAGTGGGCACACAGTCCAGGGGACGGAGGCACAGGAACACAGGGGAACTGGGAGGGCTGCTGTGCGACAGGGGGTGGACAGGCCAAGGGAACCCACTCTCCACGAGGCCCTTTCCTCCATCATGGGAGCATACCACCACTCCCAGGAGACGATGTCGACGGTCCTGGTCAAGTTTCAGGAGACCCAGCGCCTGCAGGAGGACCAGTATTTGGGGTTCAGGGAGGAGCTCAGGACCATCAGCTCCGCCTTGGGCACCATCGTAGGGGTGCTGAAGGACATACAGCAGACCTTGTGGGACACCATGGCACTCCAAGGGGCCCCCTGACACTAGCATGGACGATGAACTGCCCACCACCTCCGCCGGCGCTAGAGGACAGGACGCCACGCCACAGGACCACCACACCAGCACCCCACCCCCTGCAGACGGACAACCACCACGCAAGCGGTCCCTGAGATCCAGGAACAGGACAGAGCAAGATGGCAAGACCCCCGCCAGGAAATGAGACCACCCTGATTGTCCCCCCACTGTCCCACTTTGTTACCCTGTCCATACTTAAACTGCCCCAGCTCCACTTCCTATGCCCATATGGGCAGTACACCTGTGAGACTAATAGACTGGACTCTGCCATGGACATTCCTCCACCATCACCCATCCTCATTTTACAACCCCCCTCCATTTTTTAGCACTTAAATAAACACCCTTGAACCACAAAACAATCTGGAGTCAGTCTATGATTTGGTAAAATGTATTATCAATGACAGTGTCAAAATGTGTTTTTAGTTGTAAAGCCAACATACCAATGTCACACATCACAAGTCCTTGAAGGATGCATGCAGATGACACACGTTGGTAACCACACCTGTGAAACCGTAATGGAAAGAAACAACTCAGTTACCAAATAATCCCATGAAATTACACACAGGATAGAGGAAGACGTGTGACAGTGAATGTAATGGTAAAAATTAAAATGTTCTCACCTGTGTGTCACTGGAAATATTGCTGTATGACTGACTCCCTGTTGTCGTTGTCTTCTTCCTCAGCTTCCTCCTCATCACTGTCCACAGGCTCCACAGCTGCCACAACACCGTCATCTGGACCATACTCCTGCAGAAAAGGCACCTGGCGTCGCAAAGCAAGATTGTGACGCATCGAGCAGGCGATGATGATCTGGCACAGATTAGGTGAGTAGAATAGGGAACCACCTGTCATATGGAGGCACCTGAACCTGGCCTTAAGGAGGCCGAAGGTGCGTTCGATCACCCTCCTAGTCTGCCCATGGGCCTCATTGTAGCGTTCCTCTGCCCTGGTCCTGGGATTCCTCACTGGGGTCAATAGCCAGGACAGGTTGGGGTAACCTGAGTCTCCTAATAGCCACACACGGTGCCTCTGGAGTTGACCCATCATATCAGGGATGCTGCTATTCCGCAGGATGTAGGCGTCATGCACTGAGCCAGGGAACATAGCATTAACCTGGGAGATGTACTGGTCTGCCAAACATGCCATCTGTACATTCATAGAATGATAACTCTTCCTGTTCCTGTACACCTGTTCACTCCTGTGGGGGGGACCAGAGCTACATGGGTCCCATCAATAGCACCTATGATATTGGGGATATGTCCCATGGCATAGAAGTCACCTTTAACTGTTGCCAAATCTTCCACCTCTGGGAAAATGATATATCTCCTTACGTGTTTCAGCAGGGCAGACAACACTCTGGACAGCACGTTGGAACACTTAGACTGGGACATCCCTGATGCCATGGCCACTGTTGTCTGAAAAGACCCACTTGCAAGGAAATAGAGCACTGACAGCACCTGCACGTCAGGGGGGATTCCAGTGGGATGGCGGATTGGTGACATCAGGTCTGGCTCCAACTGGGTACATAGTTCCTGGATAGTGGCACGGTCAAACCTGTAGGTGACGATTAAATGTCGCTCCTCCATTGTCAACAGGTCCACCAGTGGTCGGTACACCGGAGGATTCCGCCATCTCCTCACATGTCCCAGCTGACGGTGCCTAGGAAGGACAACAGCGACGATCGAGTCAATTTTTTTCCACGTATGTACCCACAGTTACACAGAAGACGACACCAAACACAAAACCCTTCCTGTATGTGTGTTGAGTTTAGGCCTAGCTATGTGTGACACAGAAGTAAATGAAGCCATGTGGGCCCCTGAAATGGCGGCTGCCTGACCTCTAAACTGGGACAATGGGATTGTGGGGTAACTGCGCTGGCGTTCCACACAGTCGCGGTAGGCGGTCGTAGACCGCGGCTCAATGCTGCATTGGTTAACATTGGCCCTATGGGTCCCAGGAGCCAATGAACAAGTACGCCGGCGGTGATGATACGCACCGCCGCGGACGTCACTGCCATTTTCTATCTGTTCAATCACTAGATACATGATCTTCGACAGGAAAGGACCTACACTGCAAGTGCTGCTGTGACCTCGGTCTGGAAGCGACGATGGCTGCTGCGTCTGGGGAAAGGGCCCCTGCCTTCACTACTCAGGAGTTGGAGAAACTGGTAGATGGGGTCCTCCCCCAGTACACACTACTCTACGGTCCTCCAGACCAACAGGTTAGTACACAGGTAGCATGTTGTATGGGCTAGGCCTGGGTGGAGAGGGCTGCTTGTAAGAGGGAAGGGGGCAGGGTTCAGGGAACATGAATGCATGTGAATGAATGTGCCACATGGCTAGGGTAGGTAGGGGGGCCACTCACAACGACGGTGCAGTTGGTAATGACTTCGCTTCTTCCCTTGTGCATGTCATGTAGGTCAGCGCCCACCAGAAGAAGGACATTTGGCGTGCCATCGCCAAGGACGTCCGGACCCTGGGGGTCCACCAGAGACGGGGCACCCACTGCCGGAAAAGATGGGAGGACATTCGCCGCTGGAGCAAGAAGATGGCGTAGGCTCAGCTGGTGATGGCCTCCCAATGTGGGAGGGGTGCCTGTTGCCCCATGACCCCCCTGATGTTCCGGATCCTGGCGGTGGCCTACCCTGAGTAGGATGGGCGCTTGAGGGCATCACAGCAGACACAAGGGGGTGAGTACAACCTCATTCTGCGGACTTTGCGCGCAGTGGAGGGGTCTGGGTGGGGGAGGAGGCCTGTGGGTGTACCTAGGCCAGGCAGAAATACGTAGACTAGGCCCCTCCGTAATCCAGCCCATGTGGCACACTACCCCACCGCAGTAGAGTGCCAAGTACAGGTATAGATGCCCCTGTGGCATCCATGTGTGCAGATGTCCACCATAGCCATGTAGGCCAGATCCCAGAAATTGCATCTGCAGAGGCCAGGAGCACGGCGTAGTGCAGGGGGCTGCTGTGTCTGTATTGTCCGCCAACGGTAGCGGTATGCCATGCACTCAACCTGTCTTTCTTCTGTCTCCCCCCACCCTTTTTGTGCTCTCCCTGTTCTTTTGTGCATCAGCATCATCAGGCGGAGGTACAGTGGCACCGAAGCACGAGGGAGCTGCATCCCACACGGCCATGGAGGGCCACACCACGGACTCAGAAGGCACCAGTGGTACGGAGGGCGAGGGGAGATTCACGTCGGCCACCGGATCACCAAGCAGCGACACGGACTCGTCTGCCGATGGGAGCTCCCTTGTGGTGGAGGCACCATCTGTGCGCCCCACTTCTACAGGTACAGCCGCCACCTCCCCTACCAGAACCGCCCTCCCAGCAGCCCCTCAGCGTTCGCCCCGTGCCCGCTCACCCAGGAGGGTGGACATCACCTTCGCCCCAGGCACCTCGGGCCCTGCCCCAGTCACCCCTGCTGCCCTCAGTGAGGAGGCCATTGACCTCCTCAGGTCACTCACTGTTGGGCAGTCTACAATTGTGAATGCCATCCAGGGTGTAGAAAGGGAGTTGCAACACGGTAATGCATTCCTGGAGGGCATTCATTCTGGTCAGGCTGTCCTTCAGCGAACCCTGCAATCTCTGGCCTCAGCACTGATGGCAGCCATTGTCCCTGTGTCTAGCCTCCCCCTCCAACCTCCTCCACCCAGACCCAATCCCCTGTACCCCAGCCCATCCCAAGCACACCTACAGACCAGCATGCACACACGTCAACACACAAGGGAAGCTCTGGCAAACATAGGCCCCACACAACCCACAGGCACACACACAAGCATCACACACATGCAGACACACCAACATCCACTGCCTCCACTGTGTCCCCCTCCTCATCGTCTCCCACCTCCCTCCCAGTGTCGTCTACACTCTCACCTGCATGCACTACATCTACAGGCACCAGGAGTCGCAACAGAACACCCAGCACCACACCCCGCTCACCTGCAATCACCACCTCCACTTCCATTTACACGTCCCCTGTGTCCTCTCCCAGTGTGTTTGTGACGCCCCCTCCCAAAGTACACAAACGCAGGCACCCACACACCCAACATCCATCCACCTCACGACAGCCTCCAGTACCTGCGCCTGCACCCAAAACGTCCAATACCAGTGGTGCCTGTTCAAGGTGTGTGGAGTGCACCGGCCACCAGGGCAGGTAGTGTGACCCGGAGCCAAGGCACTGGCAGCCCACCCCCTGTAAAGGCTCTGAAATTGGAAAGTGGCCGACGGGACCCTGTGAAGATTCCTGGAGGCAAAACCACTCACAGGGATCCCAGGGGGATTGCAGAGTCAGCTCCAAAGGTGGGGATGGGCCAGAGGAAGTCTGCACAGCCTTGTGTAAGCATCACAGCGGAGAAGGGTGCCATCCTTCCCGGCGGTCGGGACACCACCGCCAGCACCATCATCACTGGTCCGGAGACCACCGCCAGAGTCAGTGCCCAGGAGTGCCCAAGTATCGTCACTGGTCCAGAGACCACCGCCAGAGTCATTGCCCAGGAGGGCCCAAGTATCGTCACTGGTCCGGAGACCACCGGCAGAGTCATTGCCCAGGAGGGCCCAAGTATCGTCACTGGTCAGGAGACCACCGCCGGAGTCAGTGCCCAGGAGGGCCCCGGCTACCACAGCCCAGCTGGGCAATGAAGGAACATCATGCCACACACCAATACCCAGTCCAGAGAACGTCATGCCACACACCAATGCCCAGTCCAGAGAACGTCATGCCACACACCATTGCCCAGTCCAGAACCGCCATGGCAAAGCACCGCTGAACAGGGCAAGCACCGCTGAACAGTCCAGTACCGCCATGGCAAAGCACCGCTGAACAGTCCAGTGACCGCCATGGCAAAGCACCGCTGAACAGTCCAGAGACCGCCATGGCAAAGCACTGTTGAACAGTCCAGAACCGCCATGGCAAAGCACCGCTGAACAGTCCAGAACCGCCATGGCAAAGCACCGCTGAACAGGGCATGCACCGGGGAAGAATGAAAAGGCCGCCACATCAAGCATGGTTATCCCATGTGCAACTGGGACGGTGACGGGACAGGAACTTTCACGGGGAGACTAATCCAGTCTGGGCACCAGTCCCCCTCCAGAACCAGTGGAGGCTGTTATCTACTTGCGAAACTGTGGCTTTGCACTCCCCAGAATGGTACAGTGGGCAAGCCACCCACTGTAGAGACTTGAGAGACTGTGGCTTTGCACTCCCCAGGATGGCATAGTGGGCAAGCCACCCACCGTAGAGACTTGAGAGACTGTGGCTTTGTACTCCCCAGGATGGTCCAGTGGGCAACCCACCCACTGTAGAGACTTGAGAGACTGTGGCTTTGCATTACCCAGGATACATCAATGGGCATGGAGCCCCGTCGTGGATCTGGCTTTGCACTCATCGGGCTGAGGTGCCCCCCCTTCCCTTCCCCCTGAGGGGCCTGTAGTATTTCGATCTGATGCCCCGGCAGTGTTCTCTCCATTTGTGGACAGGTATCTTTTGTGGGCCTCGCCCATGCATTTTTGGACTAGTGGTGCACGGACATTGAGATGTGCATATCTGCACTACTTCTCGTAATGTATATACTTTTGAATGATTTTAAAATATATCTGTATATTTTCGAGACATGTATATTGATACATTACAATGTTTGAACTGATTTCGTTTTGTCTTTACATTCTTCTGGGGGGGGTTGTGGGTTGTTGCTGTGATTTTTGTGAATGCATTGGTGTGTGTGTTGTAATATGCGAGGGTGGGGGTGTTTCGTGTGTGTCCCCCTAACTTTTGCCTCCCCCTTCCCCTATGTCGTAGGTGCAGTACTCACCGTTGTCTTCGCCGGCGCCGGCGTTGCTCTTCGTAGATGAGTAGGAATGCAAGGGCCGGTAGGATTTGTAATTCGGGCTCCATGGAGTCCTCCTTCCTCGTGGGATGTGTTCAGGTGAGTGTTTTACCATTGCAGTAACTGTTTCCGCCGTGTTTTTATCCACAGTGAATCCACCATGGAAAAGGTGGCGGATTGGTAGGTTGTGATACTATGGGCGGTACATTGTCTTCCGCCTGTCTGTTGGCGGTGACCGCCGCGCTGCTTGTCTGTACCGCCGTGGCAGACGGTGTGTTAAATTGGCTGTCTTTGTTGGCGGTTTCCGCCAGGGTCATGATTCCCTTTTTTTGTCCGCCGGCCTGTTTGCGGTATTACCGCAGCTTTAACACCGTCCGCCAGGGTTGTAATGACCCCCTATATGTTGCTAGTAAAACGTGTTCTGGAAAGAATTGTTAGAATAGGCTTTTAATGATTTTCAAAACATAAAAGTCTAAACAAAGCTAATACTAAATAAAAATAGTGTTCAATATCAATATTGCAGGTTGCTGGAAGGTCAAAGAACAGTTTTGTTTTTTTTGATGGATGAACAGAACTGCAGAGTCAGGTACTGATTATGGCTAGTGGGAGCACATTGTTTATCTGCATGTGACACTTGAAACCGAAATCCAAAAGGCCATGCTTAAATCCTGGCCAGGCATGTGTAGGATGGTAAGCCACAGTTTAGGGAAGAATGTGACAAAAATCTTTCTTCAAAACACTCTTCTGCGAGGTGAAACAGACACACAATTTATAGCCAAAAATCCCAGTGATTAGGGTTGTAGCTACTTCTATGCAGTGCTGGAATTGAAAACATTAACACTGGCAACAGAAAAATTGAGGATCAAGGTGTGGCAGAGGAAAGGGGTTGAAATCCCGAGACGAGGAGCTTCAAAAGTGGAATCTAACAGTCAATGTATACAATTCTTTTAAAAACAATCTGCTAAAGAAAATGTCAGTAAGGTCAAATGTGACAGCAAATCTGTTTTAATTCACTTAACTGATCACAAAGAGCCAGCTTTATAAATTTCTTGCCGGGTTAAGACCAGTCGTGGCTCACTGCGAGACGGCCGGTCAAACATACATGCGCACTGAAGGGGAGTGCTGTTCACTCGCCCTCAGTACTCGTCACAGCCTGTGGCCCCACCCCTTTTACCAAAAAATAATAATAAACAAAAAGGTTTGCAGCTGTTGTGGGGCTTACCGCTCCTCTGCCCTAATGGAGGAGCCGCCCCTGGTTAAGACACTTGCAGCCAGATCTTTCTGTCCCCAGCAATTTTGAGGGGATTATAATCTCTACAAGTACGGACAACATTCAATTACAACTACTAACACTCATCGTGTTATGTACATTTATTTTCACACTTGTACGTGTCATGTGTAATGTAAAGCACTCCGACACCCTACACTGGGATTGGTAGTGCTATAAAAGAATTTAATAAAAAACATTAGGTACCCTTTAAGTAATTATTTGTGTAAATACTCATACACACAATTATATCTTTCATTGTTACAGTTTATGGATATTTCTTACATGGGGCATTAAACTAAAAAAACTGCCTCAAAGTTACAGTCTCTATAAAGTACTTCTCAAGTGATAAACTGTGTACATATAGGGTGTCATTACGACCCTGGCGGCCGGCGGAACACTGGCGGTAACACCGCTAACAGGCTGGCGGTGTTCCGCAAGTGTATTATGACCGTGGCGCATTAGCCATGGCCATGCCGCCGGCCCCTCCACTATACCACCAGGCTTCCGTCAGGCGGTCATAATCCCCAGGGCAGCACTGCAAGCAGCGCTGCCCTGGGGATTATGAGTCCCCAACCGCCAGCCTATCCATGGCGGTAAACACTGACATGGAAAGGCTGGCGGTAAGGGGGACTCAGGGTGCCCCTGGAGGCCTCTGCACTGCCCATGCACTTGGCACAGGCAGAGCAGGGGCCCCCAGGCACATCCCCATCGTGCATTTGACTGCCCAAATTTCAGGCAGTGAAATGACCGACAGGTGCTGCTGCACCCGATGCACATCAACATTGCTGCCAACTGTATTATGAGGCGGCTTCAATGTTGATGTGTCTTTTCAGCTGGGCCAGTGGTCGGAAACGCATGTCACCATGGCGGTATTGTGGCACCCGCGGCTTCAGTGGTCTTTTTCCAAGACCTCCGAAGTCGTAATGGGGGCCTTATTTCCTTCCAATGCATTGGCATCTAGGCGTGAGGGTGGAGGTGGGACTCCAGCCTGCGATACTTGAACAAAAGAAAGGCGGATGACCATTAAATTTAGACTTTTGTTTTGGGCTCAGCTGTAAGGGGGAAAAAAAGAAAGGACACTTCCGCCAGTAGGTTGCTGCTTTGAAAAGACTGCAGACAACATGCATGGGCTTCTGAATTGTGTCCCGGGGTCGAAAAATACACCAGGACAAATCCAGCATATTTTTCTGGGCCCAGAAACAGCTGCCAGAACTAGGATCTGAAGGGATCCCCTTACTTTCCAGTATTGCCTCATGGTAGTGAAATTAAGGCACAGATAAATGTATTTGTGTCCTCCAGTTACATGTCAAAGACTGACATTACATTTTTTGGTGTGCATCCTAACTTTATGGGGTCGATTTCAAATAGCACTGTGCAGAAATTGTAACAGCCAGAATCACTGATTCCAGCTAGTAAATCCTACCTTACAACAAGGTTTTCTAAAAGCCTGGCCCCAGAATGGTGGTTAACATGTACAGACCAGACTCACTAGCCCAATATTCACATGAGGAGTCTCTTTTCTTCATTGGATTTCCTCCTGCATTGGGCAGAGGAATTTCTATGCAGAAGCAGACGCACCAGGTGTAGGCACTGCGGAAGTGTGCTGAGTCTGTATTCCATAGGTTGTGGTTCAAAACCATCCACTGCTAGCAGATTTGATGGAGTGTTTCTTTATGTTCTAATTTGAGGTCGACTAATCTTTTCACCTGAGTGAGTGTAAGGATCTAGTAATCTATCAGAAGAATCAACATTTGATTTACAGTATTACCAATTTAGCCACACAATGAAAACCCAATGCGGAAACAAAGTTAAATGATTTTGTTACAAATGAATACTCAGGTTAATGTAAACAAATATCAAAAACAAAATTTAAAGGTACAAGATCACCATAGGATTGCCAAAGTGTCTAAAGAAATTCGAGCAGCAATACAGAATAACAACAGCAAAATCTGGTGTCCAGAAATGAAATGCTGAACTAATCTCTTACATATTATTGCAACTCAATTACATCTAAATAAGCTAGCTGGTATAGTACTTACAGAGCCAGCTCCCTACACTCTGTGACAAAAGTTGTAATCCATTGTGCTATGCACATAAAATACTGCTCTTTGCATGATACACGTTCTTTGCAGCAGGCATATCAACCATCTGCTCTACCTTAGAGTCAAAACTGCCCCTAGACAAAACTCCCATCTCTCTCTAGCAGGTACTTTAATCACTAGAGTTATCTTGATACTTTTATATTTGCCCAAAAGCTTCTGGATGTAAAAGGAACTTGCATTGCTTTTAAAATTGATCCACAAAGATAGCAATAAATATAAAAACATGCACATGTTTGGCAGAGGACCTAGCTGGAGAAGCCAATAGGTCTTGCCTACATAAGAGCTATTGGCTTTGACAATATGTTTTGCCATGTTGTTCACCAGTGTGGCTGCTATTCAGCATGGCTAAAAGTTAGTGGTGTGAAGTGTCATAGCGGAGTGAGGGATCAGAGTGTTATAGAGTGGATTTGTTGGAATGTCGTAGAGTGGATTAGGAGGAGTGGAGTGTTGTAGAGTTGAGTAGTGAGGAGTAGAGTTCAGTGGTTCAATGGCAGAGGGTGCCATAGAAGAAAGTAGTGTGTGGAATAGGGTTGGGTGGGTTGGAGTGACATGGAATGAGGTAGTGGGGTGGACTGGATTGGAGTAGAGTGGGGTGGATTGGACTGGTGTAGGGTGGGGTGAATTGCATGAAGTAGGAGGGATTGGTGTGAGAAAGATTGGATTGGAGTGGGGTGGACTGAAATGGGTTGAGATGGATGGTATTGTGGTGGATTTGAGTGGGTGGTTTAGTGTGTATTGTGGTGTGCGATTTGGATTGGGTTGGGGTGGGGTGGGGTGGATAGGATTGGAGTGGAGTGGGGTGGAGTGGACTGAAGTGTGGTGGGCTGCTGTGGGATGGTTTGGAGTGGGGTGGATCAGAGTGATGTGCAATGGCATTGATTGTGTGGGGTGGACTGATTGGAGAGGGATGTACTGGATTGATGTGGGATAGATTAAGGTAGTTTGGAGTGGGGTGGATTGGACTGGAGTAGGGTGAATTAATGTGGACTGAACTGGACTGGATTAAACTGGATTGTATTGGAGTAGGGTGGATTGTATTGGAGTGAGGTGGATTGGATAATGGTGGACTTGATTGGAGTTGGGGGGTGGGTTGAATTGGAGCCGTGCTTAATTTGTGCTGGTGGTTTCCGTTGCAACACACCAGCACTTATTTTTGAGGGCCGGCACTTATTTTTCTGCCTCAAGCATTTTCTGCGAGCAAAAGACACATATGGGAAAGATGGAGGAGGAGAAAAACAAAAAAGTGCTACAAAGGGAGAAATCAGAACGCTGCAGGAGTGAGCTGAAGGGGCAGGGAGTGGCCGTAAATGGACCGAAGAGGCCCGAGATAGCTTCAGGATTACGCTGCCTCAGTATTTCATGGTCACACGTTTAATTGCAGCAGCCGCCTGTTTTAGAGGAGAGCTTTGGGCACTGGCACGTTTTTATTTACAAATTAAGCACTGGATTGGAGAAGGGTGAGTTGGTTTGGAGTGGGGTGGATTGGACTGGAGTGGGGAGGATTAGATTGGAGTGGGGTGGATTGGACTAGAGTGCAGTGAGATGGAGGGACTGGAGTGGGATGGATTGCACTTGAGTGGGGTGGATTGGACTTGAGTGGGTGGATTCGACTGGAGCATATTGGAGTGGGGTATATTGGATTGCTGCAAGGTGAATAGAATTTGAGTGGGATAGATGGAACTGGGATGGATTAGGAAGTATTTGATTGGTGTAGGGTGGAATTGATTGTAGTGGGGTGGATTGTGGTGAATTGGAGTGGGATGAATTGGGGTGCTGTGGGGTGGGTTGGGTTGCGTTGGAGTGAGGTGGATTGCATTGGAGTGGGGCAGATTGTTTTGGATTAGAGTGGGCAGGTTGTTTTGGATTAAAGTGGGGCAGATTGAAATGGATCGGCATGGGGCAGGTTGCTTTGGATTGAAGTAAGGTAGATTGGAGTAGAGATGATTTTTCAGATTGGAGTGGGGCTGATTATTTTGGACTGGAGTGGGCCAGATTGGAATGGGCAGATTGTTTTGGATTGGAGTAGGGCAGATTGGAGTGGGGTCGACTGGAGTGGGACCGATTGTTTTGGATTTGAGTGGGGCAGAGTGTATTAGGTTGGATTGGAGTGGGGTGGATTGGATTGGTGTGGTGTGAGGTGAGGTGGATTGGATGGGAGTGGAGTGGAGTCGATTGGAATGGGGTGGGGTGGGGTGGATTGGATTAGGGTGAGGTGGATTGCACTGTGGTGAGGTGGACTGGATTGCAGTGGTGTGTATTCTGGATTGGAGTGGGTCAGACTGGAGTGGGGCAGATTGGAGTAGGGCAGATTCTTTTGGAATGGAGTGGGGCAGATTGAGGTGGGGCGGATTTGAGTGGAACAGATTGTTTTGGATTGAAGTGGGGCAGATGGGAGTGGGGCGGATTGGAATGGGGCAGATTGTTTTGGATTAAAGTGGAGTAGACTGAAGTGAGGAGGAATGGAGTGTTGTAAATTGTTTTGGATTGGCATGGGGCAGATTTTTTTGGAATGCAGTGGGGCAGATTCGAGTGAGCAGATTGTTTTGGCTCGGAGTGCAGTAGCTTGCACTGGGGCAGGGGTTTTTGGATTGGGGCAGATTGGAGTAAGGCAGATTGTTTTGGATTGGAGTGGGGCAGATTGGAGTGGGGTAGATGGGAGTGGGGCATATCATTTTGGATTGGAATAGGGCATATTGTTTTGGATTAGAGTGGGGCAGATTGGAGTGGAGTGATGCAGGTTGTTTTTGATTAGAGTGGGGCAAACTGGAGTGGGGCATATCAGATTGGGGTGGCTTGGGAGGGTTGAAGTAGGGTGGGTTAGAGTGAATTGGATTGAGGTGAATGGTTTGGATTGGAGTGGGGTGGATTGTTGTGGGGTAAAGTGAGGTGGATTGGTATGGATTGTAGTGGGGTGGATTGTAGTGCGTAAAATTGGTTGTACTGAATGATTAGGTTTTAAAGCATAATTTCCAAAATTACACACAATCAAGAAACAATGTTTCTTTGCAATATTTTGAACAAGTTAATCGTCTTCTTTTCAGAAGAGCTCCCGCGCGCAAAAACAAAAGAAAACATGAGTGGAAAGTGAGAAAAGACGACTTGGCAAAAAAAAGTTACCTATAAAAACAAAATATTGCAATTTTGTTTGTCCTGCTGGGTAAGTTTTTGCCAGTCACAAGTCTTCTGTTTGCAAGGCACTAGAAGTTAAAAAGAGCAAAATAGTACCCCAATCACATCGGGAGCAGAAGACGGGCACTAATTAAGTTGAATCAATCAGTGCTTGATCCCTCCTCCACACGGAGGAGCGGAAATGATGCCAGGTTTGCCTTGACAAATTACGAGGCTGTAAAGCTGAGTGCTACTAAACCAAGAAATGGTGAGAAGCAGGCAGGCTCCAAGCCCTTTACTGTACACAACAGAGTCTTGCAAGCGAGTCATGAGCTAGCGCATGCACACGCAGGCTCGACCCTAATAAAGGACAAAAAGAACCTGTAAAGAGGATATCTAGGCCACAAGGAAGATAACTAAAGTAGGCAACAAATTGGTAAAAAGGGAAGGTGTCAGCATATCAGAAGCTCCAGCAAGAGTCTACTCATGGGACAAACAATATCTAAGTGCTCTCAGCAAGCATTGTTAAAATGTGGGACAAGGGAAAAGAGGTCTGTACCTCGCAAAGTTCAATGGAATCTCTCTGCAACTAACTGGAATTGATCAGTAAAAGACGTAGCTAAAATAATGATTAGTCCATTGGTAACCCCCAGGAATCCGAAGATCACATTGTCCAATCTCCTCACATTACATAACTGTCTTTTGCAACATGGATGGATGTTCCCAAGACCATCCTGCGAAGGTAGCTGTCCTCGGTCTCCTGTACATCTTTGCAACATTATGAATAGTACCAGTCTTTACGTTCTCGGTCTCTCCATGTACCTCTTCCCAAGGTTGCTTTTTCTGACTTTCTATGAGTAAAACAATAGCACATCTATTTCCAAACTAGCATTTCATGTGAATGCCACCTGAGCAGAAATGACACATTAGCAGAGATGAAAAACTGTTTCCCACATTATAAAGATTTAGGTCTAGCAGGCCTAACATGGCTAAGCTAATACAGAATTAGGAGTACACATTTTATTCATGTTAATCAGAAAATATTGACTTCTGCAATTATAAATGTCAGTTACATTCTCATTTAAACTTTTTGTTACAGCAGATGCAAAACAAATAAAATCACTATTGTTGTATAGGTAAACACTCCCTACTAATATGAGGATGGTTAAAAATTCATAATCAATGGTTACATCTGAGTTATTATGGTTATACCACACACATGTCTTTCTGACACTACAGTGAAAGCACTTAAATATGGACTTTAAGTGCATCACTTTACAATTATTTCATAATTAATTCACACAATATACTTTCAATATGGTCATGCATAGATCAACATTGTGAAGTCAAAGGTAGCAGCCATTTCTCTGCTGCACCAGTACTGTTAATGTGGCCGGACAGTATCCCACTAGTTTTAAAATTGTAAGTTTGAAAATGCCACTTTTAGAAAGTAGACATTTTCTTGCTTAACCATTCTGTTCTTCTGCCTGGCTGTGGAATACACGTCTGGGTCAGGGTGACAGTTAGACTGTTTGTGAATTTACTCTAAACAGCCACACAAAGGAAACTGAGGTGTGCCCCGCATATCCTGATGGGTCTTCCTGGGCTAAACTGGTAGGATGGTCTGACATTTGCACCTGAATAGGGCTGTGCCTGTCCTTGCACAAAGCAGCCTCCACCCCCTAGAATGTGTCTGGGGCCAGGGTAGGAATGCAGGTTCTTGTGCACTACAAAGACTTTCCTTTGAATTTTGCCTACTTTAAAGACACAAATGAGTATAAGTACATGACCTCTGAGACCACATTTTAGAACTCTTCTGGATAGGGGACATTCTGCCAAAAAGAAGAACTAGGTGATGTAGAAGGGACTGCCACCCTGCCTGTTGCTTTGCTGTGCTAGCCTGCTGAGTCCTGCTTCTGTTCTGGGAGTGAAAGAACCGGACTTTGCTTTGTACATCCTGCTTCGAAGGTTCTCCAATGACTTGGACTGAGCTTGCCTCCTTTTCGACGTAGCATGGACACCAAAGACTCACCAACTTGATCAAAATCCTGTTTCTGGGCCCTTGGGGTGTGTTCTTGTGTAACCCAGAAAAAAACAAGTACATCGACTCCATAGCAACTTCAGAACCGGCGCCACTTTCCAACTCTGTGCCGCTGCCTTCCCTTTGCCGTGGCCCCCACTGAGTGTGAAAAGACCGCAACCAACGCTGCTGGCCCCATGCTGCCGCAGTGCCTCTGAAGTCCTGCCACAGCGTGAGTCCTGTTTGCTGTGTCACGGACATCTGTGGCATCTTACTCCAACTCCAACACAGCCCCTGTGGCCCGGTAGTGTGATCATGACACCGCAAAGTCAACACATCACGTCTTGACCTGCTGGATTCATCAACCCCGCCGGATTGTAAGGAACCAACACCACGCCACCGGTGCTGCTTCAACTCCCCTGCAACTGTGAGGAACCAAGACTGACTGCACCTGCTAAGCTACCAAGGGGGTAAGCTGCGGTTATCTTAGCTGTGTGGCTTCCTTACCCTGACCAAAGTGAGGGTCCCTACTTAGATAGGGTGCAAACCACTGCCAACTAGAGACTCCATTTCTAACATTGGTGACAGCGGTGGGTTAGGACTTATATTTGTACTTGACATATAGTGATTGGTGTACACTACTTCCATATCTTAGACCATTACGCAACCACATACTGTTTTTTCTGTTTTTAGTCTTCTCTTCTTTTTGCATTCTTGAAACTTTGTAACTATTCAATTATCCACAATCATGTCAGTCTGGGAAATCATCAGCAGTTGTTGCAGAGTTGCTGTTTGAGCAGGAGAGGCTGGAGACTTACTTGGCCTCAGCTCAACAAGTTCTGCAAAGAACTCAAATATCCTATTAGAGGCCTCACCAGAAAGGAGGATATGCAAAAGGTGCTGAGGGCTTGGCTGGCAGCAAATGAGGCTGGTGAGCCCACAGAGGAGTAGAATGCTAGTTTGGATAGAGAGGAGCCGAGGATGCATGGTGGTTTTGTGGTTAACTAGGATCTGCCTGGGGGAAAGGTACCCTCTAGGGCAGGCAGCAGTGTTTCTTCAGAGGGTCTAACCCTAAAGGAGCTGGAGGACAGGCAGGAGGCTAGGAAACAAACTTTGGGGTTTGAAAGGCTCTGGCTGGAAATGGAGGCAAAGAAACTGGCCATAGAGGAAAAAAACTATCTTGGCTCATGAGCTGAGTTTAAAGGAGCTGAATTTGAAAGGCAAGGCCAATACAGAAGGTGGTAGTGTTTCATCAGTGCAGTCTTAGAGAAGGGTGCACCTTCCCAAGAATCTAGGGAAAGAATACACTAAGGAGGAGGACATACACACGTGGTTTCAGAGCTATGAGGCAGCTCTCCACATGCTCTCCACATGCGTGGGATCCCTAAGAAAGATTGGGGGTGGGCATGAGGAACTATTTCACAGTGGAAGTGAGGGACACCTTGTTTGTACTAGGGGCAGCTAGCTAGCTCACATACAGTACCATAAAGGGTGTCCTTATCACTAGGTATGATCTGACACCAGAGATATACAGAAGGAAGTTCAGGGAGAATAGGGAGCTTGATTCCCAGATCTGGTTTGAGTGTGTAGATTCCTTTTGCAGAGCACTGGATGGTTGGGTGAAGGGCAGTGAGGTAACAGATTATCGGGGCTGTACAATTTGTTTGTATGGGAGCACTTGTCTAGTCTGTGTTTTCCAGAGCTCTACCAGCACTTGATTGATAGCAGGCTCACTGACCACAGGAAGCTTCCTCAGGAGGTGGAAAGCTGGATGAGTAACATGGTCCACAATAAGCTGTATGTGGGAGACTCAGCCAAGGGTGGGCAGCGTCCCTAACAGAGGAAGGAGGGGAGATCACAGAAAGGTCACAAGATGGGGATAAGGTTCCCATGTCCCTTCTGACAGGAAGGCAGTATGTTCTGGTGGGTGGTGGCACAGGGCATCCCATTTTCACCCCGTTGCTTTGAGTGTTCCCAGCTAGGACACAAGAAAGGGGACTCTGTCCTAAGAAACCCCTCATTAGTGGCCCCTGTACAGGGGTGGCCAATGTGGCAAATGTGGCCTTAGGGGGAGATAATCCCCAGGGGCAGGCCATTGACCATACCATAATTTTCCTTACTTGGGAGGTGAACTCAGAGGGTGAGTTGATGATCCCAGAAGTCATCACTTCCCCCAGGTAAGAGTGGAGGGGGTCCCTTTCACTGCTCTGAGGGAAACCAGGGCTAGCTGGAACATGTATGTGGAAATGCTAGTTTCCCCAGAGTGGTACACCGGCCAGGTGCGTAGAGTGACTCCAGACCATGGGCAGGACTTTTTCCCCCCTATGGTTCTGATATCCCTAGAGTGGGATGGGGTGGTGACCCAGAGAAGGGTCATAATTAGTCCCTAGATGCCTGTAGACTGCATTCTGTGGAATGAGTTGCCCCCAGTGTCAGGGGAACTCGGAAGGATGGCTGCCAAACGCGCTCTAACAGTTCAGTTTTCTGGGGGTACCACACCAAAGACAGGATCCCAGCAAGAGAGACAGGAGGAGGGAGAACCCACCTGTGTCCTCTGCTTAGCCTGAGGATCTAGACCCTAAGTTGAGGGACCAGTCTCAGGATATCACCCCTGAAATGGTCAGAGGAGAAGTGGAAAAAGGGTGCAAGGCATTTGGGGCTACTGCCTACCACTTTTTCGAAACCACGGAGGATAGAGACTCTGGGATGGCCTAGGGTCTTGACACTGACAGCTGTCAGTGGCCTCTGTTGGTTGTTGTCCTTGTGGTCAGAGTTTTCCCTGGGTTGGGGACTGAAGTCACACCCAAGGTGTGGAATGGATCAGTTACTTGGTGCACCCATTCGAGCTACATTTTTCACGTTTGGGCGCGCAATTTGCATTCTCGCTTTGCAAATATTGCGCAAACTGCATCATGCACGCCCTCTTTGTTTTCTCAGTCTCTGTGTTAGGTGTGGGGCCTAACTTTTTATTACACTCTTAATCTTTACCATCCCATCCTTTTCTAAATTATCCACCTCTCATTATCCTTTATTTCATCAGTCTGTGTCTTTTTGTCTCTGTATTTTACATTTCTGTCATTTGTTGATGTGTTTTTGTGACTTTTGAATACCCTACAGTGTTTCTGCTTTTCCCTTTAACATTTTCCTTTTTTCTTTCTTCCTTCCTTCTATTTCTTCAACTTTCTTTTTTCTTCCCAGTGACATGTCAGAGGGCGGCAGAGGGAGTGGCGGTTCCGATGCTAGCGGCTTACCTTGTAGGCACTGGTGCCGCCAACAGGGGCAGCACCACCCCATTTTCACTGAGACGGAGGTGGCAGAACTAGTCTTTTTGTGCAGTTGCACCTCCCCTCCATGCTGGCAGGGGGAGCCAGTCCTGGGAGCGATCACACCCTTCAGGAGCGTTGACTGCTGTTGGGGAGGGTGCGCCGGTTGTTTTGTCGGCACATTGGGGTCCAGTGCACACAGCAGCAGTTGGCGCACCGCTGGGTGAACATTATCGACCAGGAACAGGACCTGCTCGACCTGCTGGGCATTAAGGTGTTGGGGCTTGGCGAGCAAAAGTTATTTATTTATTATCTGTGTTCCACAATTCAATTTTTTTTTCTAATAGCATTGCTAAATCTCCGAGGTAAGTTAAGGTTACGTTTATTTATTATGTGATCCAGTTTAGGCTAGCAAAGGGAGTCAGTGCTTCCTAGTGGTAATCATGGGTGCGCGTTTTGGCAATTATTTAAGAAGCCATGCAGACAGAGACTTCCCCTGTCACCAAGAATAAGATAGTAGTAGTTGTAGTACAATAGCATTTCCTTCTCTATGCCTTTCTTTAAGTAGCGAATACAGTCCCTCCCAATCACGATCTCCCGATAATGTGTATATCATCATAGTATTCATGTATCTTTGTACTGAAAAAAATAGAGGCTGTGACACCCCATCAAAGGGGGTTGAGAGAAGCAAAGATAATTCATGCAATATGAACGCATTATTAGTGGTATATAGCTGTAAATGTAGGGCCATATTTATTTACAAGGCCTTTTGCATCACCAGAAGTCATATTTAGTGACAGTCCAGTGGCGCACACTGCAAGGCCATATTTACAAGGTCACATAAAGCCACCCTGTGTGGCTCTTCATGGCCTTCTAAATGTGAACTGAATCAGAGTAGTGCAAGTCGTTGCGTTGACTCCCCTGTGACAGGAAGGCGTGCCGTGAGTGTTACCGTGGGTGTTCCCAAATAACACCCATGGCATTTGACACATTCCTAGATTTACAAGATTTTATAAAAATCTCAGATTGCATCAAAAGCCTACGCCTCCCAAGAGGAAGCGTAAGGGTGACGCGCAACAGGGATAAATACCTTTATTTCTCCTCCTTTTTTACTTTTCAATGTGTGCTGCAAACTGCTGCACACATAGGAAAAGGAAAAGTCATCATGTGATTATTGTTTTGCCGGACGGTGTCCTTCCTGCACAAAAACAATCATCCCCTTAAAGCAAGCACCCTTGCAGCATAGTGCAGGGGTGCTTGCTGTGGCTCATGGAAGCCCATTATGCGCCGCTGCCAACAAATAGGAAAAGGACCGGAGTGTGCCATATCTGCTGTAGATACAGCACATTCCTGCCCTTTTCTTTTGACCCAGGGCAGCACTGCAAGAAGGCTTGCGGCGCTGCCCTGCGCCAAAGGTTTGTAAATAATATGGCCCGTAGTTTAGGAAATTTGTATCAGGGCTTAGGTGTAGGAATTAGGAAAGTAAAAGTAATAGGTCAACTTGAGTTGAGTCCATCATAATAGGCAATCTGGTTTACAAAAGAACAACATTACTGTGTTTGCCTCTGCTTGTCACAATATTTTTTGGGAGATTGACTGTTCCACTAATCTTTTTTTTTTTCTTCCTTATTTCTTAATCTCAGCTTCCAAGAGGAAGAAGAGGGCGACATCAGTGGCAGGTCCAGAAGAAGACGAGGATGGCATTGCCACCACCAGAGCGGATGCTGGCAGATCTGCAGGCCCCAGTAAGACTTATTGTTATATTATTATTATTTCCTTAACCTTCACCTCTCCTCATTTCAAATAATTTTTCTCTTAATTCTACTGTGCCTGTCTACCTTTTATGCACTTATTTTCTTTCTATGTAAGCTTTGTTAAATACATTCGAGTTAGCCCTGCATTTATCTATTTTTCATGTTTCTGTACCTGACTTCCTCCTGTCTGTACCAGCTTTCTTATGCTTGGTTAATAAGCTTAGCTTTCCCTTCTCCCCTTATATATCTTGCAGACTGGTACTTAATACTAAGAACAGATTTTTAGGACAGCTACACTACTGACAAGAATGCATACCCAAATCAGCTTTTCTACGCATGTTTGTGAATGTTTTCTTTGCCTTGATCATGGCCATTTCATTTGCCAAACAAGACCTCACCATCGGTTCTCCTGGACTGACCAAAGTATTCCACTCCTTTATAGCGCTTTAGTGACTTACCTCTACCACTCCATTATGAAACGTTTGTGGTTGATTTGTCTACCTTGCTTTTCTAACAACCGACAAAATTCCTCAAGTGAATGATAGAAGAAGACAGAACTGTAATGATATATTGTGGTTCTATTTTGTTGGAACTAAAATATGTAAAGGTTTTTCCAGCTGCACCAACCACCAGTACAGGGGCCAGCGGCAGCACCAGTGCACCAGACGCGGAAGCAGTCAGAGTGGGAGAACCAGCGGCAGCCGGTATGGGGCCTGTAAGTCATATTGCTCATACTCAGTGCCAATTGCTAATATACTCCCTGTAAGGGCATTGCCTATGAAGCCTTTGGTTTAGCACTGCAGCTGCAGCGGGGGTTAAGTTCTTGATGGCCTCTTCTCTTTTCAAATCAGCAGACAAAAGCTCATAATGAACAGACGTTACAAAGGATGGCTTGATGGAAAAGTGAACGAAGAATGGACGGCTAAAAAATGAATGGGTGAAATGATATTTGAGTGAAAGGATGTGTGGGTGAAATGAGATGCATAGGTGAGTGATAGGAGATGCATGGGTGGGTGAAAGGATGGATGAAAGGGGTGAAAAGATGCCTCAGTGGGGGAAGGGTGGATAGGTAAAAGCTTATGCTCAGGTGAGGAATGGGTAAATGAATGGATAGGTGAAAGCAGGGTGTTTCAAAGAGTGGATACTGGATAGGGGAGTGGCATGTGTAGATGGACAGGTGGATAAATATGGATGGCTGGAGTGGAATAGTAAATGACCGGACGAGAGAGTGTAAATTTTAAATTGTGGGTATCAAAGGTGAATAGAATAGATGAATGAAAAGTTGAATGTATAATTGCTTGGCTCAAAAAATAAAGGAACTGTTGTGGAGAGGGACAGGTCTGCTGTTCATCTACTTCACTTGGTTTGCATGGTTATAAAAGCTTCAGAAGCTTTAAAAGCTTTAGATCAATATGTGGATATTTTACTTTTCTGTCTTCTCTCTTGTATCCTCCTACCCATCATCATACATCCCTCCCTCCCCATTACCTAGGGCTTCAAGGACCTCCACACTAGCATTGGTGGTCAGACTGCCACACTTCAGGCAGTCTGACTGTCCAGTTATAAACATAGTGGGAGGACCCCCCCCCCGGGGGCCACCATCCATGCTAAGAACATTGTTCCTAATAAGCTGACGGCAGTCTTGGTTGTAGTCAGCCAGGATGGTGCTGAACTCAGAGCTTCCTGACTGATTACAACCTTGTTCTCTGGCAACTGTTTCATGGTGGTTTCCCACCATGAAAAGGCTGGTGGAGAACAAGAGCAGGGGGCCACAGGGGGTGGCATGGGCAGTGCAGGGGCCACCTGACCAGCAACGTCAGAATGCTGGACGGCCCTCTCTGTGCTGCGATAAGGCAGGGAGCCGAGTGCTATATTGTAGCACGGTTCCCTCTGGTCTGACTGGGAGGAGAGTGAATTACAATGTTCCCGCCGGTCAACCCGGTGGGAACTTTGTAATACGTTTGGCGGTGGAATCCTCCCCGTTATTTTGACTGTCTTGTGGTGGGACCGCCAAACTTATAATGAGGAACTAAGGGTCTAGTTACGAGTGTGGCGGTGTTGGTCCTCGTCCGCCACACTCACGGTGGTTGTCAGATGGCCACGGTTATGGTGGTCCAATTGCCACATAACTACTGCAGTCTCTGCCAGTACTGGAGATCACGAAGGGATGATGGCGGTGCAGGTTGGGACCACCCACTACGATGCTGAAATCAGCACTCCCCTGCTGATTACAACCTGGTTGTCCACCAGCCTTTTCATGGCAGTTTCATGCCATGAAAAGGCTGGTGGAGAACAGGTGCAGAGGGCCACAGGGGGCCCTGCACTCCCCAAGCCAGTGGCATGAGCAGTGCCGGGGAACCCCTGCCCAGCACCCCTGTAATGCGCACTGTCTGTTGTGCAGACAGTGTGCATTACGAAAGTGTTGGGGCCCCCTGCGATAACGAGCCAGTGACAATGTTGCTGCCACTTTCCCGCTGGGCTGTTTCCGCCAGTTGCTCAGCGGGAAAGTCTTAATGGGGACAGCGGGGAGGTAGCCAGCATGGTGGGAACCACCCCATCACAGCCGGCAGCCAGCATCAGCCTGTTCCCGATCCGCCACTGCTGCCCCCGCCCTCGCGCCCGGACTTAATTTTCCAATGCTATATCCTCCAACACCTTACGCGCCTAGACTGCCGGATGGCACACAAGGAGGTAACCCTCGAAGATCTCCAGACCCGTCTCGATTGTGCTGTCTTTTGACTTTTTTTTAAAAAAAAAAATTGTATTGGTGGGAGAGACACTTGTTGTGAGTGGAGAAGGTGTGGAGGGAGTTGGGGAAAAGTATTTTCAAGAACAATAGTATTACTTATTTACTAGTGGACTTTTCATTGGATGTTTTGGGGGCGGGGCTATTTGCAAGGGGATAGGGATGGGTCTGTTGTGGGTGGAAAGGTGGGTTTTTGTATTTGTTTAAAATAAAGAGGATACATTATGTTACTCGATTTATACCTCAAATGTTTATTTTGGTGTTTTTACTTTGCAATGCTGTCGTTTAGTGTAGCCTGTGTTCAAATCTGCTAAAAAAAGTGCATCTCATTTACTTATACCCCTGCTCTATTGCCCTCTGCGACTATATTGACCACTAGGGGATGACTGCCATTGTCCATTTTGTCTACAAAAAACTAGATTCACATAGATGAGTAACACAACAGCTTCTTTAGTAGGAGCTAATTACTAACTAAACAAGTTAACTTCAATCCATAGTTCTTCTCTCACCTGAATAGATGAAGCAAGGGAATCTTTTTACCACAGGGTTTTCCCAAGATGGCATCTTAAGGGGGGTGGTAGGTACTAGTAGTAGCAGGCTGGCATGTTAACAGGGAAGACTGAGTTGCCACTTCCACCTAAGCGAACTCTGACTGCAAGATAAATGAAAGGGTTATCCATCACTGGCATCTAAATTGAAAGAAAACAGGGAGTTAGTAGGACATATTACTTCAATACCTTAAGGAAGACTGAGACCAGACTACCACAATGACAGTATTTAAAAACCACAAAGAAGACCTGATATGATAATTTAAAAAACTAGCAATATTAACTTCTGAGCAGTGGTGGGGAGCTAGTATTTAAAAACTAAAGTTAGGAAATGAAACCATGAGGTCAAGAGAAGTGGGCTCAGAGTCAAGAGTGGTTGGACAAGGTAAAGCATTTACACAACACACAACACAACAGACCTTAATGATGATGTGATGGGGCCGGTGCAGTGAGTTAGTGTCGCTTTCAACACATCCGCCCCAGCAAGTGTGTTTTCCGTTAACAGTGTAAATTTAAGCCATGCCTCAATCAATCACACAGCCCTAGGGAAGAGGGTTAGGGGTCTCAATTAATGCATGAGAAAGGGGATTTGGGGAATGGTGTGACAAAGACAAACACTATCCAAAAGAAACCATGATAATATTCATTGTTGTGCAGAGCAGCACACCATCATCAATCTATTGTGGAAGGAAACAATGAAGAGATAAGTATGACACAGTTCACTTAAATGCATTGCAAACAGTTCTTCTGCCCCCAGAAAGACCCAAGATAGTTTATTTTTAAATGTTATGTCTTCTAGGTTTGAAAAATACAAATTATGGGAGATTAAAATAAGTTAACCCACCCAGTTCTAAAAACATTATGATTATTAAAAAGGAAAATGATACTGTATTTCCAAATTGAGTGGTGCGTCTTTGAACGTTCGTCACTCTTAGGTAGCGTGCTGAACCTGTCTGGTAGGTAAGCTGGAGTCTTGAGTTTTCACCAGTTTTGGATTGCGGAAGACTAGGAAAAGGCCTGCGTATTGAAAAAAAAAACTGTATTATGGAGTAAGGACAAATGGATTGGAAACAAGATAAGCGTCAGGAATACAACAAGAAACCTCAGCAGCAGAACAAGAACATAAAGAGGATTTTCACGCTTCAGCCAGCAAAGCAGCGAACACACAATCAGCAGCATTTCCCAAATCAACGCACCTCTCTCCACTCCACAGAGCTGAGTGAGTACTAGGCCTCAGAGACTTCACCATCATAATGGCTTGTCTTTGAAGTCGATAACTTTCTCCTTCTACCTGTTGAGGTAGTCCCATCGTGAGTCCTTCCAACCTCCTCCTCCTGATTCTGAAGAACTCCGTCCCAGTCCCAAACAGAGCAAGGTAGATCTGCTGTTGCAGAACAAATAGAGAAACAAAACTGAAATAGTTTTGTGTAGATTTGTGATTGTTAACTAAAGTGACTGGTCTGGCCTGAGGAACTGGGAAAACGGAGTGGCTCTTGCAGTTAATTTCACTAAGCTTGAAAGACCAATCATTTTCAGGAACAAAATGATCACCCATAAACCACTAAACATCAGAAACAAGTTTACAAACTTGTTGAACTCCCTCCCTCACTGTCACACAGCCACCACATATATCATCAGCCATTACTCACAATCACTCAATATATCACTACTCATTGGTGCAATAATTAGTGGTTACCTCTTCAAGTTCAAGCACAGTGGTTTAACAAAATATCTCCTCTTTTATTGTCATCATCATAACATTGGAAATTGGCATTGGCCCTGGCAGTCATTTAATCAATGATCTTTTAGGGCAGCCCAACAAGTCATGTGAAAAAAATAATTGAATAGGCAATGGCATGTGACGGAGGCAGGCATTGTCTCAAATGTCCTGAGGGGTATGTGGGGACTTCTTCACTGCACAGGAGTCTAACTCCAATCTGGACTTATATGTGACTAGAAAACGGTGAGGCAGTATACCAACATAATGTTCCACTAGCTTTTTTTTGCAAAGAAAGAAAGAAAAAAAAAGTTAAACGAGAATTAAAAAGTTCTATGGTAGCACTGGTATATTCAGTCTGGGAAGTAGACTTCATCCTCAAACTCTGGTGGTCCACTCAGAAGTTGGTCAGCTAACACACTTGATTCTGACCAATCATCCTCTTTCTCCTCCTGTGGTGTTTTGGGAACGGTGTAAGCAGGTGGTGAAAAATGTTGGTTTATTTTGATCATGGTCAATCTCTCCATGTTTTGAGACGAGAGACTGGTCCTCCTCACTTTAACAACTGCACCAGCTGCACTGAGCACACGTTCAGCAGACACACAGGCTACAGGACAAGCCAGAAACTTTATTGCCAGCCTGCTGAACCCTGGCCATTAGCGCATCTTCCCATACCAATACACTAATGGGTTTTGATCAAGAAACATCTTTCCAGTCATCCAGATACTCCTGGAACATCCTCTGAATGGTCATTGGTACTGCCACTTGCTCAACCACTTTTGTCTTCACCACTGCACTGAACCTAAGACCTGCCACTTGAAAACAAGCCAATGCAGAGGTTGGGTCCAATTCTTCTGTTCCTGTTATTGCCGGTGTACTTGTTGCTGGCGTTGGCTGCTGTAAAACAAGCCTGTCCTCTCTGGAAGTTGAAGGTGGCACCCCAGAACTTTGGAGGGTGACTCTAATTTCCAACCATTCTTATTCTAGTTCTCCGGCTTGCTCAACAATCCACCTCTTGTATTGTGAAACATCCCCTTCAGAAAAAGGAATGAAGGTGGGAAGAATTTTTTTGTAGTGTGGCTCAATTAGGGTGGTACAGATATACTCTTTGGAGGAGATAGTGTCATTTTGTAGCCTTGCATTCCAAGTCAAGCAATAGCTTAGGCTCTCAACTAAGGCATGCGCTTTTGGGTTTTCATTCTCACCCCCAAATGCGCACCTTTCAGACACCTTCTTCAGCTGCTCCTGTAGCAGATGCAGTAACGGGATAGCTTGGCCCATTGTACTGTCCTTCTAGCTAACTTCCTGCATGAGAACATCAAAAGGGAGCAGCATCTGTGTGAGGCATTTCACTAAGCTCCATTTGTCCGCATCCATGACCATAGCTTTCCCAGTAGCATCAGCTCCTCTTTCAATGACATAGTCATTGATCTGTTTGTGCCGCTCAAACAGATGTTGCAACATATAATAGGCTGAGTTCCAACATGTTGGCACTTCCTGTATCAAGGCTTTCTCCAGTACTCTGTTACCAAGCTGAATAATCCGCAACTGTTTTCGGGCTTTAAAAGAACAGATGAAATGAGTAAAGATGCGTCTGCAGTGGTCAGTATGTTGTTGACTATGTCTTCTTTTTTAAGAAAGTTGTGCACACCCAGGTTGATGCAGTGTGCCAAACATAGGACCCTGAAATAGCCACTTTCTGGCATGGTCTTGATTATGTTGCTGCCATTGTGAATGGCAACAAATTCAATCTGAAGACCTCTGGGTCGCAGTCATTCAGACACCTTGGTATTAAATTTCTTCAAGATGTTTGCAACTGAGTGTGTTTTCTCCATGATAAACATGGCTACTGTTGCATGCTGCTGAACGCTCTTAAAATGTTCTTCAGGGCCAAGACCTGTAGATAGCTTTGGCTTGATCCCTACACAAGAGATCCTGTGTGCAGTGATGCACATGTAATCTGTTGCCTGACACCTGGTCCACATGTCTGCCGTCAGGTGGATAGTGTGGACAACACTTTGCTGCAAAGTTTGTCCAACCAATTGCATCACATCATGATGCAGCACTAGAACGTCAACTCTAGGAAAATAGGTCCGACTTGAAACCTTCCATTCCACAGACTCTAAGAATCCCACTCATTCCACAAAAGAAAAAAGGAGGAGGTCCAGTGATAACATTTATGTCAAATTCGGCTTGTACAAACATGCCTTTGGGTGGTTGAGGTCATAGGACCCTCCTGCCTAATTATGCCTATACTGTAGCCTGGATTTTCTTCTTTTCTGGAGCCATTGACACAAATGACTTTTGAGAAGTACTAGGTGATGGCAGACTTAATGTGCATCATGGGGCAGTTACTTTATGCCATGGTGTCGCCATCTGACTCTGTCTTCTTATGCCATTGTGAGGTCACTGAGGTGGGTGATTCTGGCACACTGTTGGGGACATGGCTGCTTTCCATGAGGATTATGTCACCCTGTTCTTGTTCACCTTTCACCCTGATTTGACCAGTTGCAGCTGATGTTTTCCGACGTTCCTCACTTTCACCACTGGGACTGTGTTCAGCCTTTTCTAAGGTACTCCTCCCTTGCGGGATATTTTTTTGTATGGGTAGTCTGGCCTCCAGTGCCATAATGTGAAACAGGCTTACCTTGACAAACACTCACATGGCAAATGGAGTATATGTAATGTTCTCCTCCTTTTAGCTAATCGTAAAGAAATTGCAAACTGGGGAGGAGTACTTTCTTATTGGGCCATTGCCAATGCCTGATAAAGATCTGGAGGTAGGTCGTTGTGTCGAGTGACTCTCTGCAGTGCATACTTCGACTTAGTTATGGGTTGGTGCAGGTCTCTGATAAGACCTTACAAATATGGGAGCTGGTGGTGCTGCCTGTGCCACATCCCTCGGAGCAGGTTGGACAGTAATGTCAGACTCCTCTGTGCTAGCTTCCACAATGATTAGCTCATCGTCATCATCCCCTTCCATTTCTGGAACTTTTCGTTTCATTTGCTTCTCCTGGCATCCAAGCAAGAAAAAAATGGAGTTAGTGAAACGTGGCATTGTTGCAGGTGGAAATAATACAGACAAATGCAATCTCAATGCGGTTGGTTACTTATCTAATAAATAAAATACCAATTTAATCAAACATTGTTTAGTCAACCCACCCCACCACACCAACAACATGCAGATCTAGATCTTTGCTCTAGCTCTCCATCTATTTTAAAGGAGACACCTGGGGTAGTCAGAGAGAGGTACATGGGTAATTGGAATAATCCTTTAAAAAACCTATTGCAGCAAGGTAGTCCAGGGGAAATGGAAAAATCATTAACAAAATGATTTATGCTATTGATTTGTCAGCAGTGCTCCATAGCCAGGGTGTCTTGGAGGAAATAGAATTACACTTAAAGAAACCGAATGCTGTAGTGTGGCTTTGGTGAATGGATGGATTGACGGATGGATGGAGGAATGGATGGAGGTGTACGGATTAATAAAAGCAAAATGCAGACTTGAAAATGTAAATAAAAAGAAAAAATTATAAAACATTTAAAAAACTAAAATATATAAATTAAAACAAAGACATTAAAAAAAATAAAAAAATAAAAAATACAATTTTAAAATTAAAATTAAAATAAAACATTACAAATTAAAGATTTAAAAAGCTAAAATCTAAAAATTAAATAAAAAATGTAAACAATGAAAACTATAAACATGAAATATAAAAAATGGAGAAAAAATAAAAATTGAGAGTTAAAATTAAAAAGTAAAAATTTAAAATTTAAATATAAAAAAATAAAAAATAAAAATAGTAACTTAAAAAACAAATGATCAATAATTAACAATGTTTATGTGTAAGCATATGACAGAGACACACTGGATGCATGCACAGTATGGCCACCAGCCAGCCACATGGTCAAACAACAACAACAAGGAGGAAGGAGGCATGGCAAACAAAGAACACATGCAAGCCCTATAGTGAAGGGATGCTGACTGGATCGACAAAATGATCGCCAGCCTCATGGTCAAACAACAAGGAGGCATGGAGAAGAAAGGACACATGCAAGAATATCGAAAACACACTGGCTGCATGCACAAAATGGCTGTCAGCCAGCCACATGGTCAAACAACAACAACAAGGAGGCAGGAGGCATGGCAATCAAAGAACACATGCAGGCCTATGGTAAAGGGACACTGGCTGGATGGACAAAATGGTCGCCATCCACACGGTCAAACAAAAACAACAAGGAAGAAGACAGCATGGCAAACAAAGAACACATGCAAGTCTATGGTAAAGCGGCACTGGCTAGATGGACAAAATGGCCACCAGCCACATAGTCAAACAACAACAACAAGAAGAAAGGTGGTATGGCAAACAAAGGGCACATGCAAGCCTATTGAAAAGACACACTAGCTGCATGCACAAAATGGCTGCCAGCCACATGGTCAAACAACAACAACAATAAGGAAGAAGGAGACATGACAAATAACAACACATACAAGCCTATGATAAAGGGACACTGGTGGGATGGACAAAATGGCCACCAGCCACTTGGTCAAACAACACCAACAAGGAGTAAGGAGGCTTGGCAAACAAAGGACACATGCAAGCCACTTGCAAAGACACACTGGCTGCATGCACACAATGAATGCCAGCCAGCCACATGGTGAAACAACAACAACAAGGAGGAAGGAAGAATGGCAAACAAAGAACACATGCAAGCCTACGGTAAAGGGACACTGGATGAATGGGCACAATTACCACCAGCCACATGATCGAACAACAACAGCGAACAAGGATGAAAGGAGAACAAAGAACACATGCAAGCCTATGGACAAAAAATGGCCCCTGGCCACACTACATGGAGATCAAAGAGAAATGGTTGGCGATGACAAACACACACACATACTAAGCTATAAAAAGTTCACAACAACATACATCCTCCTATACCATCAAATATTACCCCAGAACATACACAGCTTCTAAAAAAAAACTTTAAATGCAAACAAATTTTTTAATTAATCCAATGCCATTCCTACCCTAAATAAAGTTCTGAAAAAATATATCACCGAAACATTTATTTCAAACACTGATAACTACTAGGACTGGCTCCTAATGGCTAGATGGCCCTTTGGAAATGTAGGCCACATACTAAAATAATATTGCAAATGTTACACACATGTAGAAAAGGTACTGAGCTGTGCAACAATTTTGCTTTACAAAAGTGAAAAATCAATGAAATGCAAAATAAATAAAGACTAGGGCTATACTAAAGCTCCAGGCCACCCACCACTATAAAATTAAAAAATCGAATTAAAGTACAAAGACATAATGGTGCTTGCCCAAGCAAACAAACAACTCCGTTATACAATTATTTTTGAACTTACTTGTTTGATTGAACAAAACAAAGTCCTCAAATCCAAAGGTATATCCAGGAGACAAAGAGAGTGATCCTTCCACCTTGGAATCCAAGTGAAAAGTGACCAGGACATGGACAAAGCACTAAGAGAAGCCTGCTAAACAGTAACAGAAAGTTGGAGTCTCTGACACACTTCCTTCCTGATGACAAAAAAAGGCATCTCAATCTGAAAAACAAATTGCAGAGCTCATTGGAGAAGAAACTCTAGTCAAAATGTCTGGATTAGGTGGCTCTGGAATAGAAAATCTACTCTAGAAAAGAGTTACCACCTGCAGGCAGCATTATTTTTGCAGCCGTCGTGGCCGGAAGCAGCACAAGTGAATGCGAAGTCTCACACGGGCTTCGCTAGCAGCCCAGAAGTATCATCACCCTTGTGAGAAGGCATAAAATCCCACTCTCGCGAACAAACTCTGTTCTGCACTGGAGTGCGGAATTCAGGAACTCTGTACTCCTCCGCATAGCGCAAAGTGCCCAAATTTTGCAAACTCTGCCAGCACAGCAGAGTTCTATTCCCAGACCTAGCATTGCCCAGGTTCCATCATCCTAAGCAGGAAAGTCCAGCAAGGTATTGATTGGTCTACCCTGGCTTTAGACTGGGAAGGTGAGGTGTTGGATATGGTCTTTTTTGTAAGGTTACCCCTGAACTTTTTGCCTCTAACCTTTTGTTTTTGATCCTGTGCTGACTTTCGCTTTTGCCTGTTTTAGGACTCTGGGCACTTTACCACTGCTGACCAGTGCTAAAGTGCAGGTGCTCTCTGTCTAAATGGTATTGATAATTGGATTATCCATGACTGGCATATTTTATTGACCAGTAAGTCCCTTGTATACTGCACCAGGTGTTCCCAAGGCCTGTAAATCAAATGCTATTGGTTGGTCTGCAGCACTAATTGTGCCACCCATATCAGTAGCGCCATAAACATGTCTAAGACCTGCCACTGCAGTGTCTGTGTGTACAGTTTTGAACTGCCAGTTCGACCGGGCCAAACTTTCCCTTTTACTACATGTAAGTAACCCCTAAGGTAGGCTCAAAGCAGCCCCATGGGCAGGTTGCAGTGTATTTAAAAGGTAGGACATGTAATGTGTGCATTACATGTCCTGATAGTGAAATAGTGCTTAATTCGGTTTTCACTATTGCAAGGCCTATCTCTGCCATAGGGTAACATGGGGATTGCCTTGAAATATCTTTTAAGTTTAATTTCCCATTGGGAACAGACAGAGATGTAGAGTTTGGGGTCTCTGAACTTACAATTAAAAAATACATCTTTTGGTGAAGTTGTTTTTTAAATTGTAAGTTTGGAAATGTTACTTTGGAAAGAGCAAAGAAGCAGGGACCTTGTCAGGATACCTAGACCCCGGATGCACAGTCTTAAAATGAAAATTCGTGATTGCGTAGCAATCTTTATTCAGTAATCAAAGTTTACCTATATCGTCTGCGATGTAATCAATGTGCTTTATCGTTCCAATAGTAAGTTTATATCAAGTTCAACAAAACGCCTCTCCAGGAGTTTCCACTGACAGCATATGGAGGCTTTCCATTTCCCACTAATCAACAATAGCAATCTCATACCCAATGCATTTTGGGACACTGCCCGTCTTCAGGGGAAACTAAAATATAATAGAAGTTAAATCATATCACGATACACAAACACTCACATGTTGTAAAACTTATCATCTACTTGTCATACACATTTAGGACTGAAACCGAAATAATAAACAAAAATCCACCACCAGACTTGTGTTCAGCTAAGAATGCATGCTAAATTAAAATGATCATAATTTGTATTAATCAAGTCAATAAATCAATAAATAATGTCATCACCACACTTTAACCCATATCTAGTGCGGTGCTCAGTGCTATAAAAACCTCATTCAGCGCTCAAAGAAACTAACATACATAAAAAGTGCCCACAATAAAACTTCTTTGTGCAACTTCATACAAACTCACAACAAATTTCACAATATGATTTACCTACCGCAGTCAAACAGACTAGAATATACCAGACGATCAAAGGAGTTTGCCAAACATGAGTGACTTGCAACTGAACTTAAAAACTATGAGTTAGTGCGAAACACATACCATGTGTCCCAATAATAAAAATAAACTAAAGCCTACCGGCAACCCTTGACAAAGTAAATAAATAACATTACATCATCTTAAAATTATCAAAATAAGCTAAACACAAATAATCTATGAATAATACTAAAAAACATCCATCTCCAATGATAATATACACCTACATCCATCATGTGAACATGAGTTCTGGGTTTCCTGCTGAGTTCCCGGCTTCTTTGCAGATTCTGAACACACGCTCAAGGATGGAGAGCGTGTACTGGGTTGCATGCCAACTGTATGCCTAGAGCTAGAATAAGTGAACCCTGCGGAAATTATATTGTGTGCATTCTAATATTTTTGTGGACTTTTGGAAAGTGGACATTTTCTAGCTTAACCGTTCTGTGGCTCTGCTTGGTTGTGGAATACATGTCTGGGTCAGGATGACAGTTGGGCTATTTGTGAATTCACTCTAGCATATTCTGATGGATCTTCCTGGGCTAGAGTAGTTGGAGGAGCTGACACTTGCACTTGAATAGGGCTGTGCCTGTCCTTATACAAAGCAGTCTCCAAACCCCTGCAGTTTGACAGGGGACAGGGCAGAAAAGCAGGGTCTTGTGCACTACAAATACTTTCCTTTGATGTTTGCCTACTTCAAAGGCATAAATGAGTATAAGTACTGGACTTCTGAGACCACAATTTTAAACTCCTTCTGGACTGAGGAGATTCTGCCAGGAAGAAGAGTTGGATGTTGTAGGAGGGACTGCCATTCTGCTTGTTGCATTGCTGTGCTGGCCTGCTGCTTCTGTCCTGGGAGTGAAAGGACTGGACTTTGCTTTCTACATCCTGTTTCCAAAGGTTCTCCAAGGACTTTGATTGAGCTTCCCTCCTGTAAGAAGTCTCAGGGACACCAAAGGTTTCATCTGCACCTGGGGTCTCTTGCTGAGAGTCCTGACTCGCTAACTTGTTCCAAATCCAGTTCATGGGCCCTTGTGGCGTGTTCTGATGTACCCCAGAAACAAATAAGTACATTGACTCCATAGCAACTTCAGAACCGGTGGTGCTTTCCAAATCTGTGCCGCTGCCTTCACTTTTCCATGGCCCTCTCTTAGTGAAAAGGCCACGACCAACGCTGCAGGCCCGATGCTGCCAAAGTGCCTCTGAAGTCCTGCCACAGCATCAGTCCTGAGTGTTGTATCACGGACATCCGTGACACCTTTCTCCATCTGCCAGCCACTGGCTCTCTTGCTGAGAGTCCTGACTCACCAAGTGGTGCCAAATCTAGTTCATGGGCCTTTGGGAGTAAGTTCCGGTGGATGCCAGAAGAAACCAAGTACATAGACTCCAGAGTGACTTCAGAACCGGCACCGCTGTCTGACACCGCGCCGCTGCCTTTAATGGAGCCATAGTCTGCACTGAGTGAAATGACCTCCGCCACAGGCCTGACAAGTCGCAGTGCCTCTGAAGTCCCACCACAGCGTGATTCTTGAGTGCTTGGTCGCCGACATCCATGATACCTGACTTCGACTCCACTGCAGCGCCTGTGGCCCTAATGTGTGATCACTGCACTGCGAAGTCGATGTGTTGCATCTTGGCCTGCTGGATTCATCGACCCCGCCAGATCGTAAGGAACTGACGCCTTGCCACTGAAGCTGCACCATCTCTCCTGCAACTAAAAGGAACCAACGCCTCACCTCCCCTGCCTAGCAGCAAGGAACCAACACCTCACCTCCCACATGGCAGTAAGGAATCAACCCTGCACCGACGCCAGTGACGCCTTACCTTTTCAATTCCTTGCAATGTCTTGGTGTCTTTGCTTTCCAAAGGTACTGTACCTGGGGTCAGTGCTATTCCATGACTGGGCTGTATTCACTCATGAGTGGCATCAGACTGTTGGCAAAGAGTCCGTCAAGATGGCGTGAAAGCCCCAGTTGGAGCTATTGTGTTTCTCAGTGCTTTACTGAGATTTAACCTTTGAAAATTCATATCTTTACTTGTGTATGCTGGATTTTTGTTGTTTTGGTCTTGTTTCACAAAGATAAATATTGGCTATTTTCTAAAACTAGTATGGGTACCTTTGGGGTTTTTCACTGTGTTACTGTGTGTGTGTGTACACGTACTTTACACTTTGCCTCTGAGATAAGCCTGATTACTCGTGCAAAGCTACCAAGGGGGTGAGCATTGGGTATCTTAGCTCCCTTACCCTGACTAGAGTGAGAGTCACTCTTTGGACAGGGTGCAAACCACTGACAACTAGAGACCCCATTACTAACAGATTTGTTAGACAAAAAAAACTTTAGAAATTCACTGAAAAGGCCAAAGGTTAAAGTAACCTTATAGTTAGGTGAATGTGTCAGTGACAACATTAACATTTTGAACTACAAATAAACACAGAAGTTCACCAGTTAGTTAGTAGTGTTAACTATAACTTGCCCTCCCATTATGTACTGCTTATGACCTCACATATGACATCACTCATCACATGTTCTATGGCATCATTTGTGACATCACTGGTGACCTCTCAAATGACATCATTGATGGCATCACTGATGTCAACCAATGCAAAGTTTAAAAAACAGCCTCTATTTTCCCATGGGTTTGATGTTTTATATATTGATTTAATTTGTATTTTTATTCATTTAATTAGAATTTTTTATTTATTTAATATGTTGTCCCTTTGAATGCACAAAACCACTTTAAGGGCCTGATTACAAGTTTGGTGGTCCATACACTGCCATCGTGGATGCGGCTGTCCGACCGCCATCAACGATGCTGGTGGTCCCATAAAAGAAAGTCCCCAGCGGTCCCACCGGCACCACCAGACAGCTCAGATTGCCACACTGGCAAGGCGGGCCAAACATGCTAACAGAGCCTGTGTTTCTACTGGACACATTATGATGTTGCACACTGCCAATGTGACCGGGGTGGTCCAACCAGCAGGATCCCAGCAGGCAGAAATGGAGAGCATAAAGGAAGCAACTCACCTGCAGAAAGAGTTACACGTCCTGTGCCACCATGGAGCCCATCACACATGTCCTGCCGCTTCTGCTGCTCAGTGATGGAGCCCAAAATCAACAACCCTGTGGACGCAACCAATGGTAAGAACACAAACATACCAATGTAATTAAGCTCAACAACAGATTGTTGCGTCATCATCCACATGATATGGAGCTCACGCTACGAGCACCAAGTACACTTGTCATTGTGTTCACAGTCGGATTCTTTCACTAAGAATGACACATTCTCAGCTATCAAATGCCCCTTTTAGCAGGTCACTGGCTCCACAAAAACACATGTCTGCCCATCTCAGGCACAGAAACAGTGAAGTGTACAAAATATTGTGTCACTCAACAGCAACAAAACAGCAACATAACATCTACCAATTCAACTGACCCCCTTACATTCCTTGGACTATCGTCAGATTTAACACACATATGTATGGATGTGACATGGAACACAAATACCCCCTCCATGAAACATCATCCACATTGCAACACAATGGAAGGTCAATGGGATGAACAACAGTTTGTGAAACAAATATCCAAAGTTCACAATGCAAACAATACCTGCACAATAGGCATTGGGGCATCAGGAACACTCATGGAAGGATGATGCCCCATACACATTTCACTTTGCACATTCCTCCTAAAATAGCATGTGTACAGGAACCGACCCTTTATGTATGTCAGGAACAAAAAATATTTGAGCCAAGTGACATGGCTTTCTGCCAAATGTGTAAGTTCAAGTCAAGAAAGCACATACAACAGCAACAGCCTGGGCCGTACATCTAGAAGAAGTAGCTGCAAGGTACACACATCAAAATGGACACATGGTGGGACAAATAGTAAGGAAGCTGGCACAACTGAATACCCTGCATGTGTGGACAAACAAAACTCTAGCTCCCACACATGAGACAAATGTATAATCCATATCAGGGGGACACATCTAACACCATGAATGCTGACATTGACCAATCACAAGATTAAATACTTACTACACCAACAGAACATAATGCTATGACACCCCAACTGGATTAACACCAACATATCAATACAGTAAACATCTACCCTTGTCTTGGGAGACACCAGCACTGGCCACAAAGCAAGATATTGCAAACAACAGCAAATGTATCAGCAATCAGGATGAAACATACACAATTGCAGGCATACAATCCAAGTTATTCAGGAACAACATAAAACATCAACTTGGGTTTATTCAATTCAAATGTTGAAGAACAAAGGGCATTGGCCAGTCCACATGAATCCATGCACATTATTGTTCCCACCCTTGACTCCAATCACTGCCAGGGAACCGCCAAAGGGAAAGGCATCAAGTGGGCAGGCAGGCACCTCAGGAATCATCCTTTGGGTAGGATGGGGGTTTTAGTTGGATTTGGGATGGGTGGGTTTGTGTTTGAGAGGGAGCTTTTTCTTCCGGGTGGGATTCTTCTTGGGGGAGTGGGGTATGGGTACTTAAAGGGGGGACAGGTGTGACAGGAGAGGACTTGGATGTGAAAGGGATGGGTTGGGTTGTGGGTGGGGGCCTCTGGTTTGGGAGGGGATTTGGAGGTAACAGATGAACAGGCAAGGTCGAAAAAGAAACTCTCTTTGGGAAAACTGGTAGGGTCATCAAAAGGGGTTGGAGATTTGGAGGTTGAGGGAGTGGTGGGCTTGTCTGTGGGTGTAGATGCCTTGGAGGTGTGTGAGGTATATTTATATATAGGTTGTGTCTGTTGCGTGTGTGAGTGTTTGCGTGTCTTTGGGGCAGGGAGTTGGAGGTGATGTGGAAGTGATAGATGGTTGTGTGTCTGTTGGGGTGGTATCTGTGGGTATGGTGGATGTTGTGGATGTGCCTGTGTGTGATGGGGTGGTGTCTGTGGGTATGGCTGATGTCGTAGATGTTGTCTGTGGGTGTTGTGCTGGTGTCTGGGGGTATGGTGTCTGAGGTGTGTGGATCTGAAGGTTGTGAGCAGTTGTCTGGTTGTATGGAGGGTGTGGTGGATGTGTCACTGGGTGCTGCAGTGGTGCCTGTGGGCATGATGGTTGTGGTGTATGGGTGTGTGAGGGTGGTAGGGGTCTGTTGAAATAATGGCTGATGTGGTGTCTGTGGGTGAATGTTGAGTGCCTGCATGCCTGTATGTCTTGTGGTGTTTCTATCGATGTGCGCTGCTTGTGAGTTTGAGGTGGGTGTGTGTGGATAGGTCTGTGTGCTTGGGACAGAGAGGACAATAGGGGATTTGGATTGGGAAGACGGGGATCGTGGGGGATTGTGGGTCGTGGATGGCTGCCATCAGTGAGGAGGCTAGAGCCTGAAAAGATCTCTGTAGGCCATACATGTATCTATGAAAGCATTTGTCTGCTGAAGTTGGCTTGCCAAACCCTGGATGGTATTCCCAATGGCAGTCTGCCCCATAGAGATACTCCTCATGAGGTCAATAGCCTCCTCACTCAGGGTAACAGGGGTTACAGGGGCTGGGGATGAGGTGCCTGGTGCAAAGGAGAAAACCACTCTCTTGGGTGAGTGGGCATGACTAACTGGGTGGGGAGCAACAGGGAGGGTGGCAACAGAACTGGGGATGGGAGACAAGGACTGTACAGGAGTAGGTTCTGATCAGTCCGCCAACACTAGAGAGTGGCCACCGAAGGTAGAAACCGATGATGACGACGTTGTTCCTGTCTCCTCCATGGTTCTCCCCTCACCCTGCGGGCCACTGCGTCCTTCCGTGTTGGTGGTGTCATTACTATAAGTACCACAGCCAGCTTCTTCCACACTTGGTTGCTCCCTGTCTCCTTCGCTTGCCTGGGATAATGCTGCAAATACAAAGAGGAAAAGGGTCACCACATGTTCCTGATCACACTTGAACAACAGCTGTGATTAGCAGACTGTCAAGTAGGCCCTAGCAAAAAACTATATCAAAGTTGCTCCTACATGTACCATACCATATGCATGCATGCCACATGAACTGTCAACAGATATCCACAGGAAAATCAGTATCTCAGACAGCTCCAATTGCATGCGTGAAGTTGTGCAATCACAGTAACCACTGAACAAGTAGGAAATCCCATCACCTTTAATGTTTTGCCTCATGGAGCATACCTCAGTTACCTGTTGCCATACAATAGTAGGCCGAGTTCACTCCCACAGAGTCCATACAAGGTCATACAGACATCTATTTGTCACATACACAATAACACACCAATAAGAAATGATAATCCAAACCAAAATCCTTCCATTTTGCTGACAACAGTACAGTATGCTGAAGGTGACATGGAAATACTCATGTCACACTGGAAACATATAAACAATGCACATTTCACCATGTGTAAATGGTCCTAGTGGAGTAATGGAGGTAGCACTAATGTTGCTTAGATGTACTACACACTTGGCACGGAAATGTACATTGTAGACAAAATGTGCAAATTGTCAGGGAGACGTCTCTAAAATCCACAACACAATGAATCTGATAGCCCCAGAGAAATCACCACTACTGTATGGCACCCCTTACAAAACATACTCTGCTTGCATCAGTAAAGATATTAGTCCTTTTTGATGTTGGAGAGACCCAGGGATTTGCAAGTATTTGTAGAAGGCCCTTAACATGCTGCCCAATAGGAAGCTACATCAGTGTCTCCATTTTGGTCCTGCAAAGCCAGATGTCTGTGGATGAATGGTTGTATCCAACCACATGTGATTCTAATATAACTGCGTCATTCCATGATGCATGCCAACAATCAGGTAACAAACTTTCACTCATTTTGCATGATGATGCCACATCAATGGTATAGAAATGCATATTGTGTGTAAAAGCTCTAGTCCTACCTGTCATGTTCCTTATTGCTACTTCAATTGCACATAACAAATAACATGCAATGATGGGTGAGGGTATGTGAGAGCCACCAATCAATGGTGACACATTCCTGTCTATGGCACCACATGAAATGTAGCCCCATTGCATATCTCCAATTCAAAACACAGGTCGGCATGTACATATATGTTAGGGATGCACAAATCATCCCATGAACACAGGTAGCCTATGCATGAAACAGCAGTGTACTCATTTTGTCAAAAGAGAAAGGGACGCATGCTAACATGTTAGCACAAGGAATGCTGGCAACAGTGATGGCCCATAAATCATGTCATTGGACAATCCCCACTACCAAGGGCAGGTTTATATTTGTAGTTGCACCTAAAGAACAATGTATGCTCTGTCACATGTATGATGGCCACCTTTACATGACAGACAGTAGTGAGGCACCAGCACTCATCACAAACTGAGGACAAGTGTCCTCTGGAGGGAAGATGCTGATTTACTCACTTGCGCAGACACGTGGCTGAGGACAGTGATCCATTACTTCTTTTTCTTTGGGCTGTAACACTGAGGAGTAATGGCCTTTTGCATAGAATTTAGAATTACTACAACAACAAATATTAAATGATTAATCAATGTACACAGCCATGTATTGTCCCTGGCGAGCAATATTTTGTGGATTGTACTCATTTGTGTCCTTGGGCTAATGGACAATGCACATCAGTATGCACCAAATTACATATCTACACAAACGGTTACTCATATTGTGTGTCACACATAGCCCATCCCCAATCGTCAGGGGGTGATGTCAGAACACATCAACTTGGCTATGTGAAGGGCAGGAATATGCCCTGCACTCACCCTCTAGTGGCTGCTGTGCTCCCCTCAAACACTCATCAAGGTCCAGGGTTGCCACCAACAGAATGAGGGCCTCATGCTCTGATGTGAGCCCCACCCACGTTGGGAGGACAGCCCCCGCTGGACCTTCATGGTCTTTTGGGCCCAGCATCTCAGGCCCTCCCACCTCTTGAGACAGTGGGTGCTCCACCAGCTATGGACCCCCATGGTCCGCACCTTCTGGGCAACAGTTCTCCAAATCTTCTTCTTCTGATGGGTGTTTACCAGTATTGATGCAAGACACAAATGAAGCAATTACAAACACACATTTTTGCCTAAATGGTTGTGTCACACACATGTCAGAAACTCCAAGCACAAAATGGGCAGTTTGTCAACATACCACAAGTATAAAACACAGAAGCCAAAAAGTACAGAGACATGACTACACACTTTTGGATTCATTTGCAGAATAACCCATTACCCTGCTCATGGCCTACAATGACTAAGCAAGCCTACTGACATCAGGTAGCCCATACTCCAGCAACATGTCCTGTAATGTGAGACACAATGAAACACTACATACCAATGTGGCTTCTGAAGGATAAACTCCTTAGGCCTGACTGGACAAACACATTTACACTCTGCAAGAATGAATCAATGCATACAGTCCTTAAAGGCAGCTACCATAGTACAGACTTTACCTTTACACTTGAGTGACAATACAATGGCTGGCATGGTCGGTACGGAAAGTATCTTACCTGTGCATGTGTGGACATGTGGCCTACCAAATGGAGATTCATGCCACTTCAGGGTAGGTTTCTGTGGTATGTATCTGTACCCCAGAACACTCGTTTGAACATATGTTTCTAACCTACAGAGATGGCTTTCAAAATGCAAAGGAATGTATTGTACAATTTCTGCTATGTCATGGCCTCCCTGAAATATACACACTGTCTGCACTGTGTGTCTGTCATTTGTGCAATAAGCCTGTACAGGACAAATATGACTTCTGTGAAGGTGACAACAGAGATGTTGAAGTAACGGACCTGTCATGAGTCAAAGACACACATTGATAATGATGCAAAATGCACATATGGACTAGTTATGGGATTTAACTCAGTATCTATTCCTAATCTAGTCAATGGACTGAGGTATTCGGGGCACGTTTTGCCACTAGAGCCTAATATTGGCCACCTGACAGGATCTGCAGGTCTAAAGGGAGAGGGCTGAATGCCACAGTTGCATAGCCACAGTGGCTCTCCCACAGTCTGGACTATCCCCCACACTGGGAGATACATTTGACAGGCCCTGGTCTGTGCAGGCTGAGCATACAGAACCTACATGACACTTACATATCCATCACCTTCATGCATGTCAGTACATCATGTGGACATCAGCCATTTGGCTTGCGTGGCACCCTGAAGGGCACAGAGAGTCATGATATGCCTTCCAGACAACAGTTTGGCATGGCCAGATGTGGGATGAAAGCTCTGTGGCACAATGCACATTGCTTACAAGATCCTCAAATGACTCAGACAAGGTGCATATACAGTTCATGCGGTCATGCACATACATGTTGTCTAACATTTACAACCATCATAAAAAAGAAATGTCATTGGATGGAAGATAAGTTTCCTTACCTAGTTATGTGCATCCAACACAAGGAGGATCTAGGACCCCCAAAACATCACACAACACAATGTGAATGAACACAACATATACTACTGGTCTCCAATACTTGCACCATATACATCCCATTGATGCCACACAGACTGCAACACCAGGCAGACAAGAGGTCTAACTGGCACTCAGGGGCACATTGTAGCCTGTGGGGAGGGAAAGAATGGTGATGAATAGGGTCAGTTGTGCCTATGAGGTACTTACTTGCTTCTCTGGTGAGCCAGAGAGCTGACCATACAGAGGAAGGACCTCGCTCACAAGCTTCTCCACCTCCTCTAGAGAGAAGGCAGGGCCTCTTTCATCTGCTGGACCTGGCATGATTGCTCACAGAGGCGGCACACTGCAGCTTAGGTGGTGGAGGTATTGCTGGCAGCAGTGTCAGGAGTCAAGTGAATGATTTTGCACATCGCAACATACACGTAAGCCATGTACATGGTCATCACGGCAGATGGACACAGCCACTGGGTCGGGACTGCCACAGGTAACAACGTTAGCCTATGACTGTGTCCACCATGGTTGGAACCGCCTACCGCACGGACGACTTCTGCCGCCAGCCACAGACAGTTCCTGATGTCCAGTGGAATAGGTCAGGCATCCTCTATTTTGCCAGCGTGAAAAACTGTATGTGGCCCTGTTATATGCATAAAAAAAAATATATAAGTTTAATACTGTCATAAACATCCTCAATCTGTCTTGCTGTTTAGGTCCGACTACACAGCCCCCAGTAGAGTGTGCTTCAGGGCACAGAAGGCATATGACGGCGAGGCATAGACCACCACAGCTGAAGGTATTTTTGGCATTGGAAAATACAGTCACACTTCGAGGAGTAATTGTGTAGCAGATAGTTGAGTATCACCCAAATCCATGTTTTGGGCACATGTGTTCACAACCATGGGGGTCACACTTGATCCCTGTGCAGTTACCAGCTGTGATGTGTACTGGGTGTCAGGTATATCCAGTCAGAAATGCTTTGTCACATGATTTTGTTGGCAAGCATCATGTATGTTGCTGTGGGCACAGTGACTAAGGTTACAAATCATGTAATTTCACACGTAGATACCCTGGGAAAGAAAGGATGCGACAACCTCCTGTCTACCGTCCATTGCCAGACCTTCAGACCATGGAGGAATGCCACATTATCCAGCTCTACTGTCTGAATAGGAAAACAAAAGTGAATTTATGCCATCAGTTGGAGCCAGATCTGATGCCAGCTAAGAGTAAAACAAACTGCATAACACCCATTGTACATCTCATGCCAGTACTGCACTTCCTGGCTACAGGATTCTTACAACATACAGTGGCCCTATCTCGTGGTATGTCCCAACCTTTGTTCAGTCTGGTGTTGAAAGATTTCCTATCAGCAATGTTGAAGCACATCGACAACTATGTCAGGTTCCCTCGGCGTGAGGATTTTGCCAATGTGATGGCTGACTTCTATGGTTTTACCTGCAAACCACATTTGGTACGCACACATGTTTGCTTGGGGACACCACAGGCCCCTGAACAAGTCTATCACAACAGAAAAAACTTCCATTTCATCAACGTACAAGTTGTCTGTTTGGTGCATCTCTGCACCTCAAATGTGTGTGCTTGTTTTCTGGGATCAACTCATGAATCCTTTATAAAGCGGAATAGCACCATACCTCAGCTGATGTCACAACTGCAACCAGAGGGAACCTTGCTGTTTGGTAAGTCACATCTGTACTGATTGTGTGTGAGCTATGTCAGGTGCTACAGTCATGAAGTGAGTGACTCATTGTTGCACCTTTGTTCCATTCCTTAACCGGAGACTCAGCATACCCAAATCGTCCTTGGTTATTGATGCAGCTAAGGAATCCAACTACGCAGGGGAAAGCCGCTTCAATGAGGTCCATGGAATAAAACAGTGGTCAGTGGAGTAGGCATTTGGGCTCCTGAAGGCAAGATTTCACTGTCTGGACTCTGGGTGGAGCTCTCTTCTACTCACCCAGGAAAGTGTGTCTGATCAATGTGTCATGCTGTATGCTCCAAAACATCGCCCTGCGAGGAATACCCTGTACATCCCAGAGAAAGGGAAGCCTGCAACGATGACAGTGGTGAAGAGGAAAGAGCTGACTTGGGAGAAGATCTCATCCACAGCTACTTTTCATGAGTGCAAGTATGTCATGTAATGTCATGACTGTGACTGTACAATAAACTGTAGTTGTGACAATGTGTGGAGTTTAGTGTTTTCTAAACAGTGAGCTGATACTCTGCAAAAATCAGCCAAAGGCTGATTGATAAGATAGCTTTTGACACATTCCCACTTTGATGATGTTTCTTTGTTTGTGTCCGAACTATGGCAATGTACTTTGTTTACCAGATGCTTGCTATGTAACTTGTGTCATATGTATGGTTTCATGCCTATACTCGTTATTTTATTCTTTGTACAGGTACCTTCACCATGGCATCCTCATGTGAGCATTTCAGAGTTGTGACATTGGCAGACATGTGATGCTGTTCTGACATATGAAGTGGACATGGATTGTTTCAGGTAATGTAGGTCACATAGTTTGGGTGTATAAGACCTGTGCCAAGACAGTTCGCACAGTGCTTGGATGGAAGTTCAGAAGTTCCCATTGGACTTGTGTAGTGTCTTGTGGTGGGCCTGATGCATCACTTGTGTTATCATGTGGTCATACAATATGCATGCCTAGTTCACAGTCAAGTCAGTTTCCATTCACATTGGCTAAAGACTCGTTTTGTATGACCCGTATATATCTGTAGAACTGTTTCATCATTGTTGGCCATATCGCCTGTGCAAAACAATGACATATGTTTGCGTCATACCACCAGATGCATGAGCATTAGATTATAAGGGCCCGTGATCAGGATCTATCTCAACCTTGGATAATGTGATGGATTAATTTGGTGTGGTATGTGATAAGGCTCAAGCCAGTGGTATCAACCACTTCAATTTGCCTATTCTACAGGACAATGTCGGACAAATCCCTTCCTTCCATTGTTTAGAGGTCTGTACCTGTAAATATTTTCTTTTACTGAGTATGAGTCAATCATTCATGATTTCCAAAAGTTCAGACATATTGACAGCCTATATGCTGAACACTGTAAATAATATTTTAGTTTGACCAGACACTTGTATGTATGTGTTTGTGTGGGATGGTTGCAATCCTGAGCTGGAAACTTTATACATGCAAAATATCCCATCATGCCCAAATACCTTGGATCATCATTGTATGGTTCACATGGTCTGACTTTTCTACATGGCTAAATATGGAAGCAAAATCAGTAGAAAATTAGTGAGTGATGGTTGATTTTATTGTGAAGCTATGAAGAACAGAAAATATACGTGATATGAATCAATCAAAAAAAATATGTGAATGGGTCAGTCATGGTGAATGAAATCATCAGAGTAGATGCCACACCTTTGGAAGTCCAAAGTCTTGAGTACTCCTCCCATTGGAAATGGAAGGTGGTTGAGGGTCAGTCCACAAAGTGAATGTTTAGCACACAAAGGAGGACTTTAAGGAAGAGGGTAATTGAGGCAGTGGTAGGTGTCTTGCCATCCGCACCTCCTGGATTCTTTGCTGGATGTCCAGGCTTGGGGGGAAATCAGCAGCTACAGAGGCAGGGGTCTATGTGGCTGGTTGTTCCTCTGGCAGGGCCTCCTTCCTGTGGCTGCCGCCAATGTTGAAAGGCCTTCTGTTGATTGGCCAAGGGGAGAGGTAGATTAGTTCTGAAAAGCCCTGCTCAGGGTTATGTATGTGTCCCTCAAAACCCCTGTTAGGGCGGCCTGGTTGGAATTGTAGGCCTCCATCTGTTCCCACATGTTTCTGTGCATGCCCCTCTGTAGTTGCTGGATTTCCCAGACTTTGGTCAACACCTGGTCCATTAGGCATTGGGACTCCTGATAGCCCCCCAAGTCCTGGTTAATGGTGTCCTGGCTAAGAACAGCTCCAGTGGCCTCACCCCACTGGCCCACACATCACTCCCATGCACCCTAAACCCCAGGCCTGTACCCTTGCCACAGGGTGCCTTCTCCAACTTGTTCCTGGACCCTCACTGTCTGGAGTGTTGTGCTGCAACACAGGATCCAGGAATGGAGAGCACATTATGGTGGACACTGTGCTAGGTACACAGGTTGGAGGGCGAATGGTTTCCTGTGATGTTGAAGGAGGAAGGCTGGGAAGTGACATTGTGGGCACATTGAGACTCACTGCTGCCATCTGACCAGGTTGCCCAGATGGGCCAGAACAGTCCTCCATGTCCAGAAGTCCAGGAGGGTTGTCGTCACTGAGGGCTTCATCCAGGGTCGTAGTGGTAGTCTGTTCTGTGGCCTCCATCTTCCCAGTGGCAGATCCACCTGTTGATCAAAAACGTGGATTGTTACTGATTGAATTGTGAAAGATACCTCCAAAGGCTTTGTGTTACAGTAAGGAGAGACCTTGGACAAAGTTAAGTTGTAGGTAATCCAATTGTGCGAAGTAACCATGGTATTTAGTGATTTCACATGACGTGTGAAGGATGCCAATCCAATTTGACACAAGCAGCTGATGACATGTGCAAATCAGTTGTACTCTGGAAGATGGCCTGACAATGACACTTCAACACCAGTGATGCCAACACATTGTAGAGGAAAGATATGACTTTGACATTTGAAGGCCTACATGAGTGGGATGCAGACAAACCCTGAACTTGGTTGTATATGTGACTGGAGTCATCATGTGCACAGTGCTGTGTCGATGTGTCTGCTGCCAATACCAAGCTGGTGATGCATTTTGAGGCCTTAGGAATACTTGTTGTACACATTGGGTAAGGTGTCATTCCTGTTCTCAATAGTTTCATCTTTGGTTAGCAAGCCAAGATGGAGCTAGGTAGACAGACTTGTCTCTGATTTGAGCATGATCTGTATCTTCACCACTGCCAGGTGAGTAAACGTCACAACAGTGGTATTTGAACAAGTGACCACTGGGCTGGTGTTTGGAGTTACTGAAACAGTGCCTCCTGAGAGTTGCAGAAAGGTCCCTCCCTCTATCACACACACTTGAAAAATGGTATTCCCAGAGGTTAGTACACTTCATTTGAGAGTTCACAAATAAGTGTATTTGGGCAAGCAACCACTGGGCTGGTGTTTAGAGTTACTGGACCAGGGCCTATTGTGCTTTGGAGTCATTTCACTCTCTACACTCCACTCACTATACAAATGGTATCCTCTCAGGTGAGTAAACTTTAATTGAGAGTTCACAAACAAGGGTATTTGGACAAGTAACCACTGGGCTGGTGTTTAGAGTTAATGGAACAGGGCCTATTGTGCTTTGCAGTCAGATCACTCTCTACACTACACACACTATACAAATGTATCCTCCTAGGTGAGTAAACTTCAATTGAGAATTCACAAACAAGGGTATTTGGACAAGCAACTACTGGGCTGGTTTTTGGAGTTATTGGAACAGGGCCTGTTGTACGTTGCAGTCAGATCACTCTAAACACTACACACACTATTCAAATGGTATCCTCCCAGGTGAGTACACTTCAATTGAGAGTTTACAAACAAGGGTATTTGGGCAAGTGACCACTGGGCTGGTGTTTGGAGTTACTGAAACAGTGCCTCCTGGGAGGTGCGGTCAGGTCACTCCATTTACTACACACACTTGAAAAATGGTATCCCCCCTAGGAGAGTACCCTTCAATTGAGAGTTTACAACCGAGAGTATTTGGACACGTGACCAGTGGGCTGGTGTTTGGAGTTACTGAAACAGTGCCTCCTAGGAGCTGCAGTCAGGTCACTCACTACACTACACACACTATACAAATGGTAGCCCCCAGGTGAGTACACTTCAATTCAGAGTTCACAAACAGGGATATTTGGACAAGTAACCACTGGGCTGGTGGTTGGATTTACAGAAACAGGGCCTCCTAGGAGTTGCAGTCAGGTCCCTTTCTCTACTCCTCAACACTTGACAAATATTTGGTATTACATATCTGTATGCAGGCTGCATTTAGGTTTCAGTATAAGTTTACATTTTGGGACATAGCATGAGTCCTGGAATATGTTTTTGTTATTGTGAGATTTCTAGGCACCATTTGGACATTTGGCATGTGACGGGCCTTGGTATGTGTGATGTTAGATTCAATTATACAGTTTGACAGTGTTAAATCTCAGATACTCTGGGTATTGAATATTGTTGAGTTACATGAACAAGACAGTGGCAAAAGCTGAGCTGTGAGTATGCATGACATTGAATATTTGTGATAGCCTTTTTGTTGTAACTTACCAGACTCCACTCCCCCAGGTATTTCTGTCAAGCCTTTGGGACGCAGGATGACCAAGACCTTCTCCTCCCAGAGAAAGAGTCTTAATGAAGCACGGGGAGGACCTCCATCAGTCTTCTTTGGCCTCTAGCTGCTGACTAGAGACCAGGGAACGGACTTTGCCCCTGAGGTCGTTCCACCTCTTTCTAATGTCCTCCTTTGTGTGCAGGGTGGTCCCTACAGCATTCACTCTGAGGACAATCCTGTCCCACATTTCCATTTTCCTACTGAGAGGAGTGTGGTAGATTTGGGCTTCAAACAATTGTGGCTCTAATGGTTTCATCAACCATGACTCTCAACTCATCCACTGAAAATTGTGGGTTTTTGGTCTGTAACATGACTGGAAATTAAAGGGAATGACAGTGACTCACTAAACAAGACAAGTGAAAATGGGGATAAAAAGGATGTGTGTGATGGGTGTAAAATGGGATGGGGAAAAAAAGGGCTGCCTTATGACAAAAAATGGATGTAATGATGTGTGGTCTGTCTTGCTGTGCTGCAGTGGAAATGCAAGGGAATGGGGTTTGTGAAGGGGTGTGTTTTATAGTGTGCTTTTGCATGTGTGCCCACTTGGTCAATGTGTGTCAACTGTGTTGTTTTTTAATTCATCCAAAGTGCGCTTGTCTCTTGCTTCGCTGAACACGGACCATTTTGTTTGACTGCCATTGGCTGACCACTGTGAGGGGTCCGCTACAGCAACTGTGTGTTTGTAATAGGCTTGGTGGTTGGCTGCAGCATTGACGGCAATGGAGGTTGGACCGCCTAAATCCGAGTCGCCCTGCCGCTGGTGGTCTGCCTTTTTTGATTGGTGGGCAGCGGTCCTGCCTGCATGAATCGTAATACGGCTGTCTGGGGATTGCCAGACAGCTGTAATCAGGCCCTTAGTCACTAATGCATAATATTCTGAGAAAAGAAGAAACACAAAGAAATCCATCCCAACCATAACTTAGTTTGTATCCCCATCATCATGTAGTGTATGCAAACAATGCAAATGTCAATGAAACTTGTCTCATATTTCAGCTCCAACTTCTTTCTCTCTCTTGCCATTTAATCAATATATTACAGACTCTATCTTGATGAATGAACACATCGACTCCCACCAGTATGCAAAGCTGGGTGGAATTGATCCTTCCACCATTTTGCTATGGGCTGGTGTGCCACCATGATTGCCATGAAACTTAAACTTAAACACTCTGCGGGCAAATCATTATCCCAAGAGCCCAATAGGATATTTCCCTATTAAGGAAATTAGATAATTTGACCGCAATAGCCTGCCAGAACTCCCTCAGGTGAGTGCATGTCACAAACATATGCACATCATCGTCATCCTCCACCAAGGGTCGAGGGCATCCAAAATCTATTTTATGGTTCCAGCTATTTAACCAGCTAGGAGTGTAGTAGAGTCGATGTACTATTTACACTGCTGAAGGATTAAGGCCCATATTTATACTTTTTTAGCGCTGCATTTGCATCGTTTTTTTACGCAAAAGCGGCGCAGACTTACAAAATATAATTGTATTTTGTAAGTTTTCGCCGCTTTTGCGTAAAAAAAAATGACGCTAATGCGGCGTTAAAAAAGTATAAATATGGGTCTAAATTCGCTGACAGGAGATATCCTCTGCTGAGTTCAAAGCTATTACTAATATTGTCTCTGGTAACAACTGCCCAAAGTACCATCGCCCATGCTTCTGCCAGAACATTTATGTAATCTGCAACATAACGTCTAAAATGAGTACAATGGTGTTACAGAGGTAGGGGTTATTTACAATTTTCAACAGCTGAGTCGTATTAATAACAATTGCAGACCGCATACCATAGCTACCAATTTGTAGCTATTTGAAGCCCCCTGCCCCTAGGGAGAAGGACTGCCAGGGTCAAATCCTCAAAGGGACGCATTACGTTATTTTGATGTAAGGTATATATAGGGGTGATACCAGATCAGGGTCATAGGCCACCATTGATGTCATAGAATATTTCTGGCAGCATGGCTATCACCTCAAGAGAAACATATTGCTCTAACTAGGCTTTTACACCACTGACCACAGAGTCTCTTAGCATCGAACACCACCTTAAACATAACCCTCTCTTAGTAGTTTCGATCAAATACCCCTCATAACCACCTCTTATGAGGGCCGCCTCTGGACGTAGGCAAAGCTCATTGAATGTAAATTTGTCGGATAGGTTATTAAAAAGCTTAGCCATCCTTTTACACATTGCCGCCCAGTAGTAACATTTTAAATCATCCTCATGGAATTTTTAAATATTTACTCGCATGCCAGACTTTTTTGTAAGCCCGTAGAAAAGGAGACATTGCTGTGTCATACTGCCGTAAAAAGGCTAAGAAACATATACCGGAATCGATCTAAACAAATAAAGAAATTTGGGAAGGATGTCATCTTATTCAAGTTACACCTGCCAATCAGGGAGATCAGGATTTTATCCCGCTGACGAAATAAAGCACCTGACCTTGCAAGTAGTGGTTTGTAATTTAATTCGAAAATCAACTGTGAATTGGTAGAAACAGAGATACCCAGGTACATTACCACCTCATTAGGATGCCAAATAGTTTGATTAACTTCAAAGTTGACTAAAACCTTTGTTTTACCAGATTGAATTTATATCCATAGCATCTAATTGTATCCAGAATCCAACTATCTAATGAAATTGTAGTAGAATATTTTCAAGTATGACCAATGTCATTGATAAAATCCAGAGAAAACACAACAAAATTGTCAGCATAAGCAGCTACTCTATGCTCAAATGGGTTCAAACGTACTGATCGAAATTGTTTGTGCATTTTAATCTTGACCAGGAAAGGCTCTAAGGGCCTGATTATGAGTTTGGAAGTTGGCTTTGCTGACCGCCAGACCAGTAGTGAGGAGACAGCTGTTGAGGTGGTTTCTCCCCACCAGCTCTATTACGACTTTCCCACTGGGCTGACGGACGGGAACTAAGGTTCCCGCTCATCAGCCCAGTAGGAAAGGTGCATCAGCAAGGCTGCCGGCTGATAACAGAGCCAGCAGCAATGCTGGGCACCCTCTACAGACAGTCAACAGTGTGCGTTTCCAGGGTGCTGGGCAGGGAGCACCTGCACTGCCCATGGCATAGGCATGGGCAGTTCAGGGCTCCTCTCTGGCCCTCTGCATCTGTTCCCTGCCAGCCTTTTCATGGCTGTTGAATCGCCATGAAAAGGCTGGTGGAGGACAAGGTTGTAATCAGCAGGGCGGCGCTGACTTCAATGCCGCCCTGGCTGATTACAATCTGCACCGTCGTCATCCCATCAGGATCGGAGATCCTGGTGGGACGGCAGTAGGTTGGCGGGTCTGCCTGCCAACCTCATAAAGTGACAGTCAGAACTCCACAACATCGGCGGTTAGACCAGCACCACGGTTTAACGGGGGGTTGCCTATAGTATTCTAGTTCAGTGTTACTACAATAAAGTACCTTTATTTCTGCAACACTGTGTGGTTCCTTTCTGTGTGACAAGTTACTGTGTCACTATTGTGGTATTGCAAGTGCTTTACAATCCTCCTAGATAAGTCCTGGCTGCTCATCACAGCTATCACTAGAGAGCCCTGGCTTTGTAGACACTGTAACACTTCCTAATAAGGGTTTCCTGGACCTGGTATAAGGTGCCAACACCATAGATGTTCATCACACACCAGACTAGTCTCCTACAGGGTCCAGGACTGTTCACCCGGAAATTGGCACATCACCTTGCCTATGAGGAAAGAATCAACACATCACCTCTGCTGCACAGGAAAAATCAACACATTGCATTACTTTCTGACATATCACCTCCTCTGTGGCCCTCTCTGTGGTTATTTTTTACGCATCCCAGGTACCTTGTGCAAAAAGATACAGCCATTCCTATGGATTAAGACTTACCTAATCCTCTAAAAAGCTCTATCTTCACTTGTGCATATTGGATTCCTGTTGTTTTGGTCTTATTTTAATCAGATAACAATTATCTCTTTTCCTAAACTGTGTGGAGTACTTTTTGTGGTGTTTTCACTGCGTTACTGTATGAGCTATTGCACAAATACTTTACACATTGATTTCTACGTTAAGCCTGCCTGCTCTATGCCAAGCTACTGAAGGGGGAGCACAGGATAATTAAGGTTTGTTAGACTTTTCATCCTTGGCGTGGCCTCCCTTCACTTTTTGCCTCTGTTCCCCAGGTTGTTGATGTGTGCTGGACTCTGATTTTACTGTTCTTGTTACTCTGGGCACTTTACCTCTGCTAACCAGTGCTAAAGTGCAAGTGCTCCTTTACAAAATGCATATGTAATTGGCTTATCCATGATTGGCATATTTGATTTATTAGTAAGTCCCTAGTACAGTGCACTAGAGGTGCCCAGGGCCTGTAAATCAAATGCTACTAGTGGGCCTGCAGCACTGGTTGTGCCTCCCACACAAGAAGCTCTGTAATTATGTCTCAGACCTGCCACTGCAGTGTTTGTGTGTGCAGGTTTAACTGTAAATTCGACTTGGGAAGGGTACCCACTTGCCAGGCCTAAACCTTCCCTTTTCTTACATGTCAGACACCCCCAAGGTAGGCCCTAGGTAGCCCCAAGGGCAGGGTGCAGTGTATGGTTAAGGTAGGACATATAGTAATGTGGTTTATATGTCCTGACAGTGAAATATTGCTAAATTCATTTTTCACTGTTGCAAGGCCTGTCCCTCTCATAGGTTAACATGGGGGCTACCTTTAAATCTGATTAAAGTGTAGATTCCCTTTGGGAGCGGATGGACATTTGGAGTTTGGGGTCTCTGAGCTCACAATTTAAAAATACATCTTTTAGTAAAGTTGATTTTAAGATTGTGTGTTTGAAAATGCCACTTTTAGAAAGTGGGCATTTTCTTGCTTATACCATTTCTGTGACTCTGCCTGTTTGTGGATTCCCTGTCTGGGTCAGTTTGACAGTTGGGCTGGTTGCACCTCACACTAGACAGTGACACAAAGGGAGTTGGGTGTAGCCTGCATATTTTGATGAGCTATCTGTGCTTGGAGGGAGGGGAGGAGTGGTCACTCACACCTGAAAGGGCTATGCCTGCCCTCACACAATGCAGTCTCCAACCCCCTGGTGAGTGTCTGGGGCCTGGCCTGAACAAGGCAGGATTTCACATTCAAAAGAGACTTTACTTTGAAGTAGGCCTACTTCAAAGGAGAAATTGGGTATAAGAAGGGCACCCAAAACACAGACTTTAGAAACACTTCTGGAACCAAGAGGAACCTCTGCCTGGAGAAGAGCTGAATAGCTGAGGAAGAAGAGCTGCCCTGCCTACCACTGTGCTTTGTGGAGCTATCCTGCAGTTGCTGCTTCTGCCAGAGTAAGAGGGCAAAGACTGGACTTTGTGTGCCTTCCATCTTGTGAAGAAATCTCCAAGGGCTTGATTTAGAGCTTGCCTCCTGTTGTTGAAGTCTCAGGGACAGCAAAGTCTTCTCTCTGCCAGCACCTGGAGTCTCTGGAGAGACTCCTACTCTGCCCTGTGGTGCCCATCCAGTTCCTGGGACCCTGAAAGGAGAAGCTGGCAGCCTAAAGACAAGGAAATCCCCGCACAGAGTGCCGTGCGGGGAAAAGATTGACGCAACTCCGATCTGCGGCTGAAAAAAATGCTGCGCCACCTGCTCCGCAGCTGAGAAACAACGCTTGAAGGAAACACGACCGAAGAATCGACGCACGGAGCAGGAGAAACGACGTGCAGCATCGCTGACGGAGGCTGGGAGATCATAACCCGCGATGCGGGTTTTTGGATCATCATGCAGCTGGATTTCCGACTCAAGTACCGTCGTGCGTGGAAAAACAACGCAAGGCCTGCCCGGACCCGAGAGTGCTGACCGGATCGGACGCATCACTCTCCTGCCGAGAGAAGAAATGACGCGCCCCCGACCCGGCGAAAGGAGAAACGACGCACGGTCCCGCTCGTAAGTGGAATCAACGCCTCGCAAGCCCCTTTTTGACGCACACTCGCCCGTGCGGGGTCATTTTTGACACACACCAGGTAAATTTTCACGCTAGCAGCGCTAGTGTGTGTTTAAAACTACTTAAAGACTCCTTTTACATTTTTATTGATAACTTGACTTGTGTATTATGGATTTTTGTTGTTTTGTTTAGATACATATTTCCTGTTTTTCTAAACTGGTGTTGTGTCATTTTGTAGTGTTTCCATTGAGTTACTGTGTGTGTTGGTACAAATATTTTACACCTAGCACTCTGAAGTTAAGCCTACTGCTCTGCCAAGCTACCAAGGGGGTAATCAGGGGTTAGCTGAGAGTGATTCCCTTTTACCCTGACTAGAGTGAGGGTCCTTTCTTGAACAGGGGGTAACCTGACTGTCAACCAAAGACCCCATTTCTAACATGGTTGTGGTGTGCCTTCCTCTGACTAGTATTGAGGTCCTTTCTCAGACACGGTGCATACCTCTGCCAACTTTAAACTCAATTTCTAACAGACAGCCTCTCAATATTATAGAAGCAATGAAGTCTTGATATAATTTTTGGATCATATTACATTATCTTTTACCATAGAGCATTTGTCTCATACCCTGCCACAGAAAAGGCCAGGCCACGATATCAAATGTTTTTTTTTGCATCTAAGAGGATCATACATACCTGTTCGCTCAACTTGCTGGCTGCATCAAACATGGTAATAGTGGTGTTGATATGAAATGCTCTGTCCCGATGTTGCTTCACTGATAACAGCCCTTTAATTACAGTATCCTACCGCCTTGACAGGATCTTAACATATATTTTTGCATCATCATTAATCAATGACATGGGCCAGTATGATCCTCTATTCATTGCTGGCTTATCTTTTTTTAGAAAAAACATGATCATAGTACGCCCCCAAGACAAGGGAGACAGATGCCCTTCATGCATTCCCTTGACCCCATCCATCAGTAACGGCAGAAGTATTTTGCTGAATGTCTTATAGAATTCAGCATGTATTTTATCCTGCCTTGCAGCCTTACCTTTGGCCAATGATTGAATAGTGAAACCAACTTCTTCTACAGTAATTCGGGCATCTAGTCTAACAGATTCATCCCCTTACAGTCTCATTAATGGTATGGCTCTGATGTAGACCGTATTGGAGTACCATCATTTTACGAGTAAAGTTTCTCATAGAATTGCTGAAAAGTATCTAAAATTGGATCTTGTTCTACCACCACCTTTCCTAAGTTGTTCTTAATATTCCCAGTGTTCATTCCTGGATGACGTTCTCTCATCTTCCAAGCTAAAATTTGTCCCACTGATGCCCCATATTTGTATGCAAAGCTGACATTCTGCATATATTGCTTCACATTTTTTGGAGCCATGTCCTAACTAAGTGTGCCTTAATTTGATACATTTGTAAGTTAATAGATTTGGCTACATACAGTTGCGACATGGGTCCCTTGCTTGCTGCGCCACTGGAATCAAGCTAGCCTGGCTATCGAGGGGAGATACCTCAAAACCGGTCCATGGGAAGCAGGGTGAAGAACTATTTGCATATGGCTGGGTCCAAACAGCGGTGATGGGGCAAGCAAAATAATAATGAAAGTGTTTGAAAAGTTTCAACACTCCATTCATCATTTCATTTTGTGGTGTTTACATGTAGTTGATGCAAAACTGCTAGGATGTGCCCCTTAACTAGCGTCAACAGTTCTTGAACACCTCCAGCTGCAGCCTCCTCAAACTTTTCTGCTGACTGATGGAAACGCTTATTGTCTCCCACTAGCACTGTAGCTTTAAAAGCATCACAGACTACCCCTTGGCTAGTTGTATATCAGTTAAAGTGAATGTATTTTTCAGTTTTCGCCTTCATAAAGTCCTTAAATTCATCCTCCAGTAACAGATTTCTGGGAACAGTCCAGGGGTGTATAGTCAGAGAAAATATTGACTAATCCCTGTTTGCTACATTGATACCAAAATTAAAAAGCAAGATGAGAGTATTGTGCCTGACATTTGCAATAAGATGTAAAACCGTTGATACATCCACTGATACACCTAGCCAATTAAGTACCTTGCAAACCCAAAACCATGACAACATTTTTACCTCAGCTTTGACCTTAGGCATGTCTATTATACTGTGCGGGGTTTGTAGTGTCACAGAATCTATTAGATGACTAATATCCCCACAGAATACATATTGCTTTAGGAAGCTAGCCAACTTCAAGGTTAAAAATTTGAACAGTGAAGGTCATCATAGTTAGTGCCATAGACAAATCAAACAATAAGTTTGCATCCCATAAATTCTAATGCTATAATAGACCATCGATCGTTTTTATCAGCCACATTACTTCGAAAGTTTACCCTCTGTGGATGTTTTTTGAGGTCGCGATACCTACCCTCTTGGTGTTTGTAGCTTGAGAGGTACATACAGCTGTAAGCAAAATTAATTATTGGAACTAAGCATATGCCAAGTGAGTTTCCCTCAGGCTTACTATGTTACAGGCAAATCTATTCAACTCGTATCTGACCTGATGGTGCTTGCTACATGCATTCAAACCATTGACATTCCAACTTAAAATCTTAAGAGACAGTATTGAATAGGGAAAAACACTAAACAAAATCTAAGAAGACAAGTGAGGGCCTGATTTAGATGAGGCCTGGGCATTGAACTCTGCTCCGCCTGTAGAGTTTGCAGAACTTGGGCACTCTGCCCTATGGGAAGTAGAGTAGAGTTCCTGAATTCTGCTCTCTGGAGCAGAGTTTGCTTGCGCTCCTGAGACTGGGTTTTGGCACTCTCTCGCTAGCGGGAAGATTCTCCTGGGCCACTAGCGAGTGTGTACTAGTCCTCGAGTTCTCTTGCGTTGCTTCCAGCCGCGCCAGCAGCCAAAACAGCCTGCTCGCGAGCACAAACTCACTTCTGAAGTAGGTTTTCTACTCCAGAGCCACTAAATCTAGTCAAAAAGAGCTTTTTTTTAAACTAGATTTTCTTCTCCAGTGGACCCTGCAATTTGTTTCTGAGCCTGAGAATCCTTTTTTCCAAACAGAAAAGAATTGTGTCAGAGACTCCAATTTCCTATTCCTGTCCAGCAGGCTCCTCCCAGTGCTTTGTCCATCCTCTGGTCACTTTTCACTTAGTTTCTGAGGTGGAGGCATCACTCTCTCTGTCTCCTGGATATACATTTGGATTTAACGACCTTGCTTTTGTGGAATCATCACACGAATAAGTTCTAAAACTATATTGAATAAAGGTGTTGATGTTTGTTTGCTTGGGCATGCACCAGTATTTCTTTGTACTTTTATTTCATTAAACAATGTATAGTGGTGGGTGGCCTGGGGTTTAAGTATGGGGCTAGTCATTATTTATTTTGCGCTTCATTAATTTTACACTTTTTGTAAAGGAAAATTGCCGCACAGCTCAGTACCTTTTCTACATGTTTCCATTTGCAATAATATTTTAGTATGTGTTCTGGATTTCCAAAGGACCATTAAGCCAGTCATCCCAGGCTAGTAGTATTTGTCATCAGTGCATAAAATAAATGTTACATTGACATATGTTTTTAAAACTTAGTTTAGGGTAGGGATGGCATTGGATTAATTTAAATTTAAAATGTTGGCTATTGTTTGCATTTCATTCTTTTGAAAAAAGTGCTTATATTGTGGGGTAATAATATTTAATGACATAGGATGAAGTTGTTTGACCATGTGGCTGGCTGGCAGCCATTTTGTCCGTCCAGCCAGTGTCCTTTGTCATAGGCTTGCATGTGTTCTTTGTTTGCCAAACCTCCTTGCTCCTTGTTGTTGTTGTTTGACCATGTGGCTGGCTGGCAGCCATTTTGTGCACGCAGCAGGTGTCCCTTGCCAAAGGCTTGCATGTGTTCTTTGTTCTCCATGCTTCCTTCTTGCTCCTTGTTGTTTAACCATTTGGCTGGCTGGCAGCCATTTTGTGCTTACAGCCAGTGCCCCTTGCCATAGGCTTGCAAGTGTGTTTTGTTCTCCATGCTTACTCCTTGCTCCTTGTTATTGTTGTTTGACCATGCAACTAGCTGGAAGCCATTATGTCCATCCAGCCTGTGTCCCTTGCCATAAGCTTGCTTGTGTTCTTTGCTCTCCATGCTTCCTCCTTGCTCCTTGTTTTTGTTGTTTGACCACGTGGCTGGCTGGCAGTCATTTTGTCCATCCAGCCAGTTTCCCTTGCCATAGGCTTGTATGTGTTCTTTGTTTCCTATGCTTCCTCCTTGTTGTTATTGCGTGACCATGTGGCTGCCCGGCAGCCATTTGGTCCATCCAGACAGTGTTCCTTGCCCTAGGCTCACGTGTTCTTTGTTCTCCATGCCCCCTTCTTGCCCCTTGTTGTTGACCATGTGGCTGGCTGCCAGCCATCTGGTGTGTACAGTGTGCAGCCAGTGTGTCTTTGAGTTGACATAAGCTTACATACAAACATCGTTAATTATTGATCATTTGTTTTTCAAGTTTCTATTTATATTTTAAATTTTCTATTTTATTGTTTACATTTTTAATTTTAATTAGTTTTTTATGCCATTTATTATTTCATTTTTTTAATTTACTTTTTTATGTAAATTGTTGTATTTGTAAAAATGTGTTACTTATTAAAATTTATTTATTTAAATTTTTAGATTAAATATTTAATTTTTGTAATATATATATTTTTTTAACTTTTTTCATTTTTTTTTTTTTTCCATCTAACAAAACATTTCCCCTTGACCACCTTGAATAGGTTACCTTGTTTAAATGATTTTTCCATTTACCCATCCACCTCTCTTTGACTACCCCATGTGTCTCCCAAAACAGATGCAAATAAAGTAAAGAGTTAGATCTCCCTGTTGTGCTGTCAGATTTGAAATTTCATTTTTTTATGGTGTGGTGGTGTGCTTTGACTTTACAAGAAATATTAGGTATATTATATAAGCAACGAACCACACTAAGGCCCATATTTATGGGAAAATTACGTGCACAACACTGTGCCAAAATTGGCAGTGCCGCGCTCCGTCATTTTCACAACGCAGCGTATTTAAGTGAATACGGCGCATCCCTGTGTTGTCCCCTGCGCTGGCCCTAAATTTAGCTGCCAGTACTGGCATCCTTGCACCATTGTGCAAGGATGTCTGTGTTGAGTGGTTTGATTGTTTATGTGCAGGAAGGTGTCCCTTTCCACACATAAACAATCACTAAGGGCGCTTTGGCACTTCTGTGTGTGCTGCAAAATGCAGCACACACAGAAGTGCCAAAGTGTCATTTTCAAATGATTGTTTCTGTGCAGGAAGGGACACCTTCCTGCACATAAACAATAATTTCTGGGATTTTGCTCTTTCTATGCATGCTGCAGAAGCAGCACACATAGAAAAAGCAAAAAACGAGGAGGAATAAAAGTATTGTATATAGTTGTAAATAGATAAAAACCCATTAGTGAATTGGTATGGGAAGATGAGCCAATGGCCAGAGCTCAGCAGGCAGGCAATAACGTTTCTGGCTTGTCCTGTAGCCAGCATGTCTGCTGAACAAGTGTTCAGTGCAGCTGGTGCAGTTGTTACAGTGAGAAAGACCAGTCTCTCTCTTCAAAACGTGGAGAGATTGAACATGATCAAAATGAACCTGCATTTCATACCACCTGATTACACCATTCCTGAAACACCAAAGGAGGAGGAAGAGGATGACTGGTCTGAATCAAGCATGTTAGCTGACCAACCTTTGGGTAAACCACCAGAGTTTAAGGACAAACTCTACTTCCCGGACTGAGTATGCCAGTGCCACCACATAACTTTTCATTATTTCTCAATCCGCTTCCTTTTCTCTTTCTTTGTTTGGAAAAAAATGCTGATGCAACATTACATTTGTGTCAGATTTATGCTGCCCCACCATTGATTTTATAGTCACATACAAGCCCAGATTGGAGTTGGGCCCATGTGCAGTAAAGAAGCCCCCACATACCCTTCAGGACGTTGGAGATGCTGGCTGCCTCCCTCACATGCTATTGCCTATCCTATTTTTACATCACCTAACAGGGCTGCTCTGGATGATCATTGATTAAAAGACTGCCAGTGCCAATGTCTAAATCCAATGTGTGGATACCATCAAAGATGAGGTATTTGGTTCAACCACCATGCTTAAATTGAAAGGGGTAAATAAGTAACTACTGCACCAAGGAGTGGTGATATATTAATTGTGAATTTGTGGGTGATGACTGATGTATGTGGTGGCTGACAGTGAGGGAGCGTGTTCAACAAAATTGCAAACTTGTTTCCGATGATTTGCAATGTTTTGGAGCTGATGGGTGATAATTTGTTCCTGAAATTGAATGGCCTTTCAAAAGAAGTGAAATTTACTTGCAGGGTTTACTCCTTTTTTCTGGTTCCTCGTAACAAACCAGCCACTTTATATACCAAACAAAAATCTACTCCAAAAAATACTCCAGTTCTGTTTCTCAATTTGTTCTTCAACAGGAGTGCACTTCACAAGTCTATCTTGCTCAGTTTGAGACTGGGACGGAGTTACTCAGAGTATGGAGGAGAAAGATGGAAAGACTCAGGGCGGGACTACCTCAACGGCTAGAAAGAGAAGGTTTTGGACTTCAAAGAAAACCCATGATAATGGTGAAGACTCTGGGGCCTAGTACACACTCAGTTTTCTGAACTGGAGAGAGGTGTGTTGATTTGGAAATACTGCTGAGTACATGGATGCTGCATTGCTAGCTCAAACATGAAAATGCTGTTATGTTCTTGCTCCGCATCTGAGTCTTCTTGGTACACTCATGAGCCCTGACTCCTCATGAAGCTTACCTTGCTTTCCTTTGCCCTTTTCCTTTACTCTATAACACAGCTACTGTTTTTTTCAATACACAGCCCTTCTCTTAGTCTTCTCCTGCATGGACAAAACTTGGAAAGTTCAAGGCTGCAGCTTATCTACCGTGCAGGTTCATAACACTTAGGATATACTAAACTTCATTACATGTCTTCCTAAACCTATTTCATTGCCCTTCATTGTCAATAATCAAGCTCTCATGAAGGCCAGCACTGATGACTTCATGCCACCAGAGCATAGGATTGGGGGACTGAGGAAATAACCAAAGTTGGGCCAAGATCAGCTGAGCAAATACAATAGCAAAAAATAGATTCCACCCAAATAATATGAGGTGAGTCAGCTAAAACACTTAGTTTAGGATCCCACCTCAACATACTCAGGCATACCTGATTAAGCTTCCCGAAAACTCTCTGCTAATAGTTAAAACTTACAGGGCAACTGGCAAAGATATGAACAGAATCTGCCCAATCACCTGTGCTTCGAAAACATTTAGGCCCTCATTCTGACCCTGGCGGTCGGTGATAAAGCGGCGGCCAAGCCGCCAACAGGCCGGCGGTCTAAAATATGCAATTCTGACCCTGGCGGGAACCGCCAACACAGCCCGCCAACTTAACACTCCGCCCGCCACAGCGGTACAAACAAACAGCGCGGCGGTTCCCGCCAACAGCCAGGCGGCAGACAATGTACCGCCCACCCTATTACGACCCACCAATCTGCCACCTTTTCCGGGGCGGGAGCACCGCCGATAAGAACACGGCGGAAACAGACTACGAACGGGAAAACGCTCACCTCTACGCACTCCACGCGAGATTCCGGCAGTATGGAACCAGAGTTGCAGGTCATCCCCGCACTCCTATTCCTGCTCATATACCAGGAGCACGCCCGGCGGCGCGGAAGACATCGGTGAGTACTGCACCTACGACACAGGGGAGGGAAAAGATTACCGGCACACACCCACCCACCCACACCCACTACAACACACACATCAATGCATTCCCACAGATCACTGTCACAACCCACAAACCACCCCCCTCCGAAATAATGCAAAGACCAAAAGAAGAGATCATAAACGGGCAGATATATTGAAATATGTACACCAGTAATCCCAATAAATAAATAAACTATGTACAAAATATATACAGCTACTAAATGTAGTCCAACCACTGTCCGTGGATCACAGGGGTCCTGTGCAAAGGGGCAAGGCCCAGTCCCACGACAAGAACTCCACTGAGAGAACACTGCAGGGGCATCATAAAGAAAATAGGACAGGCACCTCAGGGGGAAGGGAAGGGGGGGCACCTCAGCCACTTGAGTACACGACGCCAGATCCACGAGGGGACTCCATGACCACTGGGCCATCCTGGGGAGAGCAAAGCCACAGTCCAAACAGTCCATACAGTGGGTGGCCTGCCCACTGGGCCATCCTGGGGAGAGCAAAGCCACAGTCCAAACAGTCCATACAGTGGGTGGCCTGCCCACTGGGCCATCCTGGGGAGAGCAAAGCCACAGTCCATACAGTCCATACAGTGGGTGGCCTGCCCACTGGGCCATCCTGGGGAGAGCAAAGCCACAGTCCAAACAGTCCATACAGTGGGTGGCCTGCCCACTGGGCCATCCTGGGGAGAGCAAAGCCACAGTCCATACAGTCCATACAGTGGGTGGCCTGCCCACTGGGCCATCCTGGGGAGAGCAAAGCCACAGTCCAAACAGTCCATACAGTGGGTGGCCTGCCCACTGGGCCATCCTGGGGAGAGCAAAGCCACAGTCCATACAGTCCATACAGTGGGTGGCCTGCCCACTGGGCCATCCTGGGGAGAGCAAAGCCACAGTCCAAACAGTCCATACAGTGGGTGGCCTGCCCACTGGGCCATCCTGGGGAGAGCAAAGCCACAGTCCATACAGTCCATACAGTGGGTGGCCTGCCCACTGGGCCATCCTGGGGAGAGCAAAGCCACAGTCCATACAGTCCATAACAGACCCCACTGCCACTGGAGGAGGCAAGTTGGCCAGAGGACATCCTGCAGCCCTGCCCGAGATAGATCCTGCCCTGCCACGTCTGCCAAAGGGCCAGCGGTTCTTGCCTTGAAGGGCCCAGTTCAGCGGTTCCTGAGACGGCGGGGCCCAGTTCAGCGGTCCTTGCCCTGAAGGGCCCAGTTCAGCGGTTCTTGAGACGGCGGGGCCCAGTTCAGCGGTCCTTGCCCTGAAGGGCCCAGTTCAGCGGTTCTTGAGACGGCGGGGCCCAGTTCAGCGGTCCTTGCCCTGAAGGGCCCAGTTCAGCGGTTCTTGAGACGGCGGGGCCCAGTTCAGCGCTCCTTGCCTTGAAGGGCCCAGTTCAGCGGTTCTTGAGACGGCGGGGCCCAGTTCAGCGGTCCTTGCCTTGAAGGGCCCAGTTCAGCGGTTCTTGAGACGGCGGGGCCCAGTTCAGCGGTCCTTGCCCTGAAGGGCCCAGTTCAGCGGTTCTTGAGACGGCGGGGCCCAGTTCAGCGCTCCTTGCCTTGAAGGGCCCAGTTCAGCGGTTCTTGAGACGGCGGGGCCCAGTTCAGCGGTTCTTGAGACGGCGGGGCCCAGTTCAGCGGTTCTTGAGACGGCGGACGGTCTATGGCCAACTGCTAATTGCCTGGTGGTGCCCTCCTGGGCAGCGGGGATGGTGCTCCTTCACTGCCCACCTGGGCTGTGGGTGGTGGGGCCCTCCTGGCCAGCTGGGCTGGGTCCTCCCTGGGCAGCGGCTATGGGGGTGGTGGGCTCTCCCGGGGCAGCTGTGCCGGTTCCTCCCGGGGCAGCGGCTATGGGGGTTGTGGGCTCCTCCTGGGCGGCAGGCCTGCTGCCTGACCTCTCCGACTTGCTGCCCTTGCCCTCCTTAGTCGTGGGCCTGTGGCCCTTTCCTCCCTTTGGAGCTGTGGCTGGTGACTGTCTCTGGGTGGTGTCCGGGGGGGATGTAGAAGGCGGGCTCCTGCGGCGCCCCTTCCGCCTTCTGCTCCTCTTCCCAGGGGGTGGGCTGGCTGTCCCCTTGCTGCTGGGCGAAGATCCAGACATGCGGGCTGGCGGGCTCCAATACCCCTGCACCCTTGTCCAGGGGGCTGCAGGGCTGGTGGTGGCTGAGGTGCTCTTCTTACCCCGACGAGAAGGAGGGGGGGGCTCAGGGTCAGGAAAGAAGTTAGTAGTGGCGAGGAAGAGCTTCTTGGGACAATGGAGAGTGGTAGGTACAGTGGGAATGGGAGTGGAGGGAGAGGATGTGGTTGTAGGTGAGTCACGTTTGCTGTCTTTGGGTGCAGGTGCAGGAGGGATAGGCTGTCGTGAGGTGGATGGCTGTTGGGTGGGTGGGTGGCTGCGTTTGTGTGGTGTGGAAGAGGGGGTGACAGACACAGTGGGAGAGGACACAGGGGACGTGTAAATGGCAGTGGGGGTGGTGACTGCACGTGTGCGGACTGGAGTGGAGGGTGTGCTGGTGATGGAAACACTGGCTGATGGTGAGGTGAATGGAGGTGTGAGTGTAGACGTCACAGGGAGGGAGGAGGGAGACGAGGAGGTGGGGGTCACAGAGGTGGTAGTGACTGTTGGCATGTCTGCATCGGAATGTTGCGTGTGTGAATGTCTGCGTGATCTGTGGTGCTTATGTTTGGATGAGCTTCTCTTGGGTGTTGAGGTGTGTGCAGGCTGGTCTGATGGTGTGGGTGGGACAGGCAGAGGAACAGGAGACTGGGAGGAGGGAGTTAGTAGAGGCAGGCAGGAGACAGGGACAATGGCTGCCGTCAGTGCTGAGGCCAGAGCCTGGAACGATCGCTGATGGGCAGCCTGACCCGAATGAATGCCCTCCAGGTACGCATTGCTGCGATGAACCTCCCTCTCCACCCCCTGGATGGCATTCAAAAGGGTAGTCTGCCCAACAATGAGCGTTCGGAGGAGGTCAATGACCTCCTCACTGAGGGCAGCGGGGGTAACAGGGGCAGGGCCTGAGGTGCCTGGGGCGAAGGAGATGCCCGGCTTCCTGGCAGAGCGGGCACGGGGCGAACGCTGAGTGGCTGCTGGGAAGGCGGAGATGGTGCGCTGGGTGGCGGCTGTACCTGTAATGGCGGGGGGCACGGATGGTGCCACCCCCGCAAGGGAGCCCCCTTCCGAGGACGTGTCCGTGTCGCTGCAGGGTCCAGTCGTCCCCGTCGTGGAGCTCCCCTCGCCCTCCGTCTCACTGGTCCAGTCTGACTCTGTGGCATGGCCCTCCTGGGCCATGTGAGATGCAGCTCCCTCCTGCCCCGATGCCACTTCTCCTCCGCCTGATGATGCTGATGCACACAAGCACAGAAAGACAAACAAAAAGGGGGGGGGGAGAGAAATAAAGGGATATTGAGTACATGGATCTCCGGTACAGTTAGCGGACATGACAGACACAGATGCCCTCTGCACTAAGTTGCGCACTTGGGGTCCGCTACGCATTCCGTGGAACATGCCCTACACGCCTAGAGTTGACAACTGCACCCATGGATGACACGGCCCAGGGATGGCTGTACTGACAAACTACTCAGGGTGGTGGCTGGGGACACAGGGGCTTACGGGGGTGCCCAGCCTACAGATATCGCCCTGGCCTAGGGGGACCCCCAGCCCTCCTCCCCCAACCAGACACCTCCACTGCGCGACAACAGAGTAGATAATGCTTGTACTCACCCCCTTGTGTCTGCTGTGCTGCCCTCACGCGCCCATCCAATTCAGGGTAGGCCACCGCCAGGATCCGGAACATCAGGGGGCTCAGTTGACGGCAGGCACCCCGCCTACGTTGGGAGGCCATCCCCAGCAGAGACTCGGCGGTCTTCTTGGTCCCGCGGCGGATGTCCTCCCACCTCTTGCGGCAGTGGGTGCCCCGTCGATGGTGGACCCCCAGGGTCCGGACTTCCTTGGCGATGGCACGCCAAATCCCGATCTTCTCATGGGCGCGGACCTATGTGACACGTACAGGGAGGGAGAAATACCACGTTCAAGTTTGTCAGCATTTTCCTTTCCAGTGGCCCAACGCCCCCCATCCCCGCCAGGCCCCCCGCCATGCCCCCCGCCAGGCCCAACATGCCCCCATCCCCGCCAGGCCCCCCGCCAGGACCCCCGCCAGGCCCAACATGCCCCCCATCCCTGCCAGGCCCCCCGCCAGGACCCCCGCCAGGCCCAACATGCCCCCCATCCCCGCCAGGCCCCCGCCAGGACCCCCGCCAGGCCCAACATGCCCCCCATCCCCGCCAGGCCCCCCGCCAGGCCCAACATGCCCCCCATCCCCGCCAGGCCCCCGCCATGCCCCCCGCCAGGCCCAACATGCCCCCCATCCCCGCCAGGCCCCCCGCCATGCCCCCCGCCAGGCCCAACATGCCCCCCATCCCCGCCAGGACCCCCGCCAGGCCCAACATGCCCCCCATCCCCGCCAGGCCCCCCGCCAGGACCCCCGCCAGGCCCAACATGCCCCCCATCCCCGCCAGGCCCCCCGCCAGGACCCCCGCCAGGCCCAACATGCCCCCCATCCCCGCCAGGCCCCCCGCCAGGACCCCCGCCATGCCCACCGCCAGGCCCAACATGCCCCCCATCCCCACCAGGCCCCCCGCCAGGCCCAACATGCCCCCCATCCCCGCCAGGCCCCCCGCCAGGCCCCCAAGCCAGCCAGTGGCCCCAAATCCATATTGAATTAAACTCACTTGTTGGTCTGGAGGACCGTAGAGTAGCGCATACTGGGGGAGGACCCCATCCACAAGTTTCTCCAACTCCTCTCCAGTGAAGGCAGGGGCCCTTTCCCCAGGCGCAGCAGCCATTGTCCCTTCCAGACCGAGGTCACAGCAACACTTGCAGTATAGGTCCTCTCCTGTGAAAGTTCAAGTCGCAAGTGGATAAGTAGATAGAAAATGGCGGTGACGTCCGCGGCGGTGCGTACCGCGGCGGTGCGTCCCGCCACCGCCGGCGCCCTTCGCCATTGGCTCCTGAAACCCATAGGCTTCAATGTTAACCAATGCGGCTTTGCGCCGCGGTCTTAGCCCGCCGCCCGCCGCGGTGTGCCACGCCAGCGCATTGACCTCACATCCCATTGTCACACTTCACAGGTCAGGCAGCCGCCATTTCCAGGGCCCACATGGCTCAATTTCAACTGCGTCACACAGGCCTAGGCCTTGCATAGCCACTCAGACACGCCATTCACTGCATAGAGAATCGTATACTGTGCTAGCTGTGAGTACGTACCTGTGGGTTGCTTGACTGTGTGCTCCATGTTGTCCTTCCTAGGCACCGTCCGCTGGGTTGGGCGAGGAGACGGATGAATCCTCCCGTGTACCGACCGCTGGTGGACCTGTCGACAATGGAAGAACGCCACATTATCCTGACCTACCGTCTTAACCGTGCCACTATCCATGAACTGTGTGCCCAGCTGGAGCCCGACCTGATGTCCCCCATCCGCCAACCCACAGGGATTCCCCCTCTGGTGCAGGTCATGTCAGTACTCCATTTCTTGGCAAGTGGGTCATTTCAGACAACCGTGGGAATTGCTTCTGGGATGTCTCAGCCCATGTTTTCGAAGGTGTTATCCAGAGTGTTGTCTGCCCTGATGAAATCCGTGAGGAGCTACATCATTTTCCCTGAGGTGGGCGAATTGGCTACAGTGAAGGGTGATTTCTACGCCCTTGGACATATTCCCAACGTAATTGGTGCCATTGATGGGACCCATGTGGCTTTGGTTCCCCCAAGAGACAGGGAGCAGGTGTACAGGAACAGAAAAAATTACCATTCAATGAACATCCAGGTGGTGTGTTTGGCTGACCAGTACATCTCGCATGTAAATGCCAAATTCCCAGGGTCAGTGCATGACGCCTACATCCTCAGGAATAGCAGCATCCCTTACGTGATGGAACAGCTACAGAGACACCGTGTATGGCTAGTGGGGGACTCTGGGTACCCCAACCTGTCGTGGCTACTGACCCCAGTAAGGAATCCCCGGACCAGGGCAGAGGAACGGTACAATGAGGCCCATGGGCGTACTAGGAGGGTGATCGAACGCACCTTTGGCCTCCTAAAGGCCAGGTTTAGGTGCCTGCATATGACAGGTGGATCCCTAATGTACTCACCTAAGAAGGTGTGTCACATCATCGTGGCCTGCTGCATGCTTCACAACCTGGCTTTGCGCCGCCAGGTGCCTTTCCTGCAGGAGGATGGTCGAGACGGTGGTGTTGTGGCAGCGGTGGAACCTGAGGAGAGTGACGAGGAGGAAGACGACGGGGCTGAAACAGACAACAGGGACAGAATCATTGAACAGTACTTCCAATAGGACACAGGTAACATTTCAAAGATAATTTAGTAAATGTTAACTACTCTCCAGCATCTCTGCTGCCTGTCTATTTGCCCCAGTGTATGATGACTGAGTTTTGGCTTTTCCCTCCCTATTTCAGATCTGGGGTCCCCACTACGAGTCCTGTGCTTCGTTTCCCCATGGACTACAGCTTTGTGGCAGCTGTTTGTTGACTTCACCATGTACAAGGACATATTTGCACTGTCATGTCAATTACAATCTATTGAAATCACAGCCAGACTCCAGATATTTTGGTGCAAAATAGGTGTTTATTTAAGTGCTCAAAATGGGATGGGTGGTTTCAAGTGGGTGGGGGCTATGGTGAAGGAATGTCCATGGCAGAGTCCAGAGTAACAGTCACACAGGTGCATTGTCCAGAGGCCTGTGGAGAGATGGAGCATGGGCAGTTCAAGGATGGACAGGGTGACAATGTGGGACAGTGGGATGACATCAGGTGGTATCCATTGCTGGCGGGGGTCTTGACATCCTACTCTGTCTTCTTGCGAGATCTCAGGGCCCTCTTGCGGGGTGGTTTTTCTCCTGCAGGAGGTGGGGGTCTGGTGGGCTGCTGCTGTGCGGGGGCCTCCTGTCCACTAGCGCCGGCGGAGGTGGTTGGCTGTTCTTGGTCCAGGCTAGTGGCAGGGGCCCTTGGGTGTTGTTCAGTGTCCGCCCTGTTGTTGACGAGGTCCTGCAGCAGCCCTACCATGGTAACCAGGGTGGTGTTGATGGCTCTGATGTCCTCCCTGTACCCCCGATAGTGTTCCTCCTGCAGTACCTGGATCTCCTGGAACCGGGCCAGTACCGTCGCCATCGTCTCCTGGGAGCGGTTGTATGCTCCCATGATGGTGGTGAGGACCTCGTGGAGAGTGGGTTCCCTGGGCCTCTCCTCCCCCCCCTGTCGCACAGCTGCCCTCCGAGTTCCCCTGTTTCCCTGGGCCTCTGCCCCCTGGCCGGTGTGCCCACTACCACTGCCCCCAGGTCCCTGTTGTTGTTGGGGTGGTGGGTTATCCTGGGTGCCCTGTAGTGGTAGACACACCGCAGATTGACGCGCCCTGGAGACAGAGGCATGGGCCCGCTGGGTGGGAGCTGTGCTGGTGTTCCCAGAGGGGTTTGGGTCTGTAGTGGCCTGGGCCTGTGTGAGGGGAACCGACTGTCCAGAGGTCCCCGATGGTCCGGGCTGGTCATCGGTGTCCAGGTCGACAGAGCTGCTGTCATCGCTGACGGCCTCTTGGGTGGGGGGTGTGGAGAATTCTGGCCCCTCCGCCGAGGTGTGTTGACGGTCGGGTCCTGCAGGGGTATAGAGGTATGGTTATAGTTTCAATGTGTGGCATATGGGTGTATCTGTGGGTTCTCGTGTCCCCAAGTGCTGGCATTCGTGTGTGGGGGCTTTGGTGAGGGTGGCTTGTGGGGGGGATGTGTATATGCATTGGGCATGCTTTGGTGATGGGTGTCCATGCTTAGTGGACGCATGCAGGCCTAGGTTTTGGGATGTGTGGGTTGTGATGGTGAGACATTGGCGGGGAATAGGTGTGCTGGGGGTGGGGGTGAGGATGGTGGTGGGGGTGAGGATGGTGGTGGGGGTGAGGGTGGGGGTGAGGATGGGGGTGGGGGTGAGGGTGGGGTTCGAGGATGGGGGTGAGGGTTGGGGTCTGATTTGGCATGCAGGTGGGGGGGAAGCAGTATTGAAGCTTCAACTTACCAGTATCCATTCCTCCGCCGACTCCTGCGAGGCCGTCAGGATGCAGGATGTTCAAGACTTCCTCCTCCCATGATGTGAATTGTGGGGGTTGAGGTGGGGGTCCTCCGCCAGTCTTCTGCACGGCGATGTTGTGCCTGGATACCATGGAACGCACCTTCCCCCGTAGGTCGTTCCATCGCTTCCTGATGTCTTCCCGATTTCTGGGGTGCTGTCCCACTGCGTTCACCCTGTCGACAATCCTCTGCCATAGCTCCGTCCTCCGGGCAATGCTGGTGTATTGTATCTGTGTGCCGAACAGCTGGGGTTCTACCCGAACGATTTCCTCCACCATGACCCTGAGTTCTTCGTCTGTGAAGCGGGGTTGTCTTTGGGGTGCCATGGGGTGGTGTGTATGATGTGTGGGGTGGAGTATGTGTATTTAAGTGAGTTGAGTGTGGTGGTGTGTGTTGTTTTGTGTGTGGATAGTGTGTGGGTGATGGTGTTGAGTGGCTGTGGCTGTTATTTTTTGGATGCTGGTGTCTCGCTCTTGCCTTCTTTACGAATTTTTTAGCGTAGGGGTTTGTGGGTGATGTGGGTGGGTGTTTTATATTGTATTGTGTGTGTGGGAGTGGTGTGTGTATGTGTATCAGGTGTGTGGGATTCAAATCGTCCAATGTGGCTGAGTTTTGTTCGTTTGTGTGTATTCTGACCGCGGCGGTGTGTCCCGCCAATGGAATACCGCGTTTGAATGACCGCCGCGTGGATTCGTGGGTCGTAATGGCATGGGCGTATTTCTGTTGGCGTGACGGTGGAGGTTTTGTCACCTCCACCTTTCCGCCGACCGCTGGTCTGGCGGTCTGTTGTGGCGGTCGGATTTTCGGAGGTTTGCCTTCTGCGGGTCAGAATGACCGTGGCGGGTTTCCGCGACCGCGGCGGGATTATGGAGGATTTCTGACCGGCGGTAGGCGCCTTTTACCGCCGAGGTCAGAATGACCCCCTTAGAATCCTAACTGAAATTTATAGTATATAAACAATGAAGTGTGTTATAAAAATCATTCAAGAAGAAGAAACTTTATTCAGTATGAAAAAAAATCATCCATTACAACAAATAATCACCAATACATTATTAAAATACCAATAAAAACCATATATAGTAAAAACACCCATCGAAAATATAAACATATACATATATATAAAAATAAAAAGAGAAGAAGATAAAAACCTCATTCATAAAAACAGAAAAAAATAAAAGAAATCAATCTAAAAATTCTACATTTTTGCACCAAGTAGTAGCTCCCTTCAGGAATGATCCCAGGCCCTTCCATACCAATACATCTGAGGCCATTTGCAGCCACATAAAAGCAGGACGGTATTGCACGAAACCCTTGGGCCTTGGGAGCGGTAATAGAAATTGAGTTCTAAAAGGTGCATAAAAGACACAAAACAGTGTAAAATGGATCAAGATCTGATGGGACACCCCATCACAGGGGCAGGGTCTAATACATTTTTTCCCATACTGACCTAAGGGGAAGCACAAATTACTTCTAATGATCCCCAAGCGAAATCAAGTTATGAGAGACCTTTCCCTCACATCCTTAATTTCTAAGAGATATCGCTCAGGACCCACCCACATCTTTAGCATAATAAAATCCCTGATCGTTTTTTTCTCTAGAGCCTCCCCCTCCCCCTCCCTCTTGGTCTCCTGGATTCTCAGAAAGTTATCCTTAACCCATTTCTTATCGTAGCTAGTCAGGTCCTTGGGATAATCAAACAATTCAGGCCGCCCCAGGTCATGTGCCATCTTCCTTATGTGCGACAGCCAGGGAATATGCTTTACATTGTCGCAGGCCAGACAATCCCTTAGGATATCCATATTAAGAGTGGCATGTTCGTTACTCCAAACTGAGATCCATAACAGAAGGGGAGCCAACTGGGTAGTGTCCTGTACATACTCAAGCTCGAATTCCAGGTGAAGGCAAAAACCAGGAATATTTTGTCCAACTCCCAGAAGCCTTCTACAGAAACGATTTTCTTCCACCATAAGGGCTCGGGTATCCCTAAACCCCCAAAGTGCCGAACCATACAGGAGGACAGGTAGGCATTTCCGCCTATAGATTTCAAGCAGGGGTTTGATAGGTGTGCTACCTACCCTAGCCGCAAAGTCAAAGGTTGCACCAACTGTTGCATGAAAAAGCACAGTCCTTCTAGCAATACAGGGTTTCCAAGATCCTTTCTCATCAAAAATGATCCCTAAGTATGGGAACTCATAGACTCTGCTAATAACTTGATCCTCCACCCTTAGCTCCCCCACGCTACTCATAGGTTTACCGCAAACCATAAAATGCGATTTCTTAAAATTGACCTCCAGTCCCAAAGCTGACATAAAGATAACATAAGCTCTAACTAATTCTCGGAGACCATTCATCGTGCGGTCCATGAGGACCGCATCATCCGCATACGTCAGCACAGGGATATCAATACCCTTCACCTTCGGGACATCCCTACAGTGTTCCATCAGAAAATCGGACAGTCCATTTGTATATAGAAGGAACAAGGTAGGGGCCAATACACACCCCTGGCGCACACCCCTTTAAAGCTTAAAAGCCTCCGAGCATTCCCCATTAGGGCCCACCCTCACATTTGCAACTGTCCCTGAATGGAGATATCGGAGAAGCTCTACAATATTAGGATCCAACCCTGACTGAATTAGCCTCTTCCATAATAAAGACCGGTTCACTTTATCAAAAGCACAGCTAAGGTCCATAAATGCAAGATAAAGGGTACCTTTCCTGGCCTGCGTGTATTTACCGATCATCATCAGTAAATTGAGACATTGTTCTTGCGTGCCGAGGCCTTCCCTGAAGCCATACTGTCCCCGACTTAAAATATCATTTCCTATCATCCAGGTCTCCAGACGGCCTAGGATAATCCGTCCCAGAATCTTCGCAGAGGAGTCCAGGAGTGATATAGGGCGATAAGACTTAGGATCATTACGATCACCCTTTTTAAACACTGGGACTATACATGCCAGAGGCAGGATTGCCCACAGTGACGGCTGCATTGAGGACATTTAGGAGAATGGGTGTCCATAACTGAGGGTTAGCTTTATACAGGTCCATAGGGATCGAGTCCGGAGCTTTATTACAAGCGCTACTCTGTATCGCATCAATAACCTCCTGTAGTGAAAACGTGATTGCTAGGTTAGGAGCCACATCATACACGCTCTCCCGAATATTTCTTAGGGGGGTACCCTCAAAGATTCTACAGAAATGAGTTACCCAGGCCTCCGGGTCGATGTTACAGCCAAGGCCCTCAGAGGTTTCTGTTTCAAAGGAACCTCTATTTACCACCTTCCAAAACAGGCCAGGGTCCTTCAAAGCTGTAGCACACTCTAACTCTTCCCAGGCTTTATCTTTATATTTTAGCTTACTATCCCTCAGGGCCCTTTTATACCTTGTTCTAGCTTCTTTTACGAGAACCCAATCTCTAGGGTGAATCTTGGTAGCCATCTTTAAATTTGCCCTTGCATCATAGCAGGCTTTGTCGTACCAGCCACATTTGCGTTTACTAGGGTGGCTGCCTACTGAAAAGAGGCAGTCTCTGACTGCTGCATTTACTACTGTTATCGCATCTATAACAGTCGTGGGATTTGGCGCTTCTGTCAGGAGTATTTCCATAAATAGATGTAAGTTATCCCCCACAACCCTTCCTACAACTTTTTGAGAGTCTTCTTGCTTCCACCCAAGCCTCCTAGCCTGGTCCTTTGTCACCACCACTACAGGCCTACCTCGTCCTAGTAAACGTAAGGCCCCAGGGAGTTTAAAGGACAGTATAAGGGGATTATGATCGCTAAAGCACTCGCCTAACACTTTGCCCCCAATCACCAAGTCTCTCATAGGAGGAGACACAAAAATGTAATCGATGGTGGATCCAGACCCTCTTCCCACATAGGTTGGAAGTTGGTGGGTGCCTACTGCTTCAATATCATAAAAATTCAAGAGGCCCATCTTCCTGAGTTCCTTTAATAGATCCCTGCCTCTAGAGTCCTGCAGGCCATGCGCTGAATAGTCCTCGCAGTCACGAATGAAGGGATTAACCACAGTGCTGAACCTGCCCAACTTGGCATTAAAGTCCCGAGAGATGATGGCACGAAATTCCAGTCCCACCTTCTCCATTCTATATTTCATAACCTGGAGAACGGAGAACAAGGCCCCAATTTGGCACCCCACATCCCACACAGCATTATAAAAGTTGACCAATAATATATTAAAATGATTAGAGAAGAGTACCCATACCAGCAATATACCTTGATGGTTACAGTTAATCTGAAAGGCACCCACTATCTTTGAGAGGCGAATTAGGGTAACCAGGCCACCTTTTGAGCGACCACCAAGAGACTGCACAGCTGGAATTGCATATCTGTCATACCCATCGCACACAGACAGCCCCTCCGACCAGGTTTCCTGATGCATGATGACATCATAGTTAGCCACACACCCAACCCATGCTTCATCAGATAACTTAGCATCATAGCCCGCAATGTTCCATGAGATAAGATTACACTGTGTGGGCACCTCTTCTTGTACAGCCAGCGCCACGGCACATTGTCAATCCACCCCCTCCAAGGATAGGTTGCTGTTGGTTCTTCTGCTATTTACCTGCAGGCTAATCTGACCCAGGGGGAGATTCCTCCCAGAACCAAGAGACACCCCAGTACTCAGACGCATGTGATCGTAGAAATAGCCCACCGGAACCATACCCATTTTACCTGCTCTAAGGACAGGAGAGCGAAGGCTAGAGAGAAGCCTTTTAGTCAGGGCAGGATATCTGACATTAATAATAATACAGTCTTCATTTCCCACCTTATTTTTAGGACCGACCCAGCCAATTCTTCTGGCAAACAGAATATCCTTGAAGTCCTTACATGAAAAATCACAGTTATTGCTCAGCCAATGACCAACCTTATTTATGAGTTGGTTTGTAGACTCAGTTGCCCCAGAAACAAGAGCAGGCACATTCGTCAGGACTACCACATAGGGGGCACACGCTGGGGGGAGATCCAAGCAAGCCGGGGAAGGCCTGGCCGTTGGCGGGTTCTAAATATTGTTTCCAGACAGCAGTCGGCCACCCCCCCCGGCTGCCACAGAAACCGTATCAGGCTGCGTCCTGCAGCTAAACATATTGACAGTCCCCTCTGTCCTCAATGAAGAGGTTGGTGCAGTCGGAGCAGTCTCAACACAGGCACCCTGACCCCCAGAGTTTACAGGATTCACCAATAGGTAAGATGATTTACCCATGGGCCACAAGGGCCCTGCAACTACCTCTGGAAGGGACAACTCCTCACTGGCGCAGGGATGCTTAGTCGAAGCCATACCGTGCCCTCCTTGGCTACCTTGCGCACAAATCAGGGATACTGTTTTTTCTATGGCTGATAGTTTCGCCACCACAGGAGACAAAATCTCCTGGATAATTTCTCGAAATTTGGTCAGTATACTAGTTGCATCATACCCCAAATGCTGGCAAGGTGCAAGGTCACTGCTCGCATCCTTAGGGTGCTCCAGGAGAGGTGTTTTCGTCTTGGGTATCAATTTTTTTAGGGCTTTTTTTTTCCTCGGAGGAGGACTACATTTATCCATGGGACAGGCCGGGGGAGAAGATAATACAAGTCTTTTACTTCTTCTAGAGGGGCCAAGACCCCCAGAATCCACTTTTGACTCTGTTGGCAGAGCTTGGACAGGCTCAGCATCAGCCATACCAGCACCTTGCCCCCCCCCAGACAATCCACCTCCACATTCACGGCCTCACGATGACCATTATCTATTGAGGCCTGTTGCCAATCCTCCAATTCCATGGATAACCTCCTCTCTGCCAAATCAATTTCCTTTGTAACAACCCCGACAGCTCTTGCAAGAAAGGAGTCTAATATGGTGGTGCCACAACCCTGTCTGCTACTGCCTCCACCACCCCCCAGAGGACCAGATAAAGGTCCTCTTTTCCTGCCCATTTTTACAATAATCAAAACAACCCAGCAGTGTAGCAACAAGCAACAGGCAAGACAGACTAATTAAGACTGATTAAGCTTTTTAGAAGACCACTAAAAACAAAAAGAAAGACTCCAGGTTACACATCGGGAGTTAAATAGATTTAAGCAGTCACTCCTCACTGAGAACGAAAGAGGGGGGGCCCAGCCCAGCCTCTCACGGGCGGCGCCCGGGCGCCTCCCGCGCATGTCCCGCGACAGCGGGAGCGCGAAGTTCTTTAAAAGGGCTCCTGCCCCCCTGGCAACCGGTGACGCCTTCCTTACAGCCAATGCGCTTCCCCCGACAGCGGGAGCGCGAAGTTCTCTAAAAGGGCTCCTTCCCCCCTGGCAACCGGTGATGCCTTCCTTACAGCCAATGCGCTTCCCACGACAGCGGGAGCGTGAACTTCTCTAAAAGGGCTCCTGCCCCCCTGGCAACCGGTGACGCCTTCCTTACAGCCAATGCGCTTCCCGCGACAGCGGGAGCGCAAAGTTCTCTAAAAGGGCTCCTGCCCCCCTGGCAACTGGTGACGCCTTCTTTACAGCCAATGCGCTTCCCGCGACAGCGGGAGCGCGAAGTTCTTTAAAAGGGCTCCTGCCCCCCTGGCAACTGGTGACGCCTTCCTTCCAGCCAATGCGCTTCCCGCGACAGCGGGAGCGCGAAATTCTTTAAAAGGGCTCCTGCCCCCTTTCCCGCGACAGCGGGAGCGCAAAGTTCTTTAAAAGGGCTCCTGCCCCACTGGCAACCGGTGACACCTTCCTTACAGCCAATGCGCTTCTGAGTTTTAACTTTGGATACATTCAGAACAGTATGCGACAAAACATTTGTGCGCCTTATGTCATCAAAGGTAACCTCAAACCCGACAAGTCGGGTCCACTTGTCAGCCATATGTTGAAAGGGATCTGGCTGACTTCAAACCTCAGCCACCAAGATCATCTTATAGGCCAAACTGATGCCCTTCTTTGACAGACCAGACTGCAAATATTCCAGGAAGGCATTCAAAGAACAATCAAGGTCGTCCATCTTCAGACCCCTAGGAAAATGGCGAAGCTGAAGGTAACAAAAGAATCTTTGAGAAAATCTTTGAGTTGGTGTCTCAAAAGAGAGAAGACCAATTTAGAAATTATGCAACGTCAAATGGAAGGATGCCTGCCAACAAACTATAAAATGCTCATGTGCTTGCTGAGGAAGATTAGGATTGTAGCCTAAATAAGAGGAAGTACTGTAAAAGGTGATACCCAGAGATCACATTTTCAAGTAGGCCCATATGAAATGGAAGACATGCAGAGTCTTAAACCGAGTTCTCTTGAAGGATACTTTGCTGATAATTCCACTGTGTGGGGCAAGAGCCACCCCCAGGGAAGGTATTCCCAAAACAATCAACCTTCTGCCTGTGGTTCACAACCCAGAACCTTGGTAAGGCAAGCCATAAATGCCCCTAAGTAATATACTCGATAGTCTGGTAGCAAGAATCCCCCTTCCTCCTGAGGCCTCTGAAGCATTTGTATATAGGATCTGGCCTTTTTATACCGCTATATACATTTTTTCCACAGGGCTTCTACCTGAAAGCAAAAGGCTTTGGGTAGATAAAGAGGTATGCAATGAGAGAGATGTAGATAACTTGGCAAGATGATCATTTCATGAGATTACACCTTCCTAGTAACCCAATATATAGACAGTTCTACTTGCAGGATATCACAATCATTCTTATAAAAAGTTTATCAAAATTGAACTCAATTACCTCTTCCATCTTCACAGAAACTTCTACCCCTAAATACATAGCCGACCTGACCCAGCGCTGGTTATGCCCAGAAAGAGCTGTGTTTGCCAAAAACAGAGTTTTGTAGAGGTTGAGCTTCTGCCCTACGATAGCCCCAAATTCCTTAGTTATTGTTTCAACTGCTAATAAAGAAACCTCAGGCGATGAAGTCAAAACAGTAAGGTCACTGGCATAAGCTAACACTTTGAGTTCTACTAGGTGGATCCGTAAAAAAAGGATATCGTTAGAGCTTTTGAGAACTTGAATATAAGGTTCAATATACATCACAAAGAGCTGAGATGATAACAGGCACACCTGACAGGTGGCCCAATTGATCTGAATTGAGTCTGTTGGGCTGCCTAGGCAAAGGACTCTGGCTGTAAGATTCTGGTATAGCTGCTGGACAGAAACAATATACAGTGAGACAAATCCTGATCCTTCATAGTGGCCCACAGAAAAGGCCTCAACACCTGGTTGAATGTATTTTCTGCATCTAGCATGATCATTCAGACTAGGTTTCCCTGAGCATAACTAACCTCAAGAGCGGTAATAACCGTATTAACATGTTCGGTGCTGTCCCGCCCTGGAACAAACCTGTGCTGGTTCTCATAGACTAAGTTAGATATCACAGTGGAAAGCCTATTAGCCAAGACCCGAGTATAAATCTAAGAGTCAGCTTTTATCAATGATATAGAGCCACAGATGAAAGGTTCTTTCCTTTTCTTGGGCAAAATTATGATATTGGTCTCGGCCTGCAGCCCAGGAACATGACTGAGTAGCTCAAAGTAGTTAAACAATTTGCATAAGACAGGCATCTGATATGTGACAGTTTGACATAAAATTCCAAAGGAATTTGGTCAGGGCCATGAGTCTTGTCCCGTGTCAACTGATCAATTGCAGCCTCAACGTCAGAGGAGAGAATTGGGCCCTCTAGCCTGGGCCGTTGTCAGCTAGACAACTTCCGATGGTGATATGCCCGAAGAAACTGATCGATTTACTCAGTGGAGGGAACCAGCTCCTTGCTATAAAGCTTTTCATAATAACTATGGAACTCCTTGCAAATAAGTCCATGGTCGGTCACTTTCTCACCTTTGGTGTTCATGATCATTTGGATAAGAGAAGCGTTACCCCTGTCCCTGACCTTAAAACAAAGAGTTTGGCCCATTTCTTCACTATTTTCAAAAGTAATTAATTGTTATGCCCAAGCCTTTTTGATGGCATTATTGAGCATCCGTTCCTGGAGAGAAGTTGAGGGACTGCGAATTGATCCATCTGAGAAGCAAAAGACACCCATTCTTGAGCGACTGCAGTGCGTACCAGAAGATGATCCAGGTAGGTAGGAGCAGACCAGATACTAGCGTCAGCCAAGTCCATCTCCTTCTGAGGAAAGGAGGAATATTTGAGAGTATGGCCTCTGCAGAAGGCTTTACGGGTGTCCCATACCAAGAGAATGGATGTTAAGCCAAGGTTCTGCTCAAAAACGTTCCCTAACTCCCTGTCCATAGACTAACAAAGGCTTCATCAAACAGATGCTTCCAGTCGATGGTCTAACAGAGGAGCTTAGAAGTTAGTGAGGAGCCTTCTACACAAAGAGAGGCAGTGAATTATGTTCAGCGATCACCCTGGGGTTCAAAGAGATACTAAGATACAAACAAAAAAAATGGCTAGCAAGGAACATATCTATCTGGGAGAATGAGTTATAGGAAGTCGAATAATAGGTAAACCCATATTCCCCTGCTGGCAATACCACCAGACATCCACAAGAGAACAGGGTTCCATGACTTGCAACAGAGCAGCCCTGGAGCGTTTCTTCCCACTAAAACTGGTACCTGCGAATGAGGCAGCCCTATTCTCAGGATAAGATGAATCGGTTCATGGGTTGAGGGTAACATTAAAATCACCACAGAGTATCATGGGTTCCAGCCACCGGTACAACTCAGAGAAAAGACCATTAAAGACTACAGTATTGACAATATTAATGCCATACAGTACACATAACGTAAACCGAAGTTGATCCCTTGTAACCTCCGTGATGATCCATCGACTGCCTGAATCTACACTATGCCCAGCAGGAGCCCAGCTCTTGTCCCAAACCAAAACAGAGATCCCTCTCTGGGCAGAAGTGAAGCAGACAGTGACCAATGCATGATGCCCCAAGTCATCGAAGAGAGAGATCTGGGTATAAGAAAGGTGTGTTTCCTGTAGACCGATTAAGTGCAGATGGAGATAAAAAAGTTCCTCTTTTATTAATTTGCGCTTATGGGGTGACTTCAAAACATTTATGTTCCATGAAAGAATATGAAGCTGCTGGTCATGATTTCCCCAAAAACTATCCATTACAATAATCTATCCAGATGAAAGCATAAATCCTGACTTTTTTTACAGCTTTCACCTGAAGCGAATGGTACCTTTAGACCTTCATTTAAAAAAAAATGTTTTCTCTCCCACCATCCCGAGTGCACAAGCTGCATTACAAGAAAAGATCTGAACCCCCAAACAAACCTCCCAACCGCTCCTCCACTCCCTGCCATATCTTTCCCCCATCCAAAGCACAGAAGAGGGCTGCCCACACCCCTCAAATGAAAGAATACCTCCTGCCCCACAGTAGTTGTAAGAACATACTTCCCCTGTGATACTCAAACAGAGAGTAAAAGAGAAGAGAGACATGAAGGGACCACCGAAAGACCCCAAAGCCACCCAATCCAATCCAGAAGAAAAATGTACTGGCGAGACCAAGACGGTCAAAAGGGTCAGGAGAACAGACAGCAGAACAGCAGAACAGCCAGCTAGAGGAAGGAAAATGGCAAAAAGAGGAAAATATATATACAAGACAAACCAAGCAATAACGTGCCAATGATCTAGCAATCCTTCAGTTCCTTGGTTGACAAGCTCAGTCACACTCCTTGTACAAGAGTAAAGGAACAGAGGACAGTCATCCTGGGCCATCTGTTCCCTTGCTTGCGCTTTGCCACTTGGCCAGTAACTCTTAAATCTTTGGGGCCTCAAAGCAAGAATAGACATGCCCCTCATACTTGATACGCAGAGTTACGGGTTCCAACAATGAGACAAAAGCTCTGAGGTTTTGCAGCACATGAATGCACTCTTTCATCTGTCATCGACAAACTACGGTTTTGTGGCAAAAGTCTGAGCGAACAAAAACTCAACTCCGAAGGCCTCGATTGGGGACTATGCATGAACAGCCCTAAATATCTTCTGAGGCAGCAAACAATTATCCACATATATAAGTATTGCCCACTGATAACAGGGATAAGTGCCCTCACGAGGCAACCAAAATGGATAACAGGCTCTCTGAATCATACTATCCATGTTCCAGTCTCCCAGGGTAGGAAAAGCCTAGCTGAAAAGGCACCATATATACCCTCAGGGTCATCTCCTTCTGCCCCCTCTGGGATTCCTAGTACCCTGAGGTTGTTACGCTGAGAGCTGTTCTCAAGATCCTCGACCCTTGACGATAGCGTGGTCATCTGGGATTCATGTTAGAGGAAATAGAGGCAGTACGCAAAGCATGAGCCGTATCCCCACCACCAGCCTGTGTTCAAGACATTGTTGGAATGATATAGATTTCTGAGATCAGGGCAAAGGGGGTTTTTAGGGTGAGGTTGGTACCATTGGGGTCCCAGAGCAGCTCATCCTCTGTTGCTCATACAGGATCCAATGTACCCTGAGCGGATACTTGAGTTATCAAGTCCTTAATGTAGAAAGCCATGGTGGTGGAGTCCATTGCCTCCCATCCTCTTCCACTTTTAGTTTTCATCTATCTGGACAATATACTCTAGCTGCACATTAGAGATGTTGGCGGCGCAGAATTAGCTGCGTGTCAGAGACTTCTTCCTGTGCGCCTTCAGCTGAGGCTTACCAATGTACCTTTAGACTCCCCAGAGACCACTGGGCTGCCAGGGCTGCAACCTGCTCACCTGTGCTCTACCATGACTCCCTTTCCTTGATCTCTAGACAGCATTGCAGGCTGGACTGCAGGTGGCGACGGCATGGTTGACACAGAGGCAGTTTGTTGGTGGGGCCGCAGATGACCTTCCCACCAATACCTCGGTATAACACTGACTTGGAGACGCCATCTCACCTAACTCAAAGGTGACATTCTTGGCAACCTCTGAGATTCCCCAAAGCTGGCTGTAGTAGCATGAACAGTGAGCAGCAGTTTCTCTCTCCTTTTTCGTAAGGAGCAGATCTGGGAAACCGGGCAGCTTGAGGCTGCGTTTCTTGAATCAAGACTCTGATTTCAGTAGGGCTCATTGCGGTTCAGGCAGTCTCTCTTCCAGTGTCAGCGCAGAAATTGCAGCCAAGCGTCAACACAGGTACCCTTGTACTATGGGGCAAGGATGCCTGTGTTGTTGGCACAGGACAGGGCACCTTCCTGCACAAAAACAACCACATGAGGCATTTTCCTCGTTCTATGTGTGCTTCAGAATGTGGATGTGGGTCTGCACTGTGCACCACCGGAGTATCAAAAAAGTGACGCTCTGGTGGTGCAGGAGGCTTGTAAATAAACCTCCAAGTGTTGATCATGCATAAACATATTACATCTTGACAATGTCAACTTACCAGCTCCAGACACAGATAACTGGCTTCTAGATACCCCCCTTGAGGTCAGCTGCAGAAGCTTATATTTAGTGTTTCCAATATATCTCCTGATCAGCCAGAAGCTAGAGAGATAAGCCTAATGTTCAACGTATATTCTCTCTCACCTGACTGACAATCGTATACTGTCTGATAGCTGCCACTAGATTATCCCCTGATGTGATCAGTGTTCACTTTTGCAAGTTGGAGCTTCTGTATGCCAGACAAAAATGGGGAATAAGCCACCCTAATTTATACATAAAGATGTAATTTAGATGGTTTAGGTAGGCATTCTGAGACCCACAAAGATTCCTCTGAGCAAGTTAAGGGAAGTCCTAACCGATATGTTACAGTGCTTCCCTTATATTGCCAATTGTAAGGTCAATTTTATAAAACAATATATAATTTAGATACAACTGCATTACATATTGACCATTGTGCTAATAGGGATGTGTAACAAAAGACATACATCTGCCTAGTCAGCAACAAATAAAGAGGTTAGATTCAAAGCCAAAAGATCAGACACTTTACTTACCCGTCCCTACCATCTGTGTGCTATGTGGTGCCAGTCTGGGTTTTGGTGCAGTCCTAGGAGCAGACGTTGATTTTTTTTTTTTTTTTTTTTTTTAATTGTCCTCATACACCTCACAGAAACTCCTATATCAGCCCCATAGTTAATCCTGGCACCATTTCCCGAGAGAAGCTGATCATGCCTAGGAGCTCCCATTTTCTCTCATATAGACTTCAAGCGGTAAATGGTATACCCACGCCACCCAGTCTAAGGAGAGAGGGGAGGAGGAAAAATAATCATTGGATTTTAACAGACCAAATCTCATTTTGTACGCTCCCTATTAGACTATGTGCATATTCATCTTCCTTGCCAACCAAGCAAAGGGGCCCACATTTCCTCTATCCTCTTGCATGAGCCACCCACCGCCAAGTCCATTTTTGCAAATTAGAGAAGGACTTGCAGCCAATCCTTGAGCGAGGGAGGGGTATTCATAGTCCATTTTCGACAAATTTCCCTCCTAGCCACCAAGATAGAATAAAAAAATAAGTCTTTGTGTGCTTTACTGGCGTTATGCCTTTCTCCAGCTGCCCCTTGCGTCTGGCCAAAAATAATCAAAGGGAGAGTTACCAAAACCTCCCATCCCAACAAATGAGAGAGATATTTACAAAGATCTTTCCAAAAAAGCTCCACCCCTGGACACTTATAAAACATATGAACATTAGAAGCAAGCTGTAAGTCACATTTAGGACACTTAATTGCCTTGTTGCTGCCTATTCTAGAGAGCCTTCCTGGGGATAGATATGCTCTATGAATCGTAAACAAATGATTCCTCCGGAGAGATGACGGCTTTGCAATCTTAAACAGGCGTCAGGAGTGGAAAACAACATTTTTACAGAGTTCAATTGGAATGCCCAAGCGTAATACTTTAAGTCCAGGAGCGCTAGCCCCCCTTTTTCCCTCTTTCTCCTCAGTTTTTTCCATGAAATCCTAGATCTTTTTGATGCCCAAATAAAAGAGGTAATAGCCTGTTGAAGCCTTAACAAATACTGCTTATGCATTAGTAAAGGTATAGAGCTATACAAAAAATTTAAGTTTTGGCAGAATCATCATTTTCACCAAATTAACCCTCCCTACCAATGTCAGGGGAAGGTACATCCATCTCTGAAGGGATCTGCACCCTTCCTCTACCACTGGTTTTAGGTTTGTCATTGCAAGGAGATGAATATCCTGGGTATATGAAATCCTTAAGTATCTAATTTCTCTCTTCAGTTGTATCTCTCCCACCGACAAATGATTCCAAGCCATAGCCTCTGTTTTTTCTGTATTTACCCGAAATCCCGAGACTTTAACAAAGTCTTCAGCTAAGGACAAAAGCATGGGCAGGGCAGATACCAGATCAGCCGGGCAAATTAAGAGGTCGTCAGCATACAGAGCCACCGTTTTCACCCAACCATTACACTTAAAAGGAACAATAACCGAATTGCCTCTTATTTTCCTAAACAGTGGCTCTATATACAAGTCAAACAACAACGGGGAGAGAGGACAACCCTACCTAGTGCCCCTCGTGATCTTCAGAGGCTCAGTAAGATTACCGGTTACTAAAACTCTAGCGATGGGATCTCTATATATTAGATCTATAGCTCCACACAAGTTTTCTCCTAGACCAGCTGATCTCAGAATGAATGCTAAGTATCTCCAGTTCACCCTATCAAAGGCCTTCATTGCATCCAGGGTAACCACAGCCAAGGGCATTTCAAAAGATGTACCATATCTATTGCCCCTGCCAAATTGTATGTCAATTCATAAACAAACCTACCCTTGATGAATCCTTTTTGATCAGGGTGAATTAATTGACCCACCACTCTGCTGAGTCTATCAGCAAGAATTTTAGCAAATATCTTATAATCGCAGTTCAGCAAAGAGATAGACCTGTAAGACTCACACTTAATCGGACTCTTACCCAATTTCTGAATTAAAGAGATCGTAGCCTCATTCCATGAACCAGGGATAGGGGCCCTATCTTCAAAGATCACAGCAAATAATTCTATCAAAACTGGAATTATTGACTCCGCCATCAATTTATAGAATTCCATAGGAACGCCATCGGGCCCAGGTGCCTTACCATCCTTACTGCCCATCAACACCTTCCTGATTTCCCCAGCTGAGATCGGACTATTCAAAACAGTTTGTTCTTCTTGTGATATAGTTGGGAGTGTATCATCCGCCAACCATTTACCAATGTCCTCCTCTCCTACCTCAGCCTCTTCTTTATACAATTCAGAAAAAAAAGAGTGGAAAGCTACCGCCATTTCCTCACTATTCGATGATCTCTCGCCTGCCTGATTTATCTCTACTTCCTTAATATAGTTCCTCGCTAAATCTCACTTGCATTTCCAAGCTAGTAACTTGCCTGCATTCTCCCCTACTCAAAGTGGGCTAATTTACTAGCCTCTACTTTTTGGCGACTCTGGCTTGCAACACCTCCTCCAACTGAAATTTCAGCTCCTTCAATTTATTCTCCAAAGCCTCACCCTCATCCTCCTTAGTGTTCCCCAAGAGTTGCCTCATCACTTTAAGCATTTCCTGTTCAATCTGAAAAATAGTAGCCCCACACTGCCTATTCTTATAGCTAGCTATACTCATAATTTTACCTCTCATAGCTGCTTTAAAAGTGTCCCATACCACTGCCAGAGAAGCCGAACCCAAATTAGCTTTGAAAAAGACCTCCACCTCTGTTCGCAACTGGTCGAGGGCCTCCAAATCTTGCAGTAGCGTGCGGTCAAACGTCCATCTACTACCACCTGACCGTCCACCCACCTTTAAATCTAATATCACTGCTGTGTGATCTGAGAGTTGGGGGGGTAAATAAGTAATATTACCTACCAAACCTTCAAGCCTACAATCAATAAGAAAATAATCTATACGAGAGGCATGCTTATATTTATGATTGTAAAAGGAGAACTCACTTAGATCTCTCTTCCTCTGCCGCCATACATCCCTTAACCCCCACTCTTTCATCACTCCTTTGGAGTCCCTAGTGACCTGCACTTCTCAGATCTATCTAGTTTATTATCTAGCACAACATTAAAGTCCCCAGCAATTAAGACCAGATCCGTAAAGTCAACTAACTGTGAAAAGCATTTTACGAGAGGGCCAATATCGTCACAGTTTGGACCATAGAACCCCGCCACTGTAAATCTTTTGTCATAAATTTGTAGTTCAACTATAAGCCATCTTCCCACTGGATCCGATCGTACCTCTAATAATCCTGCCTTGATCCCATGCTTAAATAAAATGGCAACCCCCCTAGTATTGAAATTATGCTCCGTACAAGCATATGAGTGCACCCATGCTTGCTTTTTGAAGAGAACAACCCCCTCTTCTCTGGTCAGATGTGTCTCCTGTAGAATTAAAATTTGAGCAGAGGAATCTTTTAAATATTGTAAAATGTTGTTTCTCCTACCCTTTGTTCTTAAGCCATTCACATTCCAAGAGAGTATCTGAAAAGAAGAGAGGTCCCGGCATTCACTACTCTCACTAGCCATTATCCCCTGGGTGCCACTTTGATTGAGGTGAATGAGGAACCTTTTTTTTTTTTTTTCCCACATGCTCCCTACCCTGTGCCCCACCCCCTCCCTCCTCCCACTCTTCCCATGGAGGATCACCTTTGAAAAGTGGAGCGAAGTATGTCCACAATTAGAGCACATGTGACTCCCAGGTTAGGGCTACAGATGTTACTTCCCCGTCGTACTGCCCCCCGACTTGAGCGCGGCCAACAGCTTGTCCGCAGCTTTCCCATCTCTCACATTATACATCTTATTATTGAACATAACCTTTAGAATATCGGGAAATCAGAATTTTCCGAGGCTTGCTAATACTTGGATTTTTCCTGAAGGGGTCTCTATGTATCCTCTGAATGTCCGGTGCAATTTCTTCTTCACTCTCCTCTAATGAGAGCGCGGACTTCAAAAGTGATACTAGAAAAGCCTTCAAATCAACTCCTTCTGCCCCTTCCGGAACATGCAGAACCCTCAAGTTATTTCTCCTTGAATTATTTTCTAATTGTTCCAATTTATTCTGAAGAGCCTGCTCAGAGTCTTTCAAGGCCTGAATATCGACTTTGTTTGTTTCAATTTCCTCTTTCATAGTCCCCACCGTGACTTCCAGGGCCTGTGTTTTTAATGACAGGAGATCCAGCTTCTTTTCCAAAGCCTCACAGGCCTCTCTAATCTCTTTTTAGGGTCTAGCCCACTACCCCAGTGATACCGACTTCATCCCTAGGTCCCCGAGGCCCTTCATCATCAGCTAAACAAGCAGAGTTAGAGAGAGGACAAACAGTCTCCAAACAAACAGGGTCCGAGACCCTCCTACCTAGTAATTGAGCCCCACTCCACGAGTTCCACAGCAAGGGCTGTCCTTGTTGGGCCCCTGAAGACTTTCCAGTCCCTTTCAGTGCTCCACTCGGACTCCTCACCTTCCTGCAGCCTCCTGGACGAGCCTTAGGGCAACCGGGGCTAAGACAGCTTACCGGGGGAGGACATGGCAGGCTGCAGCGGTGCTGCCGCGTGCTGAGCACCGTGTCTTCCGGGTTAGGGTGGGGGCGGGGCGACAGCTCCCCATGCATGGCGAATGTGTCGCCCTGACTTTTTGGATCTCCCTAGTCGCGGGAGCAGCGAGCCGGCTCTGACACTGTTGTCTGGCTCCTCAGGGGCTCTGTGGAAGAGAGCAGCCCTGGAGCTTCGGTGTTCCCAAAGGGCCATAGAACAGGCCCCCCCTCCGGGGAGAAGCAGGCAGGGGCAGAGCCAGCACAGGCAAGAGCAGACGTTAATGTTGTGGCGGGTGGTGGATGGGACAACAACACAGGGCCTTAAAAAGTTGTTTTAATGTGTAAGTATATAATATGGTACACATATAAATGTCAAGGTTACATCTGATTACAATTATAAGCCACTACAAAGCATGTTGGAAAATTATGGTTTCACAAAGTGATATACATTTTCTACAGTGTGTTAGTGACATTGTCAGTATAAGGACATTTTATTTTAATATCCCTCACAGTGCATGCCTTATCCCCCAATTATTTGACAGAGTTGTGCACCTCCAGCCATATGGCTGCCTTCTGTGTTCCACTAAGAGTACTCTGCTGAAACATTAAGGAGTGGTTGAACGATGTAATCTTTTGTACTGAAACAGCAGAGACATATGCTACACTTCAGACAATCAATCTAGATCTAGGGATATATGGGGCCCACTCAGAATCTATCTATCTATCCATCTATCTATCTATCTATCTATCTATCTATCTATCTATCTATCTATCTATCTATCTATCTATCTATCTATCTATCTATCTATCTATCTAACTATCTATCTATCTATCGGAAATAGCTGATAGCCAAGGGAATACAAATGTCACTGATACAAACACAGGACAGACCTAACAGGAAAGATACAGCGACTAATCCTTTTAGCAGTTGCATAATGTGTTGATACTACACCTATTAATCACCTGCGATGCCACAGAACACCATTTGCTGAAGTTGCAAATCTTAAAGACGTAGAATTGTAACACTTGCTGATGTCATGCAAACACACAATTGGCCATGAAAAGAATGTGAATGGAAATTACGTCTGTCACTACCTTGTGTTATTTTCATTGGTATAAGATATTTGTCTTTTCCAAAATATTTAATAAATAGAGAAAGGAAATACACCTTCTTTCCCCGTAGCATTTCCACCTATACAGACCAGCACAAAAGCTGGCATGCTAACGTTTAGCTGAATGGCCCAAAAAAGTGACTAATTTGGTGCATATTGGAACATAGCACCAAAGTTAAATGAAATACGTAGAGGTAAAATATCACCAAACTTGTAGTGCGGAAGTGGTCTCTTGTGAGACTAAGGAGATCTTTCCTTTCTGGTGCAAAACAGTTTAAACATGCATAAAGTACATCTGCTGCAAAGCAAGTTAAGGTATTAATACAGTGACCAAACAATGTTAGAGTTTCAAATCTGTGAACTATAAACAATACTGAAATCTGGAAATCTATTAATTTATTGATGACTACTAATGATAAATGAAATGACATCACTGCAAGACGAGGGTACAAGTTTTAGGTACTTGAGTTAACTGTAACTGGAAAATGATGGCGTGTTTATTCGACCGTGCATTTCTGAAGAAAGGTCAGTACCCATATGGCACCTGTGCTTAGTGCATGCTGAGGATTTTGTGAATGTTCTGCTGAGCCAGAGTCAGAGCTTCTGTGGCCACTTCAGTCTGGAAAGTTCCTAACTGGCCACAAGCCCATACGTGAGCTTTGTGGCACGTGAGGCTAACATATCAGCGGGAGGACCAAGTGAACATGAATTCAAAGAAGAATGTTATACAGAAGGTCCATCTTATCACTCCTGACGGGTCAATGAAACACCATTTTCCTGAACAAGGAGAAGGTTGCCTTAAATGTATTCCTATTCAATATATTTGCATTTTCAGTCTTTGTTACCACACTTCGAAGCGATGCTAACTCCTTTTCCTGTGATGTTACTTCTTGCCTAAACCATGTATAAGGAAGCCTTGGTCAGTGAAGGATGAGCAGCAGCACTTAAGTATTCCAATTATTCATCACATTCATTTTGTCCCTGATTTTTGCTTCTTTGTTCAGCATTTATATTCCTAGCTGGAATTCTCTCCTGGAGGTCTTTATCCTGGCTCATTGTCAACCCTGTCTCAGGGTAGTTTGCTGTCTTGCTTTTAAACACTCGTATCATTCACCATCTTCAATTCAGAATTACCAATTATGTGGAGGAGGACTTTTCTGCTTTTTGTGGCTTTTTCCTCCTACCTGGGACTCTATTAGGAAGACACTTGGCACCTTTCACATGTCACTTGACACCTTTCACATGCATACTAAGTGCTGGGTGGCACTGTGAATTGCAGCATGGCGTGTTCATTCCTCATGCAATGAGGTAGGAAATAAAAGAAACCTTCAAAGCACCTAGTCCATGACAGATTGTCACCAGCATTCCACAGATCTGCCCTTCCTAAAGATTTTTCTAAGAATCTGGCCCAAGAACTACAACAACTTTTCCTTGAAATTACAGTTTCCAAACAGATCTTATTATTAAGGGCCACTGGCATCCCAGTTGTGAATTATTGGTCTCCTTGTTTCTGGAAATCTGGTGAAGTTTTGGAAACGTTTGGATTCCCAGATAAACATTTTGCTCTAAGCCTTTCAGAGTTTTCACAAGACTGAGCTAAAATGCCATATTTAATCACCTCACAGGCCTACTAAGCTTGGATCAAACCTTTAATTAACAATTTAGATTCTTGCTTGGATATTTATGCAACTTTCCTACTTGTCTTTTAGAAGGCGTTTGAACGCTCTGATGTTGAGCACTCTGCTGAGGAGTCTATTATATCCGGCAGGTACTCTGGATGTATTGACATATGTGACTCTTTTTCCCCAGTAGGCAACTGAGAATATTGTGGTGGGAGGATTCACATCACAGTATTTTGTTCTGGATTAAAAGAAGAGATCACAGAAGAACCAGTCTGTTTGCAAAGTCCTACTTCATTCTCTGAACATTTTGATATGGCCCTGCCACTGAGGTATAGACTTCAAGGATGGTGAAATGAAAAGTATGTTTTTTTAGTTCTCCTAGAATCTATTCCCTTGTAGATACAAAAAGAATGTGAATTCTGTGTCCCAAGAGGATCTATGTGAATGGCACTACTAGAAAATGTCCTTATCACAACAGCTATGTTATAACCATTGCTATGATTCAAAAAGTTATTGGTCTCCTATTGAAGAAATAAAACACTCTATAACTATTACTTCTGTACCACCTCTATAACATGAATACACTGTGGATTTTGATAAACCTAAGGTCTTCTAGCTTCCCCTCCATCAGGAATATTATTGTGCTAGACCAACTGAACCTTATCCATTTGAAGCATTTGAGTGTGAAAAAGAGATATGGAACACCTATTTGCAAAATAACCCACACAGTGTGTTATTTGCAACTGCATCATCACACTTTTTTTTTTCAAAAAAAGTTTTTCTCTGATACTGTATCGGCTAACAAGGCTCAAACAAAAAAAATAATAAAGGTTTTGACACTTTGAGTATCGTGGAATGCTTTGGGTTGTGCAGTGCCCATACCAAATTTCAAAGTTTCATTGATTCTGCTGCCTTGAATTATTTAGTACTGATATATGTGGAAAAAGTTTGTTTATCCCTAAACTTCTTACTGAGCATCGAGAGAATTGTTGCCTATGCTCAACCAATGCCAGCCAGAGAAATGTGAATTTGAGGAAAAAGTATCGTGAGTTCATTTGGAATATAGCTGGAATGAACATGGACCCAAAGGATATTCAGCCACACTTCAATGGCCGCCTCTCATCAATGTCAAAAAACATTATAGCACCTTGGATTTGCAGTTCTTTTTGTCAATTTATTAAGAATTTTGCAATTTTAGCTGTTAACATTACCTACATGTTAAAAACGTTAGAATCACATCAAAGAAAGAATGTAATTGATCGCAATATTCTGTAGATAATATTGCAACCAATGACTTTGAGGGTCATTAGGAAACATCCGTCCACCAAACTCCTGACGAGGAGACCGCTGCGCTGCTGGCGGTCTCCTCACCGGTCCCATTACAACTTTCCCACTGGGCTGACAGGTGGAAACCAAGGTTTCCACAGGCCCACCCAGTGGGAAAGCTGCAGCAGCATTGTTGCCAGCTCATAATTGAGCCGATGGCGATGCTGGCACACGCCGGGTGCACTAGCACCCTTAAAATGTGCACTGTTGGCACAATAGACAGTGCGCATTTCAAGGGTGCTGCGTGGGGGGACCCCTGCTCAGCCCACGCCATGTGCAGTGCAGGGGCCCCTCTCTGGCCCCTTGCACTTGTTCTCCGCCAGCCTTTTCATGGTTATGAAACCACCATGAAAAGGCTGGCAGATTACAAGGATGTAATTAGCAGGGTGGCGCTGAGTTGAGTGCTGCCCTGGCTGATTACAACCAGGACCACTGTCAGCCCGTCTGGAGCTTGGACCCTGGTGGGTACAACGGTAGGTTAACGGGTCTGCACGCCAACCTTGTAATGTGGCAGTCAGACCAATGCAGCAGCTGCAGTCCAACCGCCTCCACGAGTCTGGTGGTCTTGTGACCGCCAGACTCATAATTGGCCCCTTTGTGTTTTTGATAGATTAATTTTATGTATTGATATTGCATTGGTATTTATACCGTTCCAAAATGCCTACTTTTTTGCAGGCCTTTCTGATGTATTGTGTAAAGTAACATTTTAACTTTCATTGCACTCAGATGAAGTGGTTAATACAAAATATCTGAGCAGATTGCTTATAAACTCATTGTGAATAAGGCTTGCTGCCGAAATGCGTCAATAGCCATTTTTTGCATTCTATAATTAATCTGACTTAAGTTAGAGTGCTTGCATTCTTTGTTAAGGACCCTTTATGATAAGTAAGGGTTTGCTAATAAATTTGGTGCTGGTTATTTAACCCGTTTTCGCCATGCAATTTCCCATGGGAACTTTAGACAGAAGTACAGCCAAAAGGCTGCACCGAAATACACTAAGGTGGTCATTACAACCCTGGCGGTCGGTGTTAAAGCGGCGGTAGGACCGCCAACAGGCTGGCGGGGAAAAAATTTGAATTACGACCGTGGCGGAAACCGCCAACAAAGACAGCCACTTTAACACTCCGACCGCCACGGCGGTACAAACAAACAGCGCGGCGGTCACCGCCAACAGACAGGCGGAAGACAATGTACCCCCCACACTATTATGACAGGCCAATCCGCCACCTTTTCCGGGGCGGATTCACCGCAGATAAAAACACGGCGGAAACAGGAATCCCCAAGGGAAAACGCTCACCTCTACACACTCCACGAGGAACGAGGACGCCATGGAACCAGAGCTCCACATTTTCCCAGCCTTTATCTTCTTGCTCCTCTACCAGGAGCACGAACGCCAGCGGCGAAGACCACGGTAAGTACTGCACCTACAACACAGGGGAGGGGGGAGGCAAAAAACAGGGAAACACACATGCAACACCCTCACCCACAACAACACACAAACAATGCATATCAATACATCACAGTTACACCCCCAAACCCCCTGGAAGAATGCAAAGACAATAGAAAATTAGTGTAACCATTGTAATATATTAAAAGCAAGTAGGCAGAAATATATATATACACCATGTACATAATATATACCAAGCATAGTAGTCCAGGTAGTGTTCTAAGACAGTCCGTGGAACACTGGGACCACACGGTATGGGCGAGGCCCACAGAAGAACCCCGACCATGATGGAGAGAACACTGCAGGGGCATCAGACAGCAACTAAACAGGCACCTCAGGGGGAGGGAAAGGGGGGGCACCTCAGCCAGATGAGTGCACGACGCCAAATCCACGAGGGGGCCACATGCCCACTGCTACATCCTGGGGAGTGGAAAGCCACAGTCTCTCAAGTCTCTACAGTGGGTAGTTTGCCCACTGTTCCATCCTGGGGAGTGCAAAGCCACAGTCTCTCAAGTCTCTACAGTGGGTGGGTTGCCCACTGTTCCATCCTGGGGAGTGCAAAGCCACAGTCTCTCAAGTCTCTACAGTGGGTGGGTTGCCCACTGTTACATCCTGGGGAGTGCAAAGCCACAGTCTGTCAACTCTCTACAGTGGGTGGGTTGCCCACTGTTCAGTCCTGGGGAGTGCAAAGCCACAATCTCTCAAGTCTCTACAGTGGTTGGTTTACCCACTGTTCCATCCTGGGGAGTGCAAAGCCACAGTCTCTCAAGTCTCTACAGTGGGTGGGTTGCCCACTATTACATCCTGGGGAGTGCAAAGCCACAGTCTCTCAAGTCTCTACAGTGGGTGGTTTGCTCACTGTTCCATCCTGGGGAGTGCAAAACCACAGTCTCTCAAGTGGATGCCTTCTCCACTGGTTCTGGAGGGGGCTTTGTGCCCAGAGTGCTTCATCCTGCTGAGGACAGAGGGAGTGGATGCCTTTCTCCACTGGTTCTGGAGGGGGCTTTGTGCCCAGAGTGCTTCATCCTGCTAAGGACAGAGGGAGTGGATGTATCTCTCCACTGGTACTGGAGAGGGCTTTGTGCCCAGAGTGCTTCATCCTGCTAAGGACAGAGGGAGTGGATGCCTCTCTCCACTGGTTCTGGAGGGGGCTTTGTGCCCAGAGTGCTTCATTCACCCTGTGACGGACTCAGCTGCGTCAGTGCCCTTGCCGCTCATGGGCCAGCGGTGCTTGAGATGGCGGTGCCCTGTGCAGCGGTGCTTGAGATGGAGGTCTCCATTGCAGGGTCTCAGCTGCTGGTGGTCCTTCATGGCCCAACGGGGCCTTTGCTGGTGGTCCTTCATGGCTCAACGGGGCTTTTGCTGGCAGTCCTTCATAGCCCAACTGGGTTTTGCCTGGGGTCCTTCATGGCCCAACGGGGCCTTTGCTGGCGGTCCTTCATGGCCCAATGGGGCCTTTGCTGGCGGTCCTTCATGGCCCAACGGGGCCTTTGCTGGCGGTCCTTCATGGCCCAACAGGGCTTGTGCTGGCGGTCTTGTCCTGGGCAGCTGGGCTGGTGCTGGCGGTGGCCTCCTGGGCAGCTGGGCTGGTGCTGGCAGTGGCCTCCTGGGCAGCTGGGCTGGGGCTGGCGGTGGCCTCCTGGGCAGCTGGGCTGGTGCTGGCGGTGGCCTCCTGGGTAGCTGGGCTGGTGCTGGCAGTGGCCTCCTGGGCAGCGGGGATGATGGCGGTCTTTTCCACGGTGCTGCTCTTCCCAGACTTGCCGGGTTTCTTGTGGCCCTTCCCCACCTTGGAAGGTGTCACAGCTGACTCCACACTCCAACCGGGACCCCTGGGAGCGGCTTTGGTGGCTGGAGTCTTCCCCCTCTCCCGTCGGGCACTGGCCAACTTCTGATGCTTCACAGGTGGGGGACTGTCTGTGCTGTGGATCCGTGCCACACTGGCTGCCCTGGTGGCCGGTGCACTCCAGATTCCGGTGACTACAGGCATCACTGGTCCCGGAGAGGTTGTCGCTGAGGTGCTAGTTCGGGACCTATGAGACGGACGGGGTGGGGGAGGTGAGGGAAAGAGGTCAAGGAAAAGTTTCTTAGGAACACTGGGACGGGTAGCTGGATGGGGTTTGGGAGTGGAGGAAGAGGTGGTGGTTGTAGGAGGTGCATGTTTGGTGACTTTGGGTGAAGGGGCATGCGCTGGAGGCTATCGTGAGGTGGATGGCTGTTGGGTGGGTGTGTGCCTGCGTTTATGTATCTTTGGAGGGGGCGTCACAGACACACTGGGAGAGGACACAGGGGACGTGTGAATGGTAGTGGGGGTGGTGACTGCACGTGAGCGGGGTGTGGTGGTGGGTGTGCTGGAGAGGGATGTAGTGGCTGTAGATGTAGTGCATGCAGGTGTTAGTGTAGACGTCACTGGGAGGGAGGAGGGAGACAAGGAGGAGGGGGACACAGTGGAGGCAGTGAATGTTGGTGTGTCTGCATGTGTGTGATGCTTGTGTGAATGCCTGTGGGATGTGTGGTGCTTATGTTTGCCTGAGCTACCCTTGGGTGTTGAGGTGTGTGCATGTTGGTCTGTAGGTGTGCTTGGGATAGGCTGGGGTACAGGGGATTGGGTCGGGGTGGAGGAAGTTGGAGGGGGGAGGCTAAAGACGGGGACAATGGCTGCCATCAGTGCTGAGGCCAGAGTCTGAAAAGCTCGGTGAAGGGCCGCCTGACCAGAATGAATGCCCTCCAGGAATGCATTTGTTTGTTGCAACTGCCTCTCTACACCCTGTATGGCATTCAAAATGGTAGACTGCCCAACAGTGAGGGACCTGAGGAGGTCAATGGCCTCCTCACTGAGGGCAGCAGGGGTGACTGGGGCAGGGCCTGAGGTGCCTGGGGCGAAGGTGATGCCCACCCTCCTGGGTGAGCGGGCACGGGGCAAAGGCGGAGGGGCTGCTGGGAGGGCAGTGCTGGAAGGGGGGGTGGCGGCTGTACCTGTAGATTCGGGGGCACCACAAGGGAGCTCCCATCAGAGGACGAGTCCGTGTCGCTGGTGTCAGCTCCTGTCCCTGCCGTGGAGCTCCCCTCACCCTCCGTTCCACTGGTGAATTCAGACTCCGTAGTGTCGCCCTCCAGATCCATGTGGGATGCAGCTCCCTCGTGCTCCGGTGCCACTGCTCCTCCGCCTGATGATGCTAATGCACACAAGAACAGGGAGTCCACAAAAAGGGGGGAAGACAGAAGAAAGACATGTTGAGTGCATGCATTACCGCTACCGTTGGCGGACACGACAAACACAGAAGCCCCCTGCACTACACCGCGCTCTTGGGCTTCACTGTTCAATTCCTGGGAAATGGCCTGCAAGGCTATGGACGACATCTGCACACATAGATGACACAGGGGTATGACTAGGTGTACTTGGCACTCCACAGAGGTGAGCTGGGGTGCCACATAGCCTGCCTTACGGAGGGGCCTTGCCTACGGAACTCGCCCTGGCCTGGGGAACCCCACAGCCCACCTCCCCCACCCAGACACCTCCACTGCGTGCAAAGTCAGCAGAATGAGAGTGTACTCACCCCCTTGTGTCTGCTGTGATGCCCTCAAGCGCCCATCCAACTCCGGGTAGGCCACCGCCAGGATCCGGAACATCAGGGGGTCATAGTGCGACGGGCACCCCTCCCACGTTGGGAGGGCATCCCCAGCTGAGCCTCTGCCGTCTTCTTGCTCCAGCGGCGAATGTCCTCCCATCTTTTCCGGCAGTGGGTGCTCCGTCTGTGGTAGACCCCCAGGGTCCGGACGTCCTTGGCGATGGCACGCCAAATTTCTTTTTTCTGGTGGGCGCTGACCTACATGAAATGTACAGGGGAAAAAGATAAGTTATTACCAACTGCACCGTCAAAGAGATTGGCCCCCATCCCTACCCTTACCATGTGGCACATGCATTCACCATCTTTCATGCATGCAGCACTCTCCCCCCTTCCTTCTTACATCCAGCCCTCTCCACACAGGCATAGCCCATACAACATGCTCCCTGTGTACATACCTGTTTGTCTGGAGGACCGTAGAGTAGCGTGTACTGGGGGAGGACCCCTTCCACGAGCTTCTCCAACTCCTCCGATGTGAATGCAGGGGCCCTTTCCCCAGACACTCGAGCCATTGTCTCTTCCAGACTGAGGTCACAGCAGCACTTGCAGTGTAGGTCCTCTCCTGTCGAAGATCAGGTATCGAGTGATTGAACAGATAGAAAATGGCAGTCATGTCCGCGGCGGTGCGTACCGTCACCGCCGGCGCACATCGACATTGGCTCCTGGGACCTATAGGGTCCAATGTTAACCAATGCAGCATTGCGCCGCTGTCTTCGACCGCCTACCGCGACAGTGCCAGCGCAGTTACCTCACATCCCATTGTCCCACTTTACAGGTCAGGCAGCTGCCATTTCAGGGGCCCACATGGCTTCATTTCCAACTGCGTCACACATACCTAGGCCTCCTTTTGTGTGTGATTGGTGTTCTGTGTAAACTGTGGGTACGTACCTCTGAGTTGTTTCACTCTGTGCTCGCTGTTGTCCTTCATAGGCACCGTCCGCTGGGACATGTGAGGAGATGGCGGCATCCTCCGGTGTACTGACCTTTGGTGGACCTGTCGACAATGGAGGAGCGACATGTCATAATCACATACAGGCTTGACCGTGCCACAATCCAGGAACTGTGTACCCAGTTGGAGCCAGACCTGATGTCAGCAATCCGCCATCCCACATGAATCCCCCTTCAAGTGCAGGTGCTGTCAGTGCTCCATTTCCTTGCAAGTGGGTCATTTCAAACAACAGTGGCCATAGCATCAGGGATGTCCCAGCCTATGTTTTCCAACGTATTGTGCAGAGTGTTGTCTGCCCTTCTGAAACACATGCAGAGCTACATCGTTTTCCCTCAAGTGGAGGATTTGCCTACAGTGAAAGGTGATTTCTATGCCCTGGGACATATCCCCAACATCATAGGTGCCATTGATGGGACCCATGTGGCTTTGGTCCCCCCCGCAGGAGTGAACAGGTGTACAGAAACCGGAAGAGTTATCATTCGATGAATATACAGATGGTATGTTTGGCAGACCAGTACATCTCCCATGTGAATGCTAAGTTCCCTGGCTCAGTGCATGACGCCTACATCCTGCGGAATAGCAGCATTCCTTATGTGATGGGTCAACTCCAGAGGCACCGTGTGTGGCTATTAGGTGAGCACCTGGAAGCAAGACAGTGGGAATAGTTGTCTGGGTCTGGGGTTACCCTACAGATTAGTGTGTGTCTAATACTTGTCCCTCGCCATTTGCAGGTGACTCTGGTTACCCCAACCTGTCATGGCTACTGACCCCAGTGAGGAATCCCAGGACAAGGGCAGAGGAACGCTGCAATGAGGCACATGGGCGAACTAGGAGGGTGATCGAGCGGACCTTCGGCCTCCTGAAGGCCAGGTTCCGGTGCCTCCATTTGACAGGTGGATCCCTATTCTACTCACCAAAGAAGGTGTGCCAGATCATCGTGGCCTGCTGTATGCTTCATAACTTGGCATTGCGACGACAGGTGCCTTTTCTGCAGGAGGATGGTCCAGATGGCGGTGTTGTTGCAGCTGTGGTGCCTGTGGATAGTGAAGACGAGGAAGCAGAGGAAGAAGACATGAACAACAGGGACTCAGTGATCCAGCAATATTTCCAGTGAGACACAGATAAGAGTACAGACCTGCCTACTACATGTACTTAAACACTGCTACCTCTCTACTGTCTGTCCTTTTCACCCAGTGTATGGTCACTGAGTTGTCACTTTCCCTTACGTTTTCACAGATGTGGGTCCCACTGTGTGACATCTGCTTTGATTCCTCATGGACTTGAGCTGTGTGACATAGGTATGTTGACATTACTATTGAAAGAGCATTTTGTCACTGTAATTGCTAAAACACTATTTCGAAATCAGAGACAGACTGCAGATTGTTTTGTGTTTTAAGTGTATTTATTTAAGTGCTCAATATTGGAGGGGGTGGTAAAATGGTGAGGAGTGATGGTGGGGGAATGTCCATGGCAGAGTCCAGTCTATTAGTCTCACAGGTGCATTGCCCAAATCGGCATAGGAAGTGGAGCTGGGGCATTTTCAGTATGGACAGGGTGACAAAGTGCAACAGTAGGATGACAATCAGGGTGGTCTCATTTCTTGGCGGGGGTCTTGGCATTGTGCTCTGTCTTTGTCCTGCATGTCAGTGGCCCCTTGTAGTGCCACAGTGTCCCTCCTGGTGTTGAGTACTTCCTTCAGCACCCCTACAATGGTGCCCAGGGTGGAGCTGATGGTTCTGAGTTCCTCCCTGAAGCCCATATACTGTTCCTCCTGCAGACGCTGGGTCTCCTGAAACTTGGCCAGTACCTTTGACATCGTCTCCTGGGAGTGGTGGAAGGCTCCCATGATGGAGGAGAGGGCCTCGTGGAGAGTGGGTTCCCTTGGCCTGTCCGCCTCCTGCGAAACAGCAGCCCTCCCAGTTCCCCTGTGTTCCTGGGCCTCCGTCCCCTGGACCGTGTGCCCACTGCCACTGCCCCCAGGTCCCTGTTGTTGCTGGGGTGGCGGGTTATCCTGGGTTTCCTGTAGTGGTGGACACACAACTGATTGACGTGTCCTGGGGACGGAGGTATGGGCCCGCTGGGTCTGTGCTGTGCTGGTGTTTCCAGAGGGGGGAAGGTCTGTGATGGCCTGTGCCAGTGTGAGGGGAACTGACTGTCCCGAGGTCCCCGATGGTCCGGGCTGGTCATCTAGATCCAGTTGGACAGAGGTGCTGTCATCACTGAGGGCCTCTTCTGTTGGTGGTGTGAACATGTGTGGGGGTTGTAAGGGTATGTGCAGTGGGCATGCTTTAGTGATGGGTGTACATGCTCTGTTTTTGCATGCAGGGCTTGGTGTTGGGATGGGTGTTTTGTGACGTTGGGACATATGTGAGGAGTTGGGGTGCTGGGGATGAGGGTGGGGGTGTGTGATAGCATGCAGGTAGGGTGGGAATGTAATGGTTAAGATCTGACTTACCAGAGTCCATTCCTCCGCCTACTCCTGCGAGGCCCTCAGGATGCAGAATCGCCAAGACCTGCTCCTCCCATGTTGTTAGTTTTGAGTGAGGAGGTGGGGGTCCGCCGCCAGTCCGCTGAACCGCCAGGTGGTGTCTTGAGACCACGGAACGCACCTTCCCCTGTAGGTCGTTCCACCTCTTCCGGATGTCCTCCCGATTTCTTGGGTGCTGTCCCACTGCGTTGACCCTGTCCACTATTCTTCGCCATAGCTCCATCTTCCTTGCAATGGAGGTGTGCTGCACCTGTGCTCCGAATAGCTATTGCTCTACCCGGATGATTTCCTCTACCATGACCCTGAGCTCCTCCTCCGAGAACCTGGGCTGTCTTTGCTGTGCCATGGGGTGGTGTAGGTGATGTGTGGTGTGGATTGTGTGGTGATCAGTGTGCTGATATGTAGTGGTGTGTTGTGTGAGGTGTGAGGAAGTTGGGTGGGTGATGGTATTGTGTGCCTGTGGATGCTGTTGTTCTTGCTCGTGGTGTCTCTCTCTGGCCTTCTTTCTGAATTTTTTGGTAGTAGGGGTTTGTGGGTGATGTGGGTGTGTTTTATATTGTATTGGGTGTGTGGGAGTGGTGTGTGTATGTGTATCAGGTGAGTGTATTTCGAATTGTCCAATGTGGTTGTGTTTTGTAAAAGTGTGTGTATTTTGAGCGCAGCGGTGTGTACTGCCAATGGAATACCGCGGTTGAAAGACCGCCACGAGGATTCGTGTGTCGTGATAGTGTGGGCGTATTTCTGTTGGCGTGACAGTGTGGTTTTTGTTTTCGCCAGTTTATCACTGACCTTTGGTGTGGCGGACTTGTGTGGGTGTCTGAATTTTGGCGGATTCCGAAATGTGGGTCATAATAGCTGTGGCGGTTTTCCACGGCCGCAGTGGTGTGTTGGCGGACTTCTGCACGGCGCTAAGCGGCTTTTACTGCCAATGTTGTAATGACCGCGTAAATGTGGCATTAAGCTAGATGTTTAACCAGAACGTGTGATTTTTTGCAATTAGGTGTAAATCTGTTCAGTAGTTTTTGGAAAATTAAGGGTCAAAATGTAAAGATATATCAGGCTGTGGTAGTACCGCAGGACAGACATATCGAAAGATAAGATCTGATTGGCTCCCTCACATCAACAAAGATGTTTGACAGACATTTGAGGAATTGGGGACTGAGTTCCATATGCTGGAAGAAAACCAAATAAGATATGGGGCAGGATAGGTATACCCTGACCCACTAAGCCTTTTGGAGGGCATCCTAGAGGGACACCCTATGGGGCCAAAATTTTAAAAAACAATTTTAATATATAACAAAAAAGGTTGCACAATCCTTCTAGATAAAACTCCTCCCTCCGCGATGGGGCAGGGCCCAGAGAATTCTTCGTATAATTGTTCTTTGCATAGAAGGGGCATGTGCCTCCCCCTCCCCAAGGCATTTAATGGCCCCAGAAACACCATACCCCAGGGCCAGAGGCCCGTTTTATTTTTGAAAGAGGGATAGTACATGCAGACCTTCTCCCTGAGTCATTTCATAGCCCAGGGGACCCCATCCCTGGGAGCACAATGTCTTGTTTGGGCAGGGGATGTGGGGCTCCCCTCCCCAAGCCATAGAACAGCCCGGGGGAACCCATGGCCCAATGTGAGCCAGTGAACTTGGGACCCTATCCTCCAGGACACTGAGCTGTTCCCTGCCCGGGAGAGTGCAGACAGGGAACATCAACCTAACTCCCTGTCTATGCTCTCCTGGGCAGGAAACATAGGTTTAATTCTGCACAGGCCAGAGCAGAAACAAAAACTGCTTCTTCCAGTGGGGAATAAAGCAACATATCCTGCTCCGACCGTCACTCAGGATAGCTGCTGGCAGGGAAGCAGGCGGGGCTGCAAGATCCATGGCCTTCCTGCAGTGGCTCCTACCAGATGTGGATGTTGTGGGTGCATTAAGGTGGGACCAAGGCACCCACTAAAAATAAAAAAAATAAAATGACACGGACACCTCTGTAGTGGGCTACCATTTTTTAAAAATACATATAGACAGTGGGTGCCACCTCAGTGGGATTTGGGCATCCAAGTATTAAAAAAACTTGATGCCTTGTCGATTCCCGATTGAAACAGCAAGGCTGCTCATTGTATATTCACTGCCCCATGATGCCCAGAATGGGCTTTGTTTTTATATATTATAGTAGTTGTGGTGCCCCAATGAGGTGTGAGGACACCCTTGACAATTTAAAAATGTTTTGTGGGGGCCTGTGAGGAGCACAGCAGACCCCATGGAAAAGCTAAAAAATTGAGTGCACAACCCCAGGGTAGCTTAGCATCATTTTAAACACACTCTGAGCTAGAGCTGTATGCTCTTCAGCTGGAGTGCATGGACACATTGCTGTTGGTTTATATGTATATGGCTGCATTTTGTGACCATAAGAGACTCATAAACACATTTATGATTGTTTGGAATAAAAATGCTTTCTTTTAATTATTTTTGTTGGAACTATGACTAAGCATTACCATGTGTGCATTTATAGGTGGTAGTTTGCAATATGGGTATTGATTAATTATAGTGGTGACATTTTGACAAAACTAGTAGGTCTGCGTTATATAGGTTGATGTGCAGTAAACTTGTTTAGGCCTAGAGGGCAGCCTCTAATATTTTGGTGTTCTGATCTGATTCTTTTACAAAGGCAGTAGGCCTGCCTTACTTAAAACGACATCCCTTTTTATTGTCACTTTATGCTTAATAACCCTAGATATTAGCTAAAAAGCCCAAAGGTTAAAGTAACATCACAATTAGGCAGGTCTGTTAATAATATCGTACTTTACATTAAAAAAACACAGACATTCACAAAAAAAAAAATCAAATGTTAAATTAATGTTATAGCCAGGCAACATGTCAGGTAAAATGTAACATTTTAAACTAAATAAAACACTAAAATTCACTGGTTACAGTCAATTGAAGTAACTATAACGTGTGCCATTGCCATGCACTGCTTATGACCATAGTTATGATATGTTTAATGAAATCATTGATAAAATTACTAATGACAAATTAAATGGCATCATTGATGACTTCAAGGTGCATGACGAGGGCGCAAGGTATAGTTACTTGAGTTAAATATAACTGGTGAATTTCAGTGTTTTTATACCTTAAAACCTTTTTTAACTGACATTTTCACCAAAATATAACATTACTTTAACCTTTGTTTTTTTCAGTGAATCTGAAAGGCTTTTTGTATGAAAAGTAAGATATTATTACCATACCTAACAATATTGCCACTTTAAACTTTGCTTTCAGTGAATTTCTAGGGTTTTTGTATTGTAAAGTAATCAATTAGTATCATACATTAAAATATCAACCCTGTGCCATACACAGCCGAAGGGTTGGGCGGCCATTTGTGGCATGGAGGTTTTAGTTTGAGATTTAATGTGAGACACAGGGACCAAGTCACAGGAGTGAAACACACATACATTTTGAACCTCAATTTCTCAAAAGCTGCTGAACGGATTTACACTAAATCACAAAAGGCTCGCTTTCTGAAAAAAGATCTAACTTTCAGCCAAATTTGGTGTAAATCTATTTAGCTGTGTTTTCTGAATCGCTGTTCAAATTTCCTATGGCAACTATCATGGGGAAAATGCATTTTTGGGCCCCTCCTTCCCCCCCCCCCCTTTTGATGGATCACCCCAAAGCTTTCTAGGAAACAGCTGAGGTTGATGAAACTTTTCTTTGAGACGTTTTGTGAAGCTTGGTCAAATGGTGCCAAAGATATTAGCAAAATAAAAAAAAACATTTCTTATGAAAACTTGGTCCTAACTATAACTAATCAGCGGTGACCACCCCTACTCTCACATACTCTCTCCATCTTATTTAGACTTTGACAGATGGGGCACTCTGAAAATGTGGCCAATACGACAAACATGATACCCACCACTTCTGTGATGGAGTACTGTGTCTGCAAAACTCTTAAAAGGACCATGGGTTATAGTTTTTGCTAAAATTCCCAAACCCACTAAAATTCACCAGTTATGGTTCATAATGCTCACAACACAAACCATAGCAGATTCCAGCCACCATCAGTCCCACACTGCACCGAACTCACCGCATGCAGACAATACATGCTCAGGCCCAGCCAGCCACAGCTGGCCACCGACTGCTACGCATGGCCACATCCTGCACACCGCCCAATGCAGAAGGCCAATGCCCTTTGTAGACAGTCTTTGTTGGCTGTGAGCTGTTTTCATTTTTTTTTAAATGGGAACTTTATTTCTATTTTCATATTTGGTAAAAAATAGTGACATTAATGAAAATCATGATTTATAAACCAGTGCCTTTTTGCTCATCACAATGTGGTAGCAGGTAAATGTGAAATTGCAATTTTCATGTTTTAAACCCATTTTATTGGATTTTTGGATCATTGTCCAAGCCTCTGGGTGCCCCCATGCACTCCCCGGATGTCGGGCATCTCTCAAGGGGACCCCAAATGGCCCAAAAATATTTTTCAAATCTGATTGACAATGTGTTTTACAGTAATAGTGATTTTTTTGGCTCACAATTTTAAATGGAAGAGATTTTCTTAAGTGGTAACCTTTCCAGTCCCGTATGGCAACTTTCATAAAGGGTTATATTTCTAAAACTACTGAAAAAATGTACACCAAATCCAAGCATCCTTTCAGAGTAAAGTTCTGCTTTGATGTCTAGACTGGTGTAAAGCTTTTGTTGCTGTAGGAGTAAGCAAAGTTTCCTATGCGACCTACAATGGGAAGACATAACTTTACTTTAACCTTTGTTTCTCCAGTGAACTTCTAGTTTTTTATTTTCACATAAAGTAATATTTAATTACCATAAGTAAATCCAAGTCCCCCTTCATGCATGGTGTTAGAAATGGGGTCTTTAGTTGGCAGTCAGGTTACCCCCTGTCAAAGCAAGGACCCTCACTCTAGTCAAGGCAAAGGAGAAACACACCTGGGTAACCCCCGCTCACCCCCTTGGTGGGTAGGCATGAGCAGAAAGGCTTAACCCAGAGACAATGTGTAAAGTATTTCTACTAACGCACACAGTAGCACAGTGAAAATACCACAAAATGATTCAACACCAGGTTAGAAAACGAGCCAATATTTATCTGAACAAAACAAGATCAAACTGACAAAAATCCAACATACACAAGCAAAATTATGAATTTTTAAAGGATTAAAGTTCAATATAGCGCTTACAAGCAGAAATGCTTCGAATTGGTGATATCACAGCATTGTGACGAAGTCGTTCTCAACAATCCAATGCTAATAGGGCGACTCACAGAGTCACACGGACTCCCATGTACAGTATCTTGTGAAAATGAGGAAACAAGCCATTACACTGAGACAGGGATCACAGCTTTGCTGGATCCGAGGCAGCTTGGCTTCCATTGCTGCAGAGCGAAGGAGTGGAGGCATCACAAACAGGCGTCTGGTCCTTCCTGCAGAGCGGTGGAGGTGAGGGGGCATCAGTGCCAAGCGTTGGATCCACGCACTTCCAGCGATGCTGTGACTTCCACAGAGTCACGGACTTCAGCGAGGCTGCAGTGGCGTCGGGCCTGGGGGGCTGTCACACTCCAGCGAGGACCACAGCTTTGGTTGCAGGCAGTGTCACGGGATTCGGCAGCGGCGTCAGCCCGGAGTCGTCCGAAGTCGGTTTCCTTGGATCTTCTTGATTTTCCACCAGCTTCTCCTTTCAAGGGCCCAGGGTCCGGATAAGGCACCACTTGGCAGGGCAGGAGTCTCAGCAGAGAGTCCAGGTGCTGGCAGAGGAAGTCTTTGATGGCCCTGAGACTTCAGAACAGGGGACAAACTCAATTAAAACCCTTGGAGATTCTTCTCAAGCAGGAATATACCACAAAGTCCAGTCTTTGTCCCCTTTCACAGGCAGAAGCAGCAACTGTAGGATAGCCCAACAAAGCACAGTCACAGGCAGGGGCAGCACTTCTCCTCAGCTTTTCAGCTCTTCTCCTTGGCAGAGGTTCCTCTTGGTTCCAGAAGTGAATCTGGGGTCTCTTGTTGGCAGAGGTATACACCCTTGTCTAAGTAGGGACACAATCCTAGTCAGGGTAAGTCACACACAATCAAAATTATCCTGGGCCCACGTTCTGGTAGCTTGTTACTGAAAGAGGCTTAACTTAGAAGGCAATGTGTAAAGTACTTGGGCAATAAATCATACAGTAACACAGTGAAAACAACACAAAAACACACCACACAGGTTTATAAAAATAGATAATATTTATCTGAATAAAGTAAGGTCAAAACGACAAAGATTCCATAACTACAAATTGAAATATCACTTGTGAAAGGTTTAAAAGAGTCTTAATCCTTTGAAATAAAAAGTTGTCTTTTGTTACATGCAGTACCTGGTATGAGTCAAAAATAACGATGCACAGAGACCTCAGAGGAGGAGATGTATGGAAAAATAAAGTGTGCGTCGGATTTTCCAGCACAACACAGACAATGTGTTGTTTCTTTCCTCGCTGTAAGGGCCTTGCGTCATTTCTTGGTGCGCAGTCTTCGTTCCTCACTGCGATATGGCGATATTTTGGCACCTAGGGAAGATGCAGGGAAAATCCTTGATGCGCTGGAAGAAGGCATGGGCGCTGTGTCGATCTCTTATGCAATGCATCAAATTTTCCATCCCAAGTCAGGCGAATGCATCAAATTTCCACTCGAGAAGTCGGGCTGCGTCATTCCGGTCGGCTGTGCAGCGATTTCTCAATAGTAATGCAGGCTTGGTGTTCATTTTGGCAGGCGGTGCATCGATTTTCAATGCACAAGGAGTTTCCTGAAGAGATGAAGTCTTTCAGAAAACAGGAGGCAGGCTCAATCCAAGCCCTTGGAGAGCACTTTTGGGGAAGGCAGAGTCCTTCTCAGCAAAGTCAGAGGCCAGGAGGGCAACAGCAGGGCAGCAGTCCTTCTCAGCAAAGCTGCCCAGATGAGTATTTTGGGCACCCAGGTAGCCCCTCTTGACAGGTTGTAGGTGTAGGTTCAGAAGTGTCAGAGTTTGTGGGGTCAGAGACCCAGTTTATACACCCAAAAATGCCTTTGGAGTGGGGGAGACTTCAAAGATTGGTTTTGAAGTGCACAAGTTCCCCTTTCAGTACAGTCCTGTATGCCAGGGTCCCAGTAAGGGGTTTGGCAGTCCATTGTGTGAAAACAGGTCACTAGCCATTGAAATGTAAGTGTCAGGCCCTCCACCCTTCCAGCCCAGGAAGATCCATTCAATATGCAGATGAGTGCAGGTGTGACTGAGTGACCTGTGTTTGTGGTTATCTGGGTGAAATGCACAAGAGAGCAGCTAACCAGCCCAGATGTTGACTGGAGACATGGTGTAAGGCACAGATGGTTTTTAAGTGCAGAGAAATGCTCACTTTCTAAAAGTGGCATTTCTAAAATAGAAATATATAATCCAACCTCACCAATAAGCAGGATTTTCTATTACCCTTCTAGCCATACTAAATATGAGTGGGTTACCCCTTTCAGATCAGAATCTACACAGAAAAAGTATGTGATGGCAGTCCTATTGCTAGCCTATGAGAAGTGGAAAACAAATGTAGGTGTTTTTCACTACCAGGAGATATAAAACACAAATGTACATGTCCTGCCTTTTACCTACATAGCACCCTGCCCCATGGGTTACCTAGGACCTACCTTAGGGGTGACATATGTAGAGGGGAGTTTAAGGCTTGGCAAGTACTTTTAAATGCCAAGTGGAAGTGCCAGTGAAACTGCACACACAGGCCTTGCAACGGGGGCAACTTATGTGGGTGGTACAATCAATGCTGCAGCCTAGTAGTAGTTAATTTACAGACCCTGGGCACACGTAGTACACTTTACTAGGGACGTATAAGTAAATCAAATATGCCAATTGGGGGTGAGCCAATGTTGCCATGTTTAAGGGTGAAAGCATATGCACTTTAGCACTGGTTAGGAGTGATAAAGTCTGCAGAGTCCTAAACCCAGCAGAACCAGTCTCAGAAAAGTAGAGGGAGACAGGCAAAAAGCTGAGGGATGACCACCCTAAGGCTCTCAGGTCGAACACTGGGGTTTTGGGTCCAATACTTCTACCCCTTTCTGCCTTTGAAGTTGCCCAACTTGAAAGAAAAGTCTCTCTTGTTTACAGGATCCTGCTTTGCCCAGGTCAGGCCCCAGACACAGACCAGGGGGTTGGGGACTACATTGTCTGGGGGCAGGCATAGCCCATGCAGGTGAGAGTGACCAATGCTCCCTCCACTCTAGCCCAGATGGCTCATCAGGATATGCAGGCTACACCCCAGCTCCCTTTGTGTCACTGTCTAGAGAAGATTCACAAACAGCCCAACTGTCAGTCTGACCCACACAGGGAGTCTACAAACAGGCAGAGTAACAGAATGTTTTAAGCAAGAAAATGCCTACTTTCTAAAAGTGGCATTTTCAAACAAACAATCTAAAAACCAACTTTACTAAAAGTTGTAGTTTTGAATTGTGAGTTCAGAGACCCCAAACTCCACATTTCCATCTGCTCTCAAAGGGAAACTACACTTTAAGAATACTTATAGGCAGCCCCCATGTTACCCTATGAGAGAGTTATGCCTTGCAACAGTGAAAAACGAATTTGGCAGTATTTCACGGTTAGGACATGTAAAATACATTAGTGCATGTCCCACCTTTAACATACACTGCACCCTGCCCATGGGGCTACCTAGGGCCTATCTTAGGGGTGCCTTACAATTTATAAAAATGGAAGGTTTGGGCCTGGCAAGTGGGTACGCTTGCCGGGTCGAATTGGCAGTTTAAATACTGCACAAACAGATGCTGAAGTGGCAGGTCTGAGACACGTTTAAAGGGCTACTCATGAGGGTGGCTCAATCAGTGTTGCATGCCCACTAGTAGCATTTGATGTACAGGCCCTAGGGACCTCTAGTGCACTTTACTAGGGACTTACTAGTAAATCAAATATGCCAAATAATAATAAACACAAGCTTTATTCGGTCATAATTAACCATCAAAGCAGTAAAAAACCACAATAGTCCAAAGTTTACAAATTAGATAAAAAATAAATAAGAAGAATTAAAAACATCATTCAAAATTTACAATAAAGTAAAAATCGCTCATTTCTTGTCCTATAACATACATATTTACAAATTGCTATATTTTTAAAAGACGAGTACATATATGCCATACGGCCACAAGGAACTTGCTAATAGCATAAATCAAAACAGTTGAAGTATCGCTCTTCAAGATCCTTAAGGCGATAGCAAATTGTCTTATGCCCAAATTCCGACAAACTGGACGAATCCACTTACGTCGGTGAAGAGCATACACTGTGCAAAAAAACATAAAGGGGGTCATTCCGACCCCGGCGGTCAAGGACCGCCGGGGCCGGGGATGCGGGAGCACCGCCAACAGGCTGGCGGTGCCCCGCAGGGCCTTCTGACCGCGGCGGTTTGGCCGCGGTCAGACAAGGAAAACCGGCGGTCTCCCGCCGGTTTTCCGCTGCCATGGGGGATTCCGACCCCCTCACCGCCATCCTGTTCCTGGCGGCTCCGACCGCATGGTCACTGCAGGGGCCCCCGTAAGAGGGCCCCACTTTGTATTTCAGTGTCTGCTGTGCAGACACTGAAATACGCGACGGGTGCCACTGCACCCGTCGCACATACCCACTCCGCCGGCTCCATTCGGAGCCGGCTTCCTCGTGGGGAGGGGTTTCCCGCTGGGCTGGCGGGCGGCCCTCTGGCGGTCGCCCACCAGCCCAGCGGGAAAGCCAGAATGGCCTCCGCGGTCTTTCGACCGCGGAGCGGGCATTTGGCGGCTCCCTCCAGGCGGGCGGCTCCCGCCGCCCGCTGGGCTCAGAATGAGCCCCAAAGTGTTCAACAGATTCAAGAGCATCCTTACAGCCAGGACATAAATTAGATATTGGTGGTGATTTCCAGCTACCAGTTAAAGACAATAGCGGTAAACACCTTAAACAGAAACGGGCATACAAGCTCTTACCCAATGAGTCGGAAATGAGGTCTAGATAAGATTCAAACTGGGGATACCACTTAAAATCACAAAATTGGTTAGTCAATCGTCCATGTGATGTACAAAGAAGTTAGTTATTTCTAACACAGGACCAGTAAACTGATTTCAGAGATTGTGTCTGGGCCTTTACTAAATTCTGTGGATTCTCCCAATAGTTCCCAAGTCCCAAAATACGAAACCAACTTGACACATGCCTGAGCCATGGGATAGAGGCTGCATTGGGCCTTTTTAAGATATCAAGAAGGGAGTCATTATAAATAGTAAGCTCTGGTGTGGTCCAGATCCTTACACAAAAGACGAAGGGTCTCAGAGCTATCATACCAGAAATGCGATTAAACCCAAGATCCACAAAGACCAGATCAAGGGTGTGCTACGTGGTCACGCAAGTAGTGCTCCGGCAAAACTATTTTCGCCCACAGACAATTTGGTAGTATCCCAAAATCCCCACACCACTGCACCATAGGAAGCAGCAATTTGCAAATTTTGGCAAATAGATCTTAATAGCCGGGGAAATGGCTTTCGTGGCAATACTTTTATAAAAGCACAAGATGGCGCCTGACCTATGTTGAAGAAGTGACACACTTTTACTAATCTGATCCCCCCAATGTAAATTGTTTGAGATCCTCGCTCTCAGATAGTCTATTGAACTGACCTTGCTTAAAGGGGCCCCATCTAAAATAATGGTACATCTCCTAGCTGGTCCTGAACTGAACACCATTAATTTTGTTTTGCTAACATTCAGCTCCGGCCATAATCTGCACAAAATGTTGTAATCCTGTCAACAAGAATCTGGAGACCCATTGGGGTCCTAGAAATGAGTAGGGAGTCATCTGCAAAAAGTAACATGGGAATTTTCTGCTCATTTAGGGAGGGGGCATCGTTTTGACAGAGAGACACAGCTTGTACCACCTCGCTTATAAATAAATAGGGTTGGTGCCAAGACACATCCTTGACGAACCCCCAGCTGAATGGCAATATGATCTGTTAATTCTCCCTGATTACCCCATCTCACCTGGGCATATGTGTTCTTGTGTAGCCGCTGTAGTAGATGGATTATGTTGGCAGGTGTACCCGTTCTATGCAGAAAACCCCATAGCTTTTCTCTGGGGACCATGTCAAAAGCTGACCGAAGATCCACAAAGGCGACATATAAATTTTGTTTTGCAAGGACTACATATTGCCAGTATAGGAGGGCCAACCTAAAAACCTGGTCCACCGTACTGTTTTTTGGGCGAAAGCCCGTCTGGAGTGGGGATAGCACCTGGTGGGCTTGAGCCCAATCCAAAGCCTATCCAAAAGCTGCTTAGCGAAGATTTTCTAGGGGTTATCAATAAGACTAATGGGTCTGTAATTTACAGGGGAGCTCACATCACCCTTTTTATATATGGGAATTATTTCGGCCCCTTTCCAGGTACTAGGTATTGGGCCCCCAGCTGCAATAACATTTGAGATCATGTTTATATACCAGGACCAAATTACTGGTTCAGATTTGTATAGATGCCCGGTATCTTACAGGGCCTGGTGCTTTAGCAGATTTTAAGGAGTTAATTGCAGCTGTGGTTTCCCCCAATGTGAAAACAATGAGGTCATCATGGTTAGAAGTATCCATTCCTTGATCGTCAGGCAAAAAGCATTTGTTACCAGCTGCTGGGGGAAAGATTAATAAGTTAAAGAATTACAAGGTAGATCATAGAGTTTGGAGAAAATGGTCCACCCAGCTTTCTGGTTGAATATGAGTGCGAATTCTGCTCTTGCCCCCTCTATGTCTATTAGACAGTAACTTCCAAAATGTTGCATTATCATTATGTTTAGTTGCATCAAGCACATTCTGCCAGGTTGTGTCTTCCCCACTTTTCTTTGTCTGTGTTTTGATCTTATTATAGGCGAATCTAGCTTTTCTAATCGCTCCCTGTGAACGAGACATAATAGCTTATTTTAATGCTAATTTGGCCTTGGAACAGTCCTTGTTGAACCACGCTATAATTTTGTAATTATCAGCAGATTGCTTGTTAGTGATCTTCGTATAAAAGATATTCTGTAATTTGTGTATCATTTCTACATTGATGCTGAGGATTGGAATATTAATAACCTCAAGCTCCTCATAGTCAGCCATGGCATCAACAAACAGTTGGTAAATTTCCTTGATCAAGTAAGGGTTAGACATTACTTTTGGCCAGCTAACACAAATGTAACTGTTATCCAAAAGTGGCGCTGGGACCACAGTAAAATGGATGTTCTGTGATCTCCTAAATACGCCACTGTGTAAAGTAAGAAGCAGGGGATTGTGATCACTTTTGTGATGAAAGTCCATCTTCATATCTTTTAATGATGGCCATTGCCTAACATCCACTAACACTAGAGGACTGACCTCGCTTAAAAGTAGGGCCAGTACTCAAGTCTGAACGAGTACGACCATTACAGGCCCTAAGTCCATATTTGAAACACAGAGATGTCAACTGTAAGGCAGCACGAGAGCGAATGCACTATCGCTTATTCATCAAATGTGGAATGCCCCAAAGTTCGTCCTCTTCAGCCGTCAGATCACTACTTAAACAAGAGGGTTTAAAAGTACAATTCATATCCCCTGCAACCACTAGTTTGGTCGAGGAATGCAGGGTGTCCATATATTCAGACAGCTGAGCCAAGGTCTGAGACTCTAGTCCCTGTGGTACCGACCTGGCATATACATTAATTATGGTTACCTTGAAATCTCGATCAAATACCAACTGGACACCCAATATATTGGGGGAATCTATTTTTAATGCAATGTGATCACACTGTAATTTCTTATTTAGCAATATCAGTAGACCCCCTTTGGCACTGCCGTTACCCCCCTCTGCGGGCTCGGCTATGGCATAGTATGATAAAAACCCATCCAAGGAAACTGGGTCCTCATCCCAAGTCTCCTGGAATAGGCATATATCCTGCTTATTTATATAGTTAACCAACTCAGGATCCCCCAACTTCCTACCTAGCCCAGCCAAGTTCCAAGACATAATAGAAAGATCAGAGCTAGTTACCAGTGCTCTAGGCCAATATGCCAATTATAGAAAAGCCAACTACACATACAATTTCACAAATGGAGCACTTGCATTTTAGCACTGGTCAGCAGTGGTAAAGTGCCCAGAGTAACAAGAACAACAGAAACGGATTCCAGCACCCAGCAACAACCAGAGAAGTAATGGCAAAAAGTTAGGGAAGACCACACCAAGGATGCCAGGTCTAATACGTGTCCCCCCAGCTGAAAGTGGGGAAAACTACCCAACCTCATGGGAGTTCTCTTCACTAAGGCGGAACAATCTGGACAGACCATCAGCCTTGGCGTGTTCTGTTCAAGGGTGGTGTTCCACCATAATGTCCATTCCCTGTAGGAAGATGAACCACATCAATAGTTTTGGATTCTCACCCCTCATATGCATTAACCATCTGAGGGGCCTGTGGTCGGTCTGAACCCGGAAGTGAGTCCCAAACAAGTAGGGTCTTAGCTTCTTCAGAACCCAGACCACAGCAAAAGCTTCATGCTCAATTGCACTCCACCTATGTTCCCAGGGACGTAACCTCCTACTGATGAAGGCTACAGGTTGATCTAGGCCCTCTTCATTTAGCTTGACAACATTGCTCCTACACAATTCTTTGAAGCATCAGTCTGCACAACAAATTCTTGAGAGAAGTCAAGTGCCTTCAGCACGGGTGCTGTGCACATGGTTGCCTTCAGGGCACCTAAAGCTGTCAGGCAAGACTCAGTCCAGATGACTTTCTTTGGTTGCTTCTTGGACGGTAACTCTGTTAAGGGAGCAACAATGGTGCCATACCCTTTAACAAACCTCCTATAGTAACTGGTAAGACCTAGAAAGGCTCTCTCCTCAGTCTGGGTCTTAGGGGCTCCCAAGCCAGAATAGTGTCAATCTTGGGTTGTAGGGGTGCCACCTGGCCCCTCCCTACCTCTTGCCCCAAGTACACTACAGACCAGTAGGAAGGCTCCGAAGCACTGGTGTTCCACCGGCACATGGGCTGACCCAGGCTCGGCAACCTTAGGCTCGCTATACAGGAGGCCATCCTCGCAAAAAATCAGATGTGAACCAGACTGCTTGGCAGATACCTGGTCTGCAGCCTGCTGACCCAAACCTTCCAGAGTAGGGCATGTTTTCTGTGCCTCAAAGAACGCTTCCTTGGTGGGTCCCCCTTCCTGCTGCCACTGAGTCAGCTCAGGGATCTCCCCCAGTTCAGCCACCTGTTCCCCTGTAGGTTCCGGGGCATCCCCCTTAGGTTCAGCTTCCTTCTGGATGGTGGGAAATTCTGGAATGGGTTTCCCGCACCCCTTGCCCTTTCTCCTCCTGGCAGACACCTGGGCCACTCTTTCAGGCTCCAGGGTCTTCTGATCACCCTGATGGGCTGCCATTGACCGGGTGGACACACATACATACCCAGGCAGACCCAACATCTCCAAGTGAGCCCTGTGTTCCAACTCCTTCCAAGGGAAATCCTCCAGGTCATTGCCAAGCAGACAATCTACAGGCATCACAGACTCACAGCTACTCTCAAGGCACCTGAGAGCCCCCATTCAAAGGGGACCTGTGTCATTCTGCACAGTCACTCTGAGTTGTCTACCGCAACTACTTGTTGAAGTACATGGGGATCCACCTGCTTTTCAGACACCAGGTGACTTCTCACAGTAGTCACACTGGCTCCTGTGTCTCTCAGAGCCTCCAGTCTCTGTCCATTGATGGTTACCCACTGCCTCTACTTCTTAGTGTTCTCAGGCACAAGGGTCCTCTGGACCATCTCACTGTCCCCTAGTGAGACAAGGGCCATCTCAGCTGGCTCCTACCCACTTGGAACCAACTCCTCCTCAAGCGCTATGCTGGCCAAACCCTGTGACTGAGCACCAGTTGGTGCCTTTGTCTACTTGGGACATTTGGGATCCCGCTTTATATGAACTGGTCACATGCATAACACTTACGGGGACCACTCTCTTCAGGTTTCCATGAAGAGTCCATGGCTTCTTTTCAATGGGGGGCTGAGAATCCTTACCCTGGTAACTAGCAAGGGACCCTTTAGAAAGCTCCCCCTGTTTACCCTTACCCCCCCCATTTCTTCTGAGAGGGATCCTGCCCACCCTTGGCATGGTCTCCCCCATACCTCCTTTGGACCCTGGTGATCTCCCAATGGTCCACTTCCTGCGCAAGCTACCTGGGGTCAGTCAGCTTGCTGTCAATCAGGTGCTGGCACAGCTCTAGACAACAAAGACTGTACAAGTGCTCCAAAGCAATTAAGTTGTAAAGACCCTCATAAGTTGTTACTTTACTGCCCTTCACCCAACCATTCAGCGACCTGAAGAAAGAGTCAACACATTCTAACCATGTTGGGGATTCCTTCTTCTCGTAGGACCTAAACTTGTCCTTATAATGCTCCGGGTGATAACAAACCTTGTGAGTAGGGCAATCCTTCATTATGGTGTATGTGACTCCCCAAAGATCCCCTAAGGATGTCAAGGTGTCCCTCCCTTCCACCTCAAAGTGCTTTCACAGACCCACCACCCAATGTGCTTCAGGGACCATGTTCATGTAGAAAGCAGACTCATACCCCTTAAACCACAAGTAGATGTCGTCCTCCCTCTTATAATCCTTCACCAGGTCTTTGCGAATGTGCACCCTCCTTTCAGGCTACACCGCCGTACTGCTGCCACCATCTCTACTAGACTGGCTCCTCTGATCTAGTTCCTTTAAACTAAGCTCATGTGCCAGCAGTATCTTCTTCTCCTCAGTGGTAAGCCTCCGCTCTTCCATCTCCATTTTGAGCTTCTCCAACTCAAATCGGTGTACCCTCTCTGCCTGTCTGTCCTGCAACTCTTCAGGAGACAGACCCTTAGAGGACACACTGCTACCTGCCCTTAAGACCCTTCCCCCAGGAAGTACAGGTACCTTTACTACACCCTCATGGCTGTCTTGCCCCTCGTCACCTTCAATCTCCTCCTCTGTGTGCCCCCAGCCTCCTTGGCTGCCACTCAGGCCCTCAGTGGCTTTTGCAGCTCCTCCCTCCTGGCAGAGCTCCTAATGGGACAGGCAACATCCTTATTGAACTGTTTCAGTTAGGCAACTGTATAACTCCCTAGCTTCTCCAACACAAAAACAGCTCCAGCTGGTGCATCTCCAGACTGAGACATTATGGCAAGTCAAAAGTGCAAAGTTCCAAGGAACAACAAAGAGTTCTCAATGAGAAGTTCAAAAGATTTTTTTTTTAAATATAAGCAGATGAAGTCCAAGAAGAGAAAAAAGCAAAATCACAAAAATACGTGGTATGTGGTTACATAATGGTCGGCACTGAAAATAGTAGTGTACACTTAATCACTGTATGTCAAGTACAGATACAAGTTCAATCAAAACCACTGATCACCAATGTTAGAAATGGGGTCTTTGGTTGGCAGTCAGGTAACCCCCTGTCCAAGCAAGAACCTTCACTCTAGTCAGGGCAAAGGAGAAACACACCCAGTTAATCCCCCCTCACTCCTTTGGTAGCTTGGCATGAGCAGAAAGGCTTAACCCAGAGACAATGTGTAAAGTATTTGTACCAACACACACAGTAATAGTGAAAACACCACAAAATGACTCAACACCAGGTTAGCCAATATTTATCTGAACAAAAAAAAAGACCAAAAATGCAAAAAACCAACATACACAAGCAAAGTTATGAATTTTTAAAGGAATAAACTTCAATATAGTGCTTAGATGCACAAATGCTTAGAATTGGTGATAACACGGCATTGTGACGGAGTAGTTCCCAACAATCTGACGCTAATGACATCGGTCACAGAGTCACACGGACTCCCAAGTACAGTACCTTGTGAAAATGAGGAAACAAGCTGGTGCACGGAGTCGGGGGATCGTGGCGTCGCTGAATTTGAGGTGGCATCGGTTCCAGTGATGCGGAGGTGTCATGAAGTGGCGTCGGGTCTTTGCTGCAGAGCGGTGGAGGTGAGGCGTTGTCGGTGCGAAGCGTTGGATCTGTGCACTTCCGGCAGAGTCGAAGTCTGGCGACTTCCACAGAGTCGGGGACTTCAGAGAGGCTACAGTGGTGTCTGGCCTGCAGGGTCGTCGCCGTCCAGCGAGGGCCACAGCTTCGGTTGCAGGTGACATCAATACATTCAGCAGCGGTGTCAGTCCAGAGTCGTCGGAAGTCAGTTTTCTTGATCTTCCACCATCTTCTCCTTTCAAAGGCCCTGGGACTGGATTAGGCACTATTTGGCAGGGCAGGAGTCTCTGCAGAGAGTCCAGGTGCTGGCAGAGAAAGTCTTTGATGGCCCTGAGACTTCAGAACAGGGGGCATGCTCAGTCCAAGCCCTTGGAGATTCTTCTCAAGCAGGAATATACCACAAAGTCCAGTCTTTGTTCCCTTTCATAGGCAGAAGCAGCAACTGTAGGATAACCCAACAAAGCAACTGCAGGATAACCCAACATAGCACAGTCACAGGCAGGAGCAGCACTTCTTCTCAGCTCTTCTCCTTGGCAGAGGTTCTTCTTGGTTCCAGAAGTGAATCTGGAAAAAATCTAAAGTCTAGGGTTTTGGGTCCCCTTTCTGCCTTTGAAGTTGCCCAACTTCAAAGAAACGTCTCTGTTGTTTATAGGATCCTGCCTTGCCCAGGAAAGGCCCTAGAAATGCACCAGGGGGTTGGGGACTGTATTCTGTGAGGGTAGGCACAGCCCATTCACGTGTAAGTGACCACTCCTCCCTCCACTCTAGCCTAGATGGCTCATCAGGATATGCAGGCTACACTGTCTAGAGGAGATTCACAAACAGCTCAACTGTCAGTCTGACAAAGACAGGAAATCCACAAACAGGCAGAGTCACAGAATGTTTTAAGCAAAAAAAATGCCTACTTTCTAAAAGTGGCATTTTCAAACGAACAATCTAAAAACCAACTTTACTAAAAGTTGTAGTTTTAAATTGTGAGTTCAGAGACCCCAAACTCCACATTTCTTTCTGCTCTCAAAGGGAAACCTATGAGAGAGATAGGCCTTGCAACAGTGAAACCCAAATTTGGCAGTACTTTACTGTTAGGACATGTAAAACACATAAATACATGTTTCATCTTTAACATACACTGCACCCTGCCCATGGGGCTACCTAGGGCCTACCTTAGGGGTGCCTTACATTTATAAAAAGGAAAGTTTGAGGCCTGGCAAGTAGGTACACTTGTCAGGTGGGACTGGCAGTTTAAAAACTGCACACACATACACAGTAGTGGCAGGTCTGAGCCATGTTTACAGGGCTACTCATGTGGGTGGCACAATCAGTGCTGCAGGCCCACCAATAGCATTTGATTTACGGGCCCTAGGCACCTCTAGTGCACTTTACTAGGGCCTTACTAGTATATCGAATATGCCAATCATGGAAAAGCCAATTACACATACATTTTCACTTAGGGAGCACTTTCACTTTAGCACTGTTCAGCAGTGGTAAAGTGCCCAGAGTAACAGAAAAAGCTAAAAGAGTCCAGCACATAGCAACAACCTGGGAAGTAGAAGCAAAAAGTTAGGGGAGACCACACCAAGGATACCAGGTCTAACACATGGCTACAGACCCTGGCCTGCAGGCAGCCTCTGTGGCCAACCCCCGTAACAGCAGCCAACCCCACACTTTGCAGGGCCTTTGGTCATGAAAAGGCGGCAGGTTGGCTCCCCAAAGCCTGCCAACCCCATGCTGCACATGGCCTTCGGCAGTGTGTGGGACAGAGTTGGCCACAGGGCCTGGCCTGGGGACCAAAAACCCCTAGAGCCATATATATTTTAAAGGGGAGGGTGTTGGTTGCCCTCCCCATCTCAAGCCTCATTAGGCCCTGGGGACCAAATCCTTCATGGCCTTATTTATTTTAAAGAGGAGGGGGACCTCATTGCCCTTCCCTCTTTGAACCGTATTAGGTCCTGGGGAACCCATTCCCCATAGCAGTTTACTTTAATTAAAAGGGAGGGGGCCATATGGACCCCTCCCTGAAGATTGTCTGAGCCCAGGACCTGGACCTGCGTCATTAAAGGTCGCTGTCCCTTTTGTCCATCGACGGCACCCACCATATCTTCATTGGGGGCCTTGGAGGACCCAGGCTGCCCCAGCCAACTCAGCATGCAGCGGGAGCTGGCAGTGCTACCCCTCAGAAGGAGCAGCTAATAATGCTGCTCTCTCCAGGCGGAAAAAATATTTTGATCTATTTCCCTGCCCACATCAGTGCGGACAGGGAAACTGATCAAAAGTATGCTCCCAACTGATGGAAGCATTTTCAAAGCTCGCCCCCACATGGGGCAGACTTTTCGTTTGCTCCAGCATGGTGGGAGTTTTGAAAATGCTCCGACCAAACATGAGCAAACTCAGGCTTCCCAACCTGTGCCGGCACATACAGGGAAAACACTGTGTTTCTGGGATGGGCTCCCCAGGACACAGTATGTGAGCCCGGGAGATGGGGTCTCCAGGGCAATTTATGGCTCAGGAAGGGGAGGGGCACACATCCCCTTATCCCTTTCAGAAAGTTTACTGGGCTCGGGGAATGAGGTCCCCAGGGTCTTTAGAGAATTAAGGAGAGGGCCCCCTACGCATTAAAAATAATAGAGGCCCCCATGGATGGGGTCCTGGGCCAAAATAGGCCTGGGGAGGAGGGGGGTCATGCAGGCTCCCCTCCACACAAAGAAAAGAAAAAAGAAAAGCACTGTCCCTGGGTCCTGGTCCACCCAAGAGGGTTTAGAAAAGAAGCACGGGCGATCACACTTCTGTTTGTTTGTTTTTTTAAATCAGCAGATTCATGGCTACTCCTACCCTGCCCCTCCCCCTTATGTCTGTTTTGTGCTTTTTTCCTAGAACTTTGGACTAAGTTCTGAGTCTTAAAACAGCTGCCCCACTTCTTGGTTGTGGTGCTGACAGCCAGTCAGATCTCGCTTTGAGATCTGTCGGCTGTGCAGATCCTCCACTGCGTGAAATATACATGTTTTTAACTTTATTTTCTCCTGAACTAACTACTGACCAGATTTACACCAGAGCACAAAAAGCACTGTTCTTGGACCAAAACCTAGCTTCCTGTCACATTTGTTGCAAATCAGTTCAGCGTTTTGGACTGTAGCAGTGTCTAAAGTTCCTATGGAAATGTTTTGGGACCACCCTTTTTATTGGCCCCCACTTGATGGATCACCCTGAAACTTTCTATGCACAAACTAGCTAAAATGTAGCACTTTTCTGGATTTTTTTGTGGCAATTCATCAAATGGGGCCAAAGTTATTAGCAACACAAAAAATACATTTCCTATGTATATCTATGTAGATAGATAGATACTGACAAAAAACAGTTAAAAATGAAAAAAATAAATGTAAAACCACTTTAATACACCAATTACGATACCAATGCACACAACACATGCCATAACTCAAGCTGGCAACCATGTTTCTCTCTTACTCCCAGATTGTTTTAGGTTTTCATGTGGTTAGCAAATTGGTGTTATGAGCATGGTCGGTGGCACGAGTTTGACATGTGTTGTGTGCGTTGGTCACATACCTGGTAAACTTCCATAGTTTTATGGTTTTGAGCTAAAACCAAGATCAGTTTTTAACTTTGTTTTTTCACTGATTTAAAAAAAATAATGTATAAAATGTTCCTACTGGCCCTGTAGGCTTCGGCCAGACCCCGCAACCAACCCATTCTGTGCATCCATTGTTGACAGACTTCAATAATGTTCAGAAGGAGGATGACCACAGAGCCTGCACCCAATATCCAGTGAGGCAAAAACCCTGCTGCACATGGAAAGATGCCTGCATGGGCTGACCTTCAGCTAGACCCTGACCCACAACAATCATTCAAACCCTGCTGCAAATGGCCTTAGCCTGTGAACAGCAGGATGTGGCTGCATGGCCTTGCTGGCCTGACATTAGGCCCCGTGCCCAAACAGCTGCACGATGCTAAACCCCGCTTAGCTTATGACCCACAGTGTTTGGCTTTTGGTCAAGCCTTTTATAGTTTTTTTTTTTCAAATTTGTAAATGCTAACCATAATTCATTAACCTTAAGCAAGCTTCATGCCCTGAAGCTTCCCTCAGAATTGCAATTCTGTTTTATGACTAACTCCCCAAGACATAAAAAAGCAGCCAGGCAGTGGGTTACAGAGACAAGTATCATGGTTCTCAGTCACCATTTTAGGTGTCAGGAATGTGCAAGCCTGAAATCACATTCACAAATCCCATTATTTATTTTTTAGATTTAAACTAAGTGGTGGGGTGGAGGGACTTTGAGGGTCCACTCACTATGTCATGGGGTCAGGGTGTGCAACCCTATTCCCTTACATGCTTTTTCTTTACCATTTAGGACACAGGGGCTGTGCCCAGCAAAAGGCTGCCACAAAAGAAATATTTTTTGTGTGACAGCCAACCAGATCTCTCTGTAATGAGGTTCCTACTTTTGAACTGCAGTTACGAAAGGGACAAATGGATAAAAGCCATCCATCTTCCGATCGGATCCTTTTATTTTGAATACCCTGATTCATGAAGGATTCACAAATCCCTAATGGCAGAGATCTACGAAAGTGTAAACCCTTTAAAGCCCGTTCAGCATATTTTTTAGTCGCTCATCATTCAACAATTACTGAATGGCTGAATGGATTCACAACAAACCAACAACCAGCCAACTTTCTGAGAAAGAATTGTCGAGTCTGGTATAAACTCATTTAGTGGTTCAGTCTGGTGGTGCAAGCAAAATTTCCTATGGGACCAAAAGTTGTTGGACAACACTTTAGTGTTCATCCCAACTCACCTTATTAACTTTTGTCCCTTGTACAAATCTTCATGAAACATACCAAACTATAGTTACTTAACTAATCATTTGCCAAATTTCATGCACATACATACACAGGGTGAAATGTTATAGACAAATCAGAAGGGCCTTTTTAATGAAAAGTACAAACTACTGAAATTACATCAAATAAATAAAATTCAGTCTTGATTTAATGTATGTTATAATATTGCCTAAGAAGTGTTAGTGTTATAGCTTGCCTTCATTGTTTTATATGTGAGTGTTGCAGTACCAATGACTGACCATGTGTGGTGCCTCACTTATTTTAAGGCTAGGCTGAAATACATGTATTCCTGTTTACAACTATTAGAGTGGCAATACAATAGTATTTTGTGAATTACAATTGCCTTAATTCTATGTGGGTAAGTTCATGATATTAGCATGTTCTTCTCTAAACACCTCTTAGCACTTCTCTAAATCTCTCCTATTTTGTAATAAATTTTACCTATTTTCCACCACTCCCTATTGTCCCTCCCACATTTATTACAAAATGTGTACCTTTTTGTGTGGGAATAATTGCCACCAGGTGGAGATCTCCACACAAAAAAAGATGGGAGAGGTGGATGTGGAAATCTTAGACACAAGTTTGTGGATTGCATTTTGATGAAAGTATAGTACTAATGGAGTAATTCTTTATACACTTTAAAATTGTTTTTTGAATTTCCCCATTAGAATGGACTGGGGACGATTTTGAACAAATGTGGGTATAGTTGTCCTTCCAGATGGGAGAATTCAGATGATCACATCTTAAGTGCTGTGCTTATTCAGACAATAGAACCCAGCTTTATTACAAGCCGTGTGGGACATAGCAGTGTTTTTTACAATGGTTTCTTGGTTCAGGTTCCAAGATTGAATCTGAATGCATGGAATCTGAATTTTCACACTCTTTACAGGACAATTCTTTGGTCACAGAAGTTCAAGAATAAACTGACTTGGTGGTTAGAGGATCAACATCTTCAGAAAGGAGGTTCACTTTTTCATGTTCCTCAAATGTTAGTAACAACAGATGCCAGTGGACTAGGCTAAGCAGCAGGACAAAACTCTGAAAGTTGTTTAGTCCAAATAAAAGAAGAGACACTGCTTGAACTGGAAGGAACTGCCACCAATCCACCAGGCTTTGATGTGGTTCACATCCATCCTGATTAGCAAAGCTGTGTTACCTGAATACACAATGTAACAGTGAAACAGTGTAACAGTGAAACATTATATCAACAGGCAGTTTGGGACTCATTCTCAAATGCTGGAGAATATAGCATACTCATTTTTTCATTGGTCAGAGAAATCCCAGTTATCCCTGAATGTCATTCCTATTCGGGGAACAGACAAGGTAGAAGCAGACAGATTGCAAAAGTGTCTAATGTCTTCCAAGGAATATTGTCTAGATCCTCACTTTCTATGCAGAAAATGGGGAAGAGGTGCATTGATGGTTCTCTTTGCGAATCAAGAGAATGCTTTGACTCCTTGTTTTTGTTCCCGGTATCAAGTCATAGGCCCTCATTACAACCCTGGCGGTCGGTGTTAAAGCGGTGGTAATACTGCCAACAGGCTGGCGGTAAAAAAAAATGGATAACGACCACGGAGGAAACCGCCAACACATTCAGCCACTTTAACACTCCGACCGCCACGGCGGTAGCAACAAACACCGCTCACCGCCAACAGACAGGCGGAGGACAATGTACCGCCCACCACATCACAACCCGCCTATCCGCCAGGGCAGTACCAACGCCATCAAAAGCACAGTGGAAACAGGAATTGGAAGGGAAACCACTCACCTCTCAACACTCAACGAAGAACCAGGACGCCATGGAACCCGAGCTACAGGTCCTGCTAATGCTGGTCTACCTCCTCATCTACCAGGAATACGAAAGGTGGCAGCGAAGACCACAGTGAGTGCTGCACCTAGCACATAGGCGAGGGGGGGGAGGAAAAAGAGAGTGACACACACACACGCAACAGGCAACACCCCCACCCCCACCCTCACCCTCACCCACAACACCATATACACAAACACATGCAGCAACATTACATTAACACCCCGTAACCCCCTGGAAGTATGCAAAGACAAAAGGAATTGAGGTAAACCATTGATATTTTAGAAATAGGCAGATATACCTAACAATTTGTGAAACAGTATTTACAAAAATATACAATATGTACATAAGGCAGTACATTGTCCATGCAAAATGTCCGTGGGCCACTGGGCCAAAAAGTCATGGGCCAAGCCCACACTTGACTCCTGCCTCAATATGGAGAGAACACTGCAGGGGCATCAGGTCGCAAACACACAGGCACCTCAGGGGGATGTGGAAGGGGGGCACCTCAGCGGGAAGATGGAATAACGCCACTGCTTCTGGAGGGGGCTCCATGCCCACAGCGATGTCCTGGGGAGTGCAAGGCCACAGTCTCTTAAGTCTCAAGTGGGTGGTTTGCCAAGTGTTTGGTCCTGGGGAGTTAAAAGCCACAGTCTCTCAAGTGGGTGGTTTGCCCACTGCTTGGTCCTGGGGAGTTCAAAGCCACAGTCTCTCAAGTGGGTGGTTTGCCCACTGCTTGGTCCTGGGGAGTACAAAGCCACAGTCTCTAAAGTGGGTGGTTTGCCCACTGCTTGGTCCTGGGGAGTTCAAAGCCACAGTCTCCCAAGTGGGTGACATCTTCCACTGGTTCTGGAGGGGGCTTAGTGCCTAGTATGCTTCATCCTGCCAAGGATTGGGTGAGTGGATGGCTTTCTTCACTGGTTCTGGAGGGGGCTTAGTGCCCAGTGTGCTTCATCCTGCCAAGGATTGGGTGAGTGGATGCCTTTCTCCACTGGTTCTGAAGGGGGCTTTGTGCCTAGTGAAGAAACACTTGATGTGTGGCCGTTCAAATTCCCTCACCTGGGTGTCTGAGGCACGAGATTTGCAGGGAACAGGTTGCATGAAAGTCCTTGGAGGCAGGGCTAGACTCCATCCTGGGGCGGCTAAGGCTGCATACTGATGGTAGTGCCAGTGCTGGTAGGGGTGCTGCCAGTGGTGGTGGGAGGCTCCAGCCCTTCTCCTGCAGCCTCGGATGGCTGCCCACTGGAGCTGCTGCTGCTGGTAGTGGCCCTTCTGTCAGCGGGGCAGGTGGCGGTGCTTGCGGCAGTGTCGGCGGCGGTGCTGGCGGCGGTGCATTTGGCGGTGCTGGCTGTGGTGCAGGTGCCAGTGATGGAGGGAGGCTCCAGCCCTGCTCCTGCAGCCTCGGACGGCTGCCCACTGGGGCTGCTGCTGCTGACAGTCGTGATGCTAGCGGTGGTGCAGGTGGTGGTGCAGGTGGCGGTGCTTGCGGCGGGGCTGCTAGGGGTGCTGGCCGCGGTGCAGGTGGCAGGGTTGGCGGTTGTGCAGGTAGCCACCAGGTCTTCACCTGCGGCCTCTGACGGCTGCAGTGTCTTGCCTGGTGTTTTCTGCCCCTTCCTCAACTTGGCATATAGTGGTGTGACCTTGGCTCTGGCAGCTGGAGTTTTTGAGGAGTCCTTGCTGGGTGGTTCGTGCTCCTTGCCCTTTCTGCATGCTGGCCCTTTCTTCACCTTGGCAGGTGGCGGAATGCTTTTGTCCTTTGCAGGGGTTGGTGGCACACTGGCTGGGTTGACAGGTTCCCCCTTTGAGCCTCTGTGAGTTGCGGGTACCACAGCGGACGGCGACTTGGTGGCTGAGGTGCTGGCCTGGGTTCTGGACACCCTGGCCCGAGGGGAAGGATGGGGGGGAGGGGTAGGGAAGAGGTCAATATTTGCCAGGAAAATCTTCTTAAAGACACTGGGGGAGGAAGAGGGAGAGGGTTTGGGAGTGGAGGAAGAGGGAGTGTTTGTAGGAGGTGTCTGTCTGCTGAGTTTGGGTGCAGGTGCATGGGCTGGATGCTGTTGTGAGGTGGATGGCTGTTGGGTGGGTGGGTGCTTGCATTTGTGTACTTCGGGAGGAGGGGTCACAGACACACTGGGAGAGGACACAGGGGACGTGTGCATGGTTGTGGGGGTGGTGACTGCTCACGAGGGGTGTGTTGTGATGGGCGTGCTGGTGATGGAGGTAGTGAATGAGGATGTAGTGCATGGAGACGCTACTGGAAGGGAGGTGGACGAAGAGGAGGAGGGGGACACAGTGGAGGCAGTGGATGTTGGTGTGTCTGCATGGGTATAGTGCTTGTGTGAGTGCCTGTGAGATGAAGTGTGGTGCTTATGTTTGCCTGAGCCACTTTTGTGTGGTGATTTGGATGAATGCCGGTCTTAAGGTGTGCTTGGGATAGGGTCGGGTTGAGGGGATTGGGACTCGGTACAGGGAGTTGGAGGGGGGAGGCTAGAGACAGGGACAAGGGCTGCCATCAAAGAGGAGGTCAGAGCCTGAAATGCTCTCTGTTGGGCCCCACGCCAGAGTGAATGCCCTCCAGGTATGCATTTGTTTGTTGCAAATGCCTCTCGACACCATGGATGGCATTCAGTATGGTTGACTGCCCAACAGTGAAGGATCTCAGGAGGTCAAAGCCTCCTCACCAAGGGCAGCAGGGCTGACTGTGGCAGGGGCTGAGGTGCTTGGGGCGAAGGAGATACCCACCCGACTGGGTGAGCGGGCACGGGAAACTTGCTGAGGGGCTGCTGGGGGGGCAGTACTAGTGGGGGGGGTGGCGGCTGTACCTGTTGTTGGGGTGGACACAGAGGTGTCCGCCACCGACAGGGAGCTTCCATCGGAGGAGGAGTCGCTGTTTGTGGTCTCCCCTCCTGTCCCCGTCATGGTGCTCCTCTCGCCCTCTATCCCACTGGTGCCCTCACCGTCTGTGGATTCGTCCTCCAGGCCCATGTGGGATGCAGCTCCCTCCATCGCTGGTGCCTCTGCTCCTCCGCCAGATGATGCCAATGCACACTGGGACAGGGTGACAAAACAAAAAGGGGGGGGAGGGACAGAGGATACACTTGGTCAATGCCAGCAACAACACCACCGTTGGCGTACACAACACACAGGGAGCAGCCCTATGCACTAGGCCATGCACTACCAGTTACTAAGAAAGTCACCAGCCCATGGGGTACAATGCCTAACGCCATTAGCTGCACACCTGAAATCCACAGGACCCTGTCCAGTGGTAGATGCCCAGTAACACTATTGGGATATGAGTGAATCTGAGCCTGCCCAACAAGGGACCTACGCTGCCATGTTTGCCCTGGCCTAGGGGCACCCATAACACCCATCCCCCACCCAGGGTACTGTTAACGCACGCAAAGTCTGGATTCAGAATCTGTACTCACCCCCTTGTGGCTGCTGTGATGCCCTCAAGCGCCCAGGATGCAGAACATTAGGGGGGTCATGGTGCAACGGGCACCCCTTCCTCGTTGGGAGACCAGCCCCAGCTGGGCCTCCGCTGTCTTCTTTGCCCAGCGGTGCAGGTCCTCCCACCTTTTGCGGCTGTGGGTGCTCCGCCTGTCAAAGACCCCCAGGGTCCGCACCTCCTTGGCGATTGCATGCCAAATACCCTTTTTTGATGGGCGCTGACCTGCATGGAAAAGACAGCAGAAAAGGGAATTAGTCAACAGTCCGGACCGTTAGACTCATGGCCCACCAGATCCCTCCCATCCCCTGACGCACATACATTGACCACCTTACATGCTGCACTCTGGCCAGGATCCCTCTGCGCCCCCCCCCAACATGTGGGTTACACACACAGCACTCCATACATTCATGGCCCATGTATCATGCTCACAGTGTACTCACCTGTTTGTCTGGAGGACTGTAGAGTAATGTGTACTGGGGTAGGACCCCATCCACCAGTTTGTCCAACTCCTCCGCAGTGAAGGCAGGGGCCCTTTCCCCAGACAGATGAGCCATTGTCGCTTCCAGACACAGGTCACAGCAGCACCTGCAGTGTTGGTCCTCTCCTGTTGAAGGTCAGGTAGCAAGTGAGTGAACAGAGAGAAAATGGCTGTGACATCCGCGGCGGTGCGTACCGTCACCGCCGGCGTACATCGCCATTGGCTCCTGGAATCCATAGGGCCCAATGATAACCAATGCGAAGTTGTGCAGCGGTCATCGACCGCCTACCGTGACGGCGCACAACGCCAGTGGAATTACCTCATTTCCACTTGTCCCTCCTCAAAGGTCAGGCAGCAGCCATTTCAGAGGGGCACAGGCCATGGCACCTAACTGTCACAGCAGACATTGGCACAGAAACTGATTGTCGGATTCACATACTGTTCTGTAAAGGAAGAAATTCATCATTAGTTCAATGGATCTGTGAATATGACCCTCTGCTCACTGTTTTCTTCCATAGGCTTTGACTGCTGAGGACAAATATGAGATGACGGCATCATCCGGTGTACAGACCCCTGGTGGACAATGTGACAATGGAGGACAGAAACATTATCATCACCTACAGACTTGATCGGGCCACAATCCAAGAACTGTGTGCCCAATTGGACCCAGACTTGATGTCTGCTCTCCCCCGGACCATAGGTATCCCCCCTCCAGTGCAGGTCCTGTCAGTGCTCCATTTCCTGGCAAGTGGTTCCTTTCAAACAACAGTGGCCATGGCATCAGGGATGTCACAGTCTATGTTCTCCAACGTGTTGACCTGAGTGTTGTCTGCCCTACTGAAACACATGCACAGCTACATCGTATTCGCCCAGGTGGAGGGTTTGGCCACAGTGAAGGCTGACTTTTATACCCTGGGACATATCCCCAACATCATTGGTGCCATTGATGGTACACATGTGGCATTTGTCCCCCTCCCACTGGAGAAATGAACGAGCGTTCAGGAATAGAAAAAGCTATCTCTCTCTGAATGTGCAGATGGTGTGTTTGGCGGATCAGTACATCTCCCCTGTCAATGTCAAATACCCTGGCTCTGTGCATGACGCCTTTATCCTGAGGAATAGCAGCATCCCATATGTGATGGGCCAACTCCAGAGGCACCGGGAGTGGCTAATAGGTGAGCCAAGGTCCCCAAACAGTATAAGTTGGTGTCTGGTTATGGGGTTGTCCCTAAGGGTTAGTATGTGTCTAACAGTTGTCCCTCGATATTTGCAGGTGACTCTGGTTACCCCAACCTCTCATGGCTACTGATCCCAGTGAGGAATGCCGGGACAAGGGCAGAGGAACGTTACAATGAGGCACATGGGCATACTAGGAGGATTATTGAAAGGACTTTCGGCCTCCTGAAGGCCAGGTTCCGGTGCCTCCATCTGACTGGTGGATCCCTGTACTACTCACCCAAGAAGGTGTGCCAGATCATCGTTGCATGTTGCATGTTGCACAACCTGGCCTTGAGACGCCAGGTGCCTTTTCTGCAGGAGGATGAGCCAGGAGATGGGCGTGTGGCAGCGGTGGAGCCTGTGGACAGTGAGGAAGTGGAGGCAGAGGAAGAAGATGTTGACAACAGAAGCAACATAATACAGCAGTACTTCTACACTGTAACTTCACTTAACTTATCAGTTATCTGTTGGACATTGTACATGGCAGCCTGATTCCCCTATGTCGATGGCCACTTACTGTACCCTTTGGCATCTCTATTTTCAGATCTCTGAGGCCCACCCTGGCTCCTGCTATATGTACTGCTGCCCACAAAAGGTCATTTCTAAGTATATTTGACTGTACATTTGACTTGCAATTCTTTGATTATGTTGAACTAATACATATTTTGAATCATTTGACAGACTTCAGATTAGTATTTGTTCCAAAGGTGTTTAATTACGTGCTCATAAGTAGGGGGGAATGTGCAATGGGCTGGGCTGATGGTGGAGGAAAGTCCAGGGTAGAGTCTAGTCTCTTGGTATCACAGGTGCTTTGTCCAATGGGGCATAGGAAGGGGAGCAATGGCAGTTCAAGGTGGACAGGGTGACAGACTGGGACAGAAGGGTGACAATCAGGAGAGTCTTATTTCCTTGTGGGGGTTTTGGCAATGTTCTCTGTCTTCTTCCTGGATCACAGGGACCGTTTGCAGGGTGGTTCTCCTTCTGCAGGGGGTGGGGTGCTGGTGGCTTGCTGTTCCTGTGGCGGGCCTCCTATCCACTAGCGCCGGTGGAGGTGGAAGGTTGTTCATCGATTTAGCTAGTGTCAGGGGCCCATTGGTGTGCCACTGCCTCCCTCATGGTGTTGGCCATGTCGCCCAGCACCCCTGCAATGGTGACCAGGACGGTGTAGTTGTGTTTGAGGTCCTCCCTGACCCCCAGGTACTGTCCCTCCTGCAGCCGCTGGGTTTCCTGCAACTTGGCCAGTATCTGGCCCATCATCTCCTGGGAATGGTGGTATGCTCCCAGGATGTTGGCAAGTGCCTCCTGGAGAGTGGGTTCCCTGGGCCTGTACTCCCCCTATCGCACAGCAGTCCTCCCAGCTTCCCTGTTGTCCTGTGCCTCTGAACTGTGAACCGTGTGCCCACTGCCACTGACCCCAGGCCCCTGATCGTCCTGTGTTTGTGGGGTTGCAGGGGAGGCTCTGTGGTGGGTTGGGACTGTGGCAGGGGAACCGACTGTCCAGAGGTCCCGGATGGGCCAGGTTGGTCATCCTGATCCAGGTGTGAAGAGCTGCTGTCGTCACCGTGGGCCTCTTCGGAGGGGGACTAGATGTAGCTGGCACCTCCTCTCCGGTGACGTTGAGTAGGGGTCCTGTAGGGATGCAAATGCAGTGTTATTGTATCTGCGTGTGCCATCTTGTGCATGGGTGTGTTTCCCTGTATGATTGTGATTTCCCTGTCAGCCTAACCTTGTGTGCGTGGTGATTTTGTGGGCCAGGTGATTCTCTCTAATGGGCATGCTGTGGTGATAGGTGTCCATTGAGGTCTGTGATGGGGGTCCATGCATTGGTGTGGCATGCAGGGCTTGGAATTGGGATGGGTGGGTTGTGATAGTGGGGTATATGTGAGGTGGAGGAGTGATGGGTGTGAGGGTAGGGGTAGTAGTTTGTGATGGCATGCAGGTAGGGTGTGGGGGATTACATAGTTAAAATTTGAGTAACCAGTCCACATGGATGTGGTGTGAGTGATATGTGTGAGGATGTGTGGGGTGATGTGTGTGGTGCTGTGTTGGGGTGTGTGGTGTGAGGTGCGTGGATGGTGTAGGGGTGATGGTGTTCTGTGGCTCAGATTGAGTGGTTGCTACAGGCTTGTGTCTCTCTCTGTTGGCAATCTTTTTTTTCGTTGAAAGGGTTGTTGGTAATGTGGGTGGGTGTTTTTTAGTGGTGTGAGTGTGTAGGTGTGGTGTGTGTATGTGTGTCAGGTGTGTGTAGTTTGCATTGTCCAATCCTGTGGTGTTTTGTAGATGTGTGTGTATTTTGAGCGCAGCGGTGTGTACCGCCAATGGTTTACTGCGGTTGGAAGACCGCTGCGGTGATTCGTGGGTCGTGATACTGTGGACGTATTCCTGTTGGCGTAACGGTGTGGGTTTTGCTATCGCCAGTTTATCACTGACCTTTGGTGTGGCGGACTTGTGTGGGTGTCTGTATAGTGGTGGATTTCTCAGTGTGGGTCATAATACTCGTAGCGGAATACCGCTGCGGTCACGGTATGTTGGCGGCCGTCAGCGCGGCAGTAGCTGTCATTTACCGCCATGGTTGTAATGAGGGCCATAATTTCTTATGGGTGAATGCTCTTTCCTGCCACTGGCCACATGGTCTTCTCTATGCTTTTCCCCAGTTCTCCCTGAACTCGAAACTACTAGTATGGATGAGGAGCGTGAAAGTCACAACAACATCATGACTCCGATCTTGTTGGTTTCCTCAACTTTGTAAGCTGATGACTTTTCCAGAATGGGTTTTCGTGATAGATTTGTCTCTGTTGAGACATCCTCCCATAATGATGGATGCTCTAGCTCACTCAGGTTATTAGCTTGAAGGCTGAGAGGTTGTGATTGCAAAGAAAAGGGTCCTCTCAAGAGCATGATTCATGGATCAAAAAGGAAGCTTAGGCTAAAATCATGCTCATGTCACTGGGCCTCTATTTCCAAGTGGTGCATTCTTAAGAATATTGATCCTCTTGCATGTCACAAGATGGGCATATTCTCCTTTCCTCAGGAAGGTTTTAATCTGGGTCTTTCAACTGCTATTCTCCAAACTTGGGTTCCATTAGGGCTCTGAAATAACAAAGGGGAGGAGTGAAGGAGTTTTAGAATTTTGTTTCTCATTTTTTTTAAAGCATTTCTATCCTGTGATGTGGTACAAGAGCATTAGTTGACTCCCAATTTTTAAAGTCAAAATAGGTTTCAAAATCACTTTAATAGTCCTTTTGAGCTGCTACAGTAGGAGTCACATGTCTCTAACCATCAAGGTTTTTTTTGGTGGCAATTGTGACAGTCAGAAGATAGGGAGTGTTGGCATGTCTTTTTTGTAGATCTTCTGGCATCAGAAGTTTCCCTCACAAACTGATTCAGAGGTTAGATTCAACTGTTGTTCCTAAAGTGGTATCCTATTTTTATTTAGACAAGAGGTGGTTCTAGCAGAATTTTTTTCTCATGCTGCTTCTCTCTCAGAGATTAAGAAACATTCTTTAGATGTCGGGATAAATGTAATGATCACCTTGGAAAGGTAAATGCTTTTCCATAGGTGGATAATCTTTTTGTAAATTCTGGTTCAACAAAAATCAGTTTTACCTCATGGCTTCAAGGTTGACACTACACTAGCCACACTCCCTGGGCACACTTCAGTTAATCCTACTCTCAGATGTTGAGTAAGGGCTTCTGTTGGGGCAGAAAGGTCCCTTGCATGGGGGCAGATGTGTGTCTCTGCCCTGAGTGCCTCAGTTCCAACAATGTCCGGATTCCTGGTGCTTATTTTTGTTGACCTGGCTGAACACTGACCATGGGTGTGCACCATGACATAGGACTGTCTTGCTCATTGCAGTCTTGTTGGACAGGTAGGGGCAGCTAAAGTGCTACCCCCATAGTGCTGAAAGGCTACTGCCTTTGCCAGTTCATAGTGTTGAAAGGATACTACCTTTGCCAGGAGTTAGATAGCATGGTGGTGGCCTCATATTCTGTAGTGATCAGTAGAAGTGATTAGTGCCTTCATACCTGTATCACTGGAGTGAACCTTACAGGCTCACTAATTTAAAGAGCTGCTGCTGTATGCTTAACTCACTCTTGGCCTATATAAAGTTAGTATGTAGCGCTGTGCAGCATGTGTGTTTTATGCATGTGCTGGGTGTATGTGTGCCTGTTAATGGTACTATATATGGAAGACTCTGGGTTACATTTCTGGAGGCCCAGGACTGACTGGAGGAGCATGGCAGATTTGTGGATTGCTGCACTCCTACGAGCTGGGTAGGACACACATTGGAGGAGAAGGAGCCAGTCTCTTCAGTACACTTCAAAGAGCCCTCTGGAAAGGGACTTGGGCACATCTCAGAAAGGAGATGGATAAGAGTATCACAAAGATTAGGACTCAGGCCCAGGGGAAACCTTTTGATGCACATATCACTGTCCCTAGTCTCTAAAAGAGTTATCTATTTGACAATAATGTGTTACGCATTATCTGAATCGCCATCCCTCTACTGCAACTTGTGGTAAGCCTTCTCTGCTTGCTATTACTACCTTGGGAGAGCATAGAGTAAAAAGAAGTAACTTGATTATTGAATTATAATTCAACAAAACTGCATAATGTGAAACCAGAATACCTTGGATCAACCCCAGTTTCCCCTCTATGCATGATCCTATACAATCGTTTTATTTCACTTTGTTTCCTCTTTCTTTATTATCATATGTAAGTGCACCTGGAAACACAATAGTTCAGGATCTGCGTACAAAACCTTCTCCCCTGATTTAACAAATTCTAATGTTGTCCAAGTATAATAACAATCCACGCAACCCAGGGGAGTGTACATGACAACTGACTTGCCTCTGAGTTTCACTATTGGCTTTGTTGTTAGAGAGGGAGGAGACATGAAAATTTCTACGTTCATTTTTGAATACTATTACTTTTAAAATATACTTCTCAATTAACAGATACAAACTGATGTACTAATGTGAAATGATTCTGCATGTTAATGAAATACACATTTTTTGGATTTTTGAGGTGACTTTACCATATTTTTACATGTTTATTGCAAGATGTCTTTAAAAATGAATGTAGTCCTAAAGTTAGGATGTGCAGGGTACTTCAATTGCTTCTTTTTTTACTCCAGGTAGAGTGTAAATAAATGCTTACCCATTTATTTAACATCTTTCTGAAATGTTACTGCTCTCTAAGGGAAACAGAAGCCCAGTGTTGCTGTTCACCAGGGGACTGCTTGTAGACGCCAGGAGGGATGCATGCGGCCCCAGGGATATACTCTCAGTATCACTAGTCTCGTCACACCCATGGCATGTGTTATGGGGCTATCGAATTTGGGGTCAATCATTGGAAGAAAATGGGAAATCGTCAACAATCACAGTCCTTGTCAGGGTGAACCATAAAAGTAACCAAATTAACCTGTGCTTAATGGTCTGGTAGCTTGGCACAAAAGTAGTCAGGCTTAACTTAAAGGCAATGTGTAAAGTATTTACGCAGCACACAAAGAGTATAAAGTGAAAACATAACACAGGGAATTTAGAAATATAGCGTGCATTTCAATAAATAAAATGATACCAGAACCACAACAATCCAATCAATAGAACTGGGGATATTAGGTTTTAAGGTTTTTGGTGAGAATAGCATCTAAAAGGACATAGGGGGTCATTCTGACCCTGGCGGCCGGTGGCCGCCAGGGCCACCGACGACGGGAGCACCGCCAACAGGCTGGCGGTGCTCCCACGAGCATTCTGACCGCGGCGGTTCAGCCGCGGTCAGAAGCGGAAAGTCGGTGGTCTCCCGCCGACTTCCCGCTGCTCGGGGGAATCCTCCATGGCGGCGGAGCGCGCTCCGCCGCCATGGGGATTCTGACACCCCCTACCGCCATCCTGTTCCTGGCGGGTCTCCCGCCAGGAACAGGATGGCGGTAGGGGGTGCCGCGGGGCTCCTGGGGGCCCCACTGTGTATTTCAGTGTCTGCAATACAGACACTGAAATACGCGACGGGTGCAAACTGCACCCGTCGCACCCCTGCAACTATGCCGGCTCAATTGTGAGCCGGCGTCCTCGTTGCAGGGGCATTTCCTCTGGGCCGGCGGGCGCTCTTTTGGAGAGCGCCCGCCGGCCCAGAGGAAATGTCTGAATGGCCGCCGCGGTCTTTTGACCGCGGTGCGGTCATTTGGCGGCGGTACCTTGGCGGACGGCCTCCGCCGTCCCCCAAGGTCATAATCACCCCCAAAGAGTCAAATGCGGTCACCGGGTTGCCCTTAACTGTGGCAAAGTCACAAGTTGAAAATTGACTGCTATGGAGCATGGGTGAGATACGAGGCCGAGGTTAGTCCAGCTGAAAAGTTACCATCTCAAGTCCAGCTCCAAGAGTTCCATTTGCATTGAAGGAGGTCACGAGGAGAAGGCTTCAGGACAAAGACAAAGGGGGTCATTCTGACCCTGGCGGCCGGTGGTTCAGCCGCGGTCAGAGGCAGAAAGTCGGCGGTCTCCCGCCGACTTCCCGCTGCTCGGGGGAATCCTCCATGGCGGCGGAGCGTGCTCCGCCGCCATGGGGATTCTGACACCCCCTACCGCCATCCTGTTCCTGGCGGGTCTCCCGCCAGGAACAGGATGGCGGTAGGGGGTGCCGCGGGGCCCCTGGGGGCCCCTGCAGTGCCCATGCCCATGGCATGGGCACTGCAGGGGCCCCCGTAAGAGGGCCCCACTGTGTATTTCAGTGTCTGCAATACAGACACTGAAATACGCGACGGGTGCAAACTGCACCCGTCGCACCCCTGCAACTACGCCGGCTCAATTCTGAGCCGGCGTCCTCGTTGCAGGGGCATTTCCTCTGGGCCGGCGGGCGCTCTTTTGGAGAGCGCCCGCCGGCCCAGAGGAAATGTCTGAATGGCCGCCGCGGTCTTTTGACCGTGGTGCGGTCATTTGGCGGCGGTACCTTGGCGGACGGCCTCCGCCGTCCGCCAAGGTCATAATCACCCCCAAAAAAGTCATGCGTCGCTGAGGGTCGTTGCTGAAGCATGAAGATTCAGTTGTTGCTGGAGTTTTACATTGGCGGTAGTGGGCTCACATTGCTGTAGTGGTGCGTAGTGCAGGGCTGGATTTGCCGGTCATCGTAGACGACCTCTTTCAGCTCTTTCAGCTCACTGAAGTTTCACGCTGGTGGTTGTCAGGGGTGGTAGAGTTCAGAGGGAACGGGCCTGTTTACAGTCATGAAGAGTCCAAACTTCAAGAGTTATACCTTTTATTCTTTGTAGATTTCCTCTGATGCCAGCCAAAGGTCCACAACCTGGGAGACACCTTTTGGGGATCAAGACTCACTCTAGCAAAGATCAGCAGCAGGTCTCAGGAAGGTCCAGGTGCAACAGGTGAGCTGGGCTGGGCAGTTGCAGGAAGGTCTTTGAAGCTCTTATTCCTCTAGCTCATGGACCCTACAATACTAAATGTGATTTCAGCGGCACAGATAGCTCCAAAGAGATCCACGTGAGAGAGAAAGACCACCTAAAGCCAAGGGGGAGTGAGAGTATGCACAAGTGATCTGGAGAGATATGTAGACGCCAACCGGGCCAAAGTAAGAAGAGTTGTACACAATAGAACATTAGAAGCTGCATCAAGACTGTTTGGTATTATTGAGTTACAAAAATATGTTAGAGGGCTGGTGGAGTGTGCCATTGATTCAACAAATAACTCAAATCAATGTAGCAATTAAGAATATCTTCCCTAGATGCTTGCTGCGAAAGGAATTTACAAATACAAATGAGTTCATTCAACAAGAAGTGACATTTTATCATCTTTAACTTTACCAGTGGAATAAAGCTGAAGTTCCTTTCTCCTTGAATCTTTTTCTAGAACTGTATTTTTCTTTTTAAAAGCGGTAGTTAACCTAGCGTGGTGTCTTCCCTTTACCACTGAAAAAGATAAAGTATCTGAATGGGATTAGATAAATCTTTGTAGCTACATAGATTGGGTTCAGATCCTGCATCCCCTTTCACCAGATGGGGTGTTCTTTAACTCAGTGTTGCTACCTATACCTTGGTTTCATTGCCTGCTTGAACTGAGACTGTTTAGAGGAGATTGGGTTTGTAGCTGAGCAAGTCAGGCAAAAATAGCATCCCTGCATTACAAAGAGCAGGCTAAACAGATTATTTTAAAGAGATGTTTGGGTGAGGGTGCCTCTTCCTTCTACAAACTGTGGAGGAAATGAGGCTGCACTGTGTTATACAACCCTTTCCAAATAAATTAGTTTGTAATACAAAGGGTTTACACAACAATATGAGGGAAAACTCATGGAACATTCTGATACCAGCAGGTGTGCCACAGTACAAAACATGTATTATTTCTCTGCTTCAGTACCTTTTATGTGTGCCATTCAGAAAGGTTTTCACCAACAAAAACAATGAACGAAAGGCAAATTGTGCTACCTGAGAGGCATGCCTGTTAAAATAAGGCTATTATTCTTTCCATGTCAGTCCATATAAATGCATGTGCTAAAAAAATTAAATCTCATCTCATCAGAATTGTTATGACTGTACACTGGATGTAGACTGAGGATACAGCCATCTTACACCTGAGTACTTCCAATATGAGTGCCTTTTACTTGACGGCTACAGCTGCTGACTTTATGCCATTGCAAAGTACATGTCCAATACACTATACATCTTTTGACAGGTGTACCCATCCCTCTAACTTCTTGCTTCCATTTCTCCAACTCTGTATGTCTCTCATTCTTTCAGCACTATTTCTACCTCTGTTATATCACTGGTGACATCGCAATGTGCTATCTAACACCTTATTTCAAAACAGGTGTTTGGCCAGGTGACCCTGGTCAAGAACCTAATAGCTGGCCTGCAATATGTTTTTTGGTGATTGCCAGCAGAGCCTAGATTCTGTTGTGCAGCAGGGATTTGTCCCATTGACTTGGGTTCTTAAACATGCAGACTGAAGGATGAAATCCTCCATAAAAATGGCTGATGCGTTCTTTCCAGGCTTTCATCACTTTGATGAAGTAACAGTTGCAGATGACACATGACTTTCTGATGCTGGTGGCTTGCACTTACACTCACAGACTACGCCAGAATTCTGCTGCTCATCCTGGACGACAAGCTCAACATGACAGCACAATTCAATGCAGTGAGAGGTACCAACTTTCACATCCCATGAATGCTCCGAAAAATCTTCAAGAGGGTGTCACAGAACATCAGACGAATGGCCATGCAAGCACTAAGCACAAGCGAACTTGACTACGGCAATGCACTCTACACCAGATTCTAAAAGCAGCTCCTACAGAGAATTTAGACCACGCAGAGATTCGCTGCAAGACTTATTTTCAACCTCTCATGCCACACCAAGATTTCACCACACCTCAGAGAGCTTCTCAAAGAGCTCCACTGGCTTTCCAATTCTAAATCCTCTTGCACACATAAAAAGCCTTGCAACACTAGATCAGTATTTTTTTATTATTTTGTTAAATCAGACTTCGTCATAGTAAGTACAGCTCAAACTGAAATTTCAATGAATAGCCTGAGGAATAACCCCTGCTAGAAACACATAGGGCCTCATTCCGACCCTGGCGGTCTGTGACCGCCAGGGCGGAGGGCAGCGGAAGCACCGCCAACAGGCTGGCGGTGCTTCCTGGGCTATTCTGACCGCGGCGGTAAAGCCGCGGTCAGAAAAGGGGAACCGGCGGTGTCCCGCCGGTTTTCCCCTGGCCCAGGGAATCCTCCATGGCGGCGCTGCTTGCAGCGCCGCCATGGGGATTCCGACCCCCTTCCCGCCAGCCTGTTTCTGGCGGTTTTCACCGCCAGAACCAGGATGGCGGGAACGGGTGTTGTGGGGCCCCTGGGGGCCCCTGCACTGCCCATGCCACTGGCATGGGCAGTGCAGGGGCCCCCTAACAGGGCCCCATACAGATTTTCACTGTCTGCTTTGCAGACAGTGAAAATCGCGATGGGTGCCACTGCACCCGTCGCACCCCTGCAACTCCGCCAGCTCCATTCGGAGCCGGCTTCCTCGTTGCAGGGGCTTTCCCGCTGGTCTGGCAGGCGGCCTTTTGGCGGTCGCCCGCCAGCCCAGCGGGAAAGTTGGAATGGCTGCTGCGGTCTTTTGACCGCGGGGCGGTCATTCGGCGGTAACCGCATGGCGGTCGGCGACCGCCGCCCGCCGCGGTCAGAATGACCGCCATAATTATTAAACATGTCACACATGGATGGTACACTAACAACATAATAGTAATACAAAATAAGACTTTCAAATAACAAAAACTACAGCAAGACATAGCTAGGTTGTACAATATAAATCTATCCGACCTCCACCACTTCGATTGCAGGGACCTAAAGATTAATTTCAACATTAAATTGTGGATCGTAATTAAATCCTGCCCAAATTCTATCCAATCTTTTAAAAGAGTGGATACCCCTGGCCTTGGCCAGTGCCAATTCAGACTTGTATCTTTTCTGGGTGACAGCCTATCACTCAGCTGTCCTTGGAGGTAATGGAGCACCCATACCCTGGTGATACAAAGTCTGGACAAAACTATCACAATAGCCAGCATCTGTCTTAGACTAAGACCAAATTGTATTCCATATCCCAATATGAACTCCTTAGGGGTAAACTGTACTTCAAATCCAGGGCAAGATGTTAAGAATTTGGTCACCCCTTCTGAAAATTCCTGCAAAGCAAGTCATATAACAAACATGTGTAAGGTATCTGCTGCATAACATCCTTATTTAAGACACTTAGGGCCTGATTTAGGGTCTGGCAGAAGGGTTACCCCGTCACTAATGTGATGGATATCCCGTCCAATGTATTATGATTTCCATAGTCTATAATTGGATGGTAATGTGGAGGATGGGATATCCATCACATTTGTGACAGTGTAACCCCCTCTGCACAACTCAGGTTCCTGCTCCACTTTGTGATTTTTTCCGACATGTAATACAACATGCAGAAGGTCTTGAATTGTTGCAATTTAAGATTTATAAAACGTATTGAACCATCAATACTCTACAGGACACTGTGAATTTTAGGAGCCAGAATCTCAAAAGAAAATACCTTGCTCAATTTGACAGCAAGTAATGGGCTATCATCCACCCTATACTGACAGAATCCTAGATAGATTGTAGTAGTGAGCAAACTCCTAAGTGCCTTATGTAAGAAAGAAAGTGTGTCAGACCCTACCAAAGCAATTGTATACTTGCATCCTGACATGAAGAAATCCCTTTTCTGCAGGTATTTAAAAATAAGTGATGGGGGAGACCGAAAGATGACTGGAGCCCAGTAAATGCACAAAACCCATTAAGATCATAGAGCTGCCCAACCCTCTCAACCCCGTGCCTTAAACAAGCCTTGCCCTTTGAGTCGTGGAATACAGCTGGTAAAGCTGGGTTGTACCACAGTGATGTGTCCCCGTGCCTTAGCAACAAGGAATATTTAGTGCAAATTTTCAGCCATATACTAATAGTATCCCTAGTGAATTTGAACCTAACACGTTTAAAATAGTTAGGATCCGCAAGTCATTAAAGAAATCGCTTATAATCAGACCCTGGTGCAAGGTAAAAACTGAGGGGTCTTGGTCACCCTGTGTGAGCAGATTATGCAAGCGGTCAGCAAATTCTGCACATAAATATAACTTAAAAGGGGTGTGGTCAACCAAAATGGCTGAGTGGACGTGATCCACAATGGCTCCACCGAGCACCCCGCAGTTCATCGCCATCGGAAGCCATTTCCGTATCTCTTTACATTATCTGACACGAGGATGGTGGACCCCGCAGACTGGCAGACTGGCATACTGCCCTTTTGCCACAAGCCTCTTTAGGTGAACAGCGGGCAGTGGGAACCAGATGAGGCCGAATGGTGGAAATATGGCAGACGCACCGACCTCGCTTCACTCTGGGACAGAGTGAATAGTCTGAAGGCCCCTGGCCCCTCAAAGGATGTTGCTGGGGGGAACCGGAGCTTGGAAGAGGCCCCTGTGGTAAGCAGCATATGATTCCCCCCTTCCAAATTGGCCGCCACACTTAGCGATGCAGTGCATGGGCCTAGGACCCATAACAGGCTGCGATTCCCTGAGCACTGCAAGAAGTGAGCTGCCCACTTACCCCAGCATCGGGATGAAACCCAACCTGGCCTGAGGCACTTACAACATCCCCTGTTGGAACCCGGGGACTGCAGAAAAGGGGAGAGAGAACCATAGAGATGCCTGTCTCATGGTCTGCCTGACCTCAACATGGCACCCGCCTGACCTTCAGAGGCGCACAGGACCCACGTGTCCATGGTCTCCTCATAATATGTGCCGCCGGTGCCTCCCTGATCGATCACCGCTCATCTGGCAAGGCTCAGGAGGACTTTAATACTTTGCATAACTCAATATGCAGTAACAAGACTTAAAGCAGCTCATTGCCCAAATAGCTATATTTACGGACCTGCCCTCACCAGTGGTTGTACAGACCCATAAGCTACCACATCTCATTCTAATTAACACACAGTGGACTAGTCTCTATGCCACCTAAAAAGTTCAAAGCAACAGGATGTCCAACTATTTCACTCCACCAGGGACGAAAGAGGAACTCCTCTCTTCCCTCCGTGACCTTAAGATGGAGCTATGTGAGGAACTAAAAGCGGACATTGCTGCTTCCTTTGAATCCTTTAAAGCGGACATCAACTTGTGGGTGACCACATTACAATTAAATGTCGACTCAGTTGGTACCCGCACTTTGGACCTGGAATCGAAAGTGCAGGATCTGGAGCAGCGTATGCTCCCTTTGTGACAGAAAGTGGAACATCTCACCTCACAACTACACCTCCCTCTTTTAAAACGTGAGGACTTGGGAAATCGATCCAGAAGGGACAAAATCCAAGTGAGGGGCCTAGAAGATGGAATCCGAGGGACCAGATTTGGAAGCCTTCATAGTGGGTTTCTTCCCCGAACTTTGAGAACAGGACAACCTGAGGTGAAAGTGGAACAAGTGCACAGGGTGGGACTGTGGGCCACGGCATGGGGGAAATGGCCCAGAGATATACTCGCCAAATTAAGGCCCATATTTATACTTTTTTAGCGCTGCGTTTGCGCCGCTTTTTGACGCAAAAACGGAGCAAACTTACAAAATACAATTGTATTTTGTAGGTTTGCGCCGTTTTTGCCCCATTTATACTTTTTTAGCGCGGCGTTTGCGCTGCTTTTTGACGCAAAAACGGCGCAAACTTACAAAATACTATTGTATTTTGTAGGTTTGCGCCGTTTTTGCGCCAAAAAGCGGCGCAAACGCGGCGCTAAAAAAGTATAAATAAGGGCCTAAGTTCTTACAAAATGAAAGAACAAATTCTCTGCGCAGCGCAACAGCAGGACACTGTCACTTTTCAGGAAGGAACCTGCTCGCTGTTCCAAGATGTTGCTCCAACGACGCTGGCACGGAAGCTTCAATTCAAACCCATAACGGACTCCCTCCGTCATGATGGTGTGAAATACTGATAGACCTATCCTTTGGCATTGCCTTTGAATTGAGCAACAAGCAGCACCACTTTACGGACTTGGATGGTTCAGCCTCTCTTTTGGCCACCAATGTCACTTCCTCTGCAACCCAGGGGAATCAAGGTGGATGTCCATAAATGACTGCACCGGAAGTCCTACTGCTGCAGACTGGCAATCCCAACGGAAAGGGAACCAGACGGAAATGAGACAGCAAGTAGTGATTCCTGACACTACTGTCTGTCTCTATGAGGCAGCCATACTCAACTAAATTTTTTGCCAGCTTTGAGGAGTTGTTGGTATGAATGATGATCTTCTTGGTCCCTATCCTGATGGGGGCAGGGAAGAGTGTCATGGATTTAATGACATTACAACGTTTCAACCCCCTATGGGCCTGTATATTTTATGCAAGTTACAGCAGGTGACAAGTAGGAGATGGAGTACTTTGTTCAATACTCTTTGTATTTGCAAACTGCAGGGGCGCTTGGAGGGTTAATGTCCACTAGACCCTTAGAGTCAGGTTTACAACAAACACCAGCAGCGTGGTGCTTCACCCAAAATCAGCTGCGCAACGCTGCGCCAGTTTTGAAACTCAAGGATGCGTGGTATTTACAAGAATACGGCACGCCACGCCACTGTGTTTCCCCCTGCGGCAGCACAAAATTAAGATTCCTATCGCCAGTGCCTGTGTTGAGGGAACTGATTGTTTATGTGCAGGAAGGTGTCCTTTCCTGCACATAAACAGTCTACAATTTCGATTTGACACTTCTATGTGTGCTGTATAATGCAGCACACACAGAAATACCAAACTTAATTTTAGAATGATTGTTTATATGCAGGAAGGGACATGTTCCTGCACATAAACAAACATTCATGGTGGTTTTGCTCTTTCTATGTGTGCTTCAGAATGCAGCACACATAGAAAAAGCAAAAATGAGTAGAAATGAAAGCATTTCTCTTTGTTGTGCCGTGCTAACGTTACCCCTCGTGTGGTGTTAGATTTGGCGCTGCCACAGATTTATAGATTCTTGTAAATCTGGGGCAGTGTCTAAAGCAATGGGTGTTGCAGTGGAACACCATGTTTGGGCTGATCCCTTTTTTGTGTCTCTTGTAGGGTAAGCAGCTTATTACTCCTCCTTTACATATTTAGATTGTATTAAATACTCCAACATGGAACGTTAAGGGTCTTAACTCCCCTGACAAGCACTCTCAGATCTCCAGGAAACTCACCTTAAACAGACCAAAGCGCACAGACTATGTCATAGATCATACCCCCTAATATGTACCTCTTCTGCCAACACGTAACACAATGGAGTTGCACTCCTTTATCACTCTTCGGTTAAATTCCACTTTCTCAATAGCAAGTCAGATAATGAAGGGAGGCTTTTGATGGTGAAAGGGCTTATTGATGGCCGCCCCTGCACCATTGCCACAGTTTATGCCCCTAATACTGTACAGGCAGAGTTTCTTAGCTCCTCCCTTTCGTCACTGGGTGGCTTCGCGGAGGGCGATATCATACTGCTGGGAGACTTCAACTTGATATGGGATCCAAATTTGGACAGCACACACCCACACAAATCCCCTACTGGACTGTTACCTAAAGCCACCAAAACGATTCTGCATCAATTGGGTTTGATTGATGCCCGAGAGTAATAAATCATGACGTGCAAGTCTATACTTTTTCTCCAACACTCATAGAACCTATTCTAGATTAGATCACACGTTTATTAGCCAATATTTATAACATTCCATATTGACCACTACCATTCACACTATCATCATCTCAGACCATGCTCCCTTAAAAATTGTCCTTGAATAGCGCACTCCCCAGCCACGCTATTGCAGATAGTACTTCCCTAATGTACTGTCAAGGGACCTCTTCTTCCGTTCAGAACTGCGCAAGACAATTAAAGAACTTTTTCAGCTTAATACGAATGGAGACACTGACCCTTCCCTTACCTGGTACGCCTTTATGGCGGTTCTTCAGGGAAAGTGTATATCATTGATGACTACTGTTAGACCTGACAGCCTTAGGGTGGTCACCCCTAACTTTTTGTCTGCCTCCCTCCACTTTTTAGACACTGTTCTTGCTGGTTTTAAGACTCTGCGCACTTTACCACTGCTAACCAGTGCTAAAGTGCATATGCTCTCTCCCTTTAAACATGGTAACATTGGAACATACCCAATTGGACTATTTAATTTACTTATAAATCCCTAGTAGAGTGCACTATATGTGCCCAGGGCCTGTAGATTAAATGCTACTAGTGGGCCTGCACCACTGATTGTGCCACCCACTTAAGTAGCCCCTTAACCTTGCCTCAGGCCTGCCATTGTAAGGCCTGTGTGTGCAGTTTCACAGCCAATTCGACTTGCCATTTAAAAGTACTTGCCAAGCCTAAAACTACCCTTTTTCTACATATAAGACACCCCTAAGGTATGCCCTTGGTACCCCATAGGGCAGGGTGCTGTGTAGGCAAAAGGCAGGACATGTACCTATGTAGTTTACATGTAATGGTAGTGTAAAACTCCTACAATTGTTTTTACAATGCTGTGAGACCTGCTCCCTTCAGAGGCTAACATTGGGGCTGCCCTCATACATTGTTTGAGTGGTAGCTGCTGATCTGAAAAGAGCAGGAAGGTCATATTTAGTATGGCCAAAATGGATGATATAAAATCCTACTGACTGGTGAAGTTGGATTTAATATTACTATTTTAGAAATGCCACTTTTAGAAAGTGAGCATTTCCCTGCACTTAAATCTTTCTGTGCCTTACAATCCAAGTCCATTTCTAACAACTACCCTAACCCAACAGAGAACAGGGGAGAGAGAGATGCTTGAAACTGAATTATCGAAAACTGACTAGGCCCATAAAGCTGCACCCACCCCTACGCTACAGAAGAAAGTCACGGCCCTCCGGGATAAAATGTTAAAGCAATATATGCTAAAAGAGCGGAACTATCCCTCCTGCAGCTCAAACAAACCACTTATGAGAGAGGACACAAGGTGGGTTCGCTGTTGGTGAGGCAATTACATTGCAAACAACAGAAAACCTATATTAGGCAGATTTATGACGAGACAGGTATGCCACAACATACAGAGGAAGAGAAGGCCCAGGCATTTCAAGATTTCTACCAAAAACTTTACACTTCTGACTCCAAAGATGACTGGAAGCAGCTAGCCTACATAGTTTATCCAACCCTTAACAACACTTAAGTGACCCCATCATGACAGAGGAGGTGCAGCATGCTATAGAGACTCTTAAACTTCATAAAGTCCCTGTCCTCAATGGCTTCAATATACAATTCCATAAGACTTTCAGCCCAGATCTGATTCCCCACTTGACTGAACTGTTCAACCATGCAGCAGATTCCCATACAGTCACCTCCTCGATGGGTGAAGCTCTACTTTCGGTTGTCCCAAAACTAGAAAAAAGTTTGGACTTCGGTGCCTTGTACTGCACAATTGCCCTCCTCAATCTGCGAAACTGTACGCTAAAAAAGGAAATAATGCCAGATCTGATTTACCCAGAACAATCTGGGTTCATAACATGACGCCAAACCCACAAAAACTTTAAGAGTGTCATCCATTTGATAGAAAAAGTTATGAAGAAGGCTATCCCGGCCATCCTACTGATGTTGGACAATGTTGGACACTGAGAAGGCTTTAATAGGGTGGACTGGACCTTTCTGTCTCACATACTGCCGGTTTGGGTTCAATGATCGCTTCATTGGTATGATTCAGGCCCATTTTAATTGTCCCTGGTCTAGAGTGCTGGTGAACGAGACAGCATCTAACTTCTTTACCCTTACTCGGGCTATGCAACAGAGGTGCCCTCTCTCCCCTTTATTATTTACCCTCAGTATTGAACCCCTGGTGGCAAAGATAAGAATGACTCCTTCTGTCCAAGGGATCCCTTTCTGATCCGACAAACACAAACTCTCATTATTTGCCGTTGATATCTTACTTTCCCTTACTTCCGCCGGTCCTCACTGCAGGGTCTAAAAGCCAAACTCCAGCGCTATGTATTAGTGCCCGGCTTCCACATCAACATACATAAACCTTTCATGCTGAACTCAACAGTCTCCTCTGCAAAAATTGAGGAAGTGGCTAGCATTTTTCCCTTCAGGTTAGCCCAAAAATACATTATGGGCCTCTTTATGACGCTGGCGGTCACCAGACAGCCAGGGTCATGGTCGGAACGCACCCAAAGTGGCGGTCCGACCGCAACATTACAACCATGGCAGACTGCCACCGTCCAACCGCCGACACCGCCAGGATGCTGCCAGCCTGCAGCCTGGCGGTCCCAGTGGTTGTAATCCGCCAGGGGATTACGAGTCCCCATCTGCCAGCCTGTCCATAGTGATTTACACCGCAATGGAAAGGCTGGTGGAATGGGGGACTCGGGGCCCCTGAGGGCCCCTCCACTGCACGTGCACTTGGCATGGGCAGTGCAGGGCCCCCCATGCACAGCCCCTTCACGCATTCCACTGCCTGAATTACGGGCAGTGGAATGCGCCATGGGTGCTGCTGCACCAGCCTCACCTCCACATTGCATCCAGCTCCATTAGCAGCCGGCTGCAATGTCAAGGCTCTGTTCACCGCAGGGCCGGCGGGCGGAAACTCTGTTTCTGCCCGCCAGCCCTGCTGTGAACTCCTAATAGGGCCAGCGGAGTACAGGCTGCAGAGGGGGCCAGATGGCGGGAAGAGTTTAGTGGGCGGCCTCCGCCGCCCGCCAAACTCATAATGAGGCCCTATGTTTCTAGGGATACGACTTACACACAAGGTGACCGACTTATACAAAGCCAATTACCCCCCACTATTACGACAACTTAAACTAAACTTGAAACAATGGGCGCCCATATATTGAACTTGGTAAGGTCACATCAATGCCATAAAGATGTCAGTGCTTCCCCGTATTTTATATCTGTTCCAAGGACTCCCGATTGAGGTGGACGGGGAATTCTTCACCACAATATACTCCCTGTTTATTAATTTTATATTGCCAGATTAGCATATCACCTTTTGACACTTCCTTAAGAAGAGGGCTGCCTGGGCTTACCAGATATCGCACTCTATTATAAAGTAACCGAGCTCAAAATCATCTCTGAATGGTCCTTCAAGGAATCAGAAAAACACTGGCTGCATATGAACTGGGTGATAGTGGGTAAGACTATCTGGGACATCATTTGGAAGCCTAAAGTTGACCATCCACGTAATGCTTACCTAGGCACTCCTGTAGCCACTACCCTGAAGATTTGGGAAGTGATCACCAAAATCAATGAGCTCATAATCTTCCCCTTCCCTTACACAACTATTCATTTCAATACAGCTTTTCCTCCCGCTTTAATACCAGGCCCCTTTGAGAAATGGAGGCGGGGAATGCCTTACTGTATCACATTTGTTCCATGGATGGGATGTCTTAAAATTTGAGCACTGATGCAGAGTCTTTAATCTACCATCCTCAGAGGCGTACCATTACGCCCAATTACAACATTGGCACCCATATTTATACTCTGTTTGCGGAGGATTTGCGTAATTTTTTTTTTAAACGCAAATTCGGTGCAAACGTAATCCATATTTATAATTTGGCGCTAGATCCGTCCAGTGCCAAAGTTATGGAGTTTGAGTCATTTTTTGGACGTGAAAACCTACTTTGCGCTAATGACACGCAAGCTAGGCGTTCCCGTGCAAAAAATGCCTCTAAGGCATGTGCGCCTTATTTATCCTCCTTAAAAAATGGCGTCCAGCCGGATTTGCGCCGTTTTTTAAACGCCTGGGTCAGGGCAGGTGTTAAGGGACCTGTGGGCTCATTTCCATGGTCTCCAACCATTAAAGCAGTCCACAGGTGCCCTTCCCTGCCCCCAGGGACACCCCCTGCCATCCTAGTCCACCCCTGGAGTACACCCATGGATGGGGGGACCCATCTACGGTAAGTAGAGATAAGTATTTCTTTTTTTTATGTGGCATAGGGGGGCCTAACTGGGGCCCCCCTACATGCCTCCATGCCCAATGGCCATGACCAGGGGACAGAAGTCCCCTGGGCACGGCCATTGGGCAGGGGGGCATGACTCCTATCTTTTCTAAGACAGGAGTCATATCCATGGGGGTTGTGCGTCAAACAATGACGCTAGTCAGGTTAGAGTAATTTTTGTTTACTCTAACCTGACTTGCACCATTTTTGACGCACAACCCCCAGTCTTCCCTACACCTACGCTGCCCGGTTAGAGTCATTTATTTTGACGCTAACCAGGCCGCAGTGCCGGCTCCCATCATTCCTTAAATATGATGCCCGGCTGGCGCGTTGGAATGGCATTGGCGCTGGCGCAGGTTTGCGTCAAAAAGTATAAATATGGGCATGGGCTCTTCAGCCTTGCATAAGGCAAGCTGCCACTAGAGATATTCTCCCTATGGAGTAATTTGTGCGAAAGATGGGAACTACCAGGGGAGGCATTTCCTTTCTTTATGCTCTCTTGAGATCTACCCCACCTACCCCTACCTCTCAATCCATTACCCTCTGGGAGAAAATGCTGAGTATCACAATTGAAGCATGGCAATAATGTGACCTATGGCATGATATACACAGATTGAATCATTCAAATGGACTACGTGAAGCCCATTACAAAGTCATCTATGATTGGTGTTTGTGTCCTGAAAAACCCTGGAAAATATCCACAAACACGACAGATGCCGGAGGGGATGTGGGTTACTGGGAGATTTTTACCATATCTGGTGGGACTGTCCGACTATTCCTCCCTACTGGGAGGAGATCCTTGAACAAATAAAGGACATACTGGGCTATCCTGTCCCCTTAGCTCCAGAAATTGTTCATTTAGGTCTTAGGGACTCATCTCTTAAATATCAAACAAAAGGAGTCAGATCGATCCTTTGGCTATGCCTGGGTGCTGCCAAGATAACTGTAGCATAAGCATGGTAAAAACCAGAAGTCCCATCAATGTCCCAATGGCATGCGGATCTATGGCACAACTTACAATGGAGTGACTAACCAATGTGATGATCAACACTAGGAAAAACTTTGAATATACATGGGGCTCTTAAGTGCACTATCTTTCAAAGGGACTCCCCTTTCTTCTCGTGCCCTACCCAAACTAGACCCCTCCATCACTTCCACATGTAAGAGTCTCCCACGGTGCTGTCACGATATACCATGACAACCTCGTTGAAATGCACCCCCTATAATGCCCAGACACCCTCGCTATCAACTGCCTAGCTAATTAGGTTCTAACCATGCAAGTTATATTGGTTTTGTATGTTTGTATTTTATGCTATTGAACTAGAAGCACACTATCTAGCAAAGTCGTGGAAGTCTCCTCTCTTAACATTCTAATTCAATCTCTGTACACTTTTACGGTCTCATCATAGCTGTGAAGCAGTCTCTGTCATTAGCCTGCTTTGGGGAATGGGCCTTATGATATTTACACCATGACTGTTTGTGCTATACTTTTCAAAACTAATAAAAACAGTTTGACAAAAAAAATGTATAACTTAAAATCGGATAGCCACAATCCACCCTGCCCATAAGGAAATTTTAAAAGATGCAAAGCACATCTAGCACACATTTAACCCCAAAATTACGAACCCTTAGAGGGATTCTCTGAAACAGATACAACAATTTTGGCAGGACATTCATTTTAATGATACTGCAGCGGCCTATGATACTAATGAGAAGCCTACCAAGACCCTAATTTATTATGAAGTAATTAATAAGTTAAATAAGTAAAAGGGGCTCAAAATTCAGCTTAAAAATGTTCTCCACCTTGTTGTTTAGCTGAACACCGATTTATGTCGTAGTTAAGCTGACCCCTATTATCGGGATTTCAGGCTTACAAGTAAGGAGCACTTGGGTTTAGCTTTAGTTAGCTTGTAGCGTTAAAGGATTCCAAATCTATTGACCTTGTCTATAATATAGTCTAGTGGGATTGATGGATTAGATGAGAAAATGGTGACATCATCCGCAGACACGGTGTTTTAAGTTCACGATCACCTTAAAACATAGGCTGTATTCCATCATTCCACTGCAAGGATCTCAAATATGGCACCATATACAGAACAAATAAGAGAGGGGAGAGTGGACACCCCTGCCGGCTGCCGTAATGGATCTGAAAAGATGTTGAAGCTATCCCGGCATAGGTTACCTTAGCAATGGGGTTCCTATAAAGCAATTGCACCCATTTGCAGAACCGGTCCCCAACCCTGAAAGCTTGCATTATTGAACAAAGGTAGTCCCATAAAATGCTATCAACCGCCTTCTCTGCATCTGAGAGTATCATACCTATTCTTTTACCAAATCTTTCAGCCACATCAAACGTAGTGACAGCCATATCAGTATGACATGTGGTGGCCCTGCCCGGTATAAAGCAGCGCTGCAAGACTAGATCTGATAAAAGTGAAGCAAGTCAGAAGGCGAGGATCCTTGCAAACACCTTTGCATCCGCGTTGATAAGAGATATGAGACAATAAGAACCCCATTCATCAGATGGCTTACCTTTCTTTAGAAAAACTACAATACTGGTCTTATTGCAAGTGCTGGGTACTTCTCTACCCGTGTCGATATGTTGAATTACCCCTTTGAATGTTTTATAAAATTTGAGTGGGATAGAATCTTCTCCTGCCGCCTTGGCCGATGATAGAGCTAAAAAAGATACCCCAATTTCACCTATGGAAATGTCTTCCTGAAGTGCAGTTACATGAGGCTCCCCAAGAGATGGCAATCCACATCCCTGAACATATTTCCTAAACCGAGACAAAATTAACCTTTGGGGCTAACTATACAGTCCTGTTTGAAAAAACTGAAAATTGTTCCCTATTGTTGTCCTTAAAAGATTGAATTATACGCCTAGACTTTCTGTCAGAAATTTTGAGCCACCACTCACCCCACCCTTCCCCTATGCTCGTACTGAAGAGTCCGATTTTTAAGATAGCTGACAGCTACCTTCTATTTTAAAGCAGGCACTAGAAGAGACCGTTATTCAATCAAAGCCTGTTCATCAGGTCCCCTTGTAACTATTGCCTGAGCATGCCTTATCTCCAACTGTGTAATTGACTGACAGAGCTGCCTAATGCTATCTTAGTTATCATTATTTTTACTAAGTATAAACTGTAAAGTGATGCCTCTTATATACACCTTCATTATATCCCACACCACTGGTGGAAGCCATTCCTACATTCACTTGCAAGAATTCTGACAGTCAGCTGGACATATGCTTACAGTAATCAGACTTAGTAGGATATAATGTCCTCCTTACAGGCAAGATAGTTAAAGAATGGATGCCCTTCTTTTCACCATAGGAGATGCAGAGTGGTTTGTGGAATCAATACTATAGTGCATAACAGAATTAAAATCACTATTTATAAGTAACTTCTCAGACCAATCCAATAATGTGAAACAAAGTATATCCAGTATTCCTGGTTCAACTACATTTGGCCCATACACATGGCACAACACAAATTTTCAGCCTTGTATTAACAGCTGGACAATCACCCACATACCCCTTGGGTCTGAAACCATTTTCAATATTTTAAGATCAAAGTTCTCGGCAAACAAAATGGCTACCCCATGAATAGAACAGATTGAGATGTATATGTAATAATATTGTAGCCTAGATGCCTTAACAAAGAGTGATCCTTATGAGCAAGATGAGTCGCATTAAGAGATAGTAGATGTGGTTTATATATTTTAATCTCTTCCTGGACTAGTTGGTGTTTACTAGGCAGATGAAGACTGGAAACATTCCATAACATACATTTTAATCTAACCATTACAAACCCCCCTCCCGTCAACTTCAAGTGAGCTAATCCAATATGTACAACAAATAGGGGGTCATTCCGACCCTGGCGATACAGCCGCAGTCAGAAACGGGAAACCGGCGGTGTACCGCGGGTTCCCCGCTGCCCTGGGGAATCCTCCACGGCGGCGCAGCCATGGGGATTCCGACCCCCTTACCGCCATCCTGTTCCTGGCGGTTTTGGCCGCCAGGAACAGGATGGCGGTAAGGGGTGTCGTGGGGCCCCTGGGGGCCCCTGCAGTGCCCATGCCAATAGCATGGGCACTGCAGGGGCCCCCGTAACAGGGCCCCACCAAGATTTTCAGTGTCTGCCAAGCAGACACTGAAAATCGCGACGGGTGCAACTGCACCCGTCGCACCCCTTCCACTCATGGAAGGGGGTTTCCCGCTGGGCTGGCGGGCGGCCTTCTGGCGGTCGCCCGCCAGCCCAGCGGGAAACTCAGAATTACCGCGGCGGTCTTTTGACCGCGCAGCGGTATTCTGACGGCGGGACTTTGGCGGGCGGCCTCCGCCGCCCGCCAAAGTCAGAATGACCCCCATAGTGTCAAATCATGGAGTGGCTATTGACCATTCTGACTTATTTCACCCCTCACCTCAACCACCCCAAGCTTTGCAAAGTTTCTTATGGTAGACTCCCCTAATGTACCCATTGGTGTTACCAGTGGCTGCATTGCTGCTCCAGTTAAAAGGAAGGTGATGTGCCCACTGATTTGCAAATCCATGTCCAGTCTCTGAGATCAGGAAATGCTCTCCCAAACAATTGTTCTATGATCTAACGGGGATCCTCACCCTCTTTTCCTTCCGGTATTCCAAACACTCAGAGATTATTTCTCCTCTGGCGATTTTCCAATTATTAAATTTTAGACTTAACAAGGGCCAATTGCCGGTTATGATTTTCGATAGATATCACAGTAGCCATTCATACTTCCTCATTATTGACAACTCACTGCTGTAGCTCGACCATGTCTGTAGTGAAAACAGAAACTTTGCTAGTTACTTCGACTAAAGATTGCTGAATTGATGCAGTATCTGCTCTTCCTTGAGCATAGTGCTGCTGGGCTTCTACTTGCTATACATGAAACAGCTATAATATCACTAACAAGGAGGGATCCTGTGCTCCATCTGTGTTAGAAGTTTCTGTAAATCCAACTGGTGAGGAATGATCAGAGAGGGCACCGCCAAGAGAATCAAAACTACTCTCAGGAAGTGAGATAGCTTAAGGGCACCATTAGGCTAAGAGAGGCAAAGGGCACATCTCCACCTGGTGCTGACGAATTGGAGAGGCAAAAGGGCACATCTCCACCTGGTGCTGTCTATCAACCCTTGTCACCGGTTGATCGGTCGCTCAGGCAGTGGACAGTTGAGAAATTAAAGTTTTGACTTCTCCTTTTGAGGTGACCCCATCCCGCAGCAGACTCCCTTTAGCACCACCTTTGACTTCACTGTTTACAGTCCTGTGCTTCAGGCATGGGGTTACAGACTTGACCAGCTACTTAACTTTAGATGTTTTTTTATATTTCTTACTGTTGCCCCAATTATTCCGGGAAAGCTGTTTGTTTTCCTCAATAGGGGAGCACTAAGCCCCCACTGTCAGTAAAGTATTGTGGTTATAGGCGTCAGAGATAGCTTGACTTAGCCTTCTGGGTTCAAGTTAACGCAGACACCAATGGGATGGAAAATACACTCCGTAGCAGCTTTCTCATCAAGCCACCAGCCCCACCCTTGGGGTCTCCCATAGCGCCCTCCTGTTGACTAACTGTGTTTACTGAGGACTCCAAACCAGGGTTATCAGCTGACTCCAGTTGCAAGGGACTAGCAACTGCTAAAAAGACATCTTCAGGTATTCCAGGCAACCCACACTCATTACTTTGCTGCTGGCACATAGATTTCACTGTGCTAGCAATAATGTTGCCTCCTTGCAACAAGGACTCAAACATAGCAGGCGAAGGGTCGGCCCCTCTGGTTTGAGCTACTGCGAGCAAAGCATGTGCCAAAGAAAACTCTTCTCCCACAGAAAGCTGGTCCTTGAAGCAGGCCGGTTGCCAGATCTGAGCAATTTTAAAATTGGGCAACCAACTTGGGAGGTACATCCATCCGCTGGCACCCAAGGATAACCAGCACCATCCTCCACTCCGTTGGATTCGCTGAAGGGGCACCGTGAGCACGCCCCCAGTAAAGCTGTCACATAGACGACTCCTGTGACTCTCATAGTTAAATGGCTGCAGCTGCTGGCGATGAGCAAACACAATGCGAAGCATTCAGGATCAGCTTGCCATCTTCCTTCCACCTAACACTAAACCAGCATAAATGAACAGCCGCATACACTTTTACCAATCTTCCAGATACGTACGCTCAGCCTCACTCTTAATCGCACACAACCCATGCATCCACAAAAGCAGAGCAAAAGGTTGCTTGTTCTCCCACATTGCATCCACAACCTGGAACATAATCCCACAAAACATCTGTGACTCCTCCTCATTTCTTGAGTTGAGCAAAAAACTAAAGAGCTGCATCGTTGAATATCTCTGCAAGGACCACTCGCCTACACACTTGCTCAGGTGCCGGGATACCCTACCGGGTGATTAGAGCGCTATACAAATAGACTTAACATAACATAACACAGTTCAGCCAACTGGACATTGGAGTCACTCTGGTGATCCTGGAATGAAGGTAATAGGGTCCAGTCTTCCTTCTCAAACAGGAAGACAGTCCTTCAAGCAGCCTGCAGTCCTCTGGCAGCAAGGCATTCCTTCTCCTATAACTTCCATAGATTCAGGAGTTCTGAAGAGTGGTTGTGGGGGTTGATTATTTATACCTGGTGCCAGCCTTTGTGTGAGGGCTTCCCTCTCCTACCCCTATATCTAGTTCTGGAAAGTTGTTCCACTTCCCCTGTCAAGGCTCCAAACTGTATGGGGTAACAAATGGCAGGGTCATTCTGGTGTTGGGTTCTTTTCTATTTCAGAAGACAAAGTGCATCTATCTCCCCCTCAAGAAGCCTTAGACTGCTAGACCCACTGTACTCCTGACAGTTAATGTCTGAAGGGGTACTTGGAACAGTTGCTCAGGACCCATAGTATGTCAGGCCCCAGGACATCAAGAGTAAAAGGTCTCAACCCCCATGGTTAGGCCCAGTAGCTCCTGCTTGCCCTATGGCCCTGTGGAAAGGATTCTGACACCTTGTTTTTCTTGGGTGTACAAAAATCTGAATATTCCCTGTCCATTTGGTATGAAGGGATGATCTACTCGTGGAATGTCAGCCTTTGGGCAAGAGGGTCTGGAAGCATCTTTGAAGATAATTTAAGAGAGCGGCTGCCTGAGCATCATCCTCTACTTTGGTAAAGCATTATCAGGTACAAGTGGACGGCTATGACAATGCTAACTGTGGATCTAAGCTTCTTTCTGGTATGATGTAATATACATAATCAGTGTTTCTAGTTTTTGCTGCAACTAATGATCTGGATCTTATTTCTCATGATATGAAAATGATTTGGGACAGACTAAGGATTTTTTTGTTTGGATATTCTCCACAGTGGATTGGAACGAGGAATGGGATGATGAGGTAATGACTAAATTATTTTACAGTGGAAAATGGGGAGACATGACAAAGGAACCTCCTATGCACCTCGTGTTACAATACTTACAGGTCATAGGAGCAGGTCACCATCTGACAAAATGGTTTGCAGCCTCCCTTCATCTACACAGAACAGTACCACTCACATCCCTGAGACAACACTGGGAGAGGGACTTGACCCAACTCTGTACCGATAAAGAATGGGACTCTGTGCTGGAGACTCTAGCATACATTTCTAGAAATGTCAGCTTCCACATCATCCAATACTATATTACTCAGCGAGCTTACCTAATACTAGTGAAATTAAATCACTATTTTAAATGTCCAGATGCACACTGCCCCAGATGTCACCGCATGGATGCTGATCTCATACACATGCTGTGGACATGCCAGCGTCTCCACACTTACTGGAGCCATGTGACTACTCAAATGTCCACCTGCACAGGCTGCCCCCACCTACACACGTGGGAGATCTCCTTCTTATGGATATTATATGCAGAAACAAACACCAAAAAGTCACATCCCGAATTATCAATTTGGGCTTGATATTAGGAAAACGCTTAATCACAAAGCGATGGAAATCGCCCAAACGGCCCTCCCTCGTAGCTTAGCGGCAATCACCACCGGTGTGGGTGCAATCTGAAAGTGTGGCACTGCAGAGGGAAGACACAATGAGACTGCAAAAGATACATGGCTACTGCGTGGGATACTATACTGCATGATTTCAGATCTGACCATCACTCAGATTCAGAACACACTGAAGTTGAAGCGGGGACGTATGAGGCAGGCATACTAACTTAGTTGGTCACTCACTGTTACACGACTGGAAATGTGACATCATGCCAGCCCCACATGTATATCTAAAGCTTTATCATAACCATAATACGACATGTATCTCCGGAAGTATTTTTTTCTTTATTGGTAATCGAAGAGGGAGAGAGGGATGGGGGAATCCAAGATGGGCTATTTTATTTTTCCATTCCACATTGTTATCTACTTTCTTCTCTCATCATTTATTAATGCGTTGGGCTACAGAGACAGCGGACTACCGATATGCCCCCTTTTTTAGCCCTTATCATACTATAACACTCTTATGTTTGAAGGCATATGGGACTTCTGTCCCCATCTCGTCGGAAATCTGACTGTGCACTAATCCTACCAAAATAACACATGCACCAATCAACTCAGCATTCAATATGCTGTATAGCCATTTTTAGCCCTGTATTTGCGCACATTATTTTAGTCACTAGGCCTGCTACTTGTGCCCTTTAGCCTAGTTACATTTTAGCCTGTTTCATTTTAGCATTTTAGAATCGGCCACATTTGTGGTGAATTTTTATTTATTTATCTAGTTGTTCTTTCGCCTAGGAAAGCATTACATTTTTTAGCAAGACATTCATTTCATTTTGTGCTTTCCTCACGGCTGCAGCAAGACAAGGTTGCCGGCACAAGTGGTACACCACATCTCTAAAGTTCACAGAAAAACACACATCCTTACGTAGGGACATTTTCTCAGAACATCAGCTGTTTTATTATAAAAACATTTCCCTGTCCCATGCATGTTAGAGCATAATTCCAACCAGATGACAGCAACAGCATGCTTATTGTCTTTACTACAGCTGCTTGCTGAGACTACTGGTTCCCTGGCCTACACGGGGATTGTGTCTCTGTAGACACCAGGCTTCCTTGTTCAGGTATGGGGATGATGTCTTTCTGGGGGGTCCTAAAGGGCAGATTAGGGCTTATTGTGCTATGCTCTAACATAGTTTAGGTGGGAATCGCATATATTACACTCATATTGACAGTATGGTCGTTTTTTCCTGTGTTTCACTTTTCTTGTCACTACTTTGCTTATAGCATGTTTCACCATTCTAATTACTGCAATTCATGCTATTTTATCTAACAACACAGCTGATTCAATGAACCTTATTGAACCATTTTCTGCTTCTGTTTGTCTTTGCATGTGTGAGACTAATGTAGCTGTGAGAAAAGGATGACATGTGATACACCACGATTTTCCTTATTAGGTCATGCGCCCGGTTCCCACAAATCATTCCTGCTCTTAGGCAGAGATGAGGCACTGCTAGTTGGCTGGAAACAGATTAGGTTGACAGTTGTCACATGTGTGGGATTGGACTCAGTTCCCCACAGTTCAGTTGATGCTGCCGCCTAAATCTAGCAGCCTCATTAGGATAATGAACTCACGTGACATTGTTGCCACCAACGATTGGTCAGGCACTGATATTCGGATCCTCTTGAGTACTTCTTTCTCACTCTGTGCTGAAGGCACCTCAATACTATATACAGAGACGTCCGTAAGTTTGAGTGTTTCCTCCTCAGCTAGGTAGGTAGCACCTATCCAACGCTGTAGGTTGTTCAAGCTTGAACCATAAAAAGATCAATCTCCATCTTGGTGTCCTTATCTCTGAACAAATATATCCACCACGGCGAACTCACACCAGGTGGTGATTGCAATAAGGATGCGACCTCCCCTTACCGCTCATTTGTTAACATTTGTAGTTGAGGCTCATCCAGCCTATAGAACAGAAACATTCTACTCTTGGGTAGTCGATGGGAACACTAATACATTTCATCATTATACTCCTGCTAACACACCTGCAAAATAAAGAGCATATCATACTTATAGATAACTCTATCCTTTCAAGACCATAATAACTGGCTTGATGGCACCCTACCCCACACAATATTACGCGTTAGGCTAGGTCCTCTGAGTAACGATGGCCCTACCTGGCCTTTATTTGCCACATATACAGCGCACCCTGATGCAGCCACCTTGGCGGTAGCTGAGGTTCACCGCTTATACGTTGAACTTACAGCAATATACAGACTGTTAGTACAGTTTGGAATGCAAACATTAAGCACTAACCACGAACACGCTGCCCCAGCGCATCCACAGGCAGTCACGCCAGGCATTAACCCTGCAACTGTACATTCAATCATGGGTATAGTACCCACCAAACAAGAAGAAATTCCGTTTTGGTTAGCTCAAAAAATAAACAAGCTGGAAGCAGTATTTCTCCATATGGGACCGCAAGATAAACATAGAACTCTCACTATGTGCTTGCCATTTGGGATGGTTCCCACGGTAGAAAACTGCAATATTTGGGGCACAGTATTTGCCACACTCTATACTACCGCACACAGTACACCAACACTTGCCAATCTTCTAGAAGTGTTAAAACAAATTCAGAGGAATACGTAGCTGCCCCAGCCTTGGATTTGCAGATGCAATTAATGGCCAATTTTGCCACTGTATCTTCAATAATATTAATTAATCTTAAATGGGAAGCAGCTTCAATATCTGTGCATATGAGGCTGTGGTACGTTCCTGTACAGGATCAAGAACGCAAGCTGACACAGATTATCGCCGAGACCTACTCAAGTATTGGTCGGGACAGTCTGGGAGCCAGACCTACTAAACCACAATTACAGGATAAATCCAATAAGGATTCTAACAAGCAAGCACCTGAGGGCTCTAAAATAAATGCTGGGATAAACAAAAACGAATAGCTAAAAAAGAAAGGGGATAATCTTTGCATGCAGAGACCCCTCAAAACCGCTATAATATTATAAATAGAGATAATATAAAACGCTCGATAGATATCAATATACAGATACAAACCAATCTTGTTCCTTTCAGGACTCACCAGATAACTGCAGTGAGAGAGGTGGGCAGTCAGAGCAAAGAAAAAAGTCACAACGCTCGTCAGACGTTTCTGTTAAGAAAGAAAAGAAACTTCCCCAACAAAAACCCCATTCAAAAAGAAAAATGTAGCACCGATTTCTATTTGAAATGCCACTCAGGATAAGAGCTTTACTGAAGAAAAGGAAGTGGGCACTGGCCTTGCTAGACAGCATCTGGAGGTGAAAGCAACTAATGACTTTTTACAAGTCGAGGCTCTGGACTTGGGCGTTGCCAAACCCGATAGGGTGTATAAATTAAAAATACAATTAGAAGGAGACATTGAGCAAAGAATGGACGCTACCTTTTGGGATCGCGTAGTTATGATTTATGAAATCTTATTGGCCAAAAAAGTTAGCCCACCCAAATTTGTCCATAATCTCCCATATGGGGAAGAGGTAATTGAACACTCTTTCTTGCCCCTTGAACTCAGATAGCTCAGGAAGTCTTACGCTATTGATTGGGCATTGGCACAGGCAACCGTGTTATATCGCAACCATGTAGGGTGGGATAAAGACTCTCCCTACCATATAATACCATTTAGATCCCAACCACAACGTCAAACTCAATATCCAATAAAGCATGAAGTTAGAGCACCCGTGAGGGAAATCCTCACACAGCCAGAGTACCAGGGCATAATTTAACCCTGTGTCTCACCAATGAACAATCAATTGTTCCCCATAGACAAACGGACCATTCATGTAGAATAGTCATAACTACACACATTTAAAGTCATACACACACATTTGTCATTCAAAACACACACAGTACAGCACTTATAAACAATATAGTTTACAAAAAACACTAAACAACCCTGGATATTTCCAATTGTTTTTTTTCTGCCAAAATATAGCGCCTGAAATTAAGGACTTAACAAGTTTCAGCGCTATAAGCTCATAGAAAAAAATGTTGCTGACTCCTACAAGAGTATAAATACAGTCCAAAATTGTTTTCAGCTTGTGTTACTTCAATTTTACACAACTTTGTCCCAGAGGTATTGTCCTACATAGACAACATCTACCTTACGGATGATGATCTTGTTCAAAGTGTAAGAAGGGTCAGTTGCATTCTTGTTGGATTTGCTGAGCTAGGCTAAAAATTCAATTTAAAAAAAACAAAAATAGCCTTCCTTAGTGTCCTGTTTTTGGGATACGAATTATCAGATGGAGGCAAGAGTCTAGTGCCCCAATTTTTAGAAAAATGCGTACAACCACCGAAGTCTATCAAAAAGCTCCAGTCATTATTGGGCTTTTTAAACTTTAGCAGAACATACATTCTAGATCATGCACAATGCATTAAACCATTATATAACTTAATACGTACTGACTTTTCAAGTAAATATTGGACAGCCGAACACACATGCATTCTAAGAGCATTGCAAAAAAGACATGCTTGCAGCTAAACACTTACAAACAAGAGACAACAAAACACACTTGGCCACCAGATTAACAGCTGGTGCCATTGGTTTCACCTATGTAACATTCAATGAGGGTGATGCATACAAATCACACCTGTATTCTAGAGCTGAAGAACGCTTTTCTCCCAAAGAAAACAATCTGACTGAGTGTTCAGATGGCTGTCATTAAAGAGAGACCCCTGGCCCAGAGGAAATGCATTATTGTCAGATCTCCGATCCCAGCCCTTGAGGCTGTCACCAAAGCCACCATTCCTAATGCTAAGGAACTACATCCACGTTGGATTCAATGGGCACTGTGGCTGATGGCCACTGATGTTGACTATGTCTTTGACCCAAAATTACAAACTCAAGAATTTCTCCAATATGAACTTGAACACCCTGTTCCAGAAAACACCTTGTCTATTGAACAATATCAAACAATTATGTACACTGATGGCTAGCCCAAGCTGCAGTAGGCACTAAACATTAATACTCCGCCACCTGTGCGGTCGTGAGTGGCTACATGAATGATGGTGAATTCCATCCACAACACACCTACACACAGACCTTAGGGGACTGCACTGAACAATTAGAAGAGCTCAAGGCACTGTTGATGGCACTGGAACACACGGATCCAGGACAGTTAACATTAGTTGTCTGTGATTCGTATTACTGTGTCCAGTCCTTCAATGAATACCTGCATTACTGGTGCCAGAATGGGTTCAGAGATTCAAAAGGTAACACCAGTAAACACAGACTCCTGCGGGGGAAAGTAGCGGATCTGAAAGAAACGCTACCCAGTGCCCATGTTGTTCATGCATTGGGACATCAACGTGTTGGAATACATGTTACTGGCAATACCTTGGCTGATGAAGCGCCCAAGTCAGCAGTAGCTACGGCTTCTGCTTCTGCAATAACTCATTCACGGACGAGGTTGGATGATGAAACACTGGCTGCTGTGAAAGCTTCAGCTGAAGGCAAGCCCATGCCGAAGGTATATCCTGCGAAATATTCCTACCGCATATCTAGCCTGAAACATGCTATAGTAGCAATACTAGGAGTGGATGATCATGTGATCCCCAACCAAGATCAAAGACCTGCGCTGATTAAAGCAGCGCATGAGGGATTTGCTTCTGCCCATGATGGTGTGGCGTCTACTATTTTATTGATACAAGCGCGTTATTGGTGGCCAGGTGTATACAAACAGACCAAGCAGTACATCCTTAGCAGTGACATCTGTCAGCAAATAAAAGGGTCCACTGTCAAATGCCCACCGCAGACACCCCTCTTTATTTCCAACGAATCTTTACAATGTGTGTTCCTGGACCACTGTTATGCCTTGACACCTGATAGTGCATACAAACACATCTTAGTCACTGTTTACTCATCCTCCAGATTTCTATGGGTTTGGCCATAATGCTCGGCTGACGCTAGAAATGTTATTAAAGATTTGAACATCTTTATCGGCACATATGCAGTTGCGGCTTTCTACTCGGACCAGGGCCCTGCATTCACCTCAAGGGCATTTAGGGACACCACAGCTTTGTTAGGGGTCCAACTATATTATTCATCACCATATCATCCTGAGGGAAACAGTGCTGTGGAGCGAAGAAATTGTGATTTAAAGCAAACCATAACAGCCAGAGTATTAGGTACAGGTCGTGGTTGTTTTAACACCTGTATGGAGTCCATAGAGCACTTAATAACATATCCAGAATGTCTCTGGGAGGGCGTACCTCATATGAATGCCTATTCGGAACACAAATGTAAGTTCCAGATCTTGATGGTCCTGGCGCGGACGCACAACAGTACCATGACAACAAAGGATCTGCCAGTGCCACCTCTTTGGGAATAGCAGATGGACCAATAATACCTACCAGCTGGATTCCTAAAGTGGTGGATCTAGTGTGTGAAAAGATTGCTGTGAAAAAGGAGTTTGGTCCTTCCTAAAGGTGCACCGGTTCCAGTCCTGTGAATACACTGTACCATAACTGTCATCCTACCACCGCTGCCTGGTTCTAAAGAAAATCGCTTTGTCTCCATCGACAATGTCAAGCTACACCATATGGCCGATCCTGCACAGCAGACCTAGAGGACTCCTTGGTAGTACCCAAATCCCTCACACTACAAAACCAGGATGTTCCTCTACAGGTTTTGAGCAGCAACGCTGACACCTCTCCTTGCTTGCGGAGGGTGGAAAATGATCATTCATTAGTTGCATTAACTTCTTCTGTGACAAGCAATGTCAACAATGTTGGGCGATTCTACTCAAATTCAATACAAACAGATGGAATACTGTACTATGAACCACAGAGGGAAACTTCTGCCTGTTCTCCTCTTCCAAGCACGGCTCTAGTTTGTGCACAAACTGCTTCTGGATATTTTGCCGACGTCAGTGACACTTTTTCCAACTAATCTGCCTCTTCTGCAACAAGACTGTCAAGAGCACGTAAGCTGATAATTTGGCTCAAAATTAACTATTTCATTCTTCCATGGAACTATCTGTGGCTTTTATTAACTGTACTTGCCTTCCTTCTTTGGATTGGGTTTGCCGTCATCTTTCTTCTAGTAATACATTGTCATTACATTCCTGAACGCTCTACAGTTGAACCAATGGATGAGTTCCAAAAACCACATTTTTCCTCCCACAAGGTCCACAGACACTTGTCCCTAGTGAACCTTTCAGCCATACTAATTCCTCATGGGATTGTTTGGGACAAAGTACCTTTTGATAAATACGGCCCAATTAAGGTTATTCAAATTTCATATGTATTTAAACTTTCAATGAACGACATAATAACACCTGGAGTTGTTTTTGATGATTGGGATGTAAAAGCAGTTGATTCTATACTATCTGAATTAGAATATTTTATTGTATTTGAAAGTGAAGATGTTTATTAATCAAAAGAAAATCAAGGAGATATGTTCTGTTATAATTATTTGGAACATTATTACGTTCACAGAGCAAGTACCCCAAAGACTATTTTTAATTACACACAATAGGAACACTGTCCAACTCCGCCAATGGGGATTTGTAAAACATGTTGGGTAAAGTTTGCATATTTTTCTGGGCACAATGTTAAGAATGCTGAAAAATGCTGAGTCTTATTATTTTAAATTGCCAGTGATGGAAATACAACATGCCCTATTAACTGATGCAAAAATGATTTATTCTGGTTCCTTTGTTTCCCGTTTGGCTATAGAAGACTATGAATATTGGCTGACATCAATTGACTTAAAAAGTGTATGGGGAACTAAAAATTGGCAAATATGGGTGAAGGAAGCTTTGTTTAGAGCATGCCTGATACCTGCTCAAATGATATTTTTAAATAAAGCTGTGCAACAGACAAGTTGTTTAGGCTTGGCAAAAATTAAGGACTTGAATGCACCCAGTATCCCTGCCCCTGCTGAATTTTAAAACTGGCAAAAATATATTAATGCAACTGAAGATCAGCTCTATGAGTGGGTCCAAAATGGAACATTTAACACAACATTTCCACGTCCTGGCGGGTGGTTATTGTGGCCAGTGGATACAAATAGTTGTCATGTATGTTTTGTAAACTTCACAGGGGTGTTTTAGAATTAATAGACCAGACCCACGCTATGTGTCATCAGAACATTCAGGTATAATAACAACGAAGTGTGTAGGGAAATTATGCCAGCAATGGTTAAAAAGGTCCTCACTAGATGCTGTTGAAGAATACCTCAGTCTCCTGTCTAATAGGACATACTTGCAGGATTTCCTGTTGTGCACCTGAAGACAACCTAATAAGCGCTTATTATGTGTGGTTTATAATGAGATTTGGAAACTTTCCCAAGAAGCTGCTGCCTGGTTAAGGCAAATAGATCAGTGAACCTTACAGAAAGCATTAGCCATTGTAGATATTGGGATTAACACCTTGTACGGCTGTCTATACACTTTAAACAACATTGTTTCTTTTGCAATAGACATTTTACAAAGTGACATGTCATTCGTACAACATGGACAGAGTCAGCTAAGGGCCATTAGGCAGTTAGGTTGGACACTACAAACACTGAAATCAGGTTGCGTTCCCTGGCAACAAGTCAGCGCAAGGGATATATATTCTGCATTTAATCTGACGCGACAGCAACAAATAATGGCTAAAAAGGAAGCGACCTATGTTATGCAAAACACAGAGAAATTAGAAAAGTTGCCTTTTACTGTGGCTGAAATACCATCTGCTGAATGGATAATACACGGGGTTATTACTCTGTATATTTGAATACTGCAATTCATTTCCAGCTTGAAACACATTCCAGTAGACAGATATAAAAGGCTAGGAGATAGGTATATTCATGAGGTGTGGGAGCTTCCCTTTTCGCACAAATGTTTCAATAGTGTGAAAGAGGTCTTTCTAAGAAGCAGTGAATGCAAGACTTCTGTGAGCCATTCGATGGTTTGCAAGCAGCTGTCCTTGCACAGGGCCTGTAACGCTTCGGCAGCAAACTTAGCTTGCTATCTGCAGGGAGCTCCAGCCCCCCTAAGACCTATTGTCGCGTAGGTTCTCATTATCCTAATAAGACTACTGGATGGGGGTGGCAGAATCACCTGTACTGCGGGGGACTGAGTCAGATCCCACACCATGTGACACCTGTCGGCCTAATCCGTGTTTGTTCCGGCTAACTAGCAGTGCCTCATCTCCACCCAAGAGCAGGAATGATTAGGGAAACCGGACCCATGACATACATGTCTCCTCAGGGGAATCGTGGTCACTCAGATCTCATCCCTTCCTCTCAGTTACATTAGTCTCACAAATGCAAGGACAATCAGAGGCAGAGTATAATTCAATAGGGTTTTACTTAAGTAACTGCATTTTAGATGGTAAAACATGTATTGCAATAACTAGGACGATGAAGCACGATAAGATTAAAATTGTGACAAGGAGAGTAAAACACAACAATAACGCTACCATACTGTCACTAAGGTTTGTAGGGATGGTTCCTATCTAAGCTACGTTAGAGCACTGCATGTTAAGCTCTAATTCTGCCTTTCAGGTTCCCCCTGGGAAGACATCATCCCTCATACCCGAGCAAGAGGCTTGTAATCTACATAAGCAGCTGTAGTGATGGAATCACCCATCAGCATACAGTCGTGTTTATCTGGATGGAATCTCCCTCTAACGTACATGGGCCAAAGTAGTGTTTTTATGACAAAACAGCTGATGTTCCAAGCAAGGATCTCCACGTAAGAGTGTGTATGTTTCTGTGAACATTGGAGACAAAGCGTACCACTTTTGCCGGCAACCTCTCTCACTGCATCCTTGAGAAAGGCACAGAGTGAAAGAAATGTCTTGTTTATGAACGCAGTGCTGACCTAGGCAAAGAACAGCTAGATAGAGAAAATAAAACAAGACCGCAAATGTGGCTAATGTTAAAATATTATAACAAATCTAAATTAAATATATCTAGGTTAAAGTGCACGGCGGCAGACCTAAATTGCTAAAATAACATGTATAAAACTAAAGCTAAAATGGCTACACAATACCATCCCCTTGCCGGTTCAAAGGTGGTTCAAAGCCTAATTTAATATATAAAAGCTACTAAAATTCATCTTAAAGCATATATATGTGGGAATGTCAATGATGACAAGTTGAAAGACACTTGAGCAGGTACAAAAAGGTCAATATAAAATATTAACTGTGGCATCGAGAAAGCCGAATTTCAAAAGTCAGAGTCAGTTTTAAAGTTGCCACTTGAATCCAGGATAATTGAAGAGAAGAAATCTTCCACTTTGGCAGGTGGTAAAGTAGAAGGTTCCTCAGCAAGGAAAACCAAGGAGCAAATGTGCTCCAAAGCCTGAGCTCCAGCCGAGGCAGCAGTATTCTGTGGAGTGCCCAACAGTGAGTTTAGAGCTGCTTGATCCACAAAGGGCAACTCACAAACAGCGTCCCGTAGCCAACGCACCCTCAACGCGCATGTCTGATAATGAGCCCACAGCGAGAACATCAACAGATCAGCGTCCAATCAAAGCAAGTGCTGCGTGGAAAGACAAACTTCCAGTGCACATTCAAAAGGGCACCAAAGGCACCGAAACACGGGCTGCACACAATGCAAAACCGGTCTGCATGACAGAGACCAGTCACACTGCAATCGCTTCAGGACTGGTGCTCCAAAGTACTGCACCATGCGTTCACAACACAGCTGCGCTGGTGGAAGCGCTATCAGTCCTCCTTGTTGTAAAGGGACAGCCATTGCGCAGAAAAAGTAGCAATAGCAAAATGCTGCCTAATATAGCCAAAGTTATTGGAAATCCCCCGAAATACTGGAAAATATTAAGTGAATGGCTGAAGGTATTAAACCAAATAAAGAGGAAAAGGTATGAATGAAACCAGAATCAACAGCCTTAAAGAAATGTGTGATTCCAGTAGTACTGGACGTGTTAAATATCCGATCCACGAGTTCACCAAAGTGTCTCGGAAAGTTAGTACCTAAAAGGGACTGTATCTCTGCGGATGACCTTGCACCATGTAGCGTATAGGTCTTGCATGCAGATGTAAGCGCCACATGTTTTTGAAACAATAAAGACTTGAGTCCGCTCAACTTGTCAAAATTCACATTAAAAGTAGTGATATGGGGCCAAATCTCAGCTACATCCCTGTGTTTGGTAGGAGGAAAAAGTACATTCCCGCAGCATGTAACAATTTTGGAGACCGAAATGACATAAACTATTCCGGCTCGTATCCCATAACAACTCTCACTATTAAGGAGCACATAGCTGCCATTTGAGAGCACCTGGAGCACAGGTCTAATCAAGGGGACTGGGACTCCATTCAGATAAAAAGCCAAGTTCCCTTCCGAAGCGTTACACGCCTCATGCAAGGACAGCTGTTTACAAACCATTGAACGGCTGACAGAAGTCTCTCATTCACTACCGCTAAAAAAGACCTCTTTCATGCCCCTGAGACATTTGTACAAGAAGGGCAGCTCCCACACCTTGTGTATGTAACTACCTTCTAGCCTTTTAAATCTGCCCATTGGAATGTATTTTAAGCAGGATGTGAACTGAAGTGTTGAAATAGGCAGATTGATGACCCTGTGTCTTAACCACTCAGCAGATGGTATTTTAGCCACAGTGGAAGGCAACTTTTCTAATTTCTCGATATTTAACATGACATAAGTCGCTTCCTTCTTAGCCATCAGTTGTTTAAATTAAACATAGAAATATGTCCCTCGCGCTAACGTGATGCCAGGGAACACGTCCTGCTTTCAGTGTTTGTAGTGTCCAAACTAACTGCATAATTGATCTTAGTTGACTCTGTCCATGGTGTAAAGAGGACATGTCGCTCTGTACTATGCCTATTGCAGAGGTAACAATGTTGTCTAAGGTGTATATTTGGTCGGACAGGGTATTAATGCCATTATCTACAACAGCTAATGCCTTCTGTAAATGTTCCTGATCTATTTGCCTTAACCGGGCAGCAGCTTCTTGTTGAGAAAGCTTCCAAATTTCAATATGGACTGCATATAAGAAGCACTTTCTGCGTTGTTTTCTGGGGCCTAACAGGAAATCTGGTAAATCAGTATTATTAGACAGTACACTGAGATTTTCTTTAACAGCATCTAGTGAGGAACTCTGCAACCATTGCTTGCATAGTTTCCCTATATTGTATGTTGTCACTATACCTGCGTGTTCAGATGACACATAGCGAGGGTCTGGCCTACTTGTTCTAAAACTCCCCGTGGAGTTTACAAAACATTTATGACACCCATTGGTATCTATTGGCCACAATAACCACCCACCAGGATGTGAAAGTGAAGTATTAAATGTGCTATTTTGGACACATTCATCAAGCTGATCTTCTGTTGCATTGATAACATTTTGGCCATTTGTAAAATTTTGGAGAGGCAGGAATACTGGGCACATTCAAATCCTTAATTTTTGCTAAGCCTAAACAACTTGTCTGTTGTACGGTTTAATTTAAAAATATAATTTGAACAGGTATCAGGCATGTTCTAAATAAAGCTTCCTTTCCCCTTATTTGCCAATGTTTTGTTTCCCACACACTTTTTAAGTCAATCGACTTCAACCAATATTCATAACGTTCTATAGCCAACCGGGAAACAAAGGAATCCGAATAAATGAATTTTGTATCTGTCAATAATATATGTACATTTTCCATAAATGGCAATTTGAAATAATATGACTCAGACTTTTTAACATTGTGCCCAGAAAAATATGCAAATTTCTCAGAATATGTTTTAGAACTCCCTTGTGGTGAAGTTAGACAATGTTCCCATTGTGTGCAATTAAAAACAGATTACGGGGTACTTGCTCTGTGAATAAAATGGTGTCCACAATATTTGTAACAGAACTTGTCTACATAATTTTCTTTGGATTGACAAACATCCTCACTTCCAAAGAGTGTAAAATACTGCAAGTCAGTCATCACAGAATCAACTGTTTTCACATCCCAGTCATCAGGAACAACTCTGGGAATTATTACTTAATTCATAGAAAGTTTAAACACATATAGAATTTGAATGACCGCCATTGGGCCGTATATATAAAATGTGACTTTATCCCAAACAATTCCATCAGGAATTGGTATAGCGAAAATGTTCACGAAAGACAAGTCTCTGCGGACCTTTTGAGAAGAGAAATGGGGTTTCAGGACCTCATCCACCAGTTCAACTGTTGATTGTTCAGGAAGGTAATGACCATGTATCAGTAGGAAAAAGGTCATAACTAAGCCAATTCAAAGGAGGAAAGCTAATACAGTCCAGGAAAGCCACAGATAGTTCCATGGGAAAATAAAGTAATTTGTTTTGCGCCAAATTATCAGCTGACAGGTCAGATGCAGAAAAGGCAGATGAGTCAGAGAAAGTGTCAGTGATGACGGCAAAGTATCCAGAAGCAGTTCGTGCAAAAACTGGTGCTGTATTTTGAAGAGTACTAACAGTGGTCTCCCACGGTGGTTCGTAATAGATGATGCCATCCGTTTGTGTAGAACTTGAGAATGATCGGTCAACATTTTCTATATTACTTGTTGTAAAAGATGCTAGTGGAACTAACGAAAGATCATTTTTCACCCTCCCCAAGCTCGGAGAGGTGTCAGCGTTGCTGCTCATAACTTGCAGAGGAACAACTTGACCAGTAGTGAGAGGGATTTGGGTACTACTGGTTGTTCCTCTTGGTCTGCTGTGCAGGATCGGCCACATGGTTAGCTTGACATTTTCGATAGAGACAAAGTGGTTTTCTTCAGAACCAGGCAGTGGTGGTAGAATAACAGTTTTGGTACTGTGTATCCCAAGGACTGGAACCGGGGTACGGTAAGAAGGACCGAACTCCTTTTTCACATCAACTTTTTCACGTTCTATATCCCCAACCTTTAGAATCCAGCCAGTAGATGTTATTGGTACATCCTTAATTCCTAAGGAGGCAGCACTGGCAGAAGCGTTTTCATCACGGAACTGTTGTAATTCCTGCATGACAATGACACGTTCATTTATGTCAAAGGGTGTTTTTGCTGCCTCCACACCAGGACCATCAAGATCTGGAACATACATTTGAGTTCCAAACTGGCATTCGTATGAAGTACGACCCCTCCAGTGACCTTCTAGGCAGATTATTAAGTACTCTCTGGACTCCAAACAGTTGATTAAGCCAACTATGACCTGTACCTGTACCTAGTACTCTGGCTGTTAAGGATTGCTTTAAATCTCGTTTCTTTCGCTCCACAATAGTAGTTCCCTCGGGATGAAATAGAGACGAGTAATGGAGTTGGACCACTAATGAAGCCATGGCATCCCTGAATGCCCTCAAGGCGAAAGCAGGGCCCTGGTCTGAGTGGAAATTCGTAACTACATATGTGCTGATAAAGACTTGCAAATCTATAATAACAGTCCGAGCGTCAGCCGAGCATTGTGGCCACACCCATAGAAATCTGGAGCAGGAGTCAACAGCGACTAAGATGTATTTGTATGCACTGTCAGGTGTCAAAGGGCTGCAATGGTCCAGGTACACACATTGTAATGGTTCGTAAGAAATTAGGAGGGGTGTCTGCGGTGGGCGTTTAACAGTGGATCCCTTAATTTGTTGGCAGATATCACAACAAAGGACATACTGCTTGGTCTGTTTGTATAGACCTAGCTACCAATAACAAGCCTGCAACAATGATATTGTAGTTGCCACACCTGCATGGGCAGAAGCACCTCCCTCATGCGCTGCTTTGATCAACTTTGGTCTTAGGTCTTTATCGGGAATCCCTCGAACTCCTGCGCCTGATATTTTTACTTCTGCCTCCCATCCAGTAGGAATATTTAGTGGCGCCAATAATACAAGTATTCATTGAAGGACTGGACACAATAGTACGAATCACAGACAATCAGTATTAGCTGGTCAGGATCTGTATGTTCCAGTGCCTTCACCAGACACTTTAGCTCTGCTAGTTGTGCAGTGCAATCCCCTAGGGTTTGCGTAAAGGTACGTTGTGGATAGAATTTACTACCCTCCATATAGCTGCTTACAACTGCGCAAGCAGCAGTGTATTGAAGCTTTGTGCCTATAGCAAGTTGTGCTGATCCGTGACTCTTTGGTACTGATTAATGTGTAATGTATTTGCTGGAACTGGGTATTCTAGCTCATATTGCAAACATTCTTGAGTTTGTGACTTTGGGTTAAAAATATAGTCAACATCATTGGCTGTCACAGATGTTGCCCATTGGATCCAACGTGGTTGTAATGCTTTAGCGTTTGGAAGCTGGCTTTGGTAACAGCCTCAAGGGCTGGGATTGGAGCTATAACAATAATGCATTTCCCCTTGGCTAGTGTTCTCTCTTTAATGACAGCCATCTGAACAGCAGAGAGAATTTTCTCATTGGGAGCAAAGCGTTGTTCTGCTCTTGAGTAGAAATGTGATTTGTATGCAAGTAGGACTGTCTCACCCTCACTGAATGTTACATAAGTGAAACCAATGGCACCAGCAATTACTCTGATGACCAGATGTCCCTTGTGTGTAAGTGTTGTGCTGCAAGCATGTCTTGTTGCATTGCTCTGAGGATGCGTGTGTTCGACTGTCCAGCATTTACTGGAAAAGTCAGGACATATCAGGTCATATAAGGGTTTGATGCGCGATGCAGAATCTGGAATGTATTTTCTGCCAAAATTTAGAAAACCCAATAGTGACTGGAGTTTTTTAATGGTGTTTGGAGGTTGTAACTGCGCATTTTTCTAAGAATTGTGGCGCTATGCTCTTTCTTTCACTCGTATCCCAGAAACAGGACTCTGAGGAAGGCTATTTTTGTTTTTTACGTTGAATTTATAACCAAATTCAGCAAATTCTACAACAATGCGTGCTACCCGTCTTAGATGTTGCAGTAATTCATCGTCTGTAAGGTAGATATCATCTACATAGGGCAATGCTTCAGGGTCAATGCTGTGCAATATTGAAGTTACACAAGCCGCAAAACAGTTCTGGACTGTTTTTGTACCCCTGTGGTGAATGACAGAATAGCTTTTTGGAGCCTAGTGCACTGAAACTTGCTAGGTCTCTACTCTCAGGCGTTATATTTTGACAGAAGATGCCATTGGAAATATCCAATGTTGTTTTGTATTTTTTGCGCACTATGTTGTTAATAAGTGCTATGCTATGAGATTTTTGTATAACATATGTGGGTGTATGACTATTTAAGTGTCTATAGTCTAAGACTATTCTGTATGAATGGTCCAGTTTAGCTACAGGGAATAAAGGATTATTCATTGGTGAGACACAGGGTTCGATCACACCCTAGTACTCTAGTTGTGTGAGGATTTTCCTCACAGGTGCTTTAGCATCATGTTTTGTTGGGTATTGGGTTTGGGATTGATTCTTACTTGGAATTATATGATAGGGGGAATCCTTATCCCACCCTATGTGTTTGCAGTATAACGCGGGTGCCTGCGCCAATGCCCAATCAATGGCGTAGGATTCTACAAGCTTGTAGGGAACAAGAGGCGAGAAAGAAGGTTTAATAACCTCTTCCTCATATGGGCAAGTACGGACAAATTAAGGAGGTCCATCCTTTTCGGCCAGTAAAATATCATAAATGTTGATAACGTGGTCCCAAAAGATTGCATCAATTGTACGTTCAATGTCTCCTTCTAACTGTATTGTTGCTTTGTACACCCTGTCAGGCATGGCAACACCTATGTTTGCAGTTTCAACTTGTAAAAAGCCATCAGTTGCTTTCACCTCCAGATGCTCTTGAAGATCCCGGTGAACTATTGTGCCCTCTGCTGCACTGTCTAGCAGAGCTAGTGCCCAGGTCTTGTTCTTCAGTAGAGCCCTCTTCCTGAGAGGCATGACGAATCTCAACTGCTGCCACTTTTTTCTTTTTAAATTGGGGTTTTTGTTGGGGATGTTTCTCTTCTTTTTTAACAGAACCTTCTGTAGAGTGTTGTGACTCCTGTTTCGGTTTCACGTACTCAGTTCTATGCTCTGACCGCCCACCTCTCTCACTGCGTTTTTCCGGTAAGTCCTGAAAGGAACGAGATTGGCGAGTATCAGTATATTGATATCTGTTAGCCGTTTCTCTATTTCTGAAATTATATCTATTCTGAGGGGTCTCCAAATACGGAGATTCTCCCCTTTCTTTTTTAGGTGTTTGTTGTTTTTTATCCCAGCGTTTTTTAGAACCCTCTTGTACTTGCTTGGTAGAATCTTTATTCGATTTATCCTGAAACTGTGGTTTTATGAGTCTGGTCCCCAGACTATCTCGACCAATACTGGAATAGGTCTCTGCGATAATCTTTGACAGCTCAAGTTCTTGATCCTGTGCAGGAACATCCCAGAGCTGCATACGTACTGGTAGTGCTACTGCTTCCCCTTTAAGGTTACTTAATATAATGGAAAATACAGTGGCAAAATTGCCCATAAGTTGCATCCCCAAGTCCAGGGTAGCCTTGTATTCATCTTGAATTTCTTTTAACACTTCTGGAAGATTGGCAAGTGTCGGTTTACCGTGTGCGGTAGTATAGAGCGTGGCAAATACCGTGCCCCAAGTATTGCAGTGATCTACTGTGGGAACCATCCCAAATTGCAAGCACATAGATAATATTCTATGCTTATCCTGAGGTCCAGTATGGGGAAATACTGCTTACAGTACATTTATTTTTTGAGATAACCAAAACGGAATCTCTTCCTGTTTGGCGGATACCTTAACCATGATCGAATGTACAGTCGCAGGATTAATGCCTGGTGTTGCTGCATGTGGTTGCACCGGGGCAGCACGTGCTGGGTTTGTATTTAATGTTTGCATTGCAAACTGTACTAATAGTCTGTATATTGCCATATGCTCAGTATATAAGCGGCAAACCTCAGCTACCGCCAAGGTTGCTGCATCACGGTGCGGTGTATATGTGGCCAACAAAGGCCAGGTAGGACCATCATTACTTAGAGGACCTAACCTCACGTGTAGGATTGTATGTGGTAGGGCACCATCAAACCAATTATTATGGTCTTGATAAGATAGAGGTATTTCTAAATATGCATAAGCTCTATATTGTGCAAGTATGTTTGCAGGTGCATAGCAGTGAAACGTATTTGGGTTCCCATCAACTGCTGGAAATGTGACCCAAGAAAAGAAAATATCTGTTCTGTATGCAGCATGAGCTTCAACAACAAACGTAACCGAATCCCCTGGGCCGTTAGGCCATGTGCCAATAAATGTGCAGTACGGGGTGGTCGCATATTGACTGCAATTGCTACCTGTCGCGGGTTCGTCAAGGTAAATGGTAAATTTTGTTCAGAGATAAGCACACCAAATGTGGATTTTCCTTTTAGGGTTCAAGCTTGAACAACCTACAGTGTACGTTAGGTACTCCCACTCCCTAAAAAATCCTCAATGCCACAGACGTCTCCATATACAGTACTGAGGTGTCTTTTGCATATAGTGAGACAGAGATACTCAGGGGGACCAGAAAATTAGTGCCTGACCAAACGTTGGCGGCGCCATGTCCCGTAGGTTCTCATTATCCTAATGAGACTACTGGATTCGGGCAGCAGAATCACCTGTACTGCGGGGACTGAGTCTGATCCCGCACTATGTGGCACCTGTCGGCCTAATCCGGGTTTGATCCAGCTAACTAGCAGTGCCTCATCTCCACCCAAGAGCAGGGATGATTGGGGCAACCGGGAACATGACATATATGACTCCTCAGGGGAATCGTGTCACTCAGATCTCATCTCTTTCTCTCAGTTACATTAGTTTCACATATGCAAGGACAATCAGAGGCAGAGTATAGTTCAATAAGGTTTTATTGAAGTAACTGCATCTTAGATAGCAAAGCATGTATTGCAATAACTAGGACGATGAAGCACAATAAGATTAAAATTGTGACAAGGAGAGTAAAACACAAGAATAACGCTACCATACTGTCACTAAGGTTTGTAGGGATGGTTCCTACCTAGGCTATGTTAGAGCACAACATGTTAAGCTCTAATTCTACCTTTCAGGTTCCCCCTGGGAAGACATCATCCCTCTTACCTGAGCAAGAGGCTCGTAGTCTACATAAGCAGCGGTAGCGAAGCAATCAGCCATCAGCATACAGTCGTGGTCGTCTGGCTGGAATCTCCCTCTAACGTACATGGGTCAAAGTAATGTTTTTATAATGAAACAGATGATGTTCCAAGAAAGGATCCCCACGTAAGAGTGTGTATGTTTCTGTGAACATTGAGGACAAAGCGTACCACTTTTGCCAGCAACTTATCTTACTGCAGCCTTGAGAAAAGTACAGAGTGAAAGAAATGTCTTGTTTAAGAATGCAGTGCTGACCTAGGTGAAGAACAGCTAGATAGAGAAAATAAAACAAGAGCCAAATGTGGCTAATGTTAAAATAATATAACAAAGCTAAATAAAATATATCTAGGTTAAAGTGCACAGCGGCAGGCCTAGTTTGCTAAAATACCATGTATAAAACTATAGCTAAAATGGCTACACAACACTATGTTCCAGGTTCTCTCTAATGGAAGTTATGCGCTTCTTAACAGTGAGAGCTTTGTGGAATGCGAGCCGGAATTGCTTACGTCATTTCTGTCTCCTAAATTGTCACCTGTTGCGGAAATTTTCTTTTTCCCCCTACACAACAGACAAAAGTAGCAGATATTTGGCATCTGCTACTTCAAATGTGAATTTTGACAAGCTGAGCAGAATAAAGGCTTTATTGTTTTAAAAACATATGGCACTGACATCTGCACGCGAGACCTATGTGCTTCAAGTTGCGAGGTCATATGCAGAAATACAGTCCCTTTTAAATACAAACTTTCCGAGACACTCTGGTGAACTTGTGGGACGAATTTTTAACACGTCCAGTACTACTGGGATTGTACAATTCTTTAAAGCCATTGGTTCTGGTTTCTTTAACACTTCTCTATGTTTGGCTAAATACTTTCATCCATACACTTGATATTTTTGAGTATTTTCAGAGGATTTCCGATAACTTTGGCTATATTAGGTGGCATTTTGCTGTTGTTATTTTTATTCACAATGGCTGTCCCATCACAGCAAGGAGGATTGATGGCGCTTCCACCAGCGTAACTGTGTCGTGACTGCATAATGCAGTATTTCGGAGCATCACTCCTTGAAGAATTGAAGTGCAACTGGTTTTTGTCATTCAGACTGATTTTGGATTATGTGCAGCCCATGTTTCGATGCCTCTGGTGCCTTTTCGAATATGCACTGCAAGTTTGTCTTTCTACATGACGCTTCCTTTCATTGGACGCTGATGTGTTGATGTTCTCGCTGAGGGCTCATTACCTGACATGTGCATTGAGGGTGCATTTGCAATGGGAAGCCGTCTATGAGCTGCCCTTTGTGGATAACGCATCTCTTGACTCAACATCGGGCACACTGCAGAATGCTGCTGCCTCAGATGGAGCTCAGGCTTTGGAACCTGAGTGCTCTTTGGTTTTCCTTGGCACCAATTTGGTTACACTATCACCTGCTGAAGTGGAACATTTCCTTGCTTCAGTTTTCCCTGGTGTGATTTGAGATTTTATAAATGACACTGACTTTTAAATTTGGATTTATTGGTGTCACTGTTAACATTCTAAATTGAACTTTTCCAACATTTCACAGGCTCAAGTGTGTTTTACCTTGTCACAATTGACATTTATGTATATATGTTTTAAAGCACTGCATTTTAGTTGCTTTTTAACCCCTTCACTGCCAGGCCTTTTCCCCCTCAGGTGCCAAGCATTTTTGGGATATTTGGGGCAGTTCGCGCTTAGGCCCCCATAACGTTTTGTCCACATAAGCTACCCACACCAAATGTGCGTCCTTTTTTTCCAACATCCTAGAGGTTCTAGAGGTACCCAGACTTTGTGGGTTCCCCTGAAGGAGACCAAGGAATTAGCCAAAATACAGTGAAATGTTTTTTTTTTTTTTTAAATGTGTATAAAGGACTGCAGAAGAAGGCTTGTGTTTTTTTCCTGCAAATGGCATCAACAAAAGGTTTGCGGTGCTAAAATCACCAGTTTCCCAGCTTTCTGGAACAAGCAGACTTGAACCAGAAAACCCAATTTTTCAACACAATTTTGGCATTTTACTGGGACATACCCCATTTTTATGTTTTTTGTGCTTTCAGCCTCCTTCCAGTCATTGACAGAAATGGGTGTGAAACCAATGCTGGATTCCAGAAACCTAAACATTTCTAAAAAGTAGACAGAATTCTGAATTCAGCAATGAGTAATTTGTGTAGATCCTACAAGGGTTTCCTACAGAAAATAACAACTGAAATAAAAGAATATTGAAATTGAGGAGAAAACAACAGCCATTTTTCTCTACATTTTACACTGTAACTTTTCCCTACAATGTCAGATTTTGAAAAGCAATATACTGTTACGTCTGATGCACTCTTCTGGATGCGGGGATATATAGGGCTTGTAGGTTCATCAAGAGCCCTTGGTACCCAAAGCCAATAAATGAGCTGCACCTTGAAGTGGGTTTTCATTCTATACCGGGTATACAGCAATTCATTTGCTGAAATATAAAGAGTGAAAAATATGTATGAAGAAAACCTTTGTATTTCCAAAACGGGCACAAGATAAGGTTTTGAGGAGGAGTGGTTATTTGCACATCTCTGAATCCTGGAATGCCCAAACTAGCATATGAATTACAGAGCATTTCTCAAATAGACGTCATTTTTACACACTGTCTTATATTTGGAAGGAAAAAATTTAGAGAAAGACAAGGGGCAATAACACTTGTTTTGTTATTCTATGTTCCCCCAAGTCTCCCAATAAAAATGATACCTCATTTGTGTGGGTAGGCCTATTGCCCGCGACAGGAAATGACCCAAAACACAACGTGGACACATCACATTTTTCCACAGAAAACAGAGGTGTTTTTTGCAAAGTGCTAATCTGTGGATTTTGGCCTCTAGCTCAGCCGGCACCTAGGAAAACCTACCACACTAGTGCATTTTTGAAAACTAGATACCTAGGGGAATCCAAGATGGGGTGACTTGTGGGGCTCTCACCAGGTTCTGTTACTCAGAATCCTTTGCAAACCTCAAAATTTGGCTAAACAAATACTTCTTCCTCACATTTCAGTGAAAGAAAGTTCGGGAATCTGAGAGGAGCCACAAATTTCGTTCCACCCAGCGTTCCCCCAAGTCTCCACATACAAATGATACCTCATTTGTGTGGGTAGGCCTAGTGCCCGCGACAGGAAATGCCCCAAAACACAATGTGGACACATCACATTTTTCCACAGAAAACAGAGGTGTTTTTTGCAAAGTGCTTACCTGTGGAATTTGGCCTCTAGCTTAGCCGAAACCTAGGGAAACCTACCAAATTTGTGCATTTTTGAAAAATAGAGAACGAGGGGAATCTAAGATGGGGTGACTTGTGGGGCTCTTACCAGGGTCTTTTACCCAAAATCCTTTGCAAACCTTAAAATTTGGTAAATAATAACAAAATTTCCTCTCATTTCGGTGACAGAAATTTCTGGAATCTGAGAGGAGCCACAAATTTCCTTCCACGCAGCGTTCCCCCTAGTCTCCCGATAAAAATGGTACCTCACATGTGTGGGTAGGCCTAGCGCCCGCAACAGGAAATGCGCCTAAACACAACATGGACACATCACATTTTCCCAAAGAAAACAAGGGGTTTTTTGCAAAGTGCCTACCTGTGAAATTTGGCCTCTAGCTCAGCCAGCACCTAGGGAAACCTACCAAACCCATGCAATTTTAAAAACTAGACACCAAGGGGAATCCAAGATGGCGTGACTCGGGGGGCTCTCACCAGGGTCTTTTACCCAGAATCCTTTGCAAACCTCAAAATTTGGCAAATAAAAACAAATTTTCCTCTCATTTCGGTGACAGAAAGTTCTGGAATCTGAGAGGAGCCACACATTTCCTTCCACCCAGCATTCCCCCTAGTCTCCCAATAAAAATGGTACCTCACTTGTGTGGGTAGGCCTAGCGTCCGCGACAGGAAATGGCCCAAAACACAACGTGGACACATCACATTTTTCTACAGAAAACAAGGTGTTTTTTGCAAAGTGCCTACCTGTGGAATTTGGCCTCTAGCTCAGCCGGCACCTAGGGAAACCTACCACACTTGTGCATTTTTGAAAACTAGAGACCTAGGGGAATCCAAGATGGGGTGACTTGTGGGGCTCTCACCAGGTTCTGTTACTCAGAATCCTTTGCAAACCTCAAAATTTGGCTAAAAAATACTTTTTCCTCAAATTTCGGTGAAAGAAAGTTCTGGAATCTCAGAGGAGCCACAAATTTCGTTCCACCCAGCGTTCCCCCAAGTCTCCCAATAAAAATGATACCTCATTTGTGTGGGTAGGCCTATTGCCCGCGACAGGAAATGCTCCAAAACACAACGTGGACACATCATATTTTTCCACAGAAAACAGAGGTGTTTTTTGCAAAGTGCTTACCTGTGGAATTTGGCCTCTAGCTCAGCCGACACCTAGGGAAACCTACCAAACTCATGCATTTTTGAAAAATAGAGAACTAGGGGAATCCAAGATGGGGTGACTTGTGGGGCTCTTACCAGGGTCTTTTACCCAAAATCCTTTGCAAACCTCAAAATTTGGCAAAAAAACCACATTTTTCTCTCATTTCGGTGACAGAAAGTCCTGGAATCTGGGAGGAGCCACAAATTTCCTTCTACCCAGCATTCCCCCTAGTCTCCCGATAAAAATGGTACCTCACTTGTGTGGGTAGGCCTAGCGCCCGCGACAGGACATGCCCCAAAACACAACGTGGACACATCACATTTTCCCAAAGAAAACAAGGTGTTTTTTGGAAAGTGCCTACCTGTGGAATTTGGCCTCTAGCTCAGCCAGCACCTAGGGAAACCTACCAAACTCATGCATTTTTTAAAACTAGACACCTAGGGCAATCCAAGATGGGGTGACTTGTGGGGCTCTCACCAGGTTCTGTTACTCAGAATCCTTTGCAAACCTCAAAATTTGGCTAAACAAATACTTCTTCCTCACATTTCAGTGAAAGAAAGTTCGGGAATCTGAGAGGAGCCACAAATTTCGTTCCACCCAGCGTTCCCCCAAGTCTCCCCATACAAATGATACCTCATTTGTGTGGGTAGGCCTAGTGCCCGCGACAGGAAATGCCCCAAAACACAATGTGGACACATCACATTTTTCCACAGAAAACAGAGGTGTTTTTTGCAAAGTGCTTACCTGTGGAATTTGGCCTCTAGCTTAGCCGAAACCTAGGGAAACCTACCAAACTTGTGCATTTTTGAAAAATAGAGAACGAGGGGAATCTAAGATGGGGTGACTTGTGGGGCTCTTACCAGGGTCTTTTACCCAAAATCCTTTGCAAACCTCAAAATTTGGTAAATAATAACAAAATTTCCTCTCATTTCGGTGACAGAAAGTTCTGGAATCTGAGAGGAGCCACAAATTTCCTTCCACGCAGCGTTCCCCCTAGTCTCCCGATAAAAATGGTACCTCACATGTGTGGGTAGGCCTAGCGCCCGCAACAGGAAATGCGTCTAAACACAACATGGACACATCACATTTTCCCAAAGAAAACAAGGGTTTTTTTGCAAAGTGCCTACCTGTGAAATTTGGCCTCTAGCTCAGCCAGCACCTAGGGAAACCTACCAAACCCATGCAATTTTAAAAACTAGACACCTAGGGGAATCCAAGATGGTGTGACTCGGGGGGCTCTCACCAGGGTCTTTTACCCAGAATCCTTTGCAAACCTCAAAATTTGGCAAATAAAAACAAATTTTCCTCTCATTTCGGTGACAGAAAATTCTGGAATCTGAGAGGAGCCACGAATTTCCTTCCACCCAGCATTCCCCCTAGTCTCCCAATAAAAATGGTACCTCACTTGTGTGGGTAGGCCTAGCGCCCGTGACAGGAAATGCCCCAAAACACAACGTGGACACATCACATTTTCCCACAGAAAAAAAAGGTGTTTTTTTGCAAAGTGCCTACCTGTGGAATTTGGCCTCTAGCTCAGCCGACACCTAGGGAAACCTACCACACTTGTGCATTTTTGAAAACTAGAGACCTAGGGGAATCCAAAATGGGGTGACTTGTGGGGCTCTTACCAGGCCCTTTTACCCAAAATCCTTTGCAAACCTCCAAATTTGAAAAAACAAATTTTCTCTCATTTCGGTGACAAAAAGTCCTGGAATCTGAGAGGAGCCACAAATGTCCTTCCACCCAGCATTCCCCCTAGTCTCCCAATAAAAATGGTACCTCACTTGTGTGGGTAGGCCTAGCGCCCGCGACAGGAAATGCCCCAAAACACAACGTGGACACATCACATTTTTCCAAAGAAAACAAGGTGTTTTTTTGCAAAGTGCCTACCTGTGGAATTTGGCCTCTAGCTCAGCCAGCACCTAGGGAAACCTACCAAACCCATGCATTTTTTAAAACTAGACACCTAGGGGAATCCAAGATGGGGTAACATGTGGGGCTCTCACCAGGTTCTGTTACCCAGAATCCTTTGCAAACCTCAAAATTTGGCTAAAGAAATAATTTTTCCTCACATTTCGGTGAAACAAAGTTCTGGAACCTGAGAGGAGCCATAGATTTCTTTCCACCCAGTGTTCCCCCAAGTCTCCCAATAAAAATGATACCTCATTTGTGTGGGTAGGCCTAGTGCCTGCGACAGGAAATGCCCATAAACACACTGTGGACACATCACATTTTTCCACAGAAAACAGAGGTGTTTTTTGCAAAGTGCTTAGCTGTGGATTGTGGCCTCTAGCTCAGCTAGCACCTAGGGAAACCTACCAAACCTGTGCATTTTTTAAAACTAGAGACCTAGGGGAATCCAAGATGGGGTGACTTGTGGGGCCCTTACCAGGGTCTTTTACCCAGAATCCTTTGCAAACCTCAAAATTTGGCAAATAAAACACATTTTCCTCTCATTTCGGTGACAGAAAGTTCTGGAATCTGAGAGGAGCCACAAATTTCCTTCTACCCAGCGTTCCCCCTAGTCTCGCGAGAAAAATGGTACCTCACTTGTGTGGGTAGGCCTAGCGCCCGCCACAGGAAATGCCCCAAAACACAACGTGGACACATCACATTTTCCATGGAAAATAAGGGTTTTTTTGCAAAGTGCCTACCTGTGGAATTTGGCCTCTAGCTCAGCCAGCACCTAGGGAAACCTACCAAACCCATGCAATTTTAAAAACTAGACACCTAGGGGAATCCAAGATGGGGTGACTTGTGGGGCTCTCACCAGGGTCTTTTACCCAGAATCCTTTGCAAACCTCAAAATTTGGCAAATAAAAACAAGTTTTCCTCTCATTTCGGTGACAGAAAATTCTGGAATCTGAGAGGAGCCACAAATTTCCTTCTACCCAGCGTTCCCCCTAGTCTCGCGAGAAAAATGGTACCTCACTTGTGTGGGTAGGCCTAGCGCCCGCGACAGGAAATGCCCCAAAACACAACGTGGACACATCACATTTTCCCAAAGAAAACAAGGGTTTTTTTGCAAAGTGCCTACCTGTGGAATTTGGCCTCTAGCTCAGCCAGCACCTAGGGAAACCTACCAAACCCATGCAATTTTAAAAACTAGACACCTAGGGGAATCCAAGATGGGGTGACTTGTGGGGCTCTCACCAGGGTCTTTTACCCAGAATCCTTTGCAGACCTCAAAATTTGGCAAATAAAAACAAATTTTCCTCTCATTTCGGTGACAGAAAATTCTGGAATCTGAGAGGAGCCACGAATTTCCGTCCACCCAGCATTCCCCCTAGTCTGCCAATAAAAATGGTACCTCACTTGTGTGGGTAGGCCTAGCGCCCGCGACAGGAAATGCCCCAAAACACAACATGGACACATCACATTTTCCCAAAGAAAAAAAGGTGTTTTTTTACAAAGTGCCTACCTGTGGAATTTGGCCTCTAACTCAGCCAGCACCTAGGGAAACCTACCAAACCCATGCATTTTTTAAAACTAGACACCTAGGGGAATCCAAGATGGGGTGACATGTGGGGCTCTCACCAGGGACTTTTACCCAGAATCCTTTGCAGACCTCAAAATTTGGCAAATAAAAACAAATTTTCCTCTCATTTCGGTGACAGAAAATTCTGGAATCTGAGAGGAGCCACGAATTTCCGTCCACCCAGCATTCCCCCTAGTCTGCCAATAAAAATGGTACCTCACTTGTGTGGGTAGGCCTAGCGCCCGCGACAGGAATTGCCCCAAAACACAACATGGACACATCACATTTTCCCAAAGAAAACAAGGGTTTTTTTGCAAAGTGCCTACCTGTGAAATTTGGCCTCTAGCTCAGCCAGCACCTAGGGAAACCTACCAAACCCATGCAATTTTAAAAACTAGACACCTAGGGGAATCCAAGATGGCGTGACTCGGGGGGCTCTCACCAGGGTCTTTTACCCAGAATCCTTTGCAAACCTCAAAATTTGGCAAATAAAAACAAATTTTCCTCTCATTTCGGTGACAGAAAATTCTGGAATCTGAGAGGAGCCACGAATTTCCTTCCACCCAGCATTCCCCCTAGTCTCCGAATAAAAATGGTACCTCACTTGTGTGGGTAGGTCTAGCGCCCGTGACAGGAAATGCCCCAAAACACAACGTGGACACATCACATTTTCCCACAGAAAAAAAAGGTGTTTTTTTGCAAAGTGCCTACCTGTGGAATTTGGCCTCTAGCTCAGCCGACACCTAGGGAAACCTACCACACTTGTGCATTTTTGAAAACTAGAGACCTAGGGGAATCCAAAATGGGGTGACTTGTGGGGCTCTTACCAGGCCCTTTTACCCAAAATCCTTTGCAAACCTCCAAATTTGAAAAAACAAATTTTCTCTCATTTCGGTGACAAAAAGTCCTGGAATCTGAGAGGAGCCACAAATTTCCTTCCACCCAGCATTCCCCCTAGTCTCCCAATAAAAATGGTACCTCACTTGTGTGGGTAGGCCTAGCGCCCGCGACAGGAAATGCCCCAAAACACAACGTGGACACATCACATTTTTCCAAAGAAAACAAGGTGTTTTTTTGCAAAGTGCCTACCTGTGGAATTTGGCCTCTAGCTCAGCCAGCACCTAGGGAAACCTACCAAACCCATGCATTTTTTAAAACTAGACACCTAGGGGAATCCAAGATGGGGTGACATGTGGGGCTCTCACCAGGTTCTGTTACCCAGAATCCTTTGCAAACCTCAAAATTTGGCTAAAGAAATACTTTTTCCTCACATTTCGGTGAAACAAAGTTCTGGAACCTGAGAGGAGCCATAGATTTCTTTCCACCCAGTGTTCCCCCAAGTCTCCCAATAAAAATGATACCTCATTTGTGTGGGTAGGCCTAGTGCCTGCGACAGGAAATGCCCATAAACACACTGTGGACACATCACATTTTTCCACAGAAAACAGAGGTGTTTTTTGCAAAGTGCTTAGCTGTGGATTGTGGCCTCCAGCTCAGCTAGCACCTAGGGAAACCTACCAAACCTGTGCATTTTTTAAAACTAGAGACCTAGGGGAATCCAAGATGGGGTGACTTGTGGGGCCCTTACCAGGGTCTTTTACCCAGAATCCTTTGCAAACCTCAAAATTTGGCAAATAAAACACATTTTCCTCTCATTTCGGTGACAGAAAGTTCTGGAATCTGAGAGGAGCCACAAATTTCCTTCTACCCAGCGTTCCCCCTAGTCTCGCGAGAAAAATGGTACCTCACTTGTGTGGGTAGGCCTAGCGCCCGCGACAGGAAATGCCCCAAAACACAACGTGGACACATCACATTTTCCATAGAAAATAAGGTTTTTTTTGCAAAGTGCCTACCTGTGGAATTTGGCCTCTAGCTCAGCCAGCACCTAGGGAAACCTACCAAACCCATGCAATTTTAAAAACTAGACACCTAGGGGAATCCAAGATGGGGTGACTTGTGGGGCTCTCACCAGGGTCTTTTACCCAGAATCCTTTGCAAACCTCAAAATTTGGCAAATAAAAACAAGTTTTCCTCTCATTTCGGTGACAGAAAATTCTGGAATCTGAGAGGAGCCACAAATTTCCTTCTACCCAGCGTTCCCCCTAGTCTCGCGAGAAAAATGGTACCTCACTTGTGTGGGTAGGCCTAGCGCCCGCGACAGGAAATGCCCCAAAACACAACGTGGACACATCACATTTTCCCAAAGAAAACAAGGGTTTTTTTGCAAAGTGCCTACCTGTGGAATTTGGCCTCTAGCTCAGCCAGCACCTAGGGAAACCTACCAAACCCATGCAATTTTAAAAACTAGACACCTAGGGGAATCCAAGATGGGGTGACTTGTGGGGCTCTCACCAGGGTCTTTTACCCAGAATCCTTTGCAGACCTCAAAATTTGGCAAATAAAAACAAATTTTCCTCTCATTTCGGTGACAGAAAATTCTGGAATCTGAGAGGAGCCACGAATTTCCGTCCACCCAGCATTCCCCCTAGTCTGCCAATAAAAATGGTACCTCACTTGTGTGGGTAGGCCTAGCGCCCGCGACAGGAAATGCCCCAAAACACAACATGGACACATCACATTTTCCCAAAGAAAAAAAGGTGTTTTTTTGCAAAGTGCCTACCTGTGGAATTTGGCCTCTAACTCAGCCAGCACCTAGGGAAACCTACCAAACCCATGCATTTTTTAAAACTAGACACCTAGGGGAATCCAAGATGGGGTGACATGTGGGGCTCTCACCAGGTTCTGTTACCCAGAATCCTTTGCAAACCTCAAAATTTGTCTAAAGAAATACCTTTTCCTCACATTTCGGTGAAACAAAGTTCTGGAACCTGAGAGGAGCCATAGATTTCTTTCCACCCAGTGTTCCCCCAAGTCTCCCAATAAAAATGATACCTCATTTGTGTGGGTAGGCCTAGTGCCTGCGACAGGAAATGCCCATAAACACACTGTGGACACATCACATTTTTCCACAGAAAACAGAGGTGTTTTTTGCAAAGTGCTTAGCTGTGGATTGTGGCCTCTAGCTCAGCTAGCACCTAGGGAAACCTACCAAACATGTGCATTTTTTAAAACTAGAGACCTAGGGGAATCCAAGATGGGGTGACTTGTGGGGCCCTTACCAGGGTCTTTTACCCAGAATCCTTTGCAAACCTCAAAATTTGGCAAATAAAACACATTTTCCTCCCATTTCGGTGACAGAAAGTTCTGGAATCTGAGAGGAGCCACAAATTTCCTTCTACCCAGCGTTCCCCCTAGTCTCGCGAGAAAAATGGTACCTCACTTGTGTGGGTAGGCCTAGCGCCCGCGACAGGAAATGCCCCAAAACACAACGTGGACACATCACATTTTCCATAGAAAATAAGGGTTTTTTTGCAAAGTGCCTACCTGTGGAATTTGGCCTCTAGCTCAGCCAGCACCTAGGGAAACCTACCAAACCCATGCAATTTTAAAAACTAGACACCTAGGGGAATCCAAGATGGGGTGACTTGTGGGGCTCTCACCAGGGTCTTTTACCCAGAATCCTTTGCAAACCTCAAAATTTGGCAAATAAAAACAAGTTTTCCTCTCATTTCGGTGACAGAAAATTCTGGAATCTGAGAGGAGCCACAAATTTCCTTCTACCCAGCGTTCCCCCTAGTCTCGCGAGAAAAATGGTACCTCACTTGTGTGGGTAGGCCTAGCGCCCGCAACAGGAAATGCCCCAAAACACAACGTGGACACATCACATTTTCCCAAAGAAAACAAGGGTTTTTTTGCAAAGTGCCTACCTGTGGAATTTGGCCTCTAGCTCAGCCAGCACCTAGGGAAACCTACCAAACCCATGCAATTTTAAAAACTAGACACCTAGGGGAATCCAAGATGGGGTGACTTGTGGGGCTCTCACCAGGGTCTTTTACCCAGAATCCTTTGCAGACCTCAAAATTTGGCAAATAAAAACAAATTTTCCTCTCATTTCGGTGACAGAAAATTCTGGAATCTGAGAGGAGCCACGAATTTCCGTCCACCCAGCATTCCCCCTAGTCTGCCAATAAAAATGGTACCTCACTTGTGTGGGTAGGCCTAGCGCCCGCGACAGGAAATGCCCCAAAACACAACATGGACACATCACATTTTCCCAAAGAAAAAAAGGTGTTTTTTTGCAAAGTGCCTACCTGTGGAATTTGGCCTCTAACTCAGCCAGCACCTAGGGAAACCTACCAAACCCATGCATTTTTGAAAACTAGACACCTAGGGGAATCCAAGGTGGGGTGACTTGTGGGGCTCTCACCAGGTTCTGTTACCCAGAATCCGTTGCAAACCTCACAATTTGGCCAAATAAATACTTTTTCCTCACATTTCGGTGAAAGAAAGTTTTGGAATCTGAGAGGAGCCACAAATGTCGTTCCACCCAGCGTTCCCCCTAGTCTCCCGATAAAAATGGTACCTCACTTGTGTGGGTAGGCCTAGCGTCCGCGACAGGAAATGCCCCAAAACTCAACGTGGACACATCACATTTTTCTACAGAAAACAAGGTGTTTTTTGCAAAGTGCCTACCTGTGGAATTTGGCCTCTAGCTCAGCCGGCACCTAGGGAAACCTACCACACTTGTGCATTTTTGAAAACTAGAGACCTAGGGGAATCCAAGATGGGGTGACTTGTGGGGCTCTCACCAGGTTCTGTTACTCAGAATCCTTTGCAAACCTCAAAATTTGGCTAAAAAAATACTTTTTCCTCAAATTTCGGTGAAAGAAAGTTCTGGAATCTCAGAGGAGCCACAAATTTCGTTCCACCCAGCGTTCCCCCAAGTCTCCCAATAAAAATGATACCTCATTTGTGTGGGTAGGCCTATTGCCCGCGACAGGAAATGCCCCAAAACACAACGTGGACACATCACATTTTTTCACAGAAAACAGAGGTGTTTTTTTGCAAAGTGCTTACCTGTGGATTTTGGCCTCTAGCTCAGTCGGCACCTAGGGAAACCTACCACACTTGTGCATTTTTGAAAACTAGAGACCTAGGGGAATCCAAGATGGGGTGACTTGTGGGGCTCCTACCAGGCCCTTTTACCCAAAATCCTTTGCAAACCTCCAAATTTGGTAAAAAAAACACATTTTCTCTCATTTCGGTGACAGAATGTCCTGGAATCTGAGAGGAGCCACAAATTTCCTTAAACCCAGCATTCCCCCTAGTCTCCCAATAAAAATGGTACCTCACTTGTGTGGGTAGGCCTAGCTCCCGCGACAGGAAATGCCCCAAAACACAACGTGGACACATCACATTTTCCCAAAGAAAACAAGGTGTTTTTTTGCAAAGTGCCTACAGGTGGAATTTGGCCTCTAGCTCAGCCAGCACCTAGGGAAACCTACCAAACCCATGCATTTTTGAAAACTAGACACCTAGGGAAATCCAAGATGGGGTGACTTGTGGGGCTCTCACCAGGTTCTGTTACTCAGAATCCTTTGCAAACCTCAAAATTTGGCTAAAGAAATACTTTTTCCTCACATTTCGGTGAAAGAAAGTTCTGGAACCTGAGAGGAGCCACAGATTTCTTTCCACCTAGTGTTCCCCCAAGTCTCCCAATAAAAATGATACCTCATTTGTGTGGGTAGACCTAGTGCCTGCGACAGGAAATGCCCCAAAACACAATGTGGACACATCACATTTTTCCACAGAAAACAGAGGTGTTTTTTGCAAAGTGCTTAGCTGTGGATTTTGGTCTCTAGCTCAGCTGGCACCTAGGGAAACCTACCAAACCTGTGCATTTTAAAAAACTAGAGACCTAGGGGAATCCAAGATGGGGTGACTTGTGGGGCTCTTACCAGGGTCTTTTACCCAGAATCCTTTGCAAACCTCCAAATTTGGCAAATAAAACACATTTTCCTCTCATTTCGGTGACAGAAAGTTCTGGAATCTGAGAGGAGCCACACATTTCCTTCTACCCAGCGTTCCCCCTAGTCTCGCGAGAAAAATGGTACCTCACTTGTGTGGGTAGGCCTAGCGCCCGCGACAGGAAATGCCCCAAAACACAACGTGGACACATCACATTTTCCAAAGAAAACAAGGGTTTTTTAGCAAAGTGCCTACCTGTGGAATTTGGCCTCTAGCTCAGCCAGCACCTAGGGAAGCCTACCAAACCCATGCAATTTTAAAAACTAGACACCTAGGGGAATCCAAGATGGGGTGACTTGTGGGGCTCTCACCATGGTCTTTTACCCAGAATCCTTTGCAAACCTAAACATTTGGCAAATAAAAACAAATTTTCCTCTCATTTCGGTGACAGAAAATTCTGGAATCTGAGAGGAGCCACGAATTTCCTTCCACCAAGCATTCCCCCTAGTCTCCCAATAAAAATGGTACCTCACTTGTGTGGGTAGGCCTAGCGGCCGCGACAGGAATTCCCCAAAACACAACGTGGACACATCACATTTTCCCAAAGAAAACAAGGTGTTTTTTTCCAAAGTGCCTACCTGTGGAATTTGGCCTCTAGCTCAGCCAGCACCTAGGGAAACCAACCAAACCCATGCATTTTTTTAAACTAGACACCTAGGGGAATCCAAGATGGGGTGACTTGTGGGGCTCTCACCAGGTTCTGTTACCCAGAATCCTTTGCAAACCTCAAAATTTGGCCAAATAAATACTTTTTCCTCACATTTCGGTGAAAGAAAGTTTTGGAATCTGAGAGGAGCCACAAATGTCGTTCCACCCAGCGTTCCCCCTAGTCTCCCGATAAAAATGGTCCTCACTTGTGTGGGTAGGCCTAGCGTCCGCAACAGGAAATGCCACAAAACACAACGTGGACACATCACATTTTTCTACAGAAAACAAGGTGTTTTTTGCAAAGTGCCTACCTGTGGAATTTGGCCTCTAGCTCAGCCGGCACCTAGGGAAACCTACCACACTTGTGCATTTTTTAAAACTAGAGACCTAGGGGAATCCAAGATGGGGTGACTTGTGGGGCTCTCACCAGGTTCTGTTACTCAGAATCCTTTGCAAACCTCAAAATTTGGCTAAACAAATACTTTTTCCTCACATTTCGGTGAAAGAAAGTTCTGGAATCTCAGAGGAGCCACAAATGTCGTTCCACCCAGCATTCCCCCAAGTCTCCCAATAAAAATGGTACCTCACTTGTGTGGGTAGGCCTAGCGGCCGCGACAGGAATTCCCCAAAACACAACGTGGACACATCACATTTTCCCAAAGAAAACAAGGTGTTTTTTTGCAAAGTGCCTACCTGTGGAATTTGGCCTCTAGCTCAGCCAGCACCTAGGGAAACCTACCAAACCCATGCATTTTTTAAAACTAGACACCTAGGGGAATCCAAGATGGGGTGACTTGTGGGGCTCTCACCAGGTTCTGTTACCCAGAATCCTTTGCAAACCTCAAAATTTGGCCAAATAAATACTTTTTCCTCACATTTCGGTGAAAGAAAGTTTTGGAATCTGAGAGGAGCCACAAATGTCGTTCCACCCAGCGTTCCCCCTAGTCTCCCGATAAAAATGGTACCTCACTTGTGTGGGTAGGCCTAGCGTCCGCAACAGGAAATGCCCCAAAACACAACGTGGACACATCACATTTTTCTACAGAAAACAAGGTGTTTTTTGCAAAGTGCCTACCTGTGGAATTTGGCCTCTAGCTCAGCCGGCACCTAGGGAAACCTACCACACTTGTGCATTTTTTAAAACTAGAGACCTAGGGGAATCCAAGATGGGGTGACTTGTGGGGCTCTCACCAGGTTCTGTTACTCAGAATCCTTTGCAAACCTCAAAATTTGGCTAAACAAATACTTTTTCCTCACATTTCGGTGAAAGAAAGTTCTGGAATCTCAGAGGAGCCACAAATTTAGTTCCAACCAGCGTTCCCCCAAGTCTCCCAATAAAAATGATACCTCATTTGTGTGGGTAGGCCTATTGCCCGCGACAGGAAATGCGCCAAAACACAACGTGGACACATCACATTTTCCCAAAGAAAACAAGGTGTTTTTTGCAAAGTGCCTACCTGTGGAATTTGGCCTCTAGCTCAACCAGCACCTAGGGAAACCTACCAAACCCATGGATTTTTGAAAACTAGACACCTAGGGGAATCCAAGATGGGGTGACTTGTGGGGCTCTCACCAGGTTCTGTTACCCAGAATCCTTTGCAAACCTCAAAATTTGGCCAAATAAATACTTTTTCCTCACATTTTGGTGAAAGAAAGTTTTGGAATCTGAGAGGAGCCACAAATGTCGTTCCACCCAGCGTTCCCCCTAGTCTCCCGATAAAAATGGTACCTCACTTGTGTGGGTAGGCCTAGGGTCTGCGACAGGAAATGCCCCAAAACTCAACGTGGACACATCACATTTTTCTACAGAAAACAAGGTGTTTTTTGCAAAGTGCCTACCTGTGGAATTTGGCCTCTAGCTCAGCCGGCACCTAGGGAAACCTACCACACTTGTGCATTTTTGAAAACTAGAGACCTAGGGGAATCCAAGATGGGGTGACTTGTGGGGCTCTCACCAGGTTCTGTTACTCAGAATCCTTTGCAAACCTCAAAATTTGGCTAAACAAATACTTTTTCCTCACATTTCGGTGAAAGAAAGTTCTGGAATCTCAGAGGAGCCACAAATTTAGTTCCAACCAGCGTTCCCCCAAGTCTCCCAATAAAAATGATACCTCATTTGTGTGGGTAGGCCTATTGCCCGCGACAGGAAATGCCCCAAAACACAACGTGGACACATCACATTTTCCCACAGAAAAAAAAGGTGTTTTTTTGCAAAGTGCCTAGCTGTGGAATTTGGCCTCTAGCTCAGCCGACACCTAGGGAAACCTACCACACTTGTGCATTTTTGAAAACTAGAGACCTAGGGGAATCCAAAATGGGGTGACTTGTGGGGCTCTTACCAGGCCCTTTTACCCAAAATCCTTTGCAAACCTCCAAATTTGAAAAAACACATTTTCTCTCATTTCGGTGACAAAAAGTCCTGGAATCTGAGAGGAGCCACAAATTTCCTTCCACCCAGCATTCCCCCTAGTCTCCCAATAAAAATGCTACCTCACTTGTGTGGGTAGGCCTAGCGCCCGCGACAGGAAATGCCCCAAAACACAACGTGGACACATCACATTTTTCCAAAGAAAACAAGGTGTTTTTTTGCAAAGTGCCTACCTGTGGCATTTGGCCTCTAGCTCAGCCAGCACCTAGGGAAACCTACCAAACCCATGCATTTTTTAAAACTAGACACCTAGGGGAATCCAAGATGGGGTGACATGTGGGGCTCTCACCAGGTTCTGTTACCCAGAATCCTTTGCAAACCTCAAAATTTGGCTAAAGAAATACTTTTTCCTCACATTTCGGTGAAACAAAGTTCTGGAACCTGAGAGGAGCCATAGATTTCTTTCCACCCAGTGTTCCCCCAAGTCTCCCAATAAAAATGATACCTCATTTGTGTGGGTAGGCCTAGTGCCTGCGACAGGAAATGCCCATAAACACACTGTGGACACATCACATTTTTCCACAGAAAACAGAGGTGTTTTTTGCAAAGTGCTTAGCTGTGGATTGTGGCCTCTAGCTCAGCTAGCACCTAGGGAAACCTACCAAACCTGTGCATTTTTTAAAACTAGAGACCTAGGGGAATCCAAGATGGGGTGACTTGTGGGGCCCTTACCAGGGTCTTTTACCCAGAATCCTTTGCAAACCTCAAAATTTGGCAAATAAAACACATTTTCCTCTCATTTCGGTGACAGAAAGTTCTGGAATCTGAGAGGAGCCACAAATTTCCTTCTACCCAGCGTTCCCCCTAGTCTCGCGAGAAAAATGGTACCTCACTTGTGTGGGTAGGCCTAGCGCCCGCGACAGGAAATGCCCCAAAACACAACGTGGACACATCACATTTTCCATAGAAAATAAGGGTTTTTTTGCAAAGTGCCTACCTGTGGAATTTGGCCTCTAGCTCAGCCAGCACCTAGGGAAACCTACCAAACCCATGCAATTTTAAAAACTAGACACCTAGGGGAATCCAAGATGGGGTGACTTGTGGGGCTCTCACCAGGGTCTTTTACCCAGAATCCTTTGCAAACCTAAACATTTGGCAAATAAAAACAAGTTTTCCTCTCATTTCGGTGACAGAAAATTCTGGAATCTCAGAGGAGCCACAAATTTCCTTCTACCCAGCGTTCCCCCTAGTCTCGCGAGAAAAATGGTACCTCACTTGTGTGGGTAGGCCTAGCGGCCGCGACAGGAGTTCCCCAAATCACAACGTGGACACATCACATTTTCCCAAAGAAAACAAGGTGTTTTTTTGCAAAGTGCCTACCTGTGGAATTTGGCCTCTAGCTCAGCCAGCACCTAGGGAAACCTACCAAACCCATGCATTTTTTAAAACTAGACACCTAGGGGAATCCAAGATGGGGTGACTTGTGGGGCTCTCACCAGGTTCTGTTACCCAGAATCCTTTGCAAACCTCAAAATTTGGCCAAATAAATACTTTTTCCTCACATTTCGGTGAAAGAAAGTTTTGGAATCTGAGAGGAGCCACAAATGTCGTTCCACCCAGCGTTCCCCCTAGTCTCCCGATAAAAATGGTACCTCACTTGTGTGGGTAGGCCTAGCGTCCGCAACAGGAAATGCCCCAAAACACAACGTGGACACATCACATTTTTCTACAGAAAACAAGGTGTTTTTTGCAAAGTGCCTACCTGTGGAATTTGGCCTCTAGCTCAGCCGGCACCTAGGGAAACCTACCACACTTGTGCATTTTTGAAAACTAGAGACCTAGGGGAATCCAAGATGGGGTGACTTGTGGGGCTCTCAACAGGTTCTGTTACCCAGAATCCTTTGCAAACCTCAAATTTTGGCCAAATAAATACTTTTTCCTCACATTTCGGTGAAAGAAAGTTTTGGAATCTGAGAGGAGCCACAAATGTCGTTCCACCCAGCATTCCCCCAAGTCTCCCAATAAAAATGATACCTCATTTGTGTGGGTAGGCCTATTGCCCGCGACAGGAAATGCCCCAAAACACAACGTGACACATCACATTTTTTCACAGAAAACAGAGGTGTTTTTTGCAAAGTGCTTACCTGTGGATTTTGGCCTCTAGCTCAGCCGGCACCTAGGGAAACCTACCACACTTGTGCATTTTTGAAAACTAGAGACCTAGGGGAATCCAAGATGGGGTGACTTGTGGGGCTCTTACCAGGCCCTTTTACCCAAAATCCTTTGCAAACCTCCAAATTTGGCAAAAAAATCAAATTTTTCTCTCATTTCGGTGACAGAAAGTCCTGGAATCTGAGAGGAGACACAAATTTCCTTCCACCCAGCATTCCCCCTAGTCTCCCAATAAAAATGGTACCTCACTTGTGTGGGTAGGCCTAGCGCCCGCGACAGGAAATGCCACAAAAACACAACGTGGACACATCACATTTTCCCAAAGAAAACAAGGTGTTTTTTTGCAAAGTGCCTACCTGTGGAATTTGGCCTCTAGCTCAGCCAGCACCTAGGGAAACCTACCAAACCCATGCATTTTTGAAAACTAGACACCTAGGGGAATCCAAGATGGGGTGACTTGTGGGGCTCTCACCAGGTTCTGTTACTCAGAATCCTTTGCAAACCTCAAAATTTGGCTAAACAAATACTTTTTCCTCACATTTCGGTGAAAGAAAGTTCTGGAATCTCAGAGGAGCCACAAATTTAGTTCCAACCAGCGTTCCCCCAAGTCTCCCAATAAAAATGATACCTCATTTGTGTGGGTAGGCCTATTGCCCGCGACAGGAAATGCGCCAAAACACAACGTGGACACATCACATTTTCCCAAAGAAAACAAGGTGTTTTTTGCAAAGTGCCTACCTGTGGAATTTGGCCTCTAGCTCAACCAGCACCTAGGGAAACCTACCAAACCCATGGATTTTTGAAAACTAGACACCTAGGGGAATCCAAGATGGGGTGACTTGTGGGGCTCTCACCAGGTTCTGTTACCCAGAATCCTTTGCAAACCTCAAAATTTGGCCAAATAAATACTTTTTCCTCACATTTTGGTGAAAGAAAGTTTTGGAATCTGAGAGGAGCCACAAATGTCGTTCCACCCAGCGTTCCCCCTAGTCTCCCGATAAAAATGGTACCTCACTTGTGTGGGTAGGCCTAGGGTCTGCGACAGGAAATGCCCCAAAACTCAACGTGGACACATCACATTTTTCTACAGAAAACAAGGTGTTTTTTGCAAAGTGCCTACCTGTGGAATTTGGCCTCTAGCTCAGCCGGCACCTAGGGAAACCTACCACACTTGTGCATTTTTGAAAACTAGAGACCTAGGGGAATCCAAGATGGGGTGACTTGTGGGGCTCTCACCAGGTTCTGTTACTCAGAATCCTTTGCAAACCTCAAAATTTGGCTAAACAAATACTTTTTCCTCACATTTCGGTGAAAGAAAGTTCTGGAATCTCAGAGGAGCCACAAATTTAGTTCCAACCAGCGTTCCCCCAAGTCTCCCAATAAAAATGATACCTCATTTGTGTGGGTAGGCCTATTGCCCGCGACAGGAAATGCCCCAAAACACAACGTGGACACATCACATTTTCCCACAGAAAAAAAAGGTGTTTTTTTGCAAAGTGCCTAGCTGTGGAATTTGGCCTCTAGCTCAGCCGACACCTAGGGAAACCTACCACACTTGTGCATTTTTGAAAACTAGAGACCTAGGGGAATCCAAAATGGGGTGACTTGTGGGGCTCTTACCAGGCCCTTTTACCCAAAATCCTTTGCAAACCTCCAAATTTGAAAAAACACATTTTCTCTCATTTCGGTGACAAAAAGTCCTGGAATCTGAGAGGAGCCACAAATTTCCTTCCACCCAGCATTCCCCCTAGTCTCCCAATAAAAATGCTACCTCACTTGTGTGGGTAGGCCTAGCGCCCGCGACAGGAAATGCCCCAAAACACAACGTGGACACATCACATTTTTCCAAAGAAAACAAGGTGTTTTTTTGCAAAGTGCCTACCTGTGGCATTTGGCCTCTAGCTCAGCCAGCACCTAGGGAAACCTACCAAACCCATGCATTTTTTAAAACTAGACACCTAGGGGAATCCAAGATGGGGTGACATGTGGGGCTCTCACCAGGTTCTGTTACCCAGAATCCTTTGCAAACCTCAAAATTTGGCTAAAGAAATACTTTTTCCTCACATTTCGGTGAAACAAAGTTCTGGAACCTGAGAGGAGCCATAGATTTCTTTCCACCCAGTGTTCCCCCAAGTCTCCCAATAAAAATGATACCTCATTTGTGTGGGTAGGCCTAGTGCCTGCGACAGGAAATGCCCATAAACACACTGTGGACACATCACATTTTTCCACAGAAAACAGAGGTGTTTTTTGCAAAGTGCTTAGCTGTGGATTGTGGCCTCTAGCTCAGCTAGCACCTAGGGAAACCTACCAAACCTGTGCATTTTTTAAAACTAGAGACCTAGGGGAATCCAAGATGGGGTGACTTGTGGGGCCCTTACCAGGGTCTTTTACCCAGAATCCTTTGCAAACCTCAAAATTTGGCAAATAAAACACATTTTCCTCTCATTTCGGTGACAGAAAGTTCTGGAATCTGAGAGGAGCCACAAATTTCCTTCTACCCAGCGTTCCCCCTAGTCTCGCGAGAAAAATGGTACCTCACTTGTGTGGGTAGGCCTAGCGCCCGCGACAGGAAATGCCCCAAAACACAACGTGGACACATCACATTTTCCATAGAAAATAAGGGTTTTTTTGCAAAGTGCCTACCTGTGGAATTTGGCCTCTAGCTCAGCCAGCACCTAGGGAAACCTACCAAACCCATGCAATTTTAAAAACTAGACACCTAGGGGAATCCAAGATGGGGTGACTTGTGGGGCTCTCACCAGGGTCTTTTACCCAGAATCCTTTGCAAACCTAAACATTTGGCAAATAAAAACAAGTTTTCCTCTCATTTCGGTGACAGAAAATTCTGGAATCTCAGAGGAGCCACAAATTTCCTTCTACCCAGCGTTCCCCCTAGTCTCGCGAGAAAAATGGTACCTCACTTGTGTGGGTAGGCCTAGCGGCCGCGACAGGAGTTCCCCAAATCACAACGTGGACACATCACATTTTCCCAAAGAAAACAAGGTGTTTTTTTGCAAAGTGCCTACCTGTGGAATTTGGCCTCTAGCTCAGCCAGCACCTAGGGAAACCTACCAAACCCATGCATTTTTTAAAACTAGACACCTAGGGGAATCCAAGATGGGGTGACTTGTGGGGCTCTCACCAGGTTCTGTTACCCAGAATCCTTTGCAAACCTCAAAATTTGGCCAAATAAATACTTTTTCCTCACATTTCGGTGAAAGAAAGTTTTGGAATCTGAGAGGAGCCACAAATGTCGTTCCACCCAGCGTTCCCCCTAGTCTCCCGATAAAAATGGTACCTCACTTGTGTGGGTAGGCCTAGCGTCCGCAACAGGAAATGCCCCAAAACACAACGTGGACACATCACATTTTTCTACAGAAAACAAGGTGTTTTTTGCAAAGTGCCTACCTGTGGAATTTGGCCTCTAGCTCAGCCGGCACCTAGGGAAACCTACCACACTTGTGCATTTTTGAAAACTAGAGACCTAGGGGAATCCAAGATGGGGTGACTTGTGGGGCTCTCAACAGGTTCTGTTACCCAGAATCCTTTGCAAACCTCAAATTTTGGCCAAATAAATACTTTTTCCTCACATTTCGGTGAAAGAAAGTTTTGGAATCTGAGAGGAGCCACAAATGTCGTTCCACCCAGCATTCCCCCAAGTCTCCCAATAAAAATGATACCTCATTTGTGTGGGTAGGCCTATTGCCCGCGACAGGAAATGCCCCAAAACACAACGTGACACATCACATTTTTTCACAGAAAACAGAGGTGTTTTTTGCAAAGTGCTTACCTGTGGATTTTGGCCTCTAGCTCAGCCGGCACCTAGGGAAACCTACCACACTTGTGCATTTTTGAAAACTAGAGACCTAGGGGAATCCAAGATGGGGTGACTTGTGGGGCTCTTACCAGGCCCTTTTACCCAAAATCCTTTGCAAACCTCCAAATTTGGCAAAAAAATCAAATTTTTCTCTCATTTCGGTGACAGAAAGTCCTGGAATCTGAGAGGAGACACAAATTTCCTTCCACCCAGCATTCCCCCTAGTCTCCCAATAAAAATGGTACCTCACTTGTGTGGGTAGGCCTAGCGCCCGCGACAGGAAATGCCACAAAAACACAACGTGGACACATCACATTTTCCCAAAGAAAACAAGGTGTTTTTTTGCAAAGTGCCTACCTGTGGAATTTGGCCTCTAGCTCAGCCAGCACCTAGGGAAACCTACCAAACCCATGCATTTTTGAAAACTAGACACCTAGGGGAATACAAGATGGGGTGACTTGTGGGGCTCTCACCAGGTTCTGTTACTCAGAATCCTTTGCAAACCTCAAAATTTGGCTAAAGAAATACTTTTTCCTCACATTTCGGGGAAAGAAAGTTCTGGAACCTGAGAGGAGCCACAGATTTCTTTCCAACCAGTGTTCCCCCAAGTCTCCCAATAAAAATGATACCTCATTTGTGTGGGTAGGCCTAGTGCCTGCGACAGGAAATGCCCCAAAACACAATGTGGACACATCACATTTTTCCACAGAAAACAGAGGTGTTTTTTGCAAAGTGCTTAGCTGTGGATTTTGGCCTCTAGCTCAGCTGGCACCTAGGGAGACCTACCAAACCTGTGCATTTTTGAAAACTAGAGACCTAGGGGAATCCAAGATGGGGTGACTTGTGGGGCTCTTACCAGGGTCTTTTACCCAGAATCCTTTGCAAACCTCACAATTTGGCAAATAAAACACATTTTCCTCTCATTTCGGTGACAGAAAGTTCTGGAATCTGAGAGGAGCCACAAATTTCCTTCTACCCAGCGTTCCCCCTAGTCTTGCGAGAAGAATGGCACCTCACTTGTGTGGGTAGGCCTAGCGCCCGCGACAGGAAATGCCCCAAAACACAACGTGGACACATCACATTTTCCAAAGAAAACAAGGTTTTTTTTGCAAACTACCTACCTGTGGAATTTGGCCTCTAGCTCAGCCAGCACCTAGGGAAACCTACCAAACCCATGCAATTTTAAAAACTAGAGACCATGGGGAATCCAAGATGGGGTGACTTGTGGGGCTCTCACCAGGGTCTTTTACCCAGAATCCTTTGCAAACCTCAAAATTTGGCAAATAAAAACAAATGTTCCTCTCATTTTGGTGACAGAAAATTCTGGAATCTGAGAGGAGTCACGAATTTCCTTCCACCCAGCATTCCCCCTAGTCTCCCAATAAAAATGGTACCTCACTTGTGTGGGTAGGTCTAGCGCCCGCGACAGGAAATGCCCCAAAACACAACGTGGACACATCACATTTTCCCAAAGAAAACAAGGTGTTTTTTTGCAAAGTGCCTACCTGTGGAATTTGGCCTCTAGCTCAGCCAGCACCTATGGAAACCTACCAAACCCATGCATTTTTTTAAACTAGACACCTAGGGGAATCCAAGATGGGGTGACTTGTGGGGCTCTCACCAGGTTCTGTTACCCAGAATCCTTTGCAAACCTCAAAATTTGGCCAAATAAATACTTTTTCCTCACATTTCGGTGAAAGAAAGTTTTGGAATCTGAGAGGAGCCACAAATGTCGTGCCACCCAGCGTTCCCCCTAGTCTCCCGATAAAAATGGTACCTCACTTGTGTGGGTAGGCCTAGCGTCCGCAACAGGAAATGCCCCAAAACACAACGTGGACACATCACATTTTTCTACAGAAAACAAGGTGTTTTTTGCAAAGTGCCTACCTGTGGAATTTGGCCTCTAGCTCAACCAGCACCTAGGGAAACCTACCAAACCCATGTATTTTTGAAAACTAGACACCTAGGGGAATCCAAGATGGGGTGACTTGTGGGGCTCTCACCAGGTTCTGTTACCCAGAATCCTTTGCAAACCTCAAAATTTGGCCAAATAAATACTTTTTCCTCACATTTTGGTGAAAGAAAGTTTTGGAATCTGAGAGGAGCCACAAATGTCGTTCCACCCAGCGTTCCCCCTAGTCTCCCGATAAAAATGGTACCTCACTTGTGTGGGTAGGCCTAGGGTCCGCGACAAGAAATGCCCCAAAACTCAACGTGGACACATCACATTTTCTACAGAAAACAAGGTGTTTTTTGCAAAGTGCCTACCTGTGGAATTTGGCCTCTAGCTCAGCCGGCACCTAGGGAAACCTACCACACTTGTGCATTTTTGAAAACTAGAGACCTAGGGGAATCCAAGATGGGGTGACTTGTGGGGCTCTCACGAGGTTCTGTTACTCAGAATCCTTTGCAAACCTCAAAATTTGGCTAAACAAATACTTTTTCCTCACATTTCGGTGAAAGAAAGTTCTGGAATCTCAGAGGAGCCACAAATTTAGTTCCAACCAGCGTTCCCCCAAGTCTCCCAATAAAAATGATACCTCATTTGTGTGGGTAGGCCTATTGCCCGCGACAGGAAATGCCCCAAAACACAACGTGGACACATCACATTTTTCCACAGAAAACAAAGGTGTTTTTTGCAAAGTGCTTACCTGTGGATTTTGGCCTCTAGCTCAGCCGGCACCTAGGGAAACCTACCACACTTGTGCATTTTTGAAAACTAGAGACCTAGGGGAATCCAAGATGGGGTGACTTGTGGGGCTCTTACCAGGCCCTTTTACCCAAAATCCTTTGCAAACCTCAAAATTTGGCAAAAAAAACACATTTTTCTCTCATTTCGGTGACAGAAAGTCCAGGAATCTGAGAGGAGCCACATATTTCCTTCCACCGAGCATTCCCCCTAGTCTCCCAATAAAAATGGTACCTCACTTGTGTGGGTAGGCCTAGCGCCCGCGACAGGAAATGCCCCAAAACACAACGTGGACACATCACATTTTCCCAAAGAAAACAAGGTGTTTTTTTGCAAAGTGCCTACCTGTGGAATTTGGCCTCTAGCTCAGCCAGCACCTAGGGAAACCTACCAAACCCATGCATTTTTTAAAACTAGAGACCTAGGGGAATCCAAAATGGGGTGACTTGTGGGGCTCTCACCAGGTTCTGTTACTCAGAATCCTTTGCAAACCTCAAAATTTGGCTAAACAAATACTTTTTCCTCACATTTCGGTGAAAGAAAGTTCTGGAATCTCAGAGGAGCCACAAATTTAGTTCCAACCAGTGTTCCCCCAAGTCTCCCAATAAAAATGATACCTCATTTGTGTGGGTAGGCCTATTGCCCGCGACAGGAAATGCCCCAAAACACAACGTGGACACATCACATTTTTCCACAGAAAACAAAGGTGTTTTTTGCAAAGTGCTTACCTGTGGATTTTGGCCTCTAGCTCAGCCGGCACCTAGGGAAACCTACCACACTTGTGCATTTTTGAAAACTAGATTCCTAGGGGAATCCAAGATGGGGTGACTTGTGGGGCTCTTACCAGGCCCTTTTACCCAAAATCCTTTGCAAACCTCAAAATTTGGCAAATAAAACACATTTTTCTCTCATTTCGGTGACAGAAAGTCCTGGAATCTGAGGAGCCACATATTTCCTTCCACCCAGCATTCCCCCTAGTCTCCCAATAAAAATGGTACCTCACTTGTGTGGGTAGGCCTAGCGCCCGCGACAGGAAATGCCCCAAAACACAACGTGGACACATCACATTTTCCCAAAGAAAACAAGGTGTTTTTTTGCAAAGTGCCTACCTGTGGAATTTGGCCTCTACCTCAGCCAGCACCTAGGGAAACCTACCAAACCCATGCATTTTTTAAAACTAGACACCTAGGGGAATCCAAGATGGGGTCACTTGTGGGGCTCTCACCAGGTTCTGTTACCCACAATCCTTTGCAAACCTCAAAATTTGGCCAAATAAATACTTTTTCCTCACATTTCGGTGAAAGAAAGTTTTGGAATCTGAGAGGAGCCACCAATGTCGTTCCACCCAGCGTTCCCCCTAGTCTCCCGATAAAAATGGTACCTCACTTGTGTGGGTAGGCCTAGCGTCCGCAACAGGAAATGCCCCAAAACACAACGTGGACACATCACATTTTTCTACAGAAAACAAGGTGTTTTTTGCAAAGTGCCTACCTGTGGAATTTGGCCTCTAGCTCAGCCGGCACCTAGGGAAACCTACCACACTTGTGCATTTTTTAAAACTAGAGACCTAGGGGAATCCAAGATGGGGTGACTTGTGGGGCTCTCACCAGGTTCTGTTACTCAGAATCCTTTGCAAACCTCAAAATTTGGCTAAACAAATACTTTTTCCTCACATTTCGGTGAAAGAAAGTTCTGGAATCTCAGAGGAGCCACAAATTTAGTTCCAACCAGCGTTCCCCCAAGTCTCCCAATAAAAATGATACCTCATTTGTGTGGGTAGGATTATTGCCCGCGACAGGAAATACGCCAAAACACAACGTGGACACATCACATTTTCCCAAAGAAAACAAGGTGTTTTTTGCAAAGTGCCTACCTGTGGAATTTGGCCTCTAGCTCAACCAGCACCTAGGGAAACCTACCAAACCCATGGATTTTTGAAAACTAGACACCTAGGGGAATCCAAGATGGGGTGACTTGTGGGGCTCTCACCAGGTTCTGTTACCCAGAATCCTTTGCAAACCTCAAAATTTGGCCAAATAAATACTTTTTCCTCACATTTTGGTGAAAGAAAGTTTTGGAATCTGAGAGGAGCCACAAATGTCGTTCCACCCAGCGTTCCCCCTAGTCTCCCGATAAAAATGGTACCTCACTTGTGTGGGTAGGCCTAGGGTCTGCGACAGGAAATGCCCCAAAACTCAACGTGGACACATCACATTTTTCTACAGAAAACAAGGTGTTTTTTGCAAAGTGCCTACCTGTGGAATTTGGCCTCTAGCTCAGCCGGCACCTAGGGAAACCTACCACACTTGTGCATTTTTGAAAACTAGAGACCTAGGGGAATCCAAGATGGGGTGACTTGTGGGGCTCTCACCAGGTTCTGTTACTCAGAATCCTTTGCAAACCTCAAAATTTGGCTAAACAAATACTTTTTCCTCACATTTCGGTGAAAGAAAGTTCTGGAATCTCAGAGGAGCCACAAATTTAGTTCCAACCAGCGTTCCCCCAAGTCTCCCAATAAAAATGATACCTCATTTGTGTGGGTAGGCCTATTGCCCGCGACAGGAAATGCCCCAAAACACAACGTGGACACATCACATTTTTCCACAGAAAACAGAGGTGTTTTTTGCAAAGTGCTTACCTGTGGATTTTGGCCTCTAGCTCAGCCGGCACCTAGGGAAACCTACCACACTTGTGCATTTTTGAAAACTAGAGACCTAGGGTAATCCAAGATGGGGTGACTTGTGGGGCTCTTACCAGGCCCTTTTACCCAAAATCCTTGCAAACCTCAAAATTTGGCAAAAAAAACACATTTTTCTCTCATTTCGGTGACAGAAAGTCCTGGAATCTGAGAGGACCCACAAATTTCCTTCCACCCAGCATTCCCCCTAGTCTCCCAATAAAAATGGTACCTCACTTGTGTGGGTAGGCCTAGCGCCCGTGACAGGAAACGCCCCAAAACACAACGTGGACACATCACATTTTCCCAAAGAAAACAAGGTGTTTTTTGCAAAGTGCCTACCTGTGGAATTTGGCCTCTAGCTGAGCCAGCACCTAGGGAAACCTACCAAACCCATGGATTTTTGAAAACTAGACACCTAGGGGAATCCAAGATGGGGTGACTTGTGGGGCTCTCACCAGGTTCTGTTACCCAGAATTCTTTGCAAACCTCAAAATTTGGCCAAATAAATACTTTTTCCTCACATTTTGGTGAAAGAAAGTTTTGGAATCTGAGAGGGGCCACAAATGTCGTTCCACCCAGCGTTCCCCCTAGTCTCCCGATAAAAATGGTACCTCACTTGTGTGGGTAGGCCTAGGGTCCGCGACAGGAAATGCCCCAAAACTCAACGTGGACACATCACATTTTGCTACAGAAAACAAGGTGTTTTTTGCAAAGTGCCTACCTGTGGAATTTGGCCTCTAGCTCAGCCGGCACCTAGGGAAACCTACCACACTTGTGCATTTTTGAAAACTAGAGACCTAGGGGAATCCAAGATGGGGTGACTTGTGGGGCTCTCACCAGGTTCTGTTACTCAGAATCCTTTGCAAACCTCAAAATTTGGCTAAACAAATACTTTTTCCTCACATTTCGGTGAAAGAAAGTTCTGGAATCTCAGAGGAGCCACAAATTTAGTTCCAACCAGCGTTCCCCCAAGTCTCCCAATAAAAATGATACCTCATTTGTGTGGGTAGGCCTATTGCCCGCGACAGGAAATGCCCCAAAACACAACGTGGACACATCACATTTTTCCACAGAAAACAAAGGTGTTTTTTGCAAAGTGCTTACCTGTGGATTTTGGCCTCTAGCTCAGCCGGCACCTAGGGAAACTTACCACACTTGTGCATTTTTGAAAACTAGAGACCTAGGGGAATCCAAGATGGGGTGACTTGTGGGGCTCTTACCAGGCCCTTTTCCCCAAAATCCTTTGCAAACCTCAAAACTTGGCAAAAAAAAACACATTTTTCTCTCATTTCGGTGACAGAAAGTCCTGGAATCTGAGAGGAGCCACAAATTTCCTTCCACCCAGCATTCCCTCTAGTCTCCCAATAAAAATGGTACCTCACTTGTGTGGGTAGGCATAGCGCCCGTGACAGGAAATGCCCCAAAACACAACGTGGACACATCACAATTTCCCAAAGAAAACAAGGTGTTTTTTTGCAAAGTGCCTACCTGTGGAATTTGGCCTCTAGCTCAGCCAGCACCTAGGGAAACTTACCAAACCCATGCATTTTTTAAAACTAGGCACCTAGGGGAATCCAAGATGGGGTGACTTGTGGGGCTCTCACCAGGTTCTGTTACCCAGAATCCTTTGCAAACCTCAAAATTTGGCCAAATAAATACTTTTTCCTCACATTTCGGTGAAAGAAAGTTTTGGAATCTGAGAGGAGCCACAAATGTCGTTCCACCCAGCGTTCCCCCTAGTCTCCCGATAAAAATGGTACCTCACTTGTGTGGGTAGGCCTAGCGTCCGCAACAGGAAATGCCCCAAAACACAACGTGGACACATCACATTTTTCTACAGAAAACAAGGTGTTTTTTGCAAAGTGCCTACCTGTGGAATTTGGCCTCTAGCTCAGCCGGCACCTAGGGAAACCTACCACACTTGTGCATTTTTGAAAACTAGAGACCTAGGGGAATCCAAGATGGGGTGACTTGTGGGGCTCTCACCAGGTTCTGTTACTCAGAATCCTTTGCAAACCTCAAAATTTGGCTAAACAAATACTTTTCCCTCACATTTCGGTGAAAGAAAGTTCTGGAATCTCAGAGGAGCCACAAATTTAGTTCCAACCAGCGTTCCCCCAAGTCTCCCAATAAAAATTATACCTCATTTGTGTGGGTAGGCCTATTGCCCGCGACAGGAAATGCCCCAAAACACAACGTGGACACATCACATTTTTCCACAGAAAACAGAGGTGTTTTTTGCAAAGTGCTTACCTGTGGATTTTGGCCTCTAGCTCAGCCGGCAGCTAGGGAAACCTACCACACTTGTGCATTTTTGAAAACTAGAGACCTAGGGGAATCCAAGATGGGGTGACTTGTGGGGGTCTTACCAGGCCCTTTTACCCCAAATCCTTTGCAAACCTCAAAATTTGGCAAAAAAAACACATTTTTCTCTCATTTCGGTGACAGAAAGTCCTGGAATCTGAGAGGAGCCACAAATTTCCTTCCACCCAGCATTCCCCCTAGTCTCCCAATAAAAATGGTACCTCACTTGTGTGGGTAGGCCTAGCGCCCGTGACAGGAAATGCCCCAAAACACAACGTGGACACATCACATTTTCCCAAAGAAAACAAGGTGTTTTTTGCAAAGTGCCTACCTGTGGAATTTGGCCTCTAGCTCAGCCAGCACCTAGGGAAACCTACCAAACCCATGCATTTCTGAAAACTAGACACCTAGGGGAATCCAAGATGGGGTGACTTGTGGGGCTCTCACCAGGTTCTGTTACCCAGAATCCTTTGCAAACCTCAAAATTTGGCCAAATAAATACTTTTTCCTCACATTTTGGTGAAAGAAAGTTTTGGAATCTGAGAGGAGCCACAAATGTCGTTCCACCCAGCGTTCCCCCTAGTCTCCCGATAAAAATGGTACCTCACTTGTGTGGGTAGGCCTAGCGTCCGCAACAGGAAATGCCCCAAAACACAACGTGGACACATCACATTTTTCTACAGAAAACAAGGTGTTTTTTGCAAAGTGCCTACCTGTGGATTTTGGCCTCTAGCTCAGCCGGCACCTAGGGAAACCTACCACACTTGTGCATTTTTGAAAACTAGAGACCTAGGGGAATCCAAGATGGGGTGACTTGTAGGGCTCTCACCAGGTTCTGTTACTCAGAATCCTTTGCAAACCTCAAAATTTGGCTAAACAAATACTTTTTCCTCACATTTCGGTGAAAGAAAGTTCTGGAATCTCAGAGGAGCCACAAATTTCGTTCCAACCAGCGTTCCCCCAAGTCTCCCAATAAAAATGATACCTCATTTGTGTGGGTAGGCCCATTGCCCGCGACAGGAAATGCCCCAAAACACAACGTGGACACATCACATTTTCCCAAAGAAAACAAGGTGTTTTTTGCAAAGTGCCTACCTGTGGAATTTGGCCTCTAGCTCAGCCAGCACCTAGGGAAACCTACCAAACCCATGCATTTTTGAAAACTAGACACCTAGGGGAATCCAAGATGGGGTGACTTGTGGGGCTCTCACCAGGTTCTGTTACTCAGAATCCTTTGCAAACCTCAAAATTTGGCTAAAGAAATACTTTTTCCTCAAATTTCGGTGAAAGAAAGTTCTGGAACCTGAGAGGAGCCACAGATTTCTTTCCACCCAGTGTTCCCCCAAGTCTCCCAATAAAAATGATACCTCACTTGTGTGGGTAGGCCTAGTGCCTGCGACAGGAAATGCCCCAAAACACAATGTGGACACATCACATTTTTCCACAGAAAACAGAGGTGTTTTTTGCAAAGTGCTTAGCTGTGGATTTTGGCCTCTAGCTCAGCTGGCACCTAGGGAAACCTACCAAACCTGTGGATTTTTGAAAACTAGAGACCTAGGGGAATCCAAGATGGGGTGACTTGTTGGGCTCTTACCAGGGTCTTTTACCCAGAATCCTTTGCAAACCTCAAAATTTGGCAAATAAAACACATTTTCCTCTCATTTCGGTGACAGAAAGTTCTGGAATCTGAGAGGAGCCACAAATTTCATTCTAACCAGCGTTCCCCCTAGTCTCGCAAGAAAAATGGTACCTCAGTTGTGTGGGTAGGCCTACCGCCCGCGACAGGAAATGGCCCAAAACACAACGTGGACACATCACATTTTCCAAAGAAAACAAGGTTTTTTTTGCAAAGTGCCTACCTGTGGAATATGGCCTCTAGCTCAGCCAGCACCTAGGGAAATCTACCAAACCCATGCAATTTTAAAAACTAGACACCTAGGGGAATCCAAGATGGGATGACTTGTGGGGCTCGCACCAGGGTCTTTTACCCAGAATCCTTTGCAAACCTCAAAATTTGGCAAATAAAAACAAATTTTCCTCTCATTTCGGTGACAGAAAATTCTGGAATCTGAGAGGAGCCACGAATTTCCTTCCACCCAGCATTCACCCTAGTCTCCCAATAAAAATGGTACCTCACTTGTGTGGGTAGGCCTAGCGCCCGCGACAGGAAATGCCTCAAAACACAACGTGGACACATCACATTTTCCCAAAGAAAACAAGGTGTTTTTTTGCAAAGTGCCTACCTGTGGAATTTGGCCTCTAGCTCAGCCAGCACCTAGGGAAACCTACCAAACCCATGCATTTTTTAAAACTAGACACCTAGGGGAATCCATGATGGGGTGACTTGTGGGGCTCTTACCAGGTTCTGTTACCCAGAATCCTTTGCAAACCTCAAAATTTGGCCAAATAAATACTTTTTCCTCACATTTCGGTGAAAGAAAGTTTTGGAATCTGAGAGGAGCCACAAATGTCGTTACACCCAGCGTTCCCCCTAGTCTCCCAATCAAAATGGTACCTCACTTGTGTGGGTAGGCCTAGAGTCCGCAACAGGAAATGCCCCAAAACACAACGTGGACACATCACATTTTTCTACAGAAAACAAGGTGTTTTTTGCAAAGTGCCTACCTGTGGAATTTGGCCTCTAGCTCAGCCGGCACCTAGGGAAACCTACCACACTTGTGCATTTTTGAAAACTAGAGACCTAGGGGAATCCAAAATGGGGTGACTTGTGGGGCTCTCACCAGGTTCTGTTACTCAGAATCCTTTGCAAACCTCAAAATTTGACTAAACAAATACTTTTTCCTCACATTTCGGTGAAAGAAAGTTCTGGAATCTCAGAGGAGCCACAAATTTCGTTCCAACCAGCGTTCCCCCAAGTCTCCCAATAAAAATGATACCTCATTTGTGTGGGTAGGCCTATTGCCCGCGACAGGAAATGCCCCAAAACACAACGTGGACACATCACATTTTTCCACAGAAAACAGAGGTGTTTTTTGCATAGTGCTTACCTGTGGATTTTGGCCTCTAGCTCAGCCGGCACCTAGGGAAACCTACCCCACTTGTGCATTTTTTAAAACTAGAGACCTAGGGGAATCCAAGATGGGGTGACTTGTGGGGCTCTTACCAGGCCCTTTTACCCAAAATCTTTTGCAAACCTCAAAATTTGGCAAAAAAAACACATTTTTCTCTCATTTCGGTGACAGAAAGTCCTGGAATCTGAGAGGAGCCACAAATTTCCTTCCACCCAGCATTCCCCCTAGTCTCCCAATAAAAATGGTACCTCACTTGTGTGGGTAGGCCTAGCGCCCGTGACAGGAAATGCCCCAAAACACAACGTGGACACATCACATTTTCCCAAAGAAAACAAGGTGTTTTTTGCAAAGTGCCTACCTGTGGAATTTGGTCTCTAGCTCAGCCAGCACCTAGGGAAACCTACCAAACCCATGCATTTTTGAAAACTAGACACCTAGGGGAATCCAAGATGGGGTGACTTGTGGGGCTCTCACCAGGTTCTGTTACTCAGAATCCTTTGCAAACCTCAAAATTTGGCTAAAGAAATACTTTTTCCTCACATTTCGGTGAAAGAAAGTTCTGGAACCTGAGAGGAGCCACAGATTTCTTTCCACCCAGTGTTCCCCCAAGTCTCCCAATAAAAATGATACCTCATTTGTGTGGGTAGGCCTAGTGCCTGCGACAGGAAATGCCCCAAAACACAATGTGGACACATCAAATTTTTCCACAGAAAACAGAGGTGTTTTTTGCAAAGTGCTTAGCTGTGGATTTTGGCCTCTAGCTCAGCTGGCACCTAGGGAAACCTACCAAACCTGTACATTTTTGAAAACTACAGGCCTAGGGGAATCCAAGATGGGGTGACTTGTTGGGCTCTTACCAGGGCCTTTTACCCAGAATCCTTTCCAAACCTCAAAATTTGGCAAATAAAACACATTTTCCTCTCATTTCAGTGGCAGAAAGTTCTGGAATCTGAGAGGAGCCACAAATTTCCTTCTACCCAGCGTTCCCCCTAGTCTCGAGAGAAAAATGGTACCTCACTTGTGTGGGTAGGCCTAGCGCCCGCGACAGGAAATGCCCCAAAACACAACGTGGACACATCACATTTTTCCAAAGAAAACAAGGGTTTTTTTGCAAAGTGCCTACCTGTGGAATTTGGCCTCTAGCTCAGCCAGCACCTAGGGAAACCTACCAAACCCATGCAATTTTAAAAACTAGACACCTAGGGGAATCCAAGATGGGGTGACTTGTGGGGCTCTCACCAGGGTCTTTTACCCAGAATCCTTTGCAAACCTCAAAATTTGTCAAATAAAAACAAATTTTCCTCTCATTTCGGTGACAGAAAATTCTGGAATCTGAGAGGAGCCACGAATTTCCTTCCACCCAGCATTCACCCTAGTCTCCCAATAAAAAAGGTACCTCACTTGTGTGGGTAGGCCTAGCGCCCGCGACAGGAAATGCCCCAAAACACAACGTGGACACATCACATTTTTCCAAAGAAAACAAGGGTTTTTTTGCAAAGTGCCTACCTGTGGAATTTGGCCTCTAGCTCAGCCAGCACCTAGGGAAACCTACCAAACCCATGCAATTTTAAAAACTAGACACCTAGGGGAATCCAAGATGGGGTGACTTGTGGGGCTCTCACCAGGGTCTTTTACCCAGAATCCTTTGCAAACCTCAAAATTTGTCAAATAAAAACAAATTTTCCTCTCATTTCGGTGACAGAAAATTCTGGAATCTGAGAGGAGCCACGAATTTCCTTCCACCCAGCATTCACCCTAGTCTCCCAATAAAAAAGGTACCTCACTTGTGTGGGTAGGCCTAGTGCCCGCGACAGGAAATGCCCCAAAACACAACGTGGACACATCACATTTTCCCAAAGAAAACAAGGTGTTTTTTTGCAAAGTGCCTACCTGTGGAATTTGGCCTCTAGCTCAGCCAGCACCTAGGGAAACCTACCAAACCCATGCATTCTTTAAAACTAGACACCTAGGGGAATCCAAGATGGGGTGACTTGTGGGGCTCTCACCAGGTTCTGTTACCCAGAATCCTTTGCAAACCTAAAAATTTGGCCAAATAAATACTTTTTCCTCACATTTCGGTGAAAGAAAGTTTTGGAATCTGAGAGGAGCCACAAATGTCGTTCCACCCAGCGTTCCCCCTAGTCTCCCGATAAAAATGGTACCTCACTTGTGTGGGTAGGCCTAGCGTCCGTGACAGGAAATGCCCCAAAACACAACGTGGACACATCACATTTTTCTACAGAAAACAAGGTGTTTTTTGCAAAGTGCCTACCTGTGGAATTTGGCCTCTAGCTCAGCCGGCACCTAGGGAAACCTACCACACTTGTGCATTTTTGAAAACTAGAGACCTAGGGGAATCCAAGATGGGGTGACTTGTGGGGCTCTTACCAGGGTCTTTTACCCAGAATCCTTTGCAAACCTCAAAAATTTGCAAATAAAACACATTTTCCTCTCATTTCGGTGACAGAAAGTTCTGGAATCTGAGAGGAGCCACAAATTTCCTTCTACCCAGCGTTCCCCCTAGTCTCGCGAGAAAAATGGTACCTCACTTGTGTGGGTAGGCCTAGCGCCCGCAACAGGAAATGCCCCAAAACACAACGTGGACACATCACATTTTCCCAAAGAAAACAAGGTCTTTTTTGCAAAGTGCCTACCTGTGGAATTTGGCCTCTAGCTCAGCCAGCACCTAGGGAAACCCGCCAAACCCATGCATTTTTTAAAACTAGACACCTAAGGGAATCAAAGATGGGGTGAATTGAGGGGCTCTCACCAGGTTCTGTTACTCAGAATCCTTTGCAAACCTGAAGATTTGGTTACAAAAATACTTTTTCCTCACATTTCAGTGAAAGAAAGTTCTGGAATCTGAGAGGGGACCCAAATTTCCTTCTACCCAGCGTTCCCCCTACTCTCGCGAGAAAAATGGTACCTCACTTGTGTGGGTAGGCCTAGCGCCCGTCACAGGAAATGCCCCAAAACACAACGTGGACACATCACATTTTTCCACAGAAAACAGAGGATTTTTTCGCAAAGTGCTTACCTATGGAGTTTGGCCTCTAGCTCAGCCGGCACCTAGGGAAACCTACCAAACTTGTGCATTTTTGAAAACTAGAGACCTAGGGGAATCCAAGATGGGGTGACTTGTGGGGCTCTCACCAGGTTCTGTTACCCAGAATCCTTTGCAAACCTCAAAATTTGGCAAATAAAAAAAAAAATTCCTCTCATTTCGGTGACAGAAAATTCTGGAATCTGAGAGGAGCCACGAATTTCCTTCCACCCAGCATTCCCCCTAGTCTCCCAATAAAAATGATACCTCATTTGTGAGGGTAGGCAGAGTGCCCGCAACAGGAAATGCCCCAAAACACAACGTGGACACATCACATTTTTCCACAGAAAACAGAGGATTTTTTCGCAAAGTGCTTACCTATGGAGTTTGGCCTCTAGCTCAGCCGGCACCTAGGGAAACCTACCAAACTTGTGCATTTTTTAAAACTAGAGACCTAGGGGAATCCTGATGGGGTGACTTGTAGGGCTCTTACCAGGGTCTTTCACCCAGAATCCTTTGGAAACCTCAAAATTTGGCCCAAAAAAACACATGTTCCTCTCATTTCGGTGACAGAAAGATCTGGAATCTGAGAGGAGCCACAAATTTCCTTCCACCCAGCGTTCCCCCTAGTCTACTGATAAAAATGGTACCTCACTTGTGTGGGTAGGCCTAGCGACCGCGTCATGAAATGCCTCAAAAAGCAACGTGGACACATCACATTTTCCCAAAGAAAACAAGGTTTTTTTTGCAAAGTGCCTACCTGTGGAATTTGGCCTCTAGCTCAGACAGCACCTAGGGAAACCTACCAAACCCATGCAATTTTGAAAACTAGACACCTAGGGGAATCCAAGATGGGATGACTTGTGGGGCTCTCACCAGGGTCTTTTACCCAGAATCCTTTGCAAACCTCAAAATTTGGCAAATAAAACACATTTTCCTCTCATTTCGGTGACAGAAAGTTCTGGAATCTGAGAGGAGCCACAAATTTCCTTCTACCCAGCGTTCCCCCTAGTCTCGCGAGAAAAATGGTACCTCACTTGTGTGGGTAGGCCTAGCGCCCGCAACAGGAAATGCCCCAAAACACAACGTGGACACATCACATTTTCCCAAAGAAAACAAGGTGTTTTTTTTGCAAAGTGCCTACCTGTGGAATTTGGCCTCTAGCTCAGCCAGCACCTAGGGAAACCTACCAAACCCATGCATTTTTTTAAACTAGACACCTAGGGGAATCCAAGATGGGGTGACTTGTGGGGCTCTCACCAGGTTCTGTTACCCAGAATCCTTTGCAAACCTCAAAATTGGCCAAATAAATACTTTTTCCTCACATTTCGGTGAAAGAAAGTTTTGGAATCTGAGAGGAGCCACAAATGTCGTTCCACCCAGCGTTCCCCCTAGTCTCCCGATAAAAATGGTACCTCACTTGTGTGGGTAGGCCTAGCGTCCGTGACAGGAAATGCCCCAAAACACAACGTGGACACATCACATTTTTCTACAGAAAGCAAGGTGTTTTTTGCAAAGTGCCTACCTGTGGAATTTGGCCTCTAGCTCAGCCGGCACCTAGGGAAACCTACCACACTTGTGCATTTTTGAAAACTAGAGACCTAGGGGAATCCAAGATGGGGTGACTTGTGGGGCTCTCACCAGGTTCTGTTACTCAGAATCCTTTGCAAACCTCAAAATTTGGCTAAACAAATACTTTTTCCTCACATTTCGGTGAAAGAAAGTTCTGCAATCTCAGAGGAGCCACACATTTCGTTCCAACCAGCGTTCCCCCAAGTCTCCCAATAAAAATGATACCTCATTTGTGTGGGTAGGCCTATTGCCCGGCACAGGAAATGCCCCAAAACACAATGTGGACACATCACATTTTTCCACAGAAAACAGAGGTGTTTTTTGCAAAGTGCTTACCTGTGGATTTTGGCCTCTAGCGCAGCCGGCACCTAGGGAAACCTACCACACTTGTGCATTTTTTAAAACTAGAGAGCTAGGGGAATCCAAAATGGGGTGACTTGTGGGGCTCTTACCAGGCCCTTTTACCCAAAATCCTTTGCAAACCTCAAACTTTGGCAAAAAAACACATTTTTCTCTCATTTCGGTGACAGAAAGTCCTGGAATCTGAGAGGAGCCACAAATTTCCTTCCACCCAGCATTCCCCCTAGTCTCCCAATAAAAATGGTACCTCACTTGTGTGGGTAGGCCTAGCGCCCGTGACAGGAAATGCCCCAAAACACAACGTGGACACATCACATTTTCCCAAAGAAAACAAGGTGTTTTTTGCAAAGTGCCTATCTGTGGAATTTGGCCTCTAGCTCAGCCAGCACCTAGGGAAACCTACCAAACCCATGCATTTTTGAAAATTAGACACCTAGGGGAATCCAAGATGGGGTGACTTGTGGGGCTCTCACCAGGTTCTGTTACTCAGAATCCTTTGCAAACCTCAAAATTTGGCTAAAGAAATACTTTTTCCTCACATTTCGGTGAAAGAAAGTTCTGCAATCTGAGAGGAGCCACAAATTTCGTTCCACCCAGCGTTCCCCAAAGTCTCCCAATAGAAATGATACCTCATTTGTGTGGGTAGGCCTATTGCCCGCGACAGGAAACGCCCCAAAACACAACGTGGACACATCACATTTTTCCACAGAAAACAGAGGTGTTTTTTGCAAAGTGCTTACCTGTGGATTTTGGCCTCTAGCTCAGCCGGCACCTAGGGAAACCTACCACACTTGTGCATTTTTGAAAACTAGAGACCTAGGGGAATCCAAGATGGGGTGACTTGTGGGGCTCTTACCAGGGTCTTTTACCCAGAATCCTTTGGAAACCTAAAAATTTGCAAAAAATACGTATTTTCCTCTAATTTCGGTGACAGAAAGTTCTGGAATCTGAGAGGAGCCACAAATTTCCTTCCACCCAGCATTCCCCCTAGTCTCCCAATAAAAATGGTACCTCACATGTGTGGGTAGGCCTAGCGCCCGCAACAGGAAATACCCCAAAACACAACGTGGACACATCACATTTTCCCAAAGAAAACAAGGTGTTTTTTTGCAAAGTGCCTACCTGTGGAATTTGGCCTCTAGCTCAGCCAGCACCTAGGGAAACCTACCAAACCCATGCATTCTTTAAAACTAGACACCTAGGGGAATCCAAGATGGGGTGACTTGTGGGGCTCTCACCAGGTTCTGTTACCCAGAATCCTTTGCAAACCTCAAAATTTGGCCAAATAAATAATTTTTCCTCACATTTCGGTGAAAGAAAGTTTTGGAATCTGAGAGGAGCCACAAATGTCGTTCCACCCAGCGTTCCCCCTAGTCTCCCGATAAAAATGGTACCTCACTTGTGTGGGTAGGCCTAGCGTCCGTGACAGGAAATGCCCCAAAACACAACGTGGACACATCACATTTTTCTACAGAAAACAAGGTGTTTTTTGCAAAGTGCCTACCTGTGGAATTTGGCCTCTAGCTCAGCCGGCACCTAGGGAAACCTACCACACTTGTGCATTTTTGAAAACTAGAGACCTAGGGGAATCCAAGATGGGGTGACTTGTGGGGCTCTTACCAGGGTCTTTTACCCAGAATCCTTTGCAAACCTCAAAAATTTGCAAATAAAACACATTTTCCTCTCATTTCGGTGACAGAAAGTTCTGGAATCTGAGAGGAGCCACAAATTTCCTTCTACCCAGCGTTCCCCCTAGTCTCGCGAGAAAAATGGTACCTCACTTGTGTGGGTAGGCCTAGCGCCCGCAACAGGAAATGCCCCAAAACACAACGTGGACACATCACATTTTCCCAAAGAAAACAAGGTCTTTTTTGCAAAAGTGCCTACCTGTGGAATTTGGCCTCTAGCTCAGCCAGCACCTAGGGAAACCCGCCAAACCCATGCATTTTTTAAAACTAGACACCTAGGGGAATCAAAGATGGGGTGAATTGAGGGGCTCTCACCAGGTTCTGTTACTCAGAATCCTTTGCAAACCTGAAGATTTGGTTACAAAAATACTTTTTCCTCACATTTCAGTGAAAGAAAGTTCTGGAATCTGAGAGGGGCCCCAAATTTCCTTCTACCCAGCGTTCCCCCTAGTCTCGCGAGAAAAATGGTACCTCACTTGTGTGGGTAGGCCTAGCGCCCGTGACAGGAAATGCCCCAAAACACAACGTGGACACATCACATTTTTCCACAGAAAACAGAGGATTTTTTCGCAAAGTGCTTACCTATGGAGTTTGGCCTCTAGCTCAGCCGGCACCTAGGGAAACCTACCAAACTTGTGCATTTTTGAAAACTAGAGACCTAGGGGAATCCAAGATGGGGTGACTTGTGGGGCTCTCACCAGGTTCTGTTACCCAGAATCCTTTGCAAACCTCAAAATTTGGCAAATAAAAACAAATTTTCCTCTCATTTCGGTGACAGAAAATTCTGGAATCTGAGAGGAGCCACGAATTTCCTTCCACCCAGCATTCCCCCTAGTCTCCCAATAAAAATGATACCTCATTTGTGAGGGTAGGCAGAGTGCCCGCAACAGGAAATGCCCCAAAACACAACGTGGACACATCACATTTTTCCACAGAAAACAGAGGATTTTTTCGCAAAGTGCTTACCTATGGAGTTTGGCCTCTAGCTCAGCCGGCACCTAGGGAAACCTACCAAACTTGTGCATTTTTTAAAACTAGAGACCTAGGGGAATCCTGATGGGGTGACTTGTAGGGCTCTTACCAGGGTCTTTCACCCAGAATCCTTTGGAAACCTCAAAATTTGGCCCAAAAAAACACATGTTCCTCTCATTTCGGTGACAGAAAGATCTGGAATCTGAGAGGAGCCACAAATTTCCTTCCACCCAGCGTTCCCCCTAGTCTACTGATAAAAATGGTACCTCACTTGTGTGGGTAGGCCTAGCGACCGCGTCATGAAATGCCTCAAAAAGCAACGTGGACACATCACATTTTCCCAAAGAAAACAAGGTTTTTTTTGCAAAGTGCCTACCTGTGGAATTTGGCCTCTAGCTCAGCCAGCACCTAGGGAAACCTACCAAACCCATGCAATTTTGAAAACTAGACACCTAGGGGAATCCAAGATGGGATGACTTGTGGGGCTCTCACCAGGGTCTTTTACCCAGAATCCTTTGCAAACCTCAAAATTTGGCAAATAAAACACATTTTCCTCTCATTTCGGTGACAGAAAGTTCTGGAATCTGAGAGGAGCCACAAATTTCCTTCTACCCAGCGTTCCCCCTAGTCTCGCGAGAAAAATGGTACCTCACTTGTGTGGGTAGGCCTAGCGCCCGCAACAGGAAATGCCCCAAAACACAACGTGGACACATCACATTTTCCCAAAGAAAACAAGGTGTTTTTTTGCAAAGTGCCTACCTGTGGAATTTGGCCTCTAGCTCAGCCAGCACCTAGGGAAACCTACCAAACCCATGCATTTTTTTAAACTAGACACCTAGGGGAATCCAAGATGGGGTGACTTGTGGGGCTCTCACCAGGTTCTGTTACCCAGAATCCTTTACAAACCTCAAAATTGGCCAAATAAATACTTTTTCCTCACATTTCGGTGAAAGAAAGTTTTGGAATCTGAGAGGAGCCACAAATGTCGTTCCACCCAGCGTTCCCCCTAGTCTCCCGATAAAAATGGTACCTCACTTGTGTGGGTAGGCCTAGCGTCCGTGACAGGAAATGCCCCAAAACACAACGTGGACACATCACATTTTTCTACAGAAAGCAAGGTGTTTTTTGCAAAGTGCCTACCTGTGGAATTTGGCCTCTAGCTCAGCCGGCACCTAGGGAAACCTACCACACTTGTGCATTTTTGAAAACTAGAGACCTAGGGGAATCCAAGATGGGGTGACTTGTGGGGCTCTCACCAGGTTCTGTTACTCAGAATCCTTTGCAAACCTCAAAATTTGGCTAAACAAATACTTTTTCCTCACATTTCGGTGAAAGAAAGTTCTGCAATCTCAGAGGAGCCACACATTTCGTTCCAACCAGCGTTCCCCCAAGTCTCCCAATAAAAATGATACCTCATTTGTGTGGGTAGGCCTATTGCCCGGCACAGGAAATGCCCCAAAACACAATGTGGACACATCACATTTTTCCACAGAAAACAGAGGTGTTTTTTGCAAAGTGCTTACCTGTGGATTTTGGCCTCTAGCGCAGCCGGCACCTAGGGAAACCTACCACACTTGTGCATTTTTGAAAACTAGAGAGCTAGGGGAATCCAAAATGGGGTGACTTGTGGGGCTCTTACCAGGCCCTTTTACCCAAAATCCTTTGCAAACCTCAAACTTTGGCAAAAAAACACATTTTTCTCTCATTTCGGTGACAGAAAGTGCTGGAATCTGAGAGGAGCCACAAATTTCCTTCCACCCAGCATTCCCCCTAGTCTCCCAATAAAAATGGTACCCCACTAGTGTGGGTAGGCCTAGCGCCCGTGACAGGAAATGCCCCAAAACACAACGTGGACACATCACATTTTCCCAAAGAAAACAAGGTGTTTTTTGCAAAGTGCCTATCTGTGGAATTTGGCCTCTAGCTCAGCCAGCACCTAGGGAAACCTACCAAACCCATGCATTTTTGAAAATTAGACACCTAGGGGAATCCAAGATGGGGTGACTTGTGGGGCTCTCACCAGGTTCTGTTACTCAGAATCCTTTGCAAACCTCAAAATTTGGCTAAAGAAATACTTTTCCCTCACATTTCGGTGAAAGAAAGTTCTGCAATCTGAGAGGAGCCACAAATTTCGTTCCACCCAGCGTTTCCCAAAGTCTCCCAATAGAAATGATACCTCATTTGTGTGGGTAGGCCTATTGCCCGCGACAGGAAACGCCCCAAAACACAACGTGGACACATCACATTTTTCCACAGAAAACAGAGGTGTTTTTTGCAAAGTGCTTACCTGTGGATTTTGGCCTCTAGCTCAGCCGGCACCTAGGGAAACCTACCACACTTGTGCATTTTTGAAAACTAGAGACCTAGGGGAATCCAAGATGGGGTGACTTGTGGGGCTCTTACCAGGGTCTTTTACCCAGAATCCTTTGCAAACCTAAAAATTTGCAAAAAAAACGCATTTTCCTCTAATTTCGGTGACAGAAAGTTCTGGAATCTGAGAGGAGCCACAAATTTCCTTCCACCCAGCATTCCCCCTAGTCTCCCAATAAAAATGGTACCTCACATGTGTGGGTAGGCCTAGCGCCCGCAACAGGAAATACCCCAAAACACAACGTGGACACATCACATTTTCCCAAAGAAAACAAGGTGTTTTTTTGCAAAGTGCCTACCTGTGGAATTTGGCCTCTAGCTCAGCCAGCACCTAGGGAAACCTACCAAACCCATGCATTTCTGAAAACTAGACACCTAGGGGAATCCAAGATGGGGTGACTTGTGGGGCTCTCACCAGGTTCTGTTACCCAGAGTCCTTTGCAAACCTCAAAATTTGGCCAAATAAATACTTTTTCCTCACATTTCGGTGAAAGAAAGTTTTGGAATCTGAGAGGAGCCACAAATTTTCGTGCAACCAGCGTTCCCCCTAGTCTCCCGATAAAAATGGTACCTCACTTGTGTGGGTAGGCCTAGCGCCCGTGACAGGAAATGCCCCAAAACACAACGTGGACACATCACATTTTTCCACAGAAAACAGAGGATTTTTTCGCAAAGTGCTTACCTATGGAGTTTGGCCTCTAGCTCAGCCGGCACCTAGGGAAACCTACCAAACTTGTGCATTTTTGAAAACTAGAGACCTAGGGGAATCCAAGATGGGGTGACTTGTGGGGCTCTCACCAGGTTCTGTTACCCAGAATCCTTTGCAAACCTCAAAATTTGGCAAATAAAAACAAATTTTCCTCTCATTTCGGTGACAGAAAATTCTGGAATCTGAGAGGAGCCACGAATTTCCTTCCACCCAGCATTCCCCCTAGTCTCCCAATAAAAATGATACCTCATTTGTGAGGGTAGGCAGAGTGCCCGCAACAGGAAATGCCCCAAAACACAACGTGGACACATCACATTTTTCCACAGAAAACAGAGGATTTTTTCGCAAAGTGCTTACCTATGGAGTTTGGCCTCTAGCTCAGCCGGCACCTAGGGAAACCTACCAAACTTGTGCATTTTTTAAAACTAGAGACCTAGGGGAATCCTGATGGGGTGACTTGTAGGGCTCTTACCAGGGTCTTTCACCCAGAATCCTTTGGAAACCTCAAAATTTGGCCCAAAAAAACACATGTTCCTCTCATTTCGGTGACAGAAAGATCTGGAATCTGAGAGGAGCCACAAATTTCCTTCCACCCAGCGTTCCCCCTAGTCTACTGATAAAAATGGTACCTCACTTGTGTGGGTAGGCCTAGCGACCGCGTCATGAAATGCCTCAAAAAGCAACGTGGACACATCACATTTTCCCAAAGAAAACAAGGTTTTTTTTGCAAAGTGCCTACCTGTGGAATTTGGCCTCTAGCTCAGCCAGCACCTAGGGAAACCTACCAAACCCATGCAATTTTGAAAACTAGACACCTAGGGGAATCCAAGATGGGATGACTTGTGGGGCTCTCACCAGGGTCTTTTACCCAGAATCCTTTGCAAACCTCAAAATTTGGCAAATAAAACACATTTTCCTCTCATTTCGGTGACAGAAAGTTCTGGAATCTGAGAGGAGCCACAAATTTCCTTCTACCCAGCGTTCCCCCTAGTCTCGCGAGAAAAATGGTACCTCACTTGTGTGGGTAGGCCTAGCGCCCGCAACAGGAAATGCCCCAAAACACAACGTGGACACATCACATTTTCCCAAAGAAAACAAGGTGTTTTTTTGCAAAGTGCCTACCTGTGGAATTTGGCCTCTAGCTCAGCCAGCACCTAGGGAAACCTACCAAACCCATGCATTTTTTTAAACTAGACACCTAGGGGAATCCAAGATGGGGTGACTTGTGGGGCTCTCACCAGGTTCTGTTACCCAGAATCCTTTACAAACCTCAAAATTGGCCAAATAAATACTTTTTCCTCACATTTCGGTGAAAGAAAGTTTTGGAATCTGAGAGGAGCCACAAATGTCGTTCCACCCAGCGTTCCCCCTAGTCTCCCGATAAAAATGGTACCTCACTTGTGTGGGTAGGCCTAGCGTCCGTGACAGGAAATGCCCCAAAACACAACGTGGACACATCACATTTTTCTACAGAAAGCAAGGTGTTTTTTGCAAAGTGCCTACCTGTGGAATTTGGCCTCTAGCTCAGCCGGCACCTAGGGAAACCTACCACACTTGTGCATTTTTGAAAACTAGAGACCTAGGGGAATCCAAGATGGGGTGACTTGTGGGGCTCTCACCAGGTTCTGTTACTCAGAATCCTTTGCAAACCTCAAAATTTGGCTAAACAAATACTTTTTCCTCACATTTCGGTGAAAGAAAGTTCTGCAATCTCAGAGGAGCCACACATTTCGTTCCAACCAGCGTTCCCCCAAGTCTCCCAATAAAAATGATACCTCATTTGTGTGGGTAGGCCTATTGCCCGGCACAGGAAATGCCCCAAAACACAATGTGGACACATCACATTTTTCCACAGAAAACAGAGGTGTTTTTTGCAAAGTGCTTACCTGTGGATTTTGGCCTCTAGCGCAGCCGGCACCTAGGGAAACCTACCACACTTGTGCATTTTTGAAAACTAGAGAGCTAGGGGAATCCAAAATGGGGTGACTTGTGGGGCTCTTACCAGGCCCTTTTACCCAAAATCCTTTGCAAACCTCAAACTTTGGCAAAAAAACAAATTTTTCTCTCATTTCGGTGACAGAAAGTGCTGGAATCTGAGAGGAGCCACAAATTTCCTTCCACCCAGCATTCCCCCTAGTCTCCCAATAAAAATGGTACCCCACTTGTGTGGGTAGGCCTAGCGCCCGTGACAGGAAATGCCCCAAAACACAACGTGGACACATCACATTTTCCCAAAGAAAACAAGGTGTTTTTTGCAAAGTGCCTATCTGTGGAATTTGGCCTCTAGCTCAGCCAGCACCTAGGGAAACCTACCAAACCCATGCATTTTTGAAAATTAGACACCTAGGGGAATCCAAGATGGGGTGACTTGTGGGGCTCTCACCAGGTTCTGTTACTCAGAATCCTTTGCAAACCTCAAAATTTGGCTAAAGAAATACTTTTCCCTCACATTTCGGTGAAAGAAAGTTCTGCAATCTGAGAGGAGCCACAAATTTCGTTCCACCCAGCGTTTCCCAAAGTCTCCCAATAGAAATGATACCTCATTTGTGTGGGTAGGCCTATTGCCCGCGACAGGAAACGCCCCAAAACACAACGTGGACACATCACATTTTTCCACAGAAAACAGAGGTGTTTTTTGCAAAGTGCTTACCTGTGGATTTTGGCCTCTAGCTCAGCCGGCACCTAGGGAAACCTACCACACTTGTGCATTTTTGAAAACTAGAGACCTAGGGGAATCCAAGATGGGGTGACTTGTGGGGCTCTTACCAGGGTCTTTTACCCAGAATCCTTTGCAAACCTAAAAATTTGCAAAAAAAACGCATTTTCCTCTAATTTCGGTGACAGAAAGTTCTGGAATCTGAGAGGAGCCACAAATTTCCTTCCACCCAGCATTCCCCCTAGTCTCCCAATAAAAATGGTACCTCACATGTGTGGGTAGGCCTAGCGCCCGCAACAGGAAATACCCCAAAACACAACGTGGACACATCACATTTTCCCAAAGAAAACAAGGTGTTTTTTTGCAAAGTGCCTACCTGTGGAATTTGGCCTCTAGCTCAGCCAGCACCTAGGGAAACCTACCAAACCCATGCATTTCTGAAAACTAGACACCTAGGGGAATCCAAGATGGGGTGACTTGTGGGGCTCTCACCAGGTTCTGTTACCCAGAGTCCTTTGCAAACCTCAAAATTTGGCCAAATAAATACTTTTTCCTCACATTTCGGTGAAAGAAAGTTTTGGAATCTGAGAGGAGCCACAAATTTTCGTGCAACCAGCGTTCCCCCTAGTCTCCCGATAAAAATGGTACCTCACTTGTGTGGGTAGGCCTAGCGCCCGTGACAGGAAATGCCCCAAAACACAACGTGGACACATCACATTTTCCCAAAGAAAACAAGGTGTTTTTTGCAAAGTGCCTACCTGTGGAATTTGGCCTCTAGCTCAGCCAGCACCTAGGGAAACCTACCAAACCCATGCATTTTTTTAAACTAGAGACCTAGGAAAATCCAAGATGAGGTGACTTGTGGGGCTCTCACCAGGTTCTGTTACCCAGAAACCTTTGCAAACCTCAAAATTTGGCTAAAAAAACATTTTCCCCACATTTCGGAGACAGAAAGTTCTGGTATCTAAGAGGAGCCACAAATTTCCTTCTACCCAGCGTGCCCCCAAGTCTCCCCATAAAAATGATCCCTCACTTGTGTGGGTATGCATAGTGCCCGCGTCAGGAAATGCCCCAAAACACTATCTGGACACATCAAAATTATCAAATACAAAACTACCTGTTTTTGGAGGGGGGCAACCTGTGTTTTTGGTCCTGGGCTCAGCAGCAATCTAGGGAAACCCACCAAACCCAGACATTTCTGAAAACTAGACACCCGAGGGAGTCCAGGGAGGTGTGACTTGCGTGGATCCCCCAATGATTTCTTACCCAGAAGCCTCAGCAAACCTCAAATTTAGCTGAAAAATCACTTTTTTCCCACATTTCTGTGTGGGATCGTCGCACCGGGACAAATTTCCTACCACCCAACGTTCCCCTCAGTCTCCCAGTAAAAATGATACCTCACTTGTGTAGGTGGGCCAAGTGTCTGTGACAGGGAAGAGCCAAAAACATGTCGAAATTGAGGGGGAACCAAAGGGGGTCCAAAGGGGCAGTTTGAAAAAAAACATTTTTAGGCTGACAAGTGCAGCAGAATTTTTATCGGTGTAGATGGGACAATGCTGGGTGGTAGGAATGTTGTGGATTCCAGCAGATTCCGGAAGGTTCCATCACAAAAATGTGGGAAAAATTTGTGATTTTCTGCAAAGTTGGAGGTTTGCAGGGCATTGTGGGTAAGGAAATGGTGCGGGTGCATGTGAAGCACACCACCCTGGAATCAACCAGATGTTTAGTTTTCAGATGTGTCTGGGTCTTGTGGTTTTTGTCTACATAGCAGCGTCCCAAAGTCAAAAAAGTGCAGCCCCCACCATTCCAAGTTGGATGATTTTGAGAGTTACCAAGCTCTCATGGCCCAAATGTAAAACCAAAACCCAAAATAATCAAATGTTTTCTTGCTTGCCATGGGATAAAATGTTTTTTTTGTGCGGGGGAGAGCTGAAAGACTGTTACCTACTTCAGTTGTGGTGGGGGCATAACCAGGCCCATACTGGTTGGTAGCCACCACCTCACAATTTATTTTTTTATTCCATGCCATTTAGTAGACTTTCGCCCCCCCCCCACTGGTGGGCAGAACAACTTTGGCCCCATTTATTTGGGGTGTGGTATGACCATACCCCCACCCTCTCATTTTGAAACAAAATCTTCCCTAGTCTCTGGTAGGATAGATGGGCCTTCCAAAAATAGGCAGATATGGCCAACAGTAATGTGCCCCCATGGGGAGCGACCCTTGCCCAAGGGGCAGTCCCCCCAAACAAAACACACACATACACACACACCCTTCCATGGTGTCTAGTGATTTCTGCACCCCTTGGGGGGCAGATTGGCCTAACTAAAATAGCCTGATCTGCCCCCAAGGGGGGCAGAAATGTCCTAAATACAATTTTCCCCCTAAGGGAGCGACCCTTGCCTAGGGGTTCGCTCCCCATACATAAAAACATAAAGTAAATAAAAAAATATATATATATCCCTGGTATCTATAGGTTTCTGCCAACCCCTGGCTTTTGCGTGCTGACGTCATCAGACGTCACTCGGGGGGGTCAGGGGTGGAAGGGGAAGCAATTCCCCTTCCAGCTCTGACCTGGGGGGGTGGGCGGTGGCGGCCCTCTGGGGGAGGCGCAGCCATGGACGCAACCATTACGTCTGTGGAGGCAAAGGGGTTAATTAGGAACTAGATTGCTTTGCCACTTCTGAACCGACAAGGGGAGGGTGTTGTATAGCCATTTTTAGAGCTGTCTATGGGCACATTATTTTAGCAATTAGGCCTCCTGCTTGTGCCCTTTTGACTAGTTACATTTTATTCTGCCTCATTTTATTATTTTTGAATCAACCACATTCGTGGTGATGTTTTATTTCTTTATCTAGTTGTTCTTTCGCCTAGGAAAGCATTACATTTCTTAGCAAAACATTCTTTTCACTTTGTGCTTTCCTCAAGGCTACCGCAAGATAGTGTTGCCAGCACAAGAGGTAAACCGCATATCTAATGTCACAGAAAAACACAAATCCTTATGTAGGGACATTTTCTCAGAACATCAGCTGTTTTATTATAAAATCATGTTCCTGTCCCATGAACATCAGAGGAAGATTCCAGCCAGATGACCATAACCACATGCTGATTGACTTTACTACAGCTGCTTGCTAAGACTACTGGTTCCATGGCCTACATGGGGATGGTGTCTATGTAGACAACAGGCTTCCTTGTTCGGGTATGGGGAATTATGTCTTCCTGGGGGTCCTGAAGGGTGGATTAGGGCTTATCATGCTATGCTCTAACATAGCTTAGGTAGGAATCACATATATTATATACATACTGACAGTATGGTAGGACTTTTTCTGTGTTTCGGTTTTCTTGTCACCACTTTGCTTCTAGCATGTTTCATCATTCTAATTATTGCAATTCATGCAATTCTTACTAAGATGCAGTTGATTCAATAAACCTTATTGAACCATTTTCTGCCTCTGTTTGACTTTGCATGTGTGAGACTAATGTAACTGGCAGAAAAGGATTAGATCTGATACACCATGATTTTCCTGAGAAGTCATTAGGTCATGCGCACAGTTGCCACAAATCATCCCTTCTCTTGGGCAGAGATTAAGCGCTGCTAGTCAGCTGGAAACAGACCAGGTCGACAGTTGTCACGTGTGGGATTGGCCTCAGTTCCATACAATTCAGGTGATGGTGCCGCCCGGATCTAGGAGCCTAATTAGGATAATGAGAGCCCATGTGACAAAAAATGATTTAATACTCTGACTCCTTGTACACTGCATGTAACAATGTTATTCAGACATAATAGATGCCTTGAATCCTGAGCTGTTACTGTTATTAAAACTGTATGTTTTCTTTTTTTTCCTTCTGTAACAATCTTTAAAAAATAATAAAACGGAAATAAATTAAACATGACAACATTATTTTACGTAATTCCATTACTCTGAATCCATTATTCCTCTTTCCAATCAAATGCCCTCTTCGACGCCTGGTTAAAGCATTGTCTGGCCAAGTGGTCAGGGCACGGCTTGACTACATTACAGTATGTCTTTTGTTTAGGTGACCTGGATACACTTTCCAGGGTGGCGTCAATTTTGTTTCAGACATGGGGATTGGGTAAGGGGATTGCCTGCTCACAGCGTTATGATTGGAACGAGGAATGATGGACTTGAAGTAATATAGTTACATAATGTAATGTAGTCTTGATGTGTGTTTGCAATCTTACACTTTCCCATGCTAAAGAAAAAAAGTGGTGAGACCCTATTAAAAGAAAAGGTTAAAGGAATTACAAAAAACTACACACCTCTATTCATTACAATCACGTTTACAAAAGCTGAAGGTTAATAATATGTGACAAGGGACTTGTATAAATTCACTGAACGATTAAACGAATTAGAGATGCTCACTTCTCATGAGCAGAGCCAACGTTGTAGAAGATTGTTTCGGCCGTTGACACAAATGAAACGTAACCAAGCATCGGAACACCGAGTTTCTATTCAAAATGCACATTGTGCTCTATAACTACGGTGATCACCTGACTAGTATGCTCTTGGACAGCGAGCTCAGATGCACATCCTGGAAAGAAACGACTGCCAAAATGCCGTGTGCATACCGAGAACAGAAAATAAGCAGCGGAGCCCGGAAGACTAAAAAACATGAGAGATAATTCGCTGTCCAGCTAACACTGTCACTATATGCAGTACATATATACACTACAAGTATCCCCTCGATAGTCCATTTTTCATGAAACGTACAAGTATTCAGAAATGATGAAAACAATACGCATCAACCTGAAAGCCACCGCTAGGCAGATACGTATATTTTTCAGAATGTTCAATCACTATGTACCTGAACATAAAGGGGTTACTTGGGATCTGAAGGTTGACAGTTGCTTTTCACGGAATAGCGGTGGTTTATGGAAGCGATCGGTGATTTAAAAGAAACCCTAAGTATTGTACAGTATTAAAAAAAAATAAAGATCGGTAAGCTGGAGACGCTTCACATTGCAAGGAATCATGGCGCCTGCTTGTGAGCGTCAGGCCACCGCCACCCCTCCCCGCCCCCTCCCTTGTGACGAGGTTATGATACTTTGCCTCGATGACGCGACATCTCAGTCTTTCACGCCGTATGTAGAAAGAAAGGTATTTTTTCTGACATGCACAGTGGATCTTTTGCACGTGGTCATAATTACTGAACGTTTATTGTTAAGCGAGATAATATTTCCAACTGCGTGTCTTCCTATGCGATGACCGGACTTTTGTGATTGTTGACCTAGTTTTTTTAAAAGGTAACTGTAGGTTATTGCCTCTCGGCTGAGTTGTACATGGAGGAAATTAAAAAAAAAAAAAAAACGGCACAGTCGTTGTGAAATGTTATTCAGGGATGAGGACACGCCGTCGTTCGACAGAGGAGGCAGGCGAGTTCTTCCCCGGCCAACAGCAGATTGCTCTTAACCAATAGGCAGGCGGCCACGAGTGGCACCAAATTCTGAGCAGCCAATGGGAGGCCGTGGGCGCTCGTCGCAGCTGAGTGTACAGCGCAGGGCAGGAGCATCCCCAGACGCGCCCAGCCATCCTCAGCCTCCAACGGCAGTGCATATAACAGCACCGCGGCAAGCGACGTCCTTAGTGTCCTGCCTCTCACCCCACTATCACTGCAGCAACGGACAAACCCCACCATCACTGCTGCGAACGAACCCAACACAAGGCACAGGTGAAGAGCAAAAGGACATAGACTCCCTTGGGGATAAAAACTGAAAAACAGTATTTTATCCCTAGCTCCCGGATTTGGTCGACTCATTTTCTAAGGTAGGTGAAATCGTTCTCATGTATATGTGCCTTATATCATCATGTTTACCACTTAACATGTAGGCCCCATGTGACGCCTCTTTCTCTCGCGCTCTCTCTCTCACGCGCACACACTGTGTGTGCCTCGCATGTTCCAGCAGAAGAGGCAGAGGAACCTGTTCTCGTATTTGTGATATGTTTATGAATGAATGACCCGGATCGCATGGCATTAACTTGCAATAGAATTGTGGTAAACGTGATGCACTACCTCTTATTATTAATAATAGGGCCTGGCATGCATATATTTGCACCGGTAAGGCGCATTAAACCACGATTATGCAAGTGTACAGCTGCCCAGTGATTGGAGTGCACGGCGGCATTTGCATCTGTATTCCACAAAAAACAATATGTGCACCGTCTCATTAGTTCCTTGTGCGTGTGCGTGTGTGTGACTATTGATATTGCAGTTTAGAGTGTATTCTAACCTATAACAACCAATAATTAAACCAACAGTTTAAGATAATACAGTCATACTTCTGAATTGTGGATTTTTGCGTTTGTTCAGGCATCCCGTGAAAAATGGTTTCATTGTACTTGTAAAATAAAATAAAACTCTCACTTTTCTGACAACATATATAAGCCAGTACCTTTGGGTTCAGTGTTTTCACGTTTGCAGTGGGACTAGTGGGTGCATATATATGACCAATATGTGCCGTTTAGTTCACTGTTCCATGAGGTGTGCATAGATAAAGAGAATACTGCGCATTTTCACGTATATTCAATTTTTTAGTGATTGGAGTGTCATGGTACCGCATACGTTAATGGCAGCATGTATTGCACTTAGTGAATGGAGGCAGTGGTAAAGCAGTCGATCATTTAATATTTTATTTATTTCACTATGTAATCACGAAGGTTATGGCACACCAGTGGACGGTTTAATATTAAATTTCACTGCTCAGGGAGGAAGGACATTGTTATAACACACTTGTGCACCGTGAAATAAACATGTTATTGTTTAAAGAATACATTATATACCACATTAACATTGTAATCACGGGCAGGTTTTTTTCTAATTTTGGCCTCTCTTTACACCTTTGTTTCGAAATCTGCCAATAACATTACTCCTTTCATCAGTCTGCCTACTATGACATTGTTGCGACAGAGTGCAGCTGTGTCACCTGTAGCTGTAGAACTCAGGAGCCCTGTCTCACTTTTCAGTCAGCACTGAAAATACATTGATATTTAATTCGTGCCACTCCCACCTTAGTATGTCACCATTATATACCCTTCCTCGCACATTGAAAAATCCTCAATTTCTATGATAGGTTTATCTCCCAACCTATGCCTTCATCACTCCAAATATCAACACCCACTGCAGTTTCATCAACTGAGCATGTGCTGGTAGCACCAACATGATACACTATTCTTGGTTAACCCGTTTTTATGGCGTTCTAGCGTCCAGAAGATCCTTAGATGTAGGAATGAACCTCTTTTCTGTTCTGCTTACTCTGGGCACTACAGTTCTTAGGCTTATAACTTGTAAGTTGACCACCAACTACAGGGGTTGTTGGGTTGATGCCCTTCAATGAATCCCCCCTGCAGTCTTGCATACAACTAGCCAGTTTTAAATGCCCTGTTCTGTTTAAATTACAGAGATTAATGCCCACCTTCCACAGGTTAACCTTTTATGATTGTAATTCCAAGCCAACTTAAAATAGATCATTATGGGCCATATGTACCAACGAATTTTCCCATAGACACAGAATGGGTAAAACCCTTTGCTACATCTGGCCCTATGTTCCTAATCACCCTAAAGCTCAATCTCTATTTAGACATCACATAATTTAGGCCCTCATTATGAACACTGCGTTCGAAACCGCGTGTTCATGCTGGCGGTCAAATTACTGACCGCCAGCGTCCCCGGATCTCCGTCGTCCGCATAAAGAACGCCGCCCCACAGGAATGCCTGGCCGGGACATTGGAGCCGCCGCCAATGCCTCTGTGCGGCAGATGCTGCTGCACCCGTCGCGCAGATCACTACCTGCGCGATGGGGCACTGCACCGGGGCCCCTACACTGCCCATGCCAAGTGCATGGGCAGTGTAGGGGCCCCCAGGTGTGCCCGGTGCACCCCTTCCGCCAGCCTTTCCCTGGCGGGGAAGCCCGTCAGGGAAAGGCTGGTGGCTGAGGAATCATTATCCGAGTAATGATTCCGACCGCTGCCAGGCTGCCTGACGTAGGCAGCCTGGCAGTGAGTGAGGGCTGCTGATGGCGGCCCTCATGGGGTTCTTTATGTGGCGGTGTGGCCTGCCATGCGGCTGGCGGGCCACACCGTCATGTACATAATGACCACCTTAGTTTCCTTCTTGCTTCATGAATGGCTTCATGGAACATAGCTCCCCACTATGCTGGACTCTGAAAACAAATGTCTTCAGTAGCACTCAGTGTTTGGTGTTCTCTTATGACTATGACATGTTGGATAGTGGAGCCTGCTAAGATGTTCCAATTAACATTAAAGATAAACGGCTGCTCAAGGCTGTAGGAGGAAATGGTGAGGTTTTGTGATGGGCTTGGGTCTTGGACAAAACGACAAGCTGTGACAGAAACAGCAGCATATCGGGCTCTGCCCAATATTCCAGGTCTCCCAGACATTTGGGAGGCAGTGGCCTATTTTGGAATTTCAAGTCTGCAGTATGGCAGTTTACCTCAGGTGTGCGTCACGATTTTTATTTTAGTTATACCTAATGCACGCCACACCTAATGCACGTGCCTTGTATTTGTTCTGTTTCCGGTGTTGATAAAATGCAGGTAATGGCCAGGTTCACATTCCAGGGCTTTCCACGCTCCTGTGATGCGCCGAGAGTGAGTTCGACGCATAATTTTATAATGCAGGCCTCTCTTGGCTGAAGCTGGTTTCCGATTCCCACATCATCCATTATTTATCACCCTCTACATCTCAAATCGTCACTCGGTTGCTATTCTTTCGCCTGCTCACCGGATTCGAGGTGTATGACATCCCTGATTTAGCTGAAGGGAAGTGAAATAAAATATCCATCATGCAATACAATCTACCAGTTAGACCGTCGATAAGGTTTGGAAACGAGCTCGGAACCTTCAAGGGTCCATTGCAGTTCAGCGCCTCCCTTTTTGGGTAAACAATATTAGTAATATGTGCAGTGCCCTCAAGAAAGGACACCTGCTCCCACATAATTCACAGTTTGTCCTTGCAGTCTGTTCCTAATGTGTGTGGGTATTTTCCAAAATAATACCCATCAATATGTGTACATACTTGAATAATTATCGTTGTTGATCGATGACATAAGCCGTCTTCATACAGGATTATGTGTGTGGCAAACTGCCATTTTGACAAGAAAATACGAGTCATACATGCAAATATGGTGACTGTTATGATTAATGTCTCAGTTTTGTGACAGCCCGTACTGTCTGACTAACAGTTCCAGCGGTCTCTGAACCTTGGGCAATTTAACTAAATGATAAGGAAGGACTACAAGTCAATTAATTTACACCTTATGGGCAGAATACACTAGTCAGTGCAATTCCCCATAAAGCGGCAAATATAATTGCCTCATTTCAACCCTTCCCCAATGTGAAGAAGTGGAAATGTTTGCATGCACGTTATTTTTGAACGATACCTGGCGTGTAAATAATATTTGGAGTTAAAAAGTTAACCGTTAAAAAAACGCGTTAACATGGCATTCGTAGTACCATTTTTTATGGTTCTGTATGTGACAGCGTGTTTTTTTGCCTTCGTTATAGAAATTGGCGTGATAGTGCCAGTTTCGTTGTAATGGTTCGTTGTAAAAGGCGTCGGGACTCCCCTTTAGTTGTTGCGTCATACATCCGCTACGGCTGAAATTGCTGATTACCAGAATACCCAGAAGTAAACTGCGATACTGTTATAGTATCAGAACTCAAAATAGTTGAAAATTCATTAAGATGCAGCACAGTTCATACAAGATGGGCCGGCATCCAGATGAAGACTGGTAACACAGTTGATCCATAGACCATCCATTATCCAGCATTCTAACTCTGAAAGATGTGATGGCTATAGAACACACACATATCAGGAACTAGCTGCGAAAAGAGTAAAGAAGGAACAGGAAAGTGAGGCGAGCAAGAACAAAACAGAGAATGAACACTTCCCCCTCAACTAAAAGAATAATAAGCAGGAAATTAGAAACAAATGCATATGGCATGGCTCTTGTTAGACTTGTTAGTCTTAGAGTGGTCTTCCCTCAAACATTTTGCCTTCACTCCTCCTGTTTTACAGATGTCATTGTTGTTGGCCTTAGGACCCTGCACACTTGACCACTGCTAACCAGTGATAAAGTGCTTGTGCCCTCTCCTTTAAACATGGTAGAATTTACTTGTAAGTCTCTAGTAAAGTGGTACTACATGTACCGAGGGCCTGTAAATTCAGTGCTACTAGTGGGCCCACAGCACTTAAACATCCTAAAGCACATTACTCTCCTCACCCACTGTTGTGTCCTCACCTATACATCCAGCTAAGCACAAAGCTGCAGTTACAATCTAAAGTTTACCATCTTCGACCATCAATGCTAATCCCAATATGTGTGACACATTTTGTGGATCTGACCAACAAGTTGCACCTTTACTCACTGCATCTGGTTCTCAGATCTGAACAATATGACCACTTGCTGCTTGTCTCTAAAAGAACTCTTTTGTTAATGTAATTGCTATATTTTTCTTGCTCCCTCTTCTCTCTTTCACCTCTACATTCATGCCCAACTTGCCTTTCTCTTCATGTTGCCTGATCAACTACCATGGCACTAACAACGTAGTAGGTTTCAGTCCCCTCAGCAATCCTAAAAGGGACCTCCCAGTAATGAAATTCAGTATAACCCCTTTACGACAAAATATAGCTTGCAAGGTTTTCCTTCAGCTCAATTCAGATTTCAAGGTCAACTACTGATTCCTACACCACCCTAATGAAACTTCTCCATCAGTCCTTTCACTTCAAGATTGTATAATCGCACCTGCACATGTTTAATTCCACTGGGAAGATCTTACATTTTTGCAGCCAATCCTTAAGCTGCTCAGAGCAGCATCAGGATTGGCTGGGAGCCTGTGCAGGCTCTCTCCAGCCGAGAAACTTTGTTACTAAGCTGGAGAAAGCCCTGTGCGTATGTGTGTTTGGCCAGCCCGAGATGGCCGGCCAAACACACATGAATTCTGAGGGGGAGTGCTGAGCACTTACCCTCACACTCGTCACCCCTGTGGCCCCGTCCCTTTACAAGGAAACGATAATATATCGTTTCCTTGTAAAGTTTTGCAGCTGCCACTGCTGATGAGGGATGACGCTCCTCCGCCCTCATGTAGGAGCCACCACTGCGGCTACGTCCTCTGTGCAGACTACCCTCGCCTTCACTTTAAAGAAGGAACAGAGAGCATCGTGCAGGCAGGAGCACTGTGACCACACCCATCTGAGTCCTTTCCAGAGGTTTTCCCTCATGGGGTACACTGACAGTGCACCACCTCTTTGTGGCATACTATCAGTGTGCCTCATAAGGACTTGTTCGTCTGTACGCCCCACAACTCTTAATAGAGTGTAGTGATAGAGGCAAACTGATTCTTTATTTGCATGAGGGATACACCCCCATATAAATCTTATGATGCCAGGAGATGATTAGTTTGCATGACAGCTATCTGTTTGTATACATTGAAGGAACAGACAAAACATGTGATTTCTTTTGTACCAGTTCAGCATACTGCACTGGAAGGATGGCTTGATTATTCTCTACCTTTCTGCTTCCAGCACTTGAAAGATTTTAAGATGACCAACAGAGGAAATCATGCTACCGAGCCATGTACAGCAAAAGCATCACCTGTTCCCACGGATGGGGGAGTCGAGAGGGTTATGACAGATGACATGTTTGATGACAGCTACCGAGAAAAAGAAGGTCCCAAGCCACCTAAAATAATTGTGTGGAGGAATGTAATACTCATGGGATTTCTACATCTGGCTGCTTTGTATGGATGTGTGCTTGTACCGTCAGCAATGTACGTCACCTTGGCATGGAGTAAGTGTTTTAATATTCCAACGCTATCTTTAACTCCTAATTTGTGTCGGTTTTAATGTAGACAGTGTGTGTGGGTAGTAAAAGTATTTCACAACTTTGTTTCGTTAATCGCACCTTGAAAAATATTTCAAATCATAACCTAAATTAAAGGATACAACTTGTGAAAGGCTTAATGTGTAGGTTGCATAGCGACGTGATAGCTGTTGACTTGCAGCTAATCCTAGAAGTTTCTATATTGCTTGCCAAATTTCACCAAGCCACGCACTTGTTGAAACTTGCTGGAATTTCACATGTTGAACTATATTTGCACTTTCTGCTTCATTTTACCCCTAGTAAAATTTCGAGGGTAGATAAGCATGTATATTTTTAACCTGTTATCCTAAAACAGAACTTAAATAAATCTCTTGCGCTTGATACAACTACAGATATCCAAGGACTTAAAGCAATGCCTCTGTTCTGAGGAGAAGTTTGTAAACAATTGTGCATATACTTTTTATATGATATTCATTACTCTAGCTTGGTGCATGTGACATATAGTTTCTTTCATTGCTTTGTACAGCTAATCTGGCTGTGAATATATTTCTGGTAAAAATACACTCAACTCTATTTTTTATGAGTTTACTCTTGATACTGGTTTAGATAGACCTTCAAAGTTAGGGTGACTTTCCAAATGCTATAAAAAGTAAAAAGGACGAAAATTAAATTTGCTGTAGCAATTATAGTAAAGCACAAAAAAGAAACAAGCATTTTCAATGCAACGGGTCTCGCATTTGCTTGAGTTAGAGCTATTAGCGGTGTAAAGAAAAAAACTGCAGGGCTATCGCACTGCGTGGAAAATAAACAGATAAAGTAGTCTAGACACCATGCTGAAAACACAAAGACTCGTATGTTTTTAGTAGTTTATCGGCCTCGTATGTTTTTAGTAGCTTACCGGTGCTGTGTAAGTGGGCTAAACACCAGAAAAGGCATGACGTATGCATGCCTTTCACAAATGAAAGCAAGCGGATTATAAAAGGCAAGCTCACAAACCAATGTAAGTGACTGATGTGACATGGGCGTGGTTGAAAGCCCAAAGAGAGATCACAGAATGGGACGGAGCGCTTTGCGCTCGCCCATAAAAACACACAAAACAGACTACACTTTGCAAGAGTTTATAGCAGCAGCGTCTGGCATGAAGGCAGAGTGGGGGGGGGGGGGCAGGCAAAAGTGGTATTGGTGCGTGCATGCATGCAAGGTGAGTGGTGTGTGTAAATAAAAAGAAGAAAACACTTACCTTGCTTACTGCATGTCGTCTGACGTCTTCCTAGCTCTGGTCTCCTTGGGCACCAGCAAATTCCCTTAAACAATCCTGACGCTTCTCTCATGCTAGTAACAGCATGGGAGAAGCACCAGGATTGGAGGGAGCGGCGTCTCTCAGCGACTTTAAGAGCACTGTAGGCTTGTGCTTTCTCTGTCTTAAGACAGCTGGGTTAGAGAAGTTTAAAATGAGCATGTCTGGCTGGCCGTCGCAAGAAAGCCTGCCAAAAAGACATGCGTACTTTAAACTGTTCACAGCACACTGCTACCACTCAGCAGCAGTGGCCCCACACCGTCCTGACAATCCGTTCAGGACAACAGGATGGAAAATAAAATGGTAATAAATTAACTTTATCACCATTTTGTTATTCATCCCTGGAGGGCATTTTAGGCAGAGGGGGATACTCCTCTGTCTTAATGGATGAGCTGCTCCTGGTTTATAGCCTTTATGCCTGAAGGGCACCATACTGAATGCCAGGTGTCAACGTGCATCACATTGGACAGATAAAGCAGCTGCTTGGCCAGTCACTGCAGCCCTTTCATCCCTGACCAGACTTGGGTCATCAGTTATCATGTATGGTTGCATAGGGACGTGAGAGAATACAGAAGAGATGCATAAGATAGTGCCTAATGGGAATTACTGTGAGGTTTGTGGTCTTGGTTGTAGAGGGTAAAACAGTAGGCTGCTAGGTGTATGCATTTAGGGTGAAGGTCAGCAAACCATTTGTATGTTGGGTCATGGCTCCATGTCTGGGGAGTATCTCAAAAGGCTGAAAGGACCCAATGGCAAATATATCTCTGTCAAGGGAACATTATATTTTCTCAGAAGGGCAGAACTCCTGCTTGGTGAACTAATGGGGGTCAGAGAGCGTCCCCAAATGGCAGATATGTGTGTGTGGCCTGGGTTTGGTGGGACAGGACAATAATTGTGTCTATTGTGTGTGTTAGAGTACAGAAGCACCTTAGGGAAATGCGAGGAAGTTTGAGGATATAGGAAGTAAGGTGTACTTGGAGTGAGGGCCAAAGTAAGCAGCCCATCTCTGACCCTGTATATTTAGTGTATGTGTTTTCTTTTACTTTAGGTCTATTGATATGGTTCACGCCTAGCCAGTGAAGGGCGGGACGTTTTTAGCAGCAGAAGCTTCTCAGACATGGGCTGCAATAAATAAAAGAGAATTATTTGCGGGAATTGGGGTCCACAGAGAAGAGTGGGGAAAACGTAAGGTGGTGTTGGGAAAATGTAATAGGCCCACTTCTAAACAGCAGTTGTCTTTCTAGTTTTACATCCCACATATTTACGTTATATCTTCTGCCTTTCCCGATGTTTTGGAAAAGCATAAGTTAGAGGAAAGTGCAGTACAGTGTGCTAAAGTGGGGCAAAAAAGTGAGGACAAATGTGACGTTGCTTCCTTAATCTGACAATAGAGACGGGCAGGACTCTGGTACAGTTCTTTCTTTTTAGTGGAAAAACTTAGAGCTTTTTAAACAAAGTTTATTTGTGAGTAGCAGTGGCTAAAAAGCAAATGTCACATACCTGATAACTTCCTTTGTATTATCTAAATGCATAAAGCAATCCCGTTGATGTATGCCTTCAACTATATTTCAGTTTTTACACCAGTTCATTTTTTTTCACAAAACCGTGCTACACAAGTCATATAATAATTGCGACCATATTTAGTGGTACATATGCCACAATACTAGCAGAAAGTCAAATATAATGTTGAAATATTTGGTTGTCTAATTAAGAATATCAGGTTGTTATTTTTCTAAAAAGTCAGATTGTTCCTAAATGATAGCTTTCATTTAAAGTAAGGAACAAGACCATTCTGTCCTCCATCAGTGTTTCATTTCCCTGAAATACATAGTTTATCCGCAATACCAGTTTTTCATTGTTAGTGTATTTATATGTTCCTACTTATATGAGGCTTCATTTTCTATATTTCAGTCATTGCCATCTTGTGATCAATGCCCCACCAAATAGCAATCATCTGCATCATGTACTCGAGATATGCCTATATGCCATTATTTGCTTCTGTTCCTCCAATATGCAAGCCGTTCCAAGGTGTGCCCTTGTAACCCCATATTCCATCCATGCCATGATGTGCCTGTTTCCTCTCTGCCAGATATTTATTATTTGCCGTTGTTCTCCTGTAGGCCATGCATTCCATTGATCATGCATGGTCACTCTTGCCCATACAATGATGTACCCCTGTCCTTTCCAGATGTCAGTCAGGTCCACCAGGCTTAAGCACTTATCGCTTGTCATATCGAGGCACACACACATAGATATGTACCAGCACTCAAACTGCCGTGTTGAATTTGTCACATGTTGTCTAAAGCAACTGCGCTCTCAATGACAGGTCCAGACCTACTGCTAAATTGGGGCTGCTAAGATTTAGTGGTGGCTGGCCACTCAGTACACCATTACAGACTCCAGTTCTGAACCAGTGATAATGGCTAGGCCGCAAATGGAACTGCATTACAGGTGAAGCAGCAACTATGGATGGCTGATATGAGAACTGGCAGAGACTGGAATCACTTGCTGTCCTTGCTTCCTTCCTTCATTGGCTGAGGCTGACAGATGGCAGCATTAGCCAGTGAAATAACTTCCCCGTGGGCCTCAGGATGGCTTTGACTGGACAAATGGTTGTTTCATTAACTGCTGTCAGTCCAGAAAAACCTTGAGATTCCAAGTGAGACCAAACACCACTCGAGCTTAGTTCTCAATGTCTCTTTGGGATTACTTGGAACCCAGCATTGAAGACCAGTCCATCTATAGTTGTAATCTTGACTGCACAAGTTATGGTTCCACAACAGTTTTCACATTTTTACCCTGTTACAAAAATCTTTCAGTAATATTGAACGGGGCAGAGTTTGTAAGCTACCTTCATAATGATACAAATTGGCAAATAGAATTGGATTTGCCCTTTTTTCGCCTTTGCGTTAACCTTCTGTAATAGAGGCCAAAATGCTGAGTGCCTGTGAGTTCTACTTTCCGCTCTTGAGAAGCAGCATTTTGATGCATACAACGTGAGCTTCAGTGCTGCAGCACACTCTTATGTTGTGTGATGTGTAACACAAATGTAGGCGAGAGGGGACGTTTCATCATGCAATCAGAAAGGATTTTCACTATAATAGAGTAAAGCATATTTTACTCATTTCTTCTGCATGTTGCTAGAATACCCAAACTTCACATTTTCATAATAGGGTCTAGATTGAGTGGGAGCAGTTGAACCAGCCAACACAAATGAGCGGAGTATACAGTGCCTTTGTCTGATTTCTGTTTCATATTTTTTTTACAGCGGTGGTCTGTTTCATAATCAGTGCTCTGGGTGTGACTGCTGGAGCTCATCGCCTCTGGAGTCACCGATCCTATAAAGCCAAGTTGCCCCTGAGAGTATTCCTGACTGTTGCAAACTCCATGGCATTTCAGGTAAAAAAGCTAATTGTTCAAGGTCTACAAATATGAAGTCTAAGTGGTTGTGGTAGGCTTCAAGTGGCTTGGGGAGCTTACTCTGTCAAACAGAGTAATGATCTTCAAACTATGGGATTAAAAGGTGTAAAGTGATTTGAGAGAGCAACAGAGATACAAACTATTGATAGGATTTTTGGCATGTCATTGGTGCTCTTGAAGACTGAAAAAAAACAACGTTGTATAGGTGCAATCTGTCCCACTACTCTGAGAGAACAGGTGTACCTGGGAGGGTGATGGGCCACATAATTATGAGACATTTGTAATTTATTGGTGGATCTGCCTCTGTATAACAGAGCTCTTTGAGCGCTGGGCCAAAGCCAGGTGCAGTTTCTTAAGGGAGATACCTCAGGTTGTTTACAACTTGTGTTTGGGGAAGGACAGATGTTTTTTCTTCAGTGCAGCACTCATACAGACAGCTTCCCACACCCAGAATAAAAAAAGCGGGGTGAACAACTAGGACTAGCTAGAACTGAGGGCAAGGGGATGTGTAGGTAGATGCCTGATATGCCATTACGGCACACTTTACCCGGTTGACCAGCTAAAGAGGCAACGCGACTAGCTTGATACAGAGGACCTTGATGTGCTATCAGGCCCAGGGACACACTGGGACTTGAGACTGGTGTAGTGGTTCTCAAGAGTTTTCATGTAAAGAAATAGTATTGCGTGAAAGAGTTTGGAAACCATTAGAAAAGTAAAAGTAAGATTGCCATGATGCAATACTCATAGACATAGCTGAGTAGGTTCACAAAGTAAAGCACAAAACATATATTTTCACAGCACGGTTTGACTCACTTATGTTTGAAGCACTCTTATGTTATCAACAGTTTATATTGTGTTGCAAGAAATATATGTACAGAAGCAGCCATACACATGTTCGGACACTAAGAAATGTGCTGTTTCCCAATATGTGAGCTAGCATGATTATAATTAGTGTCACAGATAAAGTTACTTTTATGATCATTGATTCTTCAGTGAACTGAAAAAGTAATAGTAATATGCTTGTCAGTGGTCAAGTTTACAATCGCCCAGCCTGTGCTACAGGTGTGGGTGTAAACTGTGAGCAACAAAAAGATGATTTGGGTGTAGTCACAGAGAGGTGAAGGTGGAGAGGAGGTAAAAAGAGGATGCGTTGTGTAATCCAAAAGCAAGTGGAGTGAGGCTGCGGAGATTGATGGATACAGAGGTCATTGAAACCGTGCTACTGAACTACAACTATAAGAGAAGTAAGATTAGAGGCAGGTGCGTATAGAGCCATCAATCGACAAGTCACTCCTTGTACTTCGGACCATGTCATTGTCTACATAGTGAAAGTCAATACTTGTAGGACAAGGTTAGAACGAAGGCATTGTAGTGACCATTTGTGATAACGCTGAGCTTTGTGAAGTGGAGGCACCAAAAATCAATTACATTACATATAAATCAGTGGAATTCTATTATAATTTTATTTATTAATTGTCGTCGTACAACCATGTTATAGCCAGACTATCAACTATGAAAATATTGTGAAGGTAAGTATACATAGTCAAGTTGAGATTTACCGGATTTGACTCCATGTATATGTGTTTTGACAACATATATATTTTAAGGTAAGTAGAAGTGGAGTCAGGAGTAGAAATTCTATACATTCCTGTCTATACTTACCTACACAATATTTTGGTTGCCAGTGTTCTTGGTAAAACATGTTTACAATGCAATATTTAATACACGATATTCTGGCATACAACAAAATCAATAAAGAAAGATATATTCTATATACTCAGTCTGTGATAACTAAATGGAAACCATGACACTCATATAGTCAATAATATGTCTGTCTGTTGTTTTGCACTTTTGGTTTTATTGTGCTTTTTATGAGTTTGCTGCAGCTCTGTAGGTATCTTGTTCACAATAGAATTTTATCTTTGAAGGTGGTGAAGTTAACCCTTATAAAAATGTTTGTAACAGAAAATTGCAGAGCTATTTTCTGTTCAAATGGCATTCGGTCGGTCTTTCAAATTTTCAACTGATAAAATTAGTTCTAACTATGATACAGTGATGAATTTCAATTCTGATTCAACATTAGCATAAAAAATGCATGTTTACGCTATATGAAAACATGTTACTACAACAGAAATTACAATTTGTCAGGATGAGATGTAGTTGTATCCTATTTGTGGAACAATTGTTGAATCAGAAATTTCCATTGAGGCCCCCCAACACAGACATGATGGAGCAAAGGGAAGATGGTAAAAGGGTGGCAGGAGCAATGCTGAGGTAGGGGCTAATAACTGCGATACCCAAGGTTGGTGTGGTGGAACAAAACATGGTGGAATGCAAGGGTCTACCCAACGCAGTTAAAAAGCTGCTGAAGGAGGAGGTAAAAAGTTGGGAACAAGAAAGGAATGTGGTTGGGATGAAACAGTGGAGAGGGTAGGAAGTCACTTTCTGTCTCTGGTAGTTTGACAAATGTAATGTTAACACTGTTTTCTGTCAACGTTCATTTTTTGACAGGTCACCATTGTGTTCTTCAGAATAACATAAATCATTTCTAACAGATGTACATGTTTGATTACTCAGCTTTTACAAGTTTTTGAAAGTATTATATTAATCGTTTGAGAGAATACTAATTTTAGGGGTAAAATATAGCAAATAGCTCATCATAGTGTTAAAAGGTCTTGTCTTACTTCAAAGTGACACACACTACAAAGGAGTCCTACATAGATCAATGATTTCTGCATTAGTATTGTTCAATATTCATTGTAATTGAACATTAAATCACTGTAAATGTAATGTTTTAAAACATCCCTTATTTAGTTCTGTCCTACTTTAGACATAACTGTTCCATGCTTATCACCAACAAAACATGCTTTCATGGAAATTATGTAAAAGGAAAGCTTAGAATGTGGTCACCATTGCCACACTGTTCTTTTTATCTGTTACAGAATGATATTTTTGAGTGGGCCAGAGATCATCGTGTCCACCATAAATACTCAGAAACAGATGCGGACCCTCACAATGCCAAACGTGGATTCTTCTTTTCACACATCGGCTGGCTCCTACTGCGTAAGCACCCAGATGTCATTGAAAAAGGGCAGAGGTTAGATCTCAGTGACCTGAAGGCTGATAAAGTCATAATGTTCCAGAGAAAGTGAGTAATAAATTATGATACTAATGTTCAAGTTCGCATAAAACTCTAACTGGGTAAACTTAGAATTAGAGTGATATCTATGACTTAGATAAAAAACTATGACTCCATTAAGCATGCCCTTATTGTGAATTTGTTTTGTTCCACTTTGTTATATTTCTATATATATGTAAAGTTGGATAAAAGCATAAACATTGTCACATCGAACTCAGATGAGTACAGGGGCCAGTGAGGTGTCTGGCTTGTTCCAAAGAAGGGTCCTTGGTAAAGATTGCCTTTCCAATTTTCCCCATAACTTGCCCAAAACTGCTGGTTCAGGCTCCGTCTGTCACCAAAGGCCATCAATGACACAATGAGGGAAAGAAACTTGTCCTGCCTTGTTGACCTCTACTGTTGTGGACATTTCGGATGTAAATGCTGGCGTGGGATGAAGCCTTTTCAAAGTTAATCAGTGATGTGACGTTTCCAGTCCTGGATCCTAACTCACATTGCCCCATAAGGTGACTACCGTGCCTTCATAGCTGTGCCAAAGTTGCTAATATTCATATTGGGTAGGTTCTGCATTTGAAAGTTGAGACATGTTTTGGCTCTTTTTCCCAGTTGAAAAGTAGTCCTTTAGGGCGGAGTGGCCTCGCCCCCTCACCTTTTGCACCTCATGAAGAGTGTCGGTCAGGCTGAACAAAGGTCAGCCTGACAGACACTCTTCATGTTCAAGTCAGGCAGCCAGGAGCAGACATGCGCGATTTGTGGAGACTCCTGGCTGCCTAAGCTGAACTTTGCTGGGCTGAAGAGGTCACAGCTCCTGTGGGCGTGACCTCCTCGGCTCAGCAAAGGTGCCTCAAGGCCCTCCCTGAGTGACAAGGGAAGCGTCACCCATTGACTTCGACCTGTGCGCCTCAGGCTTAAGCCCTGAAGCGCCCAGGGTGAGTGTTAATCAATGACACCTTGTCACAGAGTGGGGTGGGATCAGCAGTTTCACTGACCCGATCCCACTCTGTGACGAAGTTAGGACTGCTGCCTTCCCTCATTGGCTGACCTAAGGTCACCCAGCGTGGGAAGGCAGCAGTCCCAACCCTCGTAGGACCTCCGAGACTGAAGGTAAGTGTGTGATCTTTTTAAATGAATGTTTGGTGCATGCATGTATGTTTGAATGTTGATGAGTGTTGTTAATGGATGTGCGTGCGTGTGTGTGTGTGAAAGAATGAGTGTGAGAGTGCTTCCCGCTCACCCCTCTCCCCCCAAAAACTGCCAGCCGCCACTGAGTGATACCCAGAGAAAATAGGGTTTACAGTTGAAGAAAATAGGAACAGAGTGTCACCTAAATTCAATCAAAAGCTACCTTGCCTTACATTTGATTTCAAAAAGATCTTTTCAACAAAACTAATGTACACTGAAATGATGGAACTCAACCTGCAGTGCCTAATGAATAAGTGATAAGCAACTAGGCCTTTGGTCCATCATTCGTATGAGAATTTTGGAACTTTTGTTAAAATCACCTTCTCCATGGAGATAGTATGTAACAACTGATCAAAATGCAATTGAATTACAAATAGAATATTATCATAAACTCTCTGGCACTAGCCGTCATTCTTGGACCTACTTTTTAGGTTTCTGGGGATCTGTTGTTATGGTCATGTTCGCACCCTCTCAGAAAACGTTTTTCATGGATACATTTTTCATCACTTTCTTTGTCTTAACTGTAGGTGCATTTATGTTTACCTTCAGGTTTTGAAAACCATCAGAGTCGCAACAAAGTCCTGTTTTGGGGTATTCAGTTGAATAAAAAAGGTTGTTTCTAATGGGGAAGACAAGTTTAATTGAAGTCAGTGGGGTCCCCCATCCTCTGGTGTCCCTCTGGTGTGGGTGGGGGTGTTCCTGGGACTTGGGGTGGGCATCTGTGGGCGGTTAACCATGGAAATCGGTCCACAGGTCCCCTAACGCCTAGTCTGACCCAGGCGTTAAATAATGGGGCAAAGCAAGCTTTGCACCATTATTGAGCCCTTCCTCCCACATGTGCGTTATTTTAGCTAGAGGGGATAAAAATGGGGCTATGGGGGTAACACCATTTTTTAGATGGGAATGCCTACCTTGCACCTCATTGACGCAAGGTAGGTGCATGCATCCAGAAAATGGTGCTAACTCCAAGCGTCAAAATATAAATGTGGAGTTAAGTTTGTGCCGAATTAGTGTCAAACAAAATTAGGCAAAGTCAACGCAAGCATAGTATAAATATGCCCCTAAATATATAAAATTATATTAATTTCCCTAAATAAATGCTAAACGGACAAAAAGGAAGATTCTCTACCACGTCCAGGTGCCCCTGGACTTGGTATGCTGGTGCTTGATGAGAATAGCTCCACTTAATTCTGACACTCTTTCATGTTGAAGACCGACTGTATTTAACGCTCAACAGTTGTTTAATAATCTTATTGTATTGTGGAGATCACACACAGTGCCTTCTTTATCTTGCAGGTAATAATATGAAAGTCCTTAACATATAAGGAACTTAAGAAAAAAAAAACTTAAGGACAACATTGTTCTCAGATCAATAAATGTCCACCCAAACCATCTTAAATGTTTAGTTGTCATTAACTCTATCTTGTCATTCGTTGCTAAAAACATGGTTGAGTGTCTTTTGTTTTCCTATCCATGAATGTCATGTACAGATTCCCAGTTCAGACCCTAATCTGGGTCATGTCGTACGCAATAGATGTCTGTGAAGATTTCTACTGCTTTGACACTGACTAGAGGGACAATGTCTTACTTTCTGTGTTCACCTGGGTTACATAGCCCAAAGCTGGGAATTTTGCAGGAAAGAAATGTGTCTTGTACTAGATGAGCTTACCTCTGAAAGCCTACACATGTTGGCCATTTGAACCCTAGGCTTCTCTAAGCTCGCCGTTGGCTATATAAACCATCATGCTAAATTGGAAATGTAAAATAATCAAAGTCAAAAACTACAAAGGACATCGTGCCTACTAGGAGAAGTGGCATTTTCACTGTGAAAACATTTTTTCCATTATTGTAATGGTTGTCTGGTTTAAAATAAATGAACATAATATCTAGATGTTTAATTATGGAGAAGAGTAAAAGGAGAACACCCACTGAATGCAAATTTTCTCAAAAAAATAATAGAGTTTTTTGTAAAATGATGGTTGCTAATATATTTTTTTGTAAAATGTGAGTTGTTCAGAAATACATAATGCTTTTTTGTGCAAAATAAAGAATAGCGGTGGGATCAGGAACAAGTGAAAAATAACTTTCATATTTTACAGTAAAGCCTCAAAGAAGAAACTCAATATAAAAGAAATATCAGTCAGTGGGCTACCCATATTTGTTCAAACCCATAATAACCTGCACTGCATCTTTTATAAGACAGATTGTACTGCCTTTACTTGGTAGGCGCACATTTCCTTGCTGTTACCTATAAACGTGTATAATAGAAAACAGAACCACTGTACAAGCAACTGTGACCTCAATGGCCCCGAGTTATGACTCATGGTTTTTACTCAACACTCCAAAGTATATGATGGTTTTTACGCAACACATCAAAAGTAAACTGAAGGGTTATGAAGAACACTTAATGGGGTGGTTTCAAGGGCTTCCCTTAAAAATGTTTAGACTGCATTGTTTTTGAACAAAATTATATGGTTAAACGATGACCAAATCAGACATTTTACAAGCTTTGTAGCGGTTTAATCGTCAGAAAAGAGCCACTTTACAAGTCCTGTTATTTGATTTTGCCATTTGTATATGGACTTGAAACGAAACCTCAATAGAAAAGCCACTATGGTATTCAACTATTAATACAGAGCTTTCCAGAAACCATATGAATCTTAGAGGACTTAGATGAAGTCTGAAAAGACAGAGGATATCCTTAGAGATTGGTTGCCTTGTAATACCTAAAGCTTGTTTGTAAATAAGAAATGTTCATTCTTGAAGGTCCTCCCTTAATGCTGGAGGCTATTATGAAGGCAGTGACTGTGTTAAGTTTATCTACAGAGAAGAAAAAAGAGGCCACAAGGGAACTTTGAACACACTATTGACTGCTCAATGGTGTTGTTAGCTATACATCTCAAAAAGTCATTGTTTTTTTGTTTTTTAGATAGAGCCTATGCTCTCTCCCTAAAACATGGTGGAACTGGCTTACACCCAACAGCACATTTATTTTACTTATAAGTCCCTAGTAAAGTGGCACTATATGTGCTATGGCTTGTAAATTAAATGTTGTTAGTCAGTCTGCAGCACTGATTGCGCCACCCACTTAAATAGCCCTTTAAACATGTCTCAGGCCTGCCATTTCAACCTAGCAAAATAGACGTTTCGCCAGGCCCAAACCCTCCTTTTTAATACATATCAGTCACAACTAGGGTCGGCACTGGACAGTCCAGAGGGCAGGGTGCAATGTATTTAAAAAGTAGAATATGTACTTTTAGGTTTTACAAGTCCTGGTAGTGAAAAACTCTTAAGTTCGCTTTTCACTACTGCAAGGCATATTTCTCCCATAGAATAACATTAGAGTTGCCTTATTACATGTTATAAGTGTAATTTGCAAATGGGAATAAATAATCAGTTTATTTTTATGTCTCTGGAGTCACAATTAAAAATCCTGGCCTATATAGAAGTCTGATTTTAAACTGCCATTCTGAAAATGCCACTTTTAGAAAGTTGGCATTTTCTTGATTTAGCCATTTGGGGCCAGATGCATGAAAGCATTTTGCATTCGCAAACGGTGCGAATGCCCGTTTGCGAATGCAAAATGCCATTTCAGAATGTATGAAAGACATTCTGAACTCAATTTTCAGGGATCGCTAAAATAGCGATTCCTTAAAATTGCGACCCTGTTTAGAGAGTCGCGAATTGCGACTCTCTAAATAAGAAATAAGAAATCGCAAATAAGGTCCTTATTTGCGATTCCTTAGCACATGTATGAAGCAATTGCTAAATGCGATTTGGGCATTTAGGAATCGCTATTTACCACCAAGTTGATCTTGGTGGTAACCATGTGCAAATTTAATGCATTTTTAAAATTTACATGTAATGGACACATGCCCTTTTGGCATGTGCGCACCTTACATGGTGAAAAAAATAATTTTGGGGTGCAGCAGATGGGGTATTAGACCCCCAGCACCCTGGGGTTTTGCATTTCCAAAATTGCGATTTCTAGTTAAGAAATCGCAATTTTGGAAATGCAAAAATTTCGCAGATATGGGCCCATAGGTGCGAATGGGGCCGGTATCGCAATTTGCGATTCGGTAATAGCATTTGCGATTTTTAAGAAATCGCTATTACCGATTCGCAAATGTGATACATGGCATTTTGCGAGTCGGAAATAGCGATTTCTTAAAAATCGCTATTTCCGAATCGCAAAAGGCCTTCATGATACATCTGGCCCTTGGTGCCTGCAGCTAGTCTCTGGGTCACATGACTGGGTGTTTGTGATATTGGGGCTCCTAGGCATCCACAGACAATGGGAACTTAAGTGTGACTGGATGGGCCATCACTGTCAAGATGGGAGGAAGGAGCAGGAAACACACTCCACTTAAACCTAAATAGGGTGTGTCCTGTCTCCACACACAGGGCTGCATTCCCCCTGTAGTTAGTCTGGAGCCAGGGCAGGAAAGGTAGGGCATCTGTGCACTTCAAAGGCATGCCTTTAGAAGCCTCTCCTCCCTTCAGAGGCAAAACTGTGTATAAAAGAATGACTTTAGACTCCAAGGCCCATATTTATACTTTTTTGGCGCCGCATTTGCGCCGCTTTTTGACGCAAAAACGGCGCAAACTTACAAAATACAATTGTATTTTGCAAGTTTGCGCCGTTTCCGCGTAAAAAAATTACGCAAATGTGGCGCTAAAAAAGTATAAATATGGGCACAACTCTTTAGTACACTTCTGGACCTGTGGACAGTTGTGGCTAGCTGCACAGTGAAGGAGTGGGGCGGCGCACGGTTGGGACGGCGGGGAGACCTCAAAATAAACAACAAACATTAAATAAAATAAAAATAAAAAAAATTACCTGAGCCCTGAGTTTCCGGCGCAACACTGGTCTTCATGCTGCACTGCAGGCACAGGCTCCCAGCCTGCCCTGCAGCCAGTCGCAACGCTGCTGAGAGCAGCGTTAGGATTTGCTGGAGTGCCCTGACTTGGTGCTCCCAGGCAGACTGGGAGCCTGTGCCGGCTCTCTCCAACAAGGCAACACAGTGCTGGGTTGGAGAGGCGTCAGTGTGCATGTGTGTTTGGCCGACCTGAGACGGCCAGCCAAACACACATGCGCACAGCACTCCCCCTCCGTCCCTGTCATCCCCCATGCCCCCCTTTAAAAATAAAACGATAATAAACAGCTGCTGCTGGCGGGAGGGCGACGCTCCTCCACCATAGCGGAGGAGCCGCTGCTACCTGAGCATACTCTGCCAGTAAGAAGAACTGCTGCACTTCTACAAAGACTGCCACTCTGCTGGACTGCCGCTCTAAAAGAACTGCTGACCTGCTGCCCTGTTACCTGGGGAAGAAAAACTAGATCTGCAACTTCCTCTTGAACCCAGGACACTAGAGAGACTCAGAGGGCTAGTCTGCTGGCCTCCTGATCTGAGACTCAGGGTCATAAAAGGCTTCCATACTAGCCCCTGGTCCCAGCCGCAGCGAGTTCCTGTACCCCAAGTGGTGCCTTTCAGGTCTTAGACCCTTTTTATGGCTCAAAGGCTCTTAAAATCGAGTTTTTCAGCTTTTTACGACTGTGACTGGGCCAGTTCGCACCAGAACCATAACACTCATACCAAAATTCTGCATGAGCTGCTGCTAGCCAGTCTCGCAAAGAAGCATTGACAGTCCATGGGGGACCGCCAAAGTGAAGCTCCAGTCTGCCCTTCTATGATGCCCTTCCAGTTCTTGGTGCCCCCACCCCCGGCGCTCTCTTTGCTTCCTGTGACCCTCTCCAATACGAACAGGACTTGAGGCACAAAATGTGAGAAAGTAAAACTTCAGCGGGACTAATCTGGGACACTATCTGACTCACTCTCCATCACAGTCAGCCTGATCTTTTGACTTTGACCCGGTCCAGCGCAACCAGATAGCTGCAGTTGGTGCTTTCTGCTTTTAGGTGCTACTTTGCAGTTTATGCTTTAAAAATTCATAACTTCAATTCTACTTATTGCAATGTTGTCATTGTAGTCTTATTTTATTTAGTAAAGTATTCTCCATTTTTCTAACCTGGTGTTTTCACTGTTTTACTGTTTAAATTGTTGCACAAATACTTTACACATTGCCTCTAAGATAAGGTTGGCTCTGTCCGAAGCTACAACGGATGTAAGCACAGGTTATTTGGGGTCTGCTTGTGCCGTACCCTGACTAGGATTCTGGTTACTGGATAACCAGAGCTCACACCCCAATAAACCAGTAACCCTATTTCTAACAGGATCACACTCACTTAAAAAGGTGTATAATTTTGGTATGGGAGAGGTGTGAATGCAAGGCTTTACAATTGGTTATGAATCTCTTAGGTTTGTTCAATGCTCAGTTTTTAGTGTTTGCCTGTCTGTGGGTTGACTGGGTTGAAGTGCACATATATGTGATATTCTGCCTATTACATCTGGCATTTCCTCAACACTAGATACATTTTTGTTGTTTTCCTAATTTGGTTAATATTTGAATATAGTGTTTTTAAAAAGAATACTTATTGAAGAAAAATGAGAGAATAGTAATTGATATATCGCAAATGTACACAATCTTAATAATAACAGCTGTAGAATTTAATGGTCCGTAACTTCTTTCAGTGTAAAGGTTAACAGTGCACAAATGCAATGATTTTTTTAACATGAAACAACCCTGATAGTTTTAAAGTTGTGCTATTTTTATTTTGCCCTCATAAGGTATTACAAGACAACTGTGATCGTGATGTGCTTCTTGGTACCAACTATTATTCCATGGTACTTCTGGGGAGAGTCTTTCCAAAATGCTTATTTTATATCTTCCATCCTTCGCTATGCCTTGGTGCTTAATGCCTCATGGCTAGTGAACAGCGCAGCACACATGTATGGGAATCGGCCTTATGATAAAACCATCAACCCTCGTGAGAATCGCTTTGTCGCTTTCAGCGCTGTTGGTAAGTTACAAAACTACTATTGTTTGTTTAACCCATCTACAAATGTGTTGTTTAGTACAGCAGTTTCTGCAAAAAGTACATTTGTTTCTTTTGGTTTTGAAAGTCGAACTTTGTATCATCACTAAGATGTTCTCCAACTCGATGCAAAGGTCGTTGACATTAGACCCCCAATCTTTATTAAACTGAGTATCGACTATAAAAGTAAAAAAAAAAATTATAGTCAGAAGTTTGATTACATTAATTACAGATTAGCATCTTGACTAGTGGCAGATATGTGCAATAGACAATGCACTAATGATAGATAGAGAAAATGTAATCAATCTAACCACTGGTTGATCCACTGATAATTACTCTAGGTCATTTGATTACATTGTTTTCAGCGCTTTCATGCAATTAGAGAAAGCCTTCAAACATATAAAAATAGTTATCGGATCCATCTTAGAAGGGACAGTCTAATTTCAACTGTTGGATCATACCACTCTGAATGGGAACCCAAGAAATACCCATTATTGACCTTTCTAGATCTCATTAGCGAGGTCTCCCTTGTAACGCATGCAGTAGTGGGCTTCATACCAATGTCTGGGCAGACACTTGTCAATTAGAGTGATGAAGGATAATCCTTACGTCAATCTAAATCTTTCTGGGCATATTCTATACTATTATTTGTTCGTGTTGTGTGCCACTACAGACAGGGACCAACCACATGTAAATTACTATTAGCCCTACATCAAATGGAACAGTCACGTCTCTGCTAGGTCATGTCCCTTCGAAACAGCTAAACAAACTACCTCAAACACACACACATATCACTTTTCCACTGAGTGAGTGTCTCTAAGTGGCCCTGGTGTTTCCAGAAGTGGGTCCCAAGTTTGAAGTGCGATAGGGGCTAAAGTTTCACCTTTCATGAGGCCAGCAAGCTGAAATGTGTCTTGGGTTGCTTTGGTTCCCATTTAGAGGGACCATGGCTTAGTACTTTAGGCTGAACAGTCCTGTTTTTTGGACGGGACCAAGTATATTTTGCATGTGGTCAAACCGTGCATGTAATGACACTAGATTGTACGCAACAGAAAATACCTCATCAGACTGCGTACTACACACACACACACACACATACCCCCCAATTCTTTAATGCAGCTAAGCAACACTTTTGTGCACCCTGAGAACCCCAGCCAGCTACATTGGTCTGCTTCCTGGGAACCCTAATCCACCATACTGCAGAAAATTGTAGGGAGTCCAACTCTGTACACTATACTATCCCGTAGGGTCAGTACATTTATAATATTATTCCTCCAAACATTAACCAGCTACACAACGACACACTTACCCACCATATTGCTTTATAACATGTTGATATTAGCTCACTACTTGGCATCATAGAATTATTAGCCTGCAAAACAGTGCTACAAACTTCGGACACTAACCATCCAAGAGGTTCCACAACATTTATCATTGAAGAGAAACATTAATGACACAGCACTGGATCTGAAAGGCACCAAGTGTGACACTAAGACGTCAACTTCAATCCATCATAGGGACACTAGCCCACTACACTGCGACCTATCGGGTCTACACTTCACTAATCTTGCGGGTTCTCGCGCACTACCTTTTACAGCATCCTAGAGGAACTAACTCAATATGCTGCACACCACTGATGCCAGTACACAAACTGCGCTGCATCACTGGAATACTAAACCCCAACACTGCATCTTGGGTACATCAGCTCTCAGTTCTTCACTGCATGCCAGGGAGATTCATTGATCATACTGTCCTGAGTTATGGTGTTATCTAACTCACCATACTGCATAGCATCTTAGATCCAATGATCCATAACACCACAGAGATCCTCCCCACCTCACCATACTGCTTTTGAAGAACACAAATGCACCACATTACACTACATGCAGGGACAGTAACCCATGTCCTAGAAACATAGAGACAGTAAATCATCATACTGTACTGCATACTAAGAATACAAAGCCACTAGATTGCACTATATTGTAGGGGTTTTTCTCCACCACTTTTCAATGCATTCTATAGACACCAACCCATTGATGCGGTTTCAAAGGGGCAGTCATTTATCACAATAAAATTAAACCACAGGGCACTAACCCCAACACAACATTTCATTCTAGAGGCATAAGCTCACCACTCCACTATGCAACAAAGGGACACTAACCCTCAGATCTGCCCTGAATTTTTGGGAAACCACCAATGACAATATGAGTCAATGTTGTCAGGCTCAAACCAACAAAAAAGAAGGTGAAGGGTTACCTCAGAATGACTGCATTTACATTTTGCCCTCTTATCTAAGAATTACAAACATATAATCAGACAACAGAAAAGTATCTGAAAAGTGGCGTCTTCTCCAGAGCAGTGAATAATGGCGCCTCACAAAACAGTCAAAAGATCGTTCTAAGATGATAAGTTACATCAGTTTATGACTTGTGAAGTCATGTATTTATAGATCCACTTATTCTTGTGTGCTCTTTTTCATGGGGCCCAGTGTTTACCAAGGTACCCAGATGGACAATTTGAATAAGAAATCACCCATATAATTTATTAAATTAATCAATACAAAAGTGACGACAACCGCAATTGATTTAGTTCGAAATTGAAACCAGTACTTGTTAACTTTAAATCCGACCATGATTTACATTTAGCTCACTGTACAAGTGCTCGTTCTTCCCTCCTCAAGCCTCACCTTATCATGATTTGGTGGAAATTAGCCACAAGTATTTTGTCGTTGGAGAGCTAGGATGAATTGCCCAACTGTGTCGTCAGAGCACTCGAATTCAAGTGGCCCCTTGTCAGTTGTACATATGAATAGGTGTTCCCAAGTTTACAACATTTTTCTAACTTTGGCATCCAACACAGAGGGATAAAGTACAAAAATTAGGCAAGGATTCCAAAGAAGATATAAGACTGAGCCACTGATAAAATGGAAGTGACCAAAGGGTAATCTGAGCGTTGATGATACATCTGATCCATCCCAGTGTCAATAACGAGGCGTCTGCATTGTCAATTAAGCCATCCGCTTTCCAGTCTACAGTTTAGAGTCACTTGCTTCAACGCGAATAATATGTCTGCTGTGAGAGACGGGTTTGGATCAGAGCCTTTATGAGTTCGAAGTGTCATTGAATGTGGGGTGGGGTAATAATAAACCATTCTGTCGTGCAACGGTCTTATAAATTCTGCAAACTTCGGAGGGGTCTGCCCTGCCAAGCTGTTACTTCCTGTCCTTTAACTAGCTGTCTGAAATATTGGAAGTACAGTTACAGCTGCAAACATCTGAGTATGTTGTTACTCTAGACAGCAGGGTCTGAATGTATTTACCGCACCAGTAATTACAAGGTGAGAAACGGACCTCACCCATTGTTAAATTTCAGCAGCTCAAACTTGCCGAAACAGATGGAATAAGTGAGACTTCATAGTAAGATTAGCGAAGCAAAACACAGAGAGGCCCTGACATAAAACGTTTACCTGGATGAAACTAAGGGCCTGATTTATGAAAAGTTAGCGCTGCTCTTGTGTAATTTCTTTACGCAAAATCGGCGCAAACTTACAAAATATTATTTTGCGCTACTTTGCGTCAAAACATGACGCAAAGCGGCGCTAACTTATCATAAATCAGGCCCTTAAAATGCTAGAGGAGGTTACTGGAAAATACTAAGATTGCTAATTGTGTTCAAGTCATACCGTCAGCTAGCAGCATCAAACCATGTAGGCCGTTCTGGTGAAGGCTAATTCTAGGGCCCAGATTTACTAAGGCTTGGTAGTGCAAAGAGGCACCATTGATTTACTTGCCAGCTCAAAAGATGTTTTGGAATGGTGTACTTTTTCACAGTGCAAATTCCACAATGCGCCACTTTCAGTATGGGGACATTATGTGAGGCAGAATAGTGCAAACACCCTTGTTTTTTTTTACTCAAATCCTGATCAACTACGATAGCCTGACCGGTCTTGGAGTCAAAAACTATTGTCTAGTGGAAGCAGGGGAAAACAAGGGAGAATGTTTTTATTTCCACCAGAAACCGACTCATTTCATGTGTTCCACAGTGTGCAGCACACAACCATTGTGTCTACACATAAATTTATATTGGAAGGAGATGCCTTTAGGTCAAATCCTAAGCACGGCAATGAATACTGTCTTCTGAGTTGTGGTGCAAAGCCTCGCATCACAAAAGGCTGTATGTGCATTAGTGGAGAAGATAGCAGCAGCAGGCCATTATTTTCAAATATGACACTACGTTGAGTTTTCTCCTTCAAGGAACATAGGGCCAGATGTAGCAAAGGGTTTTTCCCATTCTGTGTCAATGGGAAAATGTGTTCGTAATTATAGGGCCCATAGTGCAGAAAATTTGGATACTGTGCTGCATTGCATTGATGCTTAGTAAATCTGAATCTAAGTGTCAAGATAAGGTCAGCTGAGTGTCAATACGTAAGAACTATTACCATCATTCTCAATCAGCTTACTCACGGGCTGTATGGGAAAAATACTTAAATGGGAAGCAAGTATAGTAACCCACAGGTTTCAGTAATCGTTGAAATAATAAACACATAACTTGGGGTGCTTTATTAAGTGATAACATAATGGTTTCAGAGAACACAATTGAATCAGAAATGCCTCAATAGGGACCCAACTGATCTCAAGTAGTCATGGAAAACAAAGAAGTGTCTCTAGGCCTCTCTGGAACAAAAGCTGTCAGTATCAGCACTTTGGAAACTCCCAAACAAAATAACCAGTTGTTCCTTCACTCTGCCTCGCTCCCACTCACAATTGAAAGCTTGCAACATCATCACTAATGCCTTTTGACCATGATAACCAGTGCCCTCTTGACTCTGATATGTCAGCGTTTGCAGGCAATGGCTAGCTCCATTTGCCAGACATCCAAAATCAACCACATTTTAATTTAGAAATTAACTACAGAATGGATTTCAAAGATGAGAGCTATATGAAAGGACACAATTATTGTATAGATTATGGGAGACCAATCAATATAGAGCAGACCATGCTGCTGTCTCAGTTTCAGAGTTTCAATCAACATCAAAGAGCCGAGAGATGCACTTATATTCAAGCCACTTCCATCATTGCCACTTGTGAAACGTATTCCCACTTCGATGATCTAGGAAGGAATTAAGGAAAATTCAAGGTATTCTACATTGCAGAATACATGGTCACCAGGATATATTAAACTGTGGTAGCATTCATCGCTTACTGAAATCACCAAAGGATTTACAACAAAGATATTTTGGCTGAGCAGTTCCAGGTATTGGAAAACGATCCCAAAAGGGAAGGTACCGTCGCCATCTTTGCCTCTGAAACCCCTGCAGAAGAGGTGATTAATAAAAAGAATACCTTTCAACCTTAAGAAGCTATTTTTGGTAAGGATTACAAAACTGTTCAAACATTTCTCTGCCAAGATGATAGAAACAACCGCTATCAAATCTGAGGCAAGAGAGTCTTCTTGGAGCAGATATCCTTACAAAGACTAATTTCAAACAGACAGATATATTTTGGAAAGAGACTAAAGCTTTTTGAATTATATGTGTGTACATAAAATGGCAAAGCCACAGAAAAAAATACTATTTATGCTTATGAATAAGTAGATCTAAAGTTAGTAAATGTAAAAGGAATACATCACTTTTTTCTTTACAAATACCGCTGGCAAGATCCAGGCAAAGCTGATGGCAAATATGACTGAACTATTTACCGACCAGTGTATATCCTGGTCTTCGTGATTTAAATTGCTAAGTCAGCAAGAAATGGATGGGGTGTGGTAGGGAGAAGTCAAAAGAAAATGTATTTTATGAATAAAATGGTGGGTCGTCTATGATATAATCCTTAACGACAGGGATAACGACTATTGGTGACATAATATAACTTAATACAAAGAAAACTATATGTGTCTCTGACAAGATACTATCTATTTTAAATTACTGTTATTCATGCTCTTTCTCATTTCTATTTTTAGGTGAAGGATTTCACAATTACCACCACACGTTTCCCTTTGATTATGCAACTAGTGAATTTGGTAGGAGCTTCAATCTCACCACAAGCTTTATTGATCTCATGTGTTACTTTGGCCTTGCCACGGACTGCAAAAAGGTGCCTAAGGAAGTCATTCGTGCACGCATGCAACGTACCGGTGATGGAAGCCACAGAACTGGCTGAATTAGAGCCGACTGTTTTCGATGTTGAATTTTGAACTACTGAACAATAAGAAAAAGCTACCACGATGCTAAAGATGATGACTTTAACATGTTCCAGAACAGTATTTCGTTAATTTTGTATTTAATATAATTATAACTCCATAATTGTGACATTAAGAAAGCTGATCTGTTCACTCATCCCTTCTCCTTTTCTGTATTTATGTCGATTCCTCTGCATTCATCTCTTTGTTTCGTGTCTTTATTTGCTATTTGCTCTTATTTTCTTGCACACTCACCATTGTACGTTGCTCTTCATTTCCTTCCATGACATTTTCATTCCGATACTTTTACTTTGACTTTCTGAGTACTTCTCTGTTTCTCTCAACCCTTTTCTCTATATCTCTTTCTGTGAAACAGCTATTGGCAGATCTCCGACTACAGTGGAGAGGTTTATTTGATTGAGCAAGTGAAAGTGAGCCTTTTCTCAGCATCATTTATTGACTGAACTCAGGTCCTCCTACTCTGCTTAAAAGTTGACGTAATTAATGAAAATACAGACAACTTTGAAGTGCCATTTATAACGGAATTTGTTAAAGGAAGCATTGATACGAAGGAAAAGAAACTCACTGAGCCCTTATTGAGTTTTCGTCTAACCAAAAAAAGTTACATGTTTTGCCCTCTGTACTTTGGGCCTTGAACCAGTAAGTCTGGACACGAGAATGTTGCACGTGCTATTAGTAAAAGATAGGCAGTCCTATTCGGGTATTTTGCTTAATGGGGTTTGTGATGGTGATTTCCACATCACAAGATACTATTCATGGGTTCGGATTATACCACAGAGAGATTGGAAGAAGGAAAAGATAAGCTTTTTTAAATACAAAAGTGGCAAATAAATCGGGTTATATAATGTCCTGAAAGAAATCGGCCACTGAAGCAGAAATCTACATTTACTTTGCATGAACTGAAAACAGCTCCTATGTTATTAAGAGGTGCTTCATTATTAGACGTTTAGATCTGCAGGTATAGTGCGCTTCAAAAGTAGGTAAACTGTTTTTCATTCACTTTGGATTTTCTTTTATTTTTTAATTGTCTCTGATGTGGTTAGTGCACATAAAAATATTTTTACTTTTAACTACCCTTTGATGAAAAATGTGATGTTTCTGAACATGTGAGTTATTAAGGCAACAGCAGGGTACCCGTGATTGAATGCTTTACTTTGAAAGGTATGTGTAGATAATATAGTATAGAATTATCGATCTTCACAGGGGTGCCCAATGAATGTGAGAAATCTAAGGTGGGATATGAACACCTAGAATCTCATATTACATTTACAAAGACCTGTCAGTGTCACCCATATACATTTACTTTCATTCTACTCCTCAGTCAATTACCCGGCACTTCCTGATACAGTGGATTGAGTACCCTCAGTGCCGTAGTTATTAACATGACACATGAAAATAGTTTTGATCTTTATTTATTATACCACAAGCTTTCTTTTAGGGGACAAAAGTTAAAACGTTCTTAAGACAGTGTCTCATCGTATGGGTAGCTGCATGCTATCATCAATATCCATCTTCTTTTAGAAGCACTTCAAATAAATTAATCCTACCAATATAACCCAATCATAGATGTGGTTATTATTTTGATATTCTGAGTGAACATACAAGGAACATCTTACCTTTGTTCTTATCGCCCTATGAGATTTCTTTGTAAGAGAACTGCCCAGGCTTTATTGGGAAGAAAGGTCCTTCAAAATAAACTTCTAATGTAGAATTATAAGGCACATTTATTTTGTTCTTAGTATAAAATTAAAGTTCTCCTGTAGCTCATAATGAGCATTGCACTGATGGTGATCTTTCACAGGAACATTCAACTTGTGGAGCAGGACACTTTCATCAGTTCCCAAAGATCTCTTTGGCCCCTACCTTCAATAAAGGCCCATTGCCTGCAGAGCTGTTTGTGTGCCTTCCAGCTACATTTATTTTCTTATAACAGGTGTATCAAATCCCTGATTAGTCCACAACTTACAAGCAATATAAGAAATTCATTTCAGTGGTGATGTATGTATTAATATATTAAATAGACCTGGGTTTGCACTAAATATGAGGACAATGTTCAGTGTAATAATAGCATGGAAATTAGTGACAGGCTCCAAATAAACCAAATCACATTTGGTTGTTAATCACTTGAATTGAAAAAGACTAATTATTGCTCTTTATTTTTAGTGTAAAATGTGATATGTGTGAAATATGTCACAGGAAAGGACCAGAGGTTTGTTCCATTTGATGCAGACAGTCTTGCACTTGCTTGTGTTTCTGTTTCTAAGAGTCAGCGTTATTCCTGACTCTTACAGAAAAACGCAAAACACTTTGTCTCGCATTAATACAAGATTTATAGTAGGAAAACATGATTCAGATACGTTTTTACTAAACTGGAAATCTGAGACAGCGTGTCGCATAAGTGAAAAATGTTTGGAAAATGTATCTAATTATTGCAGTGGTATTTTTCGTTATGCACACTATAGTTTTGCCCCATTGTAAATGTTGACAAACCACCTTGTTTCGCCCTCTAGTTTCAATTCCACTGCTTACTCCATGTAGTATGTACCAATAGAAAAAGAATGATGTGTTATCGTTTTTATAAATGTAATTACACACTATTGTGTGCTACGTGAAAATAAACTTAAGCACTTCCTGGGTGCTTTAAGCACTCAGCCTTAACCTCCTTAGGTATCTTTCTGTTTCCCTGTTACTTTACATATGTGTGTGCATTATTCCATATTTATATTTGGTCATGTATATTAAGTTCTGACAGGATAGGCTCCTATTAGCATCATAAAACATTCTTTTGAGAAAGTAGCTTTGTTCAGCATCCAAGAATGAGTACCAAAATGTTACCCTGGAATGAAATTCAAACCAATCTCACCAGGGTTTCTTCTAGCTATCCTGAGTGATTTAACACATTTTTCTAGCAATCCTTCATAAGCTGACCAGCTAGTAGTGGTGTTGTCCTGCCAGAAGCTCCATTCCAAGTGATTTTAAATTAAAACTGTTAAGATAAAACCAGGCAACACAACATATGTCCAACGGAAGACTTGATGTACAAATAATTTTGATAAAACCATCATGGGCTAGTCTACTCAGAATTTAGTTAGCCAGGGCAATTTAGCAATTACTTTAATTGCAGAATACTCTTTGGTGCTGAAGAGTGTATTAGTTGAGGACATTTACTCAACACGCACAGAATGGGTGTTAGGAAACTTTAAAATATATTCTACATTTCTAATGAGGCTTTCCTGTTTCTTTATACAGTAGTGTTTCATTAAATCTTTCCTTCTCTTCCCCAGTCATTGCCATGGTTGCATTCCATGCTTCCATAAGAGATGTCTTGTTTTTTCATCCCTTTCATTTTCGGGATGTAACCTGGTGATGTTTTCTACTACTAAAATTGAGTTGGGAACCGTACCTGTGTGATTACATGCAAATGCATACACATATTATCTACCTTCTTATAACCATTTATTTGGTGGTTATTTCAATGAATGACGTAGCTGGCATGCACTTTTACACATAACTGAATCCTTTCTAGTTTTTTTTTAAAAAGAACCAAAAAGAACCCTGGTGAGGATTGGTGATGTTTATTACAGAGATGCCTGAATAAATTTAATATTTGTTTTTCATCGTTCTCTGTTCAGTTGAGTCCATATAAGTGCATGTGACTTCAGAAGATGAACAGCAAGCCAAGGCACTAAAGTGTCTTCATGTGTTATTTATTTCTTATGGATGCTTAATTAAACAGTGGTTGACCATGGCTTACTTTAAGTTTCTAAGTTCAGATGTGTGTTTAGAAATTGTAGTTAGGAACCGAAATGTCAATATTTTTCACATGACAACAGAGGCACTATGCCTTGATTAATAGCTACCTATAAAGCGAAGGTCCCATTAGCCTAGATCGTGTTTGTGTGGTGTTTAAAATGATTTTTCTTGCCTTGCTAGTACGTTTTTTAGAAAGGATTGATTCTATAATTTCATCAGCAATTATCACCTGCTTAGTATTGTTATGAAAACGCACAAATGGGCAGAGACTCATTTAAACCCCAAACAAAGCATTGGTGCAGAGTATGTCGGATCTCTCTCTTTTCTTGACATTACTTGAGCCTCTGAACTTGAAAACTTATTAAAACTGTTGGGCAGATTTCTTTATGTGTGCTGCTCTAAGTTTCCATAAAAAACACTCTGCGACATAGCCAAATACCAGCTCATTGTTATAGGTAAAATGCAGCCATGTCAGCGTAAGCAAGGTAATATACACTCAAGATGTATGGTCAGATAAGTAATGTGATGCACATAATTTGGAGTATGTTCCTATAAGATAGCGATGTTCTGAAAGTGTAGCTTTCTGTAATAGACGCTAAATCTATTGAAATTCAACAACTGTAGTGTTTTAAGATGTTTGAATTGCCTGCGTTTGTAATTTCGTCTTTAACTGCAAGTGGTACATTAGGTAAATTGTGCAGCGATAAAAAAACAGAAAAGAGGGGTAATCCATTTTGACTCTCCTTAATTGGGAATTGAGCAAGCAGATGTTGCTCCGTTATGTTTGCATTAAGTCTCAGAGAGAGGTGAAGGTTTGTGAAACCATTGAGAAAAACACACATTCATTTATTGTTTCATTTTGTTGTGCAACTGTTTTTCAAAAACTTATGCACCAATAGCATTTGTTAAAAAATAATGCAATATGTTTTGCACAACTTTCGACGCTTGACTGTAAATGCAGCATTGGATCAAAGTGATTTGCACTACATTTGAAGTTCACATAATTAATAATGTTCCAAATGAACTTTTCCTCAAATCTATCACATTTCAAGTGTTGCAAAATGTTTTTACTCTATTTCCTCTTATGTACTCTCGGCAACAAAAATACAACACTAGTTTGATAAGCTGTTTACCCTGGTCTTTAACCTTTGCGTAAACCTTGTGCATGCGCCATTTATCACGAGGCAGGTGGAAAAAATGGTACAAAATTAATTCACTGCATTTTTGCACAGATTGAAAAATGCATGTTAGTTTTTTCAAGAGGTCTCACTAACACAGTATCACAAACACTTGTCTCAACCTTCTTTTAGCAAGCTGTTTATCATCCAAATATTCACTGCTGAACAATTTTTTCTCCATTGTTCAATTGTAACCTGCGTCCATCTTCCTATTTTACACATTTGCTGCAGTTGTTTTCCATTAAGCTTGCCCCTTCATCACTTTTTGCAATATTTTTTACTATGGCTTCTTATTCCCCAATACCCCAAATCATTCATTTAAGCTACAGGTAAAAAAGTGTTGACAGGCCCATCTTTTATTACTGCAAAACGATAGCTATTTAGTGTTTCGCTGTTTTATGTGAACATTGGGTGACCTAACAGGGCTATAATTCATTTTTTACATTTGCTCTCCTGCTGGAACAATTTAAAAAACCGAAAACAGAAACACTTGTTGCTGGGAAGAATGTAGCTTTCAGTCCATGAACCTGACCCCTTTGCATGAAATTCAAACAGAGACTAAAAATGAGACCATATTCCGGCTGGACACACTTCTCCTGTGATAAATTAAAAAAAAAAAAACTTCAATAAATACAAGTTATGGCCATAAAAGTATATTTCAAACTGAGCTGAAACAACAGGTCTTGTATAATGTAAAAGATGATGGAAATACTGCTTATAAAATTAAATCCATACAACCTTCCTCCATAGCCAATCCAGAGAAAGTGCTGATAGTGGGAGTGGAATTTCACCACCACAAACTTTTTTATTGTTGCTTTGATCGTGTTAAACTTAATTGATATTATGTGTTTAAAAAAGAAATGGTAAGCTCGGTTTCGCTGAGCAAGAGTTGTACACTGGCAGATATATTCCACAATGCTCTTTAATGATATATTTGTACGAAAGAGCCATGTCATGCATTGAAGTAAACAGACCAGAGGCTAATTTAAAAAAAAAATGCTACACAGCTTCTGACCATGCTAGCTCTGCTGCTCCGAAAACCAAACGCTGTTGTGCAAAGTAGTAGCTACTAAGAAACAGTATCAAAAAGGTCCTAGGCGCAAATTAGTTTATTGTTCTACATTGTTATCTGGAAAACCTGGAATGTTCGATTGTGAAGTCTGTTCAAACTAAGTTCGCTTTTGTTTTATGTGTTGAAAACAAAGTGCGTCCCAAGTTATAGATCCGCTATGGAACAACACAATAATACTAGCCCAAAATCGTCATTTGTGGCAGGGCTTCCCTTAGTTGAAAACATATGTTTACCAAGGTGGACTACTGCTTTCTTTACAGTGACAGTTTTAAAAAGAATTACTTTGTATGTATTTAAATTAAATTTCGTTGCTATTGAACTGTGAGGATGAAAATGTTTATTAGAAGCTTATTTTGCGTTGTATCAATATTGTGTTTTGAAATATAACTTTCAAATAATTTCTGCTCATTGTGACCTCACTGTTGTTGGTGTGACGGGTATTTTCAGTAGTAAATCATGGAATGATTGATGCAAACTGCCTGGAGTGGAACCCTAGTTAATTTGGGAAGCATTTCCCTAAGAAAAAGTTACTGATGATCGTGCTCCTAAGAAGTTCATTGAAGCAATACAGATGCAAGCATCAGGGGCCATATTATGGAAGTGCCCTTGGTACGCAACGGGCATATGTGCCCACTTTGTGTGCCCCCAGGGCACTTTTGCATTACATAAGGGGCGGCAGACACTTGTATGACCCCTTTTGTAATACCTACAGTACTGTTGCACATATAGTACCAGTGCTGTCACCAAAGGGTGTTCCCTCATTCCTATAGGGTCATGGACCCATGCAAATAAGTGAATTCCTTTGCCTCTGTGCCCGCGCTGGATTAAAAATGTCGGCGCAGAGGTAAAGAAGTTGTCAGAAGGCACACTGCACGTGTACCACATAAAAGTTGGCGCACTGTCAGTGCTCCCCCTGATGGCAGCTCTCTGGAAGGAGTATGGTACGTCGAGTGAGTTATTTCCTGCTGCCAGCTCTGCTTGCTCCCCTCATCGCACCGTTGAAGGATGCAGGAGTTGCTCTTCTCCAGGGAAGTTTGCCGAGTAAGGTCTGTTTCCAGCCGCTGAACCTCCAGCTCCGTACTTTCAATTGATCTCTCTGGGCACCTGGCTTAGCGCAATAAAGAAGGCGAGGGTTTTGCCGTGCAGTGCCTTGCTGGGTGCGACTGACCTTCCTGATGTCCCTCACAATGCTCTGGCAGCAGACCCGCCTGATGCCCCTCATCTTTGACGTCTATCCCAGTAGGAATTTTAGTATCTGCCCATTGCTCCTGTGAATCGTCCATAAGTTTCAGGTGGGTTTGTGTTCCTATCCTTCGGGGGAATCCTAGCTCCTGGTGTGGGACAGCTCTTGCCTTTTGATGGTTGCCATCACCCACTCCCGAAGCCGGCCTGTTCTAGCTGAGAGCTTGGGTATCACAAGCAGCTTGCGCCCAGGCACTGCAGCCGGTCTAAAATCTTGTCTTAGGAGTCTAGAAACATTTGGTGACTGGTGGTATTTTACCAGTGGCTCCTGGTTCTCCCCTCCTATGTGCTGAGTTCTGGGGCTTAAATGTTGCTCGTCATCGGCTTCGCAGTCTGTTTGCTCTGTGCTGGCTAAGCACATTTTGGTTCAAACCTCTATTAAATCTTGAGGATGAATTACTGGGTTTGATTAGCCCTCAATTTTGGGGTCTCCCGTTATCTCCATTTTGGTCTCTTGATTAGCCCTCCATTTTGGGGACTCTCCCCTACCTCCACTACCTTTACGTGAGGATCACTGACACAAAAGAAAGATTCACCCTCAACACTGACCACTGCCATTGAAGAAGGACTCAATGTTCCTGACTCTGGCGCATCATGTTATATTGTTTGTGATTATAACCCTACCTGCTGACTGAAAAGCTCATCCATGACTTCTCTGGCTGCCTGCATGCAGAGTAGACTTGAAAGTTTGAAAGCTTGTGCTGCTGTCCCGTTATCTGGTACGTGTCCTAGATACCCTCACCCACCCACATCTTTTAGTCCATAGCTAAGTACCTGATGGGTCACTGAATATACACTTAAACATTAAAATTAAAAAGCAACTTACATCCTCCTACAAAAACTATGAATTCCATAATGCAACGTTCCTTGAGACTTTGAGGCAGATTTGACTGTTCATATTAGCATTAACTAGAGATCAGGCACTTAGACACATTGCATATGTGATAGTTCCAACAGAAGGAGATTCTACCTCAGAACAAGACCTAGTTACTGCAGTGCACTGCCTTCAAATTGGTCTGGAGCCTAAACCTAAGGCAGAGATAACTTCTCACTCATTCCTCTATTTTGTCTGCTTCGGCTGACACCTGTGAATGATGTGTCTTTGCTTCCTCTTCCCCACACTACCGCTGAATACGTCACCCTCTCCACTCCTTCACCCTCTCCCACTCCACATCCCCACTACCATACAACAATGTCCACCAAGTGGGTAAAAGTTGCAGCCAACTGCTACAAGATCATATACTAACCAAATCTTTCAAAAGCCTTCGAAAAAAGCAAAAAAATTACACCCTTTAACAATTTTCCGACACCCTGTTTGTTGATCAGTACCACAGCATCCTACACTGCTCCCAACTAAAAGTCTCCCCTTTCGCATATTTCAATAGAACAAGCATAGTCTCCTTATACAACAAAGGTAAGGTCATGATTCAAGCTAAAGACATCTATCTCTTTCAATTCGACCTCCTATTTCCATCCCTGCTCATGCCCCCAACACACCCATCCCTCCTGTCTCGCCAGCTGACCCCACCCGCTTGTGGCACTCCCTTTTCCCAATACACCTTAGTGCCCAAGAGGTACTAGATTCCTCTATGGCACACCCATTCCCTCCTATGCTCCTTGCACCCTCGCCTCACAATCTCTCCTACTGGGACTTTACACTTAACACTCTATCCCAACCATCGACCTATATTCCCATCTTACCCTACGTGCCTTTCTCGAACCTTGAAGAAACTGCCCCCAACTGGCTTAAATACTCCTTACTAATCCTTACTACTAAGACTCTTTCTATACAGATCACCACTCCCTTTTCTTTAATCAAGAGGATCTTTTTATATTCCCCATTTATCCCCCAGTCACATTCTCACTCCCTCCACTTCTCCTGGCCCCTCACAATCTTAAATCTAGCTTAGATTCTGTTATCTCACTCCCCTCTCTTCTCTTATAACTACTCAGCCCTCCTGCCCCTCTTCTCCTCCCATCACGCCCCTCCTTCCTACATGCCTCCATCCCCCAACAACTTCCACCCTTCCTCACTCCAACCACTACATAAAACGTTTACTTCTCCCAACAAATGCCCTGAGTTTCTTCCATACATCTCAACAATTCCCACACATATTTCCAGTCCACACCACTTGACCCTACACACTTCACTCAACAATCTAATAGATCCTTCATCACCCTCCGCTCACCACCCTGTTTCCAAAGAATTTCTCTCCTGCCGCCCTTCCCGGTCATCATTACATTCCTCTCATTGCTCTTTACGACCATGATAACAAACCAGGTCTCCTCATTTCCTCAATCTCCCAACCTGAAGCCTCTATTTCCTTCTTAAATTCCAAAATTTCTACTGACCCTGACTCCCTACTCCCCTTGACTGGATTAAAATACCCCAATCACTTAATCCCGAGGAGTACTCTTCTCCTGCACCCTCAGAGAGCTGTGCACAATCTCTTCCAAAATGATCTAAATAATCTACTTGCTAGTTATAGTATACCTACCTCCTCCACAATTTCCCCTCAAGACAGCACATAACAACGCACTATACCCACCATCTCTCTCGTCAGTGCCAAACACCAGCTACCCACAACCCATACTCGGCCCTACAGGAAAATCAAACCCATCACCCATCAAAAATGCTGACACCCCCTGTACAAAAAAACTCTTACCTCAGAGCTGTGTTGTATGCTTTACAACTGTAGATCTGCAGTAAAACACAAATTAGAAATCTTTTATACCATCTCTCACTATAACCTTGACCAACTAATCCATACTGAGACCTGGTTCAATGACACATCTCATACTTTTCTTGATCTTCCTCATTCCATAATTACTTCAGAATCAGGAATGATAGACTAGGCAGTGTCGAGGGAGGCGCTGGCATCTTCAGAAACTCCCTTCAATGCAAGGAGCTACCTAGTAGCCCTTTCTCCACATTTGAATGCCTTCCCATGAAACTTCATGTGAAACACAACTTCCCTATCAAGATTAATGACCATTTACTACCCACCAGGTGACAACTCCACCTTCATCGAGGAATTAATTGACTTTATTAGTGATCAATCTTCACAAAGGGATAAATTGGTCCTTCTAGGAGACACTTCACTGGGCTGCCAACCAGCTTGACACATTTCTCTCCGGAAATTATCTTTTTCAACATATCTCTAAACCACGCTTGACATTAATTCCAAAGCTGACTTGACTATAACAGATGTCACTATACCTGTAGACTGGTCTGACCATTTCCTCATCCCTTTCTCACTTCACCTCTCGCAAGCTGTAACCGTGGGCCAACCAACAAGGGCAACTACTTGGTTTTGCAACACAAAGAACGTCAAGCTCAACACTCTCTGCAATAGCACTAAGAAGGTACTACCAAACAACAACCCCAGTTCCAACATCGACGCTCTGACCACTCACTGCTGTTCTACTCTATGACCCTCATTACAACCGTGGCGGCCGGTGTGAAAGTGGCGGTATTACCGTTGACAGGCCGGCGGTTAAAAAAATGGAATCACGACCATGGCGGAAACCGCTAACCCAGATAGCCACTTTAACATTCCGACCACCACGGCGGTAGCAACAAGCACCGCAGCGGTCACCGCCAACAGACAGGCGGAAGACAATGTATCGCCCACATTATTACAAGGCACCAATCCGCCAGCTTTTCCGGGGCAGTACCAACGCCATCAAAAGCACTGCGGAAACAGAACCCAGAAGGGAAACCACTCACCTCTCGACAATCAATGAAGAACCAGGACGCCATGGAGCCCGATTTACAGGTCCTGCCCATGTTGCTGTATCTATTAATACACAACAAAGTGGAAAGAAGGCGGCGGCGACGACGGTGAGTACTGCACACAGGGGAGGGGAGGAGGCAAAAGAGAGTGACACACACACGCAAAATGCAACATCTCCACCCCCACCCTCACCCACAACATCATACACACAAATACATGCAACAACATTACATGTACACCCTGTAAGCCCCTGGAAGAACACAAGGACAAAAGGAATTGAGTCAAATCTTTCATATATTAGAAATAGGTAGATAAAGTAAACGATTGGAAAAACCAGTATATACAAATATTTACAATATGTACAGAAGGCTGTACACTGTCCTTTGCAGATGTCCATGGCCTAGTGGGCAAAAAAATCATGGGTGAAGCCCACACATGACACCTGCCTCAAAACGGAGAGAACACTGCAGGTCGAAAAAAATAACAGGCACCTCAGGAGGAAGGGGAGGGGGGCACCTCAGCCGGATGATGGTACAACACCACTGCTCCTCGAGGGGGCTCCATGCCCACTGCTTGGTCCTAATGTAAAGCCACAGTCTCTCAAGTCTCTCAAGTGGGTGGTTTGCCCACTGCTTGGTCCTGGGGAGTGCCACAGTCTCTCAAGTCTCTCAAGTGGGTGGGTTGCCACTGCCTAGTCCTGGGGAGTGCAAAGCCACAGTCTCTCAAGTATCTCAAGTGGGTTAACTGCCCACTGCTTGGTCCTGGGGAGTGCACAGCCACAGTCTCTCTAGCGATGCCTTCTCCACTGGTTCTGGAGGGGGCTTTTTGCCCAGAGTGCTTCATCCTGCCGAGGACTGTGTTAGTGGATGCTTTTCTCCACTGGTTCGGGAGAGGGCTTTGTGCCCAGAGTGCTTCACCCTTCCAAGGACTGTGTTAGTGGATGCTTTTCTCCACTGGTTCTGGAGGGGGCTTTGTGCCCAGTGATGCTGCACCTGGGGTGTGGCAGTTGACTTGGTCTCACCTGGGTGTCTCAGCCTCACGATGCACCTGGAACAGGTAGCATGATAATACATGGAGGCAGATCCACACTCCATCCTGCGGTGACTTAGGCTGCCAATTGCTGGTTCGTGTCAGTGCTGGAGGTGGTGTCTCAAGTGGCGTGTCCAGGGTCCAGGACGTCATCTGCAGTGTTGATGGCTGCACACTGGGGATGTTGCTGACAGCCGACAGAGTGGCATCGGATGTGCATGTGGCGGTGCTGATGGTGGTGCAGGCGGCGGTGGCTGCGGCGGAGATGCTGCCAGTGCTGGCCGTGGTGCAAGTGACAGTTGCGGTAGATGGAGACACCATACCGTCTCCGGCAGCCTCGGATGGCTGATCCTTGGGGAGGATGCTGCAGATTGACATGGCAGCGGCGGTGCAGGTGGCGGTCGGAGCAGCATTGGTGACTGTGGTGCATGTGGCTGCCACGCCCGATGATTTGGTGGTCACCAGCCCCTCACCAGGTGACATTGTGCCCAGAGGTGATGTGCCCTTTGGCTTGTGGCCCTTCCCCGTCTTGACAGTCGCTGCAGAGACCTTGGCACTGTCTACTCGGTGTTTGGGTGAGGCCTTGCAGGGTGGGTGGTGTGACTGTCCCCTGCTGGAAGCCGGCCCCTTTCCACCAGGAATAGGGTGGTCCTTCTTTTCTGTCGGTGGCACTCTGGCAGCTCTGACGGGTACCCCCTTAGGCCGTCCTAGAGTAGCACGGACCACAGCGGATGCCGATTTGGTGGCTGAGGTGCTGGGCTGGGATCTAGACATCCTGGCCCTAGGGGAAGGACAGGGGGGAGGTGTAGGGAAGAGTTCAAAGTTAGCTAGGAAAAGTTTTTGAGACACACTGGGACGGGAAGATGGAGTGGGTTTGGGAGTGGAGGAAGAGGTAGTGGTTGTAGGAGGTGTACGTCTGCTGAGTTTGGGTGAAGGTGCATGGGTTGGAGGCTGTTGTGAGGTGGATGGCTGTTGAGTGGGTGTGTGCCTGCGTTTGTGTACTTTGGGAGGAGGGCTTACAGACACACTGGGAGAGCACACAGGACGTGTGAATGGTAGTGGGGTGGTGATTGCATGTGAGCGGTGTGTAGTGAAGGGCATGCATGTGATGGAGGTAGTGGCTGATGATGTAGTGCATGCAGGTGTGAATGGAGACGAGAGAGGGAGGGAGCTGGACGACGTGGAGGAGGGGGACACAGTGGAGGCAGTGGATGTTGGTGTGTCTGCATGGGTATGGTACTTGTGTGAGTGCCTGTGGGATGTGTGGTACTTATGTTTTCCTGACCACTTTTGTGTGTTGATGTGTGTGCATGCTGGTCGGAAGGTGTGCTTGGGATAGGCTGAGGTAGAGGGCATTGGGTCTGGGTAGTGGAAGTTGGAGGGGGGAGGCTGGACACAGGGACAATGGCTGCCATCAGTGCTGAGGCCAGAGCCTGAAATGCTCTCTGTTGGGCCACCACACCAGAATGAATGCCCTCCAGGTATGCATTTGTTTGCTGCAAATGCCTCTCGACACCCTGGATGGCATTCAGAATGAGGGATCTCAGGAGGTCAATAGCCTCCTGACTGAGGGCAGCAGGGCTGATTGGGGCAGGGCTGATGTGCCTGGGGCAAAGGAGATGCCCACCCTCCTGAGTGAGCAGACACAGGAAACATGCTGAGAGGCTGCAGGGAGGGCGGTGCTGGTAGGGGGGGTGGCAGCTGTACCTGTTGTTGCAGTGGGCACAGAGGTGCCCGCCTCCGCAAGGGAGCTCCCATCAGAGGAGGAGTCGCTGTTGCTGGTGTCCCCTCCTGTCCCTGTCGTGGAGCTCCCCTCACCGTCTGTCCCACTGGTGCCTTCAGACTCCGAAGATTCACCCTACAGGGCCATGTGGGATGCAGCTCCCTCCATCGCCGGTGCCTCTGCTCCTCCGCCAGATGATGCTAATACACACAAGGACAGGGTGACAAAACAAGAAGGTGGGGAGGAGAGACAGAGGAGACACATGGTCAATGCCAGCAAGACCCCTACCGTTGGCGGACACAACACACAGGGAGCAGCCCTATGCACTAGTCTATGCACTAGCAGTTAGTAGGAAAATCACCTGCCCATGAGGTACTATGCCTAACTCCATTTGCTGCACACCTGGAACCCACAGGAGCCCGACTAGTTGTAGATGCCCACTAACACTATTGGTGTTGGAGTGCCTCAGAGCCTGCCTCACAAGGGCCCTACCCTACGTAGTTCGCCCTGGTCTAGGGGAACCCACAGCCCACATCCCCCACCCAGACACTTCGTAAAGTGCTCAGAGTCAGCTGAATGACAATATACTCACCCCCTTGTGGCTGCTGTGATACCCTCAAGCGCCCATCCAACTCCGGATATGCCACTGCCAGGATCCGGAACATCAGGGGGGTCATGGTTCTCCGGACTCCCCTTCCACGTTGGGAGGCCAGCCCCAGCTGGGCCTCCGCCGTCTTCTTGCTCCAGCGGCGCAGATCCTCCAATCTCTTGCGGCAGTGGGTGCTCCGTCTATGATAGACCCCCAGGGTCCGCACTTCCTTGACTAATGGCACACCAAATACCCTTCTTCTGGTGGGCGCTGACCTAAAGGAAAGGTACAGGATGAAAGGAAAGCACTCTCCTGTCCAGGCCGTCATACTCATTGCCCACCAGTTCTCACCAATGCCCTGACACACATACACTCACCATCCTCACATGCAGGCCTCAGCCCCCTCCCTCCCACCCACATGTATCTTCCATCCACACCACTCCAAACAGGCATTGCCCGCGCATGATGCTCACAGTGTACTCACCTGTTTTTCTGGAGGACCGTAGAGTAGCGTGTATTGGGGAGGATCCCATCCACCAGTTTGCCCAACTCCTCCGCGGTGAAGGCAGGGGCCCTTTCCCCAGACACAGGTCACAGCAGCACTTGCAGTGTAGGGTCCTCTCCTGTTGAAGGTCAGGTATCAAGTGAGTGAAGCGATAGAAAATGGCAGTCACGGTCACGGCGGTGCATACCGTCAGCTCCGGCGTACATCGTCATTAGCTCCTGGAACCCATAGGGCCCAATGATAACCAGCGCTAAGTTGCGCGGCATCCTTCGACCGTCTACTGCGATGCTTCACAACGCCAGCGCAGTTACCTCATTTCCCCTTGTCCCTCCTTACAGGTCAGGCAGCCGCCATTTCAGGGGGGCACATGGCATGGCACCTAACTGCGTCACAGCACTATTTGACAGATATACGGACAAACAACGACACACATGGATTTACTCACATTACTAAAAACACACTTGTGCAAACTATGTGGTACATGACCCTCTGCTCACCATTCTCCTCCATAGGCACATCCGCTGGGGAAGATGATGAGATGGCGTCATCCTCCAGTGTACAGACCCCTGGTGGACCTGTCGACAATGGAAGACAGACACATCATTATCACCTACAGACTTTGTCGTTCCACAATCCAAGAACTGTGTGCACAATTGGAGCCAGACCTGATGTCAGCTATCCGCCATCCCACAGGAATACCCCCTCTAGTGTAGGTCCTGTCAGTGCTCCATTTCCTGGCAAGTGGCTCCTTTCAAACTACAGTGGCCATGGCATCAGGGATGTCTCAGCCAATGTTTTCGAACGAGTTGACCAGAGTGTTGTCAGCCCTGCTGAAACACATGCACAGCCACATCGTTTTCCCCCAGGTGGAGAATTTGCCCACAGTGAAGGCTGACTTTTATACCCTGGGACATATCCCCAACATCTTAGGTGCCATTGATGGTACACATGTGGCATTTGTCCCACCCCGCAGAAATGAACAAGTGTACAGAAATCGAAAAAGCTACCACTCTATGAATGTGCAGATGGAGTGTTTGGCAGACCAGTACATCTCTCATGTGAATGCCAAATATCCTGGCTCTGTGCATGACAATACATTTTGAGGAATAGCACTATCCTGTATCTGATGTGCCAACTCCAGAGGCACCGGGTGTGGCTAATAGGTGTGCCCATGGTCCCCACACAGTATGAATAGGTGTCTGGGTATGGGGTTGTCCCTAAGGGTTAGTGTATGTCCAACAGATATCCCTCGACATTTGCAGGTGACTCTGGTTACCCCAACCTCTCATGGCTACTGACCCCTGTGAGGAATCCCAGAACAAGGGCAGAGGAACGCTACAATGAGGCACATGGGCGAACTAGGCGGATTATTGAGAGGACGTACGGCCTCCTGAAGGCCAGATTCCGGTGCTTCCATCTAACAGGTGGCTCCCTATACTACTCACCGAAGAAGGTGTGCCAGATAATCGTGCTATGCTGCATGTTGCACAACCTGGCATTGAAACGCCAGGTGCCTTTTCTGCAGGAGGATGGGCCTGATGATGGTCTTGTGGCAGCTGTGGAGCCTGTGGACAATGAGGAAGAGGAGGCAGAGGAAGAAGATATTGACAACCGAACTAATATCATCATGCAGTACTTCCAGTGACACACAGGTAAGAGACTGGCACTGCTCCTCTCATATCTGACTACTGTAGGACATTGTATAAGTATGCCTCTTAACCTCTGTCTATGGACACTGACGGTTCACTTTGGCTTTCCATTTCACAGATCTGGGAACCTCATTCTGCCTTCTGCTATATTTACTGCTCCCAACAACTGTCATACAATGGTATGAGCAAATGAACACTTACATTGATATTAGTGGATGATGTTGTAATTATACATTTGTGAAGGAACAGACTGACCCCAGATTGGTTTGTGATTCAAGGGTGTTTATTTATGGGCTAATGTGTTTAGGGGTATGTGGAAGGGGCTGGGGTGATGGTGGAGGAAGGTCCATAGTAGAGTCCAGTCTCTTGGTATCACAGGTGCATTGTCCAATGGGGCATAGGAAGGGGAGCAATGTCAGTTCAAGGATGGAGAAGGAGACAGAGTGGGACAAGAGGGTGAGATTCAGGAGAGTCTTATTTCCTGGCGGAGGTCTTGGCAATGTTCTCTGTCTTCTTCCTGGATCGCAGGGACCATTTGCGGGGTGGTTCTCCTTCTGCAGGGGGTGGGGTACTGGTGGCCCGTTGGTCCTGTGGTGGGGCCTCCTGGCCACTAGCACCGGCGGACATGGAAGGATGTTCATCGGTTAGGCTAGTGTCAGGGGCCTGGTGGTATGCCACTGTTTCCTTCATGGTGTTGGCCATGTCTGCCAGCACCCCTGCAATGGTGACCAGGGTGGTGTTAATGGACTTCAAGTCCTCCCTGATCCCCATGTAGTGTCCCTCCTGCAGCCGCTGGGTCTCCTGAAACTTGGCCAGTACCGTGCCCATGGTTTCCTGGGAATGGTGGTATGCTCCCATGATGTTGAAGAGTGCCTTGTGGAGAATGGGTTCCCTTGGCCTGTCCTCCCCCTATCGCATAGCAGTCCTCTCAGCTTCCCTGTTGTCCTGTGCCTCCATCCCCTGAACCGTGTGCCCACTACCACTGACCCCAAGCCCCTGATTGTCTTGAGTTACTGGGTTTGCTTGGAGTTCCTGTAGTGGTGGACACACTGCTGATTGGTGTGTCCTGGGGACAGTGGCATGGGCCCGCTGGGTGGGTGCTGTGGTGGTGTTTCCTGAGGGGGGAGGTTCTGTGGTGGGTTGGGACTGTGGCAGGGGAACCAACTGTCCAGAGGTCCCTAATGGGCCGGGCTGGTCATCTTGATCCAGGCGTGCAGAGCTGGTGTCATCACTGTGGGCCTCTTCTGTGGGGAGACTGGATATGGCTGGCACCTCCAGTCCGGTGACGTTGGGTAGGGGTCCTGTTGGGGTGTAAATGCATTGTTATTATATCTGTGTGTGCCATCTTGTGCAATGGGTGTGTTTTCCTCTATTACTGTGCTTGCACTATCTCCTTGGCCCCTGTGTGAGTAGTAATTGTGTGCCCTGGGTGAGTCTCTCTCTTGGACATGCCTTGGTGATGGGTGTCCATGCATTGTTGTTGCATGCAGGGCTTGGTATTGGGATGGGTGGGTTGTGATGGTGGGGTATATCTGAGGTGGTGGAGTGATGGGGGTGAGGGTAGGGGTAGGAGTTTGTGATGGCATGCGGGTAGGGCGGGGAGGATATAATAGTAAAGATATGACTTACCATAGTCCAGTCCTCCTGCTACTCCTGCAAGGCCCTCAGGATGCATAATTGCCAAGACTTGCTCCTCCCATGTTGTTAGTTGTGGGGCAGGAGGTGCGGGTCCACCGCCAGTCCTCTGTATGGCTACCTGGTGTCTGAATACCACGGAACATACCTTCCCCCGTAGGTCGTTCCACCTCTTCCTGATGTCATCCCGTGTTCTTGGATGCTGTCCCACTGCGTTGACCCTGTCGACAATTCTCCGCCATAGCTCCATCTTCCTTGCAATGGACGTCTGCTGCACCTGTGATCCGAATAGCTGTGGCTCTACCCGGATGATTTCCTCCACCGTGACCCTGAGCTTCTCCTCAGAAAACCTGGGGTGTCTTTGAGGTGCCATGATGTGGTGTGAGTGATGTGTGAGGTGATGTTAGATGTGATGTTTTGGGGTGTGTGGTGTTTTGTGCGTGGATGGTGTATGAGTGATGGTGTTGTGTGCCACTGGATGCTGGTGTGGTCTTTGCTTTTCTCTCTGCTTCTTCAAACTTTTTTGGTGTAAGGGGTTGTGGGTAATGTGGGTGTGTGTTTTATAATGTTGTGTGTGGGTGTGGTGTGTGTATGTGTGTCAGGTGTGTGTATTTGGAATTGTCCAATGTGGTTGTGTTTTGTAAGTGTGTATGTATTTTGAGCGTGGCGGTGTGTACCGCCAATGGTTTACCACGGTTGAATGTCCGCCGCATTGATTCGTGGGTTGTGATAGTGTGGGCGTATTCCTGTTGGCGTGACGGTGTGGGTTTTGGTTCCGCCAATTTATCACTGACCTTTGGTGTGGCGGACTTGTGTGGGTGTCTGTGTTGTGGAGGATTTCTCAGTGTGGGTCATAATACCCGTAGTGGATTTCCGCCGCAGACACGGTATGTTGGTGGCCGTCGGCACGGCGGTCAGCGGCATTTACCACCAATGTTGTAATGAGGGCCTATGTGTCTTGATTGACAAGAAATAAGCCTACACCCTCTGCCCCTTGGTTCAATAAGTCCCTCTGCGACGAGAGAAAAGATGTAAGAATCCTGGAAAAGAAGTGGTGACAAGCACCCTCTGGCATCTACCTCTCAAGCATTCAAAATGTGAGATCTCGGTACCACAAGCATATCTATAACAAAAAATCGAATTACTTTAGATTTCTGCTCGACTCTGCCAAGAACAGACCAAAGAAACTCCTTGACCTCATAAAATCTACCAACAGCCCCCTGGCATCTTCAACCAACAAATTAGATGACCCTCTAAAGAAAGCAGAAGAATTAGAACTATTCTTTGATGCAAAAGATAAATTGCTTATTGAGCATGACCCACCCTCAACCCCATGTGAGGTAAGGAAATCCAAAGGCTCTTGGTTTTGTTTTGATTTCATCACTGAAGATTCACTCCTAAAACACATCTTGAACACCAACCCTTCTAACCACTCTGTAGACCCCACCTCAAGCAACATTACAACAGGCTTCTATACCCTCACGTTTCCCTGCTTGACCAAACTGATTAACCTCTTTCTCATCTAAGGATCCTTTCCTGATGCCCTGAAATCTGGTCAAGTGACCTCACTACTAAGGAAACTCTCTGCTGATATGGCTGACCTTAACAACTTCCGACCTTTCACCAACCTCTCTTTTCTCACCAAAATCACTGAAAAATGTGTAGCAGAGCAACTCACCCAATGTATCGATGACAACAATCTTTTTGACAGACTTCAATCCGGCCTCAGTCAAAGGCTGCAGCACCAAAACAGCGCTGCTACAGAATATTGATGATGCACTTTGAATCCTAGACTTTGGCAGCTCCTGCCTTCTGATCTTTCCTAACCTCTTTGCAGCCTTTGATACTGTCAACCATCACACACTAATTAACACACTAAAAGAATGGGAATTGAAGGGGTAGTACTTAAATGGTTTGAATCTTACCTCACAAGAAGATCTCAGCTATTTAAAATTGAAAATAGTTTCCCAACTACATGGTCTGTTGGCCAAGGTGTCTCTCAGCTCTGTCTTTGCTCTAGCCCTATTTAATCTTTAAACTGAACCGCTAGGAGCCCTTTTAAAAGAAGCTGGGATGTTCTATCACCTCAATGCCGACGACACCCAACTCTACCTCAAGGCATCCTTTGCACACAACATCTCCCATCTCGCCAACACCCTTACCTCCATCCAAGAATACATGACGTCTCATCACCTTAAGCTGAATCCCTCTGAAACTGAGGGCATCATTTACAAGCCACTTGCGCTACCATAGTATAATTTCTTTTGACGCAGCGGCGGCACTAAGCAGTCCCCTACACTGCGCCACATTTACAAACTGGCGCAATGGGACTATTGCAGCAGTTTGTAAAGCCTAGTGGCACATTATACCTGTGACAGGTATAATGTATGCAAGGTAGGTGGTCCCAGGAAAAAACTGGCACAGTGAAATTTACTACATTTCACTGCATCGTTCTGCAACTTCACTGTGTCAAAAAGTTAATGGCTGCTCCGACCTCCATTCGCAAATCAACACCATAGCCAAAAATGCACAATTCCAACTGCGCCTTCTCTGGGGGATCCAATGTTTAATTCCCGAGCAAGACCGGGAAACTCTTGTCCCATCTTTGGTACTCTCCAGACTAGATTACTGTAACTCTCTCTCTTCTTGCTAGCCACCCTAAGACTCACCAATGTACTCTAAAGTCCATCCTGCACTCTTCTACATGTTTCGTTGATGGGGCCAAAAGAAATGACCATATCACACCTATGTTGATAACTCTTCGCTGGCTTCCTGTTGAAGCCAGGGCTATATTTAAGACTGCTTGCAACACACATAAAGCTATTCACACCTCGACCCATCATTACCTAGCAAACAAACTCAAGTTATCTGGTGGCTCCAGACCCTCACGAAGTGTGGAAAATCTGCTACTCAAACTTCCAACTTTCAAAAGAGAAAGGCTTATGGCACAGTCATTCTTAGGTAGTTCGACTAGAATCTGGAACTCACTGCCTATAAACCTTTGCACCACCACCTCCTTCAGAACCTTCGAAATGGACCTCAGAACCTTTCTCTTCTAAAGCCATTTTTCGCAATAACACCACTCGCCAAGAACTATACTAGGCATTCACCCCCACCATTATTGCCATAACCCTAACTGCGACTTAAATATCTCAAGAGTTATAACTCCGTTATTTTAGTGTCCTACTTTAATTTTTCTTAAAACTAATTCTGTAAATATGTAGTATGCTTCTGTATAACCATGTATCACCTTATCTTCTCTAAATATGTAATTTACTTGATTAGTTGTAAATACATAACACTCATCGTGAGTAACGTTAGTAGTTCTACATTTTGGCGGTCATTCCTACCTTGGCGGGCGGCGGTCGCCGCCCGCCTGGCGGGAACCGCCAGAAGACCGTACCGCGGTCAAAAGACCACGGCGGTCATTCTGACTTTCCCGCTGGGCTGGCGGGCGACCGCCAAAAGGCCGCCCGCCCGCCCAGCGGGAAAGCACCAGCAACGAGGAAGCCGGCTCCGAATGGAGCCGGCGGAGTTGCTGTTGTGCGACGGGTGCAGTTGCACCCGTCGCGATTTTCAGTGTCTGCCAAGCAGACACTGAAAATCAATGTGGGGCCCTGTTAGGGGGGCCCTGCAGTGCCCATGCCAGTGGCATGGGCACTGCAGGGGCCCCCAGGGGCCCCACGACACCCATTCCCGCCAGCCAGGTTCTGGCGGTGATAACCGGCAGAACCAGGCTGGCGGGAAGGGGGTCAGAATCCCCATGGCGGCGCTGCTTGCAGCGCCGCCGTGGAGGATTCACAGGGGCAGCGGGAAGCCGGCGGGAAACCACCGGCTTCCCTTTTCTGACCGCGGCTTTACCGCCGCGGTCAGAATAGCCCCAGAAGCACCACCAGCCTGTTGGCGGTGCTTCCTCTGTCCCCTACCCTGGCGGTCTCGGACCGCCAGGGTAGGAATGACCCCCTTTGTCTCTTACTAGCTTGTCACTCATCTCCCATATATCTTTCTTTGCTCATTTGTAATTTCTCTAAATATGTATTCTGTAATTAATAGGTATGATGTAAATGAGTAAATCTCGTCATGATTAACCATATAGCTATACATTTTGTTTCTTACTACCACTTTACTCTCAATTTCTCTCGGTTAGTTCTATTGTAAAGCGCTCCAATACATGTGGGTAAGGTCTGTGCTATATAAAAAAGAATAAATAAAGAAATAATATATAATTCCCTTGCAGCCGGGTGCACTCACACACTTCCCCTGCCTACAGTCAATCAATCAATCAGAATTTGTAGAGCGCACTTCTCACCCGCAAGGGTCTCAAGGCGCTAGGGGAGGGGGGTCAATGAGCCAGATCTTAAGGTCCTTCCTGAATTGAGGTAACGATGATGACTGCCTTAGATGAAGAGGCAAGGTGTTCCAGCTCTTTGCTGAAAGGTAGGTAAAGGATCTTCCTCCAGCCAAGGTCTTCCATATGTGGGATACGGGAGCTAGTGCCTGTTGAGTGGAGCGCAGAGGTCTGGCAGGGGGAGTAGAAGGTGATGAGGTGGGTCCTCGGTCATGGAGAGCTTTGTATGCTTGGACGAGGAGTATGAATTTGATCCTTTTCTCAACGGGGAGCCAGTGGAGGTCTCTTACGTGTCTGGTGATGTGTTCGCGGAGGGGGACATCCAGGTTGAGTCTGGCGGAGGCGTTTTGGATGTGCTGTAGTTTCTTCAGGTTCTTCTCGTTGGTGCCAGCATAGAGGGCGTTGCCATAGTTGAGTTTGCTGGTGATCAGTGCATGGGTTACCCTCTTGCAGCAGTTGTTTTGCATCCATTTGGAGATCTTAGGGTGAAGTTGAAGTGTGTGTAAACAGGAGGATGCGGCAGAGTTGACTTGGCGGTCATGGTGAGTGATGAATTCAGGATGAAACTGAGGTTGCATGCGTGGTTTGTTGGGGTGGGGGGTCATCCCAGGCTAATGTGGAGGGCCCCAGGATGAAGATTTCTGTCTTGTCAGAGTTGCGCTTGAGGCAGCTCTCCTTCATCCAGGCCGCAATGGCTTCCATCCCATTGTGGAAATTCTTCTTGGCAGTTGTAGGGTTTTCGATCAGTGAGATAATCAGCTGGGTGTCCTCGGTATAGGAGACGATGTTCAATCCATGGTTCCTGATGATGGACGCTAGTGGGGCCATATAAATGTTGAAGAGTGTGGGGCTCAGGGACAAGCTCTGGGGTACTCCACAGCTGATCTCCATAGGTTCTGACAGGAATGATGGGTGACTGACTCTGTGTTCTTCCAGTCAGAAAGGAATGTAACCACTGAAGGGCCTTTCCGAGTGCCCCCCTGCACTTTGAAATACTATGGTACTCCCCAGCCTAGTTCCTCCTGCAAGGCTGGTGATTCACTGCTCCCTAAGCAATACGATTCTTTTGAAGTTTAGTGTGGGGGTGTTTTATTTTTTTAAGCTCTGTAACACTTGGTAATAGTAATGCCATTTGTTAAACAGGTTGCCAGTAATAACCAAAGTTGAATAGTTTCAAAACACTTCATAATACCTAAAAGTAACATCATTAAGCAACTGGCATGCATGGTCGTTAATTAGTGGAAGCTAACAAAGAGCTCAACACATGTGAATGAGAGCAGGGATCCTAATGATTTAGGGGGATTAAAACTTGAGAAAGTTGGAGGCACTGTTAAAGACAATAGAATGGAGTGCCAATAATGGTGGAGTGACAGAGTGCCAATAATGGCAGAGTAATATAAAGCCAATAATGGCTGGTATCATGCTTCTCCTCAAACATATCAATGTTCTGTTGTTTTTCCCTGTTTAATTTAGTACATTCAACATTCAGAGGAGTGTTCTAATAGCATTGTAGCCTTTTGTCTTGTGCTAGGTCAGTCTTTAAAGTCTCCCTCCCTCAGTCAAGGCCTTCAATCAAAGGGATAGTCCTTGGCAAACTACTATAAAGCTACAGTCTGTACCATTTATACATTTTCCACTGATTCTCATTTGTTGTTGGGGACTATTCGAGATCATTGGATGCTGAGTGGGTTATTGGCTAGTAGTAGTTGTGAGCATTTTCTTGGCCTGTGCATGGGAGCTCTGGCCACTCTTATCAAAGATAAATGTCCCATGTGAAATATAGATAAAACATCCTCTTTGGCTTTATTTATTTCATTTCTTTTAAAAGTTTGAAATGAATGTAAACTTGATAGTACAAATGTAGTCCCTAAATATGTTTCCAACAACATAATAGGAAACAGGTAGGCAACTGTACATAAATACACTGAAAGATTCAACTTTAAAACAGCCAGACCAGAGTCCCACAATGCAGTCCAAAGTTGCTTAATGTTGATTATTTTTCTAGGCTGTGAGCAAGGATCTCTGAAAAACAAGGGTTCGGATTTACTCAGCCCTTGCACCATGCAAGCCCATCTACTGACCGACAGAAAAATGGCTTTGTGTCAGTAAAAACTGTTGTGTTCCATGGTGCATCTAAAGTCTTTTTAACATATGCAAGGTGGGTTTCTTGATGCTGAAACAGCCTTAACACATCACAAAACGTATCCAAAGTGACCTACTACTTTCAGGCAAAGTATTGCAAAGTAGCTCAAAGGCCGAAATGTGCCCAAAAATACTACAAGATCAGACTAGGTACACATTTCAGAGCTAACCTCACCAGCACAATTGAAAGTAGCAGAAAACAACTCTCCTCTACTGTGGAAACAGCTATGCAGATTATTAATCCTTAGCACAGTCTGCACCTTTGTCAACCTAAGAGAAAACGAGAAAGGAAAGGATCTTCGTGCAGGGGATCATGCTGCTTGATTAAAGAGATAAGCAAATCCTCAAGATTTACAAACTCAATAAGGACATTATTAAGGGTTTGTTGGCCAAACTTGGACCCAATTTGGAGTATACCATAGCAAGTTCACATAACTTACCAGTGCATGACTAGCTCTTGGTGGTACTCCACCTAAATGTTTCTGGGTCATTCCAGAGCACATGTTTCAAAGTGGTAGGTATCTCCTGGAGTGCACTCTTTCCATTCCTACCATCAGCCCGGACACCATCCTGAAAACCATGCTTAGCACCTCTGCTTCCCAAATGCTGGGCCTGAACAGATGCAGGTGAAGTAAGGCTTGTATCAGATAGCCGACTTCACCTATGTGCTGGGTGCAAAGGGCTGTCTTTAAGTTACTTTGGTAACATCTGCCACTGCTCACCTCTATTGACATCACAAGCACACACACTGTATGAATGTGCAGGCTGTAGGCAATGACAGACAGGCTTTGCAACAAGTGTACTGGGAGGCATCTTACCGAAAACCATGAAAAAACAATTTAATAGTGTGTAACACCACTAACCACAACATCGATGATATACGAAGTTTAATTACACCTAACACTAAAACACAAATTTGTATCTAACATAGCAGGTATAAAGATTGCTGAAGGTGTAACAACATAATTGCTGGCTATTTGCAGATAGCCTGCTGCTTTGCAATCCTCCTGGAACTGTGTGTGCAGCTACAGAACATGTTACAAATGGTAGCTGTCCTGAGGGGTGGGTAGTTGAATTGATGAGCGGGCGGGCTGAAGCATGCACATAATGGTTTAACATGCTTCTATGTAAATGGGACATTCTTCCACCCATACAGCTAAATATATATACAAGACCATAAAGGTCACTCACTATGCAACGAGTGATACCATATTTCCTGGGAGATAGCAACAGACCGTCCTATTGGTTTACGGTTCACAAGAGAATGCAATCACTTGAGATGACAATGCTTATCTGTGAAACAGAAATATGTGACTCTAACTAATGTAGACATCAGAGATCACCAATGATTAGTACAAATGTCTCCGAATAAGTGTTGAGGGATGCTCTTCAGGTATATTGTTTACGTCAAAGACGGGAATCACTGAGAAATCTCACAATGCTCTCAAGTATGTTATGTTCTTTGTATGCTGGGGGGGATCTTCTGAGAGTGTCACATCTAAGCCCTATAAGATAGGGTCTGCCAAAGGGCATGTCCACTAATCTGCCTCTTAAAAGTAATATCTGCCCAAAGAAAATTTGGTTAAGGATATTGTACAAATCCCACGGCACGTAGGTAGAAATAATCCTTTATTTATAGTATTATTCAGGAATAAGTAGTAACACGATAAGACCTCCAGCATAAGCTCCTCATCCTCCAGCTTCCAACTCCTTCTCCCCCATCATTCCAGAATCCCCACTCTCCATAGATTCTAAATCTAAACCCAAGGATCATTACATCATTACTACACCATCTTCCCCCCATACATCACAATGACTATAAACATAAGTAAATTCAACAAAATGAAATTCCAATTTCTAAACATGTACTATGACAGATAACATTTTCCTATCTTCTAAATTTCTTTTCCCTACTTCCACTAACATAGGAAAACTCCAGTTGCACACATGAAAGCTCATTCAATTTTGCACAAATTTCCCATACTCCATTCTCTTCCGTCATCCAACCTAGCTCCAGATTTAAATATTTTCACAACTTTTTGCGGTCCACCAAACTTACTCTCCCCTTTCTTTATTAAACCATACTTCTTTACTCTTACCCAATCACCTACCTCAATTCCAACGTCCTTCACATTTTTTCTCATATCATAATTGAACTTATTGCGTTCTTGATGATCCTTCACTCTCATTCTCATTCCTTCACGATCCACCCACACCTGTTTCTTTTCATGCAACCACCAAGGAGATTCCTTCGTCGCCGGCTCTCTCCCTTTGAGAGCAACAAATGGTGCTACTCCAGTCACAGAATGCGGTGTCACCCTATGCGCCCACACCATCTTATTTAGCTCTTTCCTCCATTCTAGTCCATTAGCCAAGGACAATTGAATATTATCCATGACAATTCGATTAATCCTTTCTACTAGGCCATTAGCCTGTGGTCTAAATAAGGCAATCTTTTCATGTCTGATTCCCAATCCCGTAAGAAACTCCGACATTTTCTCTGAAACTAACTGCACCGCATTGTCAGTAACTAAGACCTTGGGTGTGCCTTCCTCCAAAAATGTATACTTAAGAAATTCAATAACATTCCCAGTTGTTATGTGTTCCATGCTCCTGACTACAAACCATTTGCTGTGATAATCCACCAAAACTACTAAGAACCTATTTCTCCTTCCAAGTTTATCTACCGGGCCAATGAAATCTAGAGCTAATTTCTCCCATGGTCTTGAAGGGAATTGTACACACTCCATAGGTGGCTGTCTAACTATCCTAGATTTGTCACTATTAGCACACGCTGCACATTCACTTACAACTTGTTCCACATCCCTATCCATTCCAGGCCACCAGTACGATTGTCTTAACCTCCTCTTTGTCATACTTCTTCCTAAATGACCCTCATGTACAATTTTTATTAACTTCATCCTAAGTTTCGTTGGTGGTACCACTCTTCCACGTCTAAATATCCTTTGATCATGTACACTCAGTTCATCTATTACCATTAAATATTGCTTCAAATCTTGTAAACCATCACCAACATTACCAGAACCGCTTATAAATTTCTTTAGTTCATTATACTCTCTATCATCAAGTACAGCGTTTTCCCACTCTTCTTTGTTCAATGTAAGTTCATTATGTATCAAAAATATTTCTGCCTCCGTCTTATCTAACACTGAAGTTTCATCAGGATGTTCATTGATCGGCATGCGTGACAAACAGTCCGCTACAACATTTTTCTTACCTCTCACGTGTTCCACTACAAAGTTAAAATCAATGATATTAACCAACCACCTCGAAATTCTGGGCGTCATACTACCTTCCAAACCCCGACCACTTTTGAAAAATTGAAGTAGTGGTTTATGATCTGTACGAAGTACAAAGGGTTGACCCCATAAATAATATCTATAATGGTTGATACCCCAATAGCAAGCTAACGCCTCCTTCTCAATTGCAGAATACGAACATTCTGCCCCACGCAGCCTACGAGACGCAAACCCAATTACTCTTTCTTCCTTATCCACCTCTTGTATGAGAACTGCACCTAGCCCTACGTTGCTGGCATCAGTCATTAAGATAGTCTTCTTTCTCACATCAAAATGTCCGAGTGTAGGCGCACACGCAATAGAATTTTAAATTTTCTCAAAGGCCAACTCACATTCTGTTGTCCACACAAACATTGCTCCTTTTTTTAACAACAATCTCATGGGCTCTACCACTCCAGTAAAATCATGCACAAACTTCGAACAGTACTCTGCTAACCCCAAAAATGATTTGAGCTGATCTTTGTTAGATGGTTTTGGAGCTTCATTAATCGCCTTTACAATACTTTTTTTTGGTTTAATACCATCCTCAGATACCTCATGCCCTAAATAGTTCACACAGTTCTTTCTCAATTGGCATTTCTCCATCCTTACTGTCAGCCCATGATTCTCAATCCTCTGCAACACTTTCACAATCAAATCATCATGCTCTTCCACAGACTTCCCAACTATTATAATATCGTCCTGGAAGCACAATACATTCTTCAAACCATCAAGAATATTATGCATAATACGCTGAAAAACAGCAGATGCTGATGCTAATCCAAATGGCATTCTACAGTAACGATAAGCACCTAAAGGTGTTACAAAAGAAGTCAACGGACGCAAGTTTGGATGTAGGTTACCTTGATGGTAGGCTGCCGACATGTCCAGAACACTAAATATTTTGCCTCCTCCCATCATGCTTAGCATCTCCGTGATGTTTGGTAAAGGCTGCCTGTCGACCTAAATATTCTTATTCAGATCTCTCGAGTCTATGCACAAACGAATTTTGTTTCCCTCCTTGGGCGCAACAACAATCGGTGCCAACCACTCTGATGACTCGATAGGTTCAATTATTTTCTCTTGCAACAATTTATCAATTTCTTTTTGAAGGGGTTCCCTCATCAAATACGGTATAGATCTTACTTTGTGAACAATTGGAATGGCATTCTTCTTTAAAATTATTCGATGTGTGAATTTCTTCAACTTCCCAAGTTTCTTAGTAAAAACTCTTGAAAACCTCTTCAATAACTTCTCCTTCCATTCCTCAGTAGTACATTGAATTCTCATATATTCTACCTTTGAGTCCTCCATAACTATGACTGGATTAGTTGCATTGGGATTGAGAACAATATTTAAGTCTTTCTGATGTCTCCATCCTAATAAGTTTGATCCTTGATGAGTCACATATACTTTTCCATGCACACCATTCCCTTTAAATATGATGTCCATCCATCTCATTCCTAGAATGTCAATTCTTTTACCACCATACCCCACAGCTTCCACATCCGTGGTTTGTAAATCTTCAATTTTTTCCAACAGAATTCCTTCATAAACATCTTTAGATATCAAGGTATATAAACTCCCAGAATCATCCAGCATTTTCACAACCTCAGTCTTAAGTATTACATCACAATGGGGCTTCAATAGCTCACCTTGGCTCTCACATTGTAGATATACACCGTCTTCAGATCTAACATCACAAAAGTTATTCACCAATGTGCTGTTAACAGTTAAAACAATTTCTTCTTCAAGTTCACTTCGTACATTATCTATTGATTTAACACTTTTGTTCCACACCTTACCTTTCGCTCTACATACTTTGGCCAAATGACCGCGCCTACCACATGCTCTATACGTCATGGTACGTGCAGAACATATAGGATTAGAAGCAATGTGTCCTGGACAACCACACCTATAACATAGTATGTGAAAACTTTTCTTCTCTCCCACATTACCAGTAGTACTTTTTTCATGTTTTATCGTTTTAAGTTGTTCCACCTCTATTGCACTTTCTTTAGCTGATTCTCTCATATGTGTTTTAGATTCAATACCTTTCATCCAAGTTTCGGTATGCTCCATACTCCTCGCTATTTGTACTGACTCCTCCAATGAAGGATCAATAGATAACAGTCTCTCTTTCACCTTTTTGTTATTAGTACATCTAACAATTTGGTCGCGGATGAGAGAATCAGTTCAAACCTGAAAGTTGCATGTTACTGCTAAACCTCTTAATGCAGCCACATAGGTCATTACATCTTCATCCAACCCTTGAACACGTGAAAAGAATTTATGACGTTCAAATACGACACTAATTTTTGGTGTAAAATGTTTTTCCAACATCTGTAAGGAGATATCGTAAAGATTTATAGGTTGTCCCTCACCAATACCCAAGGATACTTCTGGCAAATCGTCGTAAATTCTTCTGCCTTCAGTTCCCAAATGATGCAGTAAGATTGCTTGTTTCCTAAGAGGACTATATTTATCCCCTCCAATTGCCAATAAGTAAGTGGTAAAAATGTTTCTCCATCTCTTCCATGGAATGGATGGTTCCCATGGTACTGGTAAAAAACAGGGTGGAGCAGAAATACTTTGTTCAGCCATACCTGCAAAAATAGAAAACAACAAACTACCAAAATTTACTAAAATAATAATTTAGAATAAATAAATAAAATAACAATCTAAAATAACTAATTGCCGATGTTCATTTCCTCCTACTTTTCCATTTTTTTTTTTTTAGTCTTTCCTTTAGTCTCTGTGACTAAATCTTTCCCTGTAGTCTCTTTTCTCTTCTTCCTAAATCAGATTTAATAGTCCTTCCTTTATTTTTATGTCATGTGCCAGCTCAGGAATCGAAGAATCAGAAGAAAAGCAACATAAGGTAGAGTGAAAACGCTTTAACGTTTTAAATGTATTTAATTGCTCTCCTCGCGCTGTCCTCGCGCTATCCAGCGAAATTATTTTAACATTTGATCAAAGACACGCATTCACTTCCTTGCACACGTCTGTTTATTTTGAAAACTAGCGCGAGGAGTGCTGCGCGCTGTGTTCATTTCACTTGAGTTTATCTTCAAATGTGCGCGCGAAGCGGCACACGCCTGCACCTCCTTACAATATCTCTGTTTCTTTTGAAATGTAGCGTGAGGGAAGGCACACGCTGTATATGCTCCACATTGTGTTTTTGTTCAATCATGCGCGAGAAGCGGCACGCGCTTGCATTCCCAACCGACTCCCGACTTCAATCAGAGACGGAAATGTCAAAACGGAAATTAACTCATTCTCTCTATAAGTTATTGTATTAACAATACAAGGAGATCCTTCCTTGATGCAAATGGGAAACAATAAAACTCACAATTATGTTGAATACTTCAGTGATATCCTCGACGTTTTTCCCAAGCTGTAGAAATGAAGCCTCTGTAAATCCGGTAGCTCCCAGGGGTTGGAGGTACTTGATTCTTCTCACACTCTGTCCCCTGCCCAGAGTCCCTCGTCGCCAAAATATGTACAAATCCCAAGGCACATAGGTAGAAATAATCCTTTATTCAGGAATAAGTAGTAACACGATAAGACCTCCAGCATAAGCTCCTCATCCTCCAGCTTCCAACTCCTTCTCCCCCATCATTCCAGAATCCCCACTCTCCATAGATTCTAAATCTAAACCCAAGGATCATTACATCATTACTACACCAATGTTGACTGGATTTATTGGGTGGAAGGTGAATGCATGGACAAAAGTAATCTGTAAAATTATACTAGTCTCTCCAACATTACTCACTGAAAACCTGACACAAAGAAGCACCAATAATCACATTCTTAGATAATAATAACACCCAGCCCAGCCTCTGTCAGGCGATAACGGGCGAGGACGGGCCTGTCCCATGCGTGTCCCGGGCTGCATAAATGAGAGAGCGCTTATGAGCACAGGTTCTGTCACAAAGGTACCTGGGGGATGTAGTCCCACCCCAGGTCGAAGTTCAGGGCCCCCAAAGGATGTTGTCACCAGCGCACCCCACGCTGCGTGAATGAGTGGGCGCTTATGAGCGCAGGTTCCGTCGCAAGGGTACTTGGGGGACGTAGTCCCACCCCAGGTCGAAGTTCAGGGCCCCCAAAGGATGTTGTCACCAGCGTGTCCCACGCTGCGTGAATGAGAGGGCACTTATGAGCGCAGGTTCCGTCGCAAGGGTGCCTGAGGGATGTAGTCTCACCCCAGGTCGAAGTTCAGGGCCCCCAAAGGATGTTGTCACCAGCGTGTCCCACGCTGCGTGAATGAGAGGGCGTTTATGAGCGCAGGTTCCATCGCAAGGGTACCTGAGGGATGTAGTCTCACCCCAGGTCGAAGTTCAGGGCCCCCAAAGGATGTTGTCACCAGCGCATCCCATTCAATATACTGTGCAACGAAAAAACCTACTGTTAGACATTGTGTCCCTGACATTGCTTTGCTGAGATTGGTGTGCCACATGGCACACAGGTACATTTAAAACAAATAAAATATGCTGTGATTTGCGTGAGCTTGTGACTGAAGTAAAACATCAGAGCCAAGGGATATATTTCATAAAGAAACAGTTTAACACGTCATTTCCCATACATGTGAATATTACCATTTTGTCTCTTCATTACATGGAAATGACCTCTAACATATATTCCAAAAAATATTTGGAGTTTGAACACAATTGCATCAGAACCTGTACACTGGCCAATGCCTGTGAAAAAAATTGTTAAGAATTAATGCTTTTAGGTATGGATGGGGCATTGCAATATCCTTGGCTTACTGAAAAAGATAAGTAACACAACATAAATGTTTAGCTAGGATCTCCATATGTTCCAAATTGATGTATGGTGCAAGCATACTTACCATATAACATAGCCAAAACCTTGAATCTCATGCATACACAGACACATGCCTGTACATAATGCTGGACTGTACCAGATTGAAATGTTGAGAAGCCTGTAAACTAACCAACATACACATTGAAAATTCATAAAATAGCATTAATAGCTCCCATCCACAGCAACAACCCCACCACAATCACCCAGCCACACATAGACACATCTAACAAAATAAACATTCAACAGCTCCAAACAAAACCCATCACCATCTTTCCATACAACATAAAATCGAAAAAATTTCCACAAAAATATTACACAACTTAATTATTGTCTATGAGGCAACAGCTACAGGCTTTTGTTAATTCCCCTGAATTTAGTAAGGATATTCAAGCCACAGGAGCTCCCTCATTTCACCCAGGACACAGTGCTATCAATGCCCTATATTGGTGCCCATGTATGCCATTCCAGCCACCTTTTCCATCTTCTTGTGTTGAAAAGGGAAGACACAGTGATGTCTTTTCCTCTGTTCTACACTCTAGCTCTTGCACACATCCCATCTGGTGGAACCCGCCTGCCATTGTTTGTAGGTGATCAAAATGGTTTAGCCTCAGCACTTCAGGCTACCTTACCACCTTATTCACATGAGCTGAAAATGGGAGAAAGATACGACAATAGAATGTAGCTTGAAGAACATAAGGTCAGGCATAGAACTTGACGGACAAGGTACAGTCTGTCAGGATGGTGGGGCACTTAACCTTTGCTGCCCTGACGGATAGTAGTCCATCGATAGGTTTTCTACATTTTCTAGAAAAACAATGGCCATCATTACAAGTACGGTGGTCCATAGGACCCCCATACTCGCAGTGGTGGTCAGATCACATCACTCCTGGCGGTCTGACTTCCAGATTACGACCTTGGCAGTTGGACTTGCATGGGACCGCCACCACAGCCAGGATCATGGATTGCGACGGGGTGGTGGCAGCTGGAGTTGTGGTCAGCCACAGCTGTGCTGCGCTCAGCACCACTGTGCTAATCACAAGTCCTCTTTCAGCCAGCCTTTTCATGGGGGAGTCCCCACAATGAAAAGGCTGTCAGAAAGCCATTGCGGAGGGCCACAGAGGGTGCCTGCACTGCCTCCCCCCCTGCCAGTCTGACTGGTGGGAAATGTTGTAATACAATGTTTCCACACACTCAGCCCGGGGAGTGGGGAGGAGGCCGCTGGTATGACGGTGGCTTTAGGGGGGCGCTAAGGGTCACAAGAAAGATAGTGCTGCACTGTGTGCAGCACACTTTTCTTAAATATGCCTCTATGTATGCACTGTATTTTAAATACAGTGCACCATGGAAGTAGTTCTTGGACTAGCATCAGAATTTTTTACACTAATCCGGCGTTTTGCAGGATTATCATAAACATTTTTTACACTAATCCTGCAAAGCACCCAGAGGGCCATTGTAACCAATGGAAGCATCCTTTTAATGCCTGCTCTGAGCAGGCATTGAAAGTGCCATAAAAATGGCAGAAAGAAATCTCTTAGATTTCTTTGTGCCGTTTTTTGACCACCCTAACAGGGGACACCCCCTTTGCATACATTATGCCTGGCGTAGGCATAATGTAGCACAAAGGGTTACAAAGTGGCGCAATACATGCTCACTGTGCATCTGTCCTAACATCCGTGTACATCAACTCGCTATGAAAGTCTACTCACCTGAAAGGATAACTTATGTATGCTGTGTATAATATTTGATGAAACATGACTGTAAATCCGAGCAGAAACAGTCCCTTTAGCTCCAATAACCAGGACCCTGTTCACAATGACATTGTGCTGCTGTCTATTAATTCACAAATGCAGGTTACCTACCTGGGAGGGACCATCATACAGACAATGGTACACTCTTTGATGTGCCTAATCAACTAGATCTATCTTGAGCAGATAAACCAAGATGAAATTATTGTGGGTAGGAAGGACAACCCAATCTACGTGCCCAATGAATATAGGTCAACTCAAAGGTACCAAAATGCATCATCTAAATGCTTGTGGCAGAACACATATTCACAGTGCACTGACCACATGATGACAACTAGCATATACAACAAGGATCTAGGTCTGCCTGCATAACGGTCTATTAGCTCTTAAGAGTACCTAAGGCACATCATGCACAGCCACTGTCTTGACTGCCCCGCTGGAAAGCTAGGAGTCCATGAAGAGACATCCAAGTGCCAAGATACTCAGGCATCCTCTATCAAGGTGACTTGAAATTGTATTGGTGTGTTCCCCAACTGTCAGGTATATACAGTTGATAGCAGGTGCATACATGGCCTTAATCAAATGTCACTATAAGCTGTTATAGGTACATGTTACAATACAACTTGTAACATTCGGTCTCTCACTTAAACTGGCCTACCTGATACTGGGTACACAGACACCTATCAAGAGACTACTGCTTCCCCCATGGATAATGCCCTCAGTGAGGATACCACTCTTGGGCGTGTGGACGTTGAGGACAGTGCTGGCCCATCTAGGGAACCTAGTCAGATGACATCTGTCAGCCTCACCCTGACCACATCAACTCCTCCCAGCCCTGTAGCATCAACAGCTCAGGAAACCAGTCACCCCCAAACCTGGGTCCAGAGGACAGAATCAACAATCTTGTGCCCCCACGTCCACGTACCTGTGTTACTTCAAGGCACCTCTGACTATGATGGACCTGGGCACAGGGGTAGGGGCCAAACTGTGCCAAGGGTGCGGGTATGTGGGGGGTAGGGTGCGTGGGAGGGATGGTGTAAGCCAGCGGCATAAATCTGCTGGGGATGCTTTTGGCCAGGACACCATTACCCAAGTTTTGGGAACCTACCAAAAATCCCAATGTGTGATGGGCCAGGTACTCACCGATATCAGGGAAATCAAACAGCTGCAGATGGAGTACCACCATGAAATATTGCAACATAATGCCATCTTGGCCTCCCTAACAGGGGTGCTGAGGAGCATGAACACCATCCTAAGCAGGGACCGAGAACAACACCAGACCCCTTATATTGGCCTAGTCATATCTGCCCCTTCGACCTCTGTGGCAGCCAGTGGAAGGGAGGCCCTGCCAGTTGAGGGACCTGCCTCAGACACCGCTGCCTCTGTAGCTGAAGAACCACCCACAAGCAGGGAGATCCACCCAAATATCCAGGAGCTGCAGATGCCAAGATGTCAAGACCTCAACCACTGCCAGGAAGTGACCCCTTCCTGATGGAACCGTAGGTGTGCCAAAGAATCACTCTGTTGACTGTTCACACACTATCTATTTTTCAGGATAGTTGGACACTGGTCTTTGGACTTCAAATGTTGTGACAGCTACTCTACTGATTACATCAACCATGACTGATTCTTTCACTATTTGACTTATTTTTTAAATCAATTTCCACCTTTATGTTCAGAGCACCTGAGAATTAACACAACTGGCATGCAATCAATGCATAATAGTGATTTTTCATCATTGTGGGATGTACAATGTGAAAATCAAGTGATGCCAATAAGGTACTCTTAAGATGGAAATGTAAGGATGAGGGATATGTCGCAGGCAGTGTCAGGCTGAGGATTACTAGCAACACAACTACAAAAGTGGTCACTCATTACACTGTACAGCCCATAGGCAAGAAAAATGTTTGGACTGTCATTGCCAAGAGTGAGTAAACATTGTTGCTTCTGGCTATATATCTCAAAGTACCACCCACCTGGCCACAGAAGAAAGGGCTATGTCAGACTCTGTCCTTTAGTATAGGCAAACAGATTTGTGGATGTTGTCACCAGCTTGACCCTTTTCGCATACCAAAACCATGTCTATTTAACTTAACATGCCCCATGACACAGGCAGAGGACAGTACAACAGTCTCTAGCCAGAGGCCCACTCTATTATAATGGTTAGGCATCTAGTGGCATATTACACACCTATGTAAGTGTTGTGGCATGGGCACTATGGCCTGCAGTGAGGAAACACATTATTATCTACGTACAGGGCATACAGGATCATTATCAACACAATATGAAGGGAGAATGGATGGATTCCACAGGATAACATGTTACAAGGCCACACGATCACGCACATGAAACCACTGGACCAACATACCAGGGCAAACCAGTCTATTCTGCAGCTCAGATAACTGTCCTCCCTCTGTCCAGGCAGCCTGGGCATGGAACTCAAACAACCTAAATTTGTGATAGTACCTGAATCAATTTCATGTCCCTCTGACATGTCAGATCAGCTACAGCCACCTGCCAATAACACAACTATGAAATGCCCACATGAGGATGGGATGGTGAAGAGACCTGGAAAGAAAAGTGACATACAAGGAGTTTAATCAGGTAAAGGCATACATAAGATACAAAAGCAATTTTAAACTTCTGTTGTTTCTCTGACAGTGCAATGTGACTGGCCCAAACAAAGGAGATCCACAAGAGAGGTACATCTTCAACTCTGATGTAGCCAGCAAATCTGACCTGTATGATGCATAGCATGAGATGCCCTGTCTCATGGTGACAGAGATACCATTAACCACGAATCCTGACGCCTAAAGTACCCCATGTAGTCACAGTAATCACAGAACATCACATACTTACACTCCAGTGAAGTACTGTTTGATGAGATCTGCCCGCATGTCTCTACCTTCATCCTCATCACTGTCACCCTCACTTGGCATTTCAGGAGCCTCATAAGGTGGCGCTGCCAGCTTCCCTTCAGCAGTGATGTATGGGATGTTTCTCCTCAGGGCAAGGATGTGGAGCATGCAGCAGGCCACAATGATCTTACAAACGTTTGTGGGTAAATAGAGGAGTACGCGTCCTGATTAGTCTATGCTGTGGAATGTTGCCTTCAGGAGCCCAAAAGCCCGCTCCACGACATGACGTGTTCTTCCATGTGCCTTGTTGAGGCGGACTTCCCTTGGCGTAGTTGGGTTCCTCACTGGTGTCAACAACCAGGGACGGTTTGGGTAAGCAGAATCCCCTGTAAGGAAATGCAGCATTCGTGCAACCATCAGTCCAGAACAACCTCTCAATAGCAGCAGACAGAACATACAAACACATATGACATATTTTATTTACCAACCAGCCAGGACCTCTCTCAGTACAGTTGTGACATCGGCGGGGGAATTGCACTGTTCCACATGATGAAGGCATCATAGACTGAACCCGTGTACCCAGCACAGACTTGTTAAATGTTGAGGCCTGCCAAATACACTACTTGGACATTGATGGAATGGAAGTTCTTCCTGTTCACATAGACTTGTTCACTGCCATGCGGTGGAACCAGGGCTACATGGGTACCATCAATGACTCCCACAACATGTGCTATGTGCGCTAAACCATAGAACTCTGTTTTCACATGGGCAAAAGCCTTAGGCTAAGGAAATGCATGTGGCTATCCAGGGGTTTCAATATTGCTGAGAGAACATCCTTCAAAACCAAACTGAACATAGGCTGGGGCATCCCAGCAGATAGGGCCACTGTGTTTTGGAACGACCCTGTGGCCAGGAAGTGCAACACTGACATGACTTGTACTTTGGGTGGTATGCTATTTGGATGACGTATGGCTGGCATCAGATCTGGCTCCAACTGACAACAGAGATCCATGATTGTTTGCCTATCCAGGTGGTAGATCTGTATGACATGTCTGTTCTCCATGGACTGCACGTCTGCTAGTGTATGGCACACAGGAGGGTGTCTGGTCCATTTCCATCCAGGGTAACTATGTGGGTCAAAAAGAAAAAAGGCACTCACTCAATGTGTCCCTAGCAAATTACCTTATACATGTCAGATATGAAAAGTGGCATGTCATGTGAGTCACTGTAAACAAGATACACAGCACATATCAGGGATAAAACTTTCAGATTTGTGAAACGTTAACGCCTTGCTTATCTACATATGTGTACAAGACCTCTATATGGTCAGCAACCTCACGTCTAAATTACTCCATAAACTGCCTGTGATTGAACGCCCCAAATCCTGTATTACATGTGTGGGAGAGGGTGGTGACTGTACCGCCAAATTATGTTGTCACACGAGCATGACTATATATCTACATTAAAACGGAAACGATTGACCTACATGACAGGACAAGGACAGCACTCATAATTCACAAGGACATCATTTTAATACTTCTGATCCATCAAAAAAAATTGTTTAATTGCATTGTATACCTCTAAAATGGCAGCTGCAATGGACATTAGGAACGGCTTGCTACTGCTGGCAGAAGTCGTCATGACGGTAGGCAGATGCTACTGCATAGGGCACTGCCATAGGATAACATTGCTGTCTGTGGTGGCCTTGGGCCAATGGCAGTGTCTGCCAGCGGTGATGGTCGCATATGTGGCGGACATTACCACAATTTTCTACTGATTCTCTCACTTGACACTGATGCCAGCAAGATCTCCAAGACCTAAGCAGCTGTGTACCACTTCTGGGAGCAATCATCTTGCCTCCTGCAGGTGATAGGCCCCCTGCCTTCTCACCTGAAGAGATGGAGAATCTGGTGGAGGAGGCCCTACCCCTGTAAGAACAGCACTATGGTGCACCAGAGGAGCGGTTAAAGTACCATGTGCACACTTTTCTCTATACCTCTATTTATATTATCTTTAGTCATCCTATGCTTAAGACCAGTTTGTATGAATGTGTCTGCAAAGCCCTGTAGCTGCTGGCAATGTGCATTTAATTTGAGTCAATGAGCATGTATCTATGTCAAGTGACAGGTTTGTAGTCCTGAGACAATGTGGTGAGTGTGCATTGAGTGTTGCCTGAACCAAGTTGCATTTGATGTACATGGCTAGGTGAGGTGTTATGACAGCCATCCCCAGCATAATTTACCACAAAATGTCTGTAATGTGCAGTCACATGTGGTTGCATGGCAGCAGGAGGGTTGAATGCATGTTGTAAGTGTTGGTTGGCCACCATCTGAGCACTTCCTGTGTTTGCACAGTGATCTCTGGACCCATATGGCTTTGTTGGACTGTTGTTCTGATGCCAGGTAATGACTCACTATGCCCCTCAGCTCTGAACATAGACAGCCAATGTAAATTGGCTGTAGGCTACATGATGTTCTGTGATGTATGTGATGTTTTTGACTTGGCGTATTGTGTAGGTATGTCTGCTCAGCCTGCAGAGAAGGGGGCCTATGTATTATCACTCACTTCACAACTGGACATCTGGAATGGTATTGATTCCCTTTTACACTACAAGTGTGATACTGTGCCCACTCCCTGTATCCCTGGACAGCATGTGATGGTCCCAAATCATGCCTCACTGGCAATATTCAGCTTCTTGAGGCCATGTCCACTGATTACAATGGGAATTGCATTGAGGGCAGGGCCATAATCTGCGACTATTGTTCTCATATCATAGCCTAAACAGATCCTTTGAGCTCACAGCCAAAGTGCCTCTTTCATCCAGCTGTGATGTGTCCAGTGCAGGTGCACATATGCAGGCAGTGTGCTGTTGAGTTAGGTGCCATAATCTTGGACTCTGTGTTTCTGGTTATGAAGCAGAACATGTAAGATGCAGAGCCAGGTTTCTCTTTCAGTACTAGAGGTTTTGTGAACACACATGTTGGATGTGTGTACCTTAATGTTGATGTGACACACAGACCACCACCACCAGAACTAGCAGGTGCCTGAATTGTATCTGCAAATGTCCACACATGGGCAGGCTTCCCTTACTCTGTGCTCAAAATGTCACTCCCTTTAATGTGGTAAAAGCACTATGGGTCTGTATGTAGCCCTGCTGTAACATGTCAGGACTGTATGCAGGGGGTGACATTTAGAGGTAGTGAATGTTTTTGTGTATTGTTTGCTGTGTTCTTTACCTGTCAACTGCCACTTTGTGAGATGTGTTTCATTGTGTTCCTGATCAATGTCATGTGATTAGCTCATGTCCCATCAAAGTCACTGATTTTTTACCTGGTCAGTGCAGGGCCTGAGCTGGTGAATGTGTATTGTGCACCCTACTGGGTAGTGTTTGCAGTCATGTCTCTGAGTCCACTGCATGCTATATGCCACAGGTGGACATGATGGTCAGGACAGGATGTCATTAACTGGGTGCACTGACACATATATGTTCAGCATTCCGTCCATCATCTGTTCTTTTTGCATTTGTCGCCCCAAGTGGAAAGGGTATGCCCAGACGTGGGTCCCGTGCTCACTGCACCACTGGATTCAAGGTAGCCTAGCTGATGAAGGGTGATACCCTGAAACCGGTCCTAGGAAGCTTGTTTCCGGTCCAGGGAGGACCTGGATTGGCAGTTCAGGCTGGACTGACCCATGAGGAACAGGGTCAAGACTGATTTGCATATGGCTGGGTCCAATCTGGGGTGGCATGGTGAACAAAAAAAACAATGGATTAAACCCAGATCTTTGTTACTAGGTATGAATGGGAGCATTGTTCAGCATTCCGTCCATCATCTGTTCTTTTTGTATTTGTCCTCCCATTTAGGAAGGGTATGCCCAGACGTGGGTCCCGTGCTCACAGCACCACTGAATTCAAGTATGCCTAGCTGGTGAAGGGTGATACCCTGAAACCGGTCCTAGGATGCTCGTTTTCGACCCAGGGAGGACCTGGTTTAGCAGATTGGGATGGACTGTTTCCATGAGGAACAAGTTCTAGACTGATTTGCATATGGCTGGGTCCAAACTGGTGTGGCGTGGTGAGCAAAGAACTACGGATTAAACCCAGATCTTTGTGACTGGGGGTGAATGTTTGCATTGTTCAGCATTAGTCCATCATCTGTTCTTTTTGCATGTATGTGACTCAAGCATTTTGTGTGGGACTTGTGGACATAATATTTTGTTTTGTCGTTTGCATCCATGCAGGTCAATGTCCATCAGAAGAAGGGGATTTGGAGAGCCATCGCCAAGAAGGTGTGGACCCTGGGGCTCCACAGCCAGAAGATCGCCCACTGTCAGAAGAGGTGGGAGGACCTGAGACACTGGGCCCGGAAGACCGCAGAGGCCCAGCAGGGGATGTCCTCCCAACGAGGATTGGGTTCCCATTGGACCATGACCCCCTTAGTGGCCCACATTTGGGCGGTGGCCTATCTGGTCTTGGATGGGCATTTTAGGTCAGCACAGCAGCCGCAAGGGGGTAAGTACTTAGAAAAATCATGATTTAACCTTTAGCAGGTGACTGAATGAGAGGTAGACTGCTCTCCCTGACAATGTAGCATGTGTCATGTGTCACATATCTTCTAGGATGAAATTGGTGCAGATGGGACATCTGGTGTGTTCATCCATTTGTAGCTGGGACCTAGGACTAAATAATTGTGAACACTCAGTCAAAATGCCCAGCATTTAGCAGATATGACTGTCTTTAGTGCTCATATATCGTGTTTCCACCAACAGATCACTCCTGTCAAGTGTTACAGTCCAAATGTAGGTAGGATGTGGGTCACTGTCCTCTGTAATGTGTCTGGGGATATGTTTAAGCTGACATCTTCGATCCAGGTGCACGTTTTCTCTGTTGTATATTGGTTGTTGGTGCCTCACAGCAGTCTGTGTTGCATGGGCGTCCATCATACATGTGACATGACTTACATGGTAAAATCTTGGCAGATGCAACATGCTGCTTTCCCTTGGTAAGTGGGGAATGTGTATTGTCATGGGTGATATGTCATCAGTGTAGTAAACATACCTTGTGCCAACATGTCTGCATGTGCTTATTCCCACTAGGATACATATACATGCCTTTGATGTATGGCATGTGCTATCCAAGCATATGGGATGATGTTGAAAAACTCATATATATGTTCATGGGGTCCTGTTGTCATTATGATACATCTCCAATGGTTGTCCATTTACTGTGATGCCCTAGGCAGGACTGTGTGACCCTCATATGTAGTCATACAGAAACATTTGTGCCTCATAGTATGTCATAAGTCATGTGTAACTGAAGTAGCTAGGATAGACATGACAGTTAGGGGTAGTATGTTGATCCACTTGATGATGATTTGTACCCTTGATGTTGTATAATGGTTGTAGGTCCACAGCACCTGTGTGTTGTTTGGGAATTGTGCCCTGATTGAATGGATGCATCATGGAGTGACTTGCAGTGATGTTTGCATGACATGTGTTTGGAATCAGGTATTTAATAAAAGTCAGATGCCAAGCTTGTCATGTCTCATATGTGGGTAGTGATGTTGAGTCTCATTCTACAACAATTTGGTATGGAAATGGGTATGAGACATTGGTAGGAGATATACCTGGCCTATCAAGGCCATTCATGTGTGTATTCTAGAGACATCTCTACATGAGGCCTGGGACCTGAATTTATTGTTGTTCCATGCAAAACGTCATGTGGTGCACATCTGGGTGACCCTGCTACTACCTCCTTTTTGAAAGGTGTGACTTGTAGAGCTATACATTGTTGGGGTGTGTCCATTGTGACATGGGTGTTTCCATGTCACCTAAACCAGGTATGGCATGTTTTAACCAGTGTTGTGTGCCTTTCATTACCAACATCACTTATTGTAGAGAAATCATATTGGTGCAAGTTAGATGTGTGCATAGGCTTGTTGTTAGGGTACCTTACAATGGTATCCAGTTGTTGGTTACTGGTTCCATGTGGTGGGCTGCATGTGGCACATGTTTGATGTGGAGTAGTCACCTAGTTGGGTTATGGTTAGTGTGGTAGCTACACTTCATCTATGCTACTGTAGTTATCTGACACTAAGTTAGGTCATGTGCTATCTTTGAGATTCCAGATGGCGTGCATGGTTCTGTTTTGGCAAATATTAGTCCTGTTTGCTCTGTTGCCCTCAGTGAGGAGGCTATTGACCTCCTGAGGTGGATCTCTGTAGGACAGACAGCCATTGTGAATGCCATCCAGGGACTGACAGGCCAGTTCTAGCAAAGCAGTTCATTCCTGGAGGGCATTCACTGTGCAGTCTCTGGCCTACCGAGATCAATTCAGGCTCTGGTCTCCACACTGACGGCAGCCAGTCACTCCTTGTCTTCTGTCCCCACTCAACCTTCCTCTTCCCAGTCCAAATCCCCCCTTCCCTGGCCCACCCAAAGCACACAGACAGACTTGCATGCATCCACCTCATCAGACGAGGCTAGTGATAACGAACATAAGCACCACAAGAAACACCACCGGCACACACACAAACAACATCCACCTGCAGACACAGCAACAGTCATGATTTCCCCTAACACGTAACCACACCCAACATCACACACACAACATCTGGCACACCTACAGATACTGCCTCACCAGTCACTGATCCAGCCACCACACCTATCATACCTGCAGACACAATCCCAGCAGACCCTCAGACATCCACCCACGTCACCACACCCCAAGACACCACAACCACAGAAACACCTAAATGCAGCACATCCACCATACCTGCAGTCACCATCCCAACAGACACACACCCACACACCACAGCATCTCCCAGCGCCTCCACCCCTTCTCAGCCCCAAACAAACATCCTCATTCACCCACCCAACAGAAACCCACCACACACAAGCACACCTCCCACAAACAAGCACCCAAAATATCCACACCTACACATCACACAAGTACTCCATCAACCTCTAAATCCCGACACCCTTCTGATGACCGTCCCTGTGTGTCAAAGAAATTGTACCTGTGTGAGCTTGACCTTACCCCTGTTCTTCCCAACCCAGTACCACCCCTAAAAGGTCAGTTTCCCTCCCCAAGGCCATCCCTTACACCTCCAGGACCTCTCATGCACCCTCTGCATGCACCCATGGCCCTCCCCCAATCAAGAAGTCAAACCCTCTGAAAAAGGTTACCTCACTCCCAAGCCCAAACCCAATGCCTCCACCCTCCCCCACCATGATAATCTGTGAGGTGCCTGCCTGCCCCCTTGATGCCCCTACCTGTGGAGGTTACATGGCAGTCAGGAGTCAAGTAGGGGCCCAACACTGTGCCTTTTGGGCAGACATGTTTGGACTGGCCTATGGCCTTGGACTACAAAACAGTTTCCTGAAGAAACCCAATCAGTCGTTGATGTTTTGGATATACCTTTGTCCTGTATTTCCTTCCTTAGCTTTCTGTTCTTCCTAGGTGACATTGGTTGTGTGTCTGTAGTTGTGTGTGTTTGGCTGCTTGCTTCTCCATTTAGTGTTTTTTGAAGTATGTGAGTTTGTGTTCAGTGCTGTTGTCCCCCATGGGGAGGGTATGTGTTGTGTGATGATTGGTATGTGTGTGTTGCTGCAATGTTGGTGACATGGCATTGTGTTGTGTTTGTAATGGTATGTGTATCTTTTTGTGTTGGGCGATGTTGGCATGTATGTTGAATGACTTGTTCCTTGATATGGCTATTGTTTACATGTGATGTGTATGTTATTGAGTTTTGTCAGTGCAGACCTAGAGTGTGTTGAGTTGTAGAAGTTAGCTTTGCATTTGAGGGCACATGTCCATTGAGGTGTGTGTCCCTTGCAGCTGGTTGGTGTAGGGGTATATCCCATGGAGTGTGAGTTGTGTGTGCTTTGTTGCCTTGCCCTTCCCCCATTGTGTGACTGTCTATGACAATTGCTATTGCTTGTCCCTTATATTCAATTGATTGCAACTGCTGTGCGCATGTTGTTTGGTGCCTTGTTCACCATGATATATGTCCCATCGCAGTGTGTGTGTGTGTGCTGGCTGAAGTGTGCGTGTTGTGAATGTGTATACGTTTGTGTTGCAGTATGTGAGTGTGTGTGTCTGGAATGATAGGTGTTGCTGCTGCCCTTGGCATCCCCCATAATATGTTTGGCAGCGCTATAAATTTGTTAGACATGTTAATAATACAAGGAGGTGTATGTACTTAAGGCTCAACTTTGTATCCCGTGCCTTTCAGCGAGCAGGAGCAGTGGCATGATTTTTAGGAATGGCTCCATGGCGTCTCCAGACATGTGTTACTGCCTGAATGAGAGTGTCTCCCTTCAAACCGCTTGTTTCCGCTTTCTGCTAAGTGGTGGTTGGGCAGTGGCGGTCACATTGGTGGTGTGCAACTTCGTAATATGTCCAGCAGAAACATAGTCTCTGCCAGCCTGTTTGTGCCTCGAGGTGACTGCGGTGGTCTGTGCTGCCTGGAGGTGGTGACGGACCACTGGCGGTCTTCTATTTCATCGACCACCAAATTCATAGACTGTTGGCTGTCGGACCATCTACATGGCAGTTACAGGACTGCCAAACTCGTAATTAGCCCCATATTATCAGAACAGCAATATATCAATATTAAACAGCCATCATTGCCTTGTCAATAAAATACAAAAATAATAAAATTCACCATTACACCAATACACAAAGGAGGGCCTCAACAGAGTGGTTTCCTTTTTTGAAGCATGCGTTAGCAGCAAAATGTAACTTAGTTATACATCTGTTGCAATACATTTTGTAAGATGGTCCTAAACTAGGCCACCTTTTTTGTAGCATTTTGCCTTTTCTGTGAACAGAAAGCTGTTTCTTTAAAATAGCTTGCTAAGTCTCGATTCAACCTTTGCTGAAACAACATTGATTCAGTATTCAACCATTCTGCAGTAATGTATATACAGCCGATAGTGAAAGCCACAAAAAGCGAACGAATGGTCCCAATATCCTCGTCCAGGCTAAATATAATTGTATGTGGTCATGGCTCAGTTGTGACAAAGTTCACTAAGATGATCAACTCAAAAGTCTGTAGCCAGTGATTCCCAGAAGCCCTCATACTCTTTTAAGATCGGAAGTAGGTGAAATATCAGGGCCCTCCTTGACCATTTATACCCCCAAACAAAGCTGCTAGAAAATGAATCTAATTTTTTAAACCTCGAGGACGCTACCCCAAGAGTTATAACCCTGGAGAGGAATAAAACAGATGGCAAATTGGCAATGTTTATATTATTACATCTTCCAGTAACCGTTAAGATTATTAAAGATCTTCAATTTATTTTCAGTTTTTTAAAGAGAGGATCATCATTTTCTGAGATTACTTATTCCATATTTAAAACCATTTTTACCACCAAGTGCATGACTTTACTTGTTGCCTGCAGATCCCGTACCTTACAATAATAATTAGGTAATATTTGGGTTTTGTTTTTATACAGTATATAGCCAAACAAGGCCCGATTTTCTGTGCTTCTTCCTCTATCTACCCTAACTACAGATCAGGGAATGGTGTCCTTATAGAAATTGCGTCAGCATATCCAAGTAAATTCGTTTTATGGGCATTCACTACGATTAGCCTATTATCAGCATTGCTTAATAGTTTCTGCCCAATTGGTTCAATATAGATTGCAAATAATAGTGGAGAACACAGGCAGTCTTGTTCAGTCTGTCTTGTAATTTTAATCTCAGACTCCATCTTCATTATTTGCAACTTTGCTATTGGTCTTTTATAAAGAGGCTTGACAGTCCTCAAAAAGTAACCCCAAACCCAAACCCCATGTATTTTATAATATCCCAAAGATACTGCAGAGTAACACTATCACAGCCTTCTTAGGGCCAAGCAGAATAATCGCCAAAATAATTATGTTGTCATGTGTAAGTCAAAATGCTATGTCTCTGTTAATATGATCCATTGTTCTTCTTGCTGGTGCAAAGGCATGCTGTCACAGGGAGACTACCTTGTGATGACCGAGCTGTGCTGCGTGGCCAGTATTTTTGAGTACATTTTTGTATCACTATTTATTAATGAGATAGGGCTATATGACACCAGTTTAGAAACGTCTTTCGTTTTTAACAGAAGACATATTGTTAGTAAAAGTCCAAGAACCTAGGCGGGTCGTGTCTATCTTGTACTATGTTAAAGAGGATAAGAAGTGAGCCCAATAAGTTACTAAAGAATTGCTTATAAAACTCTGCTGGGATTCCATCAGGGCCTACTGCCATATCTTTAGAGAGTGCAGAAATAATTGCTTCAATTTCCTCCATGGTTATTGGTTCATATAGAGCCTCCCTATCTTCTCTAGCCATGGCATTCACTACTCAATCCTGCCCAGAAATGCCTGGATCGCATCACTGTTTAAGGTATTATCCTGTTCATATAGAGACTGACATAATTTATGAAACACCTGACCCTCATGAGGTATTGGTCTGGCTTTCAGGTACCCCAAAACATTCTAACAGACCTAACTACCCTATGCCTAAAAAGAACTATTTTGCATTTAATGAGGAGCCATTCCTCCACATTCCTTCAAATAAAGGGTGCAGCCATTGGATGCAGCTTTTTCCCAGATCTAGCAAACCTGTATATGTCATTTTTTTTAAATAAACAGATCTATGGGCAGAGAATAGACAATATCTTTATGATATTGTCTGGCTCAGATCTAGCCTTATGCAGTTTTCATGAGTGACTCAGCCATTGTTCACCAGATCTAATAGTTAACGTATCATTTAATGCAGAAAAGTTCAAAGTTTTGGATGTATACATAGATTTGTGAGCGCCAATAGATTGTCTGTCGGTCTTTACACTAAACCTACAGACTGCAATACACTGCTGCATTTCACTAGTGGACATTCTAGAATCAAATAAAACCCTACTTTTGGACAGTTTCTCTGTATTTAGAGAAACTGTACAAACAAAGAAGATTATTTTGAGAATAGAAAGGTACTGGTGAACAAGCTGATCAGCAGAGAGTATCCCAAAAACTTGGTTAAGGCATCCTTTAAAAGAGCATGGTTCACACCCCGGGAAACACTTGACTCCCCAAATTAAGTTCAATAGAAAGCCATTAATGTGTGTCCTAACATAAAACCCCAAAGCTAACAACATCATAAGGATAATTTAGAAACATTGGGCAATTATATTTGACCTGTAGATTCCACAACTATTGTTTGCTTTTAAGAAAGGAAAACATGTTTGCCAATATCAGGTAAGGGCAGCCAGATCCACCACAAAAACAAAGGACCTGCCAGAGATGCTAGGTCTCCCACCAGTAGTCGGACACTTTAAATGCCAGAATTGTACTGCTTGCAAATTTACACATGATACCAAAAGTGTGAACATAAATGATATCACGCATAACCAATTAAAATTATGAAACACAAAGAATGCTGTCAATTGTGTGAAATGTCCCTGTGATTTGGCATACATAAGCCAGACCACAAGCTGGTAAAAGCCAGAAGTCTCCAAAACAGATCACGGATCAGGTGTCGAACTCAAGGGCCCCTCTGGTTGACCACTACAAGCAAATGACCCATCAGTCTTGTTTGTGGCACAACAAAACTTGAGGGGTGATACTCTGCCAACAACACTGTCTAGAATGGAGACAAAATTGACGGAAAAATTTCATATTGCAAACAAAGGGTTAAATGACCTAGATGTAATCTGGTCATGATTTAGAGGACTTTCCAGTGTTTGATATACATTGGAGAGGCATAGTTATAAGGTTCAGTTGTATCTATGTGCATAATTGTTGTTTATTGCTGCCAATAATTGATTGGGGGTATAAAGTTTGTAAGTAGTGTTTTAGATGCAGAGTTCTACTCACACTTTTTTGTCATACAGAACCTGTTGTAAATATCAATTGAAGCCACATGGACAAGGCTATATCTTAAGATGAGGGAAATTGAATTGAGGTTTCCCTTATTCATGTATATTTATTGGATGTGCTTTGTCCATTAATATGATAACGTTCTTGTTGCTTGCAATCCAAGCATTGTTTGATGTAGCATACCCCTTTCAATATGGCCACTGATTGCACCCTTCATTGTCACACTTGCAGCCTTGAACCTGACAGTATCAGTTGCAGTTGTGTGTATTGGGCTAAATCTATTTATGACTAAAAGTATTGAGTAATTGTGTACATATGTATAATTATTTCAGTTCGACTAGTGATAATTTTGCTTCTAAATACTTGTTATATGCGCTGTGTCCAATTATGGAATATCATTGTGTCGGGGGACACAAGGTAAATCTTTTAGTATCTCAGCAATGGGTTATGTAGCCAATGACTTTGAAAGGGCCGCCGACTGCACCCTTAATTGGTATATTTGGGGACCTGCCCTTTGTCCATTTTTGCAGTCACTTGCATCAGTCTAAATCAATTTGAGATGAAACTGAAATTAGGTACTCCGAATACATGCATAGTAATTCAATCTGATTATTGACAGTCACGGTTCCCCAGATTTGATATAAGCGCTATGGCCAAGAATTTGCTACTTTTTTGGATGCCAGTATATATTCCAATCTTTTCTAGGTAGCACATCCCTTTCACTATGGCCCCCACCACTGCACCAGTGGTATGTTTGTGGTCACAAGCTTTGTACACCAAACCACTTAAAAAGGGAACCACATTCATAGGGACCAATAACAGTAAAGAGAGAGCAGTCCTTACGTTTCACCCCACCCCACCCCAAAATGGCTGCCACCAAATCTTTACACTCAGATTGAATACCTTCATTTGTTTCCATGCTTTAAGTTGGGGCATGGTGCTAGTGGCTTTTCAGCTAACACTTTCACACACAGGAGAGTTATGATTCAACAGTCTGACCAATTTGCGAACCATTGTGTTTGGCGGGTTTCTTGACCCAGCCCGACTCAACTAAGTTTCATTAGATGGCAGAGCACTTAAAGCATAATGGGAATTGTATGCTTAGAGTCTGATTAGTTATTTTCGATCACAGAAGCCATAGCGACACACAGCCAGGAGTGCGATGGAAAGTTTCAACACTCTGTCCATCATCCTTTTGTGTTGCTATTGTGGCGCTTTGCTGCACTAGCGTAAAAAAATATGATGCTATTGCACAAAGTGCAGGGAGGTCCTTTGATTTCAAAGGGTACATCATTTTAACATCTGCTTTTTAGATCCTCATTAAAACATATAAATAAAAATGTAAAGTATCAAAAGATACTCTTTTCAACAAAGGAGTAGCATTATATTTGTATTTCTCTTTTTGACAATGATCAATATGTGTTGTTACAATGTGTATTGTTCTCCATGGACCATCCCTTGAATTTTCCTAGTTTGTAGGTTTGTGTCAGTGTATATTTACGTACTCAAGAAAACAGGTTACAAACTTCATCTATTTCCACATGAAGGATTAGTGCTCCTAAGTGAAGTGTCCCTCTTACCTATATACATCATTCACATATGTTTATATATATTGTAAATGTGTGTTCATTTTCACAGCAGATATTTTACTAGCCATTTTTAACTCACATTTTTACAAGTGTTGTTAATAGTGAATAGAAATTACTACAACTGCCATGATGCCCTGTTTTTGTCTTTTGAAATTAATAATGCAATGTGATGTTGGTTATTCTCTCTTTTCTTCCAGATATGCTCATATGTCAAAGTGTCATGCATTTGACAATCACCATTTTATGCTGTCTACGAAAATTTATTTTTGAAGTATATCTAGTAAGTTGTCACCCGCGTGTCATTTGATTGAGTTGGTGTAATTGGTTTTACAACTCATAGTATGCTTGACTTAACAATTGCCAGTCATTTCTTGTTGTATGCTGAATATAAGTAGAATTGATAAACAATTTACCTTGCAATGTTTATATGATGACAAATGTAATTAATTCTTATATGTTGTATGGTAGTCTGCATTTTAGCCTGCTAGCTATTGGAATGGTTATTTCTCCATTCTCCTCTCTACCATTTTCTTTTCATGACATCTGTTCACCAGTATTTCTGAAGTTTGCATGTGTGTAAATTAACAGAAAGGTCAAATTATTTTATTAATAATTTATTTTTAACTGTTAGGTTGCTTCATTGTAGCTGAAGACACATTTGATGTAGAATACAGACTTTTAATTCCAGATTGTGGTAATCCTTATTAGGTCCCACACCCAGAGCCAGTGAACCACCGTCTGCCACTGAGGACACCTCCACTCCCAATCAGGATCAAGCCTTCCTTGGGGACATGACTCCAGTAAGTCCGGATGATTAGGAGCTGGCTGGTCCATCTGGTTTGTCTGGGCGGACAGCTCCAGGGAGTCACACTCGGCCCACACGTACACCTCCTGACGCAGTTGCAACAACACCTCAGCCTCAGGATACCTCCACTTCCTGTGTTAAAAGGAATATAACACCCATCACGTGCACCTAGTCCTGACTGCTGTTGAGACAAGTCCACCACCACCTCCAGTTCAGCCAGGATTCAGTGGAATGGGGCACACTGCCTCAAGGGCACAGGGTACTGGGGATAGGGGTCATGAGAGGGAATCTGTAAGCCAGCAATGTGAGGCCATTGAATACACTGTCACCCAGACCATGATTGACAGTATCTTGGGAGCCCTACATCAATCCCAAGACATGATGGGCCATGTCCCAGCAGAGCTCCAGAACATTAAGCAGGTGCAGAAAGAGCACAATATGGATATACAGAATCTCAGCGCAAGTTTGTGCTTCCTGACTGGGGTGATGTTTGACATTTATCACCATATGAGCAAGGCTTCTACTGTACCATATTCTCCTGTCTATGGTCCTTCAACCTCCAGACAAAATACATCAGTCTCAGCCACAGACAGGGGGGCCCTGCCACAACAGGTAACAAATAGTTTCATCCACCATGATTGACAGTTTTGTTATTCGTTTTTTCATTTCTGTTTTGGTTTCCAACATGGTCAAGTTTATTTCTGCTTGATGAATATATTTAAAAAACAAAAAGTCAAAAGCAGGTGTTGTATTTATTGTGGTACTTCCTTTATTTATTTCTTCCTTGCATCATTATGTCAAAAAGCTAGCAATAAATAAAATTCATTTAAAAATAAATCTTTAAAATTATGCAATGTGTATCCCATTTCCAAAAAAAGAAGGAAAATACCAAACACAAATCTCAATGTATTGATTACAGACATCTTTAAGAAATAATTGTTTTTAAAAAATTCAGGAAAAAATTCACAACCAATGCATAACCCAAATAGTCTGTGTCAGTTGTATTTGTACTGTTCTAAAACTTTACACCATGGAAGAATGAGATATAATCCTAATAAATTGATTCATTAGGCAAACTAATATTGATTTGTATCATCAGCTAGACCCAGGCAATAGGAAAGCCACTTCATCAGACCAATTTGTGGCCACAGGATCATTTCAATACACTGTCGTAGTACCTGGTGGAATGTCTCAACCACCTTTCTGTGGTGTGCTACAAAAAGTTTTTTCTCTTAGGATGAGACACATCAACAGCTTCATACACTTAATCCAAAATGAGAATTTTGTCAATGTGAAGGGAGATTAGTATTCTTTGGGTCGACTAACACATGTCATTAGAGCAAGTTAAGCAGGACCTATTGCCTTGATGGCATCATTCAACAGAAAACAGGTCTAATGCAGTCCCAAGAACGTCTATTCATTCACTGTTCAAGTTGTCTTTGTACAAGATATGTACTTCCAAAGTGTGTCTTCATTGGGATCAACCCATGTTTCCTTTGTACTTTGCAGCATACAACTGCAAATGTCACAACTTTGAAATGTCCAAATGAAGATGACATGGTGAAGGATGCTAAAAAAGAAAAACAACAAGAATATATTTATTTTATGTGACAAAATATACTCAAATGGTAAGTTAAGAGGACACATTCACTTACAACAATCAGAAATAATCAATGTCACTCAACACATTAGTCAATGTGTCAAAACTTTCAACAACAAGCATCTTTGCTCTGGAATTTCCTGAACTAACCATTCCTAGAAAATCTCCAGCACAGACTGATATGCTCTTATGTCACAAGTTGTTTTGACATTTAATTTAACAATATATAAAGTAAACTTACATTCCTGTGAAGAAGTTGTGAATAACATCTTGATGTACGTAAATTCCTTCCTGTCCATCACTGTCATTTTCATTTGGCATTTCAACATCTTCACCTGTTTTCTCTTAATAGTCTCCATCCTCTGCAATATATGGGATGTTCCATCGCAGGGCTAGGCTGCGTAACATGGAGCAGGCCATGGTGATTTGCGCACCTTACCGGCTGAGTAGAGGAGGTCCCCACCGATCTTATCCTGACAGCGAAATCTGGCCTTCAGGACCCTAAAAGCCCACTCCACTGACCTCTGTATTCTTCCATGAGCCTCACTGCAGTGGACTTCTCCTGGCATTGTTGGATCCCTCAGCGATGCTAACAACCATGGTTAGTTAAGATAAGCTGAGTCTCCTCTATGAAAGCAAAAATATATTGAGCAAAAATATCTCATCCAATTGTACATTCCTAAACTATAAATAAATCAAATGATCCTATTGTCATATTGTACTTACCAATAACCCAGGTACTCCCAGGTCAATTTGCAGGGATATGCTGCTGATCTGCAAGACAAAGGAATCATGTGTTCACCCTGGAAAACGGGCACACAAGTTTGAGATCTACAAATCCGGTAAGCAGACAACTTGCACATTGATTTAAGGGAAGTTCTTCCGATTGTGGTAGACCTATTCCCTGGGGTGTGGTGTCACTAAGGCAATACGTGTGTCATCAGTTGCTCCGATCACATGTGATATGCTACCCAAAGTATAAAAATCTCCTTTCACATTTGCAAAATCCTCATTTCGAGGAAATTGGATGGAGCTGTTTATGTGTTTCATCACTGAAGAAAGAACGTCTTGTAGCACATCACTGAAAGTTAGTTGTCAAATACCTCAAGATACTGTCACAGTGTATTGGAAGGGTGCTGTGGCCACAAAACAGAGTACTGCTACGATTTTGCACTATTAGTGTTATTGCTGTTGGATTCCTATTCTGAGGCAGCAGATCTGGCTCCAGCTGATGACATCAGTCCAGAATAGTTTGCCCAATCATTCTGTTTTTTTTATAATGACCTTTTTATCCATGGTGGCAATGTCTGGGAATGTTCTGAACACTTGATGCTGTTGTCTTCTACCTCTCCCTGGGTTCATATGTCTGCATTTAATAAAAATAAAATGTCACTTAAAATGGGCAAACAATACTTTAATAATCAACCTACATCTTATGTCTTGGTAACAGTCCATATCTTTTTGTGACATATATGTACACATCACTTTTTAGTGCTTTTGCAAATTAAAATCCAATTTTTTTTACGTCTAATATTTTTTTAAAATAATTTGTAAACATTACATCTTAAATGTATTATTTACACATTATTTATTTTTCCCTCTAAAATTCCATCAACAGAAGTATAAAATAAACCACGGCACTATTGACTTTAAACAGAGTAATATATTATATTGTGCTCACTGCAGCAAACAACACCTCCTCCAATTTTGCTGCTGTTATCAACCTCTGAGAGCCATGACGCCAGGCAAAGCAGGTGACAGGGACCTAACTTCTCTTCCGAGGAGTTGGAACTTCTCAGCACAGATGTCCTGTCCCTATACAGACAGCTGTATGGGAACCAAGAGAGGAACAGGTACATGTTTGAATAGAAAATGTATTTCTGAGTAACTTGTTTCTTTTTAAACACAGGCTAATTTGTCCCTTCTAGTTCCTGAGTGATGTGTTGTGATTGAAGTGTAGTCAACTCAATAATTTGTCTGGGAACACAATGATGTTTAATAATGTTTTTAAATATCTGTAAATTGAAATGAAAAGTCATCTGAATGAATAAGGTGACTTTTCATTTCAATTTACTCACAAATAAAGATTTCAACTTACAAACTACATGCCCCTTACTTCCAGGAACCAGTAGACACTGTATCGTAAGTATAATTTCAAAAATACAACCAATGTAGAAATGATAAAAATTTAAAGTGCAAAAAAAACCTTTCAAGTTTGGACTTGTCAGAATATTTTTTTCATTTTAATGTTATCCTGTTTTCTGATAAATTAGTATCTGTATGGTTTATCCATGAAATAGGACCACATATGGTGAAAGGTATGGCCTGTGCTGCAGGTATATATGACACAGGCTCTGAATCACCCATACTAATATATCCCATTCCTAAGCACACTTGTTCATATATCACCAAAAACCGTGCTCTCACTGACACACATGGCAGCCCTTCCATACTGCCCTTGCTCATTGTATGTGGTTCAAACCCTAGAATCTGCCTCTGATAACATTATGCATTAAGCCAATGAAGCTGTGTATGGGAGTGTGTGCTGACAATGTACACGTTCTTTAGCCTTCAGTAGCTCACAATGATTTGTACTGATCAGAAGTAGCTCTCACCACAGAATATGTTTCAGACCCATGTCCTAGACAATGTTTGTGGCCTGGATTTGTAAAATGAGGACATTAAAAATGACGAGGACACTCAACAGATCACTACAAATTAGTATTTCCTAGGAAAAATGCAATTTTGGTAATTAATCTGTACAAACGTTTTAGATATGCTTGTGAGAGATTCTACAAAATTGCGTCATAATAATACAAACTAACAAAACCTCCAAAAACCTATTTTTCCTTATCCATACAGGTTAATGCTCATCAAAAGAAGATGATATTGAAGGCCATCACCAAGAAGGTGTGGACCCTGGGAGTCTATAAGTGACACAGCATACATTGCCGAAAAAGTTAGGACATACAACGTTGGACCTTCAAGTCATCCGATGCCCAGCTCGACCAGTCCTCCCAACATGGGAAGTTTGTGCGCTTCACAGTGACCCCCCTTAACGGCTGCATACTTGGGGTGGCCTATCAGGAGCTCGATGGATGGTTGAGAGTCCAACAGCAGCCTCAAGGGAATAAGTTAGCTTTTGGAGTTCTTTTTGTTAGTTAACAATTTTTTATTTATTTTGATTTATTCAGTTTTAGCAAGTTCATGGATGAGGAAATAATAAAAAAATTCACAAAAATATTAATCGATAAATTACAAAATCATTCATTATTCCAAGAACACAAGGAAAGCATATTTGTACAGAGAAAGTAGTTCACATAACCTATGTGGAGTCGTGAACGAGGAAAATTCAAACAAATATTAATCGAATCAATTTCAAAATCATTCATTGATCATAGAACACAAGGATAGCACATTCTCACATTCTTGCAGGAAAAGTATTTCATATAGCATATATGGAATCAATAAATAGAGTTAAATTCCCAATTCAAAGTTGAAGAATGCTAGAGCCTTTTATTATGAGGGTGAATCTCTACTTATCCCCCAAATGCCCTTAAACGTGCTTATTGCACCAATTTGGTGTGCATATAGCTGCTCCTTGGAAAGCACAAGTTTCATTTTAGCCTCCTAAGCCGAAAACGATGGTGTTAGAGGCAATTTCCAGGCCTGAAGAATTAATGATTTGGCAATCAGAGAAGTGATCAACAGAATTTGCTTTGCACAGATTGATAACCCGGTATGGCTAGAGATGCCAAACAAGGCTCCAGTGGGGTTTGGGGTGAGAGTAACCCGGACTTCAGAACTAATCCACTGGAATATTTTTTTCCCAGTAATCTGCAACATGCAAGTGCAGCCATTCCCTCAGGTTGCTCCTATAGCGCGGACAGTGTCCTGAGGAGGCCAGAAAAGCTTCCCTTATTCGAGCTGGAGTATAATAGAGCATACATTTTGATTAGAATGTTGGAGTTCATCCATAACTGAGGATCTATCTTACATCCTGTTGTGCTTCCGACCTTAGTCAAAAAGCAGGAGATAATTCCGGATGAAGCCTGGGAGCTCCAGATCTGGTATCAATTACCTATTCCCCGCTGAGTCCCACAAAAATCCAGAATATTGTAGAAAAAGATGGATCATTTATTTTGTCGTCTGCTTGCAGAAAATGTTGAATTTCAAGTTGAGAAAATCTGAGAGCGTTTGGAATATATACTCTGTCTACTTGACATTGAGCCCATGTCTTAATTTGGTCACCTAAAAAATCAGAGATCCTAACAAATTCCAACTGTTCCTACTTTCTGACGTGAGCCGGGTTCAGCTTTAGGCCAACTATTCCTGAACCACGAAGCAGGACTGCTAGGTGAAAGCTAGGAACTTGATATTTCTAGTGAAATTGCAAGACCTTGGCATGGATTATTATCGGAACTTTGTATCTTGTACATTTGGGCAGTCGTGGTATCTTAAGAAAAAGGGGAAGCTGTAAGCTACTTTCTGATAGCATACATTGAAGGTAATATTTAAGGTTAAGCGATGAAGCTGCTTTTAAGCCCAGCCCATAAAAGCGGCCTCATAGTACTTTCTAAAATGAGGTAGGGCTAGACCACCATCCTCGAGCGATAAGGATCATGTTTCGAGCTGTATGCAAGGCTTTGTGTTTGCCCATATAAACTGACAAAGCATCATATCTAGGTCTTTAAAGAATTTTTGAGGGATTTTGATGATTACATTGGAAAAAATTAACAAGAAAAGAGGAATAACCATCATTTTGACCAGTGCTATCCGCCCAATGATAGTCAATGAACAAGCTTGCCATTTCTGCAACAAGTCTTGAGCTTTCTTGAAGGTGGATAAAAATCGAAAACTGCACTGGAGAAAGAGGACAACTTTGACGCGTATCCTGACAGACTTGCAGAGTCTGTGCTATGCGTGCATTGACTAAGATCTTAGATTGAGCCTAGGAATACAAATTACGCAGTACCTGAATAAACTGCCTGGGGAACTTAAACCTGTCTTAGATCTAAAACAGAACTTCCCATTGAACTAAATCAAATGCTTTCTCTGTATCCAGCATTATATTAGTGGTTGGAATGTCGTTTTGAGAAAAATAATCAATGGCCTGGACAAAGAAGTTAGTATTAGTCAATAAAAGCCTGCCTCAAAGAAAACCACACTGATCCTCATGAATTACCATTCGCGCCACTGAGGCGGTCCTACATGCCAGTATCTTTGTCAGAAGATTATAGTCATAATTTAATTAGCTGATCGGGCAGTAAGAATCTGGTTTCTCGGGTGACTTACCCTGTTTTTAAAAGTTAACAACAGTAGCCCTTGTGAAGGAGGCTGGTATTTCCGCCCCCTTGAGTATAACATTAAAAAAATTGACCAAAAACTCTGCTATTTGACCTAGCAGAGCTTTATAGACTTTGGCCACAAGGCCAACTTTGCCACAAGCGTTCCCACTGGGTGAGGCAGGAACCACCTCTTTCACTTTTGAGAGTCAGATGGGCGTAGTAGTACTGCCTGAGATTCCTCACCTAAAACTGATAACTTAAGTTTGCTTAAGTATTGATTCATTAGTCCCACATTAGTTGGAAGTGCGGAAGCATATCGTTCCGAATAGTGGGATAGGAAAACCTCCTCTACATCTTTGGAGTGATTTGCCCACATGCTTGTTCTCTTTGTACTGTTGCTGAAATCTTGTATGCTGATTAACTATTTTTTGGGATATATAATAATCCCTCAGTTTATCCCCGGCCTCTTTTAGCCTTAGAGCAGCATCTGGATCATGGGTTGTCTGATGGATCCTTAGTGCTTGATCAAGTTCCTGTTGAAGCTCTGAGGCTTTCTCCTTAGCTATTTCCGTCAAGTGGGATTTATAAGATATTGTTTCTCCCCTCATGTGAGCTTTCAAGCTTCCAAATAAAAAAGGGAGGCTGACCCTATATTAATGTTTAAAAATTCAGTGACCGATGTTTTGAGAATCGCGATCCACCCCTCATCTGCCAAAAGGGACTTGTCAAAACTCCTTTGCGGGCGGTCTGTCCTCTCCCAAGGCATATCTACACTAACCTGGGGTGCCAAGTGAGCAAAAAAGGGATTAGCAAGAATAATAGAACCATGCCTTGCCCATAAAAAATAAACTAATATAAAGTCAATTCTAGAGGCTGTACTATTCTTTTTAGGGAAGCAGGTAAATTCAATTCAATGGGGGTAGTCTACTCTCAACGCATCTACAAGCGCCAGATCAGAAATGAATTTGTCCAGCCAGCTAAATACTCTGGGTTTACTCTGTAATTTATTCTTGCGTGAGGTATCCATCTGAATGTCGGGTATAACACTGAAATCCTCTCCTATGATGAAGAGACCGGAAAGTGTAATCAGTACATTGTATAAACCCTGTAAGGAGCTTATTTCATCCTCGGTAGGGCCGTAAAAGCTCACAAAGTGCATACGTTGGTTCACAATAAGTGTTCTAATTATTAGCCATCTTGCCTGTGGGTCTTTATAAACCTGATATACCACTCCTGCAAATTCACGCGTTACTAGAATGGCCACCCCCGAACAGCGCCATTAGCAGATGTAAAAAATGACAGAGCAATGAACTTGGGGAGCTTAGGCATTTTTTTCCTGAAGTTTTAAATGAGTACCCTGCAGGAGGAATATCTGGTATTGTGATGACCTTAACCAATTAAGTATAGCATGCAACTTTACCTGATTATTGGCCCCATTTACATTACATACAACAACCTTTAAGATGCTTCCTGGCATTACCTAACCTGAAAAAGAGGAAAAAGAAAAAGCTTGTATTCTTGCAGTGCTGATCTCTTTGTCCTGGATCAACCTTCCTATGCTATATCATCTTTCCTTAGCAAGACTGCTCTAGACTGAGTGCTTCCTCCATCCTTGCATTTATCACTTGCTATTTTCACCACCCTACCCACCCTAGTGCATTGGTCCCCCACCAGAAGGAAACCCTCCTACCCAAGGAGGCCCAACCCGTCATGATGCCACCACCCAGTGACATCCAGCCCTCCCCTGTGTCCCACCCACCAAATCCAAAACTAGAGTACACTGACATGGCACTCCCAGAGCCTATATCCCAGAGGAACAGCAGATGCAAGGCTGAACATAGATAACATGAAAAAGATACCCCCCCACACATTAATACTAAGGGCCTGATTCTAACTTTGGAGGACGGTGTTAAACCGTCCCAAAAGTGGCGGATATACCACCTACCGTATTACGAGTTCCATAGGATATAATGGACTCGTAATACGGTAAGTGGTATATCCGCCACTTTTGGGACGGTTTAACACCGTCCTCCAAAGTTAGAATCAGGCCCTAAGTCTGAGACTTTGGAAGAGTTGCATAATTTCCTCACAGAATACTACTTTTTAAGTGACCCCAAAAATTCCCTTGCCCACTCCTTGAAAAATATGAATCTTCCCCTTATGAAGCATTTTATGTTTTGAAAGTTGAACAATACCTGCTGAGGCCCTTAGTTTCTTAAAGTCATCGATGAGACCAACAAATTCACAATGACATCGTGCAGCTGCAATAGACATATCAGAAAAAACTCAAATGCTGAAATGATCGCCGATATTGAACGTTTTAGGTCTTATGGCCTCTGACAGAGGGCCTCATTATGACCCAAAGTGGTGGTCTGATCGCGACATTACGACCGTGGCGGAGCTACCGCGGTCGGACTGCCGACCCTGCTAGGTTGCCACCAGTCAACAGCCTGGCGGTTGTAATCCTCCAGGGCAGCATTGTCCTAGGGATTACGAGCCCCCTTTCTGCCAACCTTTGCATGGCGGTAAGCCCCGCCATGCAAAGGCGGGCAGGTGGAGGTGCCGGGGGCCCCATGGGGGCCCGTCACGCTTTCTACTACCCGAATTACGGGCAGTGGAAAGTGCAACAGGTGCTGCTGCCCTCGCCACACCGCCACATTGGCGTTGGCTCCATTACGAGCCAGCGTCAATGGTAAGGCCCTGTTCACTGCAGGGCGGTGGGTGGAAACAGCGTTTCTACCTGCCGACCCTGGGGTGAACTCCTAATAGGGCTGGTGGTGTTCAGGCTTCACAGGCAGCCTGATGGCGGTACGAGTTTGACGGGCAGCCTCCACCGCTAGCCAAACTCGTAATGGCGGCCAGAATTGTTTCCTTGATCCTGAAATCACCAAAGTTAACGAGTAGATTGCATGGATATTTTCAGCTCACAGTGCACATTGGAGGAACCCTATGTGCCCGCATAATGGAAAGATCAGGATTGGATGAAGCTTTATGAGGAACGATACACTTGTAGATGAGATCTGAGATCACATTGGTCAATGTAGATGTTCCCGGTAAACCTCAAATTCGAACGTCAAGATCTATTTTCAATTTCATCAAGTTTGATTTGAAGCTCCTCGAGCTCTGTCTGGATCTGAGTTGTTGCTGTCATGTGTCGTTTTTGTGCATCTTCCAGATCGGAGACCCTCTGCTCTGCTTGAGAGACCCGTGTGGAAAGATGGATTAAGTTGGTGTTTAGCTGACCCAGCTGTTCGTTGAATTTCCTGTGAGCCTTTCATTGCATGTAGATCCCTATAGATACATACTCTCAACAGATGGCAGGTCGGGTACATTCCCTGAAGATTTAGTAGAGCCAGCAATAGGTGAAGGAGTAGGCAGGGCATGAATGTGATCGATGTCGCTATTATGCGCCAGATTTAGGGCAGGACAGCGCAAACCTCCTACAGCGGGGTTGATTGTTGCTGTGGTGAAAACAGGTTGAGTATTTCAAATCTCATTAGACATTATCATATTTTTCTCTTTCACACCCCCTTAGCATTGCTTAATGAAAACAGGGGATATGAGGGCTTCTGTTTGAGATGATCTGCAGCAGACAGCAAGCATAAGGTGGAACGGTATCTATACTTGGCACGGAAAGTCTTGCGTGCTCATTAATGGTAGAGTTGCTCAGCTCCAGAATGGAAGATGGTGATGGAGATTCTGTGATCTGCAATGGCTGGTATGATACTGATTCTTGCCATGACGGTGAACTGGAGCTGGAAAGGACAGATACAGGAGGAACTGTTGGTAAATTTTAATTTTCCAGGAGCCCTTTGGAGCCTCTTCAAAGGATCTCTAGATAATCTTGCTTGTTAGAGCTGAGCTTTTGTCTTCCGATTGCAATCAATCATGAATTTGTAAAGTGCACTACTCACCTGTGAGGGTCTCAAGGCGCTGAGGAGGGGAGAGGGGAGAAGAAGGGAGGAGGTGGTGCTGCTACTGCTCGAACAGCCAGGTCTTGAGAAGTTTCCTGAAGATAAGGAGGTCTTTGGTCTGGCGCAGGTGTGTGGGAAGAGTGTTCCACATTTTGGCGGCGAGGTGAGAGAATGATCTACTGCCGGTTGTAGTTCTGCGGACGCGTGGGGCAGTTGCGAAGGCGAGGTCGGCAGAGTGGAGATGACGGGTAGGGGTGTAGAAGGAGAGTCGTCTGTTGAGGTATTCTGGTCCGGTGTTGTGCAGTGCTTTGTGAGCGTGGGTGAGGAGTTTGAAGGTGATTCTCTTGTTGGCTGGGAGCCAGTGCAGGTTTTTCAGGTGGTCTGTGATGTGGCAGTGGCGGGGGATGTCCAGGATGAGGGGTGCAGAGGCGTTCTGGATGTGATGCAACCTCGTCTGGAGTTTGGCCGTGGTTCCTGCGTAGAGGGCAATGCCGTAGTCCAGTTTGCTGCCTACGAGGGCTTGGGTGACTGTTCTGGTTTCGGTGGGTATCCATTTGTAGATCTTTCGGAGCATGCAGAGGGTGTTGAAGCAGAAGGAGGAGATGGCATCGACTTGCTGGGTCACGGAGTCAAGTTCCCTGATTTGAAGGCTTTTGGTGCTTTACCGGCTGTGCACAATTTAAATAATGTGTCACGCATAATGCACATCATTGTGGACTCTAAGGAAGTATAAAGTGGGATGCTGGTGAGAAAATAGAGCTCAGCAAGCCGCACCTGTGCTCCACAGACCGCTTCTGCTACTAATCCAGTTCTTCACTCAACCTACAGAGCTGCCTACTGCAGCTTCGACAGGCTGCTTCAACCCCTGAGAGGCCCCCTCTCCCAGCTCAATGGAGTATCAAAGATGGAAGCTGAACAGGTTGCTCAGAATGCCGATGGACAGTGCTGAACAAATACTGCCAGCTAGATCCTGCTTAATGTCGATGCTTGAGACATACTACTTGCACTGCACAATAGAGAGCGTGCCTGGAAGCCCCGAAAAGCACAGTGAGCAGATTATACAGATATAGTTCAGTTCCTTTAAAATGCAACTTTTGCAGGCTATATTGCTTTTTTAGAGAGAGGATCCCCTTGAATGTACCTTGAGATCAATGTGGTAATTTGGGTGTACTGCGTTTTGGTTAGTGGGCTTGGATGAGGCGCAGCAAAAATATTGGCGATAACATATTAAATATCCTACAACAGCGAGCATCTCTGCCTCTAGCTGACTCTTCTGCTGGGAGAGTGGGAGCGTGCTTGCTGCAACCTCTTTACATACTAGATTTACGCCCAGGAAAATGATGGCTGCACTGCTCAATTAATCCTTAATTCCTTATGTTCTGGTGTTGCAACACGAACCACAGTAGCACAGTTCTTAAGTTCTAAGGTTTCATACTATTTGCAATATTCAATGCCCACGGCCTGCCACTGAATAGAGTTGCTTTTTCCCTTTTTTTCCTTTCTTTCCTCTCCTCCCCTTTGTCTTATCTCTTTTTGCCCTCCAAACAGGCCTCGTGGAAGCTTCGACTACTTAATTGCAATTTTATGCCCCAATTGCTGGCAATGTCTTGTAAATAAAAAATATATGGTTATGCTGTTTCAGTGGGAGAATATTTTGTTTAATTGTGAGGATAGGCAAAATAAAGCGCTAGAAAATACTTCGCTTGACCACCTGTTTTTGTTACAGCAATGATTATTGACATCAACATAAAGGTTGACAAACATCCAAAACAAAAGAGGATTTCTGGAAGGTGTAAATTTTGCACAAGGTGTATGATAATGTATTTTGTATATTGATTTGTGCTAGACTCCTTATCATACCCAAAGACTGTTTTGAACAGACACATGCCTGCCTAACAAAAAAGAGGTACTTGGATTTTGTCTATGTTATGAGGGACAGTTGTACTAAACAGGCCCCAATTGTGGATTCTGTCAGGTGTGATGCTCTATCACAAATGTGAGGAGGTAATGTTGGCCCTACTAGAGGTGACATGGCATACCATACACTTGGAATACAGTGGATGTTTCTGACTTCACATTGGTGAGTTAGTATAATGGCTAAACATTATTGAGCATTTGGTCCAACATGACCAGGAACATGAGCACAATGGCAACATTTCTTAGCAAAAAAGGTTTGATAAGTATGTTTCCACTGCAAGATTCAAGTCAGTGTATGTTGTTAGTAGCATATTAGCATGAAGCCTTACTTCTTCAACTATGTGCATGTAAGCCAGTCTGTTCCATCAGACATGAATTTAGTAGACAAACTTGATTTATTGAAACAGACAGGAATGTGTACACATTGGTGCCAGCGTTACATGTACCCGAAACAACATTTTTGTGTCCTTTGTTATGTTCAGATGGAGAATCAATATTGGAGCACAGGAGTAAGTGAAAGGGACTTTTGCAGATGGACAATGTACATGTAAAAAATATTTTTTGCTAGATATTTATTTTTGTGACAGGCGTTCACTTTTCAAAACAACAAATCTATAGCATTCAAAAGTGTTAAACAATTCCATGAGGTATTTGAAGTGTTTAAGTGAAATTATCTAAAATGAAATGGAACTAATGATGGTAATTTCTTGAACTGTTAGCAAATGGGTCCATAATATGTTCCGTACATGTATGTGGAAATGATAAAATATGCCTATGTTTTATAGCCTTCGAACAGGTGAAAAATTAAAATTAGGAAACTTTTTGTAGATAACCCTGAGACCATTTTGATGTGCACATATGATAAAAATGTTGTATGTACCTTTTCAGCATCTGCAGCAACAGGCGAAGGAGACATTGACCATGAAGGCAAAGAAGCAGCTGGCCACTGTGTGTCTAGTAGAGAAACATCGGACACTGATGGACACAGTAGAATGGAGTGTGACAGGACTGGAACGGAGTCCACCAGCTCTACATTTTTTCAGGGCCTCCACAGAAGACCAGTCCCTAGTGGTGGCGGACCTGACAGGGCCTGTCCCATTTGCATCCTTGTCCGCCACCCAGTTTCCCATCTTAACTCACCTACTTGCTCCCTTCTCGTTGGCCACGCCAAGCCCTCTAAAAGGGCTGGGGTCTCCTATGCTGCAAAGTAATACCTACCTGGAAAGCATTCACTGTGTCTTGGCTGGACTGCAGAGATCATTTCAGGCTCTGGCCTCCTCTTTGACAGCATCCAGTGTCCCTTCATCTCCAGTCCCCTCTCCAGCTACCTGTGTCCAATTCAGCACCCCTCTCCCATCACCAATCCAAAGCTCACATACAGACCAGCATTCACCCACTACAACTGACAATATGCACAAAGACAAACACAGGCACCACAGGATTCACCACAAGCGTGCACGCAGTCACCACACACCTGCAGACACTACAATAGCCACTCACTACACTGTCTCCCCACCACCTCCTCCTTCACAGTCACATCAACTCTGAAACCTGCCATCACTACACTAACACTCCTTGATCATGCCACCAGTCCTGTCACACCCATAGCACTACAAGAGCAGACCCGCAGATATCTACCCCACAAACCACATCCACACTCACCACGACAACCACGACAACCATCATGACCACTTGCAGCCCATCCACCTTACTTGCAGCCAGCACCCCAACATACACTCACACCTCTTGCATTATATCTCCCTGCATCTCTTTCCCCTTCTCCCAAAAAACATAAACCCCCTCACTCACCCACCCAACATACATGCACCAAACACAAGCACATATTGCACACTCCAGCATCCACATCCAGCACACCCACACCTCCTACAACCACTCTTTCTACCTCCACTACTAAACATTTTACCCATGGCCACCCTGTGTACCTAAAAACGTTTTCCTTGTCAGTCTTGACCTGTTCCCTCCTCCTATCCCACCCTGTGATGCCCCTAAGCGCCATGTCTCCCTGCCTCAACCCAGACCTTCCACCTCCCAGTCCTCCCATGCCCCTCCTCCTGCAAAGAAACCACCCCCTCCAAAGCCTCAGGTCCCTACTCCTACCCCAAAATCCAACCCCCACAATCAAAATCGAAGCATAAACCCCCATCCCAAACCTAAACACAAGGGCCCCCTTTCCAAGCCCCCACCACCACCACCCCCACCCCCACCCCAGAGGTGCCTGCCTGCCACATTGATGCCCCTGCCATGTGAAGGTCAAGTTGGGGCATGACTTTGCCCAATGTGCCTGGGGGACATTATACATTTGGCCTGACCAGTAGGCCTCATTTGTATATAGTTTTATCTATTTATAATAATTTTAATACATCTGCCCACATAGGTGTGGATCTAAAGTTTGAGAAATTGTCCTGGATTTCCTTCAACATGGTTGTGTTATAGCTGTATACTTTGATGGGTGTGTTTTATGTATGTAGGATGTATCTATGTTGCTGTATGCGCTGAGTTGATGACTTGTGCCATGTGCTTGTTGTGATGTGTTGTAAGGGTTGTGTATGGCATTGTTTGATAGTGGTGTGTGCTTCTGTGTGTATAGTGATGCATCTGTGATGTCCTTTGTATGTTGATTGGACGTGGCATGTCACCTGAGTCCTTGTTTGGATGCCTGTACTATTTATATGATTGTGTTGCTACATATTGCTGCCAGTATGTGTTGTCGGTTGGAGTTGTTCGATTTGCCTTTCTGACTATACATTTGTGTGTATGTGATATTGTTGTCGTGTGATTGTGGGGTGTTGTGTATGGCTGTGTTTGACAGTAGTTGTGGTGTGTGTGCGCTGTGCTGTGTGAATGGCACGTGTCTGTTGGATGTGGTGTGTGTAATTTGCATATGTGTTTGTGTAGTTAGTGTGTGTGTGTGTGTCTGTAGATGTGTGTGTTGATACAGGTGTTTGTTTGCATGTGTGTGTGTGGCTGTTACTGTCCTTTGCGGGTGTGTGTGGGTGTATAATACTGCCCTTTCCTCCAGTGTGTGCTAGGTGGGGGTACTTAAAGTTGTCGTCTTCATCATCGTCGCTGGTCCTGGTGGAGTACGGCAAGATACAGCAGTGGGAAGACATCCAGTTCGGGGTCCATGGCGGCCGCGGATGCGTCTGTGTACCTGGAGATGAGTGTCTCCTTTTATAGTACCAGTTTCTGCCAGACTTTTTGTGGCGGTTGCACTGCCCTAGAATTCCTGGAGGTCTGCTGACTCGTAATTTGGTGGCCGTTGTATTGTTCCCCATCGGCCTAGAGATGGCTACTGCTGGCGGCGGTCCGACCGCACTGGCTATACTGGTGGTGGCTTGGCTGAGTTGCGGTTGGATCACCGCCGTGATCGTAATACAGCAGTCTGGACCGCAGGCCTGTAGGCAGTGCGACCGCCGCCGTGGCGATGCGGGGACTGGCAAACTCGTAATGAGAGCCTCAATGTTTGTTTCATTGCTAGTAGTACTTGAGATTTTTGCACTGACATGTGTGCTGGGTTCATGCTCTGGGATTCCACTATTACCACATACATGTCAGTCAGACCAAGTATATTTGGTATTGCAGACCCAGAAATACAAAGTTGTGTTTGAAACAACTTTTTTCCAGACCTGTTGGTATTATTTCCCCAAGCCAGTGTTCCTCTACATCATCGATGGACTATAAGATAAAAATTTAGATAACTTGAATGTGATGTGGAGTGGCGTATTTTTGTTCTAGAGAGTAGCCACAATAGATGAAAATCCAGTCATGAATCAATGGATTTCTTTAATAATGGAGAACTGTTCTGCATGAATGACAGTCTTAATTTTTTGGTGAGAATGATTTTAAATTAAATCTTTGTATGAGTTGCAATGTCATACTTCTTGTTGTGATATATCATCCACATGGTGAGTAGAAGTAAGGAAGACATTTTGGTGAGAAAACATGATTTTCAATAGGCAGGTGATCCTTTCAATTCTCTTTTGGCATGAAGATATTTCCAGGTTTTGATTGTATATGTGAATTGAAATTATTTTGACAGCTTCAGAAGTATTTTTGTATGGTATATGGTAAACTAGGTACTGTAAGGTAAAGGCCAAGTTTTTCATTTGTGCTACCGCTTAATCTATTACAAAGGGCAAGATGTGTATCTCTGTCCCAGATAACCAAACCCTATTAGTGAACCTCACCTTGGACTGTTCTGCGGATAGGCCATATCATACTGCAAATATACATTTTTGGCACTAATTTTGCACTTTGTGTGCTAGTCGCACTAGCCCATTCTGTCTCTGTCCACTGTTTGCCATAACAATGCAGTGCGGTACAACACTGTGTTGTATATGTTGTTAGCATGACATATATTGTATTATGAGATATTATTGAGGTCTCATCACCAATAGTAGTGAGGTTTTACCTATGTCACAAGCCATCTTAATGTGTAGGTACATGACATGCATATGGGAATGTGAAAAGGAGGTGCAGTGTCAGCTATTGTTGTACAGATGTGATATCAAGAGATGACTAAAAAGACATTTTCTCATTCTTTTTGAAGCATATGACGTGGCATCCTTTTCATCCAAAGTAGAAAGTTGTAAAATTAGCTATGTGACTTGTTGAAGTATGCGTGATTTCACTGTGCATGGGCTCACTGCAAGGCCTCAAGTATAGTGGACAATGTCAGGCTCAACATTTATTAAATAAGAAACACATACATGGAAGACATACATTTTCCTGGAAAGGTAGTTGTTTAACTTTTCATCCTTGGCATGGTCTCCCTTAACTTTTTGTCTCTGTTTCCCAGGTTGTTGATGTGTGCTGGACTCTGTGTTTGCTGTTTTTGTTACTCTGGGCACTTTACCACTGCTAACCAGTGCTAAAGTGTAAGTGCTCCTATACAAAATGTGTATGTAATTGGTTCATCCATGATTGGCATACTTGATTTACTAGTAAGTCCCTAGTACAGTGCACTAGAGGTGCCCAGGGTCTGTAAATCAAATGCTTCTAGTCGGCCTGCGGCACTGGTTGTGCCACCAACATTAGTCATTCTGTAAACATGGCTCAGACCTGCCACTGCAGTGTCTGTGGTGCAGTTTTAAACTGCCAATTCGGCTTGGTAAGTGTACCCACTTGCCAGGCCTAAACCGTCCCTTTTCTTTCATGTAAGAGACCACTGTGGTAGGCCTTAGGTAGCCTCATGGGCAGGGTGCAGTGTAAGTTTAAGGTAGGACATATACTAATGGGTTTTATATGTCCTAACAGTGAAATACTGCTAAATTTGTTTTTCACTGTTGCAAGGCCTATCCCTCTCATAGGGTAACATGGGGGCTACCTTTAAATATGATTAAAGTGTAGATTCCCTTTGGGAGGGGATAGACATGCGGTGTTTGGGGTCTCTGACCTCACCATTTAAAAATACATCTTTTAGTAAAGTTGATTTTAAGATTGTGTGTTTGAAAATGCCACTTTAAGAAAGTGAGTATTTTCTTGCTTAAACCATTCTGTGACTCTGCCTGTTGGATTCCCTGTCTGGGTCAGTTTGACAGGTGGGCTGTTTGCACCTCTCTCTAGACAGTGACAGAAAGGGAGCTGGGGTGTAGCCTGCATATCCTGGTGAGCCATCTGTGCTAGGAGGGAGGCTGTGCCTGCCCTCACACATTGCAGTCTCTAACCCCCTGGTGTGGTTCTGGGGCCTGGCCTGGGCAAGGCAGGATTTCACAAACAAGAGAGACTTTTCTTGGAAGTAAGCCTACTTCAAAGGGCAAAATGGGTATGAGAATGGCACCCAAAACCACAGACTTTAGATCACTTCTGGAAATCAAGAGGAACCTCTCCCTGAGAAGAGCTGAAGAGCTGAGGAAGAAGAGCTGTCCTTCCTGTGACTATGCTTTGTGGAGCTATCCTGCAGTTGCTGCTTCTGCCTTTGCATGAGGACAAAGACTGGACTTTGTGTACCTTCCTGCTTGTGAAGAACTCTCCAAGGGCTTGAAACTGAGCTTGCCTCCTGTTGTTGAAGTCTCAGGGAGAGTAAAGAGTTCTCTCTGCCTGCAGCTGGAGCCTCTGCTGAGACTCCTGCCCTGCCAAGTAGTGACCCTATATAGATCATGGGGCCTTGATAGGTGAGGCTGCTGGACCAAGGTTGGAAATGCACGCACAGATCGCTGTGCGGGGAATTTCCGATGCAACCTCCGAGAGCGGCTAAAAGAACGACCTGCTGCCGGCTCCGCGACTGAAATCGACACAGCGTCGGCAGCACAGCTGGGAAATCAACGCCAGCGGCTGGAGAAACAACGCTCGGCATTGCTGCTGGATGCTGCAACAATGCAACGAGGGAAAACAGGGCAAGCCTTCACGGACCCGAGGTGTTTTGTCTGGATTGACGCATCTGTCTCCTGCGGGGAAAGAAACTACGCACGCTGATCGGACCGGAGAAGGAGAAACAATGCACAACCTCGCTTACGGGTGAGAAATCGACACACCACTTACCTTTTTCAATGCACACTCGCCCGTGCAGGTTATTTTGACGCGAACAGGTAAATTTTCACGATAACAGCATTAGCGTTGTGTTTAAAAGAATACGAATATGAGGATTCTTTTTGCATTTTAATTAATAACTTGACTTGTGTATGGTGGATTGTTTTCGTTTTGGTCTTGTTTTGTTTAGATAAATAGTCTCTATTTTTCTAAATCTAGGTTGTGTCGTTTTGTGGTGTGGCCAGGCACCCAACATGGCAGATGCATGATCTAGCGGCTCCGGACCCGGGTTGAACCATCTACCCGTGATCTGTCCCCAACGACGTGAAGGAGTTGCACAGCTTACCGTGGTGAGTCAGACAGGTGCCGGGATGCTGCGTGGGCCGAAGTTGGAGCAGCGGCACCTTTGTGGGGACAGTGACTGACGGCGGCGGCCTGCGGTGAGGCCTCATTGCTGCCCGATACCTCCTGCTCCTGTCTGCCGAACAGCCTGGTGCAGAGATGTGGGCGGTGAGAGCGCACTGAAGGCAGGCCGGGCCCGGCCGGACTGGGTGGGGGCTGGACTGAGCTGCAAGCAGTGCCTGTCGGCTGCTCTATGTGGAGGGCGTCTGCTGGGAAGCCTGCTGACGGACGCGGGCCCCCGGGGTTATCAGACTGCGACCTACTGGTGCTCCCAGGAGGTGTTAGTGGAGGCCTGTTACCAGGTGAGGGAGGCTGGTTCCACATGAGGAGGCATGGCAAGACTGTCATCTGGGGACAGGCAGGGGTCTGCTATTTGATGCGGCCTGCTGTAGGTGGGGTGGGAACCGTGGGGGAGCCTGAATCCAGCACAGCGGTAGCAGAGGTGCCCGGACAGCACACTGACTCTGAGATTGGCCCCCAAATGAAACAGCAAGGTGAGAGCGCTGGGTGGCTTGAATGGAAGCGCTATGGTGCTGAAACATGTGAGGCAACCCTTTGATATGGAAAACCTTTACCAGTGTTAAAGCGCTGTTCCACGGGGAGATCCAGTGGTGGAGACCAGAGGTGGCAACTGGGGGCGCAGGTAGCTGAATGGCCTGGAGGCTGGCCACAGTTTCGTCCCGTAGCGAGGCGCAGACCAGAGTGGCGGCCGGCGGCTGGTGGTTGATACCAGTCTGCCTCGGGGGGACCAGCCCTGGCTATGTATGACTGGTCCATCCACAACCTGAGGGAATTGCAGGGACGCTGGGGCCCATTCTGTGCCACCAGAAGCGGGGCAGAAGTGACAGATTCCAAGCACAAATTAAGGGGGTGACTATCTCGAGCAGCGTGTGTGGCCCTCAGACCTTGAGTTGACAATCCCTAGATAAAATGGGGCACAATAAAACTAAGGCCCCCAGGATTGAGGAATATGAACAGCACCGCTCCCCGCCCTAAGAGGACTTGCCTTCCTCCACGCCACCTGAATGTGTTCCCCCTACGAGAGCAGAGACACCAGGGGACAAGCTAGATCTAATTTTACGTGAGAAACGTGACTCCAGAGAAATCATGGAACAGAAGCTTGGCACTATCACCACAGACCTCAACCTGCTGAGAGATGACCAGAACAAATTGGCAAACAGAGTCAAATCGGCAGAACACCATTTGACTACCTTGGCTCTGGCGCAGACAGATCACGACTTCATGTTGAAGCAACTGTACAAACAAGAGGAACAACTTCAAGACCGAGCTGAGGATGCCGAAGGTAGAGCGCAGGAATAATATCCGGATAGTGGGCATGCCGGAAGGTACTGAGGGAGATTGACCCACGCAGTATATCGAGACCTGGCTACAATCGACGGTGGCTCCTGAGGGCCTATCTGCTCTCTTCACTGTTGAAAGGGTGCACCATGTGCCTGCCAAGAGACCCATCCCCAGTAGCCCGCCACAGCCAATAGTGGCTAAAATACAAAATTATGGGGACAGAGACATGATGCTTCGGGCCGCGCAGAAACGGGCACCGCTCCTGGTGGATGGCTCCAGAGTATCTCTCTACTTGGACTACACGATGATGGTCCAGCATCGCCGGGCTTCCTTCCAAGAAGTCAAGAAACATCTTAGAGCACAGGAACTTGTATACGCATTGATCTTTTCTGCAAAACTGAAAGTGATACATAAAAGACGCTCTCATTTCTTTGACTCTCCAATGGCGTCCAGGGAATGGCTTGATCAGAATTTTCAAGGAACGCTGAATGACCAAATGTAAGAGGCTGGTCTGGCTTATAGTGGGTACCTGAAGGTACTTACACCTTGTGCCAGGTCCAGTTATCCCTTATTAGTAGATTAGTAGTGTTCTAGCAGCTTAGGCTGATAGAGGTAGCTATAGCAGAGCAGCTTAGGCTGAACTAGGAGACACGCAAAGCTCCTACTATACCATATATATATCATACAGCACTATATCATAAGAATCACAATACTCAGTGTTACTAAAAATAAAGGTACTTTATTTTAGTGACAATATGCTAAAAATATCCCAGTTTGCAGTTTTGCAGTTTTGCAGGCGTCCTGGAGCATTTAGCGGTCGATCCTTGGCAGAAGTCAAAGAGAGAGATGCAGAGGAACTCTGGTGAGCTCTTGCATTCGTTATCTGAAGAGAAGCCAACAGGAGAGACCCTAAATAGCCATCAGAAGAGGATTGGCCACCTAGTCAGGTAAGCACCTATCAGGAGAGGTCTCTGACGTCACCTGCTGGCACTGGCCACTCAGGCCTCCATTGTGCCCTCACACCTCTGCATTCAAGATGGCAGAGGTCTGGGACACACTGGAGGAGCTCTGAGCACCACCCCTGGGGTGGTGATGGACAGGGGAGTGGTCACTCCCCTTTCATTTGTCCAGTTTCGCGCCTGAGCAGGGGCTGTGGATCCCTGAACCAGTGTAGACTGGTTTATGTGTTCAAAGCATTCCCAGAGGTCAGGAGAGGCTACTCCTCTCAGGCCCTTAACACCTATTTCCAAAGGGAGAGGGTGTAACACCCTCTCTCAGAGGAAATCCTTTGTTCTGCCTTCCTTGGACTGGGATGCTCTAGTTACACAGCCTTTTGGAGCGAAAGGTGCCCTACTAGTGTGTGATCCTAATCCCACTACCAGCTTCACCAGATGGCCTGTTAGCTGACAGGTCTTTGGATGAACCCTCCCCAGAGTCCTCAGGGCCCTCCCCTGATTCTTGCTGGGTACCCTCCTCCTGTACCTCCTGATCCTGGGATGGGCCAGACGGGTTCTGGTCACTTTCTAGGAGAAGGCTAAGGAGAAGATCTTTGGTAGGGTTCTTCCCAATGCTTAAACCTCTTTCTATGCAGAGACCACTCAAAAGTTTAAAGTTTAAACTACCATAGGTTACCTGAACAACTGTGGGAGTAAGTTGTACTGCAGACATAGTTGTAAGAAAGGGTTTAGGACAGAGAGAAAAAAGGTTTTAGAACTTTTAAAGAAAAGAGAAAAAGTTTCAAACTTCTTCAAAACTTTTGAAAACCTTTTAGAAACTTTTTAGAAAGTTTTTAGAAAGAAAGTTAAACTGTTTAGGTTAACTGTGTATATTTTTAAGTATTTGGAATATGTTTTTCTTATGAAAAGCACCAATGACAAAGTGGTAAAGCAGTTACAAGTACTTCTCCCACCGCTACACCACCAATGTAGGAGGCTGGTCTGGCTTATAGTGGGTACCTGATGGTACTTACACCTTGTGCCAGGTCCAGTTATCCCTTATTAGTAGATTAGTAGTGTTCTAGCAGCTTAGGCTGATAGAGGTAGCTATAGCAGAGCAGCTTAGGCTGAAGTAGGAGACATGCAAAGCTCCTCCTATACCACTTATATCATATAGCACTGTATTATAAGAATCACAATACTCAGAGTTACTAAAAATAAAGGTACTTTATTTTAGTGACAATATGCCAAAAATATCCCAGAGGATATACTCCCTTAGGAGGTAAGTAAAATACACAAAATATATACACAAACCGCAATCAGCTAGGTAAACAGTTAGAAAAGTAGTGCAGACTGTAGAATACAATACAATGCAATAGGCTTAGGGGCAACACAAACCATATACTAAGAAAGTGGAATGCGACCCACTTAGGGACCCCAGGCCTAGTGTAGTGTGTAGAGGGTCACTGGGAGTGTTAGAAAACACTAAGGGTGTCTAAGATACTCCATCCCAAGACCCTGAAAAGTAGGAATAAAGTTACCCTACTTCCCCAGAAACACACTAAAGTTGTGATAGGAGATTCTGCAAAGACCACAACAGACTGCAAAGCACTGAAGATGGATTCCTGGACCTGAGGACCTGTATAGGAAGGGGAGCAAGTCCAAGAGTCACTAAAGTGTCCGGGGGGGCAGGAGCCCACTAAACCCCATATGAAGGTGCAAAATGGATGCCTCCGGGTGGAAGAAGCTGAAGATTCTGCAACAACGGAAGATGCCAGGAACTGCTCCTTTGTGTAGAAGATGTGCCACGGCATGCTGGAGGATGCAGAGTTGTTTCCACACAGAAAGACTGCAAACAAGCCTTGCTGGCTGCAAAGGTCGCGGTTGAAGAAAATGGGTGCTGCCTGGGCCCAGAAAGGACCAGGAGGTTGCCCCTTGGAGGAGGAGACAGAGGGAGCGCTCAGCAATACAGAGATTCCACGTAGAAGCAGCCAGCACCCGCAGAAGTTCTTGAACATGGGTTCATGAGAACTGAGCACTGCGGTCATCTCAACACTACAAAGGAGAGTCACACGAAGCCGGTGGTCAACTCAGCAAGTTGAGCAATGCAGGACGGAGTGCTGGGGACCTGGGCTGTGCTGTGCACGAAGGATTCCTTGCAAAAGTGCACAGAAGCCCTAGTAGCTGCAGTTCACGCAGGACACAGAATCACTGTCTGGCGTGGGGAGGCAAGGACTTACCTCCATTAAATTTGGACAGATGGACCACTGGACTGTCAGGGTCTCTTGAATCCAGTGCCTGTGTTCCAGGGACCACGCTCGTCACGATGAGAGGGGACCCAGAGGACCGGTGAAGCAGAAGTTTGGTGTCTGCATTAGCCGGGGGAAGATTCTGTCAACCCACGGGAGATTTCTTCTTGGCTTCCAGTGCAGGGTGAAGGCAGACAGCCCCCAGAGCATGCACCACCAGGAAACAGTCGAGAAAGGCGGCAGGATTAGGCGCTACAATGTCGCTGGTTGTCTTCTTGCTACTTTGTTGCAGTTTTGCAGGCGCCTTCGAGCAGTCAGTGGTCGATCCTTGGCAGAAGTCGAAGAGGGAGATGCAGAGGAACTCTGGTGAGCTCTTGCATTCGTTTTCTGAAAAGAAGCCCACAGGAGAGACCCTAAATAGCCCTCAGAGGAGTATTGGCCCCCTGGTCAGGTAAGCACCTATCAGGAGGGGTGTCCGACGTCACCTGCTGGCACTGGCCACTCAGAGGCCTCCATTGTGCCCTCACACCTCTGCATTCAAGATGGCAGGAGTCTGGGACACACTGGAGGAGCTCTGGGCACCACCCCTGCGGTGGTGATGGACAGGGGAATGGTCACTCCCCTTTCCTTTGTCCAGTTTCGCACTAGAGAAGGGGCTGGGGGTTAAGTGAACTGGTGTAGACTGTTTTATGCAAGGAGGGCACCATCTGTGCCCTTCAAATCATTCCCAGAGGACAGGAGAGGCTACTCCTCTCAGGCCCTTAAAACCTATTTCCAAAAGGAGAGGGTGTAAAACCCTCTCTCAGAGGGAATCCTTTGTTCTCCCTTCCTGGGACTTGGATGTCCAGACCCCAGGAGGGCAGAAGCCTGTCTGTGGGTTGGCAGCAGCGGTAGCTGCAGTGAAAACCCCAGAGAGCTGGTTTGGCAGTACGCGGGGTCCATGCTGGAGCCCTGGCACCCCAATACCAGATTTGGCATGGGGGGACAATTCCATGATCTTAGACACGTTACATGGCCATATTCGGAGTTACCATTGTGAAGCTACGTATAGGTATTGACCTATATATAGTGCACGCGTGTAATGGTGTCCCCGCACTCACAAAGTCTGGGGAAATTACCCTGAACTATGTGGGGGCACCTTGGCTAGTGTCAGGGTGCCTTCACACTTAGTAACTTTGCACCTAACCTTCACTAAGTGAAGGTTAAACATATAAGTGACTTATAGGTTACTTAAGTGCAGTGTAAAATGGCTGTGAAATAACGTGGACGTTATTTCACTCATGCTGCAGTGGTAGTCCTGTGTAAGAATTGTCTGAGGTCCCTATGGGTGGCAAAAGAAATGCTACAGCCCGTAGGGATCTCCTGGAACCCCAATTCCCTGGGTACCTAGGGACCATATACTAGGGATTTATAAGGGTTTTCCAGTGTGCCAATTAGAATTTGTAAAAACGGTCACTAGTCTGCAGTGACAATTTTAAAGGCAGAGAGAACATAAGCACTGAGGTTCTGATAAGCAGAGCCTCAGTGACACAGTTAGGCACTACACAGGGATACACATACAGGCCACAAACTATGAGCACTGGGGCCCTGGCTAGCAGGGTCCCAGTGAGACATATAAAACACACTGACAAATAGGGTTTTCACTATGAGCACTGGGGTCCTGGCTAGCAGGATCCCAGTGAGACAGTAAAAACACCCTGACATATACTCACAAACAGGCCAAAAGTGGGGGTAACAATGCTAGAAAGAGGCTACCTTCCTACACCAAAAACAGGAGTTTACACAACAGAGTTCTGGTCAGCGGAACTAGCGCGCCCGTTGTAAACAAGACATTGTACACAAATGGAGGGGGAGGTCCATCCCCAAGGCAGGCACATAAAAGTCAGCTGGAGGCCATCCAATTCGCTACTACTCTGCGAGATCCCAACCGTAGGTCTAGCACGGAATCATCCATGGCCGGGGTCTCAGATACTTAGACTGAGGGCAGTGTGACATTGTCCCAACTATCACACCGCAGACCGCTCATGATCTGTGAAGAGGGATGGCTGCCCATGTTGTCACCGACCCCACTTCAAAGATACTGTGGACGCTACTGGAGAGACCTTCCAGATCAACGCACAGTGACTTAGATCGCTGCTCTGATGCCTCTATGATGTTTCTTTATCAACCGCCATTATGTTGATACTTCCTTATATAAGTGTGCAACATCCTTGTATTATGAGCTTGATGTTGGGGATATCTATGTATATAGCTAATTACTGATAAGACCTGGGTCCGGGCCATGATGAGGTGGTATGACTGGAATACAAATGTATAGTTTGGCTTTGTAGCCACGGCACCCCCACTAGTGTAAGCCTTACTATTTTTCTGTTTCTACAATTTGTTATATTAGTTACATTGGTCACGCACAGTTGCCTACACTGGATCGCGTATTGGGTAGGGTGTTACTTTTTATTTGTACGCTTCAGACATCACTGATACACAGGGGGAACGCACTAGGTCCATGGGGCTGACATTGATACTTTCTATATTAAGGACAATGACCTTGGTTACTAAATCATACAATATAATTACTTGGAATATTAGAGGACTGGGGACAAGGCACAGGGTGCTAGCACAATTGCACAGACGTCACACTCATCTTGCCTTCTTGCAAGAAACCCACCTTACTACACCAGAAGCCCTAAAACTACAGCACAAGTGGCGGGGAAAATTGTTCCACACCTCCTTCTCGACGTATGTCAGGGGAGCAGCCATATGGATAAGGAATATGGAATTCCGTTTTCAGTCCAAAATACTAAAATTGATCGCAAGGTAGATTTGTACTACTCAAGGGTCTCCTGGATCGAGAACAGATAGTACTAGGCTGTTTTTATGCCCCACACCAGGACCAATATGCTTTTTATGCACGCTTGTCTAACTTGCTGGCAGAATGGGATCACCTCCCTTAGGTACTAGGGGGCAACTTGAATGCAGTGCTGGATTTGCTCCTCGACCGCTCGCACCCGCCCCTTCCGAGTGCTGCACTGTTTTGCTAGGTCAGAACATTGTGACAATGGGTTGAGGGATAGAACATGGTGGATATCTGGCGGTACCGTACTATAGACGCGAGGGAATATTCCTTTTACTCCTACCCACATATGCTCCATTACCTCTTGGACCGATTTTTATGTACTACTAGCTTGCAACCCCACATAACTCATGCCACATATTACTCTGTCTGACCATAGCCTGCTTGAGATCCAACTGAACTGGGGAAAGGGTACCCACTCCGATACCAATGTGGTGCCTGCAGCCTACACTCTTGGAAGACAAGGTTTATAGAGAGACATTAGCTTCTACCAAGGACACATATTTCTCAGAAAATGCAGACACAGCCACATCCCCACTGATTGAATGGGAGGCTTTCAAGGTGATTATACGGGGGTCCTCCATTTCTGTGAGGGTGGGAGCACAGGCCGAAATACTGACAGACCTCACACAACTAGAAGATGAGTTAGGGGGCTCTAGAGTGAGAGGTGATACTAGACGGCACCAAAACAGAGCACCATGGATCCGGCATGCAGAACTCCTAGAGTGCTTGCGTATGGAGGCGGACAAATCGGGTGCCCTGCTTGCTAAACTAATCAGGCCAAAGCAGTCTCCCACACCTATAGCAATGATACAATCCCCACAGCTGGGTTTAGTAACTAGCCAAACTAGCATTAACAATGCCTTTCGTCTATACAATGCAGATTTGTACGCAGCACCGCCACCAGTAGACCAACACTATGCATACATTTCTTCTCTGCCATCGGCTACCACAGGTGACAGCATTAGAAAGGGAGGTGCTGCGAGCTTCAATCATGACTACCAAGATTAGAAAGGCATTAAAAGAGATGGCTTGAAAAAAAAAACTGTCACTGACGGATTGCCGGTGGAATTTTATGCCACATGCTCTAATCGCTTGCTTCCCCACCTAGAGAAGTTGTATGAGGTTACTCGAAGAAGGAATGCTTCCAGCTACAACTTGAGAGGCGTTATTGACCTTGCTTCTAAAACCAGATAGACCTCCCACACTGATGTCATCCTACAGACCCCGTCTATTTTAAATATGGAATTTTAACTCCTCAGTAAATTATTGGTGTGCAGACTACGCCCACTACTCCTGCGCCTGCTACACACGGACCTATGTGTATTTGTTCTATGCCGTGGTACATCGATGAATATCCGTCGACTATTTCAGTTGATGGATGAGTCGAAACACCAACATCCGTATGTAGTCTGCATATCCTTATATATGCGGCAATACTCTCAGCTGGCAATATCTGTCGGCATCTCTGGGAGCCTATGGCATAGCTCCAGAATTTATACGGTGGGTGAAGCTCCTGTGCACGGCCTGACTGCCAGGGCCAAGACAGGAGTGCATATATATCCTCCTCTTAACCCATATACTGTGGAACTAGACAGGGTTGTCCTCTGTCCCCCCTCTTGTTTGTACTGGCATTGGAGACCCTGGCACAACACCTTTGCCACAGCGCAAAAGATTGGGTAATTGTGCTCAACCCCACTACTCATGCTTGCTCCTTGTATGCAGATGATATGATACTTTACTGTAGAGATTTGCGCCAGGGCACGAAGAGGATGGCTCATATTTTTTCCTGATTTGCACTCCTTTCACAGCTCCAAATTAATCTTGATAAGTCATATGCATATTCCTTTTGGGGCACCTGTTTGGAGCCTGCAATCCCATTTGGGCCCATGACTATTGCAATGGCACCTATCTCCTTCCGGTGTCTTGATATTCGCATTTACCGGGACCAAACGGATTTGCTAGATGGGAATCTAAACTGCGTGATTATATCACTTCGAACCCAAATCGACATGTGGACCATGCTACCCATTCCAGTGGTGGGGAGGGTGGCCCTGGCGAAGATGGCAATGTCATCACAGGTCTTATACCATTTTGTGAACCTGTCGCTTAAAGTACCACCCTGTGTATTTCCAACATTAAATTCCTTATGATGGACCTCATATGGGGAAAGGTCGCTGCCGAGTCGGCCTGACAAAACTACAGTTACCCCCACACTTGGGTGGCTTGGGCGCTCCAGATTTCAAGACCTACTGTACTGCGGGCCAACTGCAATGGCTGTCCTACTGGCTAGCCAGCCATTACCTGGAAGAGATACCTTGTACCGATGCGATGTGGAAGAGGGGCTTCATTCACCGGTTGCTATGTCCTGGGTCACCTAAACTACCCATTGGGGCTACTTTGCAATTACGTATGGCATTGGTTTATTGGAAACTAACTACAAGTTACACAGCTTCAGCAACCCCCTAGGCGCCTAACATACCACTATGCGGGCTCCATACCCTCTCGGGAACTATCACAGAAGTATGGGAACAGCAGGGTCCACTCACCTTAGGGGACTTGTTCGAAGATGGAATGCTACTCTCACTTTCAGATTTTGTGCAAATACATGGTTTATCGGAGACTCTCTTTTTAACTCATGCTAAAATACTATCATATCATATGTTGTAGGAAAGTACCCTCTTTTTGACATGCTACCCCAAATTTCTGCCTGATTTCAGTGTGTTTTTGACTGTGTCACTGGGATCCTGCTGGTCAGGACCCCAATGCTTATGGTTTATGGCCTGCTTGTCAGTGTGTTTCACTGTTTTCTAAATTGTCACTGGAGTCCTGCTAATCAGGACCTCAGTGCTAATGCTCTCTCTGTTTCCAAATTTGTCACTACATACTGGTAACTCAGTGTTCCACTCCAAATTGGCATACTGCTCCCCCTTTTAAGTCACTAGTATATGGTATCTAGGTACCCATGGCATTGGGGTTCCAGGGGATCCTTATGGGCTGCAGCATTTTTTTTTGCCACCCATAGGGTGCCCATGCAAAGGCTTCTACCGGACTGCCATTGCAGCCTGTGTGAAATAGTGCATGCACTATTTCACAGCCACTTTGACTGCACAGGTCACTTATAAGTCACCTATATGTGAGGCCTTCAGACCCTGATTGCTGGGTGCAAAGTACCTGTGTGTGAGGGCACCCCTGTACTTGCAAAGGTGCCCCCATGTGGTCCACGCCCATTTCCCTGGACTTCGTGAGTGCGGGGACGCCATTTTAGGTGTGCACTGGACATAGGTCAATACCTATGCTCAGCTTCATAATGGTATCTCTGAATATGGCCATGTAAGGCGTCTACCAATTGGGAATTGAACCCAATACTGATTTCAGTATTGGTTGCACAATCCCATGCACTCTGGGGGCCCCACAGTGGACCCCCAGTACCGCCATACCAGCCTTCTGAGTTTCCAGGCAGCTCCAGGTGCTGCCACCTCACAGACAGGCTTCTGCCCTCCTGGGGCTTGAGCAGCTCAATCCCAGGAAGGCAGAACAAAGCATTTCCTTTGGGAGAGGGCTGTCACACCCTCTCCCTTTGGAAATAGGTGTTACAGGCATGGGAGGGGAATCCTCACAGGGCCTCTGGTAATGCTTTGAAGTGCACAGATGGTGCCCTCCTTGCATAATCCAGTCTACACCGCTTCAGGGACCCCCAGTCCCTTCTCTGGTGTGAAATTGGACAAAGTAAAGGGGAGTGACCACTCCCCTGTCCATCATCACCCCAGGGGTGGTGCTCAGAGCTCCCCCAGAGTGTCCCTGTGTTTTACCATCTTGGATTCCAAGGTTGTGAGGCACTCTGGGAGCATTTGAGTGGCCAGTGCCAGCAGGCGACATCAGAGACCCCTTCTGATAGGTGCTTACCTGGTTAGGTGACCAATCCCCCCCTCAGGGCTATTTAAGGTCTCTCCTCTGGGTGTTTCTTCAGATTCAGATTGTAAGACTGCAGCAGGAATCCTCTGCATCCCTTACTTCATCTTCTAACGATGGAACAGCCGCTGACTGCTCCAGGAACTCCACAAAACTGCAACAAAGAAGCAAAGACAACATCTGCAACAATGTATCTTCTTCTGCCAGCAACTGCAACAGTTTCCAGGTCGTGCATCCTCCGAGGACTGCCTGTCTACAACCTCCACCCGAAGAACAGAAGGAATCTCCTGCGGAGTGACAGAATCACCTCAATGGTGGCGTGGGTCCCCTCTCCAGATGACAGGTGTGGACCCTGCAACACACCTGTTGTGTGGTGGACTAAAGTGACTCCGATAGTCCCAAAGTCCAGCTGTCCAACTTTGGTGGAGGTAAGAGCTTGCCTCCTGATGCAAGACAGTACCTCTGTGCACAGCATGACTTGCAGTTTCCAAGGCTTGTGTGCAACTTTACAAGAAGTTCTTCATGCACAGCACAGCTTAGGCCCCAGCACTCCATCCTGCGACGCACGGCTTCCTGAGTGGTTCTGCGGCAGCGTGGGAATCCTTTGTGTCGTGCTGTGTAGGCCTCCATTTGCACCTTCTTTGTCCCCGTGCTGTGGGACTCCTGTGTTCACAGGTCTTCTGAGGGCTCTCTGAGGTGCTGAGAGCCACCTCTGTCTTACCCTTCTGGTCCATGCAGCACCATTTTCCGCTAACCACGAGCTTTGCGCGTGCCAGGGCTTGTTGGTGGAATCCAGTGACGGAAACCAGACTGCATTCATCCGTCCGGCGTGGGATATCTTCTGCACCAACCAGGAACCCGCATCTGTGTTCTTTGGTGCAATACTGACTTTGTCTTCTCACCGGTGGTTCTTCTTTTGCACCTTCATCTAGGTTAGCAGGGGCTCCTGTTCTCTCTGGACTCTTCAGTGCTTCTTGGACTTGGTCCCCTTCTTCCACAGGTGTTCAGGTCCATGAATTAATCGTTGACGTCTTACAGTCTCTTCTGGTCCTTGCATAATCTGCTATCACGACTTCTTGTGTGTTTCAGGAAACTTTTTGTGATTTACTCCTGTTTTCCTGGGCTATTACTTACCATTGGTGTTTTCTTACACTCCCTGCACCCCTCTACACACTACACTTGCCTAGCTGGGAAACCGACTCTCACATGCCACTATTTTAGTATATGGTTTGTGTTTCCCCTAGGCCCATTGCAACCTATTGTGATTTTCACTGTTTGCACTGTTTTCTAACTATTTACTTACCTGTTTTTGGTTACTAGTGTATTTATTCTGTAATTTACTTACCTCCTAAGGGAGTATGGTCTCCAAAGTATTTTTGGCATTGTGTCACTAAAATAAAGTACCTTTATTTTTGGAACTCTGAGTATTGTCTTTCATGTGTGTGAGTACTTTGTGACTACAGTGGTATTGCAAGAGCTTTGCATGTCTCCTAGTTCAGCCTTGGCTGCTCTGCTACAGCTACCTCTAGACAGCCTGGCTTCTAGACACTGACTACATTTCACTAATAAAGGACAACTGGACCTCGTATAAGGTGTAAGTACCTTTGGTACCCACTACAAACCAGGCCAGCCTCCTACATATGTACGCACTTACTGGGCACCACAGGGTACTGAACCGGTAACACATGAAACCCTCCAGGCTCTTCATACAATAGGACACGGTAGGCATCTTGTTAGATGGATATATCGCTGGATCCGGTCACAGCTCCACACATCCCTGGACACGTTGAAGGCCACGTGGGCAACTGATACAGGCAGAGACATTACTGTCAAAGAATGGACTTTCATATTACAATATGCTAAAAAAGTGTCTTGTAACACTATATGTAAGCTGATTCAGTTTTACCCTTTCCACCGGGCGTACCTTACTCTGCATAGGCTCAATAGGATCTGCCACACTACAACGACTTACTGCCCTCGGTGTCACATCACTGATGCCAATCTCCTCCATATGATGTGGGAATGTCCATCCCTCACACAGTACTGGATTGCAATAAGTACCACGCTGACAAAGGTTGGGGAGGAACCAGTAGAACTATCACTTGCTTACTTCCTCCTGGGACTACACCCTAGAAATGTACCTCTAAGGTACTTACACACTTCATGGACTAGGCTATGCTTTTGGCAAAATGTCAACTGACAAGACGCTGGAAGTCCCCCCACCCCTCTTTTCTCCTCTCGTGGACGGAGGAGGTATTATGCTGGAGCCAGGCAGAAAGTGCAGCCCTCAGAAGAGAAGACTATAAAGGACTGAGGAGTGGGACTTACTAGTAGAAACGTTTAGGGCACAGATTGAGTCATAGGGCTGACTGTGAGTGGGCAAATAGCATCTCTTTTGAGAGGCTGGAAGCAAGCCTGAGTAGAAAGCCTGTGGCTTCCACATACTTTGAACTAAAGGGTTCATATACGCCCCTTTCCTCATATGTGACTCATATGCCACCACCGAGTGATAATGCAACAACCAACTATGGGCCTGAAATAGATCTTGGTAGAATCGGTACCGCCATCAGTATTCCATCAGATAATCAGTCCCCTGAATAGGAAGTCCACGCTCTCTATTTAGATGCTGACGAGCTCATAGAAAAAAGTCTACCAGCGAACCACCATGTCTTCCAAACCTTTACACCTGTGTCATTGGCACCATAGACAAAAGCGGCTGCCACTGGGGTTCCAGCCCGTTTTACATGTATTATCACCTCTAAACTTAACTCATGGCATATATATGTATCAAGGAAACATTTCCTCTTTTCTTGTGCATTTTCTGTTAATCATTAGATTTCATTGTACTCAAAAAATGTATTTATCCTGTACAATGCATATGTGTTTAATATTAACACATCATTCTTAAATAAACACACCCTCATTCACAAGTTACAAAAATATAAGCATGTTTAATGTTAAGTGTCCAGTATCCTGAGGAATACTTGCATAACAATACACATGTCAATCACAAATGTTCAACATTAATGTGTGCACTATACAACTATGTCAAAAATACAAATTGTGTGTGTCACTGTCATAAATGAAATTCATTTCATGCTGCATCGCATTCATAACATTGGCATTAATCAATTACTAATAATATAAAAATAATGTCAGGACACACTTTGTGAAAATAAGTTATAATTTACTACAAAATAAGATACTTCTGACACAAAGAAACTTTAAAATGACAAAATAAATATTGTCCATATAGTGCTGGCATACAAATGTGGGCTTCCGGTCCAGAACGTGCCTCCTAATTACACTGCCAAGTACGTCTTCCTCTGTAAGGGGCATCTAGGGGACAGAGCAGGCACTTCAATGATCTTTCTTGGGAGGGGAGGGTTTGGGATTCTTAGGAGTCAGGGATAGAGAGGCAGTAAAAGTGGGTAGCGGTGAAGAGGAGAATGGTTAGGAAAGTATGGGGTTCAGGAGGTAGAGGGACTTGTAGTGGATGCTGTGTGCCTGTCTGTCTGTTGTGGAGGTGCCTGTGAGTCTGGTGCTTGTGGGTGTCTGTTTCTTTGAAGGTGTGTGGTTTTCAGGTGAGTGTGTGCATTTGTGTCCGGTGTGTGTTGATGTGTGCCTTTCTGTGAGTGTGTCTGTTTGGATGAGTGTCAGTTGTAGGTGTCTTGGATTCAGGTGATTGTGAGCGTGTGCATCTGGTGGATCTTGTTTTGCATGACTGTGTGTGGATAAGTGTGATGCTGAGGAGGATGTTGTGGTCGTGGTGCTTGGGGTGTAGTGTGGTGGTGGTGGTGGTGAATGTGTCAGTGGTGGTGGGTGTTGTGGTTGTGGTGGTGGTGCATGTGTCTGTAGTGGTGGATCTTGTGGTTGTGGTGGCTGTGGGTGTGGTGGTGGTGCATGTGGCTGTGGTGGTTGTTGTGGTGCCTGTGGGTGTAGTGTCAGAATGTGTGTGTTTTTTGGATGGGTGAATGTTTGTGTTTCTTAATGTGTTTGTGTTTATGTGTGGGTATGCTGCTTTTGTTTGTTAAAGTGGGTGCGTACAAGGAAGCAAGTGTGGTTGGGATTGGGGTGGGAGGAGGGATTTGGGATAAGGAAGGGACAGGAGCAGCGGCACAAGGTTGGGTCAGGTGGGAGGCAGCAGTCAATGCAGAGGCTATCTTTGCAAGTGATCTCTGCATGCCAGACATTGAATTATGAATGGCATCCACGAGTGCAACTATCTGTTCATATTGGGAACTTTGGGCCAGATGTATCAAAAACCTATTTTGCATTCCCTAAATAGCAAATTTTAAGAACTCGCATTTATGGAATGCAAAATGGTATGTAACAAAATAGTGAATCCCTAATAGCGATTCCCACAGAATCTCAGTTGCTATTAGGGAATTGCTAATTGGGATTGCGACTCCATTTGTTCCTATGGACCTTAAGGCCCAAAGGCCCAAAGGTGCGAATGGTTTGGCGTTACCTAAATTGTGATTTCCTATTAGGAAATCGCAAAATTGGGAAATGCAAAACCAAGGGTGCTGAGGGCCTACACCCCAACTTTGATGTCTAGGGGCATGTGTGCTACATTTTTAATGCACTTTTTTTTTAATTGCACATGGTTATTACCAACTTAGAGTTGGTAGTAATAGCATTTTCTAACTGCCTATTTTGCATTTAGGAAATGCTTGTTACATGTGCTTAGGGTACTGCAAATAGGTAATCCCTATTTGCAATTTTCTTTTTATGGAATCGCAAACTGAGATTTCTTATTTGGAGTCGCAATTTTAGGGAATCGCAAAAAATTGTGATTGCCTATAATTGCACTGCCTATGCCTTTCATACATCTGGAAAGGCTACTTTGCATTTACATACTGTCAAATTTACCAATTTGCACTGGATGCCATTTACAGTCATTGTCTGCCTTACAGAGATGCTGCGTAAGAGGTCAATGGCCTCTTTACAGAGTGCTGCCAGGTGGCAGTGGCCTGGATGGCATTCATGATGGTTGACTGCCCCACAGAGATGGACCTCAGGAGGTCAATAGCCTCCACATTGAGGGTAGGAGGGTTGACGAGGACAGGGGCAGAAGTGCCTGCGGTGAAGGAGACACCACCCTCCTGGGATTGCGGGCACAGGCAACTGGGTGGGAAGCTACAGGGAGGGCGGTGCTGGTAAGGGGGATGGTGGAGAAGGATGGTGCTGGGATGGATCCAGATGGGTCTGCCATCGCCAGGAAGCTTCCATCAGAGGAGGAACCGAAGATGATGTTGCTGTACAGGTCTCCGCCATGGTGTTACCCTCGCCCTCCGTCCTACTGGTCCCTTCAGCATCGGTGGACTCTGCCTCCTGGGTCCTGTGGGCTGCAGCTTCCTCACTCGCTGGTGCCCCTTCTCCTTCACCTGATGATGCTGATGCACACAAGGATAGAAGAGGACAGGGAGAGAGGGTGGGAGAGAAAGAAAGGGAGGAAGGGGTCAATACCTACTCATCTAGTACACATACCAACAAGTAATCTCCTCCTCCCCTGGCGTGGGAAGGAATGGCTATGAAACATTGTCCCCAAATATTGGTCATGAAGACAACCCAATATGCAAACTGTCACCTCCTAATTCCAACAAAATGACTACGTTGGACATGCTGCAGTCTGTCATCAGTCGTTCTACAATGGTAAAAACTACCAACTACCCACATATACCTGCCAAACTGATACTTTTGACACATTGTTTTTCAAATGTCGTGGATAGGCACATTGCACACAAAATATTGGACAGGTTGATATTATGTAGACTTACAGTACACCTACAGCAGTGGCCTACACATGCCATGCACAGCATATGCTCATACAGAGTCCACAATATGCCATTACCATTCATACAACACAACCCCAGCAGTCAATCATGCCATGTCTCCATCCACGCACTTTCGCCGTCAAACACCACCCTAGCTGATAAGTATACCACTTGTACTGACCTGTTTATCTGGAGCCCCATACAACTGTCCATACAGGGGTAGGACCCATTCCACCAGTTTCTCCAGTTCCTCTGTGGTGAAGGCTGGGGCCCTATCTCCTGCAGGACGTGCCATTGTGGCTTCCAGATACAGAACACAGCAGCTCACCCAGTGGAGGTCTTGCTTGCTCGAGTGTCAGGACTCAAGTGAGCTGGGCTATAGAAAATGGAGGTCCTGGCTGCTGAGGTCATGGCCATCACCGCCGGCGGTGATCATCATTGACCCCAGTTTCTCATAGAGATCATTGTTAACCAATGAGGAGTTGCACGCCGGTTCTGACCGCCCTCTGCTATAACGCAGGCAGAATTTGATCAATTCCATCTGTCCTCTGAATGCAGGACAGGCGGCTGCTATTTTACATATTTTTAAGATTTCTATGTTATCCTAGTGTATCATAGCATGAAGTTAATCACTAGTTGCTGGATTTACAATATCAACTCATGTGAACTCATTAGTGATGTGAGTGTCACCTGCCAAAATGTCTGATTTATAATCTTTTCAATGTGTGGACGTTTGATAACTGTATCCGACTTAGGGACGAGTTTACTATGTCGGACTTCCATCTCTGTACAGACCCCTTGTGAGAAGTATAGCAATGGAATTGACAGCCAGGATGTCGCAGTTGTATGGTTTGTAAATAACTGTTTCCCTGTGTCAGATTTCAAATACCTTATACAAATTGTCCTGTTTACCACTTCTATGGTGTAGCAACAGACTAGCAGATGTCCTGAAAAGGGTGTTTTGTCCTATGCCTAGATACCGTCTAATGGGGAGAATGAGAAATGCACCGGTCTACCGGCCCCTAGTCGACCTTGCTACCATGGAAGAAAGACACATTATACAGGTGTATCGTCTGAGCCGTCAGGGAACTGTGTACCCAGATGGAGCCGGATCTACTGCCAGCCATATGTAACCCACATGACATCCCACCAACAGTACAGGTGTTATCTGTCCTACATTGCTGCGCCTTAGGATCTTTTCAGGTGACACTGGACTGGCTGCAGGAATGTCACATCCGATGCACTCTGGGGGCCCCACAGTGGACCCCCAGTACCGCCATACCAGCCTTCTGAGTTTTTCCAGGCAGCTCCAGGTGCTGCCACCTCACAGACAGGCTTCTGCCCTCCTGGGGCTTGAGCAGCTCAATCCCAGGAAGGCAGAACAAAGCATTTCCTTTGGGAGAGGGCTGTCACACCCTCTCCCTTTGGAAATAGGTGTTACAGGCATGGGAGGGGTATCCTCACAGGGCCTATGGTAATGCTTTGAAGTGCACAGATGGTGCCCTCCTTGCATAATCCAGTCTACACCGCTTCAGGGACCCCCAGTCCCTTCTCTGGTGTGAAATTGGACAAAGTAAAGGGGAGTGACCACTCCCCTGTCCATCATCACCCCAGGGGTGGTGCCCAGAGCTCCCCCAGAGTGTCCCTGTGTTTTACCATCTTGGATTCCAAGGTGGTGAGGCACTCTGGGAGCATTTGAGTGGCCAGTGCCAGCAGGCGACATCAGAGACCCCTTCTGATAGGTGCTTACCTGGTTAGGTGACCAATCCCCCCCTCAGGGCTATTTAAGGTCTCTCCTCTGGGTGTTTCTTCAGATTCAGATTGCAAGACTGCAGCAGGAATACTCTGCATCCCTTACTTCATCTTCTAACGATGGAACAGCCGCTGACTGCTCCAGGAACTCCACAAAACTGCAACAAAGAAGCAAAGACAACATCTGCAACAATGTATCTTCTTCTGCCAGCAACTGCAACAGTTTCCAGGTCGTGCATCCTCCGAGGACTGCCTGTCTACAACCTCCACCCGAAGAACAGAAGGAATCTCCTGCGGAGTGACAGAATCACCTCAATGGTGGCGTGGGTCCCCTCTCCAGATGACAGGTGTGGACCCTGCAACACACCTGTTGTGTGGTGGACTAAAGTGACTCCGATAATCCCAAAGTCCAGCTGTCCAACTTTGGTGGAGGTAAGAGCTTGCCTCCTGATGCAAGACAGTACCTCTTTGCACAGCATGACTTGCAGATTCCAAGGCTTGTGTGCAACTTTACAAGAAGTTCTTCATGCACAGCACAGCTTAGGCCCCAGCACTCCATCCTGCGACGCACGGCTTCCTGAGTGGTTCTGCGGCAGCGTGGGAATCCTTTGTGTCGTGCTGTGTAGGCCTCCATTTGCACCTTCTTTGTCCCCGTGCTGTGGGACTCCTGTGTTCACAGGTCTTCTGAGGGCTCTCTGAGGTGCTGAGAGCCACCTCTGTCTTACCCTTCTGGTCCATGCAGCACCATTTTCCGCTAACCACGAGCTTTGCGCGTGCCAGGGCTTGTTGGTGGAATCCAGTGACGGAAACCAGACTGCATTCATCCGTCCGGCGTGGGATATCTTCTGCACCAACCAGGAACCCGCATCTGTGTTCTTTGGTGCAATACTGACTTTGTCTTCTCACCGGTGGTTCTTCTTTTGCACCTTCATCTAGGTTAGCAGGGGCTCCTGTTCTCTCTGGACTCTTCAGTGCTTCTTGGACTTGGTCCCCTTCTTCCACAGGTGTTCAGGTCCATGAATTAATCGTTGACGTCTTACAGTCTCTTCTGGTCCTTGCATAATCTGCTATCACGACTTCTTGTGTGTTTCAGGAAACTTTTTGTGATTTACTCCTGTTTTCCTGGGCTATTACTTACCATTGGTGTTTTCTTACACTCCCTGCACCCCTCTACACACTACACTTGCCTAGCTGGGAAACCGACTCTCACATGCCACTATTTTAGTATATGGTTTGTGTTTCCCCTAGGCCCATAGCAACCTATTGTGATTTTCACTGTTTGCACTGTTTTCTAACTATTTACTTACCTGTTTTTGGTTACTAGTGTATTTATTCTGTAATTTACTTACCTCCTAAGGGAGTATGGTCTCCAAAGTATTTTTGGCATTGTGTCACTAAAATAAAGTACCTTTATTTTTGGAACTCTGAGTATTGTCTTTCATGTGTGTGAGTACTTTGTGACTACAGTGGTATTGCAAGAACTTTGCATGTCTCCTAGTTCAGCCTTGGCTGCTCTGCTACAGCTACCTCTAGACAGCCTGGCTTCTAGACACTGACTACATTTCACTAATAAAGGACAACTGGACCTCGTATAAGGTGTAAGTACCTTTGGTACCCACTACAAACCAGGCCAGCCTCCTACATATGTACGCACTTACTGGGCACCACAGGGTACTGAACCGGTAACACATGAAACCCTCCAGGCTCTTCATACAATAGGACACGGTAGGCATCTTGTTAGATGGATATATCGCTGGATCCGGTCACAGCTCCACACATCCCTGGACACGTTGAAGGCCACGTGGGCAACTGATACAGGCAGAGACATTACTGTCAAAGAATGGACTTTCATATTACAATATGCTAAAAAAGTGTCTTGTAACACTATATGTAAGCTGATTCAGTTTTACCCTTTCCACCGGGCGTACCTTACTCTGCATAGGCTCAATAGGATCTGCCACACTACAACGACTTACTGCCCTCGGTGTCACATCACTGATGCCGATCTCCTCCATATGATGTGGGCATGTCCATCCCTCACACAGTACTGGATTGCAATAAGTACCACGCTGACAAAGGTTGGGGAGGAACCAGTAGAACTATCACTTGCTTACTTCCTCCTGGGACTACACCCTAGAAATGTACCTCTAAGGTACTTACACACTTCATGGACTAGGCTATGCTTTTGGCAAAATGTCAACTGACAAGACGCTGGAAGTCCCCCCACCCCTCTTTTCTCCTCTCGTGGACGGAGGAGGTATTATGCTGGAGCCAGGCAGAAAGTGCAGCCCTCAGAAGAGAAGACTATAAAGGACTGAGGAAAAAAACAATATTTCTAGAGTGGGACTTACTAGTAGAAACGTTTAGGGCACAGATTGAGTCATAGGGCTGACTGTGAGTGGGCAAATAGCATCTCTTGTGAGAGGCTGGAAGCAAGCCTGAGTAGAAAGCCTGTGGCTTCCACATACTTTGAACTTAAGGGTTCATATACGCCCCTTTCCTCATATGTGACTCATATGCCACCACCGAGTGATAATGCAACAACCAACTATGGGCCTGAATTACCTGAAATAGATCTTGGTAGAATCGGTGCCGCCATCAGTATTCCATCAGATAATCAGTCCCCTGAATAGGAAGTCCACGCTCTCTATTTAGATGCTGACGAGCTCATAGAAAAAAGTCTACCAGCGAACCACCATGTCTTCCAAACCTTTACACCTGTGTCATTGGCACCATAGACAAAAGCGGCTGCCACTGGGGTTCCAGCCCGTTTTACATGTATTATCACCTCTAAACTTAACTCATGGCATATATATGTATCAAGGAAACATTTCCTCTTTTCTTGTGCATTTTCTGTTAATCATTAGATTTCATTGTACTCAAAAAATGTATTTATCCTGTACAATGCATATGTGTTTAATATTAACACATCATTCTTAAATAAACACACCCTCATTCACAAGTTACAAAAATATAAGCATGTTTAATGTTAAGTGTCCAGTATCCTGAGGAATACTTGCATAACAATACACATGTCAATCACAAATGTTCAACATTAATGTGTGCACTATACAACTATGTCAAAAATACAAATTGTGTGTGTCACTGTCATAAATGAAATTCATTTCATGCTGCATCGCATTCATAACATTGGCATTAATCAATTACTAATAATATAAAAATAATGTCAGGACACACTTTGTGAAAATAAGTTATAATTTACTACAAAAATGAGATACTTCTGACACAAAGAAACTTTAAAATGACAAAATAAATATTGTCAATATAGTGCTGGCATACAAATGTGGGCTTCAGGTCCAGAACGTGCCTCCTAATTACACTGCCAAGTACGTCTTCCTCTGTAAGGGGCATCTAGGGGACAGAGCAGGCACTTCAATGATCTTTCTTGGGAGGGGAGGGTTTGGGATTCTTAGGAGTCAGGGATAGAGAGGCAGTAAAAGTGGGTAGCGGTGAAGAGGAGAAGGGTTAGGAAAGTATGGGGTTCAGGAGGTAGAGGGACTTGTAGTGGATGCTGTGTGCCTGTCTGTCTGTTGTGGAGGTGCCTGTGAGTCTGGTGCTTGTGGGTGTCTGTTTCTTTGAAGGTGTGTGGTTTTCAGGTGAGTGTGTGCATTTGTGTCCGGTGTGTGTTGATGTGTGCCTTTCTGTGAGTGTGTCTGTTTGGATGAGTGTCAGTTGTAGGTGTCTTGGATTCAGGTGATTGTGAGCGTGTGCATCTGGTGGATCTTGTTTTGCATGACTGTGTGTGGATAAGTGTGATGCTGAGGAGGATGTTGTGGTCGTGGTGCTTGGGGTGTAGTGTGGTGGTGGTGGTGGTGAATGTGTCAGTGGTGGTGGGTGTTGTGGTTGTGGTGGTGGTGCATGTGTCTGTAGTGGTGGATCTTGTGGTTGTGGTGGCTGTGGGTGTGGTGGTGGTGCATGTGGCTGTGGTGGTTGTTGTGGTGCCTGTGGGTGTAGTGTCAGAATGTGTGTGTTTTTTGGATGGGTGAATGTTTGTGTTTCTTAATGTGTTTGTGTTTATGTGTGGGTATGCTGCTTTTGTGTGTTAAAGTGGGTGCGTACAAGGAAGCAAGTGTGGTTGGGATTGGGGTGGGAGGAGGGATTTGGGATAAGGAAGGGACAGGAGCAGCGGCACAAGGTTGGGTCAGGTGGGAGGCAGCAGTCAATGCAGAGGCTATCTTTGCAAGTGATCTCTGCATGCCAGACATTGAATTATGAATGGCATCCACGAGTGCAACTATCTGTTCATATTGGGAACTTTGGGCCAGATGTATCAAAAACCTATTTTGCATTCCCTAAATAGCAAATTTTAAGAACTCGCATTTATGGAATGCAAAATGGTATGTAACAAAATAGTGAATCCCTAATAGCGATTCCCACAGAATCTCAGTTGCTATTAGGGAATTGCTAATTGGGATTGCGACTCCATTTGTTCCTATGGACCTTAAGGCCCAAAGGCCCAAAGGTGCGAATGGTTTGGCGTTACCTAAATTGTGATTTCCTATTAGGAAATCGCAAAATTGGGAAATGCAAAACCAAGGGTGCTGAGGGCCTACACCCCAACTTTGATGTCTAGGGGCATGTGTGCTACATTTTTAATGCACTTTTTTTTTAATTGCACATGGTTATTACCAACTTAGAGTTGGTAGTAATAGCATTTTCTAACTGCCTATTTTGCATTTAGGAAATGCTTGTTACATGTGCTTAGGGTACTGCAAATAGGTAATCCCTATTTTCAATTTTCTTTTTATGGAATCGCAAACTGAGATTTCTTATTTGGAGTCGCAATTTTAGGGAATCGCAAAAAATTGTGATTGCCTATAATTGCACTGCCTATGCCTTTCATACATCTGGAAAGGCTACTTTGCATTTACATACTGTCAAATTTACCAATTTGCACTGGATGCCATTTACAGTCATTGTCTGCCTTACAGAGATGCTGCGTAAGAGGTCAATGGCCTCTTTACAGAGTGCTGCCAGGTGGCAGTGGCCTGGATGGCATTCATGATGGTTGACTGCCCCACAGAGATGGACCTCAGGAGGTCAATAGCCTCCACATTGAGGGTAGGAGGGTTGACGAGGACAGGGGCAGAAGTGCCTGCGGTGAAGGAGACACCACCCTCCTGGGATTGCGGGCACAGGCAACTGGGTGGGAAGCTACAGGGAGGGCGGTGCTGGTAAGGGGGATGGTGGAGAAGGATGGTGCTGGGATGGATCCAGATGGGTCTGCCATCGCCAGGAAGCTTTCATCAGAGGAGGAACCGAAGATGATGTTGCTGTAAAGGTCTCCGCCATGGTGTTACCCTCGCCCTCCGTCCAAATGGTCCCTTCAGCATCGGTGGACTCTGCCTCCTGGGTCCTGTGGGCTGCAGCTTCCTTACTCGCTGGTGCCCCTTCTCCTTCACCTGATGATGCTGATGCACACAAGGATAGAAGAGGACAGGGAGAGAGGGTGGGAGAGAAAGAAAGGGAGGAAGGGGTCAATACCTACTCATCTAGTACACATACCAACAAGTAATCTCCTCCTCCCCTGGCGTGGGAAGGAATGGCTATGAAACATTGTCCCCAAATATTGGTCATGAAGACAACCCAATATGCAAACTGTCACCTCCTAATTCCAACAAAATGACTACGTTGGACATGCTGCAGTCTGTCATCAGTCGTTCTACAATGGTAAAAACTACCAACTACCCACATATGCCTGCCAAACTGATACTTTTGACTCATTGTTTTTCAAATGTCGTGGATAGGCACATTGCACACAAAATATTGGACAGGTTGATATTATGTAGACTTACAGTACACCTACAGCAGTGGCCTACACATGCCATGCACAGCATATGCTCATACAGAGTCCACAATATGCCATTACCATTCATACAACACAACCCCAGCAGTCAATCATGCCATGTCTCCATCCACGCACTTTCGCCGTCAAACACCACCCTAGCTGATAAGTATACCACTTGTACTGACCTGTTTATCTGGAGCCCCATACAACTGTCCATACAGGGGTAGGACCCATTCCACCAGTTTCTCCAGTTCCTCTGTGGTGAAGGCTGGGGCCCTATCTCCTGCAGGACGTGCCATTGTGGCTTCCAGATACAGAACACAGCAGCTCACCCAGTGGAGGTCTTGCTTGCTCGATTGTCAGGACTCAAGTGAGCTGGGCTATAGAAAATGGAGGTCCTGGCTGCTGAGGTCATGGCCATCACCGCCGGCGGTGATCATCATTGACCCCAGTTTCTCATAGAGATCATTGTTAACCAATGAGGAGTTGCACGCCGGTTCTGACCGCCCTCTGCTATAACGCAGGCAGAATTTGATCAATTCCATCTGTCCTCTGAATGCAGGACAGGCGGCTGCTATTTTACATATTTTTAAGATTTCTATGTTATCCTAGTGTATCATAGCATGAAGTTAATCACTAGTTGCTGGATTTACAATATCAACTCATGTGAACTCATTAGTGATGTGAGTGTCACCTGCCAAAATGTCTGATTTATAATCTTTTCAATGTGTGGACGTTTGATAACTGTATCCGACTTAGGGACGAGTTTACTATGTCGGACTTCCATCTCTGTACAGACCCCTTGTGAGAAGTATAGCAATGGAATTGACAGCCAGGATGTCGCAGTTGTATGGTTTGTAAATAACTGTTTCCCTGTGTCAGATTTCAAATACCTTATACAAATTGTCCTGTTTACCACTTCTATGGTGTAGCAACAGACTAGCAGATGTCCTGAAAAGGGTGTTTTGTCCTATGCCTAGATACCGTCTAATGGGGAGAATGAGAAATGCACCGGTCTACCGGCCCCTAGTCGACCTTGCTACCATGGAAGAAAGACACATTATACAGGTGTATCGTCTGAGCCGTCAGGGAACTGTGTACCCAGATGGAGCCGGATCTACTGCCAGCCATATGTAACCCACATGACATCCCACCAACAGTACAGGTGTTATCTGTCCTACATTGCTGCGCCTTAGGATCTTTTCATGTGACACTGGACTGGCTGCAGGAATGTCACATCCGATGCACTCTGGGGGCCCCACAGTGGACCCCCAGTACCGCCATACCAGCCTTCTGAGTTTTTCCAGGCAGCTCCAGGTGCTGCCACCTCACAGACAGGCTTCTGCCCTCCTGGGGCTTGAGCAGCTCAATCCCAGGAAGGCAGAACAAAGCATTTCCTTTGGGAGAGGGCTGTCACACCCTCTCCCTTTGGAAATAGGTGTTACAGGCATGGGAGGGGTATCCTCACAGGGCCTATGGTAATGCTTTGAAGTGCACAGATGGTGCCCTCCTTGCATAATCCAGTCTACACCGCTTCAGGGACCCCCAGTCCCTTCTCTGGTGTGAAATTGGACAAAGTAAAGGGGAGTGACCACTCCCCTGTCCATCATCACCCCAGGGGTGGTGCCCAGAGCTCCCCCAGAGTGTCCCTGTGTTTTACCATCTTGGATTCCAAGGTGATGAGGCACTCTGGGAGCATTTGAGTGGCCAGTGCCAGCAGGCGACATCAGAGACCCCTTCTGATAGGTGCTTACCTGGTTAGGTGACCAATCCCCCTCTCAGGGCTATTTAAGGTCTCTCCTCTGAGTGTTTCTTCAGATTCAGATTGCAAGACTGCAGCAGGAATCCTCTGCATCCCTTACTTCATCTTCTAACGATGGAACAGCCGCTGACTGCTCCAGGAACTCCACAAAACTGCAACAAAGAAGCAAAGACAACATCTGCAACAATGTATCTTCTTCTGCCAGCAACTGCAACAGTTTCCAGGTCGTGCATCCTCCGAGGACTGCCTGTCTACAACCTCCACCCGAAGAACAGAAGGAATCTCCTGCGGAGTGACAGAATCACCTCAATGGTGGCGTGGGTCCCCTCTCCAGATGACAGGTGTGGACCCTGCAACACACCTGTTGTGTGGTGGACTAAAGTGACTCCGATAGTCCCAAAGTCCAGCTGTCCAACTTTGGTGGAGGTAAGAGCTTGCCTCCTGATGCAAGACAGTACCTCTGTGCACAGCATGACTTGCAGTTTCCAAGGCTTGTGTGCAACTTTACAAGAAGTTCTTCATGCACAGCACAGCTTAGGCCCCAGCACTCCATCCTGCGACGCACGTCTTCCTGAGTGGTTCTGCGGCAGCGTGGGAATCCTTTGTGTTGTGCTGTGTAGGCCTCCATTTGCACCTTCTTTGTCCCCGTGCTGTGGGACTCCTGTGTTCACAGGTCTTCTGAGGGCTCTCTGAGGTGCTGAGAGCCACCTCTGTCTTACCCTTCTGGTCCATGCAGCACCATTTTCCGCTAACCACGAGCTTTGCGCGTGCCAGGGCTTGTTGGTGGAATCCAGTGATGGAAACCAGACTGCATTCATCCGTCCGGCGTGGGATATCTTCTGCACCAACCAGGAACCCGCATCTGTGTTCTTTGGTGCAATACTGACTTTGTCTTCTCACCGGTGGTTCTTCTTTTGCACCTTCATCTAGGTTAGCAGGGGCTCCTGTTCTCTCTGGACTCTTCAGTGCTTCTTGGACTTGGTCCCCTTCTTCCACAGGTGTTCAGGTCCATGAATTAATCGTTGACGTCTTACAGTCTCTTCTGGTCCTTGCATAATCTGCTATCACGACTTCTTGTGTGTTTCAGGAAACTTTTTGTGATTTACTCCTGTTTTCCTGGGCTATTACTTACCATTGGTGTTTTCTTACACTCCCTGCACCCCTCTACACACTACACTTGCCTAGCTGGGAAACCGACTCTCACATGCCACTATTTTAGTATATGGTTTGTGTTTCCCCTAGGCCCATTGCAACCTATTGTGATTTTCACTGTTTGCACTGTTTTCTAACTATTTACTTACCTGTTTTTGGTAACTAGTGTATTTATTCTGTAATTTACTTACCTCCTAAGGGAGTATGGTCTCCAAAGTATTTTTGGCATTGTGTCACTAAAATAAAGTACCTTTATTTTTGGAACTCTGAGTATTGTCTTTCATGTGTGTGAGTACTTTGTGACTACAGTGGTATTGCAAGAGCTTTGTATGTCTCCTAGTTCAGCCTTGGCTGCTCTGCTACAGCTACCTCTAGACAGCCTGGCTTCTAGACACTGACTACATTTCACTAATAAAGGACAACTGGACCTCGTATAAGGTGTAAGTACCTTTGGTACCCACTACAAACCAGGCCAGCCTCCTACATATGTACGCACTTACTGGGCACCACAGGGTACTGAACCGGTAACACATGAAACCCTCCAGGCTCTTCATACAATAGGACACGGTAGGCATCTTGTTAGATGGATATATCGCTGGATCCAGTCACAGCTCCACACATCCCTGGACACGTTGAAGGCCACGTGGGCAACTGATACAGGCAGAGACATTACTGTCAAAGAATGGACTTTCATATTACAATATGCTAAAAAAGTGTCTTGTAACACTATATGTAAGCTGATTCAGTTTTACCCTTTCCACCGGGCGTACCTTACTCTGCATAGGCTCAATAGGATCTGCCACACTACAACGGCTTACTGCCCTCGGTGTCACATCACTGATGCCGATCTCCTCCATATGATGTGGGCATGTCCATCCCTCACACAGTACTGGATTGCAATAAGTACCACGCTGACAAAGGTTGGGGAGGAACCAGTAGAACTATCACTTGCTTACTTCCTCCTGGGACTACACCCTAGAAATGTACCTCTAAGGTACTTACACACTTCATGGACTAGGCTATGCTTTTGGCAAAATGTCAACTGACAAGACGCTGGAAGTCCCCCCACCCCTCTTTTCTCCTCTCGTGGACGGAGGAGGTATTATGCTGGAGCCAGGCAGAAAGTGCAGCCCTCAGAAGAGAAGACTATAAAGGACTGAGGAAAAAAACAATATTTCTAGAGTGGGACTTACTAGTAGAAACGTTTAGGGCACAGATTGAGTCATAGGGCTGACTGTGAGTGGGCAAATAGCATCTCTTGTGAGAGGCTGGAAGCAAGCCTGAGTAGAAAGCCTGTGGCTTCCACATACTTTGAACTAAAGGGTTGATATACGCCCCTTTCCTCATATGTGACTCATATGCCACCACCGAGTGATAATGCAACAACCAAGTATGGGCCTGAATTACCTGAAATAGATCTTGGTAGAATCGGTACCGCCATCAGTATTCCATCAGATAATCAGTCCCCTGAATAGGAAGTCCACGCTCTCTATTTAGATGCTGACGAGCTCATAGAAAAAAGTCTACCAGCGAACCACCATGTCTTCCAAACCTTTACACCTGTGTCATTGGCACCATAGACAAAAGCGGCTGGCACTGGGGTTCCAGCCCGTTTTACATGTATTATCACCTCTAAACTTAACTCATGGCATATATATGTATCAAGGAAACATTTCCTCTTTTCTTGTGCATTTTCTGTTAATCATTAGATTTCATTGTACTCAAAAAATGTATTTATCCTGTACAATGCATATGTGTTTAATATTAACACATCATTCTTAAATAAACACACCCTCATTCACAAGTTACAAAAATATAAGCATGTTTAATGTTAAGTGTCCAGTATCCTGAGGAATACTTGCATAACAATACACGTCAATCACAAATGTTCAACATTAATGTGTGCACTATACAACTATGTCAAAAATACAAATTGTGTGTGTCACTGTCATAAATGAAATTCATTTCATGCTGCATCGCATTCATAACATTGGCATTAATCAATTACTAATAATATAAAAATAATGTCAGGACACACTTTGTGAAAATAAGTTATAATTTACTACAAAAATGAGATACTTCTGACACAAAGAAACTTTAAAATGACAAAATAAATATTGTCAATATAGTGCTGGCATACAAATGTGGGCTTCAGGTCCAGAACGTGCCTCCTAATTACACTGCCAAGTACGTCTTCCTCTGTAAGGGGCATCTAGGGGACAGAGCAGGCACTTCAATGATCTTTCTTGGGAGGGGAGGGTTTGGGATTCTTAGGAGTCAGGGATAGAGAGGCAGTAAAAGTGGGTAGCGGTGAAGAGGAGAAGGGTTAGGAAAGTATGGGGTTCAGGAGGTAGAGGGACTTGTAGTGGATGCTGTGTGCCTGTCTGTCTGTTGTGGAGGTGCCTGTGAGTCTGGTGCTTGTGGGTGTCTGTTTCTTTGAAGGTGTGTGGTTTTCAGGTGAGTGTGTGCATTTGTGTCCGGTGTGTGTTGATGTGTGCCTTTCTGTGAGTGTGTCTGTTTGGATGAGTGTCAGTTGTAGGTGTCTTGGATTCAGGTGATTGTGAGCGTGTGCATCTGGTGGATCTTGTTTTGCATGACTGTGTGTGGATAAGTGTGATGCTGAGGAGGATGTTGTGGTCGTGGTGCTTGGGGTGTAGTGTGGTGGTGGTGGTGGTGAATGTGTCAGTGGTGGTGGGTGTTGTGGTTGTGGTGGTGGTGCATGTGTCTGTAGTGGTGGATCTTGTGGTTGTGGTGGCTGTGGGTGTGGTGGTGGTGCATGTGGCTGTGGTGGTTGTTGTGGTGCCTGTGGGTGTAGTGTCAGAATGTGTGTGTTTTTTGGATGGGTGAATGTTTGTGTTTCTTAATGTGTTTGTGTTTATGTGTGGGTATGCTGCTTTTGTGTGTTAAAGTGGGTGCGTACAAGGAAGCAAGTGTGGTTGGGATTGGGGTGGGAGGAGGGATTTGGGATAAGGAAGGGACAGGAGCAGCGGCACAAGGTTGGGTCAGGTGGGAGGCAGCAGTCAATGCAGAGGCTATCTTTGCAAGTGATCTCTGCATGCCAGACATTGAATTATGAATGGCATCCACGAGTGCAACTATCTGTTCATATTGGGAACTTTGGGCCAGATGTATCAAAAACCTATTTTGCATTCCCTAAATAGCAAATTTTAAGAACTCGCATTTATGGAATGCAAAATGGTATGTAACAAAATAGTGAATCCCTAATAGCGATTCCCACAGAATCTCAGTTGCTATTAGGGAATTGCTAATTGGGATTGCGACTCCATTTGTTCCTATGGACCTTAAGGCCCAAAGGCCCAAAGGTGCGAATGGTTTGGCGTTACCTAAATTGTGATTTCCTATTAGGAAATCGCAAAATTGGGAAATGCAAAACCAAGGGTGCTGAGGGCCTACACCCCAACTTTGATGTCTAGGGGCATGTGTGCTACATTTTTAATGCACTTTTTTTTTAATTGCACATGGTTATTACCAACTTAGAGTTGGTAGTAATAGCATTTTCTAACTGCCTATTTTGCATTTAGGAAATGCTTGTTACATGTGCTTAGGGTACTGCAAATAGGTAATCCCTATTTTCAATTTTCTTTTTATGGAATCGCAAACTGAGATTTCTTATTTGGAGTCGCAATTTTAGGGAATCGCAAAAAATTGTGATTGCCTATAATTGCACTGCCTATGCCTTTCATACATCTGGAAAGGCTACTTTGCATTTACATACTGTCAAATTTACCAATTTGCACTGGATGCCATTTACAGTCATTGTCTGCCTTACAGAGATGCTGCGTAAGAGGTCAATGGCCTCTTTACAGAGTGCTGCCAGGTGGCAGTGGCCTGGATGGCATTCATGATGGTTGACTGCCCCACAGAGATGGACCTCAGGAGGTCAATAGCCTCCACATTGAGGGTAGGAGGGTTGACGAGGACAGGGGCAGAAGTGCCTGCGGTGAAGGAGACACCACCCTCCTGGGATTGCGGGCACAGGCAACTGGGTGGGAAGCTACAGGGAGGGCGGTGCTGGTAAGGGGGATGGTGGAGAAGGATGGTGCTGGGATGGATCCAGATGGGTCTGCCATCGCCAGGAAGCTTCCATCAGAGGAGGAACCGAAGATGATGTTGCTGTACAGGTCTCCGCCATGGTGTTACCCTCGCCCTCCGTCCGACTGGTCCCTTCAGCATCGGTGGACTCTGCCTCCTGGGTCCTGTGGGCTGCAGCTTCCTCACTCGCTGGTGCCCCTTCTCCTTCACCTGATGATGCTGATGCACACAAGGATAGAAGAGGACAGGGAGAGAGGGTGGGAGAGAAAGAAAGGGAGGAAGGGGTCAATACCTACTCATCTAGTACACATACCAACAAGTAATCTCCTCCTCCCCTGGCGTGGGAAGGAATGGCTATGAAACATTGTCCCCAAATATTGGTCATGAAGACAACCCAATATGCAAACTGTCACCTCCTAATTCCAACAAAATGACTACGTTGGACATGCTGCAGTCTGTCATCAGTCATTCTACAATGGTAAAAACTACCAACTACCCACATATGCCTACCAAACTGATACTTTTGACACATTGTTTTTCAAATGTCGTGGATAGGCACATTGCACACAAAATATTGGACAGGTTGATATTATGTAGACTTATAGTACACCTACAGCAGTGGCCTACACATGCCATGCACAGCATATGCTCATACAGAGTCCACAATATGCCATTACCATTCATACAACACAACCCCAGCAGTCAATCATGCCATGTCTCCATCCACGCACTTTCGCTGTCAAACACCACCCTAGCTGATAAGTATACCACTTGTACTGACCTGTTTATCTAGAGCCCCATACAACTGTCCATACAGGGGTAGGACCCATTCCACCAGTTTCTCCAGTTCCTCTGTGGTGAAGGCTGGGGCCCTATCTCCTGCAGGACGTGCCATTGTGGCTTCCAGATACAGAACACAGCAGCTCACCCAGTGGTGGTCTTGCTTGCTCGAGTGTCAGGACTCAAGTGAGCTGGGCTATAGAAAATGGAGGTCCTGGCTGCTGAGGTCATGGCCATCACCGCCGGCGGTGATCATCATTGACCCCAGTTTCTCATAGAGATCATTGTTAACCAATGAGGAGTTGCACGCCGGTTCTGACCGCCCTCTGCTATAACGCAGGCAGAATTTGATCAATTCCATCTGTCCTCTGAATGCAGGACAGGCGGCTGCTATTTTACATATTTTTAAGATTTCTATGTTATCCTAGTGTATCATAGCATGAAGTTAATCACTAGTTGCTGGATTTACAATATCAACTCATGTGAACTCATTAGTGATGTGAGTGTCACCTGCCAAAATGTCTGATTTATAATCTTTTCAATGTGTGGACGTTTGATAACTGTATCCGACTTAGGGACGAGTTTACTATGTCGGACTTCCATCTCTGTACAGACCCCTTGTGAGAAGTATAGCAATGGAATTGACAGCCAGGATGTCGCAGTTGTATGGTTTGTAAATAACTGTTTCCCTGTGTCAGATTTCAAATACCTTATACAAATTGTCCTGTTTACCACTTCTATGGTGTAGCAACAGACTAGCATTTGTCCTGAAAAGGGTGTTTTGTCCTATGCCTAGATACCGTCTAATGGGGAGAATGAGAAATGCACCGGTCTACCGGCCCCTAGTCGACCTTGCTACCATGGAAGAAAGACACATTATACAGGTGTATCGTCTGAGCCGTCAGGGAACTGTGTACCCAGATGGAGCCGGATCTACTGCCAGCCATATGTAACCCACATGACATCCCACCAACAGTACAGGTGTTATCTGTCCTACATTGCTGCGCCTTAGGATCTTTTCAGGTGACACTGGACTGGCTGCAGGAATGTCACATCCGATGTTTGTGTTACAGGATGTACTGGATGCCTTACTGAAGCACTTGAACAGCTACATCAGGTTCCCACAATGTGCTGATCTATGCACTGTGAACGCAGCCTTTTATGACATTGCACACGTTCCACATCTAATAGATGGTACCCACATCGCTTTAGTTCCTCCCAGGGCCAATGAGCAAGTCTGCAGGAACAAGAAGAATCACTATTTGATCAATGTGCAGATGGTGTGTCTTGCCAACCAATACATACCCCATGTGACAGCAAAAGTTTCCGGGATCTGTACATGACTCTTACATCTTGAGGAACAGCAGTGTTCCACAAAGGATTTTGTGACTACAGAGAGAGAGGGCCTGGTTCATTAGTAAGTGTACCACTGTCTAGGTCTAACGTCTATGCTACTTCCCTTCACAGTCAGCTCTATGCCTCTCATAGTTCCCTAATAATTTGTGACTTTGTGCACACAGGTGAATCCGGCTACCCCAACCTGCCCTGGCTACAGACACAAGTGAGGTACCCGACAACGGATGGGGAGGACATTTACAATGAGGCGTATGGCCAAATGAGGCATGTATTCAAGAGGACATTTGGGCTACTGAAAGCAAGATTCAGATGCCTACATTTGTCAGGTGGTGCTCTACAGTACAGACCACAGAAAGTCTTCCAAATCATTGTAGCATGTTGTATGCTACACAATCTTACCCCGAGAAGACACATTCCACTGTTGGATGAGGGGGAGGTGGCAGCTGGACCAGTGGCTCAGGCTGATGACTCTGGAACTGACGAGGAGGCAGATGAGGAGGATGAAGCTGCACCTAGGTGTAAGTTGATTTAGTAGTTCTTTCACTTAATGCCAGGTATGTGTAGTCTAAAGTTAATGGGACCTCTAACTCTGTCTGCCTAGTGACATTGTCTCTCCTCGTGTTTAGCATCAGGGGATATGAGTGGATAACTACATCCATCTCTCTGTGTTAAACACTTTGATAGGATGCTAACTTACCTTCAGGGGAGGTGTAACTGCTATACTGCCAAAGCCATGTAGTACTTGCTGTTCGCATGGCATGACTTCAGCATAGGGTTCCCCATGTTGCAGTTTGTATGTGTATGGTCTGGCCCAATCCTATCACATGACAGTCCAGCTACCCATCCACACTGTTCCCAAAGCTGATGTCTGGTACTTACCTGTTTTAGACATTGCAAGATAGGTTTTCTGTTGGTGTTGTTAGCTATGAGGAATGGTAATTTTGCACTGCATATGTGTGACCTATAGACCTACCTTGTAGATATGTGGTGACCTTCTCACTGCAACATGATTCCTGTGGATTACATTATGTCCTCTATGTGTATTGGATGGGCAACATCGGAGACATCATTAAAGCTTTACCCAATCTTGTTCTATTTTCAGGTCAGATGTGTGGTTACACTCTGCTTTCTGACACAACTGTTGGCACCCTAGGAATAGGATTACAGTACAGGAAGAATGTCATGACCAACCTGCTGGACATTCCTGCCACATCCATCCATATCTAAGACTTAGTGACATCTATATGTGCATTTAAATTTACATCTTTCACATTAAGTCGTACTGGTGACAATGATGACACATGCGCCATGACTGTGCTGAAATGTTTTTATTGTGATTCAACGTGCATTTGCTGAGGAGTGGGGTGATGGGTTTTTATAGCATCAGAGTAGGTGGCCCAGCTGTTGGTTTCACAGGTCCAGTCTCCAAGGGCCAAGAGGAAAGGGAGTTTTGCCAGTGGAGAGTCAACTGGGTGTTTCAGTGGCACACAACGGAGAATGTTCAGGAGAGAGTTCACTTCCTGGCCGTGTTTTTGGTCTTGGGCTCAGGTCCTGCAGGATGCCTGGATGGCCGACCTAGTTTGCGTGGGGGATCCACAGCTGCAGGGGTGATCATAGCCAGTGGGTCCTCTGGCTAGGCCTCCATTGCAGTAGCAGTGGCAGATGTTTATGGCAGAGGTGTTGATTGGCTACTGGTAGGAGCCTGCTGGTGGGTGGAGGACACACGCAGGATGCTGGTGAGTTCTGTGAGCATCCCACAAATGGAGGCCACGTGGCATTGTGTGACTGCCACTGCTGCATGGCCTCCTGGTGGTATTCCCTCTGCAGCCTCTAGTTCTCGTGCAAGGTTGTCAGTATTTGACCCATCCTGTCCTGGTATTGCTGGTATGCTCCCAGGACCCTGGAGATGGCCTCCTGGCCAGTCATGTTCCCTTGGTACTTCATCCCTTGACCCACAGTTGCCCTCCCACTACCCCTTGCCCCCTGTGCCTGTGACCCTAGTAAAGTGTGCCCTCTCCTACTGACACCAGGACCTTCATCATCTTGGATGTTAGGGGTCGACTCAGGTCCCTGTACTGGGGGGCACACTATAGATTGATCTGTCCTTGGGACACAGGTTTGGGAAGGAGGGGTTTCCTGGGCTGTAGTAGAAACAGAGGTGGAGGACTCAAATGTGGACAGGGTGAGACTGGTGGTGGTAGACTGACCAGTCATCCCAGATAGGCCAGGTGAGGAGTCCCCTTTCAGGCATCCAGAGTTGTAGTCCACAATTGGGCCTACTTCCAGGAACTGACGGTGTGTCTCTGGCATCCTCTGCAGTCTGGCAGTGGTAGGGATACATGTGGATGGAGAGGAAGTGTGTTACATTGTTAAAATGTACTTGTTGTTCACATGGTTTTTGCAGTCATAGTATTGACATGCTTTCCAGTGATGCCAATGACAGCTGCTTGACCACTGGCAATGTTTAAGGGCTAATGGATAGTGCTGTTGTGTGCTTGTAGTTTAGTAGGTTGTGCTTATCAATGCTGTCATTGCCATGTACTAGTGAGCAGTCCAAGTATCCTGTAGGTGAAAGGGGTGACATAATTATTCATGCAGGTGTCCTAATGTGGAGTGGAACTAGCAGTTATACAAGGGTGGGGAGTGTTGCCTGCTTCAGTGGGAGATATCCGTGCACTTGATGGGCCTGTGTGGGATAAGTGGTAGTGGGGAGGTGTGGCATGCAAGGGAGGGTATTGGGTTCAGGGTGGATTGGTGCACATAATAGTGCTGGGTGGGGGTGTAAGGGTGGTGGGGGTACATGCTGTGCGTGGGTACACAGTGCCTGGGAAGTGTTGTTGACTTACCAGAGTCCAGTCCTCCTGGTATTCCAGTCAGGCCCTCTGGGTGCAGGATGGCCATGACCTTCTCCTCCCACGATGTTAACTCTGTGGGGGGGGGGGGTCCACTGCCAGTCTTGTTGATGGCTATCTGTTGTCTTACCACCATGGACCAGACCTTCCCCTGTAGGCCGTTTCACCTCTTCCTGAGGTCTTTCCTTGTGCATGGATGGTTTCCCACTGAGTTCACCCTGTCAACGATCCTCTGCCATACCTCTGTTTCCCTGGTTATGGATGTATGCAGGACCTGTGCTACAATACAGTTGTGGCTCCACTCTGATGATTTAATCTACCATGACCCTCAACTCGTCATCTGTGAATCGTTGGTGTTTTTATTATGACATGGTGGGTGTGTTGTGGGGTGTGTAATGTGCAGGGGCTGGGGGGGTGCTGTTTGCTGAGGTGGGGTGGTGTGGTGTGGTTCGGTGTGCTTGTGGTATGTGGTGGTTGTGTGCAGTGGCGATGTTTTTGTTGCAGGGGTGCAGTTGTGTAGTGTGCGCTGCGTGTTAGGTGTCGAACGACCCCTCTCTCTCCCTCAGTCAGGCTGACGGTATCAGATTTTTGGCTGATTTTGGCCCGTCTGCAGTTGTGACTCGTAATACGGACTCTGGTGGTCTTTTGGCCCACACACAGGCGGCGGACTTCTGCGTAGACCGCCAGAGTCCTAATGAGCACCTTAGTGTCCCACACACTAACCTAATCTCTGATCCCAAACTAGGCAAAGCAAGGACAATGTCCATTGCCTCATTTTCAGGTACAGATTTGGTATCCACCTTCTGAAGTTACATATTTGAAACCAAACACATAAGGATACAAAATATTAATCATTATTTAATAAATGACTTACCACATATCGCACATATGGACACATTGATCCCGTAGGGGTGTGGCAATGGAGTAAAATGTGCTCCAGGATCATTGTGAGGCCACCAGACCCATAAACATTGACTCAGCAGCCACTGTTGAAGTAAGTCTACCTGCCCACTGCCCACAGAAGACAACATTTTCCTAAATTTATGAAAGGGGGCCAGTCACTCCTGACAATGTAGCTGGCAGAAGATAGCCTGATGGCTAAGAGCATGGAGTGTCAGGACACTATGGCGGTGGCTACGGCTCGCAAATGGCAGTTAAGAGCTGTGATGACTGCTCAGCCTTGGCCGGTGTTTGAGGCTCAACAGAGGCAGCCCTCCACTGGAAGTGTGAAGAAGAATGCAACCATAGTCCTGACCAAGATAGGGAGAACTGAGATGCTGCGCAGGAAGTTTTCATTCCTGCGCACCATGCTTCTTTGGTCCAGTGACTGTGGGAAAGGGGCAGGTGAAGAAGATTAGATGGGGTTGAGCCCCGCTGCAACTGCCTCATCAACCTGCCCTCCCCCTTCCCACTTTGTGGAATGAATGAACAAGGGCTACTGTGAAAGGAGAACGCAGCCCCCACCCTTTGTTATTTTTCCTGATTATCAGTGCACTAATCTATTAGACTACCTGTGATAGAAGCATCAATCTTTGGTGAGTCTTCTGTGACTTTGGGGGCCAGGAGTTGTGGCCCCAGAATTGTGAGCTACACATTCTCGGGTAGCAGAATATACCATAAACAGGAGACCCATTAGTCTCTTCGGCTTGCACTCCTGTCTCTGCAGCCACAGCTTTTCAGATCAGTCAAATTACATGCTGGATCAAAAGTAAAGAAGCCTATTTGTGCATAAGGGGATCAGCCAAACAATGACAAAGCCCAAAATATCAATGTCTGAGAAGGAAAATGCTGGGCTCAGCACCTAACAGAGGGAAACAGGTGGAAGCGACAGTAAATGCACATACTGGCAAATTTAAAAAAATACTAAAATTAATATTGGGCACCAGAAATAGTGTGTAGAATCAAAAACTGGCTCTGTGGCAATTGAATTGAATCTTGAAGTTGACAATTGGTGTCAATGAAAATTAATCTGCCCTGACTGACATAATGCTGTCAATACTGGAACTCCAAAAGCAAATAAAGGACTGAAAGAGTGCTAGCAGTCAGCTGTGGAAAAGGGCTGAAGAAGTAGAAGGGCTCTTATAGTGCAATAGCATTGGAGTAGGTGGAATACCAAAGAAAACAGATGTCCCAAGTGCAAAGCTGTTCCTGGTGAACTCTGTGACTGATATGGTTTTAGCAGGCAAGGCCCCTCCCCATCCACTACGAGGTGGCAGTTCCAGTTTAGCGTATTTGACATTGCTCACTTCCAGCCATGGAGCTGAAAAATAGTCCCACACTTGCTACTGAGGTCTCCATGGTCTCTTACATTCCTCAAAGTCTAACAGTACACCCCCAGGTGATCTGTACCCTCATTCATATCTTATGTTTGCCAGCTCAAGGGCGATATCCTGAGGCAGGCCTTTCAGTTTGAGGTCTGTACCTCAGACTGAACAGTCCAGAACTGTCAGGGGAAAAAAGACAGACACCCTCAAGGATAGCACACAAGGATACCAAAAGTACTAATTTGGGACGGGCGACTTGCTGACAAGACTGACCTTGACGTGCAGTTGATATGAGTAAGTGACCTTATATGATTTGCTTTATTGTATCCGTATTAGACCTGGTCACAATCTGTTAGGAGAAGATACGTTATTGGTCCTGAAGAAGCGTCACTGGACCCTACGTGGCCACTTAGAGGCAAAACATGTTGACCTAGCACTCTAGGAGTTTGGAATAGTGTCCATCTCCCTATATCTGGTATGTGAGTGCAGCTGAGCATTATCTCTACAAGCACTGCCCATACTTTTTAAATCTTGGCCTGAACCACTTTCTGAAGTATTAAATGTGATGGGTTTGGTTTAGAGCCAATTTTATGTTTCACTCCTTTTTCTCTCCTCCATACATCTAGAGTTTGTGTCAACTATAGGCACATTTACCATTGGGAGATAAATCTCCGGTTAAGAGCCACCTTCTTTTTCTAAAAGAGGTGGCCACTCAGACATTGCAGTGCCGGTCTGATGAGGAACTTGCCCTATGATGAAGCTTGACATCCTATTGGATGTGTGAGGGCTGTTCCGGTCCTTACAATGCATGCTTGCCTGTATTTTAGTTGTGTTTCTTCCTTTTTTTTGTGGAATAGTGTACTTTACTATTAGTATTGATTATATTAGGGAGAGTGTACACTGGACCAGTAATCTCCCTGTTCCCTCTCTCATTATTTAGCACACAAGGATGTCATGTAGGGGAAAGCCATGGGAAGGTCTCCTGTGCTCTGTCACCTTGACAGTGCAGACAGCACTTCCTGGTCAGAGGTTGCCTCACCAGGGTCAGTCTTTGGATGCTCTTCTGTGAGAGTAGGTACACCCTGATCAACTTGTCCTGCTACTGGTATGGTCTCCACCTCCTGGTGTAAAGGGTCCACGGAGTCCCTTGAAGGCCTAATGGACCTGGAGCACTGTGAAGACCAGTATTGGCCAAACTATTTAATTTTAGGACTGCAATAATATACCGCAAATTGTGAGAAACAAGGCCCTCTGAGTTATGGATAACATCGGGGTCTCTACACAGATTAGACCCACGCAGAGCAATCACAAAGTGATGCCTTTATGGAGGTCAAAAGACATCTGTGTCATCTGGGTTTGAGGTATGCGCTGCCCCTCCACACACACACACATGACCCTGCCCCAGGACACCATCAAACCTGTCCAAAGAGGGTCTGAACATGAAATAACTGGGCATTTACTATGTTGTGACTCGAGCAATGTTTATGCTACAGGTTTGACTGATAAATACCCACCATGAGGGGCTGTACAGGCAAATGAAAGATGACTCAGTAGGAAGCATTGAATATGCATATGGTTCATCCTGTGTTTTTCCACAGTTGTACTTATGTTTTATGATCCTAAAATGAGACATCCATGCCGGAAGAGGATAGGTCACTAGCACTTTTCCGCGTTTCAACAACTTTTTTCCTGCAGCATAGCACGGTCCTCTGTTAACTCCTCAGGGGCATAAGCCTAACTCAGTAGGGTCGGATTAATGGTGCCCTGTACTGAAAAAGAAAGAGGTGACAAAACATCTATATTTTGACTGTATACCTATATTTACACACATCTTGATTTCCAATCAGGTGTAGGTTAGGTGTCACATTCTGGTCCTGACGAATTGCCTAAGATCTGGATGGAACACATTATTTGAGTTGTCAAGGTTATCTAGTTCCCGGGACCGCCACTGCTTGTTTTCACTCTCGTCAAGTGGAACACCATATTAAACTTCATTAGGTACCCCTTAGACATTTTTAACCACCCACATCACCAACCTACACTCATGACACCCTCACTTTCTTTCATCATGACAGCATCTTGCTTTAAAGGCTCTGACAGTTCGCATAGGCATGTAAGGTCTACAGAATAAGCAACAGAGTTGTGTTAATACTTAATAGGTGATTGTGTGTTGCCCTTTCCTATCACAGGAATTTCTATTTCTTTGTAATGTGGGATTTTAAAGTAGGAAACTACTCTCTTAAATTTTCTGTTAATCTTGTGTTTTTCACAGTTGTAGTCATGCTTTATGATCCTAAAATAAGAGCTTTCTTATGCCACAAATGTACCATTCAAAAACAACTTATCATTGCATTTTCTATACAACTATACAACTATACAAACTAATACTGAGCTATTTAACAAACACGGTCAAATTGCCCTCTTATCATCTTAGCTTACCTTGCAAACACTTTGATTTATAGCATACAATGTGATCCTCCTTAACACCTACATCTTGTGAAGATCGATCTAATGGTGGCAATACTTATCCTAAAAAACATATTTACACAGGCATATATATGTTCATGGAACTAATGAGATATACTCACAACTAGCTGACATGACTATTATGCTAATGGCTCAGTTTTATTAAAGATGTAATCAATCTTTACGGGTTCACATAAGTAGGCCCACAAAGAAATCACTGGACAGCTTGAGCCTCCAAATGCTAATACCAGAAAACATCCTATATGTCTGATGTCTCACATAAACATTTGTTGACATTGCAAAATAATCATGGGTAGATCGCAGAAAAGTCACATTGTGTTAGCAACTTATCTCATAGCAATTGGTACTCTTCTATAATTTGCAGATTTAGGGAATTGGCTGTACATATACATGGACCTGTCTTGTCGCTGGCAACATGGCAGTTGGTAGACTGTATTTGTCAGCTATCTAATAATTAAGCTATTCAAATGAAGCAATATTTAATATACGTGTTACAATGCCCACATGGCTGCAGTACGGGTGTACATACACACTTGTGTTGTTATTGGTGATTTCAAAACAAATAATTTGAAAATATAGTGATAATGGAACTGAAGCAACAAAAATGTCTAACCAATGAATGGGTCACCGCAGCTGAGGGGAGATGGAGGCTGAGATTAACTGCGTTTGAATCGGAAACTTGTTACAAGGAGAATTATATCTTTGTAACATGTAGCCTACTAAGAAGCTAGGAGGCTGCCTTGTGAAAAGCATTCTTCTCAATCTAATGTTGTTGCTCAACTTGCAGAACTATACCAGGGTGCAATAAAGGGTGCCAGGTGTACAATTATAGGACTCAGGAAAAGGTTGCACAGATGTGCATTACCGATTTCTTTTTTCAAGGACATAGCCTTGGGGCAGATCCTCTTTTTCACACCCACTGCTCCTTCATGTTGCTGGTACTGGTGGACAAAGGTGTAAGTGCCTGTCTGGTGAACTGATCTGAGGTTCACAGGGTGGGCTGTATGCCCTCAAAGACATCATCATTTTGCCATGTTTATCCCTTCCAGATTGTTAGCATGATTGACATGGTTGTAGTTTGCCAATAATGGCAGAATTACTGCACCATGACTGCAAATATTGACATGAGGTGCTATCCACATATTTTCTGTAGATATCACATCACTCATCTCCTCTACCATTCAAGGGTGTAGCAAGCACTAATTATGTGACAGTAAATCAGGCTCTCCATTCTGTTGGTGTTGGCAGACATCTATTATGTATGTTGCATTATGCATTTTTGCAGTTATGATCTTATACATTTTACTGAAATATATAGCAAATAGATATGTAATGTACATGACAGAGATAGCAAGGTTAAAATTAATTTTATATGGAATCACAGTATCCATTCTGCGAAGCCACAACTCCTCTCAATGAAGAACATGGATACTGCTTCATGAGAGATCTTTTTTAGGTCAGGTTGGTTTCTTCCTCTTGGTGATGTTGTAATTTTGACTAATCATTTCACGGATGTTGAAGTTGATGTGTGTAAGGAGTGTACTTTCAGCTAAGTGACACGTTGTGCAATGCCTGCAGGTTTCATGATGAACGTTTGAGTGTTGAGTATGTTTGCTAGGGTACTATGTGTGGGATATCTGTTATTTCTTTATGGAGTCTTTATTTGTACAGTGCCTGAAGGTCATTGCTGGAAATGACCATTTTTTGTATGGTGTACCCTCATATTTTTGCCTTGACTGTTTTTGCTAGCTTCTATATAGGGGTATGGTGTCTGTGCCCCCCTTCCAACATGATGAAATTGGTATACCTCTAATTGACACATTTAACTTACTTATAAGTCTCTAGTATATGGTACAAACTATACCCAAGGCCTGTAAGTTAAATGTCAAAAGTGGACTGCAGCACCCAGTGTGCCACCCCCTAAAGTGAGTGTACACATGACAGCAGTCCTGCCATGTGTACCTTGGCTGTGCGGTTTTATCTACAAATGCAACCTGTCAAACAACTTTCTTTGGCATGCATAAACCTTCCTTTTAACTATTAATATGATACCCCTAAGTTGGCCTTTCCCCCCATAAGGAAGTGGATTTAGCATTTAAAAGTATGACCTGTAGGAGCTCAATGTTCTTACAGTGAAAATTACCTAAAGGTTATTTTCACTGTAGAAAAGTTGGCTGTTTTATAGGAAAGAATTGGAATACAATAGTACATTTAGTATTGTTATCTCCTGATAGGAAACAGCTACAAAGTAAATTTTTGGACTTTGTGAAATATTTATTACAAATCAAATTCACTGGTGAAGTATGATTAGTAATAAATATTTTAGAAAAGGCACTATTAGAAAGATACAATTTCCCTACCTAAAGCATCTAGAGGCTCCTTTACATATGCTTCAACTGCCCCTAGCAGCTGAATAGCTCCCTTGATGAGATGAGAACTTGCTGTCTATCACAACCTCCTCTTGTGCCCTCTGTGCTGTACGCACAGGACTCATGGTATTGATCTCTTGTGGCACCTCTAAGTCTCCTGCAACCCATGGTTCCCCTCCCAGAGCACTTGAACCCTTGAACCTCCTGTACTGTTGTTCACTTAGCATGCACCTGCAAGATAATCACGTGTCCTGGGCAATCAGCCCCATCCCCCATGATGTACTGACTCTAACCACAATGATCATTGGTTCTGCCTGCTATAGTTGTTTCCAACTGGCACTTGCACCTGCCATCAGCAATAGTCATATCCATTATTTTTAACACATGCTCTCTCCCAAGTTTGCTTGGAACTTTCCAGTCTCCCATGCGAGCCACGTTCCTTTCTGGAACAGTCTCTCTCATCTTGTATAAATAAATAGTCTGAACCAGAATCTGCGCTTGGCCTCGTTTCAGTCCTGCGTAAGCATTTTCCCTGCAGTCATCTTCTGAGTCACCCAGAACTCTCCAGTGTTCTCGTCTTCCAAGCCCTCCTGTTGATTCAGTGATCTAGTCTCCATTGGTGTTTCCAGTGTCTTTGTTTGCAGAGCTACGATTCCACCTTCTCCTGGGCTTCTTGCATCTCAACCTTAAAATCCTCCTCTGAATTCCAGTTGCAGAATTAAAGACAAGGCTAAATACTTGATCCTCAGCTTAGTAAACACAAACCCATAGATAAGTTTATGAATAAGCCGAGACTGAGTTCGCTGAAAGTCATTGCCTGTTCTTGGAAATCGAACATTATTTTTTTCTACATTTCTAAAAGTCCAAGTGCTCAGGAAACTTTCTCTTGTGGATGCATGCTCAGAACTTATTTGCTTCATAACTGAAGGTCTTCAAATCCATATTTCTTGACCAATTTGGCATCAAGAACATGGAAGAAGACTTTAGAGTGCATGATCTATACATTTGAGTTGGAACATTGCATGTTGGACATTCTTGAGGGTCCCAGAACTTCCAACTAGTTTTTTTTATTGTACCTTCTCTCAAGCATTAATTGGGATGAAGCCTGTAAGTGATTTTGTTGTAATTAACTACTCAAACACTATGTGGTCATTACAACCCTGGCGGACGGTGTTAAAGCGGTGGTAAGACCACCAACAGGCCGGCAGTAAAAAAATTGGAATTACGACCGTGGCGGAAACCGCCAACAAAGACAGCCACTTTAACACTCCAACTGCCACGGCGGTACAGACAAACAGCTTAGCGGTCACCGCTAACAGACAGGCTGAAGACAAAGTACCGCCCACAGTATCACAACCTACCAATCTGCCACCTTTTCCGGGGCAGATTCACCTCAGACAAAAACACGGCGGAAACATGACTTCGAAGGGAAAACGCTCACCTCTACACAACCCACGAGGAATCCGAACGCCATGGAACCAGAGCTGCACATCCTGCCAGCCCTCATGTTTTTGCTCCTCTACCAGGAGCAAGAACGCCGGCGGCGAAGACAACGGTGAGTACTGCACCTACGACACAGGGGAGGGGGAGGGAAAAACAGCGGGACACACACGCAACACCCCCACCCCCACCCTCACCCACTACAACACACACACTAATACATATTGAGACATTATAGTTACACCCCCCAACCCCCCCGGAAGAATGCAAAGCCAAAAGGAAATTAGTGTAACCATTGTAATATATTAAAATCAAGTACTCAAAAATATATATATACACCATAAACCAAATATACACCAAGCTTAATAGTCCAGGTAGTGCTCCAATGAAGTCTGTGGAACACTGGGCCCACACAAGATCCCCGACCATGACAGAGAGAACACTGCAGGGGCATCAGAGAGCAAGAAAACAGGCACCTCAGGGGGAGGGCAAGGGGGGGCACCTCAGCCGGTTGAGTGCACGACACCAAATCCACGAGGGGGCCATATGCCCACTGCTCCATCCTGGGGAGTGCAAAGCCACAGTCTCTCAAGTCTCTACAGTGGGTGGGGTGCCCACTGTTCCATCCTGGGGAGTGCAAAGCCACAGTCTCTCAAGTCTCTACAGTGGGTGGGTTGCCCACTGTTCCATCCTGGGGAGTGCAAAGCCACAGTCTCTCAAGTCTCTACAGTGGGTGGGTTGCCCACTGTTCCATCTTGGGGAGTGCAAAGCCACAGTCTCCCAAGTGGATGCCTTTCTCCACCGGTTCTGGAGGGGGCCTTGTGCCCAGAGTGCTTCATCCTGCTAAGGACAGAGGTAGTGGATGGATCTCTCCACTGGTTCTGGAGGGGGCATGGTGCCCAGAGTGCTTCATCCTGCTCGTGACGGACTCAGTAGCGTCAGTGCCCTTGGCGCTCATGGGCCAGCGGTGCTTGTGGTGGAGGTGCCCTGTTCAGCGGTGCTTGGAGCGGCGGTGCCCTGTTCAGCGGTGCTTGAGGCGTCAGTGCCCTGTTCAGCGGTTCTTGGAGCGGCGGTGCCCTGTTCAGCGGTGCTTGGAGCAGCGGTGCCCTGTTCAGCGGTGCTTGAGGCGGCGGTGCCCTGTTCAGCGGTGCTTGGAGCGGCGGTGCCCTGTTCAGCGGTGCTTGGAGCGGCGGTGCCCTGTTCAGCGGTGCTTGAGGCGGCGGGCTCCTTTGCAGTGACCCAGCTGCTGGCAGTCCTCTAGGTCCCAGTGGGGCTTGTGCTGGCGGTCCTCTCTGTCCCAGCGGGGCTTGTGCTGGCGATCCTCTCTGTCCCAGTGGGGATGATGGCGGTGGCCTCCTGGGCAGCGGGGATGATGGCGGTGGCCTCCTGTGCAGCGGGGATGATGGCGGTCTCCTCCGCCGTGCTGCTCTTCCCAGATGTTCCTGGTTTCTTGTGGCCCTTCCCCACCTTGGAAGGTGTCGCAGCTGACTCCACACTCCGACCGGAACCCCTGGGAGCGGCTTTGGTGACTGGAGTCTTCCCCCTCTCCCGCCGGGCACTGGTCAACTTCTGATGCTTGACAGGTGGGGGACTGTCGGTGCTGTGGCTCCGTGCCACACTGGCTGTCCTGGTGGCCAGTGCACTCCAGATTCCGGTGACTACAGGCACCACTGATCCCGGAGATGTTGTGGCTGAGGTGCTAGGTTGGGACCTGGAGAGTAGGGCCCTAGGAGACGGATGGGGTGGGGGAGGTGAGGGAAAGAGGTTAAGGTTGGACAGGAAAAGTTTTTTGGAAACACTGGGACGGGTAGCTGGAGGGGGTTTGGGAGTGGAGGAAGAGGTTGTGGTTGTAGAAGGTGTTTGTTTGGTGACTTTGGGAGAAGGTGCACTCGCTGGAGGCTGTCGTGAGGTGGATGGCTGTTGGGTGGGTGTGTGCCTGCGTTTGTGTATCTTGGGAGGTGGCGTCACAGACACACTTGGAGAGGACACAGGGACGTGTGAATGGTAGTGGGGGTGGTGACTGCACGTGAGCGGGGTGTGGTGGTGTGTGTTCTGGTGATGGCAGTAGTGGCTGTAGATGTAGTGCATGCAGGTGTGAGTGTAGACGAGATTGGGAGGGAGGAGGGAGACGAGGAGGAGGGGGACACAGTGGAGGCAGTGGATGTTGGTGTGTCTGCATGTGTGTGATGCTTGCGTGAGCGCCTTTGGGATGTGTGGTGCTTATGTTTGCCAGAGCTTTCCTTGTGTGTTGAGGTGTGTGCATACTGGTCTGAAGATGTGCTTGGGATAGGCTGGGGTACAGGGGATTGGTGGAGGAAGTTGGAGGGGGGAGGCTAGAGACAGGGACAATGGCTGCCATCAGTGCTGAGGCCAGAGTCTGAAAAGCTCGCTGAAGGGCCGCCTGACCAGAATGAATGCCTCCAGGAATGCATTGGTTTGTTGCAACTGCCTTTCGACACCCTGGATGGCATTCAAAATGGTAGACTGCCCAACAGTGAGGGACCTGAGGAGGTCAATGGCCTCCTCACTAAGGGCAGCAGGGGTGACAGGGGCAGGGGCTGAGGTGCCTGGGGCGAAGGTGATGCCCACCCTCCTGGGTGAGCGGGCACAGGGCAAAGGCTGAGGGGCTGCTGGGAGGGCGGTGCTGATAGGGGGGGTGGCGGCCGTACCTGTAGATGAGGGGGGCACAGATGTTGCCGCCACCACAAGGGAGCTCCCATCAGAGTACGAGTCCGTGTCGCTGGTGTCAGCTCCTGTCCCCGCCGTGGAGCTCCCCTCGCCCTCCGTCCCACTGGTGAACTCAGAGTCCGTAGTCTCGTTCTCCATGGACATGTGGGATGCAGCTCCCTCGTGCTCCGGTGCCACTGCTCCTCCGCCTGATGATGCTAATGCACACAAGAACAGGGAGACCACAAAAAGGGGGGGGCGACAGAAGAAGGACATGTTGAGTGCATGCATTACCGCTACTGTTGGCGGACACGACAGACACAGAAGACCCCCGCACTATGCTGCGCTTTTGGGCTCCACTGTTCAATCCCTGGGAAATGGCCTACTAGGCTATGGACGACATCTGCACACATTGATTGCACAGGGGCATGACTAGGTATACTTAGCACTCTACAGAGGTGGGGTGGGGTGCCACATGGCCTGCCTTACTGAGGGACCTTGCCTGCTAAACTCGCCCTGGCCTAGGGAAACCCACAGCCCACCTCCCCCCCAGACCTCCCCCCCCAGACCCCTCCACTGCGAGCAAAATCAGCAGGATGAGAGTGTACTCACCCCCTTGTGGCTGCTGTGAGGCCCTCAAGCGTCCATCCAACTCCGGGTACGCCACCGCCAGTATCCTGAACATCAGGGGGGTCATGGTGGGACGGGCACCCCTCCCACATTGGTAGGCCATCCCCAGCTGAGCCTCCGCCATCTTCTTGCTCCAGCGGCGAATGTCCTCCCATCTTTTCCGGCAGTGGGTGCTCCGTCTGTGGTAGACCCCCAGGGTCCGGACGTCCTTGGCGATGGCACGCCAAATATATTTTTTCTGGTAGGCGCTGACCTACTTGAATTGTACAGGGGGAAGAGAAATGTATTACCAACTGCACCGTCACAGTCATTGGCCCCCATCCCTACCCTTGCCATGTGGCACATGCACTCACCATCGTTTCATGCACGCCGCACTCTCCCCCCCCTATTCTTACATCCACCCCACTCCACACAGGCATAGCCCATACAGCATGCTCCCAGTGTACTTACCTGTTTGTCTGGAGGACCATAGAGTAGTGTGTACTGGGGGAGGACCCCGTCCACGAGTTTCTCCAACTCCTCCGATGTGAAGGCAGGGGCCCTTTCCCCAGACACTCGAGCCATTGTCTCTTCCAGACTGTGGTCACAGCAGCACTTGCAGTGTAGGTCCTCTCCTGTCGAAGATCAGGTATTGAGTGATTGAACAGATAGAAAATGGCAGTCACGTCCGAGGCGGTGCATACCGTCATTGGCTCCTGGGACCCACAGGGTCCAATGTTAACCAATGCAGCATTGCACCGCGGTCCCCGACCGCCTACTGCAACGGTGTACAATGCCAGCGCAGTTACCTCACATCCCATTGTCCCACTTTAGAGGTCAGGCAGCCGCCATTTCAGGGGCCCACATGGCTTCATTTTTAACTACGTCACACAAACCTAGGCCTAGACTCAACACACATACAGGCCACTTTTCAGGTTTATGATTCGTGTTCAGTGTAAGCTGTGGGTACGTACCTCTGAGTTGGTTGACTTTGTGCTCGCTGTTGTCCTTCATAGGCACCGTCCGCTGGGACATGTGAGGAAATGGCGGCATCCTCCGGTGTACAGACCGCTGGTGGACCTGTCAACAATGGAGGAAAGACATGTGATCATCACACACAGGCTTGACCGTGCCACAATCCAGGAACTGTGTACCCAGCAGGAGCCAGACCTGATGTCAGCTATCCGCCATCCCACAGGAATCCCCCCTCAAGTGCAGGTGCTGTTAGTACTCCATTTCCTAACAAGTGGGTCATTTCAAACAACAGTGGCGATAGCATCAGGGATATCCCAGCCTATGTTTTCCAACGTGTTGACCAGAGTGTTGTCTGCCCTGCTGAAACACATGCGGAGCTACATCGTTTTCCCTAAGGTGGAGGATTTGCCTACAGTGAAATGTGATTTCTATGCCCTGGGACATATCCCCAACATCATAGGTGCCATTGATGGGACACATGTGGCTTTGGTCCCCCCGCAGGAGTGAACAGGTGTACAGAAACCGGAAGAGTTATCATTCGATGAATGTGCAGATGGTATGTTTGGCAGACCAGCACATCTCCCATGTTAATGCCAAGTTCCCTGGCTCAGTGCATGACGCCTACATCTTCGGAATAGCAGCATCCCTTATGTGATGGGTCAACTCCAGAGGCACTGTGTGTGGCTATTAGGTGAGCACCTGGAAGCAAGACAGTGGGAATGGTTGTCTGGGTCTGGGGTTATCCCTACAGGTTAGCGTGTGTCTAACAGTTGTCCCTCGCCATTTGCAGGTGACTCTGGTTACCCCAACCTGTCATGGCTACTGACCCCAGTGAGGAATCCCAGGACAAGGGCAGAGGAATGCTACAATGAGGCCCATGGGCGAACACGGCGGATAATCGAGTGGACCTTCGGCCTCCTGAAGGCCAGGTTCAGGTGCCTCCATATGACAGGTGGATCCCTATTCTACTCACCAAAGAAGGTGTGCCAGATCATCGTGGCCTGCTTTGTGCTTCACAACTTAGCTTTGCGACGACAGGTGCCTTTTCTGCAGGAGGATGGTCCAGATGGCGGTGTTGTTGCAGCTGTGGAGGCTGTGGACAGTGAAGACGAGGAAGCAGAAAAAGAGGACATCGACAAAAGGGACTCAGTGATCCTGCAATATTTCCAGTGAGACACAGGTAAGAATACAAACCTGCCTACTGCATGTACTTTAACACTACTACCTCTCTACTGTCTGTCGTTTTCACCCAGTGTGTGGTCACTGAGTTGTCACTTTCCCTTACGATTTCACAGATGTGGGTCCCACTGTGTGAAATCTGCTTTGATTCTTCATGGACTAGAGCTGTGTGACATAGGTATGTTGACATTACAATTGAAAGAGCTTTTTGCCACAGTAATTGCTAATACACTATTTCAAAATCACAGACTGACTCCAGATTGTTTTGTGCTTCAAGGGTGTTTATTTAAGTGCTCAATATTGGAGGCAGTTGCAAAATGGTGAGGGGTGATGGTGGAGGTATGTCCATGGCAGAGTCCAGTCTATTAGTCTCACAGGAGCATTGCCCAAATGGGCATAGGAAATGGAGCTGGGGCAGTTTAAGGATGGACAGGGTGACAAAATGGGACAGAAGGATGACATTCAGGGTGGTCTCATTTCTTGGCGGGGTCTTGGCATTTTTCTCTGTCTTTAGCCTGGATCTCAAGGACCGTTTGTGGGGTGGTTCTCCCTCTGCAGGGGGTGGGGTGCTGGTGTGGTGGTCCTGTGGCGGTGCCTCCTGTCCACTAGCGCCGGCTGAGGTGGTGGGTAGTTCATCGTCCATGCTAGTGTCAGGGGCCCCTTGTTACGCCACAGTGTCCCTCCTGGTGTTGAGTGCTTCCGTCAGCACCCGACGATTTTGCCCAGGGTGGAATTGATGGCTCTGAGTTCCTCCCTGAAGCCCAAATACTGTTCCTTCTGCAGGCGCTGGGTCTCCTGAAACTTGACCAGTACCGTTGTCATTGTCTCCTGGGAGTGGTGGTAGGCTCCCATGATGTTGGAGAGGGCCTCGTGGAGAGTGGGTTGCCTTGGCCTGCCCTCCCCCTGTCGCACAGCAGCCCTCCCAGTTCCCCTGTGTTCCTGGGCCTCTGTCCCCTGGACTATGTGCCCACTGCCACTGCCCCCAGGTCCCTGTTGTTGTTGGGGTGGTGGGTTAGCCTGGGTTCCCTGTAGGGGTGGACACACTGCTGATTGACGTGTCCTGGGGACAGAGGTATGAACCCGCTGGGTGGGTGCTGTGCTGGTGGTTCCAGAGGGGGGAAGCTCTGTAGTGGCCTGTGACTGTGTGATGGGAACCGACTGTCCCGAGGTCCCCGATGGGCTGGGCTGGTCATCTAGATCCAGTTGGACAGAGCTTCTGTCATCACTGTGGGCCTCTTCTGTTGGTGGTGTGGACATGTGTGGACCCTCCTGTCCGGTGACGTTGGGTAAGGGTCCTGCAGGGGTATAAAAGGATGTTTATTACATCTGTATGTGCCATGGTGTGCAATGGGTGGGTGACCGTGTACCCCAGTGCTTGCATTCCTGTGTGGGACCTTGTGTGATGATGGTTTAGGGTGGTGTATGGGTTTGTGCAGTGGGCATGCTTTGGTGATGGGTGTCCATGCTTTGGTGTTGCATGCTGGGCTTGGTGTTGGGATGTGTGGTTTGTGATGTTGGGACATTTGTGAGGAGTTGGAGTGATGGGGGTGAGGGTGGGGGTATGTGTTGGCATGCAGGTAGGGTGGGGGATGTAATAGTTAAGATTTGACTTTGAGTCCATTCCGCCATCTACTCCTGCGAGGGCCTCAGGATGCAGAATTGCCAAGACCTGCTCCTCCCATGTTGTTAGTTGTGGGGGAGGAGGTGGGGGTCCGCAAGGTGGTGTCTTGAGACCACGGAACGCACCTTCCCCCATAGGTCGTTCCACCTCTTCCTAATGTCATCCCGATTTCTTAGGTGCTATCCCACTGCATTGAACCTGTCCATTATTTTTCGCCATAGCTCCATCTTCTTTGCAATGGAGGTGTGCTGCACCTGTGATCCGAATAGCTGTGGCTCTACCCAGATGATTTCCTCCACCATGATCCTGAGCTCATCCTCCGAGAACCTGGGGTGTCTTTGCCGTGCCATGGGGTGGTGTGGGTGATGTGTGGGGTGGTGTGTATGGTGATAAGTGTGCTGATATGTAGTGGGGTGTTGTGTGAGGTGCGTGGAAGTTATGTGGGTGATGGTCTGGTGTGCCTGTGGATGCTAGTATTGTTGATTATGGTGTCTCTCTCTGTGCTTCTTTCTCAATTGTGGTCGTAGGGGTTTGTCGGTGATGTGGGTGTGTGTTTTATATTGTATTGGGTGTGTGGGAGTGGTGTGTGTATGTGTATCAGGTGTGTGTATTTTGAATTGTCCAATGTGGCTGTGTTTTGTATGTGTGTGTTTATTTTGAGCGCAGCGGTGTGTACCGCCAATGGAATACCGCGGTTGAAAGACCGCCGCGTGGATTCGTGTGTTGTGATAGTGTGGGCGTATTTCTGTTGGCGTGACGGTGGAGGTTTCGTATCGCCAGTTTATCACTGACCTTTGGTGTGGCTGACTTGTGTGGGTGTCTGAATTTTGGCGGATTCCTTGCTGTGGGTCATAATAGATGTGGCGGATTTCCGCGGGCGCAGCAGTGTGTTGGCGGTCGTCTGCACGGTGGTAAGCGGCTTTTACCGCCAATGTTGTAATGACCCCCTATATGCTGAGAACCATTGGTAAACAACTCTTCTTCTTGGTTTTAGTGCACCACACCCACATCAACACAAAAAGGTCTAGGTAGTACAGACCTCCAATGCAGTGTCGCAAGGCAGCAGAGCAGACAGAGTGACACAAATCTATTTTTTCTTGTTTTATCCCAACCCCCATTCCCCTCAAGAGCAATGTTGTGGTTTATTAATCATTAGGTGCCGTGAGGTGGGATAGGAGGTCAAGCATTGTCTCCGCGGTCGGAACTAGAGGAGTGCATGACACTGCCAGAACAGATACAAAGTCTTTAGGTATGGAGAGGAGTTATGCGATGACCATCTGTGCTGTGCACAGGAGTTTAATTAACTTCAAAAGGCCTACCCTGTCAGAGACAGACATAACTGACACCTGGGCCTGCCCCTCCTTTGTGCCTTTTGTCAGCCAGGCATCAATCCCAGGAGAAGATGAGCTACCCCAAACCCTGGGTTTGAGTGACCACAGAGGAGGGGCTGCTCACTTCCAATGCCTCACCTCTAGCATTGGCCCATAGCTCTGCACAGGGGAAGAAATGTGCTGTGATCTTAGTTCTAAGTAGAGAGTGGGATTGTTTGTAGGAGGGCACACAGGAAATGCTGCAAAAGCCCAGGGAACTTTTACCCCATTGATTAGGGAGTGGACAGCAGTTTCTCAATTGCTGTCCCAGGGTGCTGGACCCATGGCTGGTATCAAAGTGTACTTTTAACTTTTTCAGAAATCTGGAACTTAGAAATTTTTTGGTTTCAAAGAGATCTGGAGGACCAGGACCAACCTGCCAAGATGATCAGACAAAGGTGCGCTGCAGGTGGACCAAATATTTAGGTTGCTTTTACTCAGAGCTTTTTCTCAGCACAAAATTCAGTTCAGCAGGACCGTATGGACAAAGTATCTGGCCCTCTGGAAACCTCTTCGGTAGCAGCATGCAGCCTTGCACTGATGGAAGAATCCAAAATCCAAAAATTTGATTGAGTTCAAAAGCAGATATCTTCACCGGGCAAAGGTATGAATAGTATCTGACAGACGAGGGACCTTCTCTGGGTGTGAAAGACACATTTCTCCTGCTCTGAGCTTTCCATCCAAAAGGCAAGACCTTTTCCAGTGGCTATCTGACAATGAGGAGCCCTCTTCAGCCACTGCCTGCTACCTTGCCCAGCTGAGGATTTTTTAATTCCTTTTCAGAGAGTAAGGCCCAGATTTATCAGCAACTATGCTGGAGTCTGTGAAATGGGCTGGAATGAACCATATTTACTAATATATGGCACATTCTTGCTCAATCTCTCTATGTTGGCACACTTGTGGCTGCTTAGCCCCAATGCAGGCACCCTCTCGCCATGGGGCAAAGGCACCTGCCAGACAGGCAAGACTATTTTGTGCACAAAAACAATAATGGCGGTGTTTTCCTCTTTCTAAGTGTGCTGCAGTAAGCCCAGAAATCACAACTAATTTTTCAAATGTGTGTATGCATCTTTTTGATAATCTTAGATTGTTCGCATTCCACAATGGGACAGTAAGTTTACTTAGATGTGACAAATGTGAGGCTAGACTGATTGTGAGAAAGACTGCATTGAGATATTGGAGACTGTAAGTGAGAGTGCAGCTGACAGTTTGGCACCTGTGTTCTGTTGCTATGTACCATTCACATACTGCTCACAGTTGCTTGATGGTGAAATACAAACACATAAGAATTGGCAATAATAAACTCCAATTTGCAGGATGTGCGTCGTATATGGAAACAAATCCAGGACTGCCTACTGTTGGGCCTTGTCACATGTTTATTATTTAAACTGTTATATTTGTTGTATTTAGAAAATGTACATAGTGCATCTACAACTATTTAAACAACTGGAGCACATCTAGATAGTGCCGAGGTGGAGAGAAGAGACTGGACACATAAAGGAAGTAAATATGGACGTAATGCAATCTGGGTGTCAGCATATCAGGCACAATTCACTTTTAAAATTATGTGTTAAGTTCATTAAAAAAACATGAATTTAGATCTCCTCAGACACCAACAATAATCCATTAATGGACAAGCACCTAAAATCTATAATAATGCAAACAAATGTCATCAATACAAGATAAAAGTTCTGAATTTTTCCCAAATTGTTGCCAAAAAGCTCTTAAAAGATGTACATATAGAAAAAGCATACTTGTTCATTAGGTGGATGAGTAATTAAAACCAAGTTTTGATGCATGGTAAATTAAAACACTTCTTTAAAGGAAATAAAAAATGCTTTCAAACATCACAGGATAGAGGTGGAGTAAGCTGTAAAAGGTTGTGAGGACCCAAAGCCCACAAATAACAATTGCAATAATCTACTAATAAGGAATTAAGGGGAAGATACCCAGTCCAAAGAAGCACAATACCCGTTTCACATTGTGTGATATTTGATAAGAAAGGTATGACTTTCTTTCCTAAAGCTAGTTTGTGCTACCTGGCTATTATACATTGCCAAGTTTCTGCCATAGTCTTGGTCATGAATATAACTTAACTTGCCAACCTGAACTATCAACAATTGACATAGCTGACCAGTGGGCCACAATTCTAAAGCAGCCTTATCACCATTAAAACCGTACAATCCAAATGACAATTTTTTAGCAAACATGCTTTTACCACTCATTCTTTTTTGCGGGGTAGATTAAGGAGCGCTCTTAAGGAAAGTGCAGGTGCATGGAGGAGTTCAGAAACACCACAGATTATACTTGCAAGTGCTTGAAAGTACGTGCTGATAAGACCAGGTTTGAGTCTAAAAATCTTTACAGGTAGTTTTGAACTCAATTTACAAAGTTTCCTTAAAACCTTACCTTTGTTCACGTTTAAAAAAAGCCATTTAAACAAAGGTGTATACTCTAGAGCTTATGATAAAGTTGAAGTAATCTTTGTTCTATATATTTCTAATAAAACGTTAAAATGTCTCTTCCCTATAGCATAGTAAAACTTTTGAACAGCATGGGAGCTAGTGGCATTGGGGTTGTGGCCAATAACTCTGCCAATGTTCCTACCTTTGTACCCACACTATGAAGTTCCACTGCACTTGCACCTGCACTAAAGGAGTCTTCTTCTAGTAAAATGAACAGATTACTTGCTGTACCCTGGAGGGCTTGGATGGTTTGAAGGGAATGTCTGTGCAGCACAGTCCAGATACATATAAGGATGATGGTCAGGTTGATTCGGTGACCAGTGTAATTCAGCAGTCTTGCTCTAATTCACAGGACACTGCTGAGGCCTTTTACTCGCTTTCTGAAACTGGCCGCTTGTTGTGACATTTACGATTTAGAGCCAGGTTTAGATGATGATGGTAATGAAGCTAAAGCAGATTTTAGGGATTCTCATACCATGGTCCTAATGGATGCTCTGGGTATGGGGTTGCTGGTATTATCCCAGAAGCTGTTGTGAGCAGGCCCTTAACTGTAATGCAGCTGGAGGATCTGGTTACTGGAGTTTTTGTTGACGAAAACCCAGATCCTCCTTTTTCCAAGGGAGAAGAGGAGCTGTAATGGACTCCTGAGGGCCTGGAGATTCACCAACAAACTCTCCCCCCCCGGTTTGCAGGTAACATCTTTTCCCCCCTGAAACCAGGATATCTGTATTGGTTCGCTCAGAGGGACACGCTTGGCTTAGGTCATTGGAGATCACCAGAACTGAGTCCCAAGAAGTTACTTGTTTTATCGTCTCAATTTGTTCTACTCCTACTCCCATATTATTGGCTATTTATGATTTTCTCCAGCCCGACAAGAAGGCGAATAGGAAAAATGCGCGCTTTTTAAAAACATCATACTTGAAGATGCAGGTGGTGCTGAGAAAGTTATCAAGAAATATTGACATGCTCCACACTCACCAGGGGAATTTAGAGGCATGCCAGTTTGCTCTTCAAGTGACTCTTAGAGAGAATAAAACTGTTGCTCATTAATATGAAACTCAGCTGGAAGGACTTTGTTCCAAATTGATAGATCTAGAAAATAGATCTTGGAGAAACAACCTCTGGGTGCCAGGTATACCTGAAGGAAGCAAGGGAAATGACCCAAGAGATTACATTGTCCTTCTCTTAAGAGAAGCCTTCCTTGCATTAAGTGACTGGGGTATGGGTTTCATGATTCAGAGTGTTTATTGTTTCCCATTTTGGCATTCAGGAAGGATGAGGCTGCTTGTTATCTTCAGATTATCTTAATCTATGTTGGGCACTTTATCTTGCAGTGCTCGAGTTTCCAAGTAAACTGTCCTTGATCTTAAATCTGAGTCTGTGCGACAACAAAACAGTTGTACGACCCTGGCAGCTTTGTGAGCATATCCCAGCACTTCAGAATACTGGGGCAACGGTCTTGCTAATGGAGCCTGAGAATTAATTTTGAAGGACACATGTATTTCTGTCAAAATGTAACTAAAGTTGTTGGACTGTTAAAGAAATGGAAAACAGCAAAATGCCCTGCCTCTAGCTAGGAAACCCTGGTGCATTTTAAAGTCTAATTCTCATATCTACTTTTTACTTGGAACTGATCCCTTTCTCCAGCTTTCTCAACTTAATTGTATGAGCAAGGTGTTAGCAACCTGTTAGACCTGACAGCCTTAGGGTGGTCATCCCCCAACTTTCTGTCTCCCTTCCTCCACTTTTCTGACACTGTTTTTGCCGGTTTTAGGGCTCTGCGCACTTTGCCACTGCTGTCCAGTGCTAAAGTGCATATGCTCTCTCCCCTAAATATGGTAACATTGGTCCCTACCAATTGGCATATTTAATTTACCTATAAGTCCCTAGTAAAGTGCACTACATGTGCCAGGGCTTGTGAATTAACTACTGCTATTGGGCCTGCAGCACCCACATAAGTAGCCCCTTTACCATGTTTCATGCCTGACATTGGCAGGCCTGTGTGTGCAGTTTCACTTCCACTTTGACTTGGCATTTAAAACTATTTGCCAACCCTTAAACTCCTCTTTTTCTACACATACGCCACCCCTAAGGTAGGCCCTAGGTAACCCATAGAGCAGGGTACTATGTAGGTAAAAACCATGTACGTATGTGTTTTACATGTCCTGGTGGTGAAAAACTCATAAATTTGTTTTCCACTCCTGTGAAGCCTGTTCCTCTCATAGACTAGCATTAAGCCTAACCTCACACACTTTTGAGTGGTAGATTCTGATCTGGAAAGAGTGGCCCTGTCATGTTTGGTATAGCCAGAATGGTAATAGAAAATCCTGCTGTCAACATCAGGGCAGTGCGTGCTCTACGGGCGACTTGAATGCAAAAACCCAACACTTATGAAATAATGTAATTCATGCATTATGTTGCAATGCTGTTGTTTAACCTTTTGCATTGCAGAGTTTAATCCTGAAGACTTATATTCAAGGTGCTTGTAAATACTGTTTATTTGCAATGTATTGCTAAAGGCTTTCAGAGTGTGTCAGGGTGTGGTGCCTTTCCAGTGCCTTCTAGAAGCTTTCTCTGCAGCATGACTGGGTGTGGTTTGTGGGCTGGGCCAGACTCTATATAAGGGAGCCAGCCCAGCTCTACGTGCTCACTATTCAGAGGTCCCGGTGCAGAGCAGCAGCAATTTCCTGAGCTCCTGTTCTGGAGGCCTACCTTAATCTTCCAGGTCTTGCCATTCATTGTATTCGTGATCCTTGATTAGGGTGGGAAGACAGAGGTCGGGTGGGGTCCTCGATCCCATTTTTTAAGGCATTTGAGTTCTTGGGCCTAATTTTCATATTGGGAGATTTTTCCTGGTGCGTGTGAATGTCCTCTTGGTTTTTGGCATTTACATGTTGATATTCGAATCGGCAAGGCGAGTGATTAATTTTTTGGCATTTGACTTTTGAGATTCGGGTAGGCAACAGTGTGCGTAACCATTTCTAGACATTTGCATATTGGCATTCGAATCGGCAAGACGCGCAATTCATTCCTTGTGTTTAACTCTTGATACTCATTGTGCGCTACCATTTCTTGGCAGTTACTTGGTGGCATTCGAATCAGCAATACGCGCGATTCATTCCTCGTGTTTAACTCTTGATACTCAGTGTGCGCTACCATTTCTTGGCAGTTACATGGTGGCATTCGAATCAGCAAGACGTGCGATTCATTCCTCGTGTTTAACTCTTTATACTCATTGTGCGCTACCATTTCTTGGCAGTTACATGGTGGCATTCAAATCGGCAAGACGCGCAATTCATTTCCTTGCATTTAACTCTTGATACTCATTGTGCACAACCATTTCTTGGCATTTACATGGTGGCATTCGAAATGGCAAGACGCGCAATTCATTTCCTTGCATTTAACTCTTGATACTCATTGTGCTCAGCCATTTCTTGGCATTTACATGGTGGAGTTCGAATCGCAAGACGCACGATTCATTTCCTTGCATTTAACTCTTGATACTCATTGTGCGCAAGCATTACTTGGCATTTACATGGTGGCATTCGAATCAGCAATACGTGCGATTGATTCCTCGTGTTTAACTCTTGATACTCAGTGTGCACTACCATTTCTTGGCAGTTACATGGTGGCATTCGAATCGGCAAGACGTGCGATCCATTCCTCGTGTTTAACTCTTTATACTCATTGTGCGCTACCATTTCTTGGCAGTTACATGGTGGCATTCGAATCGGCAAGACGCGCGATTCATTTCCTTGGATTTAACTCTTGATACTCATTGTGCGCAATCATTTCTTGGCATTTACATGGTGGCATTCGAATTGGCAAGACGCGCAATTCATTTCCTTGCATTTAACTCTTGGTACTCATTGTGCGCAGCCATTTCTTGGCAGTTACATGGTGGCATTCGAATCGGCAAGACGCGCAATTCATTTCCTTGCATTTAACTCTTGATACTCATTGTGCGCAACCATTTCTTGGCATTTACATGGTGGCATTCGAATCGGCAAGACGCGCAATTAATTTCCTTGCATTTAACTCTTGATACTCATTGTGCGCAGCCATTTCTTGGCATTTACATGGTGGCATTCGAATCAGCAAGACATGCGATTCATTCCTTGTGTTTAACTCTTTATACTCTTTGTGCGCTACCATTTTGTGGCAGTTACATGGTGGCATTCGAATCGGCAAGATGCGCGATTCATTTCCTTGGATTTAACTCTTGATACTCATTGTGCGCAACCATTTCTTGGCATTTACATGGTGGGGTTCGAATCAGCAAGACGCGCAATTCATTTCCTTGCATTTAACTCTTGATACTCATTGTGCGCAGCCATTTCTTGGCATTTACATTGTGGGGTTCGAAATGGCAAGACGCACAATTCATTTCCTTGCATTTAACTCTTGATACTCATTGTGCGCAAGCATTACTTGGCATTTACATGGTGGCATTCGAATCGGCAAGACATGCGATTCATTCCTTGTAATTAAAACTTTGATAATCATTATGCGCGACCATTTCTTGGCATTTACATGGTGACATTCGAATCAGCAAGACGCGTGATTCAGTCTCGCATTTAAAACTTGATGTTTCAGATCGCTTGCAGTGTGCGCGACCATTTGTTGGCATTTACATGGTGGCATTCGAATCGGCAAGACGCGCGATTCATTCCCACATTTAAAACTTGATGTTTCAGATCGCTTGCAGTGTGCGCGATCATTTCATGGCATTTGCATATTCTTGTTGAATTCAGCAGTGTGCGCAATTCATTTTTTCTGCATTTAAAACTAAGTGTTAAAATTCTAGATGTTACATTATATGTGCATAATAAGTCCTTAATACAACTCCTATTGTGTTCCAGGAAACGTTTAGATTATTTTTTTGTCCTCATGCAAAAGACCATGTTTGATTTTGAAAACATAATTCTAGAAGATTCTTATATTCCTAGTCAATGTGTAACATTCCATGAAAAAGTTCATTGAAAAGTTGTATTAATCATTCTTGATTCCTTTCCAGGCAACCAGACGTCTTGAGGCCTAGTTATCAGTCCTTTCTTAAGTTATCCATGGTTACGGTATGACAATGCTTAGAATCATAGTCTAGTAAATGTCAATGTGATATAATCTTGATATTGTGTTTTAACCTTTTGTTTCCTACAGGTCTCCTTCCCAGCTGTTCCCATCCTAATCCCCCTTTCCTCACTTGGACTCTCTCAGTCTCTGTGCCTTATCTATCAGAGTCTTGGAGCTATCTAGTGGTGGACATGTTGGGAACGTGCGCAGGCCCCGAGGATCTGGTCTACCTGACACCTGCTTAGTGCTGAAGTTGGTTTTAATATTAATATTTTAGAAATGCCACTTTTAGGAAGTGGCATTTCTCTGCACTTACTGACAGCCTGTCTCCAATCCACGTCTGGTCTGTGCTGGTTGACAGCTACCGTTGTGCATTCCACCCAGACAACCATAAACACAGGACACTCAGTCACATTTGCACTCATCTGCATACTGAATGGGTCTCCCTGAGCAGGATGGGTGGAGGGGCTCACACTTACATTTCAAAGACCAGTGACCTGCCCTCACACAAAGTACTGATAACCACCCACAGTGATCGTGGCAGACAGGACTGGGCTGAAAGGGGAACTTGTGCACTTCAAAACTACTCTTTGAAGTTTCTCCCACTTCACAGGCAATTTTGGGTATATAAACTGGGTGTCCCCTCCTCTAAGGTCTCCGTGAGTCATTATTTTTAAGGCATCCCAGAGACTGGGTGTAACAAAGAAACAACTCTTCATTTCTCAGGACTGAGACACTTTTAAACCTTTTAAACATGATATTTCAACTTAAGCTTATTGGATTTTTGTCATTTTTACCTTATTTTATTCAGATAAATATTATCTATTTTTCTAAATCCGTGTGGTGTATTTTTGTGGTGTTTTCACTGTTTTACTCTATGATCTATTTTTGTAAATCTGTGTGGTGTACTTTTGTGGTGTTTTCACTTTGTTACTCTATGATTTATTGCACAAATACTTTACACATTGCCTTCTAAGTTAAGCCTGACTGTTCGTGCCAAGCTACCAGAGAGTGGGCAGAGGATAACTTGGATTGTATTGTGACCTACCCTGACTAGGATTGTGGTCCCTATTTGGACAAGGGTGTATACCTCTGCCAACTTGAGACCCCATTTTCTACACTACCTTTGGTGTCTTCATTCTACAAACTTCTTACATTTTTTCATTCTCCTTTTTTGTTTCTCTTCCTCTGACATTCAGTCAGTCCACTGGGTCTACTAACTCAGGTTTGATTTACTGAGTGATAGCCATGGTGCAGCTCGGGGGAATCTCAGGTGTCTAACTCAATGGCAAGGGCTAGCACATAAGGATAGGTGGGGCGATAGCCAAGAGTTGGGCATAGTTTTAGTGTGGTACCAAAGGATGGCTTGTGGGATGGAGGCCTATATAGAACTGCTATCACTCACAAAGGTATAGAAGCATTTGTGGAAAAAACCAGGACAAAGCTGGAATGAATGGGCAGGAGGGATGGGAGGACGAAAGGTACGTCAAAAGTAGAAGATCTGGTGCATGTGACGTCATTCTAGAGTGAAGTGATGATGATGAATAAGAGTGTGATGGGTCGTGGTCAGCATTTCCATATTATTTCCTGGATTATTAATGGTATGAAAGCACTCAATAAGCATAAGCTATCAAAGAAGAACTTCATACTCTCAAACCATATCATATCTCTCTTCAGGAAACTCATTTGTCTCAAGAACAAACCCCCAGTTACTGAAATTGTGCTATAGGGACCTGAGCTCCTCTGGCTACAACTCCACCCAACAATGCGTAGTTCTACTAACTTGGGTTAAAAACTGGGTGGTACTGAAAACTAAATTGTATATGGGAGCGATGGTCAATAGCTGTGATTCAAGATGGGTATATTCCACTTATTCTCTGCAGAGTCAATGTGCCAAATGAGAAAGACCCATCTGTGCATGATTATCTGTTGGCCGAAATTCATCATTGGCCAACGTCTTTAGCGTTATGTGGGGACTTTAATGTCACATTATATCCAGGGCTCGATACCACATCGGGGATCGGGGAACACAGTAGGCAGGAGAATTCTTAGAGATTTTCCTAAGCAAATTATGAGTTCCTATACACTAGTTGACACCTGGCCAAGTTGTAGACTGTGGGAGTCTGGATTTACTTTTTACTCACCACCCACTCCCTCCCATAAATCTCTCTCTCGGATTGATATGTTTTTAGTTTCTCATTCAATTCAATCTTATGTTAGCATTCAATCAAATGCTAAAATATTATCTGACATAACTCATTATCTATGTTTATTAGTTCAGAATGGTTTAGTCAGCCTTTTACCCCACGCACTTGGATTGTCAATCGGAAGCTGTTGTTGGATGATGAGTACGTTCGAGCAATGGACAAGAGGGTAAGGGGAATATCTAGGCGTGACCCTCAGCTCAGCACCGACAATTTGTTTTTGGATGTACTTTATTATTATTATTTATTTTTTTTAACATCTTTTTTTATTATTATTTCTGCACAGATATTTGTCAAACGTAGCTACAATCATGACATTTTTCTGTGATTATATCTTACATTTACAACAACTTGGGTCTGATTATATCTCACAATATTTGCCTTTTATGCACAGCTGAGTCAAACTTTATATATATGTAAATAAAAATAGGAATAATTATGTGAACGGCAGGTTGGCCAAGGTTGTTGGTGGTGTTGTGGGTATGTGCTCGCATATCAAGTGTGGGTCTCGGCGACTCTTCCCTTTGCTCCCATGTGTTTTGATTTTTCCATATCTTGATTAGTTTCTATCTATGCCCGTGTTTGCAGTAAGTATATTCTGTACGACTGCCTCGCTCGCAGGGCAGGTCTATATATGCGACATCCCTCCCTCTGGTTCTGAGATGCTGTCAGTTGTCATGGCGGGCGATCGTCGTTTTTGGCTTCCAATTTATTATTGAATGACTCTCATGCGTCACATCCAGTATGTAGTTGGCCTTGGTCTGATAATTTGCGTAGCACCAGATATTCTGTCCGCGACCACCGTAATGTCAGAGCTCTCCACGTTTTCAAATCTGGTGCCTTCGGGGCTTTCCAGTTAATTGCTATCAGTCTCTTGTACATTATGAATGCTAGGTCTGCAAACTTATGTACGTATTTGTGTTTTTTCCCCCATACTCTTACTCCCAATAGGCAAGAACCAGGGTCCAACATAAACAAGTGGTCCGTTATCTCCAGGTTTGGGATGTACTTAAGGCTTTCTGCAGCCTTTCCAATCATCAACAGAAGTTGTGGAATTTGGCAAAGTCTTGCATGCGGCTCCCCCTTAGTCAGCCTAAAGCAAGATTAGCACCGAGTATATCTAAAAAAGAGTGACTACGAGTTGCAGAGGTCTTGGAACAGCAGATGGTTTTGCAAATAACTTTTTAGGGCCAAAAAAAATATTCTGGCTAAGTAAATTTCCGGTTTTGAAAACAATGAAGAGATAAGTCGGGTCCTAACTTTCCGAATTAACGACAGAACAAGCTGCAAATTCCTACACAAGACTGTACATTACAAGGGAGAGCAAATCATAGAGCAGGCTCAGATTGGGGAGGAGGTCAGGAAATTCTAATAAAACCTTTATAAGGAGGATTGTGTAGCTTTCCTAGTATGTGTTAATATCTATGTCAACAAAGTTCGTCATCATAAACTGAGGCAGCTACAACGTGAATGGCTGAAGGAACCTGTTACGATGGTAGAATTGGAGACAACTATCCGGGAATTGGCAAGGGTTAAAGCATCTGGGCCAAATCAAATATCTCTACAATATTATAAGGCCCACACTGCTCCTTGGAGAGTGGTTTAACTCCTTCGACTTTTCTGGCAGGGTCCCCTGTTCCTGGGGGGAAAACAATATTGTCAATTTCCCAAAAAAGGGAAGGATCCCATGCGCTATGGCTCCTATTGGCCAATATCCTTGATTAATGCATACTCAAAAATTTATACGAGGCTATGGGCCCAACGGTTATCCACAGTTATTTCTGATCTGATGGACCAAAATAAACCTGGCTTTGTCCCGGGACGTGACACAACCTTACATGTTAACATGGCTATAGCCGCTTTTGAGTTTGCGTCAGTGGAAGAGGCCCATGCTCGATTGATTATGTTGAATGCTAAAAAGGCATTCAACCAGGTCTCACCCCGCTGGAGTGCCAAAGGCAAGCCCCTCTCAGCATGTGCATTCTGTGGCCAGTGCCAGCCCCCTTGATTGTTTCTTGCCAGGTATTTTACTATCTGTTGAAATCTAAAACGTTTGCCCCACTGTGGTCACATGTTTGACCTCACCCACGTAGAGGGCTTGGTGTCTTGCATATATTGCAAAGGTGAGTTTGGTCTAAGCTGTTCTTATGAGCCACCTTCTGTTAATTAATTTCTTGCAGGTGGGCTGATTAATGCATTTTCCCTCCCTAAACATGCTCAAGGAGTACACAACCTTGTTACCGATCTACACCTTAATTTCCTGTTTATCTCAAAGTCCTGGTTCAAACTTTGGTCCGACCACGGCCCTGCTATTGCTCTCACCCTAGGCTATGTGCTCCTCAGATGTGACAGGGCAGAGGGATGTGGGGGAGCCTTAGCCATTATTTTTTGTGATTCTTTTCAATTTAGCTCTTTTGAGGTGCACACCTTGAAGGGAGCTGAAAGTCTATGCTTTTCTTTTAAAATTAGTCCCTCCTGGTCATTTGTCAGGGGTTTAATCTGTTGCTTGCTGGGTTTGGGTTCCAACTTTCTGTCCGCTCTTGGAGATGCCCTATTGCCATTTCTGCCCTATTGCCATTTCTGCTCCGATATGCATATTTCATTTTATTAGAAGATTTAACAACCACTTCAACAATATTGGTAATTAAAATGCAGTTAACCTCAGAGTGACTCTAAAAACCTGAGGCCTCCCCCAACTAGTGGTAACACCCACCCATTCAGCTGGGCATACCATTATGGGACCGGTTTCGGGGTATCACCACTCATCAGTCAGGCTAACTTGAATCCAGCGGCTCAGCAAGCAAGGGACCCATGTCTGGGCATCACCTAGTCACTTAGTGTGCACATAGCAACATCACAAAATAAAATGGCGGACGCTGTGTTAAAACTTTTTTTGGTTTTGGCATGGATGCTTGTTTCAGGTCCAGGGAGGACCTGTCTTGGCAGTTCAGCCTGGACCGTTCCCATGTGGAGCAGGGTCAAGACTGATTTGCATATGATTTGGTCTAAACTGGGGTGATGTAATGAGCAAAATGACAATAGATTAAACCCAGATCAGTGACTGGGGGTGAGTATCTGAAAAGTTCCAACACTCCGTCCCTCATTTTATTTTGGTTTTGCTATGTGCATACAAATTAATTTGTTTATCTTTTTCAAAAGTAACATCATTTGTTCTGTGTCTTATAGGTTGAGAATCATCTTTTTATGTCTCTTTCATATGCCAGACAAGGGCATTCAAAACAAGATCATAAGAGCTTATAGGGTTCATGGTGACCAGTTCTTGAATCAAAATTTCAAATGAAAACAATAAATTGTTTCATGGATCTGAGGGAAAATGGGAAATTTTCACTTGTAAATCCACTGTGGTAGTACCATGGACTGAGCACCAATGCAAATCTTTGTTGAAATAAAGAGTTATTTTTATTGGAAGGGGAGCATAATCACCAGGTTCTGTCTTTTGAAAATTAATTTTGTGTATAAGGTTAAAATTTAGGTAGGATTAAATTATGTAATACATTGTTGACGAACCCTGGGGACCATGTCTGGCTGCCTTTGCCGGAATGTTGGAAGGTAACCTATTCAGAGCAATAGTGCCAAAAGGTTTCAGCTCATTTAGATGATTTCCTCACTTATTAACTCTGCAGATTGGGAAATAATGCTTTGGGTATGTTCCAACTTTCCTCCAACTCTGCATTCCCATAAACCTGCAATGGCTTACTTGAAACATTAGCGTTCACATCGCCCAAGATTGTGACCAAGTAACCATTGCTGATCTGATGTTTGATGTATAAATTCAAACACTTTAGTTAGAGTTCGATCATTCTGATTTCCGGGCAGTATTATACATATTAAAGAAAATTTACTGAATACCCTTCGGACCCATTCCTCCTTGGCAAATCAATCCTTAAACACTGCAAAAATGATTATTATGATAGGGGATTGGATGAATATTCCAATCAAAACTAGCAGATAGAAAAGTAGCAATACGGCCTATTACATGGTCCCTCTGAGACCGTTTGTATATGACTGGCCTGTTAAAACATGGTAAGGCTCTACAGCAAAATCAGATACAGACTAAGGCGGTCGGTGTTAAAGTGGCGGTAAAACAGGCCGGCGGAAAAAAAATGGAAATACGACCGTGGTGGAAACCGCCAACATAGACAGCCACTTTAACACTCCGACCGCCACAGCGGTACAAACAAACACTGCGGCGGTAACCGCCAACAGACAAGCGGAAGACAATGTACCGCCCACATTATTACAAGCCACCAATCCGCCACCTTTTCCGGGGCGGATACACCACGAACAAAAACACGGCGGAAACAGGACTTGAAAGGGAAAACGCTCACTTCTACACATCCCACGAGGAACCAGGACGCCATGGAACTGGAACTTCAGATTCTTCCAGCCCTTAGCTTCCTGCTCCTCTACCAGGAGCACAAACACCAGCGGCGAAGACCACGGTGAGTACTGCACCAACGACACATGGGAGGGGGGAGGGAAAAAACAGTGACACACACGCGCAACATGCAACAACCCCACCCCCACCCTCACCCACGACAACACACACACTAATACATCATGATACATCACAGTTACACCCCTCAACCCCCCCTGGAAGAATGCAAGGACAAAAGGAAATGAGTCGAATTATTGTAATATATATGAAGAAAGTAATCAAAAATATATACTGTACATATATTAAGATATTCACACTATAAACAAATATATACACCAAGAATCCAAGTCAAAGGTATTCCACTATCATAGTCTGTGGACCACTGGGCCCAAAAGGCATGGGCGAGGCCCACACTCAATACCCGAACAAGACGGAGAGAACACTGCTGGGGCATCAGATAGAAATAAAACAGGCACCTCAGTGGGAAGGGAAGGGGGGCACCTCAGCCGGATGAGTGCACGACGCCAGATCCACAAGGGGGGTCCATGCCCACTGTTCAATCCTGGGGAGTGCAAAGCCACAGTCTCTCAAGTCTCTACAGTGGGTGGTTTGCCCACTGCTATATCCTGGGGAGTGCAAAGCCACAGTCTCTCAAGTCTCTACAGTGGGTGGTTTGCCCACTGTTCAATCTCTACAGTAGGTGGTTTGCCCACTGCTATATCCTGGGGAGTGCAAAGCCACAGTCTCTCAAGTCTCTACAGTGGGTGGTTTGCCCACTGCTATATCCTGGGGAGTGCAAAGCCACAGTCTCTCAAGTCTCTATAGTGGGTGGTTTGCCCACTGCTATATCCTGGGGAGTGCAAAGCCACAGTCTCTCTAGTCTCTACAGTGGGTGGGTTGCCCACTGTTCAATCCTGGGGAGTGCAAAGCCACAGTCTCTCAAGTGGATAACATTCTCCACTGGTTATGGAGGGGGCTTTGTGCCCAGAGTGCTTCATCCAGCCAAGGACTGGGGTAGTTAATGCTGTTCTCCACTGGTTCTGGAGGGGGCTTTGTGCCAGAGTGCTTCATCCTGCCAAGGACTGAGGTAGTGGATGTGATAGTCCACTGGTTTTGGAGGGGGCTTTGTGCCCAGAGTGCTTCATCCTGCCAAGGACTGGGGTAGTGGATGCTGTTCTGCACTGGTTCTGGAGGGGGCTTTTTGCCCAGAGTGCTTCATCCTGCCAAGGACTGAGGTACTGGATGTGATACTCCACTGGTTTTGGAGGGGGCTTTGTGCCCAGAGTGCTTCATCCTGCCAAGGACTGAGGCAGTGGATGTTATACTCCACTGGGTATGGAGGGGGCTTTGTGCCCAGAGAGCTTGATCCTGCCAAGGACTGGGGTAGTGGATGCTGTTCTCCACTGGTTGTGGAGGGGGCTTTGTGCCCAGAGTGCTTCATCCTGCCAAGGACTGGGGTAGTGGATGCTGTTCTCCACTGGTTCTGGAGGGGGCTTTGTGCCCAGAGTGCTTCAGCCTGCCAAGGACTGGTAGTAGTGGATGCTGTTCTCCACTGGTTCTGGAGGGGTCTTTGTGCCCAGAGTGGTTCATCCTGTCCGTGGCGTACTCAGTAGCATCAGAATCATTGGCGCTCACTGGCCTGCGGTGCTGCTGGCGGCGGTGTCCTGGGCAGCGGGGATGGTGGCGGCAGTGTCCTGGGCAGCGGTGCTGCTGGCGGCGGTGTCCTGGGCAGCGGGGTTGGTGGCGCCGGTGTCCTGGGCAGCGGTGCTGCTGGCGGCGGTTTCCTGGGCAGCGGGGCTGGTGGCGGCAGTGTCCTGGGCAGCGGGGCTGGTGGCGGTCTTGTCCGCCATGCAGATCTTCCCAGACTTGCTGGTTTTACTGTGCCCCTTCCCCACCTTGGATGGTGGCGCAGCTATCTCCACACCCCCAACTGTACCCCTGGGAGCGGCTTTGGTGGCTGATTTCTTTCCCCTCTCCCGCCGGGCACTGGGCAACTTTTTATGCTTTACAGGTGGGGGACTGTCTGTGCTCTGGCTCCTTGCCACACTGGCTGCCCTGCTGCCTGGCGCACTCCAGAAGCCGGTTACTACTAGCACCACTGGTCCCGCAGATGTTGAGGCAGAGATGCTGGTTTGGGACCTGGAGAGTCGGGCCCTAGGAGACTGAAGGGGTGGGAGAGGTGATAGAAAGAGGTCAAGGTTGGACAGGAAAAGTTTCTTAGGAACACTGGGACGGGTAGATGGAGGGGGTTTGGGAGTGGAGGAAGAGGTAGTGGTTGTAGGAGGTGTACGTTTGGTGACTTTGGGTGAAGGTGCATGGGCTGGAGGCTGACGTGAGGTGGATGGCTGTTGGGTGGGTGTGTGGTTGCGTTTGTGTACTTTGGGAGGTGGCCTCACAGACACACTGGAAGAGGACACAGGGGACGTGTAAATGGTAGTGGGGGTGGTGACTGCACGTGAGCGGGGTGTGGTGGTGGGTGTGCTGGTGATGGACGTAGTGGCTGAGGATGCAGTGCATGCAGGTGTGAGTGGAGACGAGACAGGGAGGGAGGAGGGAGACGAGGAGGAGGGGGACACAGTGGAGGCAGTGGATGTTGGTGTGTCTGCATGTGTGTGATGCTTGAGTGAGTGCCTGTGTGATGTGTGGTGCTTATGTTTGCCAGAGCTTCCCTTGTGTGTTGACGTGTGTGCATGCTGGTCTGATGGTGTGCTTGGAATAGGCTGAGGTACAGGGGTTTGGGTCTGGGTGGAGGAAGTTGGAGGGGGGATGCTAGAGACAGGGACAATGGCTGCCATCAGTGCTGAGGCCAGAGTTTGAAAACTTGCTGATGGGCTGCCTGACCAGAGTGAATGCCCTCCAGGTATGCATTGGTTTGTTGCAACTGCCTCTCTACACCCTGGATGGCATTCAAAATGGTAGACTGCCCAACAGTGAGGGACCTGAGGAGGTCAATGGCCTCCTCACTGAGGGCAGCAGGGGTGACAGGGGCAGGGGCTGAGGTGCCTGGGGCGAAGGACATGCCCACCCTCCTGGGTGAGCGGGCATGGGGCAAACGCTGAGGGGCTGCTGGGAGGGCAGTGCTGGTAGGGAGGGTGGCGGCTGTACCTGTAGATGCGGTGGGCACAGAGGGGCCCACCACCGCAAGGGAGCTCCCATCAGAGGAGGAGTCTGTATCGCTGGTGTGAGCTCCTGTCCCCGCCGTGGAGCTCCCCTCGCCCTCCATCCCACTGGTAAATTCAGACTCTGTAGTGTCACCCTCCAGGGACATGTGGGATGCAGCTCCCTCCTGCTCCGGTGCCACTGCTCCTTCGCCTGATGATGCTAATGCACACAAGAACAGGGAGACCACAAAAAGGGGGGGAAGACAGAAGAAAGACATGTTGAGTGCATGCAATACCGCTACCGTTGGCGGACACTACAGACACAGAAGCCCCCTGCACTATGCTGCGCACTTGGAGTTCCCTATTCAAACCCAGGGACATGGGTTACAAGGCTATGCCCGATTGCTGCACACATGGATGTCACAGGAGCCTGACTAGGTGTAGTTGGCACTGTACACAGGTGGGGTGGTGTGCCACAGGGCCTGCCTTAAGAAGGGTCCTTGCCTACTAAACTCGCCCTGGCCTAGGGGAACCCACAGCCCACCTCCCCCACCCAGACACCTCCAATGCACGCTGAATCAGCAGAATGAGAGTGTACTCACCCCCTTGTGGCTGCTGTGATGCCCTCAGGCGCCCATCCAACTCCAGATACGCCACCGCAGGATCCTGAACATCAGGGGGGGTCATGGTGCGACGGGCACCCCTCCCACGTTGGGAGGCCATCCCCAGCTGGGCCTCCGCCGTCTTCTTGCTCCAGCGGCGAATGTCCTCCCATCTTTTCCGGCAGTGGGTTCTCCGTCTGTGGTAGACCCCCAGGGTCCGGACTTCCTTGGCGATGGCACACCAAATGTCCTTCTTCTGGTGGGCGCTGACCTACATGAATAGTACATGGGAAAAAGATAAGCTATTACCGTCCGCACCGTCACAGTCATTGGCCCGCATCCTTACCCTTGCCATGACGCACATGCACTCACCGTCGTTTCATGCATGCCTCATTCTCACCCGCCCCTATCTTTCATCCACACCACTCCACACAGGCATTGCCCATACAGCATGCTCACAGTGTACTTACCTGTTTGTCTGGAGGACCGTAGAGCAGCGTGTACTGGGGGAGGACCCAATCCACGAGTTTCTCCAACTCCTCCATGCTGAAGGCAGGGGCCCTTTTCCCAGACACATGAGCCATTGTCTCTTCCAGACTGAGGTCACAGCAGCACTTGCAGTGTAGGTCCTCTCCTGTCGAAGATCAGGTATCAAGTGATTGAACAGAGAGAAAATAGCGGTCACGTCCGCGGCGTACATCGTCATTGGCTCCTGGGACCCATAGGGTCCAATCTTAACCAATGCAGGATTGCGCCGCGGTCTTCGACCACCCACCACGACGGTGTACAATGCCAGCGCAGTTACCTCATATCCCATTGTCCCACTTTACAGGTCAGGCAGCCGCCATTTCATGGGCCCACATGGCATTTTTTTGGACTGCGTCACACATATCTAGGCCTTGCCTAAACACTAATACAGGCATATGTCGATTTGCTAATATTTCTGAGTATGCTGTGTTTACGTACCTCAGAGTTGGTTGACTCTCTGCTCGCTGTTCTCCTCCATAGGCACTGTCTGCTGGGGCATGTGAGGAGATGGCTACATCCTCTGGTGTACAGACCGCTGGTGGACCTGTCGACAATGGAGGAGTGACATGTGATCATCACCTACAGACTTGATTGTGCCACAATCCAGGAACTGTGTGCCCAGTTGGAGCCAGACCTGATGTCAGCCATCCGCCATCCCACAGGGATCGCCCCTCAAGTGCAAGTGCTGTCAGTACTCCATTTCCTAGCAAGTGGGTCATTTCAAACTACAGTGGCCATTGCATCAGGGATGTACCAGCCTATGTTTTCCAACGTGTTGTCCAGAGTGTTGTCTGCCCTGCTGAAACACACGCGGAGATACATTGTTTTTCTTCAGGTGGAGGATTTGCCTACAGTGAAAGGTGATTTCTATGCCCTGGGACATATCCCCAACATCATAGGTGCCATTGATGGGACACATGTGGCCTTGGTCCCCCCCACAGGAGTGAACAGGTGTACAGAAACCGGAAGAGTTACCATTCGATGAATGTGCAGATGGTGTGTTTGGCGGACCATTACATCTCCCATGTGAATGCCAAATTCCCAGGCTCAGTGCATGACGCTTACATTTTGAGATATAGCAGCATCCCTTATGAGATGGGGCAACTCCAGAGACACCTTGTGTGGCTATTAGGTGAGGACATGGACCCTATACAGTGTGACTAGGTGTCTGGGGTTGTCCCAAAGGGTTAGTGTGTGTCTAACAGTTGTCCCTCGACATTTGCAGGTGACTCTGGCTACCCCAACCTGTCATGGCTACTGACCCCAGTGAGGAATCCCAGGACAAGGGCAGAGGAACGCTACAATGAGGCCCATGGACGAACTAGGAGGGTTATAGAGAGGACCTTCGGCCTCCTGAATGCCAGGTTCAGGTGCCTCCATATGACAGGTGGTTCCCTATTCTACTCACCAAAGAAGGTGTGCCAGATCATCGTGGCCTGCTGTATGCTTCACAACTTGGCTTTGCGACGACAGGTGCCTTTTCTGCAGGAGGATGGTCCAGATGGAGGTGCTGTGACAGCTGTGGAGCCTGTGGACAGTGAAGACGAGGAAGCTGAAGAAGAGGACATAGACAACAGGAACACGTGATCCTGCAATACTTCCAGTGAGACACAGGTAAGAAGACAACACAGCCTGCTACATCTGATTTAATTCTACTACCTCTCATCTGTCTATCATTTTCACCCAGTGTATGGTCACTGAGTTGTCACTTTCCCTTATGATTTCACAGATGTGGGTCCCACTGTGTGACATCTGCTTTGTTTCCGTATGGACTAGTGCTGTGTGAAATAGGTATGTTGACATTACATTTGATATAGCATTTTGCCACTGTTATTGCAAATACACATTTTCGAAAGCACAGACTGACTCCAGAATGTATTTGGTCAGGGGTGATGGTGGAGGAATGTCCATGGCAGAGTCCAGTCTATTAGTCTCACAGGTGCATTGTCCAAATGGGCATAGGAAGTGGAGCTGGGGCAGTTTAAGTATGAACAGGGTGACAAAGTGGGACAGAAGGATGACAATCAGGGTGGTCTCATTTCTTGGCGGGAGTCTTGGCATTGTTCTCTGTCTTTGTCCTGGATCTCAGGGACCGTTTGCGGGGTGGTTCTCTATCTGCAGGGGGTGGGGTGCAGGTGTGGTGGTCCTGTGGCAGTGCCTCCTGTCCACTAGCGCCGGCAGGGGTGGTGGGCAGTTCATCGTCCAGGCTAGTGTCAGGGGCCCCATTGTTGTGCCACAGTGTCCCTCCTGGCGTTGACGAGTTCCTTCAGCACCACTACAATGGTGCCCAGGGTTGAATTGATGGATTTGAGTTCCTCCCTGAAGCCCAAATACTGTTCCTCCTGCAGCCGCTGGGTCTCCTGAAACTTGCCCAGTACCGTTGCCATCGTCTCCTGGGAATGGTGGTAGGCTCCCATGATGTTGGAGAGGGCCTCGTGGAGAGTGGGTTCCCTGGGCCTGTCCTCGCCCTGTCGCACAGCAGCCCTCCCAGTTCCCCTGTGTTCCTGTGCCTCTGTCCCCTGAACCGTGTGCCCACTACCACTGCCCCCAGGGCCCTGGTGTTGTTGGGGTGGTGGGTTAGCCTGGGTTCACTGTAGTGGTGGACACACTGCTGATTGACCTGTCCTGGGGACAGAGGTATGGGCCCGCTGGGTGGGTGCTGCGCTGGTGTTCCAGAGGGGGCAAGCTCTGTAGTGGCCTGTGCCAGTGTGAGGGGAACCGACTGTCCCGAGGTCCCAGATGGGCCGGGCTGGTCATCTAGATCCAGTTGGACAGAGCTGCTGTCATCACTGTGGGCCTCTTCTGTGGGTGGAGTGGACATATCTGGACCCTCCTGCCTGGTGACATTGGGTAGGGGTCCTGCAGGGGTGTAAAGGCATGATTATTGCATCTGTGTGTGCCATGGTGTGCAATGGGTGGGTGAACGTGTACCCCAGTGCTTGCATTCCTGTGTAGGACCTTGTGTGGGAATGGTTTAGGGGGGTGTATGGGTATGTGTAGTGGCCATACATTGGTGATGGGTGTCCATGCTTTGGTGTTACATGCATGGCTTGAGTTTGGGATGTGTGGTTTGTGATATTGGGACATACGTGAGGAGTTGGAGTAATGGGGGTGCGGGCGAGGGTGGGGGTATGTGATAGCATGCAGGTGGTGGGGAATGTAATGGTTAAGATTTGACTTACCAGAGTCCATGCCTCCAGCTACTCCTGCAAGGCCCTCAGGATGCAGTATAGCCAAGACCTGCTCCTCCCATGTTGTTAGTTTTGGGGGAGGAGGTGGGGTTCCGCCTCCAGTCCTCTGTACCGCGATGTGGTGTCTTGAGACCACGGAACGCACCTTCCCCCGTAGGTCGTTCCACCTCTTCCTGATGTCATCCTGTGTTCTTGGGTGCTGTCCTACTGCGTTGACCCTGTGCACAATTCTTCGCCATAGCTCCATCTTCCTAGCTATGGTGGTGTGCTGCACCTGTGATCCGAATAGCTGTGGTTCTACCCAGATGATTTCCTCCACCATGACCCTGAGCTCCTCCTCAGAGATCCTGCGGTGTCATTGCGGTGCCATGGGGTGATGTGGGTGATGTGTGGGGTGGTGTGTGTTGTGATGTGTGGGGTGATATTTAGAGGTGTGTTGTGTGAGGTGCGAGGATGTTGTGTGAGTGATGGTGTTGAGTGCCTGTGGATGCTAGTTTGTAGATAGTGGTGTCTCTCTCTGGCCCTCAGTTGCAATTGTGGTCATAAGGGTTTGTGGGTGATGTGGGTGTGTGTTTTATATTGTATTGGATGTGTGGGAGTAGTGTGTGTATGTGTATCAGGTGTGTGTATTTGGAATTGTCCAATGTGGTAGTGTTTTGTATATGTGTGTGTATTTTGAGCGCGGCGGTGTGTACTGCCAATGGAATACCGCGGCTGAAAGACAGCCGCGTGGATTCGTGGGTCGTGATAGTGTGGGTGTATTCCTGTTGGCGTGACAGTGGAGGTTTTGTTATCGCCAGTTTATCACTGACCGTTGGTGCGGCGGACTTGTGTGGGTGTCTGGCTTTTGGCAGATTCCGAGCTGTAGGTCATAATGACTGTGGCAGAATTCCGCGGCGGTGTGTTGGCGGGCTTCTGCACGGCGGTAAGCGGCTTTTACCGCCAATGTTGTAATGACCCCCCTAAGTTACTTGCAGACAAACAATGGAGGTCTTCTGTTCCTTCAAATAATTTATTTTTAAATTGCCAAGTCCAACCAAATTCCAGGAGACCAAATATAATGTATTGCCAAATATGATGCTGTGGTTGTGCAAGGCCCTTACTATTTAAAGGCCCCAGAAACATACAACCATAAATAGTCTGCTTTTAAATGTTCAGGGGCCCAGATTTGAATCATGAGTTTTCCTTGATCCACCAAGCTCTGAAACTTCCACACTAACTGTGCAGGCTAAATTCTGTAATACATGCAATTTCTCAGTGGGGTTTTTGGATTCCAAAGCCAGTATTTCTAAACCATCAGCTACACCTTCACTTGCCTCCTCCTCTACATAGTGATCTTTTACTAAAAATATATTTTTCCTAAAAAAAGTCTTTGAGCTAGCTGTACGAAATGTTTGGGAATCACAAATTGGTTGCAAATGGCTTTGCAACTTCAAAAGAAGCTATTTGTGATGTACGAAAGTCATTCGTAATTGGCTTGACACGTTTGCGAATCGCTATTTTTAGTAACCCAATTTTGAGATTCTCCTTTATAGAATCTATAATTGTGACTCACTGCCCATTTGTCACAATTAGCGAATAGTCGTAAAAATACCATCAATCGATTTCAGGTGGTAACTATGTGCAAACTATGGAAGCTGACCCAGAATGCATCAGGGTTTTCCACAATGGCTGCATTATATGTGATTGAGAGGAGAATGTGAATATTGGCTGCTCTGCAGAGAAGGAGGCTGAGACTGGAGAGGATTTTTAGAGTCAGGATGATTATTTTCCAGCATACTGAGAATGAGACTTTTGACAAATACAGGCTTAATAGCGTTGTAATATTAGAGATTATTGCACTTTTGAAGTTACACCTAGAAAGCAGTACTCTGCGCAGCTATTCTATCCCCACCCTCCTTCAGGCTTTGTGCTCTTTACACCGTTTGGCCTCTGGCAGTTAACAGGGTGTAATTGCTGTTGCTGGTGGGGTTTCTTAAAGTGCACTTTTGCTTTTTTGTGGTGATTTCTAGATGCCATGCTGCTCTTTATCTACCGCTACATATACTTACCCAGAAAATGCACAGCAAATTAAATCCACAAAATTAAGTTTTTACAAGCGTGTTACAGTTTCCCATGTCATTGGGTGCATAGATGGAACCATTTGTCCTCCATCTCATCTAGCATCATTTTTTTAGAAACAGGGAAAACACACATTATTTCAACATTCAAGTCGTGTGTGATGCAAACAGTTTAATAACTGATAATGTGTCACAATAACAGGAAGCACCCATGACTCCTTCATGTTTAGGCACAGTGGAATATACAGACAGCTGAAAAGAGGGGAGTTTGAAGATGACTATTTGCTAGGTTATAATATTGAATATAATGACATATATGTTTTCGCTTATCAAATGTTAAATGAAAGAAAGCTCACAATTATTATTTTGTTCTAGGTTATAGTGCATATACCCAACATCCACCGATTCTGACACCATACCTTTCCCCCACAACCCAAAATGAAAGGCGATATAACACTACACATCTTCGCACCGGGAGTGTGATTGAGAGGACATTTGGTTCGCTAAAAACATGTTTCCGGTGCAATCATAAAAGTGGTGGTGCCTTACAATATGCTCCAGAAACTGCATGCAAAATAGTGGCAACATGTGATATTCAACATATCATTGCAACAGGAGAGCCCTACATATGATAGTGTCAGACTTGGATTCGGAAGATGAAGATCCTGAACCACCTCTTCCGCAGCCAGCAGAGGAGAGTAGAACAGTACAGGGGAAACAGTGATGGGACCACATTGCCAACAATTGCGTTTCAAGGTAAGTCATATGTGAAAGCACAAATAAAATAAGATTTACAAAGCTTGTTTGATGCTACAAAGTAAAGCACCCTAAATTGTCAGGTTTTCTAAAATGTTTTATCAAATTGTTAATTTTAACAGGTAAATGAGAAATAATGCCCACATCCAATGTTGAATAAGTCACCGAAAACACAAATATAAATCATTATTGGTACTTCCCGTACCATGACATTTGCTGCTTTTTGTGGCTGCCTCCTGAATGCGTTTGGCCACATGTTGTGCAGAAGGAGTATGGCTGCTGCTGTGTCACAGTGAGCATACATCTGTAGCAGAAATGTTGCTGACACTGGTGAGTTCTTCACTCTTTTGAGGTTAAGCAAATATCCCACTAGCTATTAAGGCAGCTTGTGGTACCTGAACTGCAGAGGTAATCGGCCCTAAGCTCCTTGAGATATCCCCACCAAAGTGTTCATTTCCATTTGGAAAATGACTGCCTCAAAAAGGTTGAAGTGGCATACACCAATCTCTCAATGGAACAAGGTAACCCATCCATCCCTGCTGCAGTAATTCTCTCTCTATGCTTTTGATTGGTGTTCCCCTCTGCCAGTTGTAGATATAGGAGCAGATTTATAATTATTTCATGCAGTGCAGCAAGACACCTTGCTGCGCTGTGCAGTGAGAAAGGGAAAGGGTAGGAATATGCTGTATTTAACATGATACAGTGCATTCTTGTCCTTTCCTTTGCACTATGCATAATGTGCTGCTGTGGCCGACGCAGGCACCGTTGCACCATGGTGCAAGGGTGCCTGCGTTGCAGGCAACATTATTTTTTCTCAGGAAGGGAGACCTTCATGTACAAAAACAATCCTTAGAGGCATTTCTTCTTTCTAAGTGTGCTGCAGAATACAGCACACTTAGAAAGAGGAAACAATGAAGAGACATAAAGATATTTCTCATTATTGCACCTCCCATAGGAAGGCATAGAATTTTGACACATTCCCAGGTTTACCAGTGTTGGTAAATCTGGGAATATGCCAAAATCCATAGGTGGATAAGTGGGAACACACATGCTCCACCAATGGAACACCTCCCTTGGACAGAGTAACGCAAGACAGCGATTTGTTAAGTTACTGCAGATTTATTAAGTCACTCAGCATCAGTCAAGGTGGCCTTGTTTGGTTTGATAAATCTGACTTAGATTTTGTATTGCCCTTGCACTCCCTTGCATAGTGAAGGGCGATGCAAAACCATGATAAATATATCCCATAATGTCTCAAGTGCATTGGTGAGGCTGTCCATTTCAGAGCCCAATTGTTTCTTTATTTTGCACCAGTTGTCTGGCCACAGTATTGAAACCTAATGAAATGCACTGGTGCATGTTTTGCATTTTCTTGTTCACTATTTTTAACTGCTGATGTTGCAGATGCTAAATTTGCAGCATGGAACACTCAAGCCCACTAAACAACTGGGTAAATGCAGCTGTATTGTTTGCCAGCAATGCATGGCTGCCATGAGACGTCTTGCTGCGTTGAGTGTGAGTAAGCACTGTAACACTCTGGTGTAGTGACCTTACAACTGGCTGCAAGATTGTACTACGAGGCTGTTGTACATCATCCTCATGCAATGATGCTTGCTGTGGGGAGTAAGAAGCACACCTACAGTGGGCATGAGGTGGGGTTTCCTTACTGTCTATTTCAATGGGATGTTCCTCCACCTTTTGTGTGACATCCTGTCCCTCCACAGTTGAGTCTTCATTGTCTTCCTTAGGTTGATCTGTTTAAAGAATGAATTAAAATTAAAATTAATTTCTCTGTGAGATGAAAAGCACTTCTTACTATTTGTTATCATTTGCTACATAAATTTCTATGACTGAATTTTTTGTCTACATGTCCCATGATGCAATATAATGGTTGTGTAAAGATGCCTTACTAAAAAACTCAGTATTATGATAAATGATAAATGCACGTAGAAGACAGTTTTAGGGAAACAGATGTATAAATAAAAAACTACATTTACTTTGAGGTGTTGCAGGTGCAGATCTATCAATCATAGCTAAACCCACAACTGCTCGTGCTCCAAGGTAGTCTCGACCCTCAAGTCCAGTGTAGTGATTGGGGAAAGAGTAGAGGGTCCACCTCCTGTTGCCCAGGATTCACCTAGCCGAGTCACAACCTTTTCCTTTGTGCTCAGCCTGAGGTTGTACTACCTCTTCCTAATTTCCTCAATGGATTGCTGCATTACTCAAATAGCATTTTTATTTGCTGCTTCTCCTATCATAATTCTTTTCTGCACCTCCAGAACTGTATGGCAGATCTTACAAACAGGAGATCATGGTTGTTGCAGCACTCCTCTGTTAATATCTCAAGTTCTTTTTCAGAGAACTTGAAGTTTTATTTCTCGTCCTGACTCCTTCTTTAATTCTTGCTTACCATCCTTGATGTAGAAAGCTAGGCTTGCTGCTCCAATTTACAAAGTGCACTGGAAGGGCACCACCTCCTAGCTGACTGCTTTCCAGGATTGAAATGAGAAGCACTTCCTGATTTTGAAGTCATTACCCAGAAACAGGAAGTGTTTACTGTATTTGCGTTCATAATTTGCGACAGAGATCACAATTTTGGTAATCGCAAAATGCGATTAATAAAATAAAGAAGTGACTACAACTTGTAATTACATTGTTTTGTGATTACTTAGTTCGGGTTCACAAAAATTTGCAATTAGGAAATCGCAAATCAGAATTTTCGTATATCTAGCCCTTGATTCTCTATTAGGATGGCTGTGATTAATCATGATCAGAAATGCACTCTGCTGACAGAACAATTTTGTTTGTCTAGAAAAGAGACTCTCAGTATTCCCGCTGAGGCTAATGATTCTAATTGTGGTAACAGGTGAGGCAAATTCAGTATGATTGTTCTGTTTAGAGGGCCAATTTTTCTAGAAACAGGGAACAAAAATCAATAATATTACAAGTATTGAGGCCCCCAAAATCAATAATATTACAAGTATTGCGGCCCCCTTCTACAGCAGAAAGCATAGATGTGCTCTAACAGTAATGCCTGCTTGAAGAAAATAAACAGTTTTAAAGGTCCTGAGAATTTGCCCCTTCCTCAACAAGGATTGATGATATAAAGGTATCTGCTAAAGGGTTTAATGTTGATTCAGTTGGGGAATGGTGTGGGAACATTGTTTGTAGACGCTTTTCTTTCAAGAGGGACTTCTTTCTATTGAACATTATCTGCTTTCTCTATTCATGCGGCATCTGAATTAGATGTCTCATTAAAATCTTCATTGTTTCTTTGCTAAAATCTGATCTCCCTTACTCCTTTTTTACAAACCTCCTTCTTTTTCACCTTCTCTTTTTCTTTTGTTGATTTTTATCCAATGTCTGAAGAGTACTTGTTCACAGGACAGGCTCCAACTTCACAAAGCCTTCTGTTTTTGCAAACAGCCATGTTTTGAGACCATTTCGTTTTTTAATTAAGTATCAGGAATAGTGGGATAGGTGATGTTGTTGTTGGCCCAGGCTCAAGGAGATCTTGTGGTTCTCACATGAGATATTTGAGTCAAGTGAAAAAAGCTTCCACAATGAGAAAGTGCCTTTATATTTTCATTGTTTCTTCCTTTTGAAGTTCTTGATCTTGTGCAGGTTATCCATTTGTGTAGCAATATTATTCCTTTTTTCCCCCATCTCCATATCTGAGAGATTACATTCTGTTGTAAAAGAGAAACTGGAGGGAAAGAGGGACTTGTTATGATTACCAGCTATTACACTGCCTTTTGTTAATGGAAGAAAATTGCAGCTAAGGCTTCGAGCATATTACAAGAATTAAAAGTAATTATTTTTTCCAGTAATTTTAAAATGGAATCTTTAATCCATTGCAAAACATGCAAAGCTTCTGATACTTGAACATAGTCCCCTAGTGGGTGTGCACTATAATTTCAGCTCATATCCAATGTCTTTGAGAGGTCCTCCTCAGGAAGAGGGCTACTTTATGACCCATAAGTGAATGTACTTACCACAGAATTTGGAATAGCATCTATGGGCACTAGACTAGATAGAAAGAAAATGGGACCTGATTTGTAAGGTCCTGATGAAAGCTAACAGACATAAGAAGGCACCCATGGCTGAAGCGTGAAGACTGCATCATTAGATGTTAAGGACTAATAGTGCGTCCAACAAGTATCTCTCTGCTGCTAACCTTACCCCTATCCTAATTCACATTAAAGTCACTGGTATCGGAGGTAACTTTAACTCAGTTCATAGGTCTCACCATCAAGCTTTATCCAGACACTCACCCTCCTGGTGGAGGAGCCCATACGTGCATTTCCTCATGCCCAGGTAGGAGACCCAAATATGAAACTGTCACTCTACTACCCAGTGGAGATTATATACACTACTAGCTGGAACTAGTGATTGAGAGTTTCCAAACCACTCCTTGTGAGACTCAGGTATTAAGCATGATGAGGTTCACACTCTTTTGATTTACTCTACTCATGAAAGGGGACAATGTTTCTCTTGATGCCAGGGAATTTTCCTTGGAACATTTCATACCTACATTTACCCTATTTTGATGTAATTGGAAATCTGGATCAATATCTGCCAATGTATAGTCAAACTGGGATTCCACTTGGCATGTCTTAGATACCATCTCTTCAAGTTCCCCTTCAGAATTATTCATGGCATCATTACGAGAGTGGCTGTCTGAGGACCTCCATAATCGCGCTGACAGTCAGACAGCTGCACTCCAGGCGTTCTGACCGCCCAATTACAACATTGGTGGGTGGACCAACCAGGGGATTGCTGTCCCTGCCAGGAGCATGGTTCCTGATGGCATGGCGGGGTCAGAGTTGTACTCAGCCAGGGCAGCGCTGAACTCAGTTCTGCCTGGCTGATTACAACTCCCCTCTCTGCCAGTCTTTACATGGTGGTCTGACCAGCATGGAAACACTGGCGGTGAGGGTGTGCTGGTGGCCACAGGGGGGGGGGCCTGCTCAGCCCATGCTCACAGCATGGGCAGTGCAGGAGCCACCTTGCCCAGCAACATTGGAATGCGTACTGCCTGAGTTGCAGACAGTGCGCATTCTGAGGGTGCTGATCGGCCCCCTCTGTGCTATGAGATAGCACTTTTTCTGCCGATCTGACCAATGGGAACACACTATTGCAATGTTCCCACTGGCCAGACTGGTGTTGAACATTGGAATAGGGTGGCGGGGATGCTACCACCATGACAGTGGCATCCTTCCCACAAGTTTGGAAGTCCCTTGGTGGGACTGTAAAACTCCTAATGAGGCACTCAGACTCTTGGTTGCTACTGATTTTAACATAGACATTGGGTCAGTAACCGCAAGTTCCTGGATGCCTTGAAGTTGTAGGGCAGTCCCTGGGACTGCTAGCTCTAATAAAATTGATACTTGTTTCTCTTTGCTTATTGGTGGAAAAAACGGAGGAATCTGAGATACATCTTCAGTGCCTCAATGTGCCTTTTTTGGATAGTTTTGGGCATTTAGGGCCAATTACTGACCCACTAGGCTTCATAACTTTATTACCGCTTCTCAATTTTTTAATGGTCATGAGTAAATATTTGAATGTAATAAAAATCCCAAGGGGCCACCTTCTCATTGAATCCAGTCCCTTACAATTACCCTCAAAGCTCCCCATCATTTCAAGGCCTCCCTGCTTACCACCAAGACACCACACTGGAACTAACCACTGAGTCTCCACCTGCGAGAAAGCAGCCGGATACGGGTCCATTTGGCAGGATGGAATGGGTCACTGAGGTACAGATCTGGAGGCACAAGGAACCTCTAGGAGTGTGTTTGTGCTAACTGCTTTGACTTTATCTAAGGTGCCTTTCCAAATGACAGCAAACTTCAGATATGGGAGCTTAGATGGCATAAAAAGGCAATTCTCTTTTTTCTAAAAAAAAATATTATTGCTTTTTATTCATTGTGACAAACATTGCCCCAACTGGTGCTCAACATAACATCTGACAATCAGCGGATGAGTATTCGTATTACCAAATGATTTACACTTCCTTATGCATACTAACGATATATGTTCTCTCCACATAATCAAGGGGGGATAATGAGGGTGTGAGATCCCATCTAGTTAGTCAGACATTTCAATCATTGTCATCTACCTCTGCCGATTCTTGTGTGCCTAAGCCGTAATAATCTATCCAAGCCCCCCATATTTTTCTAAATTTACATGAGCAGCCCCTACACTTGTAGGTAGCCTTCTCTGTCGCCTTGTAGAAATCCATACCTGACTCCCATTCACGCATTGTAGGTGTCTCAGGAGAGCCTCAATATTTCGCTATATCCCTTTTTGCCAGCACCAGACCCAGATTGCAAAAGACCAGCTTATGCCAAGGGAGATCTATGTTGTGGGTATTCACAACAGAATATACTTGGGGTCTTCTGGTATCTTCCCCTACTACGGCACTCAATTAAAAAATAATCTCTTCCCAATACACATGCAGTTCTGGGCACCCCCAGAGTGTATGGAAGAAATCACCTCTCTGCATCTCAAACATTCCTTCGAGGGTGCTCTACCCATTTTATGCAGTCATGCTCTATCAAAGCATGTTCGGTGTAAAATGTGTACGCAGAATAAGTCTCAAACGTGATTTGACTGCTACCTCTTGTGGGACCATCAGGGTTGACTCCTAGTCTAAGGCTGTCATTATGAACACGGCGGTAAACACCGCACCGCGGTAAAAACTGCCAACAGAGGAGTGGTCCGGACCGCCAAATAATGAAGCAACTGAAACACGGACATCCTGAAAACCACCCACCGCCAGCAGAGGAGTGCCGACAACGAAGGCAGAGGCCGCCCACAGGCCGATGGAAAGGCCCAACCTGCCCTTCAAATAATGAACCACTAGACCGCCATCAGTTCCGGGGCGGGAACCACAGCCACGCAAAGCCAGGCAGAAACGAACCAAATATAAGGAAACACTCACAGGAGGCTCACACAACACGCCGAAGCAGACATGGATAGAGAGCTGCAGATCATGCCAGCCCTGCTCCTTGCCATATACCTCCACGACTGAGACCGCCGAAGAAGACGACAATGGTAAGTACCGCAACCTACGAAACAGAGGAAGAAAGGGCACAGTTGCATACCCACCCACTCCACCCATCACGCAACGCTCCCCCAACTCTTCACAGCAGCACAAGCCATACACCACACAGCAAGAGGTACTTACCCGGCACCAGGCAAATCCAACCTGACCATAGTATATACAAATGCCCCACGCCCACAAACAATGAAACGAGAGACCAGGGATCCAGAGTGTGCCACCAAAACACAGGCCACACACAAACGTTTAATGCAGCTCTCTGAGCAAACGATTCTCAAGTAAGGCCAATGGCCAGTCCATAGTGTCATGAGTCCCATGGGCTAGAATGGCCCCAACCTGACTCCCACAAGTGCTACGGTACTCCACCTTATAGGGGCAACAATGGGGCATCCAGGCACCTCAGGGGACAGGGGTGGTGGGGGTTGGGATTTACGACAGGGGTGGGCCTTGGATTTGCATTTAGAAGGTGGAGGAGGTTTGGGTTTGGCCTTGGTAGGTGGGGGAGTGTGATTGGACGGGGTGGAGCCAGATGGAATTGGCTCAGCACGGGACTTCTTCCTCTCTGGGGAAGGGGCATGGGAATGTGAAGGGCAGACAGGGGCGGGCTGTAAAGTGGAAGGAGTGGAAAGGGCAAGGAGGTGTGCATGTTTAGGGACGAGACGGGGTGGGCCAGTGGGTTGGAAGAGGTCAGCATGGGAGAGGAAAAGTTTTTGGGGAGCAATTGGGTTGGACCTGGAGGAGGGTGTGGGAGTGGAGGCAGAGGGTGTGGACGTAAGTGATGTAGGGGTGCGTATTGTGGGTGCAGGTGACTGGACAGCATGCTGAGGTGTGGTGGATGTGTGATGGGTGGGTATTTTGGTGCGTTTGTGTGTTTTTGGAGGAGGGGGTGGACACAGTGGGAGAAGACAGGCTGCCAATGTGAATGTATGTTGTGTGGGTGTCTGCAAGTCTGGTGAGTGTGCTGTATGTGTCAACTAAAGTAGTTGTGGTGAGTGCAAGTGTGGTGTCTGAGGGGCATGTACAGATGTGTGTTATTGTGGTGAGTGCAGGAACAGGCTCAGCAACAGTGAATCAAGGTGCAGTGCCTGGAGGCGTGCATGTAGAGGATACAGCCTGGGAGGCGTAAGAGGTGGGCACACTGAGGGAAGTGGATGTTGCTGTGTGTGCATGTGTATGTTGGCTGTGTGAATGCTTGTGGTGGGAGGTGCGGTGCTTGTGCTTAGAAGTGTGCTTCTTGTGTGTTGAGGTGTGTGCCTGCATGTCAGAATGTGTGCTTTGGACAGGTGAAGGGAGTGGGGTGTTGGAAGAGGTAGAGGAGGTTGGAGGGGGGAACGGAATGACCAGGGACACTGGCTGCCGTCAAAGATGAGGCCAGAGCCTGATTAGATCTCTGTAGGCCAGACACAGCACCGTGAATGCCATCCAGATAGGCATTGGTCTGCTGCATCTCTGATGCTAGCCCCTGGATGGCATTGACAATGGTTGTCTGCCCTACAAGGATGGTCCTCAGGAGGTCAATAGCCTCCTCTGTGAGGGCAGCAGGGCTGACTGGGGCAGGGGAAGAGGTGCCTGGGGCGAAGAAGACGACCACCCTTCTGGGTGAGCGGGCAAGGGCAACTCGTGGGGAGCAAATGAGAGGGCGGTGATGGCATGGGGGTGGCGGAAGATGATACAGTAGGTGTGGGTCTAGGGTCAGCCACTGCCAGGGAGCCCCCATCGAAGGAGGTATCGGAGTCACTACCTCCAGTGGTACTTGCCTCACCGTGGTACTTCCCTCGCCCTCCAACCCAATGGTCCCCTTGGCGTCGGATGACTCTGCCACAGAGGATCCGTGGGCCGCTGCATCCCCACTCACTGGTGCCTCAGCTCCCTCGCCAGATGATGCTGATGTACACAGACAACACAAGAGAACAGGGATGAGGAAACAAAACAGGAGAGACACTTGTAAATTGCTGAAAGGAGTGAACATAGTGGTTCAAATATACACCCACCCAGAAGACCCTCCAACAGGCAGCAACTTCCACTATACCCATGGCCATGCCCCTGACTAGAGTCCAGAACCCTGCTCTATACCCATTCCCTAAACAACTGAAGGACCCGACGTGTAGGATACTCCCTATGGGGGCCATCATGTAGATGGGCATCAGTCAGAGTCCCTGCAACTAAGCAGCACAAACCTGAATGGACACACAGACATCCATCAAGGGTCAGAAATATGGTATGTGTACTCATCCCCTTGTGACTGCTATGCAGCCTTCAAGCGACCAGCCAGGTCTGGGTACGCCACTGCCAGGATGCATAGCATAAGCGGGCTCAGTGCCCGACGAGCACCCCTTCCCCGTTGGGAGGACTTCCCCAGCTGGGCCTCGCAGATTTTTCGCGCCCAGCGCCACAGGTCCTCCCACCTCTTCCTGCAGTGGATGCACCGCCGGTTGTAGACCCCCAAGGTCCGCACCTCCTTGGTAATGGCTGACCTAAAAGGGACACACAGAAATATAACACAGAGGTCAGGCACTTGGCAAGCATATACAGCTGGCTATACGTCCACTATGGGACGGATAGTACAAACAGACTAACAGCACATACACACGCAGCATGTCAGGAACCATGACCTTGGCGTACAGGGGCAGGACCCCGTCCACGAGCCTCTCCAATTCCTCTTGGTTAAAGGCCGAGGCCCTTTCCCCGTAACACGAGCCACTTCCATGACCAGAGGAAGGACACAGCAGTACACTCAGTGAAGTACCTGCTTGCACGAGATCAGGGAGTCAAGTGAAGTTGGGGTGACGACTTCGCGTACGCACCGCGGTGGTGTGCACCATCAATGCCGGCGGAGATCATGATACCCTAGGATTCCCCATTGACATCCATGTTAACCAATGACTTTGCGCACAGCGGTAAACGCTACCTTACACTGTTACGTCAACCCCTAGCGGTATGAGGTCACTTCCACCACAACAGTTCTGGATCACAGGGGGCAGACATTTTGCCAATACTGCTATGTGCACAATGCAGGCCCTAATGTTCACCAAACACACATATGCATGTGACCATTTACATTACCACACCTGACAAGCCCTGATCAATAATTGTGGTCTAGTTGATGTTATATCAAACACATTATGCATTTGTGTCCCTACAATCAAGTCAGCAGTGCTCAATGACTGACAATGTTTGCCAATGTATGTGTTTTCCTCACAAGTGTTTCCAACTCCTCCTACGTACCGACCCTTGTGGCGAGGAAGGGCCCCATCGGTGTACAGACCACTTGTGGATTTGCGGACCATGGTGGTGCATCACATCATTATCAATTACAGACTCACCTGTGCAACAATTCTTGAACTATGTGCATTACTGGATCCTGCCCTGACTCCGGCAAATCGTAATCAGCATGCCATCCCTACTGAAGTGCAGGTGCTCTCTGCACTCCGTTTCTTGGCCACGGGGTTATTACAAGTGACAGTGGGCATGGGTGCTGGATTTTCACAGCCAATGTTTAGCATAATACTGACAAGATTCCTGAATGCATTTGTACGACACCTGCAGTCCTATGTGAGGTTTCCCCAAAGTAAAGCAGGAAGAACTTTCACTCCATGAACATTCAATTGGTATGTACTGCAGACCAGTACATCTCACATGTGAATGCCATGTTCCCTGGTTCAGTCCATGATTCCTTTGTGCTGAGGAACAGTAGTGTGCCACACAAGATGGAACAACTACAAGAGGAAAGAGGGTGGATCATAGGTAGGTGTTTCTGTCACTAACTGCCACCTAGCAGACAGCCAGGCTGTCTGCCTCTGAGGCTTGTCAATGACAGTTCTGTGTTTGCACTTTTTTCTAGGTGATTCTGGCTATCCCAACTTGTATTGGCTCCTGACTCCTGGGACAGATGCAGAGATGAATTACAATGAGGCACATGGATGTACTAGGAGGGTGATGAAGTGCACAATAGGTCTCCTGAAGGCTACATTGTGTTGCCTACATATCTCTGGCGGATCCCTGGCCTATGGGCCTGAAAAGGTGTGTGGAATAGTGGTGGCCTGCTGCATGCTGCACAACGTGGCTGTGAGAAATTCTATCCCCCTCTTGGAGGTGGAGGGTGCTGTATATCCAGACCAGCTTTCTCAGAGAGGGGACGAGAGTGATGGTGATGATGAGGAAGGGGAAGATGTAAATTCCAGGACCCAACTGATACAACTCTACTTCCAGTAAATATGTGGGACTGGTGTCTGTGAATAATACTGTCAGTGTGCCTTATCATCTAGGGGGGTTGGAATGTACTAATTGCCACTGTGTCCAGGTCTGCATAGGACAGAATACAATTCAGTGTTTCTTTTTCTAAACATATTTAGGCACAACAACATGGAAGGCGAGTGCATCATTTCATGCTACGCAGGTACAAATAAAATAGTTATCACCCAGCTGCATCCATACTTCACTTTGTTCACACATTATGACAGGGGACAATGTTACAGGTGTGATATGTGTTTTATTTTGTGCAGGGATTGAATCGTGCAAATTACAGTGATGGCAGTGGGTCAAGGGTGGTTATCCTAAATGCCAACATGATGGCAGCATTGTTGTAAGTATTGGTGGGTCCATCAACGCTTACATGAGTTCTTAATTATTGTTAGCACTGTTTGGTGGTTGTTTGTGTGGGATAGTTGGTGGACAGATTATTGCAGAGCCACTTCTTTGGGGGGGCCTTGTTCTTGGCAGGTGTTCCAGTCCCATATCTTGGCTTGTGGGTCCATTTGGGCATCTGTTGTTGGCTTGTAGGGGATGAGATGGATGTCCCCTGTGTTTCCTCAGAGGGTGGTTCGTGTGAGGTTGCTGCTGATGCTTTCATTGTCCGTCTGTCTCTTGTGCTGTAGTGGGGGCTTCCTGTAGTGTGTGTGGGCCTCAGGCTGGGTTTGTACAAGCTGCAGTAGCGCACCTGCTATGCTGGCCATTGTGGCGTTGTGCATTTTCCACTGCTCCATGGCCTCTTGGTGCTGTGCTTGCTGCATCCTCTGACTGCTCCAGGGTGGATATTATCTGGGCAAATCTGTCATGGGTATGCTGATAGGCCCCCAGGACCTCAGAGATCACATCATGGGCTGCAGCATCCATCCTGTGGCCTCCCCCCTGGACCAGTGATGCCCTCCCACTGGGCCTAGCCTCCTGTGCCTGTGTCCCCTGCACAGGTCTGGCGCTGCCACTTGTACTGGGGCCATCATCTTCCTGCCTTTTGGTTGGTGGTGACTGTGTCCTCTGTACCTGTGTTCCACCAGTCTGTGGCCTGGATACACAGGTGTGTGGGCGGTTGCCCTTGGCTGAAGTTCTTGCCTGGGTGGTAGGGGTGTCAGTGGTATCCTGGGTGGGGCTGCTGGATGGTGACTGTCCAGGACTGTGTGACCCTGCTCATCAGTGTCCAGGGTTCCATCCCCAGTGTCCTGTGAGGTGCTTCTGTCTCCCTGATGAGCACTGGCACTCCTTGTCCTGTCCGTCAGGGTGGCATGGGTGGTGCCTGTTGGGGGAAATGGACATGTCTGTTACATTCGCATGGTCGGATGGGGTGCAGAGGCCTGGGTGGGTTTGTGCAGCTTACACACTTTGGGACCATGCAGGATGCTTTAGTGGGGTTAGCATTGCTTTTGGCTTTGTATGTGGAGCTGCATTGTGGGTGTTATAGGCCATTGTGTTTCCTTGCAGGGGTGGGTGGCTGTGCACAGGGGGAGGGATGTGGGACTGTTAGTGGGTTTGTGAACATGCAGGGGTGGTGTTCCTGGTGGGAGTTGGAGTGGTGGAGCATGCATTCCAGGTTTAATAGATATGGGGTAAATGTAGACGACTTACCCGAGTCCATTCCTCCAGTGAGTCCAGTGAGTCCCTCAGGATGCAGGATGGCCAGTACCTTTTCCTTCCAGTCAGTGTAGTTGGGTGGTGTTGGTGGAGGTCCTCCCCCAGTCTTCTGGACTGCAATGTGGTACCTGGATGCCATAGCCTGACCTTCCCCCGCAGGTCGTTCCATCTCTTGCAGATTTTGTCCCTGGTGCGTGGGTGGTGTCCCACTGCATTGACCCTGTTGACAATGGTCTGCCATAGGTCCATCTTCCTGGCGACGGGCTCCGAATAGCTGTGGCTCCACCTTCAGGATTTCATCCACCATGGTCCTTAGCTCCCTTTCTGTGAAGCGTGGATGTTTGGGGTGTGACATGGTGAGTGTGGTGAATGGTGTCTGGGCTGGAATCTCAGTGAGGGTGCTCTTCTGTGGTTAGGTGTGAGTCTTGTGGATTGTGGCGTTCTGTGTCTGCTTCTGGTGGTCTCTGTCTTTCTTGGCCTACTTTCGTCGCAAAGGATTGTGGGGTGTGTCTGTGGGTGTTTTTATGGTGTTGTGGATGTGTGCCAGGTGTGTGGGTTTCTAACTTATCCAATGTGTGCACTTCTTACTGTTGGGTCCACTTGCCGCCCGTGGCGGTCTGCACCGCCAATGGTCGTTCGGCTTCCACTGACCACCAAGGTGATTTGTGCATCATTATTTGGTGGGTGGGATGTGGGTGTGCTCGGCGGTGGCGGGGTGGGAGGTCCAGCATTTCTGCCGACAGGGTCCTGGCGGGGACTGGTGATTTTTGTCGGAATCTGATTTTTGGTGGATTATATGGTGGGTTTCTGTTGACCGCCAATAGCGGTCTTCTGTTCACCGTCACCACAGCGGTCAGTGATGTTTACTGTTGTGTTCATAACGAGGGCCTAAATCTTCTAGCTCCCCTACTTCATTCTCCCACTTATTTCTGAGTTTCTGGAGGGTGTCAGGCATATTAATATTGATAGTTTTGTAGACAGTGGACACTGCCTTGCTTGGTATTGTTTCCTGTAGCAGGCTGTCCTCTAAAGGAGTATATTCGGGAAGATCTAAAGGTATGTTCTCTACTTTCCATGCATGGCTGAGCTGAAAATACTTATAAGACTGTGTGTTACTAAGCTGGAATTCTGCTAGGAGAGTGGGGAAGGGCATCAAGGTTTCATCCCTCCGGAGGTCCCCTAGCTGTGAAATGCCTATGCGATCCCAGGCTGCAAAATCTTTCAATTTAATAATTTCTCTAAAACTGTTCCAAACCCACAACAGTGTTTCACATGTCAGAATTTATGCCCAGCCCAGGCATTTGGCGCCTTTTTCCATGCCTGTAGTGCAATCGGAGAGATAGTGGTGATAGGAGTGTGGGTGGAACTGCCACCTTTCTAGGGCATAAATTGGAATATTTCCCTTGACATGTCCCAATTCATTTATAACTAACAGATGGGAGGCTGAGTAGTATGCACGGACATCTGGAAGGGCTAAACCCCCATTGTACTCACCTCTATGATCAGCATCTCTACATTTCTGCACCTTTTCTTGGGTGAGCTTCAGCTGTCCTCAGTAATCGCCTCCTGTTTTCCAGATCCTAGCTTGTACCTTCGTGGCTTGTGCCTTTTGTCTCTCCTGCAGTGCCATATTGGCAGACGCTTTGGTTGTTTTGCACTCCTTTGCGCGACTTTTTAATGTTAGCGGATGCACTTATGCACTTATGTACTTCATGATGCAGAGAATGCACCGCCTTGCATTCATTTTGCTTCTGCGTCATTAAGTATCTTTGCATAGCAAATATAGCCTGGACAGGAATAGTGGCATGCATGATGCAGCACACAGGAATTTTGCCAGAAAGCAAGACTGGGCCTACGATTATACTTTTCATTGAGTCTAACTTTAACCATTTGAACTGTAACACCACAGTTCACTTCACTCTTTCACTATATTATGGTCTTTGTAAGTGTGTTCTGACGAGGAAAGGTTATTTTGACACTTTGTTTTTCCTGTTCCTGATTTCCCCTTTACCACAGTCCATGTGTTTTTCACATGTGTACTGCTTATGGTGGGAACAGTTCAAATAGAGATGACAATGCAATTTGAATAGCATGCCTTTAAGAAATTTAGGGCCAGATGCAGTAAAAATCTGGATTGCGACTCGCAAATTGCGAGTCGCAATGCAGAATGTAGGATGGTGTCCCTGACACCATCTGCGACTCGCAAGGGGGTCGCAAAGGCCCACCTCATTAATATTAATGAGGTGGTCGCAATTTGCGACCCTCTTGCGAGTGGCGGCACTCACAGGGATGGTGGCCTGCTGGAGACAGCAGACCACCAAGTCTGTGACTGCTTTTAAATAAAGCAGTTTTTTTTTTTGTACTGCAGCCCGTTTTTCTTAAAGGAAAATGAGATGCATTACAAAACTAAATAATGAAACATTTTCGTTTCATTTTTTCAGAGCAGGCAGTGGTCCGTAGGACCACTGCCTGCTCTGAAAAAAAAAATGTCATGCCATTCACAAAGGCGAAGGGGTCCAATCGGGACCCCTTCCCTTTTGAAAATGGGTTACCACCAGTGTGACACGGGTTGTAACTGCGATTGCTTTGAGACTGCGTTCGCGGTCACAAAACAATACAGCATCGCGCTGCGACTCGCAATTAGGAAGGGGAACACCCCTTCCTAATTGCGAATCGCAGTCCCGTTTTGCGAGTCGGTAACCAGGTTACCGACTCGCAAAACGGGGATTGAGCATCGCGATGTGCTATTTGCACGTCGCAAACAGCAAAATTTGCTGTTTGTGACGTGCAAAAAGTTTGGAACATCTGGCCCTTAGAGTATTCAGCTAGCAAAAAAGTGACCTAGAAGAAAGTGAGGGACAAGGAGGGAGTAATCCACATTAGGATGAAAATGGAAATTTCTTTGGTGGTGTGGGCTCCAGGTCTCTCCCTACCATAATTTTCTTCTGCGGTGTGCTCCACCAAAATGCTAAGGGTTATTACTCCTTTACTAACAACCTTTCTGGCACCTGAATAGTACAGGCGGGATCACCGTAGATGCCATTTCAACATCAATGACACTACAGTAGATAAAAAAGATCTGGTAAATGTTGTAGCCGACAAAGGGATTCTCACCTTTCTCCAGATATATTGAATCCTCAATCCAAATTCATCTCCAGCTTTAACTGAATCCTAGATGTCTTTCTGGGGCTAAAACAAAAAAAACATCAATGCTTCTTTCTAGCTTTCATCCCAGTTAGCATATTACCTTGACCCCATGCCAGACAAAGTTCCCGGGCCATGGGTCAAACTGGGGCTACAGGACCTCAAATGTGGGAGTGGAGGTTATTTTACTCTCATGTCTCCAAGACTGACCTATTATCGCCGAGTAAACTGAGCAAAGTACAACTCCTTCCGTGCTTGACTCTTGCTCTTAGGAGCAATGTTGAGCAGTATCAGGCCTCACAGCAAAATATTAATCGGGTGCTCGAGCTCAGCACTCAACAAACACACATTAGTATAATAAATGATTGTCAAACTCAGCGTTTGACTTTCTAGAAGAGACATACTTTAATGCATCTATTAACTAAATACTACACACAAGAAAGTGTACAAAATACATTTTATTGTTCTGCCATTAGAGTAGGTCAGTACTGCTTCCTGCTATTATCCCCAGTCCCCACCCTTATGGTCCATGTGATTACCTCTTTAAGTCTGATTCTAACCGGATTGGGCTCAGGTGCAGATTATCACTGTACTCTTGTGCTAGCACACCATCTTTTAAACTCAGGTCACTGGTTCTCACTCAAATAGTTTTTAGTCTATGAAAGGTATAGCACTTTTCAGGTGGCCACCTGGCTACCCTGATGCTCATTCGCTCACCCTTCTCCAAGCTGAGTGTGAGCCTGTAGTCTCTCTCTGCTGTGGTCAGGAGCAGTTGTTCAGCAAGAGTACTGGATCTTCTCATGGCTAGTCCAGCAGGTGGTTTGTGCAGTCCTGCATGGCCAGGCTCAAGCAGATGGTGAAGCCTTGCACAGGAGTGCCTGATTGGATTGGATGTGGACCACGGCTTCAGGCACAATGATGTTCAGGTTCCAAAGCTGCTCTGAATCATACTGTGATGGGTTGCAGGTGCAGTTACTTCTGGTCATGCCATAGCTTTGCAATTCGGGCACAGAGATTCAGGTCTGTCTGATTTTCACAGATTGGCCTTGGGAAGCTTGTATTCCGGTTCAGGGACGACCTGGCCCGGTGGTTTGGCTGTACTGTTCCTATTAGAGCAGGGTCAAGACAGAGTTGCACTTGGCTGGGTCTAAAGTGAGGTAGCATGGTATGCAAAATAACAATGGACTGGGACAGGGCCCCAAGTACTTAGCAGTGGCTAAGATTAATTCAAGTATTCCATCCATCACTTTTTGGTATAATTCAGTGCAACGTCCTAAGTGGGATGGACATGCCCAGATCTAAGTACTGTGCACACTGTCCCACTGGAACCAACCTATACCTGACTGATGAGCAGTAATAAGTGCAAAACTTCTTTTGAGTTGCTTGTTTTCTGGTTCAGGGAAACAAAGGCCTGTTAGTTCGGGCTGGACTGTTCCTATTGGAGCAGGGTCAAGACTGATTTGCATTAGGCTGTGTCCAAACTTCTGTTCAGCACTTTTTTGAATATTTCAGTGCAACACCCTAAGTGGGTGGGTATGACTTGGTGTAGTTCCCATGCACCATACCACTGGAATCAAGCTATACCCTCATGATGAGCCCTGATAAAACTGGTCTTGGATTGCTTGTATTCTGCTTCTGATAGAACCTAGTCAGGCAATCAGGTGTGGCCACATTGTGCCTATTAGAGCAGATTTGCCTAAGGCTCGGTCCAAACAGAAGTTGCATGGTGGACAAAATAACAATAGACTGTGATGGGGCCCTGAGTAAAAACCAGTTGAGATCACTTTTTTGTATTCTTCAGGGTAATTCCCTAAGTGGGACTGGTGTGCCCAGACATGGTTCTTGTGCACACTGTACCATTGAAACATAACTTTCCCTGACTGATGATCAGTAAAAAGGACAAAACAGGTTTAGAGTTGCTTGTATTGTAGTTAAGGAAGAACCTGGCCTGGCAGTTTCAGCTCTACTGTTCCTATTCGAGCAGGGCCATGACTGATTTGCATTTGGTTGGTTCCAAACTAAGGTGGCATGGTGTTCAAAATAACAATGGACTGGGATGCAGCCCTGCTTAATACCAGTGGCTGAGATTAATTCAAGCATTCCTTCCATCACTTTTTTGTATACTTCAGTGCATCTCCACAGATTGGGCTCAGCAGCTCAGACTACCCCCCAACTTAATAGATCCGACTGAGCTGCTCAGGTTACGCTGCAGCTCTATGATTCTCACCAAGAATCCTATTGTGGATTCTGAGGTCTACCAGCACAGCATAAACAGATTGCTCTCTGCAGCCCTCCACTTCTGCAGATCAATTGCACCGGGGTCATGCTGTGCACCGCTCATTCTGGTCAGTGACTATTCCTGCAGGGGTGGCAGGTCCCTTCCCTCTTGCAGTGGTTGATTTCCACTGGTAAAAATAAAATACTGCATATTGTGAAGTCTAAAGTCCAATTAGCTTTTGATGCAAAATAGTAAGCAGCACAACAAAAAACTGAAGGAAATTGTCATTGCGACGTGCCAGAGCTCTCTCTAGAGAATAGTCAGTTACAGCAAAAGTTAAAAATAAAAAGTAATCTGTCATATATAACTTTATCCTAATACAAGTAAATGAAAAATAATCATATGACAGAAAGTTGTTACTTTCAGAAAACACCTATCTAACGTGTATGTAGAAGGATCTTCAATCAATCAATCAATCAAAAAATGTGTAGAGCGCGCTACTCACCCGTGAGGGTCTCAAGGCGCTGGGGGGGAGAAACAAGGGGGGCAGGGAGGGTTACTGATCGAACAACCATGTCTTGAGCTTCTTTCTGAAGACCAGGAGGTCTTTGGTTTTGCGAAGGTCGGTGGGGAGGGAGTTCCAGGTTTTGGGGGCGAGGTAGGAGAAGGACCTGCCTCCTGTGGTGGTGCTGTGGATGCGGGGGACTGTGGCTAGGGGGTGGTGGGCTGATTGGTGTTTGCGTGTGGGAGTGTGGACTCTTTCGATGAGGTAGGTTGGGCCAGTGTTATGGAGGGATTTGTGTGCGTGGATGAGGATCTTGGATGTGATTCTCCTGTCTATGGGGAGCCACTGAAGGGATTTGAGGTGTGGTGAGATTCGTTCGTGGCGGGGGAGGCCAAGGTCGAGGTGTGCGGCTGTGTTCTGGATTCTCTAGAGTTTGCGTTTGAGTTTGAATGTGGTGCCGGCGTAGAGGGCGTTACCGTAGTCCAGTCTGCTGCTGATGAGTGCGTGGGTGACTGTCTTTCTGGTTCCTGGGGGAATCAATTTGAACGATTTTTTGTCGAGTGCGGAGTGTGTGAAAGCAAGAGGAGGTTAGAGCATTGATTTGCTGTGTTATGGAGAGGGAGGGGTCAAGGATGATGCAGAGGTTGCGTGCCTGGTTTGCAGGGGTGGGTGCAGGGCCTAGGGCGTTGGGCCACCAGGAGTCGTCCAATGTGGTTTTGTTGGGCCCGAAGATGATGATCTCGGTTTTGTTTGAGTTGAGCTTGAGATGGTTAGTGGTCATCCAGTTGGCGGTGTCGAGGAGAGCGGCATGTAGGTTGGTTTTGGCGGTGGTGGGGTTGCGGGTGAGGGAGAGGATGAGTTGGGTGTCATCTGCATAGGAGAGGATAGTGATTCCATGTGCTCGGAGGATGTTGGCTAGGGGGATCATGTAGATGTTGAAGAGTGTGGGGCTGAGGGAGGACCCTAGGGGGACTCCGCAGGTGATCTTGGTAGTGTTGGAGTGGAAGGGTGGAAGGCGGACTCTCTGGGTCCGGTCGGTGAGGAAGGAGGTGAGCCAGTCTAAGGCTTTGTGGCGAATTCCTATGTTGTGGAGGCGTGTGCGGAGTGTGTGGTGGCAGACGGTGTCAAAGGCTGCGGAGAGGTCTAGGAGGATGAGTGTGACGGTCTTGCCTTTGTCTACTTTGGTCTTGATGTCGTCAGTGCATGCGATGAGGGTGGTGTCCGTGCTGTGGTTTTTGCGGAACCTGAATTGTGAGGGGTCAAGAGTGTTGTTTGCTTCGAGGAAGTGGGATAGGCGGGCGTTGACTAATTTCTCTGCAACCTTGGTGGGGAAAGGGAGGAGGGAGATGGGGCGGTAGTTGGAGAGGATCTCCAGGTCGTTTTTTTTTTTTTTTTTTTTTCAGGAGATCAGTGATTTCCGCATGCTTCCAGGGGTCTGGGTAGGTGGCGGAGTCGAAAGAGAAGTTGATTATGTTGTAGAGTATGGGGGCGATGGTTGGGCTAGCTTTGTTGTAGATGCGGTGCGGGCAGGGGTCGGAGGGGGAACCGGAGTGGATGGAGTTCATGGTTTTTTCAGTTTCTTCGTGTGTGGTGTGGGTCCAGGTGGAGAGTGTGGTGGGGGGGTCATGAGTGGGGGTCTGGTTGGGCGAGTGAGGGTTGTGTGTGGTGGGTGTGTGTGGTATGAAGCTGTTGTGGATGTCCAGGATTTTGTGGAGGAAAGTAAAAAATGGCTGTGAGGAGAAGATATCATTCACATACAAAATATTTACTTTATCATTCCTAATGTGAGGATGTGGGTGTATTATATGGTATGGTTGTGCAGCCTAACCATGGAATACACTTGCAAAAACTGTCTTTGGTCTTGTCAGGCTTTTTTGAACAACCTTAAGCTCAACCCTGGGAAGCAATGGCTTTTGAGCAGCAAGGCTTGTACGAAGGAACTTAGGCCAATATTTATGAATGGTTAGTGTCCCATTAGAGCCATTTATTTTGGCGCTAAAACAGCGCTAACCTAATTCCATATTTATATTTTGACGCTAGACCTGTCTGCTGCCTTGTGTCGCACACATACAAATATTTTTTTTTTTACCTGCCATTAAAGACCATGGGGCTGAATCATGAGAAATGGGGCAGCACCTACTCCAGTGCCACCTCACATGCACCCTTAGTGCCCCCTGACAACACCATATCTGTTGCAAATCCCAAAAATGGTCCACCATGGTGCTGAGTCTGTAAAAAAAAACACTAACTAATCATGAATACCATAGTAGGACTCAGTAGGAGTATAGAGGACATACCTGACCTTACATGCACTGTACTAAGGGGCCCATGTGAAAAATAGCTATGCCACCTTCCAAAGCCTGCACTGCGCATGTATAGAAAGTGTCTGTCAGAAATCATGTATTGGAAGCTAGGAGATACTACTGCACCAAATTACATCAGCCTACTAATGCGTGATACACACTCTTGTACACTTGATGGCTGGCACAACCATCAGCTGCCACAAAGGATCACAAAGTGTCACACTGCATGCATAGTGCCACATGGGAACATGGACGGCATAGTCTGGCTTTGTAGGGCAAATATGGTGTTTCAACATCTGACACCATTGTGGTGCTAGGAGGTGGTAGGTTTCTTCTAACAACAGAACACTGCTTCAAATATGGACTGCACAACACATTCACCTAAATCATAGCCATCATTTTGGGATCAACATAAATTTTCCCAGTCCCTTGAGTCACTACCCAAGATTGTCATGTCCATCAACACAGTCCAATGAAACCATTTCACAAGAAAAGGAACATACACTATACCACAAGTCTGTGTCTCCCTGACAGGGGGAAGTCTCTTGTATGATCCACCACTTGTTTTGAAGATAATTCTGGCATGTGCAATCCTGCACAACAATTGTGTCCGGACAAGTATCCCCTGGGATGAACAGGTTGATGTCCCCAACAAGGAGGAGGATGACGATGGAGCAGACTATGTGGAGGGGGAACAACTGAACACTGCTGCAGGAGTTCAAGACTTGTTGAGGCACGTGCTCCTCACAAGTAAGAAGAAACAACTGTTGATCATGGACAATTTTGTCCACTCAGCTCTGGGCCCTGTTGTTTCAAGTGCATTTCTGTCATCCCAGTGACATGTACATGATACTGATGATGGCTGGTATGAATTAGTCATAGATGAGGAGTATGTCATTTTTTAGGAAAATGTGTTCACTGTATGTGTTATTTGTAGTTGCAGTGTACATTATATGTCTGTACAACCCCACCCAATGCTGATACTGATGCTTGCTTCTCCTCATGTTGCAGCTGCCAATATGACTGAGGCACAGAGGCAAGACTTCCATAAGAGGGCCGAACGATGCTGCCACATAATGGAGGTAGATGATGCCTACCGCCGAATGAGGCAGGAGATTCCGTAGGGAAAAAATGGCGGGCCTTTCCCCGCGGGGGACATCCAAGACAGCCACAAAAGGACACTGGAGACAAGCCATCAGGGGTGCAGGGGGCCACAACTGGACCACAGCCCTCAAAATCAGCTGCACCTATGATAACGCAGCAACCACCACAGTCACCTGCAGCAGTAGTCCCTAGTCAATTTGAACAAGACATGAGAAGGGACATTGGCCAGATTTTGGCCAGACTGAGCAAATTAGAGGTGGAAGCATCAGAGGACTGCAAGTTGTTGCGATACATTAAGAAAACGTTTTTAAAAAGCAGGAAGTGAACTGTTGCAGTATCATACAACATCCTAGTTAATTCCCCACCCTTTTACTGTTTTGTTTAATGTTATATGTGGTTTTAGATGTGTATTGTTAGGTTAGTGTAAGGTAGGCATAGGTTAGGTTTAGTATAGAGAGGGGTGTTTATTTTCTACATCTTTTACTTGTTGCGGGGTTGAGTGTTGGGGTTATGTTGGGGTATTTGTATAATAAAACACAAATAAATAAATAAATAAACCAAAAAATATATATTTGTTTAGGCCATAGGTTAGGTTAGTACATGTGTAGTCATACTTTATGTTGTCCTACTTGTATCTCGTCTCTTAAGAGGGGTGGGGGCAATGTTGGCCTGTTGGTTCCATCTTCTGTTGCAGTTGCACTCTCTCCTGCTTTTGTGTTTTATTTGTACGGTAATATGGTGTTAAAATGGCACTACCCCTTTTGTGACATGTTTACATGCCGCAAAAAGGTGTTCCACCATTTTTTAAGTATTAAAGCCGTTTTTTTAACGGCATTGAGCAGCTGATAGCGCCCTTTTTTTGGCACTATCCCTTCCAGTTTTGCAACATTTTTCATAAATATGGGCTTCAGTGTAGAGTATTTAACAGGACCGACCAACAGAATAAGAAAGCCACATAATAGGAAAGAAACATAACACAAATATATAAATATGGCGTATGTTTTTATGAATTTTTAGAGTCCAACCTGGCAAAATCCACCAGAGGATTCCGGAGATATGAATTTTCAAAGATTTTATCCTTTTAATTTTAACCGCAAACAAGCAATGGTCAATAAAAAGTTTGAAAACTTTTTAAAGGCTTGTAAAAGTTAGATCGGCTATTCTGGCCCAGCTTGGGTGACCAAATACAACAGGATGACGATCTAGGGAGGCAATGGGGTAGATTTGGACAGTTACCTGGTTGCTAGAGCGTTTTCCAGCCCAGATCCAAACTTTACAGTACAACTGCCATATATTTATTGGAGTAGTCCTGATACTGAGTATACAGGATGAAAAGATGCTCACAGATGCTCTGGTTGCTGTGTGGTCAACAGGGGTGCCTCTGTAGTGATTCCTTGGTCCACGGGTGATGCGGGCGACTTTGGCCACAGGGGTCGGGGGTCCCACGATATCCTCTTTGAGTCAGAAGAACAGCGGAACTCTGGATACAATTGTAAGGGCAAAATTCTTTAGTGGAGGCTAGTGCTTTTCTTTGGCAATCAATTTGGACTCTGGAGGCACTCCTGAGTCCTGCTGACCCAGGTGAATTTTTTTTCCATTGAGGACTGGTCTTTTGGGGTGCCCAGTGGTTGGCAGAGGCAAGTTTGCAAAGTGGGCTACCAAGATGCCAGTTTGGGCTTCTTCAGCTCTTTTGCCCTGGAAGCTAGTTCCAGCGGATCATGCAACTGACCCTTGGAGTCATCATTTTCATCTGGGGCATGACATTCCCCATGCCAGGATCCATAGGCACAGTCCAAACTTCGCTGGCCCAAAGTTCAGCAGGTGCAGTCCAGCAGATGGTGCAGCGTCTCTTTGCGAGGTCCAGGAGTTAGCAGGGCAGTCCTTATCCGGTCCTTGTTCCAGTTTAACGTGATCTGAGGTTCAGGGTGCCAGGGAAAAGTGCCCTGAAGGGACAACATGGTCACTAGTCGATTGGCTACAAGGGCTTCTCCTTCTTTGTGATGGATTTCTGGCAATATATGGCATCTGGTAATCCCAGGGTGTACTATTCTAGCCACCCCTGAGATTCCTGAACGTTTTCTTGACTGTGTGAAACTTGGTAGCCCACCTTAGAGTTGTGGCTTCCTGAGGGCTACACACCCACAGAAAAAAGTTTATAGGCTGGTCATCCCGCTCTGGCCCTGCCTCCATCCTATCTACCTGAACGGTGGGCAGCCCCTTGGGAGTGTTATCACCATTTGCCCACCAAGGGTGCTTCCTCTTTGAAGCTCACCTTTGGGCCTAACACCTCAAGTGGCTTCCTCAAACGGGAGGAAATACATTTCCCTGCAGCAGGCTGCTGTTGTTCCTGAGCCTGGTAGAACTTCACACAACTCACCAGGCAGGCACAAAGATGTCTGTTGGCCAATGCCATGTGAGGCTGCTGTCCTAGCTGGGTCACAGAGTGGCAACGTTCTAGAAGTTCCATTACTTTAACAGTGACATTAAATTCGACCTGGGAATGAGGTCAGGTTTAGTGCCATGATTTATTTGATACCTTACAGTACAGGCTACTAACATTTTCAAATCATAATAATATATATCCTTACCTCATATTAAACAGCTCCCTGCCAAAAGGCTCTATAGGCCTTCCTTAGGAAAGGCTTACATATATTAATGAAAGTGATGGCTTTGCCATTGGTTTGAATGGCTAAGACTAACTACCAGTGGGAGGACTTCCAGTCTGCCGTGGCAGGTTGGGAGCCATTTTCTTTCTTTGTCACACACAGAGTGGCACAATCAGTGCTGCAGCTCTGGGTGGACACCCTGCATTACATGCCCTTTGAACCCTGGGTACGATATACTAGAGATTTGAAATTAAGTCAGCCAATTCAACACACATTTTGTAAGGAGTTAGAGGGCAGGCTCCGAGGTCTGGTTAGAAGGCCTCACTGCATACTCAGAGTCGCAAAGCCAGCAGTATTAGTCCAAATATGTGGGGGTGAACATGCAAAAAGAGGCATTTCATTACACCCATAAATCCCTCCCACTTTCCAGGTTTGAAAACAAGGTTAAGCCAAGAGAAATTTTGGACGTAAAACTTTCAGCCCTAGGACTTCTAGTCCTCCAAGAGCCATAAATGTTTGTAAGCATATTCAGTATCACAGGAAGCTTCAGGCTCATACAAAACAACATCCATATCTGATTAAATGGTTGATATACTCAGGATTACATATGCTGTTACTAATGTTGTGTTACATAGGAGTGTATGATCATGATATAAAAACATTTTAAGTTAGTTTTCACAACACTCATCTCTGGGAAGCCAGCTGTTAGGCAGACACAAGCACTGCTTGCACAGCTATGTGGATCACTCCTCTCCTTGATAACAGAGAACTTGGAACTGAAACAAGTGGATCAGCCCCACTTTTAAATATTTAGAGTTGACAGGATATGTGGATCTACTGTTGGCACATAGGGTCGTTCTCCTTTCAAATGTCCTCTCCAGGCTTCCTTCCGGGCACTGCCTTTGTATACAGTCTTGCTCCTCACAGCACAGTAGTCTTCAGCCCTGAGCACTCATAAAAATGGAAAAACAAATTGTGAACTTTTAGCACTTGATTTTCAACAGCCACACTGAAAAGTGATCAAGGAAAAAGAGGCAGGCTGACTTAACTGAAGAGATGCCTTCCCGCTTGAAAATAGAAATGCAGTCCCACCCTTCACACTCACGTCTACCAAATGACAATACTTCTGGAATACTCTCAGCAAAAGCCAAACCAAAGTTCTAAAACAGCCTTGTCTCATAGGTCCCCATTTCAGTGTCTAGGTGTCCTCACTCCAGCATCAGGAGCATCACTTTCACTGTTTGGGAGAATCTTGTCTCTATCTTGTGCACAAGGCCAGGCTTGAGGTATCCAAAAATGACCCCATGTGCCTTTTTTTACTATAGTTTACTTACACACATCATGGATGTACCAAGCAGGCCACAGACATAAACAGAGACAAGATGTTTGCACCCCATGTTAGCTCATAGAAGCAGAACTATATGCGAGTCGCCAGTGGGCCTTCACTCCAGTGGCACAGATAAAATTATCTGATCACAACCACTCTATGTACTAAACCCATGACAGGGACAGTAGTCCACTGCCTGTACAACGAGGGCACAAACTTGGTGCACTCTTCCATGTCAAAGGACAAGACCAGTACCCCACTCATGTCATGGGACAGACCTAAGCCTCTGAGCATACCCTAGATTAGTGTGAGGCTACTAGTTATATGCTAGTGACATTAAATTGGGCACTCAGAGCAGAGGAACAGGATTATACACCACAAAGGGGACATTCCCATCACAAGACCCTACAAAATCAGTCTGTAAATACATTTCATGTGCCCATAAACCTAAATACCCACAAACCTCATAGCCAAATGTTACACTGCACGCCAGTTTATGTTTATAAATACACCCAATGACAAACATGCCTCGTAGCTCTGTGATGTTCTTGTATACCACAACTTTGAAACCCTCTTTGTTAATGAAGCCTGGTTCACACCTTTCTACATTCTCACCTTTAATTAGCTCAACCGTGCTTGCTCTATTATCATGTACCATGCATGTTTGCATACTGGGAATGACCTCAAAATCATTAATATGGCTCTTTTTTTGCCGGAATTGAAAGGAGACACTTTTCAGAGAAGCATTTTGGACAGCACTTCCTTTTCCTGTTTCTGGATCGCAGCATATGGTGGCGTCATTACAGCAAAGCAGAAGATTACCTTTGCCATTCCATGGAAAGGTTTTTTCAACTACTTGTGGAACCTGAGTTGGTGTGCACTTAGATAGTGTTGCGAGGAGCAGGTTTGCCATCGTATAGCTTCCCTCTGGACTTGGCCTTGGAAGGTTTCATGCAACGCAAGGTTCATGTTGATTACTGTATTGTTGCCTATTTACGTATCCCTTGTCCATTGATGTGTTCCCCTTCTTGCTTCGCCATCTTCACCCTGTGCTGTGACCGACCCCACCCTATTTTGTCCATCCACATCAGCGCTTTTGGGAGGAGGCGGAGGCGGAGTCGGAGGCGGCAGCATTTCCAAGGGCAAGAGCCCTTTCAAATCTTCACAGCGCTCCCGCCTCGCGGGACGCGCTCTGACAGCGCTTTTGGGAGGAGGCGGAGGTGGCAGCATTTCTAAGGGCAGGAGCCCTTTAAAATCTTAACAGCGCTCCCGCCTAGCGGGACGCGCTTTACAGCGCTTTTGGGAGAAGGCGAAGGCGGCAGCATTTCCAAGGGCAGGAGCCCTTTAAAATCTTCACAGTGCTCCCGACATGCGGGACGCGCACGGGCGGCGCACGGGCAAAGCCCGGGCCAAGGGCAGGCCCATCCTTCACCCATCATCGACCGGAAGAGGCTGGGCTGGGCCCCCCCTCTAACGTCTCTTCCTCCAGCTTTGCGGTAACTTCTTTTGGAAGTTGTTAGAGGTGCTGTGGGAGACCGTCATCTATAATGGGGAAGAGAAAGATTAACTTGCAAAAGAGGGAAGGTGGGCCCAGCTCTCTCCAGTCCTCCATTACTAGCTATTTATCTTCTGTGATGGGGGCCATTGAATCCGAACTAGAGCAAGTAGAAGAAAGGATTGGGGCTGTCCAAAGCACTGTTCAGCATCTCCCCCCGGAACCTATTGTTCATATAAACACTAACTCCAGAACCGGGCCCATACTACCGGCCCCGCCTTCTAGTATTATACAGTCGGGCCATGATATACTTCCTCCCACATTTTTAAACAATTCTTCTACCCCATTTGTTAATCCACCTCTGGAAAGCTCTTGTTCTCAGGTTGACTCTTCTCCTCTGAAGAAGAGGAGAGCCGGGAAAAAGTCTAAAAATACAAAAAAGGCCTTGAGCCCTAAAAAGAGAACATCTACCCTTTCGGTTTTAAGTGCTAAAGATCCAGCTTCCCTGGTTTACACCCCTGAATGTTTTCTGAGAAAGGATGCCCCTGAAGATTTTACGAGTGTTATAGATTCTATACTCAAATCCTTTTGAGCAACCTTAGAGGCGAAACTCATCACAATGATTGCTAGGAAACTTGATTGCTTTTGTAATGATGTGACTAGTACTTTATCTCATTTACTTAAGCCAGGATTAGTAAGTACAGGAAAATCTCACAGCCAAGACCCGGTTCATCAAACCAACCCTCTATCTTCTTTGTTACCCCAAGGAGCAAGTAATCCCTCGCCCGATCTACAGGCCGTTTCTGGCCAAGGTAACTTAGTTGACGATTCTGCACAGGGGCTGACCAGGGAAGTCTGTCCCTCTAGGCTGCATGTCACGGGTCATAATAATTCTATAAACTATGCAGATTCTTTACATCTACCCCCAGATTGCAATCCGTATGTATTGGTTCTATCAAATGTACCCCTCTGGCGAGTTCTAAAATAGAAGATACCCAATCCCTAATCAGGAAAGCTGGCCACTGGTTGAAATCTAATATTAAACCTAACTTTCATCATAATGATAAGATTCTTATGGCCCACAGAGTAAGGAGGGTTGGATATTCAAAGAAAATGGAGGAGGGAGACTATGTTATTTTAAATTTTGCAAATTCCTGTTCAGTGGACTATCTTTTGACCAACTCCGAACAATGCAATAGGTCATGTAATAGGATCCAAATACATCCCCTGTGTCAATTTTATGACCCCGCGCTCCTACCACATCGCTCCGCTACTAACCTAAGAACCCACACACCTGACCCAGTAAGGTCCCAATCGCAGGTAAATGTACCCACTAGTAATCGTTTTTTGGCTCTCAATTATCTTGACGAGAACGATTGACTGACGGCCATGGTTTACCCCTGCCCCATTAACATGGCGAGATCAATAGCTGGGAATGTTCACAATGAATGTACTCGGGATGTAGGAAAGTCTGTATTGGATTTGTCAACTCCTATAAATACTAGAGTTTTAACACCATGTCCTGGGTTTAGACCACTAACTCTGCTTAGCTGGAATATAGCGGGTTGCGGTCTAAAACTGACAACTCGGATTGGAGGAGCTTTATTTCTTCTTATGACATAATTTGTCTACAGGAGACTTGGTCTAAAGATACGCTCCTTCTGAATGGATTTACTTCTCTGTGTCAGCCGGCTATAACCTCCCCAACAGGGAGAGCACGTGGCGGCCTTTTAGTTCTTGTATCCTTACATCTCCCTCTATTGAACGTGTCCTGAATCTGGTCTTCCCCTCATTTTATGGTTGTTTTAGTATCTATTAGCGGACAAAAAGATATTCTGATTTTAAATTTTTATAACAACATTCCCCGGGGTCTCCTTATGGGATGCCTGGAGGAGGTTGCAGACTTCATTGATTCATCATATGTTTTACAGGATAGCGATCTAATCACACTATGGGTGGGCGATTTCAACACTCCTTCGTAGAGCAAGGAACTCACGGAACTATGTGCCTTCCCTGATGAGGGCAGAGAGTCATCAATCCATTTTACTCACACTACTGAAGGAGATGCCCTAAACTATTTTATATGTAAGTTTGATTTGGCACACGTTATGGAGAAATTGGCTGCTGACACCTGTAATATACCAACCTTCACAGGGAAACCGAAGGGGAGCATCATTGACTATATACTTATTGGCTCCTCTGATTATCATCTAATTCAAGAATTTAAGGTCACGCCTCACTGCGCCAGTGACCATAATCCCCTCAGCATAAATTTGGATCTTAAAATCAACCAGCTTCCTAAGAATAAAAGTTTGAGAGCTAGTGCTGTCTACAATCCAAATTGCGGTTTACGTTTAAAATGGGACAAAATAAATCCTAAATTATTTAATCAGGAAATTGTAAGAAGTAGGTCTGACTCTATTAATATGTGTCTGTCTAAGCAGTTAGACCCTGAATGTATAGTCCATGAATTTGAATCTTTAAGTACTGATATCTCGCGAGCCTTGGTGGTGGACAGGCCCTTGAAGGGGCCAATGGCCCATAGATGGTTTGATTCTGCGTGCTCTTCTCATAAAAAAACTTAAAGATGCTTTTAAAGCAGTTCCCCCCCTCCCGCCAACTAGTTAAACTAGCTAGAGCCGATTAGAAGGCTGCTCTTGAAAAAAGGAAATCGAAATCAGGTCTAAGGCCTGGGATGAGCTACTGGCTGCCTCTGAGCTGAAGGACACTTCTAAATTCTGGAAGGTGATAAATCACCCTTACTTTTCAGATAACAACACTAAGGCCGTTGAGTGTCTCATTGCAGAGGACGTATGGGTGACCCATTTTAGGAAAGTATTTTGCCCAGGTAACGATGATAATGAGAACCTGTATATAGAAGATTACCTTACTGCATATTCTATTTCAGACTCTAATAGCAAGGCCCTAGATATTACCTTTGATCTCTATGAGGTCTTAAGGCCCATTCATCGGCTAAGGCAGGGAAAGTCTCCTGGCCCTGACGGGGTCCCGCTGATCTTTTTAAATCTGAAACTGACCTTTGGGGTCCTTTAGTTACAAATGTGTTGAATAGCGCGGTAAACAGTAACATACCTTTTTCATGGAAATCGGCTATTATTGTTCCCATCTTCAAAAAAGGAAACAGACAAGATCCTTCCTGTTATAGACCAATTTCTCTTATTGATTCGACGGTAAAGATTTTAGGAAGTGTGATCTTATCCCGTTTAGAAGATTGGGTGACCGAGGCCCAGATTTTATCCCCAATTCAGGTTGGTTTTAGACCTGGTGTAGGCACAGTTGAGCAAGTTTTATATCTGCATCTGATACTTAGTAAATACGTGACAGCTAAAAAAGAGACTATTCATTTGGCATTTATTGATTTAACTAGTGCTTTTGATATGGTTAATAGGTCGAAGTTATGGAAAATTCTGGGAGCTTTAGGTTGTGATACGTCCCTTTTGGAGCTTATTAAACGCCTACACACAGACTTAACAGTTTCAGTTCAGACCGGTCCATATAGTAAGAGAACTTCTCCTATCCCGTCATCAAGGGGCGTAAGACAGGGATGTATCTTAGCGCCTTTTCTTTTCTTGATATATATAAATGGGCTTTACAATTCGCAGGTAAAACATGGAAAGGATGTACCAAAGATGGTCCAGAAACCGCTTCCAGTTTTATTATATGCTGATGATGCAGTTTTAATTGCTCGTACCGCAAATGGTTTACAGGGACTCTTGGACCTATTTTACAATTTTATGTTGAACCTTGATCTGAAAGTAAACTACCTTAAGACTTTTGTTATGAATTGTGGCCCACGTAATACAAAGTCTAAAGAATTTATTATGGGAGGACATATTTTAACCAAGGTAAAAAAAAATTGTTATTTAGGTATGTATATGAGTTCTTCTTTGTCCTGGAAGACTCACATTAATTTCAAGTTCCAACAGCTGACAAGGGATAATGAAGCGATTTTTTGCTTTACTAGTAAATTAGGTCACAGACCCCTTGCACAGATGAAAACACTTTATAACTACAAGTGTGCTGCAGCAGTCCTATACAGGGCAGGAGTTTGGGGCTATAATAAAATACCCTCTCTCCAAAGTGCTGAAAGTAAATTTCTGCGTAGACTACTGACGGTTCCAAAATGTTTAGCAAACATCATCAGTCATGAGGAAATTGGTCAACGTTTTTGGAGGACAGGGTCTCTATCGCTCCTTTACTGCTCTGGATAAGATGCTGGTTGAACACTGCGGCAAAACTTGTTCAAGACTGCATTTCTGATTGCTTACAATTGGACAACTCAAATAGGATTCCCTGGCTTGTGTTCCTGTGAAACTCCTTTGAGAAGCTAGGGCTTAGGTACATGTTTGAAGAACCCCAATTGTTAACTACAAACTCTAGGTCTGTCCTGAAGTCTATTTATTTTGAGCACATATCAGAGTTGAGATTTTATAGCTCCCTGAAACTGAAATCTTTCGATCCCTATATCCCGATTGTAACTGTCCCATGTCTTGAACCTTATTTGATCTGGTTTTCAAGTTCTAAAAAAACTTCTCTTTTAACATTTTTAAGATTTAATTTGATTCATTTTAAGGTAGCCTTTCCCAAACCATGTTTTTGGAATAAGGATTTACCATTCTGCCCCTGTGATTTCAAATCAAAGCAGAGCACCTCACATTTTTTTCTCTTTTGTCCTCTATACGCTGCTCCTAGAAAGGCTTTTATTTTACCCATTTTATGTCATCTTAGACCTATCCATTATAAGGAAGCTCTATTATATTTTCAGAGACTGCCAGATATTCAAACTTGTTATCACGTACTAAATTTTGTTATCGCTTCTTTAAGCATTAGGAAAAGGTCTACTCTATTTTAATCTCTATATGTTTGTGAGAGATTTCTATTCTGAGATAACATTTGTAATTTCTGTGTTTTTGCGATTCTTAATCATGTTTTAGTATATTTATCTGTTACATGTCAAGGGGCTTTAGATCGGATGTTTACATGGTGTTTTTAGAAATTGTTTTTATAGTTTTTAATTGTGTTTTATACTATTTACAGAGTCGTAACATTTGTCTTTGTATGCACTTTTATGGCAATTGCCGAATAAAGTTCTTTGACTGACTGACTGACATTAATATGTCATACTCTATTTTCACTGTCACCCCACCGCACATCCACATTTGAATGCCAAAGCATGTCTCTCAGTCTCCCACACTGACTTTACAAATATCACAATTAGGCTACAAGAAAAATGTAAATTTCAATGTAACAAATTATTGCCTGAGAAAAGGATGGGGGACATAGTTAATAAGTAGTTAATAATCAGAGTAATAACCGTTTTTACAGATTGAAGTCTGCCCCATCAGGTCAAAAATTTTGGTGACAACCATTGATTTTTTTTAAATTTTGTGTAGAATTAGGGACTTAGGGCCAGATGTACGAAAGGATTTTACCCATTCTGTGTCTATGGGAAAAAGCTTTCGTACATATGGCCCTTACTGTGCTGCATAGATTCGGTAAGGTTGTCTTTAAACTCAAGAACCACATATTTAAGGAATTTGGGTTGCCAGCTCATCCCGAGTTTCCCAAGACTTCTTTCGAGCAGAGAATATTCAATGGGCAAACCTCTGACTTATCTCTGTTAAAGGTGTAACCTGAAATCGCAGCATACTCATCAATTTTGGCCAGAATCTCAGGAATGGTGGTGTCTGCAGGTTCCATATTGATTAATATATCATCATATGCTGCTGTTTTAAAGGATCAACCTTTAATATGCATTACCAATGGAGTTGGTTTGTTCACTGATTGATACCAAAAGTAGTTCGCTGGCCAGAAGGAATAGGTATGGGGATAGAGGGCAGCTTTGCCTTGTACCTTATTTAAGCGGGAACGAGAGTATAACAACACACCATTAGATCTAATTTTGGTGTTAGGGTTGGAGTATAATGTCATAACCATTTTTATGAATGTTTCACCAAGGTTAAAACAAGACATCGTGGTTTTTAAGAAGGACCATGCAGCTTTACTGAATGCTTTTTCAGAATCAAGTGCTATTGCACCAACTGGGGAGTTTTTGGATTTAAAGATTTGAAGGACATAACCTAATAATCTAATATTATCATTGGAGAGCCTGCCTTTGTGGAAGCCAGTTTGATATGGGTTAATCAAAAGTGGTAGTATAGTTTCAATTCAAATGCTAGGATCTTAGCGTAGAGTTCACAAACTAAGTTGATGAGCGAGATTGGTCTAAAGCTTTTAGGTTGCGTGTGCCCCTTCCCTTCTTTCTGGAGTGGGGCTATGATGGCTTCTGCGGTAGTCCCTCTGATGGCCTCAGAGTCGGTGTAGTTGTAAAAAAGAACTAAACAAAAGAGGTTTGCGCAGCTCTTCAGAGAATGATTTATAGAATTAAGCAATAAGGCCATCAGGCCCAGGGTCTTTCCCCACTTTGAGGGATTTGATAGCAGCTCCCAGTTCTGGATCAGTAATGCATTTATTTAGTAAGGACTGGAGCTGCTCATCAAGTTTGGGTAGATTAAGCTGATTGAGGTATGTTAGACTATCTGCAGAGTTAACAATAATATTTTCATCATAAAGTGCACTGTAAAAATCTAGAAAGATTTTAGAGATTCCCTGTGGATCTAAATGGAGGCGACCTTCTTTGTCTCGAACAGGAGTCAATTTTGGATTCTTTTGCTTGTTTTTTTAAAATAAGATTTTCCCTGCAATGTTATCTACACACAGTTTTATTAAGTTGAATTTAGTCACCCATTGGCCCGCGCTGATGCTGAGGATTCTATATTTTTCCGTATTTTGTTCAGTTTAGGGTGTCTAATAGAAGTACTCCTTTTTAATAATGGTATCTGGACTCTAGTTGTTTTATCTTGGTTTCCAAATTTTTTAACTGAGGATTGGCCATTTTGTTTATAAGAGTGCTGATACCTGTGATTTAAACCTCTAAAAGTGGGGCATCCCATCACACTTAGGGTGGACATTCATCAGGATGGTTTTGGAGAAATACATTTCTGATGGCTTGGTGGATCGTTTCTAAATGATTATTGTCCTTTAGAATATCAGCATTAAGTCTCCAGGATTTATCTATTGGTGTTGTGTGCCCCAGTCTAATATATGGTCAGTTCTAGAGAGTGATCGAAGAGATGGACAGTAGAACTTATAGTTCATTGTATCCAGATAATGGATATGCAATGTATCAACCAAGGAATAGTTAGAACTACGTACAGTGGTGGGATCAAGTAGGAGGTTGAAGTCACCCGGCTATCACTCAGGAGGCATTGGGGAGACCTGCCAACAATCTATCTATGTGTGTCCAGAAGTCAGTGTTGTTAGTGTTTAGTGCAGTAAGTTTCAACAAATAGAATTCTATACCTGATTTAGATAATTAGTGTCCATTTTTCTTTGTGGTCAGAAAGAGTGCCCAAGACCGTAATCTTTGCTTGTTTGGTGATGATGGTAAGAGCTAAAATTTTCTTGTTTTTAGCAGGAGTGCCAATGACTTCTGCGAACCAGGGAGCATTGTAGGAGGGTATGTTGGAAGGAAGAGTTTGGACACCTGCAGGAGTATTAAATCACTGCTGAACTTGCATGTGTATTCAATAATTTTCCTCCTCTTGACTGGATGATTTAACCCCTTGTTACTGAGGGAGGTCATTTGTAGAGAATCGCATTTGGACATTGGTAATACGATGTTGGATCTGAGGTATGTAGGTGAGCATCATCATCTCAAAATGTTGAGATGGCTTACTACTGTTCTCATGATGACGTTTGATGAGCTACCACCAGATCTTAGAGATAAGGTGAAGCGTGAAGTATGAGGCTTTTCAGGAAAGGACATAGGTCTCATCAAAGGTGTTGAACCTGTCCACATTAAAGTGAAACCAAGGGTTGATTACCCAAGAACACCACAGTGTAATCTGACAGCGAAACAATTGCTGGATTCACGCCAGTGTTTGACTCTATGATCCATGCAAGGCATTTTGAAGGAGATAACGGGAAGTCTGTGTAATTCACCCACTAAAGGTTCACAGAAGCCTAGTGGTAAATACCACATTGTCCAAGATCTGAGGAAAATAAACACGATCTTTGTTCCCTGTTGTTCCGTGGTGCTGAATCCAGCTGTGATTTCATTCCAAATTCCATGTGAGGAGGAGTGGTTCTCTGTCATTGATTTGTGTCAGGCCTTCTTTTCCATACCTTCCATACCATTGCATGAAGACAGTAAGTTCCTCTTTCAGTTTCAGACGGTGTTTTTGCAAGGTACTGAGTCCCACAGGGGTATATTGAGAGACCCTCTATTTTTAATCAGATCTTCTAAAAAAATCTTGAGTCCTTATTCATGCACTGCAACTGATTTCTAAGACCCGCTGTTGGGGTCTGATATGCAGGATGAGTGCAAGCAATGCACCATTGCCCTGTTGAACCTCTTCGCTGAGAATGGACAAAAAAGTGTCCATGAGTATGTTGCAATACTGTCAAAAAGAGGTCCAGTATCTTGGACATCACATAGAGAAGAAAGTGAGGAAGATGTCACAAGAAATTAAATCTTGCAACTACTCAGAGAGTTTTTGGAATGGTGGGCTACTGTCACCAGTGGATACTAATTTTTGGCTAGTGGCCAAGCCTTTACAGAGGCTGACACACAAGGATGAGTCTTGTCTGGTACCTTGGGACAATGATTGCTTGATTGCCTTCCTAGAGCTGAGAGAAACTCTCTGTTGTGTCTGGCACTGAGAATGCCTGATTATAACAAAGGGTTTGCTCTGTTTTGCAGTGAGAGGGAGGGCGGAACTCTCTAAATGCATGGGAACTCCTGGAGGCCTGTGGCCTATTTTTCTGCTACTCTTGACCCTGCATTAACAGCGCTGCCTGGATGTCAAACCAGTGGCAGCTGTAGGTGTCAGCATCAGGAAATGTGAGAATATTGTGATGGGTCATACCGTTACTGTGTTTGTGTCCCATTTAGTTGAGTTATAATTGACACATACCCAACATTTGACAAATAGCCATTCAACCCGCTACAAACAAGTTATTCTGGTGTCAGAGAACGTGAGCATGAAACGATGTTCCACCTTCGCACTGTTACCCCTTCCTGAAGTTGAGGGAGAGGAGGGAGAAGTATAGGATGACTGTCTAGATGTCACTGAACTATGCACAAAGTCAATACCAGACATTTGAGATGTGCCACTACCTGAGTCTGATTACATACTGTTTGTGGATGTGTCTTGTTTGAGAGACAATGAAGGAAAACTAACAGCTGCCTACACGGTTAACACAGTATCAAGTGTAGTTGAAACCTCCTGACTTTGTGGAATACTGCCCGCACAAGTGGCTGAATGGGTTGCCCTTACTAGAGCATGCTGTAATTCTGAACAGATAAGTGACGATTTTCACTGACAGTCAGTATGGCTTTGGTGTGGTCCATGACTTTGGACAGGTATGGTCACAGTGAGGTTTCATGACCCTTTGATCTCCCAAATAAGGAATGGGGAGATTGCTTGAGGCTTTGCCGTTGTCTACCCAGATGGCGGTTGTGAAATGTTCTGCACACCGCAGTGGAGATGACTATGTGACAGTGGATAACAAGTATGCTGATGAAGTTGCAAGATATTGTGCTCAGACAGCTTGAACATTCAATTGTGAATATATAAGTGAGACTACAGAGGAGACCAATTACAACCTTTGGTTAACCACAGCTGAAACATGAGAAGAAGTAAAGAGGAAGTGTCAGAGGCTGAACCGCAAGGTTGGATCAGGTTGTGTCAAGAAGGATGTTGACATTTAGGTTTCAGCAGACAGAAGACCTGTATTGCCAGATAGTCTTTTGCCCCTTATGGCTAGACATTTCCATGGTCCTGCCCATGTAGGGAAGGATGCCATGGCTCATTTGTTTCTGCACACCTGGTTTAAATCCAGATTTAGATTGATGGCTGAAGAACTGTGTCACCAGTGTGTTGTGTGCCAACAGATGAATGTAGGGAAAATAACTGCAGTAACACTAAGCAACATAAGAAGATCAGGTGGTACCTTCCACAGGATGTAGTTGGACTTTATTGGAATGCTTGTGTGCAATGGGCTGAGATATGTCCCGGTGGTTGTGTGCATCTTCTTGTGTAGGGTTGAAGCTTACACGACCGGAAGGAATGAGATTCTCTCATTAGCTAAATTGTTGGTGGGGGGAACTGATCCCCAGGTTCAGTTTTCCAACTTTCTGGAGACAGCCGAGGGACTAATTTCAACAATGAGGTCCTGAAACTGTTGTGTGCAGCATTACAAGTGGAGTAGATATTACAGTTCAGCTATCGACCTGAGGCTTCAGGAATAGTGGAATAGGGAAATGACACTCTGAAGTTCAGACTAGCTAAAGTGTGTGCTTCAACATCTTTAAAGTGGCCTGATGCGTTGCCTCTTGTGTTAATGAGTTTTGGCAGTATTCCTGTTCAGAGGACAGGATGGTCCCCTCACAAGATAATCATGGGCAGAGCAATGAGACTGCCAACTGTACCTGCAAATGCATGGTCACATCAGGAGCAGTGCCACGATTGCAGTCCTGGCATCTGGGTCCTGGCGAATAAACATGTGAGGAAAACATGTTTAGAACCTCATTGGCATGAGCCTTACCAAGTCATTCTTGCAACATCTACTGTTGTCAAATGCCGAGGTCTCCCAAATGGATTTATGCTTAACACGCTCACAGAGTTGAGTGTCCCCTTGATGATGTGACAGCACCTCTCTCAAATGTGCCAGCTGCGACAGAGGACAGCTGGGGAACATGACAAGCTGTCAGAGACTGAGAGGAGCCTGAACAGCACATGTTCAGTCTGAGGAGGGTCTGGAAGAGTCAAAAGCTGAATCTGAAACAAGAGAGTCTCGTCCTGTGGTGGTGAATGAGTGCTGTGAGAATGCGAGTGGGAGCTGGAGACTGTTGGCCAAGAAGGCAGGAGAGAGAAAGACTGAAGTGGTCATTACGAGTCTGGCAGTCGCATGACAGGATGGTTCATACTGCCATGGAAAGGCTGGAAGAGTGGGGGACCCATGCACAGCCCCATCGCACTTTCCACTGCCCGAATTGCGGCCAGTGGAATGCGCAACGGGTGCTGCTGCACCCGCTGCACCACCACATTGGCGCCAGCTCCATTAGGATGAACCAGAGGCTTAGTTACAAAGGAGGAAATATTACAGCTGCATTCAAAACCTAAGCGTGCCCAATTTCGTCCTCCAATAATGCAATCTCTTGTTAGCATAGACCAAAGAACTTGTGCAAAAGGGCGCCACAACTTCCAAGCACTAATTCATCAAACAAGTAGAAACAAGAGGAAGGACATACTAGAAGGAGACTCAAATGATCTGACACTAGTTCCAGGCCAACGTCTGCAGATAAAAGTGGCCCATCTTCAAGGAGTTACAAATGTAAACAGCAAACATATTAAGAAAATGTCTTCCTGAACATTATCATATGTATTGTGTTATAACAAAGATATTTATTGAGCACACACTCAACAATGTTTTTGGGCACTAGTTTGAATGGTTCATGAAGTGTGAAATACTCTGAGATGTATTTCGGTCCATGGGAACTCCTGAGTCAGAAAAGCAAAACATTCAAAATGCTGAGACTTCATGTCCAGCATTGCGAAGACTAACTATAAAGGGAATAACTGTAAGTAATTGGGGTTATTGGTTGAGAGGGGTGGAAGCCCCACTCAGGCAACAACCAAAACTCTTGTAAGAGTGAACCATAAAAGTCACTAAATTCACCTGTGCTAACCCTTTTAGTAGCTTAGTACTGTCAGGCTTAACTCAGTGGCAAAGCTGTAAAGTATTTTTACAACTAGGGCCGGACTGGGAACCCAAAGCAGCCCTGGCCATTTTGTCAGATCAGCCCATGGGGGAAGGGGGCTGCAATGAGAAGCACGGCTGCTTTTCTTACTGAAGGCCGATTTGGCAACACCACAGCAAAACTGGCCTCCAGTAACAAAACCGGTCCCCACCCTCCAAAACCAGCTCCCATTCTTCCATAAAGAGTAATAAAGTGAAATCACAATGCAAAAAAATCTCAAGTCATTTTAGAAAACTAGAATAAATGTTAATACAATGATACTGGAGTTACATAAATACAATCAGTAGAACAGGAGACATTCAATTTCAAAGTTTTAGGTCAATATGGCGCCTAAAAACACAAAGGGCCACACACAGTCATCTGGTCGTGCTAGACTGGGGAAAGTCAGAAGTTTAGACTAACAGCGATGGACAGTGAGATGGATGAAGGGACCAGATCAGTCCCCCTGAAAAAGTTATCTTTTTAATGTGAAGACTTCCATTCGTGGTCCCAAGGAACAGGGAGAGCATCAGGGATGGTTGTCTCTGTAGCACGAAGAGCAGGTTGGTTGGCATGGGCTGTATTCATGTGAAGAGCTTGCCGGTTGTCAAGCACAATCATTGCTTGAGTTTTGTGCTGGCAGTCAAAGCTGTTGTCAAGGGTGGCAGTCTCTCAGTGAGAATGTTCCTGTTCAAGGCATGAAGAGCCAAAAACTTCAGGATTTCACCTTTTCTTGTATAGGGGTGCACTCGATACCAGCCAAGGCTCCAGGACCTCGGGAGTCACCTCTTATGGATCAAGGACTCACTCTAGCAGAGGCAAGCAGGGCTGTGGCAGATCCAGTTGCAGGTCCAGTGCAGCAGGTCAACTGTGCAGTTGCAGGGAGGCCTTTGGGATTTGTTGTGTCCCTGTATCTCACAACAGGTGGTCAGCAGCTGACCCTTGGAGTCACTCAGGTGGCCTGGGAAGAATGACGCAGAACCAGTCTTTTTTCCAGAGATCAGGGCATGCTTCAAGCAGCAGGAGTGTTCTCTGGGGGAAAGGACAAGCCTCAATTAGCAGAGCTATCCTCTGGGGAATGAGGCAGGCCTTAAGCAGCAGGGCTGGCCTCTGGAAAACAAGACAGGCCTCAAGCAGCAGGGCTATCCTCTGGGAAACAAGACAGGCCTCAAGCAGCAAGACAGTCCTCTGGTGAACAAGGCATTCCTTCCTATTGTAATGCATGCAGGTCTAGGAGGGTACTGAAGAGTGACTCTGGAGGTTTAATATTTATACTTGGTTCCAGCCTTTGAAGTGGGTGGATTACCCATAAATCTGGTCTACAACATTTGTCTCTTTCCTGCTCAAGGCTCAAAGATGTCTCGAGTAACAAAAGGCTGGTGTCAAGTTCCTCTGTGTATTCTGGAGGCAAAGCCCTTTGAAATGTAATTGGGGCTGGGCAAAGCTCTGTCCCAACCTTTCTGGAAGGAAGGCCTATCCTGCTAACAGCTAGTCCCTTTTTGCCTCACTGTGTGGGAGGAACACACAAAGCCCAACAACAGAGGCATTCGCAATCATGGTACCCACGACACTGGCAGAAGACACAAATGGTTAGGACAAGAAGATGTCAACTTTCTAAAAGTGTTGTTTTCTGACTGTACTATTAAAGAGGATTTTACATTACAATTCATTTGAGTCTAAACATTAGGGGCCAGATGTAGGTAGGGAAAAATTAGCGACTCGCAAATTGCGATTCTTTGCGACTCGCAATTGCCGACTCGCTAACTGCAATGCAGGTAGAAAATGCGAGGACACTTTGCGACTGGCACACGGAGTCGCACCGCAGATAGCGAGTCCGCTGTTTGTGGGGTCACTTTTTGCGACCGCGCAAAAAACGGACACGCAATTTGCGAGTGGGTGTCGCAAATTGCGACTGTGCCGAAAATTGAATGCAGGCGCTGCAGAACACTCTGGAAAACACTTCCTGGCACATGATGATGACATCACACCCAGGAAGTTTACAAATACACCTGGGAGGAGGGAGGACCACACCCATTTCTACTTCAGCACAGCAAACAAACAGAGCTCTTGCAACCATGGCTGAAAACCCAAGGAAGCGGAAACTTAAGTTTGCTCAAAAAGAATTGGAGGTGCGGACAGAGGAGTGCTGTCAGCACCATGACCAGTTGTTTGGCAGGTCAGCCCTCACCGTGCCAGAGACAGAGAAGAGAAGACTCTGGCAGGAGATCCAGGACAAAGTCAACTCCCTGGGGGTCAGCCACCGGAGTGTGGAAGAATTTTAAAAAAGGTGGTACGACCTGAACTCCCGGACCAAGGAGAGGGTGGCAGAGCGGCTCCGGGAGATGAGAGGCACAGGAGGTGGACCATCGACAGTACCACCACCCACACCCCTGGAGGAAAGGGTAGAAGAGACCCTAGAGCCTGAGGCTGTAAGCGGGTTGGGAGATCTGGACACCTTTGAGGCAGGACCATCAACCGGTGAGTACCATGTGACATGCATGTACCCTCATTAATGCCATACACCCACCCACCTTGTACAAAGGAGCATGCACAACCAAAATAGCTCCATTTCAGAGTAGCAAACACCAGAATGATGCATTATGGGCAATGTAGTAAAGTAGGCAGTTCATAGGCAATAGTTTATTAGGAAGTTGATAACAAATAGTAGATACTGACAGTGTGTTCCCTATGTCCCACAGGTCTCCCACAAGACACCACCACCAGCCCAAGCAGCCAGGGGCCACTGGTCAGCCAGCAGGCACATGAGGGAACAGGACCAGCCACCACTGCTACCTGCACCACCGACACCATGTCCCCTCAGGAAACACCTGTTGCAGTAGTGGTGTGTGAGCCTGCACCAGGTACAAGCCAGAGTGCCACGGGAGACAACACAGGGCCTCCACCGCTTCGCAGGCGACGTGGAAGATCAACATCAGAGCGGCAGGCAGAATCAGGGCATGCCTCCACATCACCAACCGAGGCCGCACTTCTACGGGGTCAGTGCCTGCAAACACAAGAATTAAGGAGGATTAGTGGGGCATTGTGGTGCTTTGAACACAATCATGGTAACAGTATGCAGCTGGTACATTCGGAGTTGCAGGTGATCAGTACCAACATGGGTGACCTTGCACTCTCCATGCGCCAACTAGTGGCAGGACTGCTAACGCAGACTGAGAGTGCACGGCGCAGGGACCGCCAGATGCTGCACCGCCTGGACAGGATGTCCTCCTCAATAGTAAGGCTGGCTGTGAACACAACAGGTCTGTCTAGGCGCACAGTCAGCCTCCAGGTGGAGATGGGCCACTTTGCTGGTGACATGGCACGGGGACTGTGCCGTCTCAGCCATGCTATAGACCTCATGGAGGCACGGCTGGTGGCCAGGGGCACAGGCGACACACCACAGGACAGTGAGGAGGGCTCCACTGTCAGCAGTGTCTCAGCCGGTGACACCAGGGTGCTTCGTAGTGGAAGCACAAGGCAGGGCACTGCTGACCCCCCTAGTACCAGCCAGGCTGGCCGAGCCCGCCGTAGGGTTTGAGCTCCACACAGTCCTGGGGTTAGGGCACATGAAGTTAATGTGTCCCATGCCAGGTGGACTATTGAAGCCCCTGAACTGTTCCTATTGTACATAGTTTTGTTATTTGCACTTATTAAATCACTTGTTCTTTCCACTTAACACATGGACTCTTTGTGTGTTACATTGGTGGGTATGGTAAAAGTTAGCACGTACCTTCCAAAGTATTGGTTTGCAATGTGTTCCCGTCTCAGTCTGCCTTGATTTGCGATGCTCCTATCCCCATGATGGCGATGTGGTAGCTCTTTCCCTTCATCCTCAGATTCAGGGTCTTCAGGGGTGAGAGGTAGCCCACGTCTGGTGGCAATGTTGTGCAGGATAGCGCATGCAACAACTATTTTGAGAGCTGTTATTGGGGTATACTGGAGGGCACCTCCACTTCGGTGGAGGCATCTGAACCCTGCTTTCAGCAGTCCAAAGGTACGTTTGATTATGTTCCTGGTCCTCTTATGTGCACTGTTGTATCGCCTCTCGGAATCATTGCTGGGTGTTAAGTACGGAGTTAGTATCCATGGACGTAGTGCATATGCACTGTCACCTGTTTGGCACAAAATGTACAATGTTAGCAAGGCATGGGTTGTTTGCACATTGACCTGTGTGCATGTCTTCAAGGTGTATTCAGCTCTACCTAGGAGGTATCTGTCTCCAAACTCCCCACGTTCCAGGCGTTGGTGTATCCCACTGTGCCTAAAAATGTAGGAGTCATGAGTACTCCCTGGAAATTTGGCAACCATGTCAGTGATGACATAATGGGCGTCACATACCACCTGTATGTTGAGTGAGTGGGTACACTTCCTATTGCGGAACAGAAATTCCAGGTTTGCAGGAGGGCATATTTGTATATGTGTCCGGTCTACACACCCTATGACATGGGGGAAGTTGGCAATCCTGTAGAATTCCAACTTGCTGCTGTTGATTTCTGCCTCATTCCTGGGTAGGTATATGTATCGGGAAATGTGTGTGAGTAAGGCGTCTAGGAATGCCCTAAAGAACCATGATAGTGCACTTTGGGATACCCCACCTGCCACAGCAATGACCCCCTGGTAGCTACCCGAGGCCAAGAGGTGCAGTGAGCATAGCACTTGCACATGCGTATGGATGGCGCAGCCGCGCACAGTCTGGCGTTCTAGCTGGGGTTTGAGTAATTCTATTAGATCGAGTATAGCTGCGCTGCTAAGTCTATATTTATCATATATTTCCTCCTCAGTTTGCTGGAAGAGTGTCTGCCTTGTTCTGTATATCTTCTTCTGTCTCTGGCTCCTCCTCCTCCTCTGCTGTGCGGCGTGGGCTCTCCTCCTCACTGTTATCAGGTATATCTCCGCCATCTTGAGTAACCCAGATGCCTTCTGGGTCTCCTTTTATACTTTAGTAATGGTTACCACCTGCTCTGAGTTAGTGGTAAATTGGAAGTGCAAAATGTGCTTTTTGCGACTAGTTGCAATTTGCGAGTTTCTATTGCATATGGTTTGCGACTCGCAAATTGCGACTTGATATTTGCGGGTCGCAAAATGGGGTCGCAAATTTTGCGAGTCGGTAATCGCTTGCGTCGCATTTTGCGAGACGGAAATGGGATTTTTGCATCCCATTTCAGATTTTGCGGGGTCGCAAATTGCGATTCGGGCCATTTGCGACTCGCAAAAGTTTGCTACATCTGGCCCTAGATTCCTACCAGCTCGTAATCAAACCTTAACAATTATTAAAGGTAATAAGGTAACACAATGTTATCCAATGAGACGGTTAGGCCTCATAACAGTGAAAAAAATAATTTAGGATTGTAAGCAGGACATGTAAAATTTAAGAGCACGTCTTGCTTTTTTAAATACAATAGATCCTGTTAGGGTGTACCTTAGGGGTGACTTATACGTATTAAAAAGGAAGATATCGGCCAGGAATAAGGTTTCTTTTGCTAGGTCAAAATTAAAGTTCAAAACTGCATTAGGGGTTGTTCTGGCAGGCCTGAGTCATTTTTTACAGTGCTACTGAAATGGGTGGCACAATGAGTGCTGCAGACCCATTAATGGCTCATGTAGTGCCACTTCACTAGGGACTTACAAGTAAATTAAATGTACCAATCAGGCAGACGCCAATTGTACCACGTTTTAGGGAGAGCGTGCAAGCACTTTACCACTATTAAGCAGTAGTAAAGTGCACTGAGTCCTAAGGCCAACAAAAACAAAATTCAGGAAACAGGAGGAGTGAAGTTGAAATGTTTGGGGTGACCCTGGAGAGAGGGCTAGGTCCAACAATACTCTTTTCATCTGCTGATGACGCATATTTTTCTACGTTTTTCCCAATTTATATTTTGCTGAAGAATACATGGCTTAGTACAGGTTGTGCAACTTTGTCATACACTAGATACCATACAACACAGTAATCATCCAGTTAGGGGGACGTACCTTTATATATATTTGTCTTTCAAATTAAAGGTATGGGCACATTGCATCATCTGCACAACCATTCATTAAATACTGTTTGGACAAAACAGAGCCATGCACTGTACGTCATTTCTAGAGCATTTGCGCTTATTGCATACATGACTATGGCCAGCTCAGCGGTTGCTCTATAACATTGGTAAGGGACTGTGGGAGGATGCAGTTTCAGGACCGAGTGGGCAGAATAGGTCTCGGCTGCCTTTTGAATACTTAGACAATAGCATAACATCGCAAAAAAGGAATGGGGAGGAAAAGGAGTGGATAGCATATTATCACATCCTGGCAAAGAATTAACGCACCTTTAAGAACCACCAAAATGATCATTGGCAGAAAAGTGCTCCCAACTCTCTCAAACATCCAGTCAATGTAATACCCATCAGAGATATACCCTTTGTGACATCATCATGATGTTTATCACCTGAAGACTCTCAATTGTGAACCAGTAGAATCCTAAACTCTAATAGCAAATTCCATAGTGGAATTGATGAGACATACTCATGAGCGATGAGGTTGAGGTATAGGTTGATTTAAAAGGCACAGTGAGCATGGGGCCATAACTTTGCATACTCATTGCATTTACATAGTTATACAAGGGAAAGTAAAATAGTGATTGGGGAATGACTGATTTAATCTTAGGCACTTGTAATTACTCTAGGACCACTGCAGTCTATCATTTATTTGACCACTGTGTCATTTTACACAGACACCAACCATAAGCAAAACAGCCTTAGTCCTGCTCCAAAAGAAACAGTCCAGCACAAACTTCCAGGCCAGGTCCACTTCATATGGGAGCACAAGCAATTTCATACTGGTTTCCGATTATTTGTGCTGGGCTGTGACATGGCTATAATACTAGAGATGATTAAATAAAATCACTTTTATCAGAACTCCAACCGGAAATAACAGCAGACCATATTAATACCAGGCCATAGCATGATGTAGTTCCAGCGCCTCGTATTTCACCTTATTCAGTGTAAGTTCTGGCTTCTATGTCTCCTCAAGAGGACTTAGAGGCTGCAGTGTTGTCTGCACTCCCTAATAGAGCTCAGACTGATATGACCTTCCTTAATATACATACTGAGTCAGAGACATCCCCACTCAACAGTACAACTGCTCTAAGTAATGCTAAACTCTACGCAGACCTCCCCCTTTCTAATCATGCTGCTATAGGTTTATTTTCAATGCTTACTCCCTCTTTTGTTCCAAAACCAACCACTGGAGTCTTCCCTCATGGATCAATCATTTCTAGCCTTAAAGTTTCCTCATTCGGAGAATGCCTTTTCGAGAGCCTTCTGATGCAATCTGCCAACTCAGTTAGTTGTAGACTTAATTTTTTTAGACAACGGTAAAGGGCCTGCTCCTTGACCTATGAAAAAGAAGGCGAAGCTGGGAACACTCCTTCAAAGGTATTATGGGTAATGAAATTTATTAGATTGACGGGTTTCTTCCTCCAGAGACTACTAAAGGATTTCTGTTGTATGCTCTTCACTTAAAGAGAAAAGAAGCGCTATAGCAGGTGCACTTGCGTATGCATAACTAAGTGATTAGAAATAATCTAAAGCTAGGGCCATAAGTGTCTCATCTTCATGCATACACATGTCTGGTTGCACAACTCTGCCCACAGACATCCTGAGATAAGGAGATGGGTTCATTATTTGAATGGAAATCCTTATGTCCCCCATGTAATGTGGAAATTCTAGAGAAGTGAATAGCACGAGCTGTGAAAACTAAGCCACAGATTTATGGTGGCCTTGTGCCATTCTAACCCCACATTAGGTCTTTTTTTTTTAATGCTAATGTGGCATTGGATGGGCAAAAACGCTGCACCCTATTTACAAAGTGGCGCAGTGCCGTAAAAATGGAGCAAAGGAATTGCAGGATTAGAGTCAAAATTTTTACGTTAATCCTGCAAAGCACAGGACTAGCATCGAAAACTATAATGCTAGTCCCCCTGACTACTGCCGTGGTGAGCCATATTTTGAATACGGTGCACGCATGGTGGTGTTAGGGGGTGCTAAGGGGCGCAAGAAAAGTGGTGCTGCACTAGGTGCAGCGCCACTTTTCATAAATTTGCCCCTTAATGTTTTAGATTGAGAGCTGTCTCCCACATTTAACTGCTTTTCTTGAACTTCTGGTCCTTCAAGACCTTAGAAGAGAATCAAGCTGAAAAAATAAAGTGTTCCTCTATACATAAAACTGTCCGATTCTATCCCAGGTTGAAACCTATTGCTGCAAATACAATTTTCTCTCAAGACTCCACTAGGAAATCAATTTTTCCTTCATTGCGGGAATGCAGAATTATCCCATTTCCATCAAGAAGTATTCATCCCCAGTCGGAAAGAGATTTATCCCTTCTAACACATGTGGCTTTCAATCAACAAAGACTGGTGGGTTTTATGACAATAACATGAGGGAGACCATGTGCTCTACTTTCCCGAAATTCCACCCACAAATGTTTCAAGATTTCATAAATCATTGCCAGAACATGTGGAAGTGAGACAAAAATCTCTCACTTGGACTTCACGGAATTGTCTCCAGAGAATAAGAACATTCTGCAGTTTTACTCAACATAATTTATTGGTCCCTTGGGCATCAGAACTATTAGATATATTATTCCCTCAGAGTAATCCAGTTTATATTAGTGATATTTTCCACGTGACTACACTATCCCTGATTCTGTAAGTAATGCAACTGGATGATTTAAAAGTGAAGGCGGATTTACAGAATGTGCAGTACTACAGCCCAACAAGACAATTCATCATATTTGAATTTCTTCATATGCATTATCATTGTAAGTACAGATTCCTTCTTTTTGAACTCAAATTGACCAGCTAGTCTTTGACTACTAGAAGTACATTATTACCCAAATTTACCACTATCCACATGACTTCTTAGTTAAAGCCTGGTTTGAATAATGTGCCTACCAAAGGCTCCTTCTGATCTGCAACACATTGACTTCTCCCTCAACCAGAAGAAAATATAGGTAGTTACTTAACAGAAATTGCAATTTGTTGATGAAATTCTCAGATGGCTTGCTCAGCATGACATTCCATCTGCATCATCAGTGATAGCCTTAATCAATACAGTCCATCATTTCAACTAACAGTCATTTGCTGCTGGCTCCAAAAATTTAAAATACTCATAGAATCTTGGTGTCCTCTTTCTTTTTCTGTAACTAAATGTTATGTTTCCCTACAACTATGTGCTCTGCTTGTTTGTTCGTTTTATGTTTTGGGGGGAGATGTGTTGTATGTGCTTTGTTCTTCTCTGGGGCTCATGTGTTCAGTCCTTGTGATCTGCATTCTGTATTCCATGTTGGAATCTGTTATAACTAGAAGTGAGGCAGAGGGGACTGGAAGCTGTGGATGGAGGTTGGAGTGCATGGCAGCACTTGGAATGACTTTGAAAAGTTCTCAGTGTTTTGAATGAGTATGGAGTCACACCTAAGGCTAAGAAGTGTACATGTGCCCAAGAAGAGATACAGTTGGGGCATGTGATTTATGTGGCAGGTGCTAAACCAAAGAATGGCTTGGTTAGTGCTATACAAAGATTGGCAAGGCCTGAAAGGAAACAGGATGTCCAAACATTTCTAGGAACGGCAGAGTTTTTTTATTTTTTTATTTCCATTTCTATTCTATTTCTATTCAAGTTCTATTTTCGTTTTGTTCCGAATTTTGCTAACACGTGAGCCCCAGAGAAAAGTAGACCAAATACCACACACTTGCATTCACATGGTCTCTTATAACAAAACATCTTCTCCACCATCTGGCTATGCAGTGGAATGAAATCAAAAAGCTCCGTTGAAGAAATTTGTTATATCTATCCATCCTTTCTTCTTTGATAGACTCAGTAGGCCAGTTTACAAAAGGTATCGCCCTTTCTGTCTCATTTTACTCAGATTATTAGGACAGCAGACTTGTTCAAAATTAAATTAGGGAAAAGGGTTTGTGAATACCGGGATATGCAGATTTTGGTGCTTACTTGGTAGCCTTTCTCTCACCTTGTAATTCAGAAACACAGGAAATCGTAATTATCACTGTGGTGTAATTGTAATTGAGGCTTATTTAGCCTCCTTGGACAGCATTCTTTGCTTACACAGCATGGCATTATGCTTATTTATGTGCTCTGTAGAATCCATTTATCTCCCCGGCTTCCAGTACATCTAATGACTCACAAAGAAAACTGCCAATTTAACTTTAACGCCCTTCCTTCAAGATAGCAGATCTTTAGTGCCTTTTTTATAATCAAGTGCATGTGATTCTGTAGCTATATTTATTCCTGTCATGATAAATAATTCTTTATTCCTTTAACAATTGGATATGCGTCTTTTTCCAAAACATTGTACATCTTGGTGGAATTCTCTGAAGTGAATCAATGCCTCCAGGCAGCCATCTTCTTTCCAAAGCATTCTGAAACTATGGTACTTAGGCCCATGTTTATACTTTTTTAGCACCGCATTTGCGCCACTTTGTGACACAAAGCAGTGAAACTTGCAAAATATAATTGTATTTTGTAAGTTTGCGCCACTTTTGCGTAAAAAAATGATGCAAATGCGGCACTAAAAAAGTATAAATATGGGCCTTAGGCCCTCATTATGACGCTGGCGGTGAGTGATAAAGTGGCATTAATACCGCCAACAGGCTGGAGGTAAGTTTCGCCAAATAATGACCCTGGCGGTGATAACTCCCGTAGACAGCCAATGTACCACACCAACCGCCAGGGCGGAAACAACAATCACCATGGTGGTAGCCATCAACAGCCAGGCTCCGCCCACCATATTAAGACACAGCAAACCTCCACCTTTTCCAGAGCGGTACTAATGCCAACAAAAACCTGATGGAAACAGAGCTCAGAAGTGAAAGGACTCACCATCGGAGACACAGGGAAGAAGTGCGCTGCCATGGAATCCGAGCAGCAAGTTTTCCTGATGATCTTCTACGTAATGCTCCACCTGGAACACCAAAGCTGACGAAGACGATGACGGTGAGTACAGCAGCCTAGCACACAAGGGAGGGTGGGAGAAAAACGAGAGTGACACACACACGCACAACACACACCCGACATACACACACCATACACACAACCAGCTGCATACGTAAACCAATGGCATGGGACACACGGCATAATAAAACACGGACCAGATTGCTGAAGTACTGACAATGTATTAGCATAGCAAAACCCACCACACAAACCAAATATATTTATAGATGTACATAAAGGGCCAATGCCCAGTCCAAAGTCGTAAGGGCAAAGAAGGCCACAGGGCAAAGTCCATGGCCCAACCTGTATCCTGACACATCCATAGAGAACACTGCAGAGGTATCATTTTGCAAGTGAGAAGGCACCTCAGGGAGATGGGGGGTCACCTCAGCCGAATACAAGAATTTCCCCACTAGTTCTGAAGGGGGCAACATGTCTGTTGCCCTGTCCTAGGGAGTGCAAGGCCACAGTCTCTGGAGTGGGTGACTTCCCCACTGGTTCTGGAGGGGGAAACATGCTCATTGCTCTGTCCTGGGGAGTGCAAGGCCAGTGTCTCTGGAGTGAGTTACTGTGCAGCTACATAGCTTTCCCCCAGGTGGAAGATTTGGCCACTGTGAATGCTGGATTCCATGCAATGGGACATATCCCCAATATTATTGGGGCGATTGACGGGACACATATTGTGTTTGTCCCCCGCCAGAATGAACAGGTGTACAGGAATCATAAGAGTTTCCACTCCATGAATATGCAGATAGTGTGCCTGGCGGACCAGTACATCTCCCACGTCAATGCTAAGTATCCTGGGTCAGTGCATGATGCCTTTGTCCTGAGGAATAGCAGCATCCCAAATGTGATGGCCCAACTACAGACGCACAGGATGAGGCTTATAGGTGAGCCTTGGTCCCCACCTAGTGTATGTTAGTGTATGCCTCTGGTGTTACCCTCATAGGATAGTGTGTGGCTAAAAGTTGTCCCTCAATACCTGCAGGTGACTCTGGCTACCCAAACCTATTGTCGCTGCTGACCCCTGTGAGGAATGCCAGGACAAGGGCTGAAGAATGTTATAATCACGCACATGGGTGAACCAGAAGGATCATTGAGGGAACCTTCAGCCTCCTGAAAGCCAGGTTCAGGTGCCTCCTTTCTGACAGGTGGATCCCTGTGCTACTCACCCGACAAGGTCTGCCAGATAGTCGTGGCAGACTGCATTTTGCACACCTTGGCCCTCAGATGCCATGTACCTTTTCTATCAGGAGGAGGAGACTGGAGATGCCCCTGTGGCTGCAATAGACCCTGATGACAGTGAGGATGAAGAGGCTGAAGAGGCTGAAGATGAGGATGAGGACAACAGAACCACAGTTATCTGTCAGTCCTTCCAATGACACACAGGTGAGTCAGTGCAACTTCACATTTCAATGACTGTTGGTGTATTCTGTGTGGCTGTGGCATCATGGCGTTACCCACTTTTTACCTCTACTTACTGTCGCCTATGGATTCTCATTTTAAAGATGTTGGTGCAATGACAACTGTATACTGATATGCTGACTACAGCCAGCTACAGGTCATTATTTCCATGCTCTCACACTGTACAGTTCATTTGCAACCGATATAACTGTTTCCATTAATACACTGTTTCAACACATGACATACAAATATTTGAGTTGTGTTCAAGGGTGTTTATTGTAGTGCTGAGAAATTGATGGGAAAGTGCAATGGAATGAAGTGATGATGGAGGAAAGTCCAGGGTATTATTCCAGTCTGTTTGTATCACAGGTGCAGTGTCCAAGTGGCCCTAGGAAGGGGAGCAAAGGCAGTGCAAGATGGACAAGGTGACTGTGTGGGACGCACGGGGGACATTCAGGAGAGTCTAATTTCCTGGCAGTGGTCTTGGCAGTTTTCTCTGGCTTCTGACAGGGTTGCAGGGAACATTTGCGGGGTGGTTCACCTTCTGCAGGGGGAGGGATGCTGGTGGCCTGTGGGTCCTTTGGCGGGGCCTCCTGGCCACTAGCGGCAGCGGAAGTGGAGGGCTGTGCAGTTGACTTGCTAATGGTAGGGGCCCGCTGAGGTGCTGTTGCCTCCCTCATGACGTTGGCCATGTCTGCCAGCGCCCCTGCTATGGAGATCAGGGTGATGTTGATGGCAGCAAGTCCTCCCTGATCCCCTGGTACTGTTCCTCCTGCAGCCGCCTGCTCTCCTGCACGTTGTCAAGGATCTGGACCATCGTATCCTGGGAATGTTGGCAGGCTCCCAGGATCTCGGAGAGTGCCTCCTGGAGAGTTGGTTCCCTGGTCCTGTCCTTCCCCTGGCGCACAGCAGTCCTCCTAGTGTCCCTGTTGGCCTGTGCCCCTGTCCCCTGAACGGTGTGCCCACTGACCCCAGGTCCCTGATTGTCTTGGGGGCGAGGTGTGGCCTGGGGTCCCTGTACAGGTGAGCACACTGCTGATTGATATGTCCTGGGGACAGAGGTGTGGGTATGCTGGGTGGGGGCTGTGGGGTTGGATCCTGATAGGGGAGGCTCTGTGGTGGACTGTAAATGTGCTTGGGTGACCGGCTGTCCAGTGGTCCTTCATGAGCCAGGTAGGTCATCCAGATCCTGAAGTCCAGAGTTACTGTCATCACTGGGAACATTTTCTGTTCGGGGACAGGATAGCCGTGTCACCTCTTCTCCACTGACATTGACTGGGGTACCTGTGGGGATGTAAATGATGTATTATGTTTCATGTGTAGGACATATTGTACATCCCTGACTTCCCCTCTATCGTTGGTGTTGCCCTGCCACCTTTTGCTTATGTATGGTGATGTATTGTGGGAATGTTAGTTTCCCTATGCTGTGCATGCTTTAGTGATGGGTGTGCATGCAGGGCTTCGAGGGGTGTCCATGCATTGGGATAGCATGCAGGGCTTGGCATTGTGGTTAGTTATATGTGTAGGTGCAGTGTGTGGGATGGAGTGGAGTGATGAAAGTGAGGGTGGGGGGTGTGATGGCATGCAGGTATGGGCGGTGATACGTAGTAAATATTGACTTACCAGTGTCCAGTCCTCCGGCTACTCCAGTGAGTCCCTCGGGATGCAGTAATGCCAGTACCTGCTCCTCCCATGCTGTGAGCTGTGGGGGAGGAGGTGGGAGTCCACCGCCAGTCCTCTGCATGGCTAGCTGGTGCCTTGCTGCTATGGAATGTATCTTTCCCCATAGGTCATTCCACCTCTTCCTGATGTCGTCCCTTGTTCTTGGGTGCTGTCCCACGGCGTTCACCCTGACCACCATTCTCTGCTATAGCTCCAACTTCCTGACAATGGAAATCTGCTGTACCTGTGCTCCAAAGAGTTGTGGCTCTACCCTGACAATTTCCTCCACCATGACCCTTAACTCCTCTCAGTGAAACAGGGGTGCCATGGGTGTTGTGTGGTGTGTGTTGGTGAGAGTGTCTTGAGTAATGTGGTGGTGTGTGTGATGTGGAGTGCGTGAGGGATGTATGGGTGTGAGTGGTGTGTGTGTCTAGTTGTCTCTGTGCTGTTCATGCCAATCTCCTGGCAGTAATTGTTGTTCGTAAAGGGTTGCGGGTAATGTGGGGGGGGGTTTATAGTGGTGTGGGTGTGTGTGTGTGGTGTGTGTATGGGTGTCAGGTGTGTTTTTTTGTATTGGCCAATGTAGTGATGTTTTGTATGTGGGTGTCCATTCTTAGCGTGGCAGTGTGTACCACCAATGGTTTACCGCTGTTGAATGTCTGCCTTGGTGATTCGTGGGTCATAATGTGATGGGCGTTGTTTTGTTGGCATAACGGTATGGGTGTTGGGTCCGCCACTTTATCATTGACCTTTGGTCCGGCGGATTTGTGTATGTGGCTGTATTCTGTCGGATTGGTGTGTGTGTGCCATAATATGGAAAACGGATATCTGCCACCGCAGCGGTATGTTGGAGGCCGTCAGTGTGGCGGTAAGCAGGATTTACTGCCAATGTCATTATGAGGGCCTTAACAACCTCCCAAAGGCATACAATATTCAGCAAGGGGAAAACATAGCAGTTGGTCATTTATTTCAGAGCAATAGGCATCAAAGTGCTATTTTACACCATTACATGTGATAAGAGCGTGCCTTTTGGCCCCTTTTCTTTTTACAGCAGTGAGAATCAATATTCCTACTCTTCTACATGGGCAAACAGGTGGGAGAGCCCACAAATCCATGCAGACATCCAAGTCATCAAAAAAGTCACCATGTTCCCCACACCTATCTTCATTTTTAAGTCGAGCATGCAAGCACTTTCCGACCTGTTGTAAGTATTGTTGGCTTTTAACCGTTCCCATGTCACGCCCATCACTTTCACGTGTTCATGGGCTTGCCTTTCAAAAATGCCTTGATGTCATTGGTAAATGCCTAATGTTTGTCCCACCTTGGGGCGGTTTCGTTACCGCCTTGCAGACAGACACTGTTACATGGATTATTGCAGGACTGTCGCTATACTTCAGCGTGCGCAAACCACTTTCTCCTTTTGTCTCTCCCATTCACGCTCATGGTGGCCATGGCGCTCACAGCGCGAACACTGCAGAAAGTGTGCTGGTCACATTTTTCACACTGTTACCTAACAAGAGTAATTTATTTTGGTTCTGCCTTAAGTACGTTCTCTCTCCAGAAAGAACGGAAATCACCAGAGTTATTTTGACATTCTTACATTACATGCACTTTGTCAATTGCCTAATACCCATTCTTTGCAGCAGGCACATTGACCCTTTGCGCCACTTTATGATGACTCCAAACTTCCACTAGACAAAAGTCTGTTTCTCTCCAGAAAGAACATAAATCGCCAGAGTTATTTTGACATTTTTACATTATATGCACTTTGTAATTTCCCTAGCACACAATCGTTGCAGCAGGTACATTAACCCTTTGTGCTACCTTATAAGGAGTCCAATTTTCCACTAGACAAAAGTACGTTCTCTGTCCAAAAAGAACATTAACCTTCTGCACAACCTTATAATGAGTCCAAACCTCCACTAGACAAAAGTATGTTCTCTCTCCCGTTAGAAAATTAATCGCCAGAGTCATTTTTACATTTTTGCATTATATGCACTATAATCGGCTTAGTATACATTCTTTAAAGCAGGCATATTAACCCTGTATGCTACCTTATGGTGACTCAAAGATTCCACTAGACAAAAGTACGTTCTCTCGCCAGAAAGAACATAAATCACCAGTTATTTTGACATTTTTACATTCCATGCACTTTGGGATTTGCCTAGTGCATGTTATTTGCAGCAGGCACATTAACACTATGCGCTTCCTTATAATGAATACAAGCTTCCACTAGATAAAAGTACGTTCTCTCTCCAGAAAAAGCATTAACCCTCTGCGCTACCTTATGATGATTCCCAGCTTCCACTAGACAAAAGTAAGCTCTCTCTTCACAAAGACAATAAATCGTCAGTTATTTTGACATTTTTACATTATATGCACTTTGTGATTTGCCTAGCACACATTCTTTGCAGCAGGCACATTAACCCTCTGCGCTACCTTATAATGAGTCCAAGCTTTCACTAGACAAAAGTGCGTTCTCTCTCCAGAAAGAACATTGGCCCTCATTACAACCCTGGCGGTAAATCCCGCTTTCCGCCGAGCAGAAGACCGCCAACATACCTTTGCGGCAGCGGAATTCCGCTACAGGTATTACGACCCACAGCTCGGAATCCGCCACAATATTGACACCCACACAAGTCCGCCACACCAAAGGTCAGTGATAAACTGGCGATAACAAAACCGACACCGTCCGCCAACAGGAATAAGCCCCCACTATCATGACCCACAAATCAATGCAGCTCTCTTTCAACCACGGTAAACCATTGGCGGTACACACCGCCACGCTCAAAATACACACATATACACAAAACACAACCACATTGGACAATTCGAAATACACACATCTGATACACATACACACACCACACACTCACACCACTATAAAACACACACCCACATCACCCACAAACCCTTACTACCAGATTTGTGAAACCACGCCAGAGAGAGACACTACCAAAAACAACACCAGCATCCACAGAGACACAACACCATCACTTACACAACATCCACGCACCTCAAACAACACACACCAACACATCCCCTCACACATCACAACAGATACCACCTCACACATCACCCATGCCACATCATGGCACCTCAACGACACCCCAGGTTCTCTGAGGAGGAGCTCAGGGTCATGGTGGAGGAAATCATCCGGGTAGAGCCACAGCTATTCGGATCACTGGTGCAGCAGACATCCATTGCAAGGAAGATGGAGCTATGGCGCAGAATCGTCAACAGGGTAAACGCAGTGGGACAGCATCCAAGAACACGGGAGGACATCAGGAAGAGATGGAACGACCTACGGGGAAAGGTGCGTTCCGTGGTCTCCAGACACTAGATTGCTGTACAGAGGACTGGCGGTGGACCCCCACCTCCTCCCCCACAACTAACAACATGGGAAGAGCAATTCTTGGCTATACTGCATCCTGAGGGCCTCGCAGCGGTAGCAGGTGGACTGGACTCTGGTAAGGCAAATCTTTACTACTATATCCCCCCCACCCTACCTGCATGCCATCACATACTCCCACCCTTACCCTCACACCCATCACCCCAACAACCCACAGATACCCCACCAACAAAACCCACACATCCCAAAACCAAGCCCTGCGTGTAACACAAATGCATGGACACCCATCACCCAAGCATGTCCAGTAGAGAGACTCACTCATGCCCCAAAATCACCAATCACACAAGGACCAAGCCAATAATGCAAGCACTGGAGTACAGGGTCACTCACCCATTGCACACGATGGAACACACAGATACAATAACTATGCAATTACACCCCAACAGGACCCCTACCCAATGTCACCGGACAGGAAGTGCCAGACATATCCAGTCCCCCCACAGAAGAGGCCCACAGTGATGACAGCAACTCTGCACAACTGGATCAAGATGACCAGCCCGGCCCATCTGGGACCTCGGGACAGTCGGTTCCCCTGAAACTGGCACAAGCCACCACAGAGCCTCCCCCCTCAGGAAACACCACCACAGCACCCATCCATCGGGCCCATCACTCTGTCCCCAGGACCCATCAATCAGCAGTGTGTCCACCACCACAGGGAACCCAGGAAACCCACCAACCCAAGAAAATCAGGGACCTGGGGGCAGTGGCAGTGGGCACACGGGTCAGGGGACAGAGGCACAGGATAACAGGGAAACTGGGAGGACTGCTGTGCGACAGGGGGAGGACAGGCCCAGGGAACCCACTCTCAACGAGGCACTCTCCAACATCATGGGAGCGTACCATAATTACCAGGAGACGATGGCAACGGTACTGGCCAAGTTTCAGGAGACCCAGCGGCTGCAGGAGGAACACTACCTTGGGATCAAGGAGGACTTGAAGTTCATTAACACCACCCTGGTCACCATTGCAGGGGTGCTGGCAGGCCTCGCCAACACCAGGAGGGACACAGTGGAACAACAAGGGGCCCCTGACACTAGCCTGGACGATGAACAGCCCTCCACCTCCGCCGGTGCTACTGGACAGGAGGCACCGCCACAGGAACAACAGAACACCAGCACCCCACCCCCTGCAGATGGAGAACCACCCCGCAAACGGTCCCTGAGATCCAGGAACAAGTCAGAGAACAATGCCAAGACCTCGCCAGGAAATGAGACCCCCCTGAATGTCACCCTTCTGTCCCACTATGTCACCCTGTCCATCCTTAAACTGCCATTGCTCCACTTCCTATGCCCCTTTGGACACTGCACCTGTGAAACAAATAGACTGGACTCTGCCATGGACATTCTCCACTATCCCCCAGCCCATTTTACAACCCCCTCCACTTATTTGCACAGGAATAAACACACTTCAATCACAAAACAATCTGGAGTTAGTCTGTGCTTTCACAAATGTGTAATTGCAACAACTATGGAATATAGCAATGTCAATTTACTTGTTCACATACCAATGTAACACAGGTGTAGGCCAGCAGTAAACATAGCTGAGGGCACAAAGTGGGACCCAAATCGGTGAAATGGAAAGTCAAAGTGATAAGTCAGGGTCCATACTCTAAATGAAAATGACACACTTATGCTAGTTCCAACAATAGAATGAGATGTAGGAAGCAGTGGCATCTTCTTACCTGTATCTCACTGGAAGTATTGCCTGATGAAGTTGTTTTGGTTGTCGATATCCTGTTCTTCACCCTCCTCTTCTTCACTGTCCACAGGCTCCACAGCTGCCACAAGACTACCATCTGGCCCATCCTCCTGCAGAAAAGGCACCTGGCGTTGCTAAGCCAGGTTGTGCAGCATACAGCCGGCCACAATTATCTGGCACACCTTCTTCTGTGAGTAGTAGAGGGATCCACCTGTCAGATGGAGGCACCGGAATCTGGCCTTCAGGAGGCAGAAGGTGCACTCGATCACCTTCCTAGTTCGCCCATGTACCTCATTGTAGCGTTCCTCTGCACTTGTCCTGGGATTCCTCACAGTAGCCATGACAGGTTGGGGTAACCAGAGTCACCTGCAAATGTCAAGGGACAACTGTTAGACACAAGCTAACCCTTAGGGACACCCATACCCAGAAACCTATGTCAACTGTAGTGGGACCTTGACCTCACCTATTAGCCACACACGGTGCATCTGGAGTTGCCCCATCACATAAGGGATGCTGCTATTCCTCAAAATGTAAGCGTCATGCACAGAGCCAAGATACTTGGCATTGACATGGGAGATGTACTGGTCTGCCAAACACACCATCTGCACATTCATCGAATGGTAGCTCTTCCGGTTTCTGTACACCTGTTCATTCCAGCGGGGGGGACAAATGCCACATGTGTCCCATCAATGGCACCAATGATGTTGGGGACATGTCCCAGGGCATAGAAATCACCTTTCACTGTGGGCAAATCCTCCACCTGACGGAAAACGCATGTGTTTCAGCAGAGCAGATAACACTCTGGACAACACGTTAGAGAACATTGGCTGGGACATCCCTGATGCCATGGCCACTGTTGTTTGAAAAGGCTCACTGGCCAGGAAATCGAGTACAGACAGGACCTGCACTAGAGGGGGGATTCCTGTGGGATGTCGGATAGCTGACATCAGGTCCGGCTCCAACTGGGCACACAGTTCCTGGATTGTTGCACGATCAAGTCTGTATGTGACCAGGATGTGTATCTCTTCCATTGTCGACAGGTCTACCAGGGGTCTGTACACCGGAGGATGCCACCATCTCATCACCTGCCCCAGCGGACGTGCCCTATGGAGGAGAATAGCGAGCAGAGAGCCATCCAACACTGAGGTATCACAAAGTTTAATTTTCATAAACTTAATAAATCCGCAATGTGCCGGAATCTGTCTATATTCCCAGCCTAGATAGGTGTGATGCAGTTAACATCCATCCCATGTGGCTTCCTGAAGTGGCGCCTGACCTGTAACGTGGGACAAAGGGATATGAGGTAATTGCGCTGGCGTTCTACACTGTTGCGGTGGGCGGTCGAAGACCGCAGCGCAATTCAGTATTGGTTAACATTGGGCCCTATGGGTCCCAGGAGCCAATGACGATGTACAACGGCGGTGACGGTACGCACCGATGCGGACCTGACTGACATTTTCTGTCTGTTCACTCACTTGATACCTGACTTTTAACAGGAGAGGACCTACACTGCAAGTGCTGCTGTGACCTCAGTCTAGAAGCGACGATGGCTCATGTGTCTGGGGAAAGGGCCCCTGCCTTCACTTCGGAGGAGTTGGAGAAACTAGTGGATGGGGTCCTCTCCCAGTACACGCAACTGTACGGTCCTCCAGACAAACAGGTGAGTACACTGTGAGCATGCTGCATGGGCAATGCCTGTTTTGAGGGGTGTGGATGGAAGATACATGGGGGGGGTCTGAGGCCTGCATGTGCGGATGGGGAGTGTATGTGCGTCAGGGCAAGGGTAGGAATTGGGGGGCAATGAGTATGACGGTCCGGACGGGTAAGTAATTTCCATTTCCCCCTGTACCATTCCTCTAGGTCAGCGCCCACCAGAAGAAGGGTATTTGGCGTTCCATCGCCAAGGACGTCCGGACCCTGGGGGTCTACCACAGACGGAGCACCCACTGCCGTAAAAGATGGGAGGACCTGCGCCGCTGGAGCAAGAAGACGGCGGAGGCCCAGCTGGGGATGGCCTCCCAACGTGGGAGGGGTGCCCGTCGCACCATGACCCCCCTGATGTTCCGGATCCTGGCGGTGGCGTATATGGAGTTGGCTGGGCGCTTGAGAGCATCACAGCAGCCACAAGGGGGTGAGTACACTCTCATTCAGCTGACTCTGCGCGCATTACAAGGTGTCTGGGTGGGGGAGGTCGGCAGTGGGTTCCCCTAGGCCAGGTAGGTAAGTTTGTAGGCAAGGTCCCTTGTGAGGCCGGCTATGTGGCACCCCAACCCCACTAGTGGTAAGAGCCATCTACATCTAGTCAGGCTCCCGTGACTTCCAGGTGTGCAGCCATTGGTGTTAGGCCTCGTACCCCATGGTCAGGTGAAATTTCTAGGAACTGTTAGTGCATGGCGTAGTGCAGAGGGCTGCTCCATGTGTGTTGTGTCTGCCAACGGTAGTGGTGTTGCATGCACTTACCATGTCTTTCTTCTGTCTTTCCTCCCCCTTTTTGTGGTCTCCCTGTTCTTGTGTGCAACAGCATCATCAGGCAGAGGAGCATTGGCACCGGAGTAGGAGGGAGTTGCAACCCACTTGCTGTGGAGGGCGAAACAACAGAGTCTGAAGCCACCAGTGGGACGGAGGGCGAGGGGAGCTCCACAGCAGGGAGAGGAGCAGACAGCAGTGACAGTGACTCCTCCTCTGATGGGAGCTCCCTTGCGGTGGCGGGCACCTCTGTGCCCACTGCATCAAGAGGTGCAGCCGCCACCACCCCCACCAGTAATGCCCTCCCAGCAGCCCCTCAGCATGTGTCTGTGCCCGCTCACCCAGGAGGGTGGGCATCTCCTTCGCCCCAGGCACCTCCGGCCCTGCCCCAGTCAGCCCTGCTGCCCTCAGTGAGGAGGCTATTGACCTCCTGAGATTCCTCACTGTTGGGCAATCTACCATTGTGAATGCCATCCAGGTTGTCGAGAGGCATTTGCAACAAACAAATGCATACATGGAGGGCATTAATTCTGGGCAGGCAGCCCAAAAGAGAGCATTTCAGGCTCTAGCCTCAGCATTGATGGCAGCCATTGTCCCTGTATCCAGCCTCCCCCCTCCAACTTCCTCCACCCAGACCCAATCCCCTGTACCTCAGCCTATCCCAAGCACACCATCAGACCAGCATGCACACTCATCAACACACAAGAGTGGCTCAGGAAAAAATAAGCACCACACATCCCACAGGCCCTCACACAAGCACCATCCCCATGCAGACTCAGCAACATCCATAGCCTCCACTGTGTCCCCCTCCTCCACGTCCTCCTCCTCCCTCCCTGTCTCGTCTCCACTCACACCTGCATGCACTACATCCTCAGCCACTGCCTCCATCACCAGCACTCCCATCACCACAAACTACTCACGTGCACTCACCACTCCCACTACCATGCACACACCCCCAGTGTCCTCTCCCAGTGTGTCTGTGAGCCCTCCTCCCAAAGTACACAAACGCAGGCACACACCCACCCAAAAGCCATCCACCTCACAACAGCCTCCGGCCCATGCACCTTCACCCAAATTCAACAGACGTACACCTCCTACAACCACTACCTCTTCCTTCACTCCCAACCCTATCTTCCCGTCTCAGTGTGTCTAAGAAACTCTTCCTGGCTAAAATTGACCTCTTCCCTCCACCCCCCGTCCTTCCCCTAGGGCCAAGCTTTTCAGGTCCCAGCCCAGCACCTGAGTCACCAAATCCCCAGCCACAGTGGTGCCAGCAACTGCGGGGTCATGGAGTGCGCCACCCATCAGGGCTGCCAGTGTGCCACGTAGCGAGGGCAAGGACATTCCGCCACCTGCCAAGGTGAATAAGGTGCCCACATCCTGGAGGGAGAAGCCTAAAGTACCAGCCACCAAGGGCTCAGCAAAAACCAAAGGGGATAGTGGCAAGACAACTGCGGCACCATCAAAGCTGGGGAAGGGCCAAAAGCTGAAGAGCAGGTCAGGAGAGGGCATGGTGGCACCGACTGAGGGACCAGTGTCACACTTTCGGTCCACGACCACGCCAACCTGTACGGCGGCAAACTCCGCTAGCTGCCCCGCCACCACAACCGCCACCACAACCGCCACCTACACCGTCACCTGCACCACCCCCGGCATGTCTACAGCCTCAGCGACAGTCCCCAGCCTCTTTCCCAGTGGGTAGCCGTCCGAGGCTGCAGGAAACGTCCTGCTGTGTCCCTCTGCAGGTGCTGACCCAAGCACCGCCGCAAGCACCCCCGCAAGCACCGTAGCAACAGACACTGCCGCAAGCACCGCCACCTGCATTGCCACCGGCACGTCCACAGCCTCAGCAACAGTCCCCAGCCTCTTCCCCAGTGGGCAACCGTCCGAGACTGCAGGAAACGTCCTGCTGTGTCCCTCTGCAGGTGCTGACCCAGGCACCGCCACCAGCACCGCCGCAAGCACCGCCACCTGCACCGCCCCTGGCACGTCCACAGCCTCAGCAACAGTCCCCAGCCTCTTCCCCAGTGCGGCAGCTGTCCGAGGCTGCAGGAAACATTCTGCTGTGTCCCTCTGCAGGTGCTGACCCATGCTCTGCCGCCAGCACTGCCGAAGGCACCGCCGCAAGCGCCGCCGCGACAGATACCGCTGCAAGCACCGTCACTGGCCCTGCGGCGTCCTTGGACACAGGCACCACCACTGACATGGCTACCATCCCCAGTGGTCAGTCGTCTGAGGCTGGAGGAGAGTTCCTGGACCCTGGGCAGCTTCCATGAGGCTTTTCTTCCATCACTGTTTACGCCTGCAGGTGGAAGGCGCAGCCGCAGCAGTGTGGAGTATGTCGCTGCCTCCATGGCGTATCATGCTACCTGAACCTCGCCAATCTTGTGGCACGCACACCCAGGTGAGGGAATTGTACCGGCCACACTGCACGTGGAGCACTCTGGGCACCAAGCCCTCTCCAGAACCAGTGGAGAAAGACATCCACTACTTCTGTCCTTGGCAGGATGAAGCATTCTGGGCACCAGGCCCCCTCCAGAACCAGTGGAGAGATACATCCACTACCAGGATAAGGCAGTGGGCAACCACCCACTGGAGAGACTTGAGAGACTGTGGCTTTGCACTCCCCAGGATAAAGCAGTGGGCAACACACCCACTGGAGAGACTTGAGAGACTGTGGCTTTGCACTCCCCAGGATACATCAATGGGCATGGAGCCCCCTCGTGCAGCAATGGCGTTGTGCGTTCATCCGGCTGAGGTGTCCCCCCTCCTCCTCCCCCTGAGGTGCTGTATATTTTCGATCTGATGCCCCAGCAATGTTCTCTCTGTTTCGAGTCAGGTATCATGTGTGGGCCTCGCCCATGCATTTTGGGCCCAGTGGTCCACGGACAACGATAAGTACATTATCCGGACTTGTGTAGTTGCTGTACATATTTGTATATACTGTTTTTGAAATTGCACTATCTGATTTTTATTGATTACAATTGTTACAATCATTTCCTTTTGTCCTTGCGTTCTTCTAGGGGGTGAGGGAGTGTATATGTAATGTTGCTGCATGTATTTGTGTGCATGGTGTTTTGGGTGAGGGTGGGGGTGGGGGTATTGAGTGTTGCGTGTGTGTGTCACTCTCTTTTTCCTCCCACCCTCCCCTGTGTTGTAGGTGCAGTACTCATCGTGGTCATTGAGGGCGTCTTTGCTGCTCCTGATACAAGAGGAGGAAGACCAGCATTGGTAACACCTGTAGTTCGGGCTCCATGACGTCCTGGTTCCTCGTTGGGTGTCGAGAGGTGAGTGTTTTCCCTTCTGTGTACTGTTTCTGCCCTGTTTTTGATAGCGTTGGTGCCGCCCCGGAAAAGGTGGCGGAGAGGCCTCTTGTAATAGGGTGGGCGGTACTTTGTCTCCCGCCTGTCTGTTGGCGGTGACCGCTGCGCTGTTTGTTTCTTCCGCTGTGGTTGTCTATATTGGCGGTTTCCGCCACGGTTGTAATCCAATTTTTTTTTCCGCCAGCCTGTTTGCGGTATTACTGTCGCTTTAACACCAACCGCCAGGGTTGTAATGAGGGCCATTATCTCTCTGCGCTACCTTATGAGTCAAACTTTTCAGTAAACAAAAGTACGTTCTCCCTCTAGAAAGAACATTAATCGCCAGAGCTATTTTGACATTTTTACATTCGATGCACTTTGATCTCCTTAGGACACATTCTTTGCAGCAGGCATATTAACCCTTTGCGCAACCTTATGATGACTCCAGGCTTCCATGAGATAAAAGTACATTCTCTCTCCAAAAAGAACATAAATCGCCAGTACATGCACTTTGTGACTAGCCTAGTACGAGTTCTTTGCAGCAGGCACCTTAACCCACTGCGCTACTTTATGATGAGTCCAAGCTTCCACTACCAAAAAGTATGTTCTCTCTCCAGAAAGAACATAAATCGCCAGAGTTATTTTGACATTTTTACATTATATGCACTTTGTGATTTGCCTAGTACATGTTCTTTGCAGCAGGCACATTAACCCTATGTGCTACCTTATAAAGAGCCCAAGCTTCCACTAGACAAAAGTATGTTCTCTCTAGAAAGACCATTGATCACAAGAGTTATTTTGACATTTTTACACAAGATGCACTCTGTGATCTGCCCAGAACACATTCTCTGCAGCAGGCATATTAACCCTCTGCACTACATTATGATAACTCAAAGCTTGCACCAGATACAACTATGTTGGCTCTCCAGAAAGAACATTAATCGCCACAGTTATATTGACATTGTTACAGGATATGCACTCTGATCTGCTTAATACACATTCTCTGCAGCAGGCACATTAAACCTCTGTGCTACTGTATAATGAGTCCAAGCTTCTACTAAGTGAAAGTACATTCTCTCTAGAGAGAACATTAATCACCAGAGTTATTTTGACATTTTAACATTATATGCACTTTGTGATTTGCCTAGTACACATTCTTGGCAGCAAGCATATTAACCCTCTGCGCTACCTTATTATAAGTCCAAGCTTCCTCTAGACAAAAGTGCATTCTCTCTCCAGAAAGTACAACAGTCTCCAGAGCTATTTTGACATTTTTACATTATGTGTACTTTGTAATTTGCCTAGTACACGTTCATTGCAGCAGGCATATTAACCCTCTGCGTTACCTTATTATAAATTCAAGCTTTCGCTAGACAAATGTACATTCTCTCTCCAGAAAGGACATCAATCTCCAGAGCTATTTTTACATTTTTACATTATATGCACTTTGTGATTTGTCTAGTACACGTTCTTTGCAGCAGGTACATTAGCCTTCTGCGCTGCCTTATTATGAGTCCAAGCTTCCACTAAACAAAAGTACATTCTCTGTCCAAAAAGCACATAATTCATCAGAACTATTTTGACATGTTTACATTGTATGCATTCTGATCTGTCTAGTACACGTTCTTTGCAGCAGGCACATTAACCCTCTTTGCTACCTTCTGATGACTCCAAGCTTCCACTAGACAAAGCTACGTTCTCTCTCCAGAAAGAACATAAATCGCCAAAGTAATTTTGAAATTTTTACATTATGTGCACTTTGTTATTTGCCTAGAACTTTCTCTTTGCAACAGGCACATTAACCCTCTGTGCCACCTTATTATGAGTCCAAGTTTCCACTATGTAGGAAAGTACCATCTTGCCTGGCATGTTACCCCCATATTTCACTGTATATATGTTGTTTTAGTCTATGTGTCACTGGGACGCTACCAAGCAGGGCCCCAGTGCTCATAAGTATGTGCCCTGTATGTGTTCCCTGTGTGATGCCTAACTGTCTCACTGAGGCTCTGCTAACCAGAACCTCAGTGGTTATGCTCTCTCTGCTTTCCAAATTTGTTACTAACAGGCTAGTGACTAAATTTACCAATTCACATTGGCATACTGGTACACCCATATAATACCCTTGTACATGGTGCTACGGTACCCAGGGTATTGTGGTTCCAGGAGATCCCTATGGGCTGCAGCATTCCTTTTACCACCCATAGGGAGCTCTGACAATTCTCACACAGGCCTGCCACTGCAGCCTGCGTGAAATAACGTCCACGTTATTTCACACCCATTTACCACTGCACATAAGTAACTTATAAGTCACCTATATGTCTAACCTTCACCTGGTGAAGGTTGGGTGCAAAGTTACTTAGTGTGTGGGCACCCTGGCACTAGCCATGGTGCCCCCACATCGTTCAGGGCAAATTCCCCGGACTTTGTGAGTGCGGGGACACCATTACACGCGTGCACTATACATAGGTCACTACCTATGTATAGCATCACAATGGTAACTCCGAACATGGCCATCAAACATGTCTAAGATCATGGAATTGTCACCCCAATACCATTCTGGTATTGGGGTGACAATTCCATGATCCCCCGGGTCTCTAGCACAAAACCCGGGTACTGCCAAACTGCCTTTCCGGGGTCTCCACTGCAGCTGCTGCTGCTGCCAACCCCTCAGACAGGTTTCTGCCCTCCTGGGATCCAGGCAGCCCTGGCCCAGGAAGGCAGAACAAAGGATTTCCTCTGAGAGAGGGTGTTACACCCTCTCCCTTTGGAAATAGGTGTGAAGGGTTGGGGAGGAGTAGCCTCCCCCAGCCTCTGGAAATGCTTTAATGGGCACAGATGGTGCCCATCTCTGCATAAGCCAGTCTACACCAGTTCAGGGATCCCCCAGCCCTGCTCTGGCGCGAAACTGGACAAAGGAAAGGGGAGTGACCACTCCCCTGACCAGTACCTCCCAGGGGAGGTGCCCAGAGCTCCTCCAGTGTGTCCCAGACCTCTGCCATCTTGGAAACAGAGGTGTTGGGAGCACACTGGACTTCTCTGAGTGGCCAGTGCCAGCAGGTGACGTCAGAGGCTCCTTCTGATAGGCTCTTACATCTCTTGGTAGCCAATCCTCCTTCCTTGGTAGCCAAACCTCCTTTTCTGGCTATTTAGGGTCTCTGCTTTGGGGAATTCTTTAGATAACGAATGGAAGAGCTCACCAGAGTTCCTCTGCATCTCCCTCTTCACCTTCTACCAAAGGATCGACCGCTGACTGCTCCAGGACACCTGCAAAACCGCAACAAAGTAGCAAGACGACTACCAGCAACATTGTAGCGCCTAATCCTGCCGGCTTTCTCAACTGTTTCCAGGTGGTGCATGCTCTGGGGGTAGCCTGCCTTGACCCTGCACCAGAAGCTCCGAAGAAATCTCCCGTGGGTCGACAGAATCTTCCCCCTGCTAACGCAGGCACCAAAAGACTGCATCACTGGTCCTCTGGGTCCCCTCTCATCCTGACGAGCGTGGTCCCTGGAACACAGCAACTCTGTCCAAGTGACTCCCACAGTCCAATGACTCTTCAGTCCAAGTTTGGTGGAGGTAAGTCCTTGCCTCCCCACGCTAGACTGCAAAGCTGTATACCGCGTGATTTGCAGCTGCTCCGGATTCTGTGAACTCTTCCAGGATTTCCTTTGTGCACAGCCTAGCCTGGGTCCTCAGCACTCCGTCCTGCAGTGCACAACCTTCTGAGTTGTCCTCCGGCGTCGTGGGACTCCCTTTTGTGACTTCGCGTGACTCCGGTTCACTTTACTTCTAAGTGCCTGTTGGAGTACTTCTGCGGACGCTGCCTGCTTTTGTGAGGGCTCTCTGAGTTGCTGAGCGCCCCCTCTGTCTCCTCCTCCAAAAGGTGACATCCTGGTCCTTCCTGGTGTAGTGTAGCCATGTTTTATGTAGCTTTATGCGCGTTTGCTTAAAGTGTTAGGCCTCTGTGCACTTTGCCCTAGATGCATTTTATTTAGCCTCGCACTGTTATTTTACTATAACCAGTTTCACAGTCTTGTTTTATTTCCTTCTATCACACTGTTTAGCTTAATTCAGCACTGAATTCGCAAACAATACATTCTTGCTCACTCTGTGCTTCAGTCAAGGATACAGTCTGGTAAATTGCTGATAGACGTGGTAGAAGTTTAGTCTTTGTGGTGCGTAGATGGTACACATTTTTACGCAGGAACATCGGGGTGTTAGTTCACATCAATAGTATAAAAACACTTTCTAGTCCCAGTACACGTAAGAGGGAGATTCCAACCAGGAACCCACAACTAGACGCTGACTGCCCTGTTGCAGATGCTGATCCGGATCACAGGCCTTTGCTCAGGTATGAGGGTCGATGTCCTCCCGGGGGAACCGGAAAGGCAGGCTTAGAGCTAACATGCTGTGCTCAAAATAGAACTTCGGAGAGAGAACGTAATCTAGTTGCATTATGATAGCGTTATACTTATGTTTTAGTCTCCTCGTTACTATTTCAATCTTACTGTGTTGTATGGTTCTGGTTATTGTGGCTCACGCCTTGTTATCTAAAATACAGTTGTTTTATTAAACCAATCTTTAAAACTCAAACTGCCTTTGTCATTTATATATGAGACCACACTGTGTATGAGAGAACTGGTTGGAATCTGAGTGACCACGACTTCCCTGGGAAGCACTAAGATGTCATGCATTCGGCTGCCCAATTGCCTCTTCCCTTTGGGAGAGATGAGGCACTGCTAGTTAGCCGGAGCTCAACCCGGATTTGGGGTGACAAGGGTCCTCCGCCGTGGGTTAGACTTAGTCCCCCACACTGCGAACGATCTTGCCGCCCAAAAATCCAGTAGTCTCATTAGGATAATGAGAGCCTGCGTGACACTGGTCCTCAACAGCACCCAAAAACCTCTGCCACAACCCTTGCAGCTAGCAAGGCTTGTTTGCGGTCTTTCTGCGTGGGAGCACCTCTGCAAGCTTCATCGCAACGTGGGACATCTGTCTTCCAAAGGAGAAGTTCCTAGTCCTCTTCTTTCTTGCAGAACTCCAAGCTTCTTCCAACCAGTGGCAGCTTCCTTGCACCTTCAGCTGGGGTTTCCTGGGCTTCTGCCCCCCCCGGACACTGTTGCGACTATTGGACTTGGTCCCCTTGTCTTACAGGTACTCAGGTCTGGAAATCCGTTGTCAGTGCACTGCTGGTGTGTGTTCTTCCTGCAGAATCCCCCTATCACGACTTCTGTGCTCTCTGGGGGTAGTAGGTGCACTTTACTCCTACTTTTCATGGTCTTGGGGTGGGGTATTTTTCTAACCCTCACTGTTTTCTTACAGTCCCAGTGACCCTCTACAAGCTCACGTAGGTCTGGGGTCCATTCGTGCTTGGCATTCCACTTTTGAAGTATATGGTTTGTGTTGCCCCTATACCTATGTGCTCCTATTGCAACCTATTGTAATTCTACACTGTTTGCATTACTTTTCTTGCTATTACTTACCTAATCTTGGTTTGTGTACATATAACTTGTGTATAGTACTTACCTTCTTACTGAGGGTACTCACTGAGATACTTGTGGCCTATTGTCATAAAAATAAAGTACCTTTATTTTTAGTAACTCTTTGTATTGTGTTTTCTCATGATATTGTGCATATGAAATAAATGGTGTAGTAGGAGCTTTACATGTCTCCTAGTTCAGCCTAAGCTGCTTTGCCATAGCTACCTTCTATCAGCCTAAGCTGTTAGAAACACCTCTTCTACACTAATAAGGGATAATTGGACCTGGCAAAAGGTGTAAGTACCTCTGCTACCCACTACAAAACAGGACAGCCTCCTACATTGGTTGTGCAGCGGTGGGATAAGTACTTGTAACTACTTACCACTTTGTCATTGTGTACTTTTCATAAGAGAATCATATACCAAACAGTTCAGTGTATGTACACTTAACCAAAAAAGTTTGCTTTTCTTCTCTAAAACTTTTTACAAAGTTCTGAAAAGTTTCCTAAAACTTCTAAACGTTTTCTAAAAGTTAGAAAAAGTTTTATTTCTCTGTGCTTTAAAAAGTTCTGAAACTTTTCTTCCTTCTCACTATCTCTAAACCTTTTGGTATCATGTCTGTGGTAGATTCAGCTCCCAAAACTGTCAATGCAACTTATGACAGTTTGAATTACAAGAGCTTAAGGAGTCTCTGCTTAGATAGAGGTTTAGTTATAGGAAAGAACCCTACAAAAGAGTTTCTGTTCAACATGCTTTTTGTAGATGATGAGTCCCAAGCTGGCCCATCAAATGAGAGGTTAGGACATGTAGAAACTTCCCAGTCTGATTCAGGAGAGTTCCCTGAGAAGGGTGGGGAGGGTTCTGTACAGGGTCAGCCCCCCAGCAGGACACCTAATAATGTTGGTAGTAATGGAGGGTCCCATCACAGTATGGCATCCTTTATTCCTAGAGGCCAAGTTACCAGGATCCAGACAGATAGGGACAGATCCCCCTCTGAAGTTTCCAATTTATTATCTGTGTCAAAGCATTCCCAAACCACCCACCCTGAGGATAACTTGTTAGAAATGGAACTCAAAACGTTGAGGGTTGAAGAGACCAGACTGAAGCTTAAACAGCAACAGCTGGCCTTAGATAGGGAATCCCTAGACATTGAGAGGGAAAGAAAGAGGTTGGGGTTAGTACCCCATGGTGGCAGCAGCAGTATTCCTGATAATAATCCTGTTAGAGAGCATGATTCCAGGAATCTGCACAAGATAGTCCCCCCTTACAAGGAGGGGGATGACATCAACAAGTGGTTTGCTGCACTTGAGAGGGCCTGTATGGTACAGGGGTCCCTCAAAGGCAGTGGGATGCTATTTTGTGGCTATCTTTCACTGGAAAGGGTAGGGATAGGCTCCTTACTGTTAGAGAAAGTGAAGCTAACAATTTCACAGTATTGAAGGATGCACTCTTGGATGGATTTGGCTTAACCACTGAACAATACACGATTAATTTCAGAGACAACAGAAAAGAGTCCTCTCAAGACTGGACAGATTTTGTGGACTGTTCAGTGAAGGCCTTGGAAGGGTGGTTACGTGGCAGTAAGGTATCTGACTATGAAAGCCTGTATAATCTTATTCTGAGAGAGCATATTCAGAATAACTGTGTGTCTGACTTGTTGCACCAAAACCTAGTGGACTAGGATCTGACCTCTCACCGAGAATTGGGAAAGAAGACAGACAAGTGGGTCAGAACAAGGGTGAACAGAAATGTTCATACAGGGGGTGACAAGGATGGCAAGAAGAAGGATGGTAAGTCTTCTGACAAGGGTGGTGACAAAGGTAGAAATGCTGAGTCTTCATCAGGCCCACAAAAATCCTCTGCTGGGGGTGGTGGGTCCAAATCTTCTTCCAATAATCAACCTAAATAGCCTTGGTGTTATTTGTGTAAAGTCAAAGGCCATTGGGCAACTGATTCCAGTTGTCCAAAGGAAAATACCAAACCTCCCACTTCCACAACCCCTGCATCAAATTCTAGTGCCCCTAGTAATAGCAGTGGTGGTGGGAAACCTACAAATAGCCAATCCAAGGGTGTAGCTGGGGTGGGGTTGGTCTTGTTAGGGAGATCACAGAGGCTGTTTTAGTCTCAGAAGGTGCCATTGATTTGGCCACCTTAGTTGCTTGTCCCCTTAATATGGATAAGTACAAGCAACTTCCCCTAATAAATGGTGTTGAGGTTCAGGCCTACAGGGACACAGGTGCCAGTGTTGCTATGGTGATAGAGAAACTGGTCCACCCTGAACAACACCTACTTGGTCAGCAGTACCAAGTGACAGACGCTCATAACAACACTCTTAGCCACCCCATGGCTGTTGTGAAGCTCAACTGGAGGGGGGGCGGGGGGTTTACTGGTCCAAATAAAGTTGTGGTTGCCTCAGACTTACCTGTAGACTGTCTACTAGGGAACGATTTAGAGACATCAGCTTGGGCAGAAGTGGAGTTGGAGGCACATGCAGCAATGCTGGGCATTCCTGGGCATATTTTTGCTTCCACCAGGTCTCAGGCCAAAAAGCAAAAAGGACAGGGTAACTTGGATCCCGGAACAATGGACCAAGTGCTCCATAAAGCTAGGGGTAGCAAGGGTAAATCCCTACTCACTATCCCTCCATCTACAGATGATTCTCCTTCTGAGGAAGAAGAATTTCCTCCCTGTGCAGAGCCTTCACCAGATGAGCTGGCAGCAGACACTGCTGAGCTTTTAGGTGGAGGGGGGGCTGCCAGGGAAGAGCTGAGTGTGGCACAGCAAACCTATCCCACATTAGAGGGTCTCAGACAGCAAGCTGTCAAACAGCAAAATGGGGATGTCAGTGACAGTCATAGAGTTTAGTGGGAGGACAACCTCTTGTACACCGAGGCAAGGGACCCACAACCTGGAGCAGCCAGGAGATTGGTCATTCCCCTGCAGTACAGAGAGTTCCTTCTAACTCTTGCACATGACATTCCTTTGGCTGGGCATTTGGGCCAGATCAAAACATGGGAAAGACTTGTCCCCTTGTTTCACTGGCCTGGGATGTCAGAGGACACTAAAGATTTTTGCAAGTCTTGTGTGACCTGCCAAGCCAGTGGCAAGACTGTGGCACTCCAAAGGCCCCTCTAATCCCACTTCCAGTGGTTGGGGTGCCCTTTGAAAGGGTAGGGGTTGACATAGTTGGCCCCCTTGACCCTCCTACTGCTTCAGGCAATAGGTTTATCTTGGTGGTTGTGGACCATGCCACAAGATATCCTGTAGCAATTCCTCTAAGAACCACTACAGCTCCTGCAGTGGCAAAAGCCCTCCTGGGAATCTTTTCCAGTGTGGGTTTTCCTCAAGAGGTAGTATCAGACAGGAGTAGCAACTTCATGTCTGCATACTTCAAAGCAATGTGGGAGGAATGCGGTGTTACCTACAAGTTCACCACTCCTTACCATCCACAGACTAATGGACTGGTAGAGAGGTTTAATAAAACTCTCAAAGGTATGATAATGGGACTCCTTGAAAAACTCATGAGGAAATGGGATATCCTGTTACCGTGCCTCCTTTTTGCTTACAGGGAGGTACCCCAGAAAGGAGTAGGCTTCAGCCCCTTTGAACTCCTCTTTGGACACCCTGTAAGAGGTCCACTCACTCTTGTGAAGGAGGGTTGTGAACAACCTTTAAAAGCTCCCAAACAGGACATAGTCGACTATGTACTTGGCCTAAGATCCAGAATGGCTGAGTACATGAAAAAAGCCAGTAAAAACCTTCAGGCCAGCCAGGAACTGCAAAAGCAATGGCACGACCAGAAGGCTGTTCTGATCCAGTACCAACCAGGACTGAAGGTGTGGGTATTGGAGACTGTGGCCTCAAGAGCACTCCAGGACAAATGGAGTGGACCCCATCTAATTGTTGAGAAAAAAAGGTGAGGTTATCTACTTGGTAGACATGAGCACTGCCAGGAGTCCCCTTAGGGTGATTCATGTCAACCGCCTAAAACCCTACTATGATAGGGCTGATCTCACCCTGCTCATTGCAACAGATGAGGGACAGGAAGAAAAGAGTGACCCTCTCCCTGATCTCTTTTCCACCACTGAAACAGATGCTTTAGTGGAGGGAGTCGTTTTGGCAGATTGTCTGACTGCTGAACAGAAAGACAACTGCATCAATCTCCTTGGACAATTTTCTGACCTCTTTTCAATTGTGCCAGGTACAACATCCTGGTGTGAACACACAATTGATACTGGAGACAGCTTGCCTGTCAAAAGTAAGATTTATAGGCAGCCTGACCATGTCAGGGACTGCATTAAACAAGAGGTGCAGAAAATGTTGGATCTGGGAGTGATTGAGCCTTCAGAAAGCCCAAGGGCTAGCCCAATAGTGCTTATACCAAAACCTCACACCAAAGATGGAAAGAGGGAGATGAGGTTTTGTGTAGACTACAGAGGTCTCAATCAGGTAACAAAAACTGATGTTCACCCTATACCCAGGGCAGATGAGCTCCTTGATACACTGGCATCTGCCAAGTATCTTAGCACTTTTGATTTGACTGCAGGGTATTGGCAGATCAAATTGGCAGAAGATGCGAAACCTAAGACTGCATTTTCAACTATAGGAGGGCACTACCAATTTACAGTGATGCCCTTTGCTTTGAAGAATGCACCTGCCACTTTTCAGATGTTGGTGAACACAGTCCTGCAAGGGTTGGAGGCTTTCAATGCAGCATATCTTGATGATATTGCTGTCTTTAGCTCCACCTGGGATAAGCACCTGGTCCACCTTTGGAAGGTTTTGGAGGCCCTGCAAAAGGCAGGCCTCACTATCAAGGCCCCAAAGTGCCAGATAGGGCAGGGCAAGGTGGTTTATCTGGGACACCTGGTAGGTGGAGAACAGATTGCACCACTGCAGGGAAAAATCCAGACAATCTTGGATTGGGTTCCCCCTACAACTCAGACCCAGGTGAGAGCCTTATTAGGCCTCACAGGGTATTACAGGAGATTCATTAAAAACTATGGCTCCATAGCAGACCCTCTTAATGATCTCACAAAAATAAAATGCCTAAAAAGGTATTATGGACAGCTAGCTGTCAGAAAGCTTTTGAGTAGCTCAAACAGGTCATGTGCTCTGCACCTGTCCTAAAAAGCCCATGTTACTCCAAGAAATTAATTGTTCAAACTGATTCATCTAAATTAGGGGTAGGGGCAGTCTTATCACAACTGAATTCTGAGGGCCAGGATCAACCAGTTGCTTTTATCAGCAGAAGGTTGACCCCTAGAGAAAAGCGTTGGTCTGCCATAGAGAGGGAGGCCTTTGCTGTGGTCTGGGCACTGAAAAAGTTGAGGCCATGCCTGTTTGGCACTCACTTTATTGTTCAGACAGACCACAAACCTCTACTTTGGCTAAAACAAATGAAAGGTGAAAACCCTAAATTGTTGAGGTGGTCCATATCTCTACAGGGAATGGACTATACAGTGGAACATAGACCTGGGAGTACCCACTCCAATGCAGATGGACTCTCCAGATATTTCCACTTAGACAATGAAGACTCATCAGGTCATGGCTAGTCTTATTGTCCTTTGTTTGGGGGGGGGGGGGGGTTTAGGAAAGTACCATCTTGCCTGGCATGTTACCCCCATATTTCACTTTATATATGTTGTTTTAGTCTATGTGTCACTGGTACCCTGCCAAGCATGGCCCCAGTGCTCATAAGTATGTGCCCTGTATGTGTTCCCTGTGTGATGCCTAACTGTCTCACTGAGGCTCTGCTAACCAGAACCTCAGTGGTTATGCTCTCTCTGCTTTCCAAATTTGTCACTAACAGGCTAGTGACTAAATTTACCAATTCACATTGGCATACCGGTACACCTATATAATTCCCTTGTATATGGTACTGAGGTACCCAGGGTATTGTGGTTCCAGGAGATCCCTATGGGCTGCAGCATTTCTTTTGCCACCCTTAGGGAGCTCTGACAATTCTTACACAGGCCTGCCACTGCAGCCTGCATGAAATAACGTCAACGTTATTTCACAGCCATTTACCACTGCACATAAGTAACTTATAAGTCACCTATACGTCTAACCTTCACCTGGTGAAGGTTGGGTGCAATGTTACTTAGTGTGTGGGCACCCTGGCACTAGCCAAGGTGCCCCCACATCGTTCAGGGCAAATTCCCCAGACTTTGTGAGTGCGGGGACACCATTACACGAGTGCACTATACATAGGTCACTACCTATGTATAGCGTCACAATGGTAACTCCGAACATGGCCATGTAACATGTCTAAGATCATGGAATTGTCACAGAATGGTATTGGGGGGGACAATTCCATGATCCCCCGGGTCTCTAGCACAGAACCCGGGTACTACCAAACTGCCTTTCCGGGGTCTCCACTGCAGCTGCTGCTGCTGCCAATCCCTCACACAGGTTTCTGCCCTCCTGGGGTCCAGGCAGCCCTGGCCCAGGGAGACAGAACAAAGGATTTCCTCTGAGAGAGGGTGTTACACCCTCTCCCTTTGGAAATAGGTGTGAAGGGCTGGGGAGGAGTAGCCTCCCCCAGCCTCTGGAAATGCTTTGATGGGCACAGATGGTGCCCATCTCTGCATAAGCCAGTCTACACCGGTTCAGGGATCCCCCAGCACTGCTCTGGCGCGATACTGGACAAAGGAAAGGGGAGTGACCACTCCCCTGACCAGTACCTCCCAGGGGAGGTGCCCAGAGCTCCTCCAGTGTGTCCCAGACCTCTGCCATCTTGGAAACAGAGGTGTTGGGGGCACACCGGACTGCTCTCAGTGGCCAGTGCCAGCAGGTGACGTCAGAGGCTACTTCTGATTGGCTCTTACCTCTCTTGGTAGCCAATCCTCCTTCCTTGGTAGCCAAACCTCCTTTTCTGGCTATTTAGGGTCTCTGCTTTGGGGAATTCTTTAGATAACGAATGGAAGAGCTCACCAGAGTTCCTCTGCATCTCCCTCTTCACCTTCTACCAAAGGATCGAACGCTGACTGCTCCAGGACACCTGCAAAACCGCAACAAAGTAGCAAATCGCCTACCAGCAACATTGTAGCGCCTAATCCTGCCGGCTTTCTCGACTGTTTCCAGGTGGTGCATGCTCTGGGGGTAGCCTGCCTTCACCCTGCACCAGAAGCTCAGAAGAAATCTCCCGTGGGTCGACGGAATCTTCCCCCTGCTAACGCAGGCACCAAAAGACTGCATCACTGGTCCTCTGGGTCCCCTCTCATCCTGACGAGCATGGTCCCTGGAACACAGCAACTCTGTCAAAGTGACTCCCACAGTCCAATGACTCTTCAGTCCAAGTTTGGTGGAGGTAAGTCCTTGCCTCCCCACGCTAGACTGCAAAGCTGTGTACTGCATGATTTGCAGCTGCTCCAGCTTCTGTGCACTCTTCCAGGTTTTCCTTCGTGCACAGCCTAGCCTGGGTCCCCAGCACTCCGTCCTAAAGTGCACAACCTTCTGAGTTGTCCTCCGGCGTCGTGGGACTCCCTTTTGTGACTTCGCGCGGACTCCATTTCACTTTACTTCTAAGTGCCTGTTGGGGTACTTCTGCGGGTGCCTCCTGCCTCTGTGAGGGCTCTCTGAGTTGCTGAGTGCCCCCTCTGTCTCCTCCTCCAATAAGCGATATCCTGGTCCTTCCTGGTCCTCAGCAGCACACAAAAACCTCTACCACAACCCTTGCAGCTAGCAAGGCTTGTTTGCGGTCTTTCTGCGTGGGAAGACCTCTGCAAGCTTCATCGCGAAGTGGGACATCCGTCTTCCAAAGGAGAAGTTCCAAGTCCTCTTCTTTCTTGCAGAACTCCAAGCTTCTTCCAACCGGTGGCAGCTTCCTTGCACCTTCAGCTGGGGTTTCCTGGGCTCCTGCCCCCCCCGGACACTGTCATGACTATTAGACTTGGTCCCCTTGTCTTAAAGGTACTCAGGTCCGGAAATCCGTTGTCAGTGCACTGCTGGTGTGTGTTCTTCCTGCGCAATCCCCCTATCATGACTCCCGTGGTCTCTGGGGGTAGTAGGTGCACTTTACTCCTACTTTTCAGGGTCTTGGGGTGGGGTATTTTTCTAACCCTCACTGTTTTCTTACAGTCCCAGTGACCCTCTACAAGCTCACGTAGGTCTGGGGTCCATTCGTGCTTCGCATTCCACTTTTTGAGTATATGGTTTGTGTTGCCCCTATACCTATGTGCTCCTAATGCCACCTATTGTAATTCTACACTGTTTGCATTACTTTCCTTGCTATTACTTACCTAATTTTGGTTTGTGTACATATAACTTGTGTCTAGTACTTACCTTCTTACTGAGGGTACTCACTGAGATACTTTTGGCATATTGTCATAAAAATAAAGTACCTTTATTTAGTAAATCTGTGTATTGTGTTTTCTTATGACATTGTGCATATGATATAAGAGGTGTAGTAGGAGCTTTACATGTCTCCTAGTTCAGCCTAAGCTGCTTTGCCATAGCTACCTTCTATCAGCCTAAGCTGCTAGAAACACTAATAAGGGATAACTGGACCTGGCACAAGGTGTAAGTACCTCTGGTACCCACTACAAGCCAGGCCAGCCTCCTACACACTAGACAAAACTATGCTCGCTCTCCAGAAAGAACATTAATCGCCCGTGTTATTTTGAAATTTGTACATTATATGCACTTTGTAATTTACCCATCACACGTTTTTACCAGAAGGTAAATTAACCCTCTGCACTACCTTATGATGAATCCACGCTTTCACTAGACAAAAGTATGTTCTCTCTCTCGAAAGAACATTAATCACTAGAGTTATTTTGACATTTTTACATGATATGCATTCTATGATTTTTTTGCAGCAGGCATATTAACCCTCTGTGCTGCCATATGATGAGTCTAAGCTTTCACTAGATAAAACTGCGTTCTCTTTCCAGAAAGAAAATAAATCACCAGAGATATTTTGACAATTACACATTATATACACTTTGGGATTTGCCTAGTACACGTTCTTCGCTGCAGGCACATTAGCCCTCTGAGATACCTTATAATGAGTCCAAGCTTCCACTAGACAAAACTATGTTCTCTCTCCAGAAAGAAAATAAATTGCCAGAGTTATTTTGACATTTTTACAATACATGCACTTTGTTATTTGCCTTGTATACGTTCTTTAAAGCAGGCACATTAACGTCTGCGCTACCTTAGTATGAGTCCAAGCTTCCACTAGAGAAAAGTACATTCTCTCTCCAGAAAGGACATTAATCGCCAGAGGTATTTTGCCAATTTTACATGATATGCACTTTTTAATTTGCCATGTACACATTCTTTACAGCAGGTACATTAACTCTCTGCACTACCTTATGATTGAACCAAGCTTCCACTAGACAAAAGTATGTTCTCTCTCCAAAAAGAAAATAAATCACCAGAGTTATTTTGACATTTTTACATTATATGCACTCTGTGATTTTATTTGCAGCAGGCATATTAACTCTCTGCACTACCTTATAATGAGTCCAAGCTTCCACTAGGTAAAACAAAGGGGCATATTTACAAGCCCCTTCTGCCAACTTGCGTCACATTAGCGACATTTTTTTTACGCGAATGTGGCATTAAGGTGGCCTTTTCATTGCGCCATATTTACAAAGTGGCGCAATGCATACATTGGGCCAATTTGTAACTCCTTGTGCACATTATGCCTGTGCCAAGCATATAGTATGCAAAGGGGGCGATCCCCCTTTAGGAGGCCCATAAAAATGGTGCAGTGAAATTTACAAGCTTTCACCTTTTTAGCATCATTTTTAACGCCTGCCTAAGGCAGATGTTAATGCCGCTCCCATTGTTTTCAATGGGCCTCCCTCTACTTAGCAGGATTTGCTCCATCATTTTTAGTGCTAATCCTGCAAAGTGCCACAATAGCATCAACATTTTTGACCCTATTGGCTTAACGACCGCCATAGTGTGCTGTATTGTAAATACAGCGCAACCATGGCGTTGTTAGATGGCGGTAGGGGCGCACAAGAAAAGTGGTGCTTCAGGACCGATTCACCACTTTCTTGTAAATATCCTCCTAAATCCTTTTTCCAGAAAGAACATTAATCACCAGAGTTATTGTGACATTTTTACATTATATGCACTCTATGATCTGCCTAGTACACGTTTTTTGCAGCAGGCATATTAACACTCTGTGCTACATTATCATGAGTTCAAGCTTTCACTAGACAAAAGTACATTCTCTCTCCAGAAAGGACAGTAAGCTCAAGAGTTATTTTGACATTTTTACATTAGATGCACCCTAAACAGAAAAAGTAACAAATGGAAAAAAAAACAGCTGTAACACTGAGCTAAAGGGGCCGGGAGTTGCTGGACATGCAATAGATAGACCTGATATGGCTTTAAAATTATGTTTCCTCAGTATTTAGTGCTTTAACATTTATATGCAGGTGCTGTGTTACTGCATAGCACTTTAGAGCTATTTTCTGCTTTAAAGATGTTTGCTTTTTTGGGCCTCGAGGAATAATGAGTTATTTGTTTGAGCGCAATATTACAAATTTGCTGAACTCCTTAATAAATACCTTTGAAATTAGTGCACTGGGTCCCCTTCCAAACTCTGTTCAGGCAGCCATACCCCAGCTCAAATGCTATAGCTGCAGTCCGTGATGAAATCAGTCAGGAAAGATGCTGAAATCCTGGCTTTGCCGTGTTTTTACTGTGATACACTACTATTCAAGAGGGGTTTCCAACTGCAATATCTTAAAGTTGTAAGCCAGCCCTTGGAGTAATATTCGTACAGTTGTCCAGCTCCCTAACTCAAAATGTGATTTGCTCATTTAGTTTATGTTTCTGCTTTGCATTCTGGGACTTGTAGTTTTATTTTTAGAATGTGGTACAAGCTGTAAACCAGCCCTTGGAGTGGTATTTGTAGAGTTGTCCAGCTCTCTAGCTCAAAACATGATTCGCTCATTTAGTTTATGTTTCTGCATTGCATTCTGGGGCTTGTAATTTTATTTTTAGAACGTGATACAAGCTGCGAACACAAAGGAGATATCTGACTACATAAACTACACACGCTTCAGTCTGTGAAGCTTGAGCTGTGTTTGCGTGTATTTATAAAACTAACCTTGAGGAGAGCTTATAGTTGATTATGCTGTACAATGGTCAATATTTTATAACTAATATTTCAGTTAAAGACTGACTGAGGATCATTAATATCATGTGAGATGGCTCTCCTCAAGCATGTGAAAAATCATGGGCATTTTGTTGGACTCCCTAGACTGCAGTAAAGGGACAGTGATCCAGTAAGCATGCATTCTTGGAGTACAAATATTTATTCATTGCCCCGCGAGTAATATCGCCTATTCCAAATGCACAAGTAAATATATTTTGCACCTGAGAGTAGTTTGTGTTTTAAGGGCATTATTTAACAAATATTCAATTAGTCCTACTAGTCCTTTAGTTATATGCAGGGCCAGGAGAATCATGTGGCAGAAAGGACCAAAATATGTGACAGGGCTGACCAATAAATGTGGCAAACAAATGTTCAATTATGCATTTACAATGCCAATAGCTCCAACTTATGTAAATGCGAGACCTATTGCATTGTAAATGCTTGTCTTATTCTGCATTGAGTTACTATCAGTTTTGCGTATGATGAAAAAATAGACATTTCTTATTTTATTCCTTTTTTTAATATATCTTTATTAACATTTGCAATTTCATGATATTTTCTCGCAATAATGATAATCACAGTTTACATTGATCAACTTTCCAGTGTTTACCTGTCCTTTCAATCACTCCCCTTATACTCATTCCTAGCAGCTCCCCAGTTACCTGGGCAATCTAATCTCTAACAGGAGTAGGATGGCCATATTAGCCAGAATCAGGCGTGGCGCAGAGTTTGGGCTCCATTAGTTCTCAGCTGGGCTTTAGGTATACAATACTCTGATATAATGTAAAGGCGGAAAGATTGCTACGGAGAAAGAATTAGTCTCAAGAATCTAATATAACAACTTAGGGCCAGATTTTAAAGGACCTATCGCCACCAGAGCGTCACTTTCAGTGACGCTCCGGTGGCACTATGCACTGCGCTGTATTTACAAGGTGGCATTAAGCCACTTTTTGTGAACATCACCTTGTAAATATGGCCCCTTCATACGCAGCACTTTGCATGGATGGGGTGTGGAATGTGTGTTGCTGTGGGCATCCCACAGCAACACCCATTGCATTTTGATGCTGACCCAGATTTATGAGTTTTTGTAAACCTGAGGCAGCGACAAAATCTAATGCCATCCTAGGGGTGGAGTTAGCATGGCGCAACGAGTAGAAATGCTTTAATTTCTCCTTGTTTTTTGCCCGTTCTATAGAGAGAGCAAAAGGCCGTTGTAGATTGTTTTTGTGCAGGGAGGTGTCACTTCCTACACAAAAACAGTCTCCCCCACAGCAGAGCCATCCTTGCATCATGGCGCAAGTGTGACGGTGTTGGCGCTCGGCAGCAAATTTAGCGCCACGCAGGGGGCAACACAGGGGTGCCTCATATTCTATTAAATATGGCGCATCCCTGTGTTTCAAACTTGAAGAAGCACAGCACTGACAAATTAGGGGCAGTGTTGTGCTCTGTCATTTTTTCATAAATCTGGGCCTTAGTATCTCTGGGAATTGCATTCTATGTGGTCTGATGTTTATGGCCTGAGGCTTGGGGCAGTGGGCACCCAACGTGCCCTTGTATCTGAAGTGTGTAAGAGTAGATAATGGGGTATGTGTCCGATCCTGGTGGGGGGATAGTAGTGTATCTCCTGTAACTATATGCTCCTTGTCTGAGGGGTAATGTGTGGTGAACAAATTTTCACAGAAAGTCAGTATGTGTAATTTCTATGAGTTTAGTTTGGAGACGTGGGGTACCTCCTTTATCTCTCTCCAGCTCTGGGTTGTGTGTCCCACTATAAGTTTCATCCTCTTCTGAGTCAGTCTGATCTTGCCCCGATATCCCGTCTGGGTGTTCCCATCCATCATCCATCCAGTATCTCTGCCCACAGTCCTGCTATGGGTTATCTCCTAGTTCCTCAAGCTTCTCCCTGGCGATGTATACTTTTTGCTGCCCTATCCCAACTGGTAACATCCCTCACCCACGCTTCCACCACTGGTCACGTCCTAGACTTCCATGCCAGAGAAATCCCACATTTAGCCTATGCGAGGACCAGATCAAGAAATCTAGTACCTACCCTGCTTTTCTTCGGTTTAGAAAAGATAACTATAAGGCATGTTTCTATTGCGACAGATAAGGTGCCCCTGAGTGCCTCTCAGAGGTGCTGAAGAACAGTATTCCAATAGATCTGAAGTGTTGGGCAATCCCAGGTCATGTGCGTAAAATCTGCATCTAACGCTTGGCATTCCCTGGCTTCCCCACCATATAGCACCCGCAGCCGGTGCTGGGTAAGGTATGTCACATGTAAAGAGTTAAACTGGGTATATTTCAATCTCATGTTACGAGGACTTTTCTCAGCGTATGCAAGCATTCCTCATCAAGACCTTCACAGCCCAGGATGCCCATTCATTGATCCCTGGAAGCGCATAATGGTCTCTGTCCCATATCATTCATCACTTTATATATCCACGTCACTGGTTGTCTCTCTGAGCCAAGTGACAGTAGTAAATGAAGTACTGAGTGTCATAGGGACTCCTCTCTCTCCCTGCAGCCCATAATTCTATACCGGGCGTCTCCAATGCCTCATACGTTAGGAACTGGCCTCTGGGCAATGCATATTGTTCAAAGAACTCTCCCTGTGGGATTAGGGGGCCCACCTCCTAACAAAACCCTGCCATAGTCACCCCAGCAGCAGTCCAGGTCTCGGCTGCAGTGAAGCAAGTGACAGGCCATCCATGAGGTAGTCCCTCCATTTGTATATATGGTGCGTACAATGGTGCTCTCTGCCTCCTCACCACGCTATGGCGCCAACCATACAGGGCCACCTGTAAAAGAATGCTTATCTGTGGGATAGGGATATTGGGGCATACTAGCTTAGCTAATAAGAGTGCCTGGTGAAGTGCCAGTCCCAATAGGTCTAAAGCCTTTCCGTGGGTGTCCCCAAACCATTTGGCCACCCACTACAATTGTGCAGCGAGGGAGAATAGAGCAAAGTCAGGGACTTTGAGGCCTTCCGGTATAGTGCAAACCTCAACACTTCGGGGGACACTCTATGTCTGCCCCCATCCCATATCAGCGTCCTGAGCAGGACAACCAGCTGTTTGGACCATGCTCCCGGGGATCTTAACTGGAATGTTGGTAAAGAAATACAACAACCGCAGGAGATTCACTATTTTTTAAATCGACACACGAGCCATAAGTGGTAAGTGCAGAGATCTCCGGAAGGTTACACAAGTACACAGTGCTCTACTCATGTTTCCCTCATTCATGTCCTCCAGTTGGTGATATATTTTGATGCCCAGGTATTTAAAGGTCCATGGGGACCATGTAAGCCCCTGGGAGATCTAGCAGAGGAGAAGAGCTTTGTTTACAGGGGAACAGATATGTTTGTGTTCTGTTTACCTTTGGTCCTGATAGGACCCCAAAGTCATCTAGGTATCTGATCATCTCCTGGGCCCTGACAGTGCCACATGAAAGATAGAGAAAGCTAACGTCAGCATATAGGGAAATAATATGTTCTTATCCATCTACCATAATGCCACCCCCCCCAATCTTGTCGGAACAATTATGCTAGTGGCTAAATTGCCTACGCAAACAGTAGTGGCGACAGTGGGCAACCCTGCCTTGTGCCTCGGGAAATAATGTATACAGCGGAAACTGCTTCGCCCATTTTAACCCTTGCAGTCGGCCATGTATCTGAACAGGGCCTCACCCAGATCCAATTAGCGCATCACCTCTGCAAGGTAATCCCATCTTATTGAATTAAAGGCCTTCTGGAAGTCCACTAACATGAGAATAGAGTCTGGCTGGTTTTGGACCTCTGGATGGTAGGGGACGTGGCACACCCTCCTAAGGTTGCGGGATGTATTACTTTGAGGGATAAAACTATTATGGTCTCCATGGATAGGAGTTTGCAAATAAGGGAGTAATCTGGTTGCTAAGACTTTACTCAGGATTTTGAAGTCCATATTGAGCATGGACAATGGGCGAAATGCGGTGACGGGTGTCCCCAGGGTCTTAGTTTTGAGGACAGAGACAAAAGGTGCCGTTTGTGTGTTTTCTGGGAGGCAACCCTTCCTCAATATTCAGTGTAAAGTGTCTTCAGGCTAGGGGCCAGCAGACCCACATATGTTGCATAGAACTCCATTGAGAGTCCGTCTGGGCATGGGGTCTTTGCCAGCGGACATTTCTTTGATGGCCTGTCTGATTTCCTGCATTGTTATTGGGCCCGAAGCATTTTAGTGCATCAGGCAGCAGTGCCGGGAGAGGAAGCATCACCAAAAAGTCATCCAATTGGCAGTGTGAGGGGGCAGCCTGCTCGTTATACAGCGTTTCATACTATTGTCTGAACTCGCTGTTTATGCCCTCCGTTGAGTAAACCTGTATGCCTGTTGCCAAATCCAGGTGCATGATGGGTATGCGGCATGATTCGGGTTGAATGACCCTCAATTACAGCCTGCCTGGCTTGACTTCTTCGTTATAGGTTCTCACCATATAGGTTTTATAATCGTGACATCTCAGTTTTTCTAGTATGATATTATAACGTTCCTTTGTGTCAAGTAAAAGCTGATGTTTGATGGCATACAGACCCAGGGAGTTCTCAAGTGTGTGAAGTGTGGTGTCTAAGGTGTGGAGCTCTACATTAAGTTCTTTACTAATGCCTAGACTATCCCATGCAATGGCCTTGAACTACAACTTTAAAAACCTCCCACTCCAGCAAGGTGGATGATGTGTACCATGATTGGTATCAAAATATTCTGCAATGGCTGTGTGTAAATTTTCCCTAGAGGAGTGATCTTCTAGTGTTGCTGGTAGGAGTTGCCATGTTGGGATTGCTGGCCTATCCTCCAGCAGTCAGAGCCCCAGGAGCAAGGGACTATGGAAAGATAATGTGCGCCCCTAGTACTCAGTGAAGTTGGTATATTGACTCAGTTGTCCAGAGCAGATAAATCTGTCTAGACGTATGTGTAATGAATACATGGGGAGTAGAAACAGTAGTCACACTCCACACCATAATGGGTCCACCAGATGACAGTCAGCTCCCAATGCTGGAGCCACTCCCAGAAGCCTGCCACTACTTTATGGTGTAGTGAATCCTAGTTTGTTTTAATGGGATCCGGGAGTTAGCTTAGCCTGTGGCTTGCAGACTCGTGCCCCCGTCACCCAGTGGCTTTTACCCTACTTAGCTTGCTCTGTTTTAGCGCATTTATTTGATTAAATATTTTAAGATGGCTGCCCTGTTTTGGGTTAGGCCCATGTTTTAGTTTGCGTTATCAGTGTCACCACGCTAAGGCATCAATATCAAGCGACAAAGACAAACAAACTGTACGTGTTCACTTTAGGTACTTTCCCTCTTCATGCTTTTGAGGGAATTGTTTATAATATTTACCATCCCAAGCATGCCTTGTGATCTATTGTATGGGAACAAACCTACGTCAGGGGTCCAAGTAGATCTGTATAAATACTCCTCACTTTATCGGATAGTGAGAGGGAGTCCGACCAGATGCCATCGCATGCTATTGATGCTGCACGACACCTTGACGCTGACTCAGTCTTCGTGTTCCTATGGGGTCTGAGCTAGAGACCTCCTTCAAGGTAACGAGGGTTGGGTGCTCTTCTCACATTGGCATTGGCAGATTGAGGTTTAACATACCTAGCTCTCTTCTAGGTTAGAGGTTAGGCCTATCATGCTAGGGTATTAGGACATATCACACACCATGTTTTTTCATGATATTGCAAGATGGTGGGGGTCTTTGTATTAATGATTCTTGTCTTTACCATTCTGTTTCTTCCACTATCCATTATTCTAATCATTGCAGCCCATGCAACTTATCGCAGAATGCAGTTTTTCTAAATAAAACCTATTGAAACTTTACTGCATCTTCTTCATTGCTTGTGTGTGATTGAGACATGTTGTTAATGTGAGAAAGGGGTAATCTCTGTTTAACCACAACGCTCCCTGAGATGTCACACTCTTGAGTCCATGCATAAAGGCTGCTACAAATCACCTTTTACTGTTTGGGGTTTTTGGTGAGGTACTGCTTGTGAGCCAGAAGGGTTGGGACGACAGCTGCGTTTTGTTGTAGGACTGGCAGTCACCTACAAACATAAGTACTGTCATCCTTAAACCAGTAGTCTTGCCTAGAGCAAGAGTCCAACTACAACAATGGGGTCGTGTCCTGCTAGGGTGGGTGTAGAACAGTCCACAATCACATCTGTGACACAATTATAATCCCTGTCCACCAGTATGTCTCCATCGACTAGTACCCCCAGTGGGCTGACAGGGAGTGGAAGAAAGGCAACTGATCATGGTTAGGTGAATGGATACTACCCAAAGTAATTTTTTTCCCAGTAGCCTGCCCTTCACCAACACATATCGTCTCGCTCCATTAATCAATGTTTGCAAGGGTCTGAAAGTGGTGCCGGCTCTTACCAACAACAGTACTCCTCGGGCATATGCAGAGTAAGAGGCGGCGTGTAGTTGGCCTCACCATCTGCGGCATTATCTATCTACCTCCATCCCTCCAGGTGAGCCTCATGCAGCATGGCAATGTGTACCCCCCCTATGTTTCAGCTATTGATAGATATTATAGAGTTTGGCTACAGATCCCATACCTTGTACATTCCAGGAGATACATATTAGCCTTGTGTTCTTATTAGCCATTGCATCTCTGACAGCTCCCCACCACTCTTTCTTTGGGTTCATTTTTACCCGTCCCCCAGCCCTCTCAGTCATAGCATTCCGGACACAAAAAAAAAAACATACCCCAACACTTAACTCCCCTTCCCCAGAGCCACTTGGCAATGGCAGGCCGCCCGCCCAAACTTACTATAACCAGTAACCAGAATCATTAGTCCAACTTCACCACACTCCTACAAAGGGTCGTGTGAGGGGGGGTGCTGGAGGAAAGAAAATCAGGGTGCGGGGATCCGCTCTGACCTAGAAATGTCAGCTCATCAGGGGCCAGTGTTGATATTTATTTCAACCAGTTACAGAGCCACTACACTGATGTTCCCCTGTGCTGGGCCCTATCAGTTGCCTCTGTTGCGGTGGGGAGCGGCCAATGAAAGGGGTGCCCCCTCGTGCATGCGCATAGATGTCCCACAGCAGAAGTACAGCAGTTTGCGACCGCCTGGACTATGGTCTGATGTTATGTGACATCAAATCAGGTCCTCTACCGACTAAGGGGTCACCTCCCGTAGTTCTCCTCAGACCTGCGCTGATCCCACCTCTTCAGTATCCGCTAACTGTTTGTTTGCTGGTGAGTGTGACTCAGACTCTGAGCCCGTCTTAGACTTGATGTCTGCTGCTGCCTGTAGGGCCGCTGCTCTACTCCTTTCTGTCTCCATCCTTGTCGGTTTCTTGAGCATTCCCCTTGTCCATGTTTTCTGTGTTTTTTTTTCTGTCTGCAGTTGTTCTCTCCCACCTCCCTACAGGGTGTGGGGGGTTGATCCTGGTCTGTATATGTCCAGCAGCTCCCATGCTGCCTTGGGTTCTTGCAAAAGTGTGTCCTACCATCCAGCATAATCTTCAGTTTTGCTAGGACCATCAAAGTGTATTGGATCCCCCTCTTCTCTGAGCGGTCTTTTCACTTCAATATATGAGGCCTTTTAACCTATACTGCTGCTGTGTAATCCGGAAACAATGTCCCTATACTGTTACCAGTATTGTATGGGCCATTTTCCCTAGCCCTGTGCAGGAGCGTGTCCCTGTCTCTGAAGTGTAGGAGCTTTACAACCACCTTGTGAGGCGTTCTGCCAGGGGCAGGTGGCCAGGCAGGAACTCTGTGTGCATGCTCAAGGCCAAAGAAAAGTGTCTGATGCCCCGTTCAAGATAGGCCACCATGTCACTGCCTTCAGTGCCCTCAGGAAGCCCCATTATCTGGATACTATTTCATCAATTGCAGCTTTTGCCATCCTCAGCCCTGTGTTCTAACTTACGCACTGTGTCAGCACCTCTATTTGCTGCAGACTTATTTTATTCATAGTCATACTGTATTTGGGCCCATTGACAAAGGTTATTTTGTTCATAAGTAAGTTTACAGCCACAAATACGCTTTTTATTCCTTCTGGTAATTCACAAAGGAATTCCTAGCAGGCATAAATGCTTTTAATGCTGTGCATTTTTACGCAACAAGTGTACATAAAACCATATTAGTAAATCCTACTCAAAATTGAAAGTTGACTAACGTGTGATTTGCCTTGGGCATTTGGAAACGTGCACAAACATGCAAGTTGGTGAGTATTCCTGGACTCATCTCGGACCCTGGTGTGTCCTGGACCAAAGGTAGGAGTCATTATTTTGCAAGTTGGGAAGGAGAACAGATCACCCCAGATTTGTTGGAGGAGTAGTGAAAATCTTTCCGAATGGCAAAAAAAATTAGCGAAAAAATTTGCTTTTCCACAGGAAGCTCCATTTTCCCATGTGGAGTTCTATGCTATGTAAAACTCAGCACATAGTAGTATGACTAGAAACATGCTCCTGCACAGGGTTCCAGGCCTAAAAGAAGGAATGTTGGTGGATACAAATACAACCTAAAGGTACACTCAGTCAGATATATGAATCACTGCTTATACTATTATGTTTTCGTTCTTGAGTAACGCCCACTTGTTGTTTGCTGTAGATGAACGCCACTTAATACTACAAAAAAAATAAAACACAATTTACCACCCTTTTAAATGTGGTACATGGTGGAAATTAGGACCTGCCTACAAATATTCACCACCAAGGTTCTTTGTGCAATCTGGCCACAATAGTTTACAATCACAAATACTCTTTTTACTCCTGCTGGGAATTCACAAAGGAATTCCTAGCAGGCATAAATCCTATTAATGCTGTGTTTTTTTTGCAACAAGTGCAGATAAATCCATATTAGTAAATACTTTAAAAAAAAAAAAAAAAAAAGGTTTGTTCCACTAAATTTAAAAAGATGGATGGGCCAGTGTTTAAGTGCATTATATGCCAGTTCACATTGCATGGAGCGGTACAACTCTGCTACAGTGCACAGTATAAAAGCTGTGGTAGGGCATGTCTATCATCTTTTAAGAGTAATAAACAGAAAGTCTGTGCCATCTCAAACATGACAAAAGTGATTCCACCTTCCAATTGTTTTCTTTATTGTCTCATGGTACTGATGTTAATGAGATAAGGAATCGTGGTTTTCGTTATTCCTTAACCAACAGATAATAAATCCGAGCAATCTTTCTTTCAGTCAGGTTTTGCAAAATACTGGTTTTATGTATTCAGCACAAAGTTGACGTTTGAAAGACAATTTGGTTGATTAAAACTAGATCACGTCTGCATTTGTATATCTCAAAGCAACGCAAGTGCATCCAGACTGCATTGAGCCAGAGCTCTACTGATTTGAAGCAGCACCTGACATCGGTTTTCTGTAATCTATGATAGCTGTAAGCCGCTACAGTCTACCTATCATCATGTCAAACTGCTTCAGTGTGACCAGCAAATGTCAGCATGGCTGGCATGCAGAAAAAAAGTCTTGTTTGTAAACCTCAAATGCTGGCCTGGTATTCAAACTATCTGTGGCCGGCCCTGACTGTGATGTATCTGGTATGAGAGAGTCATCCTGTGTGGTCTAATCTTGCCACACTTAGGCCCATATTTATACTTTTTGGTGCAAACCTGCGCTAACACAGTTTTGCGCCAAAAAGTATAGCGCCAGCGAGCACCATTCCTAGACGCTGGCTGGGCGCCATATTTATGGAATGGCAGTAGCCGGCGCTAAGGCCCTGTTAGCATCCTTGGAAAGGACGCTAACAGGGCCGGGGAGGCATAGGGGGAACCGGAGCTTGTGCGCCAAATTATGGCACTACACTGTTCAGAGGAAAAAAAATTGCCTCTAGGCAGTGTAGCCCCATTTTCTGGCGCACAAGCCCCATGGACATGGCTCCTGTATTAGTAAAGACAGGAGCCATGCCCTCCACCCCAATGGCCATGCCCAGGGGACAAATGTCCCATGGGCTTGGCCATTGGGGCCAGCGCCATTCAGGAGGCCCCAAGTCAGGGCCCCCAAGCGGTGTTTGGAAAAAAATAAAAATTACTCACCCGGACTTACCTTGGAAGGGTCTCCCATCCTTAGGTGACCTCCTGATGTGGGTAGGGGTGGGTGGTGGTGTCCCTGGGAACAAGGAAGGGCACCTGTGGGAAAATTCCATGGTCTCCGACCACAGAAATCTGCCTACAGGTCCCCTTACGCCTGCCCATACCCAGGTGTTAAATAATGGCGCTAAGCAAGCTTAGCGAAATTATTTAAGGCCCCCATCCCGCTGTGCTGGATTTTAGCATGGGGGAATAAATATGGCGCAGGGGCCATATTGTCCTTTTCTGGACGGGAACGTCTACCTTGCATCAAATATGGAGTTAGGTTTGCACTGTATTAGCGTTAAAAAAATGGCGCTAATTCAGCGCAAACCAGGTATAAAATGTGCGTTGGCTCCCTGTGACCACAGTCATAATGTTGATCTCAGGTGACGATGATGTCTGCCTCACCATTTTGGGCTGCTAAGTCATCCGTCCATCTGGAAGCAACAACTTAGTCGGCTGTCAGTCACATCTGCCACAGTGTATTTCCCCTAACAAGGGGAAAGTAGCCCAATTCACAATCACTGGGTGATATCCTTTGAAGGAACCCCCAGCCCATCAGACGCTTGTGCTTTGCTGGTTGTCTAGATAGAGTCCCGCAAGAAGCACCTTCAGAAGGCTCATGGCTATCTAATCCACTGTGTGAAAATACAGGTGCGCAAGAAAGCAAATGACACAGATGCGCTTGGAATGAAAGCTTCTATGCCCTTTTTTTTCAAACAATAAGTGACAACGCCAAAAGTTTTTCTTAGGAGGTCCTTGCAGTCACTCCTGGTGTCATCCACTTCCTACTTCAGTGAATGGCAATGGCTGTCAGAAGTTATGCCCATTAGCATAGATGCTAGGCTGCTAGCGCACTCTCGACTGCAAATAGTGTAGTTGTGGGGGAAGGAGTGTGAAGGGTTGAGTTCTGCTGTAATTTTTTGCATAGTCGCATCATTTGTGCTTGTAGTATGCGCAACAAATCCAACTTTATATATCTTTTGTGACAGAAAAGAATCAGAATTGTGCAAAAGCACTTGTAAATTAAGGAAAATCAGACAACCTAGACAAAAACACATTAGGGTGGACGAGGTTTCTCGCCAAAGCAATTTTCATGAAAAAGAGCAAAAAAAACTTTATTTTGCGAAGAAGTTAACTATTGGGCCTTGTTACGCCCCCTAGCCTGTTGAGTTTCCAAGCTTGCTTGTGGTACTAAGATGGCCTAGTTTGGTGCTTTCACAGAGTTAATGAAACAAGGTGGTTAGAGGCAGTCTTCGGACCTCCTCTGGGTTGTGCTAAGACTCAGGAAGGGTAGGGCCTGAAAAAAGCCATATTTACGCGTCCGAGGGCCATCTTAAGGATTCAAACATGTAGATTTTACAACAAGGATAGAATTATGCCTGTTTGTGTTTAACACTCCCACTGGGGACTGCAATAAAATTACCTTGCCTGCCAGGAGGTAATTTTAACAGTTGCTCTCTGCATATTTCCTACGGTTTACGCTTACTCCAGATGATATAGGATCCATGGCCACACAGGACTCACATTGATAAAATTTTAGTATCAATGTGTGGAGGCGTCACATTTTTAAGCATACCTCTTCCAAGTGAACGAGGGCTCTCTTCTTTCATGCATCTTACTTTTTCACGAGATAGCGCACGAGTCTCAACTATTCATGAGTCTCCGGGCACGTACTGTTCATGTAAAAAACACAAAAAAACACCGAGCAGAGCTGCAATAGATAGCTTGTGATGGCAGCTCCTGCTTGTAGAAACACTACACAAAACCAAGAGGAGGGGGCGGTCCTATTCCACTTGTAGAAAGGACTGAGTTTTCAAGGAGTTGTCAGCTGCGATTCAAGGAGATTTTATTAAAGCAATGGCTTTATGAGGTGAAGCTGTGGAGTCGGGGCGGGGGCGTGGAATGCAAAAAAAATACATCAAGTACAAGCTAGGAAATAGTAGTCAAAATGAATGAGCAGGGGCTGTCACACTCGCACCTCCCCCGGAGGGAGAGGCCACCAGGGACTTCCCATTGGCTGTTGCAGAACAGGCTGTGAACACGCGGCTGGCAGTATGCAGATTAATAGAGAGACATTTAACCACATCGCTGGCTGGAACAGGAGGTAACTATAGGTCAAACACTCTGGCGAGAGAGGGTTCGCGTTTCCAACAGCCTACAGCTCCTGACAGAGGACAGCCAATCAGGGTTCATTTCAACCTTGTCTGATTCATACCCAGCCAATAAACATTGATCTGTATTTTTTTCTCTTGTGACTTGCTAGATTTTAGTCTACTCTGTGTAATAGCTACATAGCCTAGGGCGAGAAATCGCTCCTGTTCTAAAAAGTCGTAACACATTATTCCGCTCCTTGAAGTTATATATGTTTGAAAGCCACGCCACACTGCTAAAATAGTGCTTCAATGCGTTAGTTTTGAAGCGTGCGCTTTTAAGTGTTTCACCGTGTTTGGATAAATACATGAATGTATTAAAAAGGTTCGGCAGAAGGAACATCATTTTATTACAAGACCGCGGATTTTCATATTGCACACAGATATTCTTTATTGTTCTCATGCAGCACTTCGGTTAGCCCACCCGTGTCAATTACACACCCAGTCCTGTCCCAGCTGCACACAGGAGGCCAGGATGACGCAGTCCCTTTACGTTTGTTTCTCTAAGGGCCCTAGCGCCACAGAGCGTCACTTTTTGTAACGCTCCTGTTAGCACAGCGCTGTATTTTACAAGGTAGTGGCCCCTTCCCATGCAGCACTGTGTCTGGAAGGGGCGTGCAATGGGTGTTGCTGTGGGCGTGCCACAGCAACACCCATTGCATTTTGACGCTGCCATTTTGACGCTGCCTCAGATTTATGTAATTTCGCAAACCTGAGGCAGCCACAAAATCTAATACCACCCGCCGGGGGTGGCGTTGGCAAGGCGCAAGGAGGAGGAATACTTTTATTCCTCCTTGTTTTTTGCTTTTTCTATGCGTGCTGCATTCTGCCTCATGCATAGAAAAAGCAAAATGCCAGAAATAATTGTTTATGTGCAGGAAGGGATTGTTTATGTGCGGGAAGGTGTCCCTTCCTGCACATAAACAATCATTTGAAAATTACGCTTTGGCTCTTCTGTATGCTGCATTGTGCAGTACATATAGAAGTGCCAAAGCACCATTAGTGATTAGTGATTGATTATGTGCAGGAAGGGACATCTTTCCGCACATAAACAATCACACCCCTCAACACAGATATCCTTGCACAATGGTGCAAGGATGCCTGCATTGGTGCTGGCAGCTAAATTTAGCGCCAGAGCAGAGGAAAATGCAGGGGTGCGCCGTATTCCCTTAAATACAGTGCATCCCTGCGTTTCTAAAGTGACGCAGCGCGGTGCTGCCAATTGTGGCGCAGCACCGCGCTGCGCCACTTTTCTTTAAATTTGCCCATAAGTGTTTCACAAAGTGTCTCCATGCCATAGAAACCTGACGACTTCCTGCAGCTATTCTAATGCTTGGAGGAGGGTGAGCCAACAAATTAAGGCCAATATCTATACTCAGTTTGCGCTGAATTAGCATAATTTTTTAGGCTAATTCAGCGCAAGCCTAACTCCATATTTATGGAGTTCACGTCATTTTCTGGATGTGGAAACCTACCTTGCGTCAATGAAATGCAAGGTAGGTGTTCCCGTGCAGAAAACGTCAATATTGCCGTACTGCCATATTTATCCCCATGCTAAAATCTAGCAAAGGGAATGGGGGCCTTAAATAATGGCGCTAAGCTTGCTGAGCGTCATTATTTAACGCCTGGGTCAGGGCAAGTGTTAGGGGACCTGTGGGCCTTTTTCCATGGTCAGAGACCATGGAAAGAGCCCACCGGTACCCTTCCCTGGCCCCAGGGACACCCTCACCCACCCACACCAGGAAGACACCTAAGGATGGGAGGACTCCATCCAAGGTAGGTAGAGGTAGATATGGGTCAGGTATTTTTTATTTTATTATGAAGTGTCAAATGGTGGCCTCACTTGGCCCCCCCTACATGGCACTGGGCCCAATAGCCATGCCCAGGGGACATAAGTCCCCTGGGCATAGCCATTGGGCTAGGGGGCATGACTCCTGTCTTAACTGAGACAGGAGTCATGTCCATGGGGTTTTAACGTCAGAAAATGATGCTAGTCTGGGCAGAGGCTTTTTTTTTTCCCTCTGCCCGTACTTGCGTCATCCTCTGACGCTAAACCCCCTGTTCCCCCTACATCTCGCCCACCCGGCTAGTGTCCTTTTATATGACGCTATCCGGGCCTTACCGCCGGCTAGTGTCATACCATAAATATGACGCTCGGCCGGCATCCCGGTATGGTGCTAGCTAAGCTGCTTGTGCTTCCCGAATCTCAAAACATAAATCTGTGTCTGGCATGCTTGTCTGAGAAATATAGCAGGCCTTGCTGCCACACATGAACAAGCTGTTGATAGGACAGAAAAGACCCCTGTCTGGTGAGAGATGTTTTCCCTTGCCCTGAGACACCAGCTGTACAGTTGTCTGGATCCCTAATGCTGATTTTTTGCCATAAGCAAATACGGATCATGCATGTGTGCAATGATATATGCCTGTCTTACAGATTGTAGTCTTGTTGGAATCGGAGGGGCACCCAAAGCACTACCTCCTTCACCAGGAGATAAGCAGGACTAGCGCAATGGTGGTAGCATACCATGCAGTGATCAGTAGAAGTGAACAGGACATTTTAGGGTCAAACCTGTAAATTCATGCGCTAGCGCATGCATCTCACTTGCAAGACTCTGTTGTGTACTGTACCGGGGTTTTCGTCCGCCTGTCGCTTACCATTTGTTGACTTGCGTGGCACTCTTCTTCACAGCCTCGTAATTCGTCACTGCAGGATAAGCATTGTTTCTGTTCCTCTCTGTGGAGCGGGGACTAAGCACTGATTGATTCAATGTAATCAATGCCCATCCGCTGCTCCCAATGTGGTTAAGGTACTATTTTGTTCTTTTTAACTTCTAGTGCCCTGCAAACAGAAGGCTTGTGACTGGTAAAAAAAGTACTGAGCAGGACAAACAAAATTGCAAAGTTTTACTTTTAATAGTTAATTTTCTTTTGCCTTTCACTTTATATTCATGTTTTCTTTTGTTTCTGTTTGTGGGCGCTCTTCTCAAAAGATGACGATTATCTTGTTTGAATTATTGCAAAGCGATATTGTTTCTTATTTATGTATGATTTCTGAAATGATACTTTAACACAATTGTTCAGTACATCCTAATCCACCACACTCCAATTTACCCCACTATTATCCACCCCACCTTAAACCACTCCATTTTACCCCACTCCAATCCAAACCACTCACCTCAGTCCAGTCCTCTTCAAACCCCGACTCCAGTCCGCCCAACACACTCCAATCTAATCTGCCCCACTCCAATTCACCCCACTCCAATCATAAAGAATCTGCATCACTCCATAACAATCTTACCCAGTCCACTACAGTCCAAAACAATATGCCCCACTCTAATCAAAGAATATGCCTCACACTGATTTACCCCACTCCAATCTGTCCCACTCCAGTCCAAAACAATGTGCCCCACTCCAATCCAAAGCAATCTGCCCCACTCCAGTCTGCCCCAATCCAAAACAATCTGCCCCACTGTAACCTGCTGCATTTCAATCCTAAACATTCTCCCAATTCCAATCTGCCTCACTGCAATCCAAAATAATCTGCCCCACTACAATCAAAAACAATCAGCTGCACTTCAATCCACCTACTCAAGTCTTCCCCACTCTAATACAAAACAATACAGCCCTCTCCAATCCAGTCCACCTCACCCCAATCCGATCCACTTCACCCTTTCTCAATTCACCCCACTCTAATGCACCCCACCCCACTCCTATCCAATCCAACCCAAACCAACCCAATTCACCACTCTCCAATCCAATCCATCCTAGCCCAATCCAATCCACCCCACCCCAGTCCACCCTAATACAGTCTGCCCTACTCGTTTGCCCCATTCCAATCAAAAACAATCTAACCCACTCCACTCCACTACACCCCAACCCAATCAACCCCAATTTGATTCACCCTATTGAAGTCCTCCCCACTCCATTTCACCCCATGCCAATCCAGTCCACCTCACCTCAGTGCAGTACACCACAGTCCAATCCACACTACTCCAACCCACCCTACCTCAATTCAATCCACCCCACCACAACCCAATGCACCCCCTCTAGCCCACCCCACACCAATCCAATCCACCCCACCCTATTTCAGTCCACTTAACCCAACTGCAATCCATCCCACTCCTTTCCAATCCACCTCACTCTACTCCAATCCACCCACTTTATCCCAATCCAATCCACCTACCGCACCCCAGTTCAACCTACCCCACTCCAATCCATCCAGTCCACTCCTCTCCAGTCCACCCAGACTACCCCAAAACAATCCTCCCTACCTCACTCCAATCCACCCAACTTCAATCCTATCCACCCCAACCCAATCCTATCCACTCCAGTCCAGTCCACCTCACACCATTGAATCAGTCCACCTCACCTCAGTGCAATCCACCCCAGTCCAATCCACCTCATCCCACTCCAGTCCAATCCACCCACTCCAGCCCATCCCCAATCCACCCCAGCCCATTTCAGTTAACTTCATGCAACTGCAGCCCCCCACTCCTCTTTAATCCACCTCACTCTACTCCAATCCACCCCACTCTACCCTAATCCAATCCACCCCACCCTACCCCATCCCAAATAAGTCCACCGTACTCCAATCCAATCCAACCAGCCTACCACACTCCAGTCTAATACACTCCACTCCACTCCATTCCACCCCACTACATTCCACTTCACCTGAATCCAATCCACCCAACCCATCCCAGTTCAGTCCACCCCACTCCAAACCAATCCATACACCCATCACACTCCAATCCACCCACCTCAATGCTATCTACCTCACTCCAATCCATCTCAATCCAACACACCCTGCCCAATCCAATTCACCCCACCCCAGCCCCATCACTCCAATCCAAACTACCCACCCCAATCCATTCTAATCCACTCTACTCGAATCCAACCCAATCCCATCCACTTCACCCCATTTCAATCCACCTCACTCCAATCCAATTCCCTCCACATCAATCCACCCACTCCACTACAATCTAATCCACCTCACTCCCTAAGTCCACTCCACCCTATTCCACCCCACTCCGCTCCACAACACTCTCTGTCACTGAACTCTACTCCCCTCCACTGAACTCTACAACACTTTACTCCTCCTACTCCACGACATTTCAACAAATCCACTCTACGACACTCTACTCCCCCACTCCACTCTGACACTCCACGACACAAACATTTAGCTTTGCTGAACGGCAGCCACAATGGTGTACAACATGACAAAACACACTGCCGAAGCCAATAGCTCTTGTAGAGTCAAGACCTATTGGCTGAGACAATGCATGTTTACCTTGCGTCACTGGAATGAGGTCTACAGGCTCACTCACCTTTTTGAAAGTTCCGCTGCTGTGTGCTTAACTCACCCTTGGCCTACATCACGTAGCTGTGGAATGCTGCACAGCACATGAGTAGTGACTGCCCTGGATGTATGTGTGACCGGTAAGGGTACAGTACAGTGTCAGAGCAGTACTGTTTATTTATTTATAGCATTTATAGAGCACACTATCACATAACATGTATCCTGGCACTAAGAGCCGCCCTGAGAAAGAAAAAGCTGCTGTTGAATTGGCTAGAATAGTAAATACTGATTATAAGGAAAAAGCCAGGTTTTACAGCTTTTCTAAAATTCATTAATTTGGTAATAGCCCTCAATGAGGCAGGTAACAAAAGCACATCCACCCTGTCTTGTTTTCCAGAATTTTGGAATGCACAAAAGATTTGAGGTCGCTCAGCATAGGTTCCTTCTGGGGAAGTATCTTTTTAATTTTCTTTGCAGTGTTTTAGGGCCATTACCCTGAAACACTTTGAAAACAATGCAAAGTAATTTAAAGGGTATCCTTTATTTACTGGAAGCCAGTGAGGGTTCTCCAAGGCTCTTGAGGAAGATTACATTCTTGACCTATTTAATGCTAATTTTGCAGCTGCTGCTTGAACTCTGTACAGTCCATTTAGGACACAGTCTGGCATTCCTAGCAGCATAGCATTGCAGTTGTCAACCCTGCTAAAAGGGCAGTCTGCACAATCAGTGCATCAACAGGAGTTTTCTTAAATTCAGAAGAAGTACAAAGCAGGCAACTGCTATCTCATTAACATGGCTGTCTATTGTGCAGTGCATGAGTGGATAGTGCATGTACTGGGTTTAGGTATGCCTGTAAGTAATACATTACATGAACTTTGTAGTGCTCTACAGTGCATGCGCAGTGAAAGTACGTGCTCAGGGTATGTATGCCTACGTGGAAAACAATACATAAAAGATGAAGTGTTGTGCAGTGTGCATGTGGTGAGTGTGTGTGTTGGCAGTGTGTGTGTTTGCAAATAGCATACCCTGGTACAATAAAGGAAAGGTTTGGTGCTGATGTTTCTGCAGACTGAATGTGTGTGCTGAATGTATGTGTACTTGTAATGGACAGGGAGATAACTGTGCTTGACAGTAAGTGTGCTGTGACTGTACACTAAGTAAGTGTGCCTGCATTAGTATATTACATGGAGGACCCTGGGATCCATTTTGGAAAGCTCACATGAGGAACATGAGGAAGAGAAGAATCCCGGCCACAGATTTTTGTATTGCTGCATTCCTGCGCAGCTGGGTGAGGCACACTGGAGAGAGAGATCCTTCCTTTACGCTTCAAAAGGTTGTTCTTTGATTCAGTGATAAACCAGATGGAAGCAGCCTGGACACATCTCTGGAAGGGGCTGCTGAGGGAAATATAAGGTTTGGAGCCTGGGTTTATCCTTTTGATAAAGATATCACTGTAGCTGACATCCAGGTCTGACTTCTGGTCACTCTCAAAAGTTGTTTTTGTGGGTCAGTCAGCTTCAGAGCCATGCCTGCTGTGGCAAACATCCTTTCAGGAGGAAAAAAAGGAGAAATGTTCACTTCAAAAGAAGGAGAACCCCAACATAAAACTTCAAAGTCTCAGACCCTAAATCACATTTAGTTGCTGGTTATGAGTTTGGTGTACGAAAACATCTGTCAGCCAAACTCCAGACAGAGAGGTCACTGTGATGCTGGCGACCTCCAAGCCGATCCCATTATGACTTTCCCACTAGGCTGACCCCCGGTCATCCTAGTGGGAAAGGTGTGGCAGCATTGTCGCTGGCTCATAATAGAGCCGGCGGCAATGCTGCTGCATGCAGGAGGCACCAGCAGTGTTGAAAGGCACACTGTCTGCACTTGTTCTCTGCCAGCCTTTTCATGGCGGTCAGACTGCCATGAAAGGCTCACGGAGAACAAGCTTGTAATCAGCAGTGCCTGTCTGGCTGATTACAACCAGGACCACCGTCAGCCCGTTGGGATCACTGATCCTGGCGGGAACGGCAGGGGGTTGGCGGGTCTGTCCGCCAACCTTGTAATGTGGCAGTCGTACCACCACAGCCGAGGTCTTCGATCCACCAGCCTCGAAATAAGGCCCTGGGTGTCTGTAAAAGGACTATAAAAAGGGGAAGTTGCAACACCAAAAGTTGTCATCTGCCCAGTAGCCAGAAGAGCTGTGTTGAGAAGGCTAGCTCTGCAAGACTTCTGCCTTTGACCGGGGCTGGGAGCCAAGGCCTGTTATTTGCCCTTCTGGGTGAGAAGACATTACCCAGGTAACCAAGACCACCTGCACCAGTGCTTGACTGCTTGCCAGGACCAGTGTACGCTGTGAGGAAGAGGAGAGCGTTGGAGGGAATGAGGTCCAGTTTGGAGCCCTACCGAGAGGACTCCTTGAGTGAGGTGTGAGGAGAATGGCTGTGCACCGATTGGTTTGTTGCTCATGTTCCAGTGCAATCCGTAGATCCCCCTCTTATGCCAGGAGAGGAATGCTGCAATCTAAGCCATACAAAGAGCACTGTGCAGAAGCACCAGGCCCATACCACCTCGTTGATGCGACCCTTCAGCAAGAGGGGACTCCATACCCAAACTTGTTTGGGTACCGAGCGTGAAACTTGTGTCCACCAAGATTGGCAACCCCGTAAGTCAGGAAGGGCTGCTGTAGAAAGGTGATTGCACCAGATGAGTCTTTGCCCCACCATAAGTACCACAGCAAACCCATATTCCAGGAAGGGCTGCAGGTTCTACTGTGGCCTATAGTTCAAGTCATTTCCCATATGGAAAGAGGATTGCAGTGACCTATTAGCCAAACCTGCCAACTGGGAACAGCACCTGACAGATTCTCTGAGGACTGTAAGGATGCTGCTGAAGACGTCACACCCTCAATGAAACTCCAGTTGGTAGTTGGAGGATCAAATCCCTCACCACCTTGTTAGGAAAGAATTGATTTACCTGGTGTCTGCAGAGTGGTAAACAACTCTGATTTCTGGAACAAATTGGCATTACTGTTAACAAGAGGGAGTCTGCACCTGCCGGGTGGAGCTGCGTGAAATGTGAGCAGCCCATCTTTGCTAAACAGGATCAGGACAAGAAAAATGCCATAGCCAATACGACTAGAAGAGGACCTTTGTAGCGCCAGGGGGCTCGCTGCTAACACTGCGGCACCATAGACACTTTTGACTAAATCCTGAAGAATGAAGAGGGAACTCTTGAACACAGAATACTAGTAGGTGTTTCCTGGATGAGGCAACCAGTGACTAGGGAACAACATGGTATAAAAAGGAAGGTGGGACAGGGATTTGCCTGACAACAAGTAGTGCCCTAACCTCAAGGGGATTGTGTTATTCCTTTGCATGTGTGGAGTTAGAAATAAAATATTTCTTTTTCTTACAAAAGCAATTATATGATTTGGAAATTGATTTATTGTTTGAATGTTTTGCACTTTGAGTTATGAGTCATGTTCACTTACCTCTAAGTACACTTTCCCCATAAGAGAGCCTTTGACTGCAAGTCCGCAGCTACCACTGAGAGTCAAGTGCAGAAGGGATACTTGGCCCAGTCGCTCAGGATCCACAGTAGGTTGGGCCAGTAAACATAGGGTGTTAAAGGTGTCAATCACCACTGTTGGGTCCATTAGCTGATGCGTGCCCTGTGTCCCTTTGAAAGGGGTTCTGACAGCTGTGCTTCTCTTTGGAACCATGTGAAGCTTCATGTTGACAAATATATATTCATTTTGCTAGATGATGTAAAGTTTTTATAAGCTGAGTTCTGGAGTGTGTCCTTTTCATGAACAAGGTTTGTACTACAGTGTGACCTGTAGCGGCTTCTGCCAGGAAGGGGTGAGGAGGCGGGGGTCAGTGCATGGAACGGGTAGTGTGGGAGGGGCAGCACGTGGAGCGGGGGCAGCGTGGAGCAATATATACAAAAAAAAATACATTTACCTACCGCCTATGTGATGCGCCGCTCCAGCCACCTCTCATCTTCTTCCTTCCTCTCTACCCGATATCAGCACTTCTCTCATGCTGATCCCAGCATGAGAGAAGCGCCGGGATTGGCCTGAGTGGGCAGAAACACAGCTCAGTGAGGGAGTGGGACACTTTGCTAGGTTTCCACCCGGCTGTGCAACACAGTCGGGTGGTGGAGTTCTAAGTGCGATTGTCAGTTTGGCTGGCCTCGGATGGCCGGCCAAACTGACATGCACACTTAGAAGTGCACCACCTCTACTCTTCCACTTGTTGATGTGGAGGATGCAGGCCCCACCCTACGAAAACGGAAAAATAAAAGGATAATAAAATGCTTTTATTATCCCTTTATTTTTCTGCTTTCAGCAGATGGACAACGCTCCTCCGCCATGGAGGAGGGTCTGCCCCAGAATGTGACTCCGTATTGCTAAAATGCACATTTTTAAGACACTTGTTTTATAATAAACACCACATTTTTACACATTTTGTAGCAGGCTATGCTGTGTAATCCAGGATAATACAATTTTAAAATATGACTTGCATATTCATAACACTTCCAGTTTAGAAGTCACTTTTCCCCACTGTACAAACCAGTGCTCAATTCTTTTTCTCTCTGAACACACACAAATACATACAGCACACACACCTACACACACACACACATGTGCACACACACACATAGACCCCCTCAGCCACCATCTGACGAAATCACATTAACCAAGTGAGTTTTCATCAGGCAAAATTAAAAGAAAAAAGAGTGGATTTTCCCATCATTTTTTTTAACTTGTATGATTTAGCTTTCATTAAAGGTATATGATTTATATGTGGTTACCTGAAGATGACAGACCAAAATATTTTGTCCTAAAAGCCCTAAAGTCTTGGACCCTGCTCCCACACTCTGACAGCCATAGCCCACATTGCACTTCTTCAGTATTCTGCTGGACTCTGTCCCTTGCAACTAGCTGTTTCTCCTCACTACAGTGCCAGACTGAGTCAGGCTCTTGGGCTGCCAGGGGCCACTCAGTGAGCTGCAGGCAGTGCTATAGGTTGTGCTGAGAGGCATGGCTGGCTTACCTGATTGCTGTACTGCCACTGACCAGCACCGCACTAGACTACTCTTCCTGGTCTGTCAGTCAGTCTCACTGTCACCTCCTTGGTCGAGTCCCCAATCACCTTCGAGGAGTGCAACCTTTCGCAAAACGTTGCTTGGTTAGTATCCGGGGGCTAATTTTTGGACAAATTTGTGGGACATTAAGAATTTTAAAGTTTTTAGGGTCAGTAACATTGGTCAAGACTAAAAGCACTGCAGCTGTAAAAACTGAATACTTATTTTCAGTCTCAACGCCTTGTGCAACATAGTGAGAAGCACATGCCAAATCAACTGTGTCCTTGACACTGATTATCAGATAATTCCGAAATCTACTACAAGGTGCAGTTGAAATATTTGCTAAATATGGCTGATGGCTGGCATTGGTACACAGTAGGACCTGCACCAGCCATCACAGGGATTGACCAAAACTATCCTAGCTTTGGCCTCAGGGCTCTGCAAGACCTCAGGGGCTGCACCAGTGACATGCTGTAGTGTCACTGATACAGGTAACCCTGGGTGCTTTTCCCTTAATCCCTACAGGGCCCCATGCTACTCATCAATTATGCTGTCACCACAATCTCTCCTATATCATCACAGGGAGGAGGGTGTCAGAAGTTTCATTGACTTCCCCTCACTTTCTGACAAGATGGAAGAAGGTGACATGAAAAAGCAAGAAACTTGAATGCTGGAGCCTACACTTCACTGCACAGACTCCAGCTTTATGCTTCAGCGCTCGAGGCTGGAAGAGGCTGTATCTGGAGGCAGGTTTTTGAGTGTGTTCAACCCCTGTGTGCAAGAGAAATGCATATTTATTTTTATTTAAATTCTTTGATAGCACTATTTATCTCTGTGGAGCATGTCAGAGTGGTTTGCATCACACTCACAAAGTGTACACAGACAATGAATCATGCATGTGTGTGAACCAATATGTAGGAAACGATACATAAGGCAATGAGTGTTACAAGGTGTAGGAATAACATAGCTTCCATATTGGTTGTCATTATATGTTAAGATCTCTTGCTCGGGAGAAAGAAGGGCATGATTTAAAATAGAACATACTGAATGGGGTTGTCTTTAGTAATAATACTTTATTACTGCTCTACAAACCATTTTAGCAATCTCATAATAAAGAAGGATTGATTTAGAAAGCAATACATTTTTAAACTCACGTTTTCTAGTTTGATTGATGCTGGTTCATGACTCACTGTGCCGCAGTGGAGAGATTATAGCTTATGAACTGCAAGAAACAAAAGGACCTATGTGACAAAAAGCAGTAACCTATTGAGCTATTTACATGAATTTCAAATCTGTGATCTGCAAGCTACACGTTTTGGTTGGCAACAGGCACACTAACCCCTGTGCTAACTGATGTAGGGTCAGAACTGTGATTAGACAAAGCAAATATCTCTCCAGCAAATACATGGTTTCTCTCTGAAAAACTGGGCATATGGTGTTAAGTTAATGATATTTGGGATGGCCAGGGCGAGGTGAAATTGGCCCAATATCCACACCACTTCGCCTTCAAGCTGAGATCTCTCGGCCTTTGCACAACACACACTCTTGCTCAGTATGGCCTGAGTCTGTTGGAGGAGGGGTTAGGTGAAAGACATTGCTTCAGCTTTTTGCACCCTAAGGGGGGCCTGAGGTGAGAATGGCCACAACAACATAGCAACACCTCGCCTCTCAGGAAGGACTCTGCATACATCCCACTCTCCCTCCACTCACCATGGGCTGAATGTGAAGCCACAATGGGGATGAGACACAGAAAGGATCCAGTGTGAGATGGTGCAATAGCCACAATGTCAACAGGCTTCCTAGAGAGGCCACTCAGCCTCTTCAGACTCCTCCTGCCCTTCTCACCATTGGGTCAGTCTCACGACTGGCTAAGAAGGACACTGCTTCTTGTGTTAGGGCCAGCCCCCACCTCCCTCAGGCCAAGGTGAAGATCGCCCAAGCCAAGTAACAAAACTGACCTCCCAATGATGCTGCTGCAAGGCCCCACATCCCAGCCCCTCCACTCTGAGTATAACACTGGATAACATAAGGTCTAGCCCAGCTATCCATGCCGGTCCCATATGACAAAGGCCTGGGCTGGTAGGCGTTGGGGGGTTGAGGGGAATAGTGGGACACTGAGAAGATGTGGCATTAGGGCCAGAGGTGCCAACTTTGTACCTGGGGAACCAGGGTTGAGTCTCAGCGCTGCTCCACATCTGTGATTCTGGGAAAATCACTTAAGCTCCTTGTGACCAAAATGAATGTGACATTGTGTAACGTAACTGGTGCTCATGTAAACTGCCCCAATACCTTCGGGTGAAGTTTGAAAAAATACAAAAACTACTGTATGAAGTCAATAGCTTCCCTCCAAAAACTGTCCCACAGCTGGAACTCAGGCACCGGCCCATCGGCCGATGGCCTACTTCCTGCTTTGCCAATACGACCCTGGTCACAAACACAATATTAAGGTGGGTGGTGGCAAGATTGATGTGTGACATGATCACCACTGATCAATCATGTCCCGTTGTCAGACATACCATAGGTCAGTGGCGTAACAATAACCCTGCAGTGCAGCGGGGCCCCCGAGCTTCAGGGGGCCCCTTCTGCATGGGCGACAGCACCCTGGCATAAGAGCTCCTGACTGGATCCGAAGAGTGGGAGCCCCCCTCCATGTATTTTGCAGGATGTCCCCCACACTGCCACTGCCAGAAGTAATTACTCAAATTTATGTTTTTAGGAGCATTGTTATGACTTTAGTTGTCCTAAAAGTGGACCTCCAAAGCTGTGGAGAGGATCCCACTGTCATACTGGTGGCATCCCCCCAAGCATATTACAATGTTCCTTCTGGGCTGACCGATGGAAACATTGTATTACAAGTTCCCGCCGGGCTGACCGGCGGGAACAATGTTAGGATATTGATCTCAGCACGTTTAAAGGAGCCGAGACCAATATCATAACACTCCAGCACCCTCAGAATGTGCACCGTTTGCAAAACAGACAGTGCACATTCCGACGGAGCAGGGCATGGGGGCTCCTGCATTGCCCGTGCCATAGGCATGGGCAATGCAGGGTCCCCCCTGTAGGCCCCAGCACTGGCTGTCCTGCCAGTCTAGCCATAGCGGGGTCCCCGCCAAGAAAGGACTGGTAGAAAGAGGGGTTGTAATCAGCCAGGTGGCTCTGAGTTCAGCGCCGCTCTGGCTGGTTATAAGTCTGACTGTTGTCATGCTGAAAGGAACCATGTTCCCAGCCGGGGCAGTTGTCCCCTGGCGGGTCCGCCCGCCAGGGTCATAATTGGGCTGTCAGACTGCCCGGAGTGAGGTGGTCTGACCGTCAATGTGAGTGTGGTGGTCCTCGGACCGCCACCCTCAGAATGAAGCCCTAAGTAATGGACCAGTACATCCATCTCACCACCACTCCTCAACTCACCTCTTCTTTTCTCCCAAACCATAATGGCTCTCCTCTTCACATTCTACCTTCAAATTCCACATGAAACATTCCAACATTCTACAACCACTACACTTCTCCTTCCCTCTCATTAAAAAAACCTTACATTCATTCATGAAAATAAGAACAACTATATAAATGATTATACATTTGATATGCTCATAAGATAATTAATATAACAATAAACACAATTATACACACACATCATACCTCTTTCTTATTTCTTAATGAAACAATTGTAATCACATTGAAAATGATCCAATTCCTTGGAATACCTTGGTATTTTTTTGGACGTTTTGCACAATTGTGTTGTACAGTTCACTTCGACTGCACATTTGCCTTGTTCACTTCCTCCAAATGCTCTCAGCAGTTACTGCTCTTGATCTAAATCCACATTGTTGTCATAATCAATTTCAATCTTTGCTGTGGTTACTTACACTATTATTATTACCAGGGCTCTCTTCACACTCTACATATCCAAACAATTACACAGGGATTTCACAATTTCCATCCATAGCACCATTTGAACATTGCTACTCTATTTAAATGCCTACACTCGCCATCCTCTCTCACCAACATTTTTAAAACCTGCATGACTTTTTGGGTTTCAAAAATTGCACATTTTGGAACTTTAGGAGGTTTTCTGATTTTGACCCATTATCTCACCTTCATCTCACATGGTTTGACATTGTATATTCTATCACAATACTTTTCGTATGTATCATATTTTTCTGTATAGAACTCCAAACATTGTCCTAAGATCAATGAACAACCTGAGCACAAAACAACCATCGAGGGTTGTCCTATGTCTCCACTTCTGTTCACTTTCTTTATTGAGCCTCTGGCAGTTAAGTTAAGAAATTCGCCTTTTGATCTGTGCACATGTAGAAGGAATGGCGAAAGTTAAAGTTTTTGAGGATGATATCATCTTATATATTAAGCCGGATAAAAACAACATGGAAGGAGTGCTTGATTTAATTTAGGAGTTTACTGCAATAAATGGTTATAAAATTAATCACGCTAAACCGGAAGTTCTGTTTCAGGCAGAAGCAAGTGATATTCCTCAATGCCTGCAGTAAGATATGGCTTTTAAAAGGCCTATACACTATTTAGGAATTTGTGCTACTTCACCCTTTGCATTCAAAAACGTTTCATTTAAACTATTTGTTTATGCTGAGAAAAGCTAAGTGTTGGAAATGGTCCTTTCTGCAGGGTCATCCCAGACTTTTTACCTTTCTCCTCCTCGTTTTCTGACCTTGTTTTTGTTGGCTCTAGGACTCTGAACACTTTCCCACTGCTAACCAGTGCTAAAGTGCTTATCCTCTCTTCTTGAACCATAGTACCATTGGCATCTCCACAATTGGCCTATACAATTTACTTGTAAGTTCCTAGTAAAGTGCACTATATGTGCCCAGTGTCTGTAAATTACATGCTGCTAGTGGGCCTATAGCACTAATTGTACCACCCACTAACTTTTAAAACACAGCTCAGGCCAGCCACTGCAGAGTCTGTGTGTGCAGTTATAAACTGCCAATACGACCTGGCAAGTGCATTCACTTGCCAGCCCCAAACCTTTCTTTTTATTTCATGTAGGTCACCCATAAGGTAGGTCCTAGTTGGCACAAAGGACAGGGTACAGTGTATTTAAAAAATTGGACTTGTGCTTTTAAGTTTAACATGCTAGGTAGAGAAAAACTGCTTAATTAATTTTTCACTACTGAAAGACCTATCTCTCCAATAGGATTACATTGGGGTTACCTTGAAGCATCCTTTAAGTGTAACTTTCAATTGGGAAAATATAGAAATATGGAGTTTGGTGTCTCTGGACTCACAATTTAAGATCACATCTTATGGTGAAGTCGGATTTTAAATTGTAAGTCTGAAAATGCCACTTTAATTTAACCAGTCTGTTCCTCTGCCTGTCTCTAAATACACGTCTGGGATTGATGACCGCTAGGCTTTGTGCATTCCCGCTAAACAGTCACACACAAAGGGAGCATGGGTGTGACGTTTGCATCCTGATGACCTATCACAAGGCTGATGGGTCTTTCTGGGCTAGATAAGAGGGAGGAGCTGACCCTTACACCTGAATGGGGCTGTGCCTCTCCTCACACAAATGGATGCATAACCCCTTGAGCAGTGTCTGGAGCCAGGAAAGGAAGGGCAGGGACCTGCTGATCGTCAAAGGCCTTTTTGAAGTCTCCCCACTTCAAAGGCACATTTGTGTATAAGTAGTGCACCGCAAAACCCACAAACTCCGAACAGTACTGGAACCAAGGACATTCTGCCAGGAAGAAGGACTGCAGTGAAGCCAGGAGGGACTGCCACCCGGCAACTGCATTGCTATGTGTGCTTTGCTGTAGGAGAGACTGTTACTATGCTACCTGCTTTGCTGTGTTGGCCTGCTGCCTGCTGCTTTGTGCCTGTAGTGAGAAGGACTGGACTTGTTCTCTATATCCTTGAACCCAAGATACTCCAAGGGCTTGTTAGCTTGCCCCCTGTTCTCCTGCAGTTTCAGGAACATCAAAAACTGCCTGCAAATTCTCTTGGTGCTGCTAGAGTCTGCCATCTTTAAGTTCTACTCTTGCCTGAGGTGCCCCACTCCAGTCCTGGGCCTCAGAAATGGGTCCCTGCAGTCTTTTCCCTCATGACGTCGACACATCGGGAACTTTGGGCGGATCGGATCCATCGCATCTCCCCTTCTAGGGTAATGAGGAGGCAGCTCAATGACGTCACCTCGATGCCTGGCGCAGCTCAACGCCGGGAGACATCAGATCCACGATCTACTCGACTCGATGACGGTGCTTATTGTGCCTCGACACCAATGTCTTTCCATTCACTTCAACGATGTTCGACGAAGACACAGGATTCCTTTTGCGTGGCTAAATGGCAACGCATTGAACTCAACATCGACAAAAGCTCCATTGAAGTTACTGTTTCAATGGGACATGATTGGGTCCTGTAGCTGGCCTACCCTCCATCCTGTCAGCCTGGATTTTGGATTTGCACCTGTCCCCCGCAACCTCAAGTAACCTTATCTTGAATTCTACTTATTGGATTTTTGTCATTTTGGTCTTGTTTTACTCTGATACATATTCTCTATTTTTCTAAACTGGTGTTGAGGCTATTTTGTGGTGTCTTTCTGTTACTGTTCTGTTGCTGTAATCAAGTGTTGCACAAATACATTACACATTGCATCTTAAGTTAAGCCTGACTGCTCTGTGCCAAGGTACCAGAGGGTTAGCACAGGTTGATTTAGGGTGTGTATCTGATTTACCTTGACTAAGATTATAGTCACTACATGGACAGGATGCATACCTCTGCCAGCTAGAGACCCAATTTCTAACAATTACATTTTCATTTTGAAATACATTCACCATTTTATTGTACAATTTCACCCCCATTCACCAAATGCTTGGCAGGATTTGAATTTGCATTTTAGATTTGTAGGCCTGTAATCTGTTTATGGTGGTGGCTCTCTGCACTTGTTTCCACATAAATGTTACTCACCCAGTAAAATTGGGCAAACTCAATGAAAGTGGAGCCAATTAAATGATTAGCTCCAGTGTTGATAAAGTGAGTGCTATGGGCTTGTTCATCATTAGGAAACCTCCCATTCAAGTTTCTCATTAAAAGAAGTTAGTGGAGTTCTACCGTTATTGGCAGTCCCAAACTGCTGATATGTTGAAAAGGATTAATCCACAATGGTATGTCCAATATTTGTCTATGCCTTCAGTAATGGACTCATTTTCTTCATACCACATTGCAATTCTGTTAAAATTGCCAGTGATTGTCAAGAGTGCCCTTCAATGTAACAAGGTGTTTTCTTGTTAAGGTGAACGTAAAGCAAATGGTAAGCAGAGTAAAAATTCTTCCAACCAGTATAACCATATATTTAGCCCCTAGAGGGCATAGTGTATTACACATTCTCAGGCCTAGCAGACCTACTTGAATAATATTACAAACAAGGCCCTTAAAAGACAAACTATGCCCAGCTGTAAAACAAAAGTTCCAGCAATGAGAGAACATAAAAAGACAATGACTGGTGGGGAGGGGGTTGTTATTTTGCGGTCCCCCACAACCTAGTGTGGGGACCCAGAGATGTCCTAGACAGAGTGTGTTGTGCTGAAAGTTGTGTTGGTGTTCCCATTGTCCTAGGACCACTACACAGTGAGTTATGGGCAAAAATGTTATGTAAAAGGAATCCTCGGCAAAGCATTATGGGGCAAGTTTCTTAATGCAGCAAATATTGTAGTATCTTGACTGTAATGCTCAGAATAGCCCCTAGAGAACAGCATAATGAAAATAGAATTTCTAAGAAACATGGTCATGTAAGCATATAGTCAGCCCCTAGAGGGCATATTGACATGAAAACAGAATGGCAAAAATTAATGCAATATAATTACAAACAAGGCCCTTAAAACACAAACTACTCTCAGCTGTAAAACATAGGTTTCAGCCATGAGAGAGCTTAAAAAGACTTTGAATAGTGGGATATACATAACCACAAACAAATACATAGATATATAAATAACTATATACACACACACAAAACAACTCATCAGAATGAGACCTTGAGACACTGGAGATGCACAGACCTGGTGAACGAGGGGCAGCACCCAGTGCTTAATTTGATCTGGTGGTTGCCAGTGGGCAGACATTTTCTAGAAGCAAGAGAGGGAAAAACACAGAAAGGGGAAAGATGAGGAAAGGGAAAGATGGATAACTCACAAAGGAACAAAGCGTGAACCTACAAAAGAGAGCTGAAGGGGCACAGAGTGTCTGGCAGTGGATTAAAGGGACATGGGGTCGATTCAAGAGTATGCAACCTTGCTATCAGAGTGTTGACATTTAATAGTGCTGGAGTGTAATTATGTTGTATGGTATGGATTTATGACGAGTGGCATGGATTGGATCTATGTGTAATGATGTTGAATCATATTGTGTGGATTGCAATTTTGTGGTGTGGAGTGGAATTATGTGGGTTTGAGTGGAATTGTGTGGCATGGAATTTTTGGCTTTGAGTTGTGTGCACTTGAATTGTGTGGCATTGAGTGGAGCTATATGTATTGGAATTATGTGAATAGGAATTAGGTGGTATTGTGTATAGTGGAATTATGTTGAGGGAGATCGTGTGTCATGGAGTGTAATTATGTGGAGTGGTATGTGTTGTGGAGTGGCGTGTGGGGGATTTATGTGGTGTGGCGTTGAATTATATTGCATGATGTAGAATTGTGTGGTATGTATTGGATGTATGTGGTGTGTAGTGGAATTGTGTGTTGTGGAATTATGTGGTTTGGTGTGGAATTATGGCGGTCATTCCTACATTGGCGCGCAGCGGTCGCCGCCCACCTGGCGGGAACCGCCAGAAGACCGTACCGCGGTCAAAAGACCGCGGTGGTCATTCTGTCTTTCCCGCTGGGCTGGCGGGCGACCGCCAAAAGGCCGCCCGCCCAGCGGGAAAGCACCAGCAACGAGGAAGCCGGCTCCGAATGGAGCCGGCGGAGTTGCTGGTGTGCGACGGGTGCAGTTGCACCCGTCGCGATTTTCAGTGTCTGCGAAGCAGACACTGAAAATCAATGTGGGGCCCTGTTAGGGGGCCCCTGCAGTGCCCATGCCAGTGGCATGGGCACTGCAGGGGCCCCCACGGGCCCCACGACACCCGTTCCCGCCAGCCAGGTTCTGGCAGTGAAAACCGCCAGAACCAGGCTGGCGGGAAGGGGGTCGGAATCCCCATGGCGGCGCTGCTTGCAGTGCCGCCGTGGAGGATTCACAGGGGCAGCGGGAAGCCGGCGGGAAACCGCCGGCTTCCCTTTTCTGACCGCGGCTTTACCGCCACGGTCAGAAAAGCCCCAGAAGCACCGCCAGCCTGTTGCCGGTGCTTCCTCCGTCCCCTACCCTGGCGGTCTCGGACCGCCAGGGTAGGAATGACCCCCAATGTGGTGTGGAGTGGAATTGTGTGGACTGGAATTATGTTAAGTGGTCTGGAATTGTGTGGCATTGAATTGTGTGGTGTTGCGTTTGACAAGGGCCAGTAAAACAAGTCAAAGTGAGTGAAATATAATCCGGGATAGTACTTCTGCCAGTTACATACAATAATCTGCTATTACTGAATGGCCAGTGAGGCACACAAATTGTACAGCACATAAATCAAATGAATCCCATGTAAAAACAATGCTATAGGTGCAGGGGTGTGTTTAATACTAAAATCAATCTATGCTTAGGAATAAGAAATGGAGCACAACATGTGACAGAGTGCCAGCAAGCAACAAGGCAACATAAATATAATGTGGAACATACTGATGCAAAATGAACCATATTAAATGTATGTAGCATTTTACTAAATTTGGAACAAACAGTACTGTAAAAGGCTGATAGAGCATCAGAAATCACAAGCCCTTGAGGAGAGACAAAATGACTGCACTACCTCGCGTTATGTAAACTTCTGAAGTGAAATATGAAAATAAGTCTGGAAAAGTATATATTTTTTATTTTAACAGAATGAAAAGTCTTGCAGGCATTCTTGCCGCACATTTCAGCAGAGAAGTCTGAGAAGATTTATGGCCCCAATAAAGGAGATAAGCAATGCCCTGTGTGCGATCTCATGTGTGCTGGCAGGGAGGGGCCCTGGAGCGAGAGACTGGAGAGGCGAGGCTAAGTAAGTTTCACATCATTGCTTCTAGGTTTAGATACATTCTACCAGAAAGGGCATATTGTGGCTTTCATGAGCAGTGAGCTAAACAACTGGGTGTTTCTTTTGTAAAATTAGCTTATTTTAGGAGTCAGAGGTAAACAAGGACAGTATTGAAATAAAGCCAAAACTAATGTCAGCGACATGGGATGAGATGGGAGGAATGTAATGCTGCAATACAACGGAGGCAGCTACCAGCCTAAAACACTTACAGTGAAAGGGGAGCACCAAAGAATAACAAAAATAGTCCATTACAGCAACAGATAAAGAACCCAAAGTGGAATAATACAGTAGTTGGTCACTGCTCTGAAACACAAAAAGGAGGGAGAAAAAGGCAGAGTTGACCACTAGTGAGAAAGAATTTTCAAATGACACTGCAACCAACAAATGAAAGCCAAAAGAAGCCAAAAGAAGTATACTAAAAGTATACACTAGGGAGAACGCTTGCGCTCGACCTAAAAATGGAATGTTGGAGGGTTTCATCTGGTCAGAGTTTTCTTCAGTAACCAGAGGATGAAATCTTGCGCTGAGGTTGAATTAGAGATAAGGCCCAAGGAGAACACTCCGTACTACAGCTATTTGCTCATGAATAGCTTCTTTGAATAAATGTTTGATACTGAATGAGGGCTTTTTTATATTCATGAAGCTAATTGTGAATAAGAGATTGCTGGGGATGGGGAACTGGTATAGAGTCCTATGACAGAACTCGCAAGAAACCCAGATCCCCAGCATTCCATATTGAATCTCCAAGAGTACTGGATGTAATATTACATGGGCAGAATGGCGATCCATTGCAGAAATGGGTCATAAAACTCTGCGAGCAGCAAATTTACGAGAATGTTTTTTTTTCTCTAGATGGCATGCATTCTGTACTCCCAGCATTCTCCACCATATAAATCCTGGGATGTTGTGCCAATGCTTTAGGTGCCAGAGCAATGATTCAGGATATTGGCTCCATATGTTTTTTACATGTCCAATAATCTACAACTTCTGGCATCAGATTTTCTGTGAAGTAAGTAAAATAATTGGAGTGAATATTCAGCCAGACACTACCTTGGCCCTATATGGTTTGTTGAGAGAGACTAAAGCGTTTACTAGGGCATGTCAGTGTTTTATTTTTATAACCATGGCTGTAGAACGCTCACTTGTACTATAACGCTGTAAGCCAACGGTATCTCCTACAGTGGACCAATGGATCAATAAAATGTCTAGGATTACAAAATCTGAATATCAATATGAATATGCTTTGCGGAATAAGAGCTCAATTTGGAGGGGTTTTGATTATGATGAATGATGTGTACTTTAAGTTTTTATTAAGGCATCTTAGGAGCGTGATTAATGAAACTGCCTTTTCAAGTTAATCAATATATTGCTCTTTAATGTAAGAGGTAGGTTTTATCACCTGTTTGATTGGTTGTTTCATTATCAATTATTCTGAATTATTGCCCGGCGCCACTTTAAACATTAGTGTATTAATCAATTTTAGAAGCTGATATTGACTAACACTAATGACTTTGGATGTGTACTTTAAGTTTTTATTAAGGTATCGTGGGGGTGTGATTAATGAAAATGTCCTCTTTTTCAAGATCACAAGTATATCACACTTTAATGTAAGACTAAACTAGATTTTATCAACTGGATGACTAGATGTTTTATTATCAACTATTCTGTATTATTGCACAAGGCCACTTTAAACATAACTGTACTAATACATTTCAGAATCTGGTGTTGGTGATTGACTAACTCTAATGTCCTTAAGGAGATGGAATTGTATTTGTAAATGAGTATTTATTGGTGTATGCTGCTCAATTAAAAAAAAAAAAACAATCACAGATTTGAACTTCGACGCAGGTTTCTTCGCTCTCATAATCTCAAATGTGGAGTAACCTGTACCAGCAATTTATGTGAACCTATAAGACCTAATCAGTTTTCATAACCTGTTTTTCACAACTAAAACCATTCTTACAGGCAATTTGTATAGCACCCTTAAGGACCATTTCCAAAGAGTAAACAGGGAAGTAGTTATTTGAGAAATTCCAGACATTTCACATAGTTCTTTGCCTTGGTGTAAGTGAACTAAACCCCATTATCACTCAACAAATATGTTGGTAAAGCCTCATCTTTAAACAAAGTATCTAGAAAATGTAATACCCTGTCAGCATCCACTTCTCCCACCACATTGACACATAGTCACCTTGAAAACATATCCATAACTACTATTATGAATTTGTTTGGAAGATCCACTGTAACACTTTTCCAAGGTATCTCTTGACAAACATTCTGTGCCATTGGTGGTTTCATTGTCTTAAGTGACTTATCTGCTAGTAAGTAATAACTACATTCCCTAACTACTCTCTCAACATCAGTATCCATGCCAGGACCACCAATAACTGTTTCCCAAAGCACTCTTTTTTATTTATTTCTAAAAGACCTTCATATCATATAGAAATAATATTTCCTCTTAACAATTTCATAGAAAGAAGTCTACCACCCATAGAGAGAGATAACCCACTCACTGAAAATCACTTAAAAGATCCCAAAATGGTTTAAATTTTTTAAAATGCTTTTTGTTTGTCCAACCCACTTTAATTCAACAAAGAACTCTTTGTAATAAACAGTCTTCGTTACATTCCTCCAACCATAATTTATCTAAGCACTCAACACCACTATCCCACACCAAAACAACCTTTTCATCATCAAATAGTTCATCTTGGTTCTCAGTTAAGTCAACTACCACTCTAGAAAGAAAGTCAGCATTAGCATTTCTCTTCCCTGGAATATAAAAAACTTAGTACACAAAATCCTTCATTTTCCTGGAAATTCTGGATAATTGTGGAGATACTTTTGGCAGTCCATCCAACAATAACACTTTGACTAGTGACTTATGATCACACCTAAGTGTAACTTGCTTCCCCCACACAAATTAACAAAATATTCTAAAGCCCAAGCACATGCCAAAGCCCCCCTCTCAATGACCGCTTTCTTCTGGAGACAAAGCTCTAGCAGCAAACGTAAACACAACTTTCACACCCTCATCATCGATTTGTGACAAAACTGCACCTAGACCCTTTCTAGTTGCATCACTAGTAAAACAACTAATGCTCTGGGGATGAAAAACAGGCAGTGCATGAGTCGAAACAATGTCATGTTTTATTGCAGAAAACCTTTTCACACTCCTCTGACCAATCAAAGGTAACCTTGCACTTCAATAAATTCCTTAAAGTGAATGTTTTCATAGAGAAATGATTTATAAATTTGAAGTGAAATGTGACTAAGACCAAGAATGATCTTAGGTCATCTTTATTTTGTCATACAGGTGCCTCTAAATAAAAGGGTTAATTAAATATGTTTTTGGTCTAATTTCCTGATCACTGATTCATGCCCCAAACACATAACCAGGCCTTGTGAAAATGTACTTTTCAAATATTCTGTAGTTAGCACATGTCCTAAATACTGAGAACTTTCTCCAGTGTACTGTCATGATCAGTTCTATTTTTCCCATGATAGGAATATCATTTCAAAAGAGTAACACACTTTTTCCTTCCCAATAAGGTTGTACAAGAGTCATTGAAAAAATGCTGCAGCTGAAGCTAACCTGAAGAGCATCTCCTTGAATTGAAAGCATCGTTCTTGAGTGATGGAGGCAGTGCATTTCTAATTGTCTTCATGGAGAGGTACCTGTTGGTATGCTGAGAATAAATTATAGTGGCAAAAACTTTATATCTTTGGACATGGCCATTTTGTCATTTATCTTGAGTAAAGGAAGCCAATCAATGAGAATATTGTTGTTGAAATCATGAAGATCAATGTACAGCCGGATTTCACCATTCGCTTTATGTGCTATGACTAATGGGGCCAGCCATTCAGAGTATTCAGTAAGTTCAATTACCACAGCTTCCACCAACAGGAACAACCCTTTGGACACTTCTTCTTTGGGTTACATTGGTACTTTCCTAGCCGTGTGAATTTTAGATGTAGCACTTTCCTTAAGTACAATGTTGTGTTCAAAACTCTTTCATAGGCTAATCTTACCATTAAACATCCTCTGGAATTTGTTGAGAATACATGTTCCTTTAATCTCACAGTCATCTAAAATTATGACTTGTGTCTTATTATTAGAATACAAACTAATGTGTACATTTTTCTGATCAAACCAGCCTAATACCGAGGAACCTTTTTTTTGGAACATATAATTTGCTTAAGTCATCTTTATGATTGAACCTCTTTCAATAAGTTTTGAACGTATTTTCTTTATAAAATTATTCTTCCATACATTCACATTTATAATGGCATATGGAGAACCAGAATCTATAACAATATTAATGCCAACTCCTACAATTTTCATAAAACAAGTAGGCCTGTTTTCAGTTTACCCTCATACAGCTGTGTGACCTCTATCATGTGGGGATATCAAGAATCACTCTTTCTTTAATGTTTGAAACAGATCTAGTATCCAAATCTTCATCACATGAAGGTTCTGCACCTCCTTCACCAATGCACTTAACTTTCCCAAATTTTTTAATTTTCATTTTGCGTACACATGCAAAGTGGCCAACTTTACCACAATTGCTGCATTTTTGTTTCAGTGCAGAACAACTTTTTTTAAACACTAGCTGATTTGTGGCATCACAACAATAACAATCCTTGTTCTTGTTTCTTATATCTTTTTCTGATACGTTTTACTGATTTCACATTTTTTATAAATGTTTTCATCACGTTTATCAAAATTTACCTTAGCAACTGCTTTCAGTACTAGGGTCCCACTTCTATCTTAACAGCCTTCGAGCTAGATCCTGACAACTCAGCTTTCATTATAATTGCTTTTACATCCTTAAGGTCAGCATCACCATTTACCCGTAATTGGTTCTGAATAGCAGAATTAAGTGAATGCACATAGTAATTCTTTATGCAAATTTCAAAATTCACAATCAAAGGATAATATGCATGGATATTTGGCCACGTATTAATTCTTCCGGCAAATTCCTAAATCTACAATCGAAGGCTAATTGTTTTAAGGCAGTAGCATATTCACCAACAGATTCATTTTTTTCTTGGATTCTGTGAAAAAATATATATGTTGTAATGCCTATATAGCAAAACAAAAATGGAGAGGGACAGGGAGGTTAATGGTCCAGTGTACAGTCTCCCAACTAAGTGTTACACAAAACAAAGGTACACTGTTCCAAAATGCAGACAAAAAGGTCTAGGGAGCTTAAAGGTTTAGGAGCAAGTACCCTCACGCATCACAATGGATGACTGGCATCATCATCGGGAAATGCTCCACGTCAGGCCGGCACTGCAATCCCTGACGGGCTCCCCCGACGGGAGCTCTAAGCTGGTGTCTTTTTCAGGTTAACTAATGACTTTGGATTGAACCAGCCGCCAGTACAAAAGGGAGAGCAGTTTAAAAGATATTAAAATTGGTTATCCATCTCTGAATTACATCATAAGTTTAATCAGTATAGAAGAGATGGAGACCAAGGTTAAAAACAAAGCTGAAAGTAAAAATGAGTATAATGCTCATCAACTTTCAAAACACACAAAGAAGACCACAAACTCTGTAGTGCCTCTAATAAGGGGTCAACATGTTTCGCGTCTTACGGTCCATCTGGATCAATGACGCTTCATCAGGACCAAAAAAGCTTCTCCGATTATCATTAAAGAAAAACAGTCACTTACATTTTGTTAAGCTGGTAAAAAAAAGGTCGCCCTAGAAGACAATAACAAGAAAAACATTGCACCAAAACATGTGAAAATCAAATGTGCAAATTAATACAGTGAGTAGTCAAGTGAAACCATATGAAAAAATATGAAGGAATGTGCTTACCATCCCCAACTTAGAGATGTAGCTTCATGGAAAGTGCAAACCCAGGACTAGAACGGACTCTAAACATAATAGCCGAATAATAAGCATCAGCTCAAACAATGTGGTGAACTCAACCACAAGCTTAAGATAAGGATGCCACAAAATAAATCAAAATGGCTAAAGATAATTTAATCTAGTAACAGCCAAAAAATAAGGAGTAACAATCATCATTACAGTGCCACACGTTTAACAAAACGTAATGCCCAGGTAAAAATATGCCAAGTATGCAAAAAAGAATGCAGCGTGTACTCACAATACCATCCGTGGTCCCGAATAGTGGGCCTAAACTCCGGTATGCGTTCCCGTCAAATGACAGGGAAACGCAGTCGGAGATGCGGTATAAATGCGTTTCTAAATCGGGAAGTAAAACATCTTCCGTAGAGCGCGTCTGAAGCAGATGGTCGAAAGGGAAGAAGGACACATCAATAAGGCTCACGAAGGAGCGCCCGGATTCCATAATGGAAATAGAGAGAGGCCAAAATGAAAATTAGTTGCGAGGCGGTAAAGGCTCGTCCGAAGCAATTTTTACTAATAATGGTTGAGCAACAAAAATTAAGGCTCAGAACATAATCAAAAAGAAAGAAAGCAAAAAATCATGAAAAGAAGACTATAAAATCAGTCAATCTTTGGCACTTAAAGCAAGTAGAGAAAAAGCCAGTGCAGGTAAAAAATAAAGAATTAGCCTATGTGAGCAATGAAGGCAAAAAGAGATCATGACAATAATGTCCAGGGTATCTCATCATTAAGGCCATGTACGTGAGTCCCTAATTTAAGACCTATCTTTGTTCGGTCCTGAATAAAAACATGGGGTCTTGGGACCGAACGTAGGGTGCGTGCAAAATCATCCCCCACAAATCGTCTGGAGTATGCTGGACATCTAGAAAATGTGCACAGAGTTTGGTTGTGATCCTCTTGCATCTAATCTTACTTCTGTGTTCATTAATACGTATCTTCACTGGTCGTGTCGTCATACCAATGTATCGCAATCCACATGGACATGTTATCATGTATATGCAATTCTTAGTGTTACAGTTGGTGTGTTTTTTCAACTGCCAAGAGCCACCGGGTCTAAATCTACTGTTGTGAGATGTCTTGTAAGTGAACAAACATTGCAGTGTCCACAAGGGTGATGTCCCACAACTGGAGGGAGACTCCATAACGTTCCCTGGGAGAGAGTAGCCCGGGAAATTCGAGGGCCAGAGTGGACCACGATATCCTTAATGTTTGCGGAACGTTTGAAGGCGTGCAAAGGTTTGGGAACTTGAACACCACCACTAGTTAGAATAGTCCATCTTTTATTAATAATTTTTTTTATTTGGTTAGATAAGGGGGTGTAGGTCGACACACAAGTTAGTCTGGTCTGAGGTGATTTAACAATAGTCTCCAGCAAGGCCTCCCGATGGTTGTTTCTTGCTCGTTTACATGCTTGTTCTACAACTCGTGTGGGATAGTGTCGTTCATAGAGTTTTGCTTGAAGAACTTCAGCTTGACGATCAAACTCAAGAGAGGTATTACAGTTTCTTCTCAGCCGCAAGAATTGTCCAACAGGTAAATTATCTCTTAGGGATTTCGGGTGGTGACTCTCATATAACAAGAGGCTATTCCGGTCTGTTGGTTTGTGATAGATAGTAGTAGACAGTTTGCCGCTGTTAATGGTAATCAGAAGGTCCAGAAAAGGTAAATGGGTAGAAGACACTGTCGAAGTAAATTTAAAAAAGGGATCAATGGTGTTGATCCAAGAGACTAATTCAATGGTTGCGGCCAGTGGACCCTGCCAGATGATCAGGATGTCGTCTATATACCGTCGCCACAATCTTATGTGGTTCTGGAAAGGATTAGTCAATGGTAAGATATGCTTCTTTTCGAAGTCATACATGTATAGACAAGCCAGACTCAGAGCAAAAGTACTGCCCATCAATGTTCCTCTGATCTGATGAAAAAACTGATCTTCAAATTGAAAATAGTTTTCTGTTAGAGCCAACGTAGCACACTGCATGATGAAGCATACAGGAGTGGATAAAGGATATGGATGTTCTAGGAGAGCCGATTCCACAACCTGTAGAGTGGCTTTTTGGGGAATAGTAGTATACAGTGCTTCAACATCTAAGGTAACGATTCCTTGTACCTCGCCAGTGTTATTACCTTCAATCAAATTTAGGATGTCTTTTGTGTTTTGTAGATAAGTCGAAGATCTCTTCACCAAAGGTTGCAAGAAATGATTGCAGAAAATGGATAGAGGCTCTAAGACAGAACCTTGGCCGGACACAATCGGTCGCCCAGGGGGAGGTGTTTTCCCTTTATGAATCTAAGGTAAACAATAAAAGTATGGAATCCGGGGATGAGGTGTATTGAGAAATTCGGCTTTGTTAGCGGAAATCCATGAATTATTTCGAGCTTCTTCGATGAGGCATCTAATCTGGAGTTGTAATCTACCAGTAGGATCACTTCTTATTCGTTCATAATAGGTAGAATCACCCAGAAGACTTAAGAATTCAAGTCTATAATCAGCAGAGTTCAAAATAACAATGGCACCTCCTTTGTCTGCTTGTTTGATAACAATGGTGGAGTCTTCTGCTAAGGAACGTAACGCTTTTTTCTCCTTGGTAGGTGTATTAATAAAGGCATGTTTAGGATGCAATCGGTCCAAGTCAGCTAGTACTGCCTTTTCAAAAGTTAAAACTTCACTGGGCATAGAACCAGAAGGGGGAACAAAAGTAGATGGTTTTCTTAAACCAGAATCAACTAATTGTGAAACAGTCTGTTTCCCATGAAAAAAGAAGTGTAATCGAATTTTGCGAAAGAATTGGGCTAGTTCAGAATGTAAACGGAACAAATCATCATCAGGGGTAGGTACAAATCCCAGGCCTTTGTTTAGTACATTGGTTTCATCCTCCGTAAGTTGTTTAGAGGAAAGATTTACAACTAAATTCTCACCGTTTTTTTTTTTTGACTTGGCACCTTGTTACCATTTGGGGTTCCTCTCGAGACCACTGGATATGTCTGCCTCTTCCTCTCCTTCTGCCTCTTCCTCTGCCCCGGCCCCAGCCTAAAAAAGGCATATATGGCATCATCGGGCGGGGTTGGAAAAATGGATACAGTGGTTGCCACGGAATTTGGTGGCTAACAGGGTAAGGAGGATAATGAACAAAAGGTTGGGGCTGGTTTTCATCAGTGCTCCAGCCATCAGATGAAGATCCACTGCTGTAAGTACGTGGCTTTTTGATTGATGAAGTGGATTCATCCGATGACCGGGATTGATTGTCTATATCGTAATCCTCTTTTATGTAGGGATAGACCTTTTCTCTGCTAAACTTTACAATATCCTTCTGGAGTTTAGTGATCTTTTGTTGAGTCAAAAATTCTTTTGAATAAGCATCAGCTCAAACAATTTGGTGAACTATTGTTTTGTGTAACACTTAGTTGGGAGACTGTACACTGGACCATTAACCTCCCGGTCCCTCTCCATTTCTGTTTTGCTTTCTGTACAGCGGTTTTGCTGTGGGACCTTTTATTTTATTTTATTTTTCAATAAGTAATCCTTTTTTGAAAAAGCTTCCCTTTCTTTGTCATAATCGACACTATGGATGATTTCCAAGGGCTCAGTTTTGATGATGACATAGTGTCTGCTATTTTACAGACACCGTCCATCCTTAGTAGTGATGGTTCAACCCCCACGAATAGTCTCAAAGAAGATTGGGACAAATTATCTACCCTTAAACGCGAATTGATAAAAACAGTCATGCATGGAACCATTATACAGAATATTTACGTGCTAACATTGCACCTAACGGACCCCTAGTATCCAATCTACCTAGGATATTCTTACAAGATCTAGCTTTCAGAAAAGATTGGGCACAGGTAGCGTGGAAGTGCACACGGGATTGGTTGGTTCTGATTATTAACACTTCTAAACGTCTGGCAGATTCAATAACCATCCAAATCAGTGCAATAGAAAATACATTTAAGACTACTGTTACCCTAACAGCCTTTAAGAGCCGTCTGTCAGAGATCAATGCTGAACTTAGTGAGACAAAATAATTTTTTACTCAACAAAAGATCACTAAACTCCAGAAGGATATTGTAAAGTTTAGCAGAGAAAAGGTCTATCCCTACAAAAAAGAGGATTACGATATAGACAACGAATCTCGGTCATCGGATGAATCCACTTCATCAATCAAAAAGCCACGTACTTACAGCAGTGGATCTTCATCTGATGGCTGGAGCACTGATGAAAACCAGCCTCAACCTTTTTTTCATTATCCTCCTTACCCTGGTTGCCACCAAATTCCGTGGCAACCACCGTATCCATTTTTCCAACCCCGCCCGATGATGCCATATATGCCTTTATTAGGCCGCGGCCAGGGCAGAGGAAGAGGCGGAAGGAGAGGAAGAGGCAGATATATCCAGTGGTCTCGAGAGGAACCCCAAATGGTAACAAGGAGCCAAGTAAAAAAAAACCCGGTGAGAACTTAGTCATAAATCTTTCCTCTAAACAACTTACGGAGGATGAAACCAATGTACTAAACAAAGGCCTGGGATGTGTACCTACCCCTGATGATGATTTGTTCCGTTTACATTCTGAACTAGCCCAATTCTTTCGCAAAATTAGATTACACTTCTTTTTACAGGGGAAACAGACTGTTTCACAATTAGTTGATTCTGGTTTAAGAAAACCATCTACTTTTGTTCCCCCTTTTGGTTCTATGCCCAGTGAAGTTTTAACTTTTGAAAAGGCAGTACTAGCTGACTTGGACCGATTGCGTCCTAAACATGCCTTTATTAATACACCTACCAAGGAGAAAAAAGCGCTACGTTCCTTAGCAGCAGACTCCACCATTGTTATCAAACAAGCAGACAAAGGAGGTGCCATTGTTATTTTGAACCCTGCTGATTATAGACTTGAATGCTTACGTCTTCTGGGTGATTCTACCTATTATGAACGAATAAGAAGTGATCCTACTGGTAGATTACAACTCCAGATTAGGTGCCTCATCGAAGAAGCTCAAAATAATTCATGGATTTCCGCTAACGAAGCCGAATTTCTCGATACACCTCATCCCCGGATTCCATACTTTTATTGTTTACCTAAGATTCATAAAGGGAAAACACCTCCCCCTGGGCGACCAATTGTGTCCGGCCAAGGTTCTGTCTTAGAGCCTCTATCCATTTTCTGCGATCATTTCTTGCAACCTTTGGTGAAGAGATCTTCGACTTATCTACAAGACACAAAAGACATCCTAAATTTGATTGAAGGTATTAATAACGCTGGCGAGGTACAAGGAATCGTCACCTTAGATGTTGAAACACTGTATACTACTATTCCCCAAGAAGCCACTCTACAGGTTGTGGAATCGGCTCTTCTAGAACATCCAGATCCTTTATCCACTCTTGTATGCTTCATCATGCAGTGTGCTACATTGGCTCTAACAGAAAACTCTTTTCAATTTGAAGATCAGTTTTTTCATCAGATCAGAGGAACATCGATGGGCAGTACTTTTTCTCCGAGTCTGGTTTGTCTATACATGTATGACTTCGAAAAGAAGCATATCTTACCATCGACTAATCCTTTCCAGAACCATATAAGATTGTGGCGACGGTATATAGCCGACAACCTGATCATCTGGCAGGGTCCACTGGCCGCAACCATTGAATTAGTCTCTTGGATCAACACCATTGATCCCTTTTTGAAATTTACTTTGACGGTGTCTTCTACCCATTTACCTTTTCTGGACTTTCTGATTACCATTAACAGCGGCAAACTGTCTACTTCTATCTATCACAAACCAACAGACCGGAATAGCCTCTTGTTATATGAGAGTCGCCACCCGAAATCCCTACGAGATAATTTACCTGTTGGACAATTCTTGCGGTTGAGAAGAAACTGTAATACCTCTCTTGAGTTTGATCGTCAAGCTGAAGTTCTTCAAGCAAAACTCTATGAACGACACTATCCCACACGAGTTGTAGACCAAGCACGTAAACGAGCAAGAAACAACCATCGAGAGGCCTTGCTGGAGACTATTGTTAAATCACCTCAGACCAGACTAACTTGTGTGTCGACCTACACCCCCTTATCTAACCAAATCAAAAAATTTATTAATAAAAGATGGACTATTCTAACTAGTGGTGGTGTTCAAGTTCTCAGACCTTTGCACGCCTTCAAATGTTCCGCAAACATTAAGGATATCGTGGTCCACACTCGCCCTCGAATTTCCCAGGCTACTTTCTCCCAGGAAACGTTATGGAGTCTCCCTCCAGTTGTGGGACATCACCCTTGTGGACACTGCAATGTTTGTTCACTTACAAGACATCTCACAACAGTAGATTTAGACCCGATTGTCTCTTGGCAGTTGAAAAAACACACCAACTGTAACACTAAGAATTGCATATACATGATAACATGTCCATGTGGATTGCGATACATTGGTATGACGAGACGACCAGTGAAGATACGTATTAATGAACACAGAAGTAATATTAGATGCAAGAGGATCACAACCAAACTCTGTGTACATTTTCTAGATGTCCAGCATACTCCAGACGATTTGTGGGGGATGATTTTGCACGCACCCTACGTTCGGTCCCAAGACCCCACGTTTTTATTCAGGACCGAACAAAGATGGGTCTTTAAATTAGGGACTCACGTACATGGCCTTAATGATGAGATACCATGGACATTATTGTCATGATCTCTTTTTGCCTTCATTGCTCATATAGGCTAATTCTTTATTTTTTACCTGCACTCTACTATTTTTCTCTACTTGCTTTAAGTACCAAAGATTGCCTGATTTTATAGTCTTCTTTTCATGATTTTTTGCTTTCTTTCTTTTTGATTATATTCTGAGCCTTAATTTTTGTTGCTCAAACATTATTAGTAAAAATTGCTTCGGACGAGCCTTTACCGCCTCGCAACTAATTTTCGTTTTGGCCTCTCTCTATTTCCATTATGGAATCCGGGCGCTCCTTCGTGAGCCTTATTGATGTGTCCTTCTTCCCTTTCGACCATCTGCTTCAGACGCGCTCTACGGAAGACGTTTTACTTCCGGATTTAGAAACGCGTTTATACCACGTCTCCGACTGCGTTTCCCTGTCATTTGACGGGAATGCATACCAGAGTTTAGGTCCACTATTCGGGACCACGGATGGTATTGTGAGTACACGCTGCTTTACTTTTTGCATACTTGGCAAATCTTTACCTGGGCATTACGTTTTGTTAAACGTGTGGCACTGTAATGATGATTGTTACTCCTTATTTTTTGGCTGTTACTAGATTCAATTACCTTTAGCCATTTTGATTTATTTTGTGGCATCCTTATCTTAAGCTTGTTGTTGAGTTCACCACATTGTTTGAGCTGATGCTTATTATTCGGCTATTATGTTTAGAGTCCGTTCTAGTCCTGGGTTTGCGCTTTCCATGAAGCTACATCTCTAAGTTGGGGATGGTAAGCACATTCCTTCATATTTTTTCATATGGTTTCACTTGACTACTCACTGTATTAATTTGCACATTTGATTTTCACATGTTTTGGTGCAATGTTTTTCTTATTATTGTCTTCTAGGGCGACCTTTTTTTTACCAGCTTAACAAAATGTAAGTGACTGTTTTTCTTTAATGATAATCGGAGAAGCTTTTTTGGTCCTGATGAAGCTTCATTGGATCCAGATGGACGGTAAGACGCGAAACATGTTGACCCCTTATTAGAGGCACTACAGAGTTTGTGGTCTTCTTTGTGTGTTTTGAAAGTTGATGAGCATTATACTCATTTTTACTTTCAGCTTTGTTTTTAACCGTGGTCTCCATCTCTTCTATACTGATTAAACTTATGATGTAATTCAGAGATGGATAACCAATTTTAATATCTTTTATACTGCTCTCCCTTTTGTACTGGCGGCTGGTTCAATCCAAAGTCATTAGTTAACCTAAAAAAGACACCTGCTTAGAGCTCCCGTCGGGGGAGCCCGTCAGGCATCGCAGTGCCGGCCTGACGTGGAGCATTTCCCGATGATGATACCAGTCATCCATTGTGATGAGTGAGGGTACTTGCTCCTGAACCTTTAGGCTCCCTAGACCTTTTTGTCTGCATTTTGGAACAGTGTACCTTTGTTTTGTGTAATGCCTATATAGACCTTAGGTGAAAAGTAGTTATCAGGTTGTGCCAACGCTTTTGTAAAAACATTACCATCCCCACTACACTTTCTTTGCGTAAATTCTTAAGCCTTCCATTGTCAAGGAATGTAATAATGTAATAAGGAATGTAATAATAAACTTTCAAGAAGTATTCCTTCCACTGCAACCAAAGTAGAGGGACGCTGGGCTGGAACACATAAAAATTCTTTAGCGGAATTTACTGTTATTGTGGTGCTCACCGTTACTCCGTGGACTAGTTCTAAAGTAACAAATTATGTAGAAAGCTCTTAGTCCCTCCCTGACTTCTGTATGACTGGTGCACCTAGTAAAATATACAGTATAAGTACACTCCTAGATGCAATACATACAAAAAACTGCATTTCTAGATAATCTGCAGAACTCACACCACAGCTAAATAAAAGCTTCCTTAAACCCCAAGTTGAATACCGCTCTACTAGCAGTGGTAAGTAGTTTGCAAATTAAAGACTTTAAAGGGAAGCAAAACTGATCTTCAGTAGAGGGAGCGGTAAGGCGAACTGTGTTCAGTTTCTTTAAAAGCCAATGCCCCAATCCAAAATGGCAGAGCTTTAACGTGACTCTATAAATGCCACAATTATCGATGCAGTACGTGTTCTTCTTGTGATGATGTATGCAGTAAGGCATAGTGAGAAATGGTCTCCTCTTCTCTAGCTTGCACAGGCACCATGGCCCAGGAAAACTGCAAATGACTGCGTGTGCAATGCACTTTGGCCCTCCAGATCACGCAGGGATCCAGCTCCCATAGAATTGCCATTTTACTTTTCAGTAAAGCAGAGCTGTCCTAGATGACACAAGCCACAGCTGCACATCTCTCCCACATATTTCAAGGCAGAGGTCACAAATGACACTTGAAGGTTCCCAGAAACACCGGCTGTCTGGTTAGGAGCACGTCACCAATAGTGTGTAGGGACCATGCCAGATGTAGTTACTGAAATTAGTTTATTTGAGTTATGGACCAGAACAGCCTTTTCACAAACACTATTCAACTCCTCTCTTCTTTTCTCTCAACCCATAACTATTCTCTTCTTCACATTCTACCTTCTAAATTCCACACAAATCATTCGAACATTCTACAACCTCTACACTTCTCCTTTCCCTACATGAAAAAAATTAATGAACAAAAAAAACAACTATATCTATGATTGTACATTTGACATTCATATCAGATAATCAAAACAAATCCATATAACATAAACAAAATAATACACATACATCATACCTTCTAAATTTCACACAAACAGTCCAACATTCTACAACCACTATATAGGGGCATAAGCAGGGAGAGAGCCATATGAGATTGCTCCCCCCAGTGGTGCTGGCAACAAAAATATCCTGCACTAACCAGGGTTGAGGGGTCTTAGCAAGCCTGGGCAGCACAGGAAAAACGACAAGCTATGCCTACTGCTGGTGGTGCCAAATTAACTGTGGTGCGCATGTGCCTGAAAAAAACAATTGAAAGCGTCACCGGATCCCCATGTAATTAAGGTCCATTATGCTTGCTGTATATTTATTTTAGTGACCCCCAGGTTCGTGGCTGGATCCATGAGATACGAGGATGTTGGGCTTCAGTTAGGCTCACAACTGTTTTTTTTAATGTTTTGTTTAAGGACAATCCTTATTGATATCTGTGCATGTGGAGGGTGTCGAAAGATCAGTAAACAAAGTAACAACTTTTCTGCCATAGCAACAAGAGAGTCAGAGTTTGGGTGAGCTGCATAACATTGTCTGTGGAAAAGAGGGGGTAGAAGGAGTACCCTAGATTGCTAGCTTCTTAAATGCAGCACCACCTTATTGGAAGTCAGAGAGGAACTCTGATTATGCATGACTAATGCATTTTAGTGTGGTGATGCGGACACCCGCACTAAAATGTGCTAGTCTTACCCCAAAGAGTAGTTCTTGGAAGAGCTGTATAAGTGGCTTAGTTTCTTATTGTAGCTGGAGCAACATTATAGTCCATTAAAATGAACACAAGGAAGTTTTTTTTCACAGCACAGTTCCCAAACTCACTCAGATGAAATAATGAAAAAAGGAGGGTATGTGAAATAAAATATTTGCCTAAGATCACATAATTTGGTCAAGGAGGGAAGCCAGTATTGATGTCAGATTTTCTTGTTTCACACAGTACGATTTAGCCACTAGACAGGTATCTCTTTCTCTCAAGTTAATGCTTTGTCCTCAATTCTTGGAGTATGAGTTAGAGCATGTGTGACATGCTGAATCCAAATTTTATTTTTCCAGTTTTACATACAGCAAACCTTGGCCGAGGACATAAGAGCGTTTCACAACAGACACAGACTATATTACATGCTTTTTTTCCACTCAGGGTGATTTGTCAGGAATCACATATTACTGAGCCTAGACCATGATTTGACCTGGTTTTCCTTGCTACAGAGTTTGCAACTGTAGATACTAGGCCACATCAACTCCAGTGAAAGGATTTGAGATTTCAAGAAGACTTTGAGATGAACCAGCCCAAGCATGAGATGCCCAAGCATGTTATGCTTGGGCATCTAGCCCAGGCATAACATGAGTTTCCAGTGACTCTCCCACCTCTACTAATGCTGCAACCATGTTCTGGCTGTCAAATAATTCCAGATGTGTCTTGGTGCAGGGTGAAAATATCTTGATGCAAGCTGCAATAGCTAGCTTGCAGCATCAGCACATATTCCATGTGTTTACTGTGCAGCCTGCAGGAGGTCTGAGCAGTGCACTGTGCCCTCCAGCTTCCCCTTCTAGATGTCTGTCTCACACAACAATCTTTATTTCTGCCTGAGCTGTGTCCAACTAGGATTTAGGTGTCAAACTCCTCAAAGCAAGTAGAACTTCACACACATCACCCTGTGCAACACTCAGCAGCCCATCAGGCAAAGTTATATCCTGTGTGTCATTAAAACATTTTCCAAAAAGGTGTACAGAGATGTGAATCTGTTTTAATTTGTCAAACTTTGTATGTTTGTGATGTATGCAGGTCTACAGGTGTTTGTACAAGTGCACGTCTATATATGTGTAAGTGCCATTTAAAAAAATGATTTCAGTAACAGAAAACTGTTTTTTTTCCGAACCTGCTGATGTGTTTATTAAAGTCCACCTCAATGGGAAACATTTTATCAGCCTTTAAAGAATGAGTTAGAATATACAAGAATTCCCAGAAGTTTAATTGCAGTTGTTTACATTGGCAGTCTATAAGTTACACAAAGATCTCTGCAACAAATGCATTAACTCAATAAGGTATCTTATAGAGAATAAACATCTGTGACCTGTAGGTTACACACAATGGCCTGGGAACACCACTGATTGTGGTTGACTGTTTAAAGCAAAGCAAACTACAGGCTGATGAGTAGAGGAATAAGAGTGGTCCATTGAGGTTTTTGTTTCCTTTTCTAAACCTCTGTTTTGGGTTGATAAGCCCTTGGGGGACATACCCTCCATCCTCTGTATGTAAAGTCTTCTCTGATATTAATAGGGGGCAACAGAAGATTCACCATGTATGAACAGGCATCTGATCTGAATTTGGTAGAGCCTTTAAGCACCATTCCTTTGGACAGCTATATTCCTAAAAGTAGGTGGGCAGTGAACAAGAAATGTTTGGCTTCCAGTTTCGGAATAGGTTTGATGTCCCTACTCCTCCTGACTGTAAAAATTGACTTTTGACTGGTGCTAGGGCGGGTCAAACTGATAGCCCTCAGGATCTTGAAGGTTAGAGTTAGTCTGTCACATATAGGGGGTCATAACGACGTTGGCGGATGGAAAAGTCTGCTGAGGTCCCGATGGGCAGGTTGCCGGCCAGTGCGGCTGCCTTCATGTGGGCCCCATTAAGAGTTTCCTGCTGGCCCAGCAGGAAATGCCCAACAGCATTGTCTCCAGCTCATAATAGAGCCGGCGGCAATGATGTTGTAAGTAGGGTGCACCAGCACCAGCTGCGAAGGTGGCTGGCCAGGGAAGTGCATGGTCAGTGCAGGGCCCCCCTGGGGCCGCCTGCACCCCATTTCTGGCAGCCTTTACATGGTGGGGCTACCACCATGTAATCGCCGGCAGAGAAGGGATTCGTAATCCCCAGGGCAGCGCTGGCTGCCGTGCTGCCCTGGCAGATTAGGACTGCCAGCTCCTCTTGTGGATGAAAACTGGCAGTGCTGATCGCCACTGCGGCCCTGGTGGTCTAAACATCACCAGGGTCATAATCAGGCCCGTAGTGTTTAAAAATTCTAACTGTTCAGATAGCTTCAGTGTATTGTTTGTAAAAACATATAAATACTAATAATAAGTGCCATGGTACAGGGTCATTTTTGGGACACCCCCATGGCCATCACCATCCACTCCCCAAGACAGCAGTGCCTGAATGCCAATGTCAGTGCTACCTGCTAACCATTCCAATAACACTTGTGTGACATTTTGGGTTATTCCATGTCAGAGTTTGATCTAATGATGGGATTGACTTGCTTGTTTTATTATTTTGTCAATAGTTTTGATGTTTCATTTAATGCCGAATTGTTAAACACTCTGCTGTTGCACTCTATTAAAAATAGACAGACAATGCCACCATTTGGTGGACTGTCACAAGTAAATGTGTTTAGAATTAAGTGCCGGTGCTCAACACCAGAAAACACCAGCACAAATTACGCACTGCAGCTTAGTTTTAAGCTCAGATCTCTCTAACCCTAGAACCTAACCTGGACAATTCAACTATTGATAGCTGTTTTGCAATAAAACTGTTAGTGGAAGATTATGATATAATATGAAATGAAGTAATTTATGTAGCATATATAGACCTATCTACTGCTTTGATACTATCAATAGAGGTAAACTTTGGAAACAAATTTATGAACTGGAATATAACCCCAGGCTTACTGAAGTTCATTGTACAATTACTGAGGGGTTCTTAGACCCAAGTTGGGGAAGCAACATATCTTTAACAAGGAAAATTTACACTTCAGATGGGTTGCGCCAAGATTGTATATTGGCCCCATCGCTTTTCTCCTTATATATATCAGATATGCTGGTCAACCCAAGTGCCAGTCATACATTTCCACTAAAATTAGAAGTGGATCCAATACCAGCTATACTCTATGCGGACTACATTATTTTGTTGGATTGTGCATTATTAGGCGTTCAGAAACAGCTGGATACGTTTACAACCGATTCCCTAGTTAATGATTTAATAATTTAGATTGCAAAATCAAAAGTAATGATATTTTCAAAAGCAGCGATTAAGCGAGATCAGCTAAAATGGTGGATTAGAACCAATAATCTAGACGTCATAAAGTAATATGCATATTTAGGTATACTTTTCAAAGACAATCTTAATTTTAAAGCTCATGTGGCCTCCCAGGAGCAAAAGGTAAAGGTGTTGCCCGGTCTCTAAAGACATTGGACTCAGCCCTGGGGCACATGTCTCCTGAGGTACTAAAAGAAATGTATACATTACAAATTGTGAGATTATTGCTTTACTGCTCTTAAATCATGGTGGAATCAGATATATTACACCTCCAATCAGTGGAAATGGTAATGTGGAAAATTTGGTTAAATCTTCCAAAAAGGTCAATTAATAATGCGTATAGAGTGGAATTAGGCCTTGTTAACATCAAGCAAAGGTAGTGGCAGAGAACTTTAAACTAAGGTGTGAAATCATGGTCTTCATCAATGGATTCATCTAGGTATCTGTTAAAATGCCAGTTGCAATTGAGGGAAATCCATTGGACTATGAATTTATGTAATAGTTTTCAGGTCCTCAATTTGTCTTCAGCTTTTACATATAATGAATTTCAGTTGAGTCTTAGTAAAGATAAGATAAAAAATATGTTAAAAAATCACTCTCTGCAAGCGGATATTACAAATTGTAGGACGAGACCACAGATTGTACACTTACTACACACAGATTATAAAGGCAAGTTACAACAGTATTCAGAAGATATGAAAGCACAAAATGCCTGACGTTGGATGTTGATGCTGAGAATAGGTTAAGTGGCATCATTTACAAAGTTGAAAAACAGCTGTGTGACCTCTATCACGGACCACCAAGTATAGAATGTCTGTCCACGTTGCGCACAGGGCACTTTAACCCTATGTCATATTTTAATCTTTTGCATTGTTTTTAAAACCAAAAGAAAGAAAATGTTATTACCGGTTTTTAGAGAGCTTCACATTCAACACACTCATGACCTATTATTTTTAATACTGGAATGTAGCAATATAAATCTTTGGTTCGGTGTGAGCAAATCTTTAGAGAAGGTAGGCAATAGGCTGAGCAAATAAGTTGACTTACTATATTCCTGACTAGCGCTACCACTAGTGGTGATAAATAACATTTGCACCATGATGCATGGGTATCTGAATTGGCACTTGGCAGCCACCAGTGCGCCAGCGCAGAAAGAGAGCAGGAATGCTTCATATCTTAGTAGATATGACACATTACTGCCCCTTCCATTTCTCAAGTTGTCTTGCTGCGTTGCACTGTGTCAAGTGTTCATAAATCTGCCCCTCTGTTCAACACTAGGAACATGTAGGGACCTATGATCCACTATTAAGATCTTCCCTAGGGCTACTGGGGATATAGCTATGTTTGAAGGAAGATGAACAGGATATAAAAGCAGCTAACCCCCATTTTAGATTACAAGTGTGTGGGTAACCATCTGATGAACGCAGGGCAAGGGATAATGGCAACGTTTGGAGGCTATTGGCTGAGGAGGGTGGAAAGTTACCTTATATGTTTATAAGGATAAGGGCCTGATTAGGACCTTGGCGTATGGGATACTCCATCCGTCTGCCAAATTACAAGTTCCATTATATCCTATGGAACTTGTAAAACAGCGGGCGGGATGTCACTTTCGCCAAGGTTCGTAATCAGGAAATAAGCCTGGGACGCACACCTTGATGCAAATTATCTATGTCAGACATTCCTTAACCTATGTCAGAAACTTCAATCTCTGATAAGATTTAATATATAAGGACTACATCGTGACTACTTGTCAGAAGGGGTCCTTCGCCCAGATTATCACACAAGACAAAACCACAGCACTGGCTGTCAACAAGGTATGCAGTGCGTTGTTTCTTCTTAAGATAGTCTAGATTGCAACTTCTACTTTCCATGCTCTCCTAGCATAGCACACAGAAGTATATTTTAGGGTGTTAGAAATATAAATGACATGTTAACCATATTAGAAACATTCATGTTATTCTTGCTGTTCACAGCATGGGTATTCGCTGTTTTATTTATAGTCTGTGTGGTGCTCTTAGATGTGGTAAGAAACAGGTTCGCCCTCTTGTAGTAAATGCTTTTAGCTAAAATTCTTCTTAGTGCCATTTTTATGTGTGATATTGTAAAGAGCTAAATATGTTTCTGGTTCCACTGTGCCCCAATTCACGGTGTTGGGGTTATTAGTAGCCCAAAAGCAGTGATTCCAATTCAACAATGTATTGTGTGTGGTTCAGCAAGGCTACAATAACCTGTCTTTCAAATTCAGCATTGGTGCTTTGAACCAAATCCACCTGTGTCACCTGTGGACGGGAAAGCAAGCCTTGTAGAACTAAGCCAGAGTCACATGTTACACAACAGGAAAAAATGTTGAGTTGTACATTCATCCTTACAACATACTGCTTTCATTCAAGGGGACTGTCAGTGCCTTATTCAATTAGGTAATGACTTAGCAGAACAGGCCAAATCCTCAGAAAAAAACCACTTTCTGCTTAAAATGTTTCAGTTTTAGAGCAGCATCTAAGTTGGTTAAAGAGATCAGATGAACTAGAAGTATGTTTGGTGTTCACACTGAAAGTGTAGGCTTCCCTAAGTGAACAATGGTAGAGGGAACTATCTTGTTATGTTTCTTTTATGTCACCTCCCTCCAAATGTGTATGCACTTTATCTTTTTTGCAAGTTTTACAAACTCCCTAGGAAGAATTTTTTAAAAACAATTGTAATTATGTTTGGTTTGGGTACATGCAGAACAGCTTTTTTTAATATGTTTATGTTAAATACATATTTGCATCAGCTACAGTACAAATCAGATCAACTGTGGATGATAACTAAGGGTAAGAATATCTATCACTACCATTGTTGACCAAATTGATAATTGGTGTTTTATGAACTATCATAAATCTAGTTTTGATTTAATTATATAGTATTAGTGTTTTGGCTGTTTATTTATGTTGAATGTTTTTATTATTTGGTATACTTGTAACGTTTTGTAACCCATGTAAACTGTATATGACTGATTGTCAGCAATGAGGGAGTTTATGAGTAGTCAAACCTGTCTACTGATTTCACAATTATGCCCTATAGCAAGTGCATTAACCTTCTGAGCTATCATAACAACATTATACCCTGAAAGTAATTAAAAGTTCTTAGAACCTCATTACCAGTGAGATCTTAATTCCGATGGGGCTATAGTCATATGTTTTTTACTTCCTCGCAGAAATTCTAGGTGCTGAAAACAGCTGAAATCAGTGTAAAAGTTTGGGGAAGAGGAATTACCAGGGGGAAATCAGATATGGAATTAAAAATTCTTATGGTAATTCTTTATGTCTAAGTAGACCCTCAGAGTCCAACTCATATTGGGGCAGATTTTCCTTACCCTGGAGTTTCTCATACCCATGGTATAGGTAAGTCAGCAGATAGAGGAAATCTGGCATATTTTCTGGGCCACTTTTAATAAGGTCATTGGATGTGTGCAGCAGGTGCACCCCCTAAGCTATCTTAGCATGTTGTTTGTCTGTGATCAATAAAGAAAAGCAGAACAGCTGTACTATTTCATTTTTGCTTATACATTTCTTAATCAATAGAGTTTTTTTTTTAAACTAATGCATATATCACAGCAGACATAAGGTGAACTGATATTGACTGATACTTATGACTTTGCTCATCATTACTCAACTCTCTTTCGGTCTCTGCTGCTTGCAGATCAAATGTATGGATTCACAAATCAAACCATTTGCTTTAACTTAAAGAGGCTGAATGTGTATGATACAATCTATGCACTCATTTTGCCACCACAGTGGCACCAAACACCTGTGGTGTAACAATATTGAGGAGAAAATGCAGAATACCTGGTGCCAGACCTACTTGGATGGTGCGAAGTCCTTACTCAACTGCAGCCCTGCCTTTCAACGTTCTCAAATGTAAAATATCATTCACCGTGCTGCACTACACGCCAAGGACTAAGGAAGAGCTACCACATGAATCCCACTTTGCTTTACCTGCTCTGCAATGTAGCCTTGCCTTAGAATCAAGACCAGCAATGTCACGTATGAGGTGTTGAGAACCAACAGACCATTCTGACTCACAAAAGCAATATCAACCTCAGGGAGAACACACCAGAGAAGGCAAATACCTTGAAAGATTTGAACTCAGGAGTTGGAGAAACAAAGGATGAGAAGTCAAGCCTTCTCATCCGACCGTTCGTAGATATATAACAACATTCTGTCACCAATCAGCTTTCCTCCTTTGTTCATTCGAACCAGGAATAAGAAAATGAATACAGTGGATAAAACTGTGGATGGTATGACAAATAATGCCTCATGAACAAATCAATATTTGTAATCAAACTGAAGAGTATTTGGCATGATGATATTCATGGTGAAGTCCAATTTACAAGGAAATTGTACAAAGAAATTATATGCAGGAAGAAATTGGAACAAGAGGACAGCAACAGGGGCATCTTAGAGTTTGCGATGAAAAAGCAAGATGGGCATTCCATCCAGCATCTTGTATCCCATGGGGAGAGAAAGAACACTGCCAGGCCAGAGACCAATACTTCTCAGCATCAGTGGTAGCAACACTATTCAAAACTGTTAGAAATCGGTTCTCTAGTTGGAATAGGTATGCACCCTGCCCAAGTAGGGCCCACAATCATAGTCAAGGTAAGTTACAACACAACCTAAATTATCCTGTGCTCAGACTCTGGTAGCTTGGCACAGAACAGGTAGGCTTAACTTAGAAGGCAATGTGTAAAGTATTTGTGCAATAACTCATACAGTAACATAGTGAAAACACCACAAAAGGTACTCCACAACATTTTAGAAAAATCGATAATATTCATCTGATTATTTATTGGAATAAGACTAAAACAAAAACAAATCCAATACGCACAAGTCAAGATATCACTTTTTAAAGTTCTAAAGGTTTAAATGCCTCAATCCTTAAGACTCAGTGGTTGTATCTTTTTAACTCACAATACCTGGGATGCATAAAAGATAATGACACAGAGGGGCCGCAGAGGAGGAGATGTGCCAAAAAGTAAAGCGATTTTTCCAAAGCACCAGAGATGTGTCTTTTCTTTCCACTCTGCAAGGCAATATGTTGATTTCTGGGAGACCAGCCTTGGTTCCTCATTGCAAAGCAGGGATTGTTTGATGCCCAGAGATGATGCATGCAAAACTCAGAACACAATGAGAAAGGCAACAGTTGCTGTTTTGATCCGGCAGGTGATGCAGTGATTTTTCAGGCACGGAGCAGGCGCTGCATCGATTTGGCAAGCAAACTTCAAACTTCAAAAGGTGGTTTTGAAGGGGACAGTTTCCCCTTTCTTTTGACCCAGCCATGTCTGCCAGGAGCCCTCTGAGGGGTTATCAGTCCTTTGTGTGAGGGTAGGCCCCTGACCTTTGAAGTGTATGTTAGAGCCCTTCCACCCTTCCGAGCCATGAAGACCCATTAGTATGCAGATGAATGCAGATGCAGCTGAGTGTCCTGTGTTTATAGCTGTCTGGGTGGAATGCACAAGGGGAGCTCTCAACCAGTACAGATCAGATGTCGATTGGAGACAGGCTGTAAGACACAGATGGCAGTAATTGCAGAGAAATGCCTACTTTCTAAAAGTGGCATTTCTAAAATAGTAATGTAGAATCCAACTTCACCAGTAAGTAGGATTTCTCACTATAATTCCAACCATACCAAGCATGTCAAGTCTATTCCTCCCAGATCAGAAATTACCACTTAAAAGCATATACAGGAATTTCTAATGCTGGCCTATGAGAGGGTCAGGATTCACAGTAGTAATAAAAATACTTTTTCATTACCAAGACATTTAAAACTTATAAGTATATGTCATGCCTTTTACTTACATAGCACCCTGCCCTATGGGTAACCTAGGGCCTACCTTAGGGGGGTGACCTAGATGTAAGAAAAGGGGACATTAAGGCTTGGCTAGTAGTTTTAAATACCATTTGAAGTGGCAGTGAAACTGCACACACAGGCCTGATAATGGCAGACCTGAGACACGATTAAGGGGCTACTTAAGAGGGTGGCACAATCAGTGCTGCAGGCCCACTAGTAGCCTTTAATTTAGAGTGCCCTTTTCCAGGTACTTGTAGGTAAACTAAACATGACAATTGGGTAGGAGCCAATGTTACCATGTTTTAGAGAGAGAGTCCATCCACTGGTTAGAAGTGGTAAAGTGCCCAGAGTCCTAAAGTCAACAAAAATGAGGTCAGAAGGAAAGGAGGGAATCAAAAAGTTTGGCGTGACCTTTCAGTGAGGGCCATTTTCCAACAAATAGTACAAAGCAAACCCATAGCGCACCTCAACTTCTGCTACATCTCTAATGAAATGAAAATGATATGTATGTATGACTATGAGAACCCTCTTATCTTTTTCTCATTTGAGGAGCACGAGTGTCATGTGGTTTATAAAATTCAGCAAATTGTACAAATAAATTGTCAGTATATTTAGATGTTAGGTATGATAAGACCACCAAAAAATTTTGCAATTTAGCAAGTAATATTCTAGATAAATGAACATCTGGACAATGCTAGCACACAAGCCTTACATGGGAGCCATTAATGATCTCTTGGAGTACGGTGGTACTATGTCTGATGTTCAATCAATATTGCAGAACCTATGCAGGTCAGATCTCTATTCAGAATCTGACATTTATTAATAGGAGTGCATTCTCTACTTATGTGAAAGTCGTTTGCTCTCCAGAAAAAAATAATTAGTCTTTGGAAAGAGAGTCACATTAACACCACTTATTTCATAAATCATGCTCAGGGGCACTGGAATTATGCATAATTGGGTGTTAAAATGGTATTAATGAAGTTCAACCAATGCCTAGACAGTGTTACCAAGTTTAAAAATATGAAATAATGAAGTAATACCATTACCAAATGTGTCACATTATACTGCATAATTTGCATTTGCTTGCTGCATAATTTACTCAACACTGCCGCATAATTTGGCCCTCTCCTGACGCATAATTCCAGTTGCCCTGCTCAAGGTGCATGATAAAATATGACACTTTGGACTTTCAGAGTAAAACAGGCTATTGTTGGAAAGAGATACACACAAGACAGACATATGTTTGGGGATTCCTAGACGAATGTAAAGAATCTTATGTTTCAACTTGTTTTCCTTGCTCTTATCACTTTTTTTCCCTTTACTTCACTTTCGTTTTCTAACCCCACTTTTTCAGTTCTAATATAATTTAGTATTTCGAAGACGCTTCTCATAGAGCGCTTAATATTGTAAACAAAATAATTTTCCTTAATATGTTTTTTATTTTGTGTCTTTGTTATCAAATATACATCTTTTCATAAACAAAGATCCATGCTGAGTCTGTATTGTAGCGAAAATAAACAATGTAGCAAGCTTTATTTCCCCCATCCAGGCTGGAATCTAAGGGACCTGCTACAGTTCCACAGAAACACTAACAGAAGTTACACTAGGCATATAACCAATGTAGAATACGTCACCGATGAAATCTGGGATAGGACTCTTGCAGGCAGTCACTGTCCATTTATGCAATCTGCAATAAACTACCACTGCAACATGCCCCCCTACTGTACTTCAGCTTTGGGAACAAGCACTCAGTGATCTGCTTTCTTTATGAAGAGCTGGCTAATTTTATATGTGTCATACTGGTATTTTTTAAATGAAGAGACGTTTAGCCTAATCCATTTTAGATCTCTTTGAAGGTTAGTTTTACGTTTGTTTAAGTTTAGTAGCTTCTCTTCTTTCCAAGTTCTTCTAAATGGACCATTTTGTGATATCTTGGTAATGCTCTTCTACTCTCCTAGATAGTATTTACGTGACAAACAAAAACTTTGGTCTCTGCCCAGATAAATGTGATCTTAACACTGAGGGTTCAGGTAAACTTTCATGTGTAAATGTATCCATATGTAAATCTAGTGCTGCACCAAGTAGTAACTTCAAACTTTTTCGATATTCACTATTTCCAAGTGTAAAGTTATTCCTAGGTGCAGACTTACATGTCTCCACCCCATGTAGGAGCCTCCAATACAAGGTTTTAAAGTGTAAAGTTACTATTTGTTACTTTTCACTGGAAGTCGGAGACCTCCATACCCGTGGCTCAGATCTCTCTGTGGGAAAGTATTTCGAAAATGATTAAAGCTTATTCATCTTTGAAAAAAAATAAAAATACGTTAACATAAAATATAGATGTAAAATACCTTCATATTTTTCTTTTAAACCTATAATTAATTAAATAAATTGTTACAGCACATTAACTTAAATGTGTATCAAATAGTTAATTAATTGGAATATATTTATCTAATTTTAAATAATGTTCTTAAGAAATATTTTTTTAAACCCCTATGTACAGTACTTTCTAAAATTTGTATTTCTATGGGAGTGCATTACAGTACCTGTGAGTGGCCATGTGCAATGCTGCATTTACTCCAAAGCTAAACTGGTGTACATTTACAACCGTTTTGGGACCTTTTTTGGCTATAGAAGTGTAGTTTGTGAATAGCATGGAGTTTACACATTTGTGGGCTCATGTTTGTATTTGCATGTCCCTCTTTAAACCCCTCCTTACCCATCTCTAAACACATTACACTTAGGTGTAAGTATTTCCCATTTTTCAGCCACTCCCCACACCCTTCCCTCAGTTTCTGCTAAAATATAGACCTACATATGTGGAGATCTCCACTGTGGCAGAGATCTCCTCAAAGAACAGATAGGAATGGGACATGCAGAGGTCTCTTAACAGAGGCCAGTGAATAGCATTACAAAATACAGTTTTGTTCTTTTATCCTCGTTTCACCATCAGTCTTATAGTCTGTTTAGCTGTGTAGTTTAACTGGATATACCCCACTAGACTGACGGGATGTTACCACCCTAGTGCAACAATGGTGTAATCATTGGATAGTGGCCACTTTCCAATTCAAAAGATTTGCCCAGAGAGTTCTAGCTCTCCTCTGATTAACCTCCACATCCAGCTGAGAAACCTGCTTTACTGCTTTAGCACAGAGAGCATCACATGGAGAGACTGCACATATCCACTTTTTAAAAATCCGCCGGCACGCTAAGGAGATCACTAGAAGAGCAGCTGCTCCTCTGTTGTATTTAATTTCCCACTAAGCATAGGATTTAGTCTTACTTTATTGAAAAACGTAGGATTCACGAATTTTTCTGCAGGAACTCACCCGTCCCATGCTCTTCTAACATCGCTGAAAAGAGGTACCATATAGAACAAACTGGAAAGCATATGCATATACTTGGAAATCCGAAACTGCCACTCTTTAGAATAGACGCTTTAACTTTTTTACATACTTCTCCAAACAGAATGTGGATGTTTGTTGCTGTTGTGTAAAAAAATTCCAACCATGAACAGTTGAATGATCCGGTTTCTATTTCAGCACTAGAAGCTAAATTCATTAAATAATTGTGTAACTTGATATCAAATATTTGGTTTGCAATGTCTGGTTGGCATAGGCACTGAAGTTCTAATCTCTTGCAGTTGTATTCTTTCTCACATGTCGATGAGTCCCAAGTCAGACCTCAGTTCCTCCAAAGCCTTTTGTCTCTTTTATCTCAGTTGAAATCCCCAAAACTTTTACTGAATCACATATCAACAGCGACAACTCCTCCGCTAAGGCATAGTAGCGTCGCCTCACTGCTCTGAGCAATGAAAAAAGGATAAATAAAATGATAGTATCACCATGTTACTATCATTTTATTTTTCATTTTTCATTTCGAGCCAGGTTAGGGTGGGAAGGGGCTGGGCTGGAGAGGGCTGGAGAAGGGCTGAAGGAGGAGTCGGATGTGCATCAAAAGGGCGCATGACTGTTTGGCCTGCTGCGTTGTGCTCACCAAGCAGACATGCGCACTTTGCATTTTTCCACCCGGCTGTATTGCACAGCCAGTTGGAGAACATGCACATGCTTCCACTCTCTGTCTGAGCGCCGAAGCAGGCCACTCAAACCAATCACAACACTGCTGTCATGCTGGAGACAGCAGCATTGTGATTGGCTTAGGGGAGTCTGAGAGCCTGTGTGCTGCCGGACCGTGCTGCCAGGAAGAGAAGAAGATGAAGGAGAGGCAGCGGCCATTCTCAGGTAAGTGAGTTTAATTTTATTTATTTAATTTACTCAAGCCCCCCCGCTCTACCACTACCTTTACAAAGCAGCCAGCACTGTATATCAATAGTGAAAGGCCAGTGGATACACATGTTAATCCTCGTATTATCTTACTTCCAACATCGTGCACCATGTTTTTAACAGGTATGCGTTTACTGAGCTAATTAAGTCACATTTTTTGATAAGCTAAACAGTCATCATCTTGCCTTTGGGTCATAATTTTATGACAAGAGTTAACAAAAATTCTGTTGAATATTACAGCTGCTGATGCCTTTCGGATCTGGGTCATTGGAGCTATATCGTTCCTTTCTAGCCCTTTCACCGTTTAATTTCTCTTATTCAGGGTATGTCTTGAAGAGATTAAGATCTGCCTTTAAAAAGTTTAGGTTTCTTTTGTGTATTCAGGTTGTAGGAGTTACTAATTTCATGACACAATTCTCTGCCCTTTCAATGAAGACCAGGCAGTATATAAAATAGAAGGCTTAACGGATATTATTGATATTATTGATCTATGGACTATGTAGCGGTAAACAAACTATATAAAAACTACACCATGTCAGTCTGCAGTAGCAAAATCCCAATGTATTTATTTATTGATTTACTTACCAGTATCTATTTAAATATTTGTATTATTTATCCAAAGCCGGATCATTATAAGAGTGTTGAATTTGAAAAAGTAAAGCAAAGCTTATATCATGCAAAGGGGAGATTGGAAATGGTTACATTCGACAGGGAGGATGTTCGAGTAGGGCCAGGTTGGGTGGTTTAGGATAGTAAATATAAATAGAGAAGCAATTTGTATTGTATTATATTGTAGATATTAGTGATTTGTAGTCAGTCATCAACGCATATAAGAAACTAAGATGCTCCAAGAGAACAACATAAATGATTTACAATACATGATAACAGATTTATTAGGAAACAGTGTACTTTCTGCCCTTGAACTAGGAAGCTATACGTTAATGCTATTGTCAGGCGTTGGTGATTTATAACCTAGTTAAATAGATGAGGGAGTCCATGAACGGTTATTTCATGGATTCCCTTCGAAAAAATATCCGATTGTATATGGTAGAAAAAACAAGAAACAAGCGCAAGCAGGATTCAGAAATAAACTGTATGAGAGATGGCCTTGTGGCAATTCATGTCTGCTCCCTCAGTAATGTTGATCAGCTTTCAGGAGAGCAAGGAACGAGTACCTTGTTAGCTGCAAATTAAACACAGTCATGCCGATTTTGACAGGCCTGTGAACTGCAACAGTGTATTGTAATTACAGCGCTTCATGAATGAAACTCAACAAATAATGCTCTGTAGGGGATTATTATGACATACTGAACCTTCATGAGACCCGTAACGCATATCTTGTGGAACCATTTGACTGAGCTTCTTGTACAGTACAGAATGGAGCCTCACAAGTTATCTTTAGCTCTGAAATTAGAGGATAGTTGAATGTCAAGGGTGTGTGCTAGAAAGAAAGCCAAATGAAAAAGTCATATTCTAGTGACACATTCAAAGCCACCAGAACCAACACTAGTCAGATCGACTATAAATAATCACATGATTCTAATAAGTACATCGAGTACACTTAAACTGTAGTGGGGATTTGAACATTAACAAATAGAAACTAAGTACATCAAACACTAATTGTATTACACAAACATTTTTTCATATATTTAAAAAATGGGAAACATCCTTTTTTCCGACTTATTTTTCCCGAAGGTCGTGGTTAACGAAAGCGCAACAACGCTTTTTTTAACCACGACTTCGGTTTTTTGTGCCTTAACTACGTATGTTCTGAACAACGAACATGCGTGGTTAAGGTACAAAGAAGGGTCTTGGCGAAGGTAAGTGTGGGTTTAGGTTTTGGGGAGGGGGTGGGGGGTCAGGGGGTTTTAGGTTTTGGGGTGGGGGTGGGGCGTTTTTGGTTTTGGGGAGTGGGTGGGGGGGTCAGGGGGTTTTAGGTTTTGGGGTGGGACGTTTTTGGTTTTGGGGAGTGGGTGGGGGGTCAGGGGGTTTTAGGTTTTAAGGTGGGGTTGGGGGGGTGGGGCGTTTTTGGTTTTGGGGAGTGGGTGGGGGTCAGGGGGTTTTAGGTTTTGGGGTGGGGTTGGGGGGGTGGGGCGTTTTTGGTTTTGGGGAGTGGGTGGGGGGTCAGGGGGTTTTAGGTTTTGGGGTGGGGTTGGGGGGGTGGGGTGAGGGATGTAGGGTGAATGGTGCCTATTGCTAATGATTTTATCAGGAATGCCTTTACAACGAAATATCGTTGTTAAGGCATTCGTGGTAAAATCATTAGTAGTAGCAACGAGGTCGGTGTTCCGACCTCGTTGTTAAGGCAGTAGTTTTTTTTGCAGTCGTTGTTTCGTCGTACAGTCTTAAAAAATACATGAAATATTCCAAAACATTCATGTACAAAAAAAATACAGATACAAGGAGTGCATCAAAGCTATACTGTGCAGCTTATTAACAACCACGGTGGAGTCTTTCTGATATTCTCATAAGCTTATACGCAATTGCAGCTAGTTGGGTATTTTCTGATGCTTCTTTGTAAGTGGGTCTTAGAAACTGATTTAGAGTTTGGTGCACAAAGCTCAGAGTACTCTGTCTGCAAACCCTTGGTCTGCCCGCCCTCATTTAGAGTTGGGTGGACATTAAGGGGCATATTTACAAGAAAGTGGCGCATTGGTCCAGATGCAGCACTTTTCGTCTGTCGGCACTGCCCCAGCTAATGGGACCATGGTTGCACCATATTTACAATACGTCTCATCATGGTGGTCATTAGGACAATAGCGTCAACATTTTTTATGCCATTGTGGGGCTTTGCTGCACTAGAGTCATAAATTTTGATGCTAGTGCAGCGAACGGAGGCCCATTGCTTAAAATGGGTGCATTATTTTAACACCTGCTCTGAGCAGTCATTAAAAATTATGGGAAAAAAATGGCGCAGTGAAATGTTGCAGATTGTTACTGTGCCATTTTTTCAGGCCTCCCTGCATCAGAATGACCCCCCTTGCATAGATAATGCCTGAGGCATGCATAATATGGCCAAAGGGGTTGCAAAGTGGAACAAAGCGAGCATTGCTCCACCATGTAAATACGGCGTGTGGGAAAAAGCCACCTTAGCAAGGTGGCACTAGGGGCATGTAAACATGCCCCAAAGTATTTACTCAACAAGGTCCTGTTAGCTCTACCCACAGAATACTTCCACAGACAGCCCACCAGAATAAAAGTTGGAGGAGAAAGGACATTACACTGCCTGTCAGTTTTTAGGGTGGGCTATTTAATGTATTTTTTTCCTGTCCATCACCCTCACTGTGAGGGTTTATCCCCTACTTTAAAAAAAAAAGAATTTTAAGAGTCAATATTTTGGTGACAGCCATCAAAACTGATGGCAGTCTTATACCAAGCTTTTAGTACTTTGAAAGTAACTGCTGTGATGGCATTTACTTTCAGTATACAGAGCTGAACGCAGAGTGGGTGGTCATTTCTAAATTTGGCGGACTGAGTCCCCTCAGGATGGCAGAGGTTATGTGCTCCCTCATTCTGAAGGACACAGCTCATTTCAGCAAACTTTCTATAAGGCTGTAATTTAGAAGAATATGCCAACTACCCTCCAAAGGTGCCACAGAAAAGCATAACGCATCCTTTAAGTATAATGTAACATGTCTTTCCGTATCTAAAAGCAACATAGTGCAAGAGAGTGTAACAAAGTATAGCACAAAGCACACAATAACATATAGAAACACACATCATAAAAGTTCTTTCCTATATTTCTTTTTTTTTTTGAGGTGCAAGTAGTGGAAATGGATTTTGTTTTTCCAACAAGTGCAAAAATACCACGGATAAAGGATCTCCTACAACATAACAGAGCCTTTTTCTCTCTGCTTGAGTTTCTCAAGAAACTGAAGAACTAGCTTTTTGAGTAAGTCCCCAGACCTGGCCTCACAAACCTGCTACAGAGTGCCTGGGTACCCTCAGAGGTGATTAGGATGCTTTAAAATTACCAATAGCATAGCATAACATAATACAACAGAACATAACGTAGAAAACTGTAACTAAAGAAAACAAAGAGATCTATTAGTGGTATTTGCATTTGGGAAGAACAATCGTAAATACCAAATATTCCATCATGTGAAACCTAAAACAAATATTGTAGAGTTCTGTAATGACACTGTGACGTATATTCTTAAGGTGCACGGTTTCAGGGCACAAAGCAGCAGAGCATGTGAAAGGAAGGTGAAGTGAAATTTAGTTGTGGGCTACCCTAGCAGTCGAGCCACATTTGCCTTGTGTAGAGGCAATCTGACAACCCCTGCTGGTGGGGCTCTAGAAAGTCTGCTTTTATTGCTTGACTGTAGAAATATGTAGAAATTGTAAGGGTAGAGCCACATCTGTTTGGGGCACAGGTTCAATAAACATCTATTGCCAGGAAAATGGAGTTGTGGCAAAGGATAGTCGACAGAATCAATTCTGTAGGCAATCATCCATGCACAAGGGAGGACATCAGGTAGAGGTGGAACGACCTACAGGGGAAGGTGTGTTCCATGGCATCCAAGCACCAGCTAGCCATACAGAAGACTGGCGGTGGGCCCCCACCTCTGCCCCCTACCTTTATATCATGAGAGCAGAATGTCTTGGACATACTGCATCCTGAGGGCCTCACAGGCATTCCTGGGGTACTGAAGTCTGGTAAGTAGCCACAACGTTAAAGTCACACAAATGTGTTGTCCTTCATACTTCCTAACCAACCAAACCCACCCTAATACATTATTTTAGCCACTACATCACCAAATCACCTAATACCCCTCTCTGGCATGCCACCTCTCCACTGAGCCCAACTGACCTGACAGCCCTTGGAAATGGCACGTTACCTACAGGCTAATCATTTCACTACGACTCCCAGAATGCACTAACCCATCATTGTCAAAACCTGGAATGCGCAGAACACATCGCATGTAATGCATGTACAACTCATTTACTAGCTACACCATCTAGATTGTTCCAGTGAGGACCAGTACAAGGCAATGACAGCTATTCAAATTTATAGTCAGTATAGCAATCAGCACACAGAGCATGATTGAGAGTACCATCAGGATGAATGCAATGGTGCGATAAAATGCAAAGACACAGGATACAGAAGTCAGGCTCATAGTAATCTACCTTCAAAGCAGGGGCACACTGATAGGTCTTCTATATCACCTGGCATAGGCTCTTCACATACCCATACCATAGCTTGTAAATCACATATCCCATGGAACATACAAAGATTATAACATAGGTACCCAGTACTGAAACCATACACTAATATTGGTCCCATACCTGCAAGTTTGTTATTCACCTATGTCAGTCTACAGTGGCATGCACCTTAGACTGTAAAGTCAGAACAAAATGACAGCTAGGTCCAATGGCGATCACAATTTACTCCACCTATTTGTGAAATGAGAGGCTATGATCCAACCTTTACACATGTGCCAGACACTTCTCCAGACACATAAGACACCATTTGACATCCTCCTCTACCCCACAGATGAAAGAACATGATAACCCATTTACCAACCCCGTTTTATGATGGTTAAACTATCAAGGTTACACTCCACCTAAACTAATCTGATATTACCAGGTATCTGTCATGTACACCTCTCATGTCTGCGAGCAATTCCCATCTGATTCTGACACAGTATTCCTCAAGCCAAGGTTGCAGAGCCAAACAGGGTCTAGGCACATCTGTGAGTGAAAAGGAAAGAGGATATGAGATTGCACAAAACATACCTCACATCTGAGAAATCATTACCAGAAATGTAAGTTACCATCTGCTGTAACAATATATGAGAATGCAGAACAATCTGTCCTGTACACAATACAAACTTTCAGTCTGCATTTTCAACTCACCCATAGGCATTGGAGCTAATTACACCCCCACAGATGAAGCAAGTAGGGAAGTGGGATTCTAGCCATCTACATCTGGTTGTACACTTCCATCAGAACAATAGGTGTACTTCACATACCTGTGTGTCAGTTGAAGTACTGATTGAGATCTGCCCAAGAATCACCTGCTTCATCATCCTCTGGCTCCTCATCACTTGGCATATTAGCATTTCCAGCCATAGGTTCAGCTGCCTCCCCCTCATCTGCTATCAATGTTGTCTGACGTTTCAGGGCTAGATTGTAGATCATGCAAAAGGCAACTATTATCTGACATATCTTGTGGGGCGAGCTGAGGAGGGCTCCTCCAGATAAGTCCGGGCACCTTAATCTTGCCTTTAGGAGCCCAAAGGTCCGCTCAACTACAAACCTTGTCCTCACATGGGCTTCATTGTAGCGGACTTCCCCTGGCTTGTTTGGGTACCTCACTCGTGTCAACAGCCAAGGAAGGTTTGGATAGCAAGAGTCACCGGTGAACACATTCTGAAAATAACACAAACATGTAGGTGTGCCAAGCTATAATAGTGATGGAAGAAGACATAAATCGCAAACGCACAGTTCAATGGTAAGTTACCAATCAACCAGGCCCTCTCTGTGTAGAGTTGTGTCATTAGCAGTGTGACATTATTGTTTCTCATGATGAAGGAATCATGCACAGATCCAGGATACTTGGCTGTGACTTGTGAGATATACTGATCTGCCAGACACACCACCTGAATGTTGATTGAGTGGTAGTTGTTCCTTTTCCTATACACCTGTTCATTTGCACTGGGAGGGACCAAGGCTACATGGGTGCCATCAATGACTCCTACCACATGTGGAATGTGTTCCAGCTCATAAAAATCTGCCTTCGCGTAGGCCAAATCCACTCGGTGGGGAAACCTGATGTAGCTGTCCAGTTGCGTCAACAATGCACACAGTGCATCCTTCAAAACCAGACTGAACATGGACTGAGACATCCCTGCTGTTAGAGCCACTGTATTCTGAAAAGACCCTGTGGCCAGGAAGTGTAGCACTGACACAATGGGAGGTATGCTATAGGGATTGTGAATGGCAGGCATCAGATCTGGCTCCAACTGATCACAAAGATTCATGATGGTATGATGATTCAGATGATATGTATGAGTTACATGCCTTACCTCCATGGTGAGCAGGTCTACCAGTGGACAGTACACTGGTGGCTGTCTTACTCTCCTCATGGCAGGATAACTATGTGAAAAAAGTAAACATAGTATGAGAAATGCAGAATGTCCACATCAAGTACAGCTATTTACATTCCTCACACCTAACAGCTGTAGAGGACGGCTACCACATCTGATGTATACAGTACAGCACATAGCTATGTATCCGATTATACCCTCCTTGGTGCACATTGCCAACCATTACAATGGGATATAACTTCTCTAACTACTGTAACTATCAATGTGTGTAAGACTTAGCAGTTATACATATATCCCACATATTGTTGGACTTAATCAAATTTTTACAACAAATGGAAACCTCTTAGTAGCTGTACAGAGCTATCACCACATTGCCTCACACAACACAGCTTTTACAGCACATATGCACAATACATCACCCAAACATGAAGGCAGTATGTACAGATGTACAGCACAAAAGGGGTGTAAGTATATGACGCAGATTTGGAAACACTTCCATACAGGAAATGTGCTCAAAATGGCAGGTGTCTGACCTACTGTACTGGACAGGTGGAAGTGACCTAAGTCTGCCGGCGGAAGTCATCATGGCGTTAGGCAGTCACAACCGCGGTATAACTTGCCATTGAAAGACATAGCTGCCTTTGGCGGACTTGGGCCAATGGCAATGTCCGTCTGTGGTGACGGTCATGTACATGACTGCCATCTTCTGCTGTATTGCTCACTTGACTCCTGACACTGTTGCCAGCAAGACCTCCACTAACTGAGCTACTGTTTACACCCTATGGGAGATATATTGCCACTGCCTTCAACCCTGAAGACCTGGAAAAGCTAGTGGAGGAGGTCCTATCCCTGAATGGACAGCTATATGGAGCACCAGAGGAGCAGGTTTTACCAATGTCATAACAATGTGTGATAGGTCTTGTGTTTGACGGTGAACTGTTGATGTAAACTTGTCAAGGTATTGATGCATGCAGATGGTATATTGTGAAGGCATCTGAGGAGAGAGGATAGGTATGTGCGCTAACTTGCTGTGACTGATGTGTACTGTCCACTCCTATGGTATGGTACACATGGATGTGACTTTCTCCTTTTGTCGGTGTCGTCCATGCAGGTCAACGGCCAGCAGAAGAAAGGATTTGACATGCTATCTCCAGGCAGGTGAGGACCACAGCCGGTGGAGCGCCCATTGTAGAAAGCGGTGGGAGGACCTGAGATGCTGGGCCTGGAAGACCACTCAAGCCCAGCTGGGGATGTCCTCCTAATGAGGGATGGGTGCCCGTTGTACTCTGATCCCCCGAATGGCCTGCATTTTGGCAGTGGCTTACCCTGGGGTGGATGGGAGTTTGAGGGCAGCACAGCAGCAACAAAGGGGTAAGTTCTGAATGAATCCATGTACTTTCCTTTGATATTTTGGTGTATGCTGTCTCAGTGTAGCAGCTGTGACAATGTAGTAGGTGCTACATGTATGTTGACTACTGGGAATACATAGTACTCCAGTTGCCATTATAATAATAGAGATCTGGCCTTTGAGTTGTACATGCAAACATGTTGATTACCTGTGTCCAGCAATATGTATGACTGCATGTGGAGATGCATATGTAACAGAGCCAGATGTGCAACTCTACCCAACCGTATTTACGTCTGTAAGCTGTTGTATCATCTTTCACATCTAGTGTTCCCAGGTACAATCATCCAATTAGTGTTTAATGTAGCTCTAAGGTGTAATACCACTCCTATTTGAATGGATCATCTCTCTGTGCAACATTGGGCTTGACATATTAGTGAGAGGACCTAGTTATCCAGTGTCTTTATACAGTTGTAGACTTCATGTGATGCTGGCATCTCATTCAGACACTTGGCATGACCAATATACTACTGTCCATATGAGGTTTGAGGAGGTGTCCCAATTGTCACCTCATAATCATACAATGGGGTGTGTGAAGTTTGTAATTGATGGACATCCAACAATGGGAAACTCATGTCCTTAGCATTTCTTGGGATTTCATTGACATGTAGACTTGTATCCCAGCACCTTTGGTTGTAGAGGAGGTAAGTGGCTAGGCAGTTTTAGCCTTAGACAATGTGCTTTGTCCATGCTGGATATGCCAATGCCAACCTATAAGCATGCCACAAATGGTATTACCTGCCTACATCATGTCTCAATGGATATTTGGTGTCTGATCGTGTATACTGAGCTATTCATTGCTACAATTGCTTTAGCTGATGTGGGCTGTTTGGACATGATTTGGTCTTGGCTCACCTCTATTGAGCCACATTTAATAGTTTAGCTGTACTTCCATTTCACTTACACATGTTGTTGTTGTGGGATATGTTGCCAGTGAAATAGCAGTTGTGTAGGTGCATGTGTAATTCATGTGTACATTGGCTTTCAGTGGGGTAAGTGTTTCGTCAGGACTTAGCTCCTGGGAATCACATCAGAACAGCTGTAAGTGAAGTAGGTGTAGTCATGTTGTCATATTGTGGCCCTGAATCAGCATGTCAGGTGGAATGTTATGAGCCCTCCTAGAAAACTGTAGGCTATCCACGGTATTGTTGTTGTAACTATGCTTTCTGTGATTGTCTAGGGATGTATTATATGTGCTAGATAGCCCACAGTTGCAGTACATGGAGTTATGGTGTATTTGGTAATGTCTGTGAATAGTGACTGCAGAAAATCCTGTCAAATTTGGTACATGTATTGACATAGCTGTTCTCCAGACATGGAACATCAAATTGTGATGGTTGCTGTATGGGACTGCCACATGCTGTGTATCCATCAGTATATGCTGCCATTGTGTCAGGTATGTACAGAAGGCTTAGCTAGGCATGTGATTGGAAGGCTAGGTGCTGTGTCGTATGCGATGAGAGATGACTTTCCTTGCATGGAACATGACTGTTCTTGATGGACTGGGCAGGTTTATAGTCAGAGGAGCCATCATATGGTGTTATCTGTCAACTGCATTTCCTTTGACTAATGAGATTAAGGACAGGTATGAGCTCCATGGGGAGGAAATATTTGCTTTAGGCAGGCCATGATGAGTATGCTACGTTAGAGTTACAGGGGGTGGTCAAGTAGTGTTCAAATACTTGGCTTATGATGTTGGTGAGACATATGTCAAATGCGGTAGTTTGAAGTATCATATTTTGACAGGATGTAGGATTTGAGGGTTTTAAACTAGGACTTCCCTGGCAGGAGATGTATACATATGGTTTTTACATTGTTGTAATGTGTGTATGTGAAGTAGGTGATAACCCTCTCTCTCCCTCTGTTTGTGTGCATCAGCATCGGCAGGCGAAGGAGGCAGGACACAGACGAGTGGGATGCTGCCTGCCACAGGACCCAGAGTGCTGACACCACTGACAGAGAGGGACTCAGTGGCCCAGAGTGCAAGGGAGTGACATGGCGGAGACACGATCTACATAATCATACTCTGAATCCTCCTCCAGTGGCCACTCCCTGGCAGTGGTGGACCCATCTGGGACCACCCTAACACCATCTTTGCACGCCACCCCCCTTCTACCACCTCCCTCCCTGTAGCTCCCCACCCAGTTGTCCATGCCCGTTCACCCAAGAGGGTGGGCGTTTCCTTTGTCACAGGCACCTCTGCCCCTGACAGCCATGCTGCCCTCAGTTAGGAGGTTATTGACCTCCTAAGATCGATCTCTGTGGGTCAGTCGACCATCGTGAATGCCATCCAGGGACTTGCAACTGAAGTGCAACAGATAAATGCATTCCTGGAGGGCATTCACAAGGCACTGACTGGCCTACAGAGATCCTTTCAGGCTATGGCCTCCACACTGACAGCAGCCAGTCACCCTTTGTCTTCCATCCCCTTTCCACCTTCCTCTTCCCAATCCCAAAATCCTCTTACCCGTCCCAGCCAAAGCACACAGACAAACAAGCATGCATCCACCTCAACATCCAAGGGTAGCTCAGATAAACACAAGTACCATAGGACACATCACGGCATGCACACAGCAACATTCACCTGTCGACACATCAACACTCACAACCTGCCCTGACATCCCCACCACCCCATCATCACAGGCACAACACCTGACACTCCTGCAGACACCACACCTACATTCACAGATCTAGCCTCTACACCTATATAACCCACAGACAGCACCACAGCAGACCTTCATACTTCCACCCCAGTCACCACATCCACAGACACTACAATCAGAAACATGCCTACATGCAGCACATTCACCATACCTCCAGTCACAACCCCAACAGACAGTCACCCATCCACCACGGCTTCTCCCAGCACCTCCATACCCCCTCCTCCCAAGACACCTAAACGGCCACACTCACCCACCCAGCAGACACCCACAAACATACTTTGCACACACATGCACTCAAAAAAGCTTTCTTCTCAGAGTTTTCCCTTTTCCCTATTCCTCTTCCACCCTGTGATACCCTTAAACATTCTGTGTCCCACTCCAAGTCTGGCCCTTCCACCTCCAAGACCTCTCCTGCCCCCCCTGCTAGTACCCATGCCCCTCCCCCCACCAAGAAGTCAGCCCTCTTAGAGTACTCAACCCTACCCAAAGCCTCAACCTAAGCCCCCCTCCCAAACCAAAACTCAAAGGTCCCCCTCCCAATCTAAACCCCAACCCAACCCATCCTGCCCTCCAATGCCTGAGGTACCTGCCTGCCCCATTGGTGCCCCTACTTGTGGAGGTTACATGACAGTTAGGAGTCAAGTTAGGGGGCACGTGTGCTTTGTGTGCATGTTGCACTCAAAATTGTTGACTGGCCTCTGGCCTTGGACATTGATAATATTTATTTACATTTAATATATATTAGGCCTAACCTGTCGTTGGTTTCAACGTTATTTCTTTGTCCCACATTTCTTTTCTTGGAGCAGTTTTAGTCTTGGCTGACATTGTGTGTGAGCATTTGTCAGTGGTGGTTGTGCTACCTGTTTTGTCTGGGCAGCATGTGTGGTTGTGTGCATAGCATTTGTCCACCAGTGATGGGTGCTTTGTGTGATAGCCATGTTTGTTTGGGACATGTTGTGTTGGTATTGTGTGGTGTTTGTGTTGACATGTGTTAATTGTAGCGCTGTGTGCCTTTGTGTGTTTGGACTGTGTGCGAGAGTGTGTGTGGAGAATGGCAAGTCAGATACGTTGTGATGTGTGTTTGCGGGGTGTGTCATATGCTGCGGTTTTAGATGTGTGTGTTCCCTGCTGTTGGTATGTTGTGTTGTATGTATGATTTGTCAAGGGTTAGTGTCTATTGTAGGTCTTTGACAGTGCTTTGATGATGTTGCAATTGTGGTGTAGTAGTATTGTCTAATTGTGTTGTGTGTTGTGTGTGACTGTGCCAGTGCTCTGTATCTGGGGGTTGGTGTGTGTTTTAGATGTGCATGTGTGATGGCCGTAGTGTGTGTACTATGTATGTGAGATTGTGTATGTGGCTGTGAATGAGTATGCATGTCGGTATGGGGTTTCATGTGTGTGTCGCCCTCACCACCCGCCCTCAATTTGTATGTTGTGTGTGCGTAGGTACTTTGACATTTTACAACAGTGACAGGTAAGTGTGTGTACTCACGGCTGCTGTCGTTGGTTCTGAAGTTGTTGAGCGAGCAGGAGCAGCGGGAAGATGTGTAGTTCTGGTTCCATGGAGCCTCCAGATGAGTATGGATTCTTGAAGGTGAGTGTCTCCTTTTATACAGTTGGTTTTCGCCTGGGTTTCCGTAGTGGTGCAACCGCGGCGGAAACCTTGGCAATGTGCAGATTCATAATCTGTCTAGAGGAACATGGTCTCCGCCAGGCTGAAGGTGGCTATCGTCGTCTGTGTGGCCTGGACAGCAAGCAGTGATTTACATGGCGTGGAATTGGTTCTTTTGACCCATAGTGTTGTTTATCCAGACACCCAAATATTGAGTATTGGTAGCAATTGGCTTGTGCTACGTATTATCCTCCAAATGATAAAAGACACATTTTTGGTTTTATTCATGTTCAGTATTAAGGGGGTCATTATGACCCTGGCAGTCGGTGATAATGTGGCGGTAGTACCGCAAACAGGCTGGCGGTAAATACTGCCACATTATGACATTGGCGGGTTGGCTGCAGCCAACCTGCCAATTTACCATACCGACCACCATGGTGGTAGCAGCCGGCAGGCGGGAGATAGGAATCTCCAGCCCGGCGGCCGCTATTGTACCGGCGGCGGCATCATGACCCTGCCTACCGCCATGTTTTTCGTGGCATTCGCAACACCACGAAAACCATGGCAGTAGGCCCTACCAGTGACACAGAATTCTTTCCCTGTCACTGGTAGCAGGCTCACCCACCCCCCCACACAATCCCCAGATGCCCCCCACCCTCCATTCATGCGCCCCCTCTTCCGATCCCCCACCCCCTATTCATGCATACTCACAGACACACACTCACTCACACAGGCATACAGGCATTCATTCATGCATGCATTCATACATTCTCACATACACATCTGTACACACATTCACACTGACACGCAGACACATATTCACATTTCCATTCATACACGCATTCTCACACATGCATACACCCACGCAAACAACACTACACACATTCGCATTCACGCACACACTCACACATTCATGCACACCCCCCTACACCCACACACAACACCCCCTAGCCTCCCCCTGTCAGAAACCCAACTTACCTGCATCCAGGGGGTCTTCTGGCAGGGGACGAGATGGGGCACTGCTACCGCCAGCATTGCCCGCCAGCAGAACACCGCTAGGCTGTATTATTTTTCATAATACGGCTGGCGGCAGTCTACTGGTGTGGCGCAGGTGGTGGTAGCAGAGCCACCTTAACACCATCTGCCAGTATGGCCACAGCCGGATTTCCACCCTTTTTGTGGCGGAAATCTCACTGTGGTAATAATTTGTCAGACGGGTGTTAGCCGTGGCAACGTCTTCTGGCGGCCGTTGCCGCGGTTGTAAGCTGCATTTGCTGCCAATGTCTTAATGAGGACCTAAATGTTGGCAAAATTATATTTATGCAAAAAAGTTAATGAACGTGACAGCCCAATAGGGGTATGATCGAAGAGTATTGTTTTATTGCTATATTCAAGGGCTGATATATATGCACAGTATTCAGTTTGGGAAGAAAAAGTCCCTCGTCTCCTTATAGTTGGTAAAGGGTCAGTGGTATAACATGTGCAATAGATGAATGGCTGCCACAAGTGGTTCTGAGATACCCAAAGTGCTTAATTTGCCCCAAAGCAGTGATCTATTTACTTTGACAAAAGCTGTTTCTAAAATCCAGATAGAGAGGAATGCCACTGTCTATTGCCTTCTCAGCCATTAAATTAATTATCGAGATATGGTCAATTGTTACAGAACCATTCTGAAAGACAATCCGAAACATAGGTAAGATATCCTTCCCTGTCAACCATTCTTGTAATTCAGTTAGGAGAATGTACGCAAAGATTTGTACATCACTAGCCATTTGGCTATAATTTTTTGTATCTTTTGAGAGCGTTCCTTTTTGTGTATTGGATGTATGTTTGAACCTCTCCATGAGTCAGGGATTGCTGACTTTAGCAAAGTTATTTTATTCTTTCCGTAGCTCATCTTGATGATCATTTTCATGGCTCTGAGCTCAGCAGTATACCAGGTATTTGGGCATTCATAATGACCGCTATTTCTTTTTCATTATTGCTCCTAATCACATAGTAGTTGAGTAGTAAGGAGAGAACTTCTTTTGGTACCAGAATCTGTGTTACAATTAACAATGTTCTCAGTCAGGATTTCTCCAAACAGATTTATCCTTCCATCAATTATCCGCACAGAGTCTTCATTCTATTTAATTCTTTTCCAGCATGGTTTCACCTCTTTTTCTGGTATATTTTTTAGATTTTTGGTCCGCAAACTCTCCCATTTAATTTTAACTCTCTGTTCTATTTATGATTTGGAAAGACTCTATCTACTAGTTGTTAAAAGGATGGAGTGAGCAAAGTGTAATCGAATAGAGACTTTTTTGTGGCCACAAAAGGCAATGGCTTGACCCTAAAGATTCATTACTGGACTACCAAAAGGTTTCAAACAAAAATAATGATTAATATTATTCAAAGATGTATGGTCAGATTTCATAATCGGTATCCCCAAAAGGTTAGCAGTTATTTCACTGGGTCAGAGATAAGGTCAATAGAATCCATCATATCATTTAAGTTTCAAGGTATTAAGAGCTCAGCATTCAGTGACCTAGGCAGTTATTTCTCAACGTGTTCAGATAGGTAATTGTGTACAGGCCCTTTTCGTAAAATGTCTGACAAAATATAGATGTAGACTAGGAATAAAGTTAGAAGATAAATGTCCCCTTGAAACTTTAGCTCAGTTACCAATGTATAATATGACTCAATAAGTACAACTACATTGATATACTCCAACTAAGTAGTTATTAACCCCTTACCTGCTGGGCCTTCACCCCATTCACCCCACTCTACCGCTCTTCCACCCACCCAACTTCTTTAAGGCTGAGCCTGTTTTTGGATTTTTGGGGTAGTTCCCGCTTAGGGCTCCATAATCATTTTCCAGATAAGGTGTCCATGCCAAATTTGCATCCTTTTGCAATATCCTGGGGATTCTAAAGGTATCAGGGTTTGTGGATTCCCCTGGAGGGGACCAAGAAAATAGGCAAAATATAGCAAACTATTGAGTTTTTAAAAAAAATATAGGGAAAAAGTGATCCAGATAAAAGTGTCTGGTTTTTTTCTCCTAAAAATTACTTCTTCAAACAGTTTACTGTACTAAAGTCACCATCTTCCCAGCTTTCAAGAAGAGCTGAATAAAAAAAACTAATTTTGTAAAACACTTTCAGCATTTTTCTGAGAGGTATCCTATTTTTCCTATTTTTTGAGCTCTCAACCTTCCTTCAGTTTGAGGTGGAAACCAGTGTGATTCAGAAAAGCTATAGATTTTTGAGAAGTAGGTAGAATTTCAGATTCAGCAGGGGGTCATCTGTGAAGATCCCTCAAGGTTTTCATAAGTAAAATAACTGTTGAAATCAAGAAATTTTGAAAATGAGTAGGAAAAAGGGCATTTGTGACAACATTTTCATCTGTAACTTTAAGTCACAATAGCCAATTTACAAAAGCAATGGTGCATGTCTGCTGCTTGTCTATCCCTCCTTTTCAATGTTCTCTTCTTGCTTCTCCCTGTTTTTTGTGTGATTGCTCCTTGATTGACCCTCCTTCTCACTGCTTTCTTCTTTCTCTCAGCCCTGTTTTGTGTGTGCCTGCTTCTTGCCTCTCCCTCATTCTCACAGCTTGCTCCCAGCCCGATTTTGTGTGTGCCTGCAGCTTTCTTCATTCTCACTGCTTTCTTCTAGCTCTGAGTCTTGATTTGTTTGTACCTGCTGCTTGCCTTGCTCTTCTTCTCACTGCGTTCTCCTTGTGCTCACCCCTATTTAGTGAGTGCCTGCTCCTTTCCTTTCCCTTGTTCTCACTTCTTTATCGTTTCTCTCAGCCCCATTTTGTGTGTGCCTGCTGCTTGCCCTTCCCTCCCTCCCTCGCATGGCTTTCTCCTTGCTCTCAGCCCCGTTTTGTGTGTGCTTGTTTTTGCCTTTCTACTTCTCACTGCTTTCTCCTGGCACTCACCCCCATTTTGTGAGTGCCTGCTTCTTGCCTTTCCCTCATTCTAACTGCTTTATCCTTGCTCTCAGCCCTGTTTTGTGCATGCCTGCAGCTTACATTCCCATTGCTCTTCCTGCTTTTGTACTTGCTCTCAGCCCCATTTTGTGCATGCCTGCTGCTTGCCTCTCAATTCTTCTCACTGTTTCTCCTTGCTCTCAGCCCCTTCTTATGCATGCCTGCTGCTTACTTTTCTCTCATTCTCCCTGCTTTCTCCTTGCTCCCAGCCCTGTTTTGTGCTTGCCTGCATCTTGCCTTTCCATCCTTGTCACTGCTTTCTCTTTGATTTCAGGCTGGTTTTGTGTGTGCCTGCTCCTTGCCCTTCCCACCTTCTTACTGCTTTCTCCTGGCACTCACCCCCCTGTTTTGTGAGTGCCAGCTTCCTGGCTTTCCCTCTTTCTCACTGCTTTATCCTTGCTCTCAGCCCTGTGTTGTGCATGCCTGCTGCTTGCTTTTCCCTCATTCTCACACCTTTCTCCCAGCCCTGTTTTGTGCATACGTCCTGTTTGCCTGTTCCTCCTTCTCAGGGCTGTCTCCTTGCTCTCACAGCAGTTTTGAGCATGCCTGCACCTTGCTCTTACCTCTTTCTCGCTGCTTACACATGTTTTCACTGCTTTCTCCTTACTCTCAGCCCAGTTTTGTGCGAACTGCTGCTTGCCTTTCCCTCATTCTCTCTGCATTCTCCTTGCTCTCAGTCTTGTTTTGTGCAGCCTGCTGCTTGCCTTTCCATTGCTCTCATTGCTTTCTCCTTGGTCTCAACCCTGTTTTTTTGTGTGCCTGCTCCTTGCTTTTCCCTTCTTTTCTCTGCTTTCTCCTTGGTCTCACCCCCATTTTGTGCATACCTCCTCCTTGCCTTTCCTTCCTTGTCACTGCTTTCTCCTGGCTCTCACCATCATTTTGTGTGTGCCTGCTGCTTGCTTTTCCTTTGGTCTGACAGCTTTCTATTTCCTCTGTTTTGTTTTGTGCGGCTGCTTGCCTTTCCCTTGTTCCCACTGCTTTCTCCTTGCTCTCAGCCACATTTTGTGCACGCCTGCTGCTTGCCCTTCCCTCCTTCTTGCTGACTTCTCCTTGCTCTCGGCACCTTTTTGTGCATGCCTGCAGCTTGTCTTTCCCTTCTTCTCACTTCTTTCTCCTTGCTCTCACCCTCATTTTGTGCATGCCTGCTCCTTGCCTTTCCCTCCTTATCACTGATTTTGCCTTGCTCTCAGGCCAGTTTTGTGTGTGCCTGCAGCTTGCCTTTCCCTTTTTCTCACTGCGTTCTCTTTGCTCTCAGCCCTGTTTGGTGCATGCCTGCTGTTTGCCTTTCCTTCCTTTTCACTGTTCTCCCCTTGCCTACCCCCAGTTTTTTGTGTGACTGCTCCTTGATTTTCACTCCTCCTCACTGCTTTCTTCTTGCTCTCAGCCCTGTTTTGTGTGTTCCTGCTGCTTGCCTTTCCAACCTTCTCACTGCTTTCTCCTTGCACTCACCCCCTGTTTTGTGAGTGCCTGCTTCTTGCCTTTCCTTCATTGTCACTGCTTTCTCCTTGCTCTCACCACCGTTTTGTGCATTCCCGCTGCTTGCTACCCCCTTGTTCTCATTGTTTTCTCCTTGCTCCCAGCCTCATTTTTTGCATGCCTGCTGCTTGCCCTTCCCTCCTTCTTGCTGCTTCTCCTTGCTCTCAGCACCTTTTTGTGCATGCCTGTTGCTTGCCTTTCCCTTCTTCTCACTGATTTCTTCTTGTTCTCAGCCCCATTTTGTGTGTGCCTGCTGCTTGCCCTTCCCACCCTCTCACTTCTTTCTCCTTGCTCTCAGCCCCGTTTTGTGTGTGCCAGCTCCTTGCCTTTCCCACCTTTTCACTGCTTTCTCCTGGCACTCACCCAAGGTTTTGTGAGTGCCTGCTTCTTGCCTTCCCCTCATTCTCACTGCTTTATCCTTGCTCTCAGCCTTGTTTTGGGTGTGCCTGCTGCTTGCATTCCCATCGCTCTCCCTGCTTCCTATTTGCTCTCAGCCCCATTTTGTGCATACCTGCTGCTTGCCTTTCGCTTCTTCTCACTGCTTTCTCCTTGCTCTCAGCCCTGGTTTGGGCATGCCTGCTGCTTGCTTTTCTCTCATTCTCACACCTTTCTCCTTGCTCTCAGTCTTGTTTTGTGTGGCCTGCTGCTTGCCTTTCCCTTGTTTCTACTGCTTGCTTTCTCCTTGCACTCAGCCTTGTTTTGTGAGTGCCTGTTGTTTGCCCTTCCCTCCTTCTTGCTGCTTTGTCTTTCCCTCCTTGTCACTGCTTTCTCCGTGCTCTCAGCCTGGTTTTGTGTGTGCCTGTTGCTGGCCTTTCCCTTGTTCTCACTGCTTTCTCCTTGCTCTCTGTCTTGTTTTGTGCGGCCTGCTGCTTGCCTTTCCCTTCTCCTCACTGCTTTCTATTTGTTCTCAGTCTTGTTTTGTGCGTGCCTGCTGCTTACCCTTACCTCCTTCTCGCTGCCTTCTCCTTGCTCTCAGCACCTTTTTACAGGTGCCTGCTGCTTGTCTTTCCCTTCTTACTGCTTTCTCTTTGCTCTCAACCCCATTTTGTGTGTGCCTGCTTCTTGCCTTTCCATCTTTGTCACTGCCTTCTCATTGCTCTCAGCCTGGTTTTGTGTGTGCCTGCTGCTGGCAGTCCCATCACTCTCCCTGCTTCCTATTTGCTCCCAGCCCCATTTTGTGCATGCCTGCTGCCTGCCTTTCGCTTCTTCTCACTGCTTTCTCCTTGCTCTCAGCCCCGTTTTGTGCATGCCTGCTGCTTGCCCTTCCCTCCTTCTTGCCGCCCTGTCTTTCCATCCTTGTAACTGCTTTCTCTGTGCTCTCAGCCCGGTTTTGTGTGTGCCTGTTACTTGCCTTTCCCTCGTTCTCACTGCTTTCTCCTTGCTCTCTGTCTTGTTTTGTGCATCCTGCTGCTTGCCTTTCCCTTCTTCTCACTGCCTTCTGCTTGCTCTCAGCACCTCTTTATGAGTGCCTGCTGCTTGTCTTTTCCTTCTTCTCACTGCTTTCTCTTTGCTCTCAACTCTATTTTGTATGTGCCTGCTTCTTGCCTTTCCATCCTTGTCACTGCCTTCTCCTTGCTCTCAGCCTGGTTTTGTGGGTGCCTGCTGCTTGCCTTTTCCACCTTCTCACTGCTTTCTCCTTGCACTCATCCCTCCCATTTTGTGAGTGCCTGCTCCTTGACTTTCCCTCATTCTTACTGATTTCTCTGTGCTCTCACCCCCATTGTGTGTGTACCTGCTCCTTGTCTTTCCCTCCTTGTCACTGCTTTCTCCTTGCCCGCAGCCCGGTATTGGGTGTGCCTGCTCCTTGCCCTTCCCTCGTTCTCACTGCTTTCTCCTTGCTCTCATTCTTGTTTTGTGTGGCCTGCTGCTTGCCTTTCCCTTGTTCCTACTGCTTTCTCCTTGCTCTCAGCCTTGTTTTGTGAGTTCCTGTTGCTTGCCCTTCCCTCCTTCTTGCTGCCCTGTCTTTCCCTCCTTGTAACTGCTTTCTCTGTGCTCTCAGCCCGGTTTTGTGTGTGCCTGTTACTTGCCTTTCCCTCGTTCTCACTGCTTTCTCCTTGCTCTCTGTCTTGTTTTGTACAGCTTGCTGCTTGCCTTTCCCTTCTTCTCACTGCCTTCTCCTTGCTCTCAGCACCTCTTTACGAGTGCCTGCTGCTTGTCTTTTCCTTCTTCTCACTGCTTTCTCCTTGCCCTCAGCCCGGTATTGGGTGTGCTTGCTCCTTGCCCTGCCCTCGTTCTCACTGCTTTCTCCTTGCTCTCAGCCTCATTTTGTGAATGCCTGTTGCTTGCCCTTCCTTCCTTCTTGGTGCCTTCTGCTTCCCATCAGCACCTTTTTGTGTATGCCTGCTGCTTGCCTTTTCCTTCTTCTCACTGCTTTCTCCGTGCTCTCACCCCCATTGTGTGTGTACCTGCTCCTTGTCTTTCCCTCCTTGTCACTGCTTTCTCCTTGCCCTCAGCCCGGTATTGGGTGTGCCTGCTCCTTGCCCTTCCCTCGTTCTCACTGCTTTCTCCCTGCTCTCAGTCTTGTTTTGTGTGGCCTGCTTCTTGCCTTTCCATTGTTCCCACTTCTTTCTCCTTGCTCTCAGCCTCATTTTGTGCATGCCTGTTGCTTGCCCTTCCTTCCTTCTTGCTGCCTTCTGCTTCCCATCAGCACCTTTTTGTGTATGCCTGCTGCTTGCCTTTTCCTTCTTCTCACTGCTTTCTCCTTGCTCTCACCCCCATTGTGTGCGTGCCTGCTCCCTGTCTTTCCCTCCTGGTCACTGGTTACTACTTGCTCTCAACCTCGTTTTGTGCATGCCTGCTGCTTGCTTTTTCCTCATCCTCACACCTTTCTCCTTGCTCTCAGCCCTGTTTTGTGTCTGCCTGCTGCTTGCTTGTCCCTCCTTCTCAATGCTTTCTTCTTCCTCTCACATCTGTTTTGTGCATGCCTGCACCTTGCCTTTCCCTCTTTCTCAATGCTTTCAGGTATTTTCACTGCTTTCTCTTTGCTCACAGTCGTTTTCTGCATGTCTGCTGATTGCCTTTCCCTCATTCTCAGTGCGTTCTCCTTGCTCTCAGTCTTGTTTTGTTTGCCTGCTGCTTGCCTTTCCATTGCTCTCACTGCTTTCTCCTTGCTCTCAACCCTGTTTTTTGTGTGCCTGCTCCTTGCCTTTCCCTTGTACTAACTGCTTTTTCCTTGCTCTCACTCCCGTTTTTTCCATGCCTGCTCCTTGCCTTTCCCCTCTTTTCCCTTCGTTCTCCTTGGTCTCACTCCCATTGTGTGCATGCCTGCTCCTTGTCTTTCCCTCCTTGTCACTGCTATCTCCCTGCTCTCAGCCCTGTTTTGTGTGTGTCTGCTGCTGCCTTTCCCTCATTCACACTGCTTTCTCTTTGCTCGCAGTTCTGTTTGGTGCATGTCTGCTGCTTGCCTTTCCCTCCTTTTCACATTTCTCTCTTTGCTTCCCCCCATTTTTTTGTGTGACTGCTCCTAGATTTTCCCTCCTTCTCACTGTTTTCTTCTTTCTCTCAGCCCTGTTTTGTGTGTGTCTGCTGCTTGCCTCTCCCTCTTTCTCACAGCTTGCTCCCAGTCACGTTTTGTGTGTGCCTGCGGCTTTCTTCATTCTCATTGCTTTCTTCTTGCTCTGCGTCTAGCTTTTTTGTGCCTGCTGCTTGCCTTTCTCTCCTTCTCACTGCTTTCATCTTCCACTCATCCTCCATTTTGTGAGTAGCTGCTCCTTGCCTTTCCCTTGATCTCACTACTTTATCCTTGCTCTCAGACCATTTTGTGTGTGACTGCTGCTTGCTCTTCCCTCCCTCTCACTTCTTTCTCCTTGCTCTCATCCCTGTTTTTTGTGTGCCTGCTCCTTGCCTTTCCTTCCTTCTCACTGCTTTCACCTTGCTCTCAACCCTGCTTTTTGTGTGCCTGCTCCTTGCCTTTCCCATGATCTAACTGCTTTCTCCTTGCTCTCACCCCCATTTTTCCATGCCTGATCCTTGTCCTTCCCTTCTTCTCCCTGCTTTCTCCTTGGTCTCACCCCCATTTTGTGCGTACCTGCTCCTTGCCTTTCTTTCCTTGTCACTGCTTTCTCCTTGCTCTCACCATTGTTTTGTGCATGACTGCTGCTTGCTTTTCCCTTGTTCTCACTGCTTTCTCTTTGCTCTCAGCCACATTTTGTTCATGCCAGCTGATTGCCCTTCACTCCTTCTTACTGCCTTCTCTTTGCTTTCAGCACCTTTTTGTGTATGCCTGCTGCTTGCCTTTCGCTTCTTCTTTCTGCTTTCTCCTTGCTCTCACCCCCATTGTGTGCATGCCTGTGCCCTGTCTTTCCATCCTTGTCACTGCTTTGTCCCTGCTCTCAGCCCGTTTTTGTGTGTGCCTGTTGCTGGCCTTTCCCTTGTTCTCACTGCTTTCTCCTTGATCTCAGTCTTGTTTTGTGTGTGCCTGCTGCATGCCCTTTACTCCTTCTTGCTGCCTTCTCCTTGCTCTCATCACCTTTTTACGCATGCCTGCTGCTTCTCACTGCTTTTTCTCTACTCTCCCCACATTTTGTGTGTGCCTGCTTCTTCCCTTTCCATCCTTGTCATTGCTTTCTCCTTGCTGTCAGCCCGGTTTTGTGTGTGCCTGCTGCTTGCCTTTCCCACCTTCTCACTGCTTTCTCCTTGCACTCATCCCCCCATTTTGTGAGTGCCTGCTCCTTGACTTTCCCTCATTCTCACTGCTTTCTCCTTGCTCTCACCCCCATTGTGTGCCTGCCTGCTCCATGTCTTTCCCTCCTTGTCACTGCTTTTTCCTTGCTCTCAGCCCGGTATTGGGTGTGCCTGTTGCTTGCCTTTCCCTAATTCTCACTGCTTTCTCCTTGCTCTCTGTCTTGTTTTGTGCGGCCTGCTGCTTGCTTTTCCCTTGTTCTCACTGCTTTCTCCTTGCTCTCAGCCTCATTTTGTGCATCCCTGCTGCTTGCCCTTCCCTCCTTCTTGCTGCCTTCTCCTTCCTCTCAGCCCGGTTTTGTGTGTGCCTGTTACTTGCCTTTCCCTCATTCTCACTGCTTTCTCCTTGCTCTCTGTCTTTTTTTGTGCGGCCTGCTGCTTGCCTTTCCCTTCTCCTCACTGCTTTCTCCTTGTTCTCAGTCTTGTTTTGTGCGTGCCTGCTGCATGCCCTTCCCTCCTTCTCGCTGCCTTCTCCTTGCTCTCAGCACCTTTTTACAGGTGCCTGCTGCTTGTCTTTCCCTTCTCACTGCTTTCTCTTTGCTCTCAACCCCATTTTGTGTGTGCCTGCTTCTTGCCTTTCCATCTTTGTCACTGCCTTCTCATTGCTCTCAGCCTGGTTTTGTGTGTGCCTGCTGCTGGCAGTCCCATCACTCTCCTTGCTTCCTATTTGCTCCCAGCCCCATTTTGTGCATTCCTGCTGCCTGCCTTTCGCTTCTTCTCACTGCTTTCTCCTTGCTCTCAGCCCCGTTTTGTGCATGCCTGCTGCTTGCATTTCTCTCATTCTCACACCTTTCCCCTTGCTCTCAGCCTGATTTTGTGTGTGCCTGCTGCTTGCCTTTTCCACCTTCTCACTGCTTTCTCCTTGCACTCATCCCTCCCATTTTGTGAGTGCCTGCTCCTTGACTTTCCCTCATTCTTACTGATTTCTCTGTGCTCTCACCCCCATTGTGTGTGTACCTGCTCCTTGTCTTTCCCTCCTTGTCACTGCTTTCTCCTTGCCCGCAGCCCGGTATTGGGTGTGCCTGCTCCTTGCCCTTCCCTCGTTCTCACTGCTTTCTCCTTGCTCTCATTCTTGTTTTGTGTGGCCTGCTGCTTGCCTTTCCCTTGTTCCTACTGCTTTCTCCTTGCTCTCAGCCTTGTTTTGTGAGTTCCTGTTGCTTGCCCTTCCCTCCTTCTTGCTGCCCTGTCTTTCCCTCCTTGTAACTGCTTTCTCTGTGCTCTCAGCCCGGTTTTGTGTGTGCCTGTTACTTGCCTTTCCCTCGTTCTCACTGCTTTCTCCTTGCTCTCTGTCTTGTTTTGTGCAGCCTGCTGCTTGCCTTTCCCTTCTTCTCACTACCTTCTCCTTGCTCTCAGCACCTCTTCACGAGTGCCTGCTGCTTGTCTTTTCCTTCTTCTCACTGCTTTCTCTTTGCTCTCAACTCCATTTTGTGTGTGCCTGCTTCTTGCCTTCCCATCCTTGTCACTGCCTTCTCCTTGCTCTCAGCCTGGTTTTGTGTGTGCCTGCTGATTGGCTTTTCCACCTTCTCACTGCTTTCTCCTTTCACTCATCCCTCCCATTTTCTGAGTGCCTGCTCCTTGATTTTCCCTCATTCTTACTGCTTTCTCCGTGCTCTCACCCCCATTGTGTGTGTAACTGCTCCTTGTCTTTCCCTCCTTGTCACTGCTTTCTCCTTGCCCCCAGCCCGGTATTGGGTGTGCCTGCTCCTTGCCCTTCCCTCGTTCTCACTGCTTTCTCCTTGCTCTCAGTCTTGTTTTGTGTGGCCTGCTCTTGCCTTTCCATTGTTCCCATTTCTTTCTCCTTGCTCTCAGCCTCATTTTGTGCATGCCTGTTACTTGCCCTTCCTTCCTTCTTGCTGCCTTCTGCTTCCCATCAGCACCTTTTTGTGTATGCCTGCTGCTTGCCTTTTCCTTCTTCTCACTGCTTTCTCCTTGCTCTCACCCCCATTGTGTGCGTGCCTGCTCCCTGTCTTTCCCTCCTGGTCACTGGTTACTACTTGCTCTCAGCATTGTTCTGTGTGTGCCTGCTCCTTGCCTTTCCCTCCTTCTCACTGCTTTCTCCTTGCTCTCAACCTCGTTTTGTGCATGCCTGCTGCTTGCTTTTTCCTCATCCTCACACCTTTCTCCTTGCTCTCAGCCCTGTTTTGTGTCTGCCTGCTGCTTGCTTGTTCCTCCTTCTCAATGTTTTCTTCTTCCTCTCACATCCGTTTTGTGCATGCCTGAACCTTGCCTTTCCCTCTTTCTCAATGCTTTCAGGTATTTTCACTGCTTTCTCTTTGCTCACAGTCGTTTTCTGCATGTCTGCTGCTTGCCTTTCCCTCATTCTCAGTGTGTTCTCCTTGCTCTCAGTCTTGTTTTGTGTGCCTGCTGCTTGCCTTTCCATTGCTCTCACTGCTTTCTCCTTGCTCTCAACTCTGTTTTTTGTGTGCCTGCTCCTTGCCTTTCCCTTGTACTAACTGCTTTTTCCTTGCTCTCACTCCCGTTTTTTCCATGCCTGCTCCTTGACTTTCCCCTCTTTTCCCGTCTTTCTCCTTGGTCTCACTCCCATTGTGTGCAGGCCTGCTCCTTGTCTTTTCCTCCTTGTCACTGCTTTCTCCTTGCTCTCAACCTCGTTTTGTGCATGCCTGCTGCTTGCTTTTTCCTCATTCACACACCTTTCTCCTTGCTCTCAGCCCTGTTTTGTGTCTGCCTGCTGCTTGCTTGTTCCTCCTTCTCAATGCTTTCTTCTTCCTCTCACATCCATTTTGTGCATGCCTGCACCTTGCCTTTCCCTCTTTCTCAATGCTTTCAGGTATTTTCACTGCTTTCTCTTTGCTCACAGTCGTTTTCTGCATGTCTGCTGCTTGCCTTTCCCTCATTCTCAGTGTGTTCTCCTTGCTCTCAGTCTTGTTTTGTGTGCCTGCTGCTTGCCTTTCCATTGCTCTCACTGCTTTCTCCTTGCTCTCAACCCTGTTTTTTGTGTGCCTGCTCCTTGCCTTTCCATTGTACTAACTGCTTTTTCCTTGCTCTCACTCCCGTTTTTTCCATGCCTGCTCCTTGCCTTTCCCCTCTTTTCCCGTCTTTCTCCTTGGTCTCACTCCCATTGTGTGCATGCCTGCTCCTTGTCTTTTCCTCCTTGTCACTGCTTTCTCCCTGCTCTCAGCCCTGTTTTGTGTGTGTCTGCTGCTTGCCTTTCCCTCATTCACACTGCTTTCTCTTTGCTCGCAGTCCTGTTTGGTGCATGTCTGCTGCTTGCCTTTCCCTCCTTTTCACTTTTCTCTCTTTGCTTCCCCCCATTTTTTTGTGTGACTGCTCCTAGATTTTCCCTCCTTCTCACTGTTTTCTTCTTTCTCTCAGCCCTGTTTTGTGTGTGTCTGCTGCTTGCCTCTCCCTCTTTCTCACAGCTTGCTCCCAGTCACGTTTTGTGTGTGCCTGCGGCTTTCTTCATTCTCATTGCTTTCTTCTTGCTCTGCGTCTAGCTTTTTTGTGCCTGCTGCTTGCCTTTCTCTCCTTCTCACTGCTTTCTTCTTGCACTCATCCTCCATTTTTTGAGTAGCTGCTCCTTGCCTTTCCCTTGATCTCACTACTTTATCCTTGCTCTCAGACCATTTTGTGTGTGCCTGCTGCTTGCTCTTCCATCCCTCTCACTTCTTTCTCCTTGCTCTCATCCCTGTTTTTTTGTGTACCTGCTCCTTGCCTTTCCTTCCTTCTCACTGCTTTCACCTTGCTCTCAACCCTGCTTTTTGTGTGCCTGCTCCTTGCCTTTCCCATGATCTCACTGCTTTCTCCTTGCTCTCACCCCCATTTTTCCATGCCTGATCCTTGTCCTTCCCTTCTTCTCCCTGCTTTCTCCTTGGTCTCACCCCCATTTTGTGTGTACCTGCTCCTTGCCTTTCTTTCCTTGTCACTGCTTTCTCCTTGCTCTCACCATTGTTTTGTGCATGACTGCTGCTTGCTTTTCCCTTGTTCTCACTGCTTTCTCTTTGCTCTCAGCCACATTTTGTTCATGCCAGCTGATTGTCCTTCACTCCTTCTTACTGCCTTCTCTTTGCTTTCAACACCTTGTTGTGTATGCCTGCTGCTTGCCTTTCGCTTCTTCTTACTGCTTTCTCCTTGCTCTCACCCCCATTGTGTGCATGCCTGTGCCCTGTCTTTCCATCCTTGTCACTGCTTTCTCCCTGCTCTCAGCCCGTTTTTGTGTGTGCCTGTTGCTGGCCTTTCCCTTGTTCTCACTGCTTTCTCCTTGATCTCAGTCTTCTTTTGTGTGTGCCTGCTGCATGCCCTTTACTCCTTCTTGCTGCCTACTCCTTGCTCTCAGCACCTTTTTACGCATGCCTGCTGCTTCTCACTGCTTTCTCTCTACTCTCCCCACATTTTGTGTGTGCCTGCTTCTTCCCTTTCCATCCTTGTCATTGCTTTCTCCTTGCTGTCAGCCCGGTTTTGTGTGTGCATGCTGCTTGCCTTTCCCACCTTCTCACTGCTTTCTCCTTGTACTCATCCCCCCATTTTGTGAGTGTGCTCCTTGACTTTCCCTCATTCTCACTGCTTTCTCCTTACTCTCACCCCCATTGTGTGCCTGCCTGCTCCATGTCTTTCCCTCCTTGTCACTGCTTTTTCCTTGCTCTCAGCCCGGTATTGTGTGTGCCTGTTGCTTGCCTTTCCCTAATTCTCACTGCTTTCTCCTTGCTCTCTGTCTTGTTTTGTGCGGCCTGCTGCTTGCTTTTCCCTTGTTCTCACTGCTTTCTCCTTGCTCTCAGCCTCATTTTGTGCATCCCTGCTGCTTGCCCTTCCCTCCTTCTTGCTGCCTTCTCCTTCCTCTCACCCCGGTTTTGTGTGTGCCTGTTACTTGCCTTTCCCTCATTCTCACTGCTTTCTCCTTGCTCTCTGACTTGTTTTGTGTGGCCTGCTGCTTGCCTTTCCCTTCTCCTCACTGCTTTCTCCTTGTTCTCAGTCTTGTTTTGTGTCTGCCTGCTGCTTGCTTGTTCCTCCTTCTCAATGCTTTCTTCTTCCTCTCACATCCGTTTTGTGCATGCCTGCACCTTGCCTTTCCCTCTTTCTCAATGCTTTCAGGTATTTTCACTGCTTTCTCTTTGCTCACAGTCGTTTTCTGCATGTCTGCTGCTTGCCTTTCCCTCATTCTCAGTGCGTTCTCCTTGCTCTCTGTCTTGTTTTGTACAGCCTGCTGCTTGCCTTTCCCTTCTTCTCACTGCCTTCTCCTTGCTCTCAGCACCTCTTTACGAGTGCCTGCTGCTTGTCTTTTCCTTCTTCTCACTGCTTTCTCCTTGCCCTCAGCCCGGTATTGGGTGTGCCTGCTCCTTGCCCTTCCCTCGTTGTCACTGCTTTCTCCTTGCTCTCAGTCTTGTTTTGTGTGGCCTGCTTCTTGCCTTTCCATTGTTCCCACTTCTTTCTCCTTGCTCTCAGTCTCATTTTGTGCATGCCTGTTGCTTGCCCTTCCTTCCTTCTTGCTGCCTTCTGCTTACCATCAGAACCTTTTTGTGTATGCCTGCTGCTTGCCTTTTCCTTCTTATCACTGCTTTCTCCGCGCTCTCACCCCCATTGTGTGTGTACCTGCTCCTTGTCTTTCCCTCCTTGTCTCTGCTTTCTCCTTGCCCTCAGCCCGGTATTGGGTGTGCCTGCTCCTTGCCCTTCCCTCGTTCTCACTTCTTTCTCCTTGCTCTCAGTCTTGTTTTGTGTGGCCTGCTTCTTGCCTTTCCATTGTTCCCACTTCTTTCTCCTTGCTCTCAGTCTCATTTTGTGCATGCCTGTTGCTTGCCCTTCCTTCCTTCTTGCTGCCTTCTGCTTCCCATCAGCACCTTTTTGTGTATGCCTGCTGCTTGCCTTTTCCTTCTTCTCACTGCTTTCTCCTTGCTCTCACCCCCATTGTGTGCGTGCCTGCTCCCTGTCTTTCCCTCCTGGTCACTGGTTACTACTTGCTCTCAGCGTTGTTCTGTGTGTGCCTGCTCCTTGCCTTTCCCTCCTTCTCACTGCTTTCTCCTTGCTCTCAACCTCGTTTTGTGCATGCCTGCTGCTTGGTTTTTCCTCATCCTCACACCTTTCTCCTTACTCTCAGCCCTGTTTTGTGTCTGCCTGCTGCTTGCTTGTTCCTCCTTCTCAATGCTTTCTTCTTCCTCTCACATCCGTTTTGTGCATGCCTGCACCTTGCCTTTCCCTCTTTCTCAATGCTTTCAGGTATTTTCACTGCTTTCTCTTTGCTCACAGTCGTTTTCTGCATGTCTGCTGCTTGCCTTTCCCTCATTCTCAGTGCGTTCTCCTTGCTCTCAGTGTTGTTTTGTGTGCCTGCTGCTTGCCTTTCCATTGCTCTCACTGCTTTCTCCTTGCTCTCAACCCTGTTTTTTGTGTGCCTGCTCCTTGCCTTTCCCTTGTACTAACTGCTTTTTCCTTGCTCTCACTCCCGTTTTTTGCATGCCCGCTCCTTGCCTTTCCCCTCTTTCCCCTTCTTTCTCCTTGGTCTCACTCCCATTGTGTGCATGCCTGCTCCTTGTCTTTCCCTCCTTGTCACTGCTTTCTCCCTGCTCTTAACCCTGTTTTGTGTGTGTCTGATGCTTGCCTTTCCCTCATTCACACTGCTTGCTCTTTGCTCGCAGTCCTGTTTGGTGCATGTCTGCTGCTTGCCTTTCCCTCCTTTTCACTTTTCTCTCTTTGCTTTCCCCCATTTTTTTGTGTGACTGCTCCTAGATTTTCCCTCCTTCTCACTGTTTTCTTCTTTCTCTCAGCCCTGTTTTGTGTGTGTCTGCTGCTTGCCTCTCCCTCTTTCTCACAGCTTGCTCCCAGTCACGTTTTGTGTGTGCCTGCGGCTTTCTTCATTCTCACTGCTTTCTCCTTGCCCTCAGTCCGGTATTGGGTGTGCCTGCTCCTTGCCCTTCCCTCGTTCTCACTTCTTTCTCCTTGCTCTCAGTCTTGTTTTGTGTGGCCTGCTTCTTGCCTTTCCATTGTTCCCACTTCTTTCTCCTTGCTCTCAGTCTCATTTTGTGCATGCCTGTTGCTTGCCCTTCCTTCCTTCTTGCTGCCTTCTGCTTCCCATCAGCACCTTTTTGTGTATGCCTGCTGCTTGCCTTTTCCTTCTTCTCACTGCTTTCTCCTTGCTCTCACCCCCATTGTGTGCATGCCTGCTCCCTGTCTTTCCCTCCTGGTCACTGGTTACTACTTGCTCTCAGCATTGTTCTGTGTGTGCCTGCTCCTTGCCTTTCCCTCCTTCTCACTGCTTTCTCCTTGCTCTCAACCTCGTTTTGTGCATGCCTGCTGCTTGCTTTTTCCTCATCCTCACACCTTTCTCCTTGCTCTCAGCCCTGTTTTGTGTCTGCCTGCTGCTTGCTTGTTCCTCCTTCTCAATGCTTTCTTCTTCCTCTCACATCCGTTTTGTGCATGCCTGCACCTTGCCTTTCCCTCTTTCTCAATGCTTTCAGGTATTTTCACTGCTTTCTCTTTGCTCACAGTCGTTTTCTGCATGTCTGCTGCTTGCCTTTCCCTCATTCTCAGTGTGTTCTCCTTGCTCTCAGTCTTGTTTTGTGTGCCTGCTGCTTGCCTTTCCATTGCTCTCACTGCTTTCTCCTTGCTCTCAACTCTGTTTTTTGTGTGCCTGCTCCTTGCCTTTCCCTTGTACTAACTGCTTTTTCCTTGCTCTCACTCCCGTTTTTTCCATGCCTGCTCCTTGACTTTCCCCTCTTTTCCCGTCTTTCTCCTTGGTCTCACTCCCATTGTGTGCAGGCCTGCTCCTTGTCTTTTCCTCCTTGTCACTGCTTTCTCCTTGCTCTCAACCTCGTTTTGTGCATGCCTGCTGCTTGCTTTTTCCTCATTCACACACCTTTCTCCTTGCTCTCAGCCCTGTTTTGTGTCTGCCTGCTGCTTGCTTGTTCCTCCTTCTCAATGCTTTCTTCTTCCTCTCACATCCGTTTTGTGCATGCCTGCACCTTGCCTTTCCCTCTTTCTCAATGCTTTCAGGTATTTTCACTGCTTTCTCTTTGCTCACAGTCGTTTTCTGCATGTCTGCTGCTTGCCTTTCCCTCATTCTCAGTGTGTTCTCCTTGCTCTCAGTCTTGTTTTGTGTGCCTGCTGCTTGCCTTTCCATTGCTCTCACTGCTTTCTCCTTGCTCTCAACCCTGTTTTTTGTGTGCCTGCTCCTTGCCTTTCCCTTGTACTAACTGCTTTTTCCTTGCTCTCACTCCCGTTTTTTCCATGCCTGCTCCTTGCCTTTCCCCTCTTTTCCCGTCTTTCTCCTTGGTCTCACTCCCATTGTGTGCATGCCTGCTCCTTGTCTTTTCCTCCTTGTCACGGCTTTCTCCCTGCTCTCAGCCCTGTTTTGTGTGTGTCTGCTGCTTGCCTTTCCCTCATTCACACTGCTTTCTCTTTGCTCGCAGTCCTGTTTGGTGCATGTCTGCTGCTTGCCTTTCCCTCCTTTTCACTTTTCTCTCTTTGCTTCCCCCCATTTTTTTGTGTGACTGCTCCTAGATTTTCCCTCCTTCTCACTGTTTTCTTCTTTCTCTCAGCCCTGTTTTGTGTGTGTCTGCTGCTTGCCTCTCCCTCTTTCTCACAGCTTGCTCCCAGTCACGTTTTGTGTGTGCCTCCGGCTTTCTTCATTCTCATTGCTTTCTTCATGCTCTGCGTCTAGCTTTTTTGTGCCTGCTGCTTGCCTTTCTCTCCTTCTCACTGCTTTCTTCTTGCACTCATCCTCCATTTTGTGAGTAGCTGCTCCTTGCCTTTCCCTTGATCTCACTACTTTATCCTTGCTCACAGACCATTTTGTGTGTGCCTGCTGCTTGCTCTTCCATCCCTCTCACTTCTTTCTCCTTGCTCTCATCCCTGTTTTTTTGTGTACCTGCTCCTTGCCTTTCCTTCCTTCTCACTGCTTTCACCTTGCTCTCAACCCTGCTTTTTGTGTGCCTACTCCTTGCCTTTCCCATGATCTCACTGCTTTCTCCTTGCTCTCACCCCCATTTTTCCATGCCTGATCCTTGTCCTTCCCTTCTTCTCCCTGCTTTCTCCTTGGTCTCACCCCCATTTTGTGTGTACCTGCTCCTTGCCTTTCTTTCCTTGTCACTGCTTTCTCCTTGCTCTCACCATTGTTTTGTGCATGACTGCTGCTTGCTTTTCCCTTGTTCTCACTGCTTTCTCTTTGCTCTCAGGCACATTTTGTTCATGCCAGCTGATTGTCCTTCACTCCTTCTTACTGCCTTCTCTTTGCTTTCAGCACCTTGTTGTGTATGCCTGCTGCTTGCCTTTCGCTTCTTCTTACTGCTTTCTCCTTGCTCTCACCCCCATTGTGTGCATGCCTGTGCCCTGTCTTTCCATCCTTGTCACTGCTTTCTCCCTGCTCTCAGCCCGTTTTTGTGTGTGCCTGTTGCTGGCCTTTCCCTTGTTCTCACTGCTTTCTCCTTGATCTCAGTCTTGTTTTGTGTGTGCCTGCTGCATGCCCTTTACTCCTTCTTGCTGCCTTCTCCTTGCTCTCAGCACCTTTTTACGCATGCCTGCTGCTTCTCACTGCTTTCTCTCTACTCTCCCCACATTTTGTGTGTGCCTGCTTCTTCCCTTTCCATCCTTGTCATTGCTTTCTCCTTGCTGTCAGCCCGGTTTTGTGTGTGCCTGCTGCTTGCCTTTCCCACCTTCTCACTGCTTTCTCCTTGCACTCATCCCCCCATTTTGTGAGTGCCTGCTCCTTGACTTTCCCTCATTCTCACTGCTTTCTCCTTGCTCTCACCCCCATTGTGTGCGTGCCTGCTCCCTGTCTTTCCCTCCTGGTCACTGGTTACTACTTGCTCTCAACCTCGTTTTGTGCATGCCTGCTGCTTGCTTTTTCCTCATCCTCACACCTTTCTCCTTGCTCTCAGCCCTGTTTTGTGTCTGCCTGCTGCTTGCTTGTCCCTCCTTCTCAATGCTTTCTTCTTCCTCTCACATCTGTTTTGTGCATGCCTGCACCTTGCCTTTCCCTCTTTCTCAATGCTTTCAGGTATTTTCACTGCTTTCTCTTTGCTCACAGTCGTTTTCTGCATGTCTGCTGCTTGCCTTTCCCTCATTCTCAGTGCGTTCTCCTTGCTCTCAGTCTTGTTTTGTTTGCCTGCTGCTTGCCTTTCCATTGCTCTCACTGCTTTCTCCTTGCTCTCAACCCTGTTTTTTGTGTGCCTGCTCCTTGCCTTTCCCTTGTACTAACTGCTTTTTCCTTGCTCTCACTCCCGTTTTTTCCATGCCTGATCCTTGCCTTTCCCCTCTTTTCCCTTCTTTCTCCTTGGTCTCACTCCCATTGTGTGCATGCCTGCTCCTTGTCTTTCCCTCCTTGTCACTGCTATCTCCCTGCTCTCAGCCCTGTTTTGTGTGTGTCTGCTGCTGCCTTTCCCTCATTCACACTGCTTTCTCTTTGCTCGCAGTTCTGTTTGGTGCATGTCTGCTGCTTGCCTTTCCCTCCTTTTCACATTTCTCTCTTTGCTTCCCCCCATTTTTTTGTGTGACTGCTCCTAGATTTTCCCTCCTTCTCACTGTTTTCTTCTTTCTCTCAGCCCTGTTTTGTGTGTGTCTGCTGCTTGCCTCTCCCTCTTTCTCACAGCTTGCTCCCAGTCACGTTTTGTGTGTGCCTGCGGCTTTCTTCATTCTCATTGCTTTCTTCTTGCTCTGCGTCTAGCTTTTTTGTGCCTGCTGCTTGCCTTTCTCTCCTTCTCACTGCTTTCATCTTCCACTCATCCTCCATTTTGTGAGTAGCTGCTCCTTGCCTTTCCCTTGATCTCACTACTTTATCCTTGCTCTCAGACCATTTTGTGTGTGACTGCTGCTTGCTCTTCCCTCCCTCTCACTTCTTTCTCCTTGCTCTCATCCCTGTTTTTTGTGTGCCTGCTCCTTGCCTTTCCTTCCTTCTCACTGCTTTCACCTTGCTCTCAACCCTGCTTTTTGTGTGCCTGCTCCTTGCCTTTCCCATGATCTAACTGCTTTCTCCTTGCTCTCACCCCCATTTTTCCATGCCTGATCCTTGTCCTTCCCTTCTTCTCCCTGCTTTCTCCTTGGTCTCACCCCCATTTTGTGCGTACCTGCTCCTTGCCTTTCTTTCCTTGTCACTGCTTTCTCCTTGCTCTCACCATTGTTTTGTGCATGACTGCTGCTTGCTTTTCCCTTGTTCTCACTGCTTTCTCTTTGCTCTCAGCCACATTTTGTTCATGCCAGCTGATTGCCCTTCACTCCTTCTTACTGCCTTCTCTTTGCTTTCAGCACCTTTTTGTGTATGCCTGCTGCTTGCCTTTCGCTTCTTCTTTCTGCTTTCTCCTTGCTCTCACCCCCATTGTGTGCATGCCTGTGCCCTGTCTTTCCATCCTTGTCACTGCTTTGTCCCTGCTCTCAGCCCGTTTTTGTGTGTGCCTGTTGCTGGCCTTTCCCTTGTTCTCACTGCTTTCTCCTTGATCTCAGTCTTGTTTTGTGTGTGCCTGCTGCATGCCCTTTACTCCTTCTTGCTGCCTTCTCCTTGCTCTCATCACCTTTTTACGCATGCCTGCTGCTTCTCACTGCTTTTTCTCTACTCTCCCCACATTTTGTGTGTGCCTGCTTCTTCCCTTTCCATCCTTGTCATTGCTTTCTTCTTGCTGTCAGCCCGGTTTTGTGTGTGCTTGCTGCTTGCCTTTCCCACCTTCTCACTGCTTTCTCCTTGCACTCATCCCCCCATTTTGTGAGTGCCTGCTCCTTGACTTTCCCTCATTCTCACTGCTTTCTCCTTGCTCTCACCCCCATTGTGTGCCTGCCTGCTCCATGTCTTTCCCTCCTTGTCACTGCTTTTTCCTTGCTCTCAGCCCGGTATTGGGTGTGCCTGTTGCTTGCCTTTCCCTAATTCTCACTGCTTTCTCCTTGCTCTCTGTCTTGTTTTGTGCGGCCTGCTGCTTGCTTTTCCCTTGTTCTCACTGCTTTCTCCTTGCTCTCAGCCTCATTTTGTGCATCCCTGCTGCTTGCCCTTCCCTCCTTCTTGCTGCCTTCTCCTTCCTCTCAGCCCGGTTTTGTGTGTGCCTGTTACTTGCCTTTCCCTCATTCTCACTGCTTTCTCCTTGCTCTCTGTCTTTTTTTGTGCGGCCTGCTGCTTGCCTTTCCCTTCTCCTCACTGCTTTCTCCTTGTTCTCAGTCTTGTTTTGTGCGTGCCTGCTGCATGCCCTTCCCTCCTTCTCGCTGCCTTCTCCTTGCTCTCAGCACCTTTTTACAGGTGCCTGCTGCTTGTCTTTCCCTTCTCACTGCTTTCTCCTTGTTCTCAGTCTTGTTTTGTGCGTGCCTGCTGCATGCCCTTCCCTCCTTCTCGCTGCCTTCTCCTTGCTCTCAGCACCTTTTTACAGGTGCCTGCTGCTTGTCTTTCCCTTCTCACTGCTTTCTCTTTGCTCTCAACCCCATTTTGTGTGTGCCTGCTTCTTGCCTTTCCATCTTTGTCACTGCCTTCTCATTGCTCTCAGCCTGGTTTTGTGTGTGCCTGCTGCTGGCAGTCCCATCACTCTCCTTGCTTCCTATTTGCTCCCAGCCCCATTTTGTGCATTCCTGCTGCCTGCCTTTCGCTTCTTCTCACTGCTTTCTCCTTGCTCTCAGCCCCGTTTTGTGCATGCCTGCTGCTTGCATTTCTCTCATTCTCACACCTTTCCCCTTGCTCTCAGCCTGAATTTGTGTGTGCCTGCTGCTTGCCTTTTCCACCTTCTCACTGCTTTCTCCTTGCACTCATCCCTCCCATTTTGTGAGTGCCTGCTCCTTGACTTTCCCTCATTCTTACTGATTTCTCTGTGCTCTCACCCCCATTGTGTGTGTACCTGCTCCTTGTCTTTCCCTCCTTGTCACTGCTTTCTCCTTGCCCGCAGCCCGGTATTGGGTGTGCCTGCTCCTTGCCCTTCCCTCGTTCTCACTGCTTTCTCCTTGCTCTCATTCTTGTTTTGTGTGGCCTGCTGCTTGCCTTTCCCTTGTTCCTACTGCTTTCTCCTTGCTCTCAGCCTTGTTTTGTGAGTTCCTGTTGCTTGCCCTTCCCTCCTTCTTGCTGCCCTGTCTTTCCCTCCTTGTAACTGCTTTCTCTGTGCTCTCAGCCCGGTTTTGTGTGTGCCTGTTACTTGCCTTTCCCTCGTTCTCACTGCTTTCTCCTTGCTCTCTGTCTTGTTTTGTGCAGCCTGCTGCTTGCCTTTCCCTTCTTCTCACTACCTTCTCCTTGCTCTCAGCACCTCTTTACGAGTGCCTGCTGCTTGTCTTTTCCTTCTTCTCACTGCTTTCTCTTTGCTCTCAACTCCATTTTGTGTGTGCCTGCTTCTTGCCTTCCCATCCTTGTCACTGCCTTCTCCTTGCTCTCAGCCTGGTTTTGTGTGTGCCTGCTGATTGGCTTTTCCACCTTCTCACTGCTTTCTCCTTTCACTCATCCCTCCCATTTTCTGAGTGCCTGCTCCTTGATTTTCCCTCATTCTTACTGCTTTCTCCGTGCTCTCACCCCCATTGTGTGTGTAACTGCTCCTTGTCTTTCCCTCCTTGTCACTGCTTTCTCCTTGCCCCCAGCCCGGTATTGGGTGTGCCTGCTCCTTGCCCTTCCCTCGTTCTCACTGCTTTCTCCTTGCTCTCAGTCTTGTTTTGTGTGGCCTGCTCTTGCCTTTCCATTGTTCCCATTTCTTTCTCCTTGCTCTCAGCCTCATTTTGTGCATGCCTGTTACTTGCCCTTCCTTCCTTCTTGCTGCCTTCTGCTTCCCATCAGCACCTTTTTGTGTATGCCTGCTGCTTGCCTTTTCCTTCTTCTCACTGCTTTCTCCTTGCTCTCACCCCCATTGTGTGCGTGCCTGCTCCCTGTCTTTCCCTCCTGGTCACTGGTTACTACTTGCTCTCAGCATTGTTCTGTGTGTGCCTGCTCCTTGCCTTTCCCTCCTTCTCACTGCTTTCTCCTTGCTCTCAACCTCGTTTTGTGCATGCCTGCTGCTTGCTTTTTCCTCATCCTCACACCTTTCTCCTTGCTCTCAGCCCTGTTTTGTGTCTGCCTGCTGCTTGCTTGTTCCTCCTTCTCAATGCTTTCTTCTTCCTCTCACATCCGTTTTGTGCATGCCTGCACCTTGCCTTTCCCTCTTTCTCAATGCTTTCAGGTATTTTCACTGCTTTCTCTTTGCTCACAGTCGTTTTCTGCATGTCTGCTGCTTGCCTTTCCCTCATTCTCAGTGTGTTCTCCTTGCTCTCAGTCTTGTTTTGTGTGCCTGCTGCTTGCCTTTCCATTGCTCTCACTGCTTTCTCCTTGCTCTCAACTCTGTTTTTTGTGTGCCTGCTCCTTGCCTTTCCCTTGTACTAACTGCTTTTTCCTTGCTCTCACTCCCGTTTTTTCCATGCCTGCTGCTTGCCTTTCTCTCCTTCTCACTGCTTTCATCTTCCACTCATCCTCCATTTTGTGAGTAGCTGCTCCTTGCCTTTCCCTTGATCTCACTACTTTATCCTTGCTCTCAGACCATTTTGTGTGTGACTGCTGCTTGCCTTTTCCTTCTTCTCACTGCTTTCTCCTTGCTCTCACCCCCATTGTGTGCATGCCTGCTCCCTGTCTTTCCCTCCTGGTCACTGGTTACTACTTGCTCTCAGCATTGTTCTGTGTGTGCCTGCTCCTTGCCTTTCCCTCCTTCTCACTGCTTTCTCCTTGCTCTCAACCTCGTTTTGTGCATGCCTGCTGCTTGCTTTTTCCTCATCCTCACACCTTTCTCCTTGCTCTCAGCCCTGTTTTGTGTCTGCCTGCTGCTTGCTTGTTCCTCCTTCTCAATGCTTTCTTCTTCCTCTCACATCCATTTTGTGCATGCCTGCACCTTGCCTTTCCCTCTTTCTCAATGCTTTCAGGTATTTTCACTGCTTTCTCTTTGCTCACAGTCGTTTTCTGCATGTCTGCTGCTTGCCTTTCCCTCATTCTCAGTGTGTTCTCCTTGCTCTCAGTCTTGTTTTGTGTGCCTGCTGCTTGCCTTTCCATTGCTCTCACTGCTTTCTCCTTGCTCTCAACTCTGTTTTTTGTGTGCCTGCTCCTTGCCTTTCCCTTGTACTAACTGCTTTTTCCTTGCTCTCACTCCCGTTTTTTCCATGCCTGCTCCTTGACTTTCCCCTCTTTTCCCGTCTTTCTCCTTGGTCTCACTCCCATTGTGTGCAGGCCTGCTCCTTGTCTTTTCCTCCTTGTCACTGCTTTCTCCTTGCTCTCAACCTCGTTTTGTGCATGCCTGCTGCTTGCTTTTTCCTCATTCACACACCTTTCTCCTTGCTCTCAGCCCTGTTTTGTGTCTGCCTGCTGCTTGCTTGTTCCTCCTTCTCAATGCTTTCTTCTTCCTCTCACATCCGTTTTGTGCATGCCTGCACCTTGCCTTTCCCTCTTTCTCAATGCTTTCAGGTATTTTCACTGCTTTCTCTTTGCTCACAGTCGTTTTCTGCATGTCTGCTGCTTGCCTTTCCCTCATTCTCAGTGTGTTATCCTTGCTCTCAGTCTTGTTTTGTGTGCCTGCTGCTTGCCTTTCCATTGCTCTCACTGCTTTCTCCTTGCTCTCAACCCTGTTTTTTGTGTGCCTGCTCCTTGCCTTTCCCTTGTACTAACTGCTTTTTCCTTGCTCTCACTCCCGTTTTTTCCATGCCTGCTCCTTGCCTTTCCCCTCTTTTCCCGTCTTTCTCCTTGGTCTCACTCCCATTGTGTGCATGCCTGCTCCTTGTCTTTTCCTCCTTGTCACGGCTTTCTCCCTGCTCTCAGCCCTGTTTTGTGTGTGTCTGCTGCTTGCCTTTCCCTCATTCACACTGCTTTCTCTTTGCTCGCAGTCCTGTTTGGTGCATGTCTGCTGCTTGCCTTTCCCTCCTTTTCACTTTTCTCTCTTTGCTTCCCCCCATTTTTTTGTGTGACTGCTCCTAGATTTTCCCTCCTTCTCACTGTTTTCTTCTTTCTCTCAGCCCTGTTTTGTGTGTGTCTGCTGCTTGCCTCTCCCTCTTTCTCACAGCTTGCTCCCAGTCACGTTTTGTGTGTGCCTCCGGCTTTCTTCATTCTCATTGCTTTCTTCATGCTCTGCGTCTAGCTTTTTTGTGCCTGCTGCTTGCCTTTCTCTCCTTCTCACTGCTTTCTTCTTGCACTCATCCTCCATTTTGTGAGTAGCTGCTCCTTGCCTTTCCCTTGATCTCACTACTTTATCCTTGCTCTCAGACCATTTTGTGTGTGCCTGCTGCTTGCTCTTCCATCCCTCTCACTTCTTTCTCCTTGCTCTCATCCCTGTTTTTTTTGTGTACCTGCTCCTTGCCTTTCCTTCCTTCTCACTGCTTTCACCTTGCTCTCAACCCTGCTTTTTGTGTGCCTGCTCCTTGCCTTTCCCATGATCTCACTGCTTTCTCCTTGCTCTCACCCCCATTTTTCCATGCCTGATCCTTGTCCTTCCCTTCTTCTCCCTGCTTTCTCCTTGGTCTCACCCCCATTTTGTGTGTACCTGCTCCTTGCCTTTCTTTCCTTGTCACTGCTTTCTCCTTGCTCTCACCATTGTTTTGTGCATGACTGCTGCTTGCTTTTCCCTTGTTCTCACTGCTTTCTCTTTGCTCTCAGGCACATTTTGTTCATGCCAGCTGATTGTCCTTCACTCCTTCTTACTGCCTTCTCTTTGCTTTCAGCACCTTGTTGTGTATGCCTGCTGCTTGCCTTTCGCTTCTTCTTACTGCTTTCTCGTTGCTCTCACCCCCATTGTGTGCATGCCTGTGCCCTGTCTTTCCATCCTTGTCACTGCTTTCTCCCTGCTCTCAGCCCGTTTTTGTGTGTGCCTGTTGCTGGCCTTTCCCTTGTTCTCACTGCTTTCTCCTTGATCTCAGTCTTGTTTTGTGTGTGCCTGCTGCATGCCCTTTACTCCTTCTTGCTGCCTTCTCCTTGCTCTCAGCACCTTTTTACGCATGCCTGCTGCTTCTCACTGCTTTCTCTCTACTCTCCCCACATTTTGTGTGTGCCTGCTTCTTCCCTTTCCATCCTTGTCATTGCTTTCTCCTTGCTGTCAGCCCGGTTTTGTGTGTGCCTGCTGCTTGCCTTTCCCACCTTCTCACTGCTTTCTCCTTGCACTCATCCCCCCATTTTGTGAGTGCCTGCTCCTTGACTTTCCCTCATTCTCACTGCTTTCTCCTTGCTCTCACCCCCATTGTGTGCATGCCTGCTCCCTGTCTTTCCCTCCTGGTCACTGGTTACTACTTGCTCTCAACCTCGTTTTGTGCATGCCTGCTGCTTGCTTTTTCCTCATCCTCACACCTTTCTCCTTGCTCTCAGCCCTGTTTTGTGTCTGCCTGCTGCTTGCTTGTCCCTCCTTCTCAATGCTTTCTTCTTCCTCTCACATCTGTTTTGTGCATGCCTGCACCTTGCCTTTCCCTCTTTCTCAATGCTTTCAGGTATTTTCACTGCTTTCTCTTTGCTCACAGTCGTTTTCTGCATGTCTGCTGCTTGCCTTTCCCTCATTCTCAGTGCGTTCTCCTTGCTCTCAGTCTTGTTTTGTTTGCCTGCTGCTTGCCTTTCCATTGCTCTCACTGCTTTCTCCTTGCTCTCAACCCTGTTTTTTGTGTGCCTGCTCCTTGCCTTTCCCTTGTACTAACTGCTTTTTCCTTGCTCTCACTCCCGTTTTTTCCATGCCTGATCCTTGCCTTTCCCCTCTTTTCCCTTCTTTCTCCTTGGTCTCACTCCCATTGTGTGCATGCCTGCTCCTTGTCTTTCCCTCCTTGTCACTGCTATCTCCCTGCTCTCAGCCCTGTTTTGTGTGTGTCTGCTGTTGCCTTTCCCTCATTCACACTGCTTTCTCTTTGCTCGCAGTTCTGTTTGGTGCATGTCTGCTGCTTGCCTTTCCCTCCTTTTCACATTTCTCTCTTTGCTTCCCCCCATTTTTTTGTGTGACTGCTCCTAGATTTTCCCTCCTTCTCACTGTTTTCTTCTTTCTCTCAGCCCTGTTTTGTGTGTGTCTGCTGCTTGCCTCTCCCTCTTTCTCACAGCTTGCTCCCAGTCACGTTTTGTGTGTGCCTGCGGCTTTCTTCATTCTCATTGCTTTCTTCTTGCTCTGCGTCTAGCTTTTTTGTGCCTGCTGCTTGCCTTTCTCTCCTTCTCACTGCTTTCATCTTCCACTCATCCTCCATTTTGTGAGTAGCTGCTCCTTGCCTTTCCCTTGATCTCACTACTTTATCCTTGCTCTCAGACCATTTTGTGTGTGACTGCTGCTTGCTCTTCCCTCCCTCTCACTTCTTTCTCCTTGCTCTCATCCCTGTTTTTTGTGTGCCTGCTCCTTGCCTTTCCTTCCTTCTCACTGCTTTCACCTTGCTCTCAACCCTGCTTTTTGTGTGCCTGCTCCTTGCCTTTCCCATGATCTAACTGCTTTCTCCTTGCTCTCACCCCCATTTTTCCATGCCTGATCCTTGTCCTTCCCTTCTTCTCCCTGCTTTCTCCTTGGTCTCACCCCCATTTTGTGCGTACCTGCTCCTTGCCTTTCTTTCCTTGTCACTGCTTTCTCCTTGCTCTCACCATTGTTTTGTGCATGACTGCTGCTTGCTTTTCCCTTGTTCTCACTGCTTTCTCTTTGCTCTCAGCCATATTTTGTTCATGCCAGCTGATTGCCCTTCACTCCTTCTTACTGCCTTCTCTTTGCTTTCAGCACCTTTTTGTGTATGCCTGCTGCTTGCCTTTCGCTTCTTCTTTCTGCTTTCTCCTTGCTCTCACCCCCATTGTGTGCATGCCTGTGCCCTGTCTTTCCATCCTTGTCACTGCTTTGTCCCTGCTCTCAGCCCGTTTTTGTGTGTGCCTGTTGCTGGCCTTTCCCTTGTTCTCACTGCTTTCTCCTTGATCTCAGTCTTGTTTTGTGTGTGCCTGCTGCATGCCCTTTACTCCTTCTTGCTGCCTTCTCCTTGCTCTCATCACCTTTTTACGCATGCCTGCTGCTTCTCACTGCTTTTTCTCTACTCTCCCCACATTTTGTGTGTGCCTGCTTCTTCCCTTTCCATCCTTGTCATTGCTTTCTCCTTGCTGTCAGCCCGGTTTTGTGTGTGCCTGCTGCTTGCCTTTCCCACCTTCTCACTGCTTTCTCCTTGCACTCATCCCCCCATTTTGTGAGTGCCTGCTCCTTGACTTTCCCTCATTCTCACTGCTTTCTCCTTGCTCTCACCCCCATTGTGTGCCTGCCTGCTCCATGTCTTTCCCTCCTTGTCACTGCTTTTTCCTTGCTCTCAGCCCGGTATTGGGTGTGCCTGTTGCTTGCCTTTCCCTAATTCTCACTGCTTTCTCCTTGCTCTCTGTCTTGTTTTGTGCGGCCTGCTGCTTGCTTTTCCCTTGTTCTCACTGCTTTCTCCTTGCTCTCAGCCTCATTTTGTGCATCCCTGCTGCTTGCCCTTCCCTCCTTCTTGCTGCCTTCTCCTTCCTCTCAGCCCGGTTTTGTGTGTGCCTGTTACTTGCCTTTCCCTCATTCTCACTGCTTTCTCCTTGCTCTCTGTCTTTTTTTGTGCGGCCTGCTGCTTGCCTTTCCCTTCTCCTCACTGCTTTCTCCTTGTTCTCAGTCTTGTTTTGTGCGTGCCTGCTGCATGCCCTTCCCTCCTTCTCGCTGCCTTCTCCTTGCTCTCAGCACCTTTTTACAGGTGCCTGCTGCTTGTCTTTCCCTTCTCACTGCTTTCTCCTTGTTCTCAGTCTTGTTTTGTGCGTGCCTGCTGCATGCCCTTCCCTCCTTCTCGCTGCCTTCTCCTTGCTCTCAGCACCTTTTTACAGGTGCCTGCTGCTTGTCTTTCCCTTCTCACTGCTTTCTCTTTGCTCTCAACCCCATTTTGTGTGTGCCTGCTTCTTGCCTTTCCATCTTTGTCACTGCCTTCTCATTGCTCTCAGCCTGGTTTTGTGTGTGCCTGCTGCTGGCAGTCCCATCACTCTCCTTGCTTCCTATTTGCTCCCAGCCCCATTTTGTGCATTCCTGCTGCCTGCCTTTCGCTTCTTCTCACTGCTTTCTCCTTGCTCTCAGCCCCGTTTTGTGCATGCCTGCTGCTTGCATTTCTCTCATTCTCACACCTTTCCCCTTGCTCTCAGCCTGAATTTGTGTGTGCCTGCTGCTTGCCTTTTCCACCTTCTCATTGCTTTCTCCTTGCACTCATCCCTCCCATTTTGTGAGTGCCTGCTCCTTGACTTTCCCTCATTCTTACTGATTTCTCTGTGCTCTCACCCCCATTGTGTGTGTACCTGCTCCTTGTCTTTCCCTCCTTGTCACTGCTTTCTCCTTGCCCGCAGCCCGGTATTGGGTGTGCCTGCTCCTTGCCCTTCCCTCGTTCTCACTGCTTTCTCCTTGCTCTCATTCTTGTTTTGTGTGGCCTGCTGCTTGCCTTTCCCTTGTTCCTACTGCTTTCTCCTTGCTCTCAGCCTTGTTTTGTGAGTTCCTGTTGCTTGCCCTTCCCTCCTTCTTGCTGCCCTGTCTTTCCCTCCTTGTAACTGCTTTCTCTGTGCTCTCAGCCCGGTTTTGTGTGTGCCTGTTACTTGCCTTTCCCTCGTTCTCACTGCTTTCTCCTTGCTCTCTGTCTTGTTTTGTGCAGCCTGCTGCTTGCCTTTCCCTTCTTCTCACTACCTTCTCCTTGCTCTCAGCACCTCTTTACGAGTGCCTGCTGCTTGTCTTTTCCTTCTTCTCACTGCTTTCTCTTTGCTCTCAACTCCATTTTGTGTGTGCCTGCTTCTTGCCTTCCCATCCTTGTCACTGCCTTCTCCTTGCTCTCAGCCTGGTTTTGTGTGTGCCTGCTGATTGGCTTTTCCACCTTCTCACTGCTTTCTCCTTTCACTCATCCCTCCCATTTTCTGAGTGCCTGCTCCTTGATTTTCCCTCATTCTTACTGCTTTCTCCGTGCTCTCACCCCCATTGTGTGTGTAACTGCTCCTTGTCTTTCCCTCCTTGTCACTGCTTTCTCCTTGCCCCCAGCCCGGTATTGGGTGTGCCTGCTCCTTGCCCTTCCCTCGTTCTCACTGCTTTCTCCTTGCTCTCAGTCTTGTTTTGTGTGGCCTGCTCTTGCCTTTCCATTGTTCCCATTTCTTTCTCCTTGCTCTCAGCCTCATTCTGTGCATGCCTGTTACTTGCCCTTCCTTCCTTCTTGCTGCCTTCTGCTTCCCATCAGCACCTTTTTGTGTATGCCTGCTGCTTGCCTTTTCCTTCTTCTCACTGCTTTCTCCTTGCTCTCACCCCCATTGTGTGCGTGCCTGCTCCCTGTCTTTCCCTCCTGGTCACTGGTTACTACTTGCTCTCAGCATTGTTCTGTGTGTGCCTGCTCCTTGCCTTTCCCTCCTTCTCACTGCTTTCTCCTTGCTCTCAACCTCGTTTTGTGCATGCCTGCTGCTTGCTTTTTCCTCATCCTCACACCTTTCTCCTTGCTCTCAGCCCTGTTTTGTGTCTGCCTGCTGCTTGCTTGTTCCTCCTTCTCAATGCTTTCTTCTTCCTCTCACATCCGTTTTGTGCATGCCTGCACCTTGCCTTTCCCTCTTTCTCAATGCTTTCAGGTACTTTCACTGCTTTCTCTTTGCTCACAGTCGTTTTCTGCATGTCTGCTGCTTGCCTTTCCCTCATTCTCAGTGTGTTCTCCTTGCTCTCAGTCTTGTTTTGTGTGCCTGCTGCTTGCCTTTCCATTGCTCTCACTGCTTTCTCCTTGCTCTCAACTCTGTTTTTTGTGTGCCTGCTCCTTGCCTTTCCCTTGTACTAACTGCTTTTTCCTTGCTCTCACTCCCGTTTTTTCCATGCCTGCTCCTTGACTTTCCCCTCTTTTCCCGTCTTTCTCCTTGGTCTCACTCCCATTGTGTGCAGGCCTGCTCCTTGTCTTTTCCTCCTTGCCACTGCTTTCTCCTTGCTCTCAACCTCGTTTTGTGCATGCCTGCTGCTTGCTTTTTCCTCATTCACACACCTTTCTCCTTGCTCTCAGCCCTGTTTTGTGTCTGCCTGCTGCTTGCTTGTTCCTCCTTCTCAATGCTTTCTTCTTCCTCTCACATCCATTTTGTGCATGCCTGCACCTTGCCTTTCCCTCTTTCTCAATGCTTTCAGGTATTTTCACTGCTTTCTCTTTGCTCACAGTCGTTTTCTGCATGTCTGCTGCTTGCCTTTCCCTCATTCTCAGTGTGTTCTCCTTGCTCTCAGTCTTGTTTTGTGTGCCTGCTGCTTGCCTTTCCATTGCTCTCACTGCTTTCTCCTTGCTCTCAACCCTGTTTTTTGTGTGCCTGCTCCTTGCCTTTCCCTTGTACTAACTGCTTTTTCCTTGCTCTCACTCCCGTTTTTTCCATGCCTGCTCCTTGCCTTTCCCCTCTTTTCCCGTCTTTCTCCTTGGTCTCACTCCCATTGTGTGCATGCCTGCTCCTTGTCTTTTCCTCCTTGTCACTGCTTTCTCCCTGCTCTCAGCCCTGTTTTGTGTGTGTCTGCTGCTTGCCTTTCCCTCATTCACACTGCTTTCTCTTTGCTCGCAGTCCTGTTTGGTGCATGTCTGCTGCTTGCCTTTCCCTCCTTTTCACTTTTCTCTCTTTGCTTCCCCCCATTTTTTTGTGTGACTGCTCCTAGATTTTCCCTCCTTCTCACTGTTTTCTTCTTTCTCTCAGCCCTGTTTTGTGTGTGTCTGCTGCTTGCCTCTCCCTCTTTCTCACAGCTTGCTCCCAGTCACGTTTTGTGTGTGCCTCCGGCTTTCTTCATTCTCATTGCTTTCTTCTTGCTCTGCGTCTAGCTTTTTTGTGCCTGCTGCTTGCCTTTCTCTCCTTCTCACTGCTTTCTTCTTGCACTCATCCTCCATTTTGTGAGTAGCTGCTCCTTGCCTTTCCCTTGATCTCACTACTTTATCCTTGCTCTCAGACCATTTTGTGTGTGCCTGCTGCTTGCTCTTCCATCCCTCTCACTTCTTTCTCCTTGCTCTCATCCCTGTTTTTTTGTGTACCTGCTCCTTGCCTTTCCTTCCTTCTCACTGCTTTCACCTTGCTCTCAACCCTGCTTTTTGTGTGCCTGCTCCTTGCCTTTCCCATGATCTCACTGCTTTCTCCTTGCTCTCACCCCCATTTTTCCATGCCTGATCCTTGTCCTTCCCTTCTTCTCCCTGCTTTCTCCTTGGTCTCACCCCCATTTTGTGTGTACCTGCTCCTTGCCTTTCTTTCCTTGTCACTGCTTTCTCCTTGCTCTCACCATTGTTTTGTGCATGACTGCTGCTTGCTTTTCCCTTGTTCTCACTGCTTTCTCTTTGCTCTCAGGCACATTTTGTTCATGCCAGCTGATTGTCCTTCACTCCTTCTTACTGCCTTCTCTTTGCTTTCAGCACCTTGTTGTGTATGCCTGCTGCTTGCCTTTCGCTTCTTCTTACTGCTTTCTCCTTGCTCTCACCCCCATTGTGTGCATGCCTGTGCCCTGTCTTTCCATCCTTGTCACTGCTTTCTCCCTGCTCTCAGCCCGTTTTTGTGTGTGCCTGTTGCTGGCCTTTCCCTTGTTCTCACTGCTTTCTCCTTGATCTCAGTCTTGTTTTGTGTGTGCCTGCTGCATGCCCTTTACTCCTTCTTGCTGCCTTCTCCTTGCTCTCAGCACCTTTTTACGCATGCCTGCTGCTTCTCACTGCTTTCTCTCTACTCTCCCCACATTTTGTGTGTGCCTGCTTCTTCCCTTTCCATCCTTGTCATTGCTTTCTCCTTGCTGTCAGCCCGGTTTTGTGTGTGCATGCTGCTTGCCTTTCCCACCTTCTCACTGCTTTCTCCTTGTACTCATCCCCCCATTTTGTGAGTGTGCTCCTTGACTTTCCCTCATTCTCACTGCTTTCTCCTTGCTCTCACCCCCATTGTGTGCCTGCCTGCTCCATGTCTTTCCCTCCTTGTCACTGCTTTTTCCTTGCTCTCAGCCCGGTATTGTGTGTGCCTGTTGCTTGCCTTTCCCTAATTCTCACTGCTTTCTCCTTGCTCTCTGTCTTGTTTTGTGCGGCCTGCTGCTTGCTTTTCCCTTGTTCTCACTGCTTTCTCCTTGCTCTCAGCCTCATTTTGTGCATCCCTGCTGCTTGCCCTTCCCTCCTTCTTGCTGCCTTCTCCTTCCTCTCAGCCCGGTTTTGTGTGTGCCTGTTACTTGCCTTTCCCTCATTCTCACTGCTTTCTCCTTGCTCTCTGACTTGTTTTGTGCGGCCTGCTGCTTGCCTTTCCCTTCTCCTCACTGCTTTCTCCTTGTTCTCAGTCTTGTTTTGTGTCTGCCTGCTGCTTGCTTGTTCCTCCTTCTCAATGCTTTCTTCTTCCTCTCACATCCGTTTTGTGCATGCCTGCACCTTGCCTTTACCTCTTTCTCAATGCTTTCAGGTATTTTCACTGCTTTCTCTTTGCTCACAGTCGTTTTCTGCATGTCTGCTGCTTGCCTTTCCCTCATTCTCAGTGCGTTCTCCTTGCTCTCTGTCTTGTTTTGTACAGCCTGCTGCTTGCCTTTCCCTTCTTCTCACTGCCTTCTCCTTGCTCTCAGCACCTCTTTACGAGTGCCTGCTGCTTGTCTTTTCCTTCTTCTCACTGCTTTCTCCTTGCCCTCAGCCCGGTATTGGGTGTGCCTGCTCCTTGCCCTTCCCTCGTTGTCACTGCTTTCTCCTTGCTCTCAGTCTTGTTTTGTGTGGCCTGCTTCTTGCCTTTCCATTGTTCCCACTTCTTTCTCCTTGCTCTCAGTCTCATTTTGTGCATGCCTGTTGCTTGCCCTTCCTTCCTTCTTGCTGCCTTCTGCTTACCATCAGAACCTTTTTGTGTATGCCTGCTGCTTGCCTTTTCCTTCTTATCACTGCTTTCTCCGCGCTCTCACCCCCATTGTGTGTGTACCTGCTCCTTGTCTTTCCCTCCTTGTCACTGCTTTCTCCTTGCCCTCAGCCCGGTATTGGGTGTGCCTGCTCCTTGCCCTTCCCTCGTTCTCACTTCTTTCTCCTTGCTCTCAGTCTTGTTTTGTGTGGCCTGCTTCTTGCCTTTCCATTGTTCCCACTTCTTTCTCCTTGCTCTCAGTCTCATTTTGTGCATGCCTGTTGCTTGCCCTTCCTTCCTTCTTGCTGCCTTCTGCTTCCCATCAGCACCTTTTTGTGTATGCCTGCTGCTTGCCTTTTCCTTCTTTTCACTGCTTTCTCCTTGCTCTCACCCCCATTGTGTGCGTGCCTGCTCCCTGTCTTTCCCTCCTGGTCACTGGTTACTACTTGCTCTCAGCGTTGTTCTGTGTGTGCCTGCTCCTTGCCTTTCCCTCCTTCTCACTGCTTTCTCCTTGCTCTCAACCTCGTTTTGTGCATGCCTGCTGCTTGGTTTTTCCTCATCCTCACACCTTTCTCCTTACTCTCAGCCCTGTTTTGTGTCTGCCTGCTGCTTGCTTGTTCCTCCTTCTCAATGCTTTCTTCTTTCTCTCACATCCGTTTTGTGCATGCCTGCACCTTGCCTTTCCCTCTTTCTCAATGCTTTCAGGTATTTTCACTGCTTTCTCTTTGCTCACAGTCGTTTTCTGCATGTCTGCTGCTTGCCTTTCCCTCATTCTCAGTGCGTTCTCCTTGCTCTCAGTGTTGTTTTGTGTGCCTGCTGCTTGCCTTTCCATTGCTCTCACTGCTTTCTCCTTGCTCTCAACCCTGTTTTTTGTGTGCCTGCTCCTTGCCTTTCCCTTGTACTAACTGCTTTGTCCTTGCTCTCACTCCCGTTTTTTGCATGCCCGCTCCTTGCCTTTCCCCTCTTTCCCCTTCTTTCTCCTTGGTCTCACTCCCATTGTGTGCATGCCTGCTCCTTGTCTTTCCCTCCTTCTCACTGCTTTCTCCCTGCTCTTAACCCTGTTTTGTGTGTGTCTGATGCTTGCCTTTCCCTCATTCACACTGCTTGCTCTTTGCTCGCAGTCCTGTTTGGTGCATGTCTGCTGCTTGCCTTTCCCTCCTTTTCACTTTTCTCTCTTTGCTTTCCCCCATTTTTTTGTGTGACTGCTCCTAGATTTTCCCTCCTTCTCACTGTTTTCTTCTTTCTCTCAGCCCTGTTTTGTGTGTGTCTGCTGCTTGCCTCTCCCTCTTTCTCACAGCTTGCTCCCAGTCACGTTTTGTGTGTGCCTGCGGCTTTCTTCATTCTCATTGCTTTCTTCTTGCTCTGCGTCTAGCTTTTTTGTGCCTGCTGCTTGCCTTTCTCTCCTTCTCACTGCTTTCATCTTGCACTCATCCTCCATTTTGTGAGTAGCTGCTCCTTGCCTTTCCCTTGATCTCACTACTTTATCCTTGCTCTCAGACCATTTTGTGTGTGACTGCTGCTTGCTCTTCCCTCCCTCTCACTTCTTTCTCCTTGCTTTCATCCCTGTTTTTTGTGTGCCTGCTCCTTGCCTTTCCTTCCTTCTCACGCTTTCACCTTGCTCTCAACCCTGCTTTTTGTGTGCCTGCTCCTTGCCTTTCCCATGATCTAACTGCTTTCTCCTTGCTCTCACCCCCATTTTTCCATGCCTGATCCTTGTCCTTCCCTTCTTCTCCCTGCTTTCTCCTTGGTCTCACCCCCATTTTGTGCATACCTGCTCCTTGCCCTTCTTTCCTTGTCACTGCTTTCTCCTTGCTCTCACCATTGTTTTGTGCATGACTGCTGCTTGCTTTTCCCTTGTTCTCACTGCTTTCTCTTTGCTCTCAGCCACATTTTGTTCATGCAGCTGATTGCCCTTCACTCCTTCTTACTGCCTTCTCTTTGCTTTCAGCACCTTTTTGTGTATGCCTGCTGCTTCCCTTTCGCTTCTTCTTACTGCTTTCTCCTTGCTCTCACCCCCATTGTGTGCATGCCTGCGCCCTGTCTTTACATCCTTGTCACTGCTTTCTCCCTGCTCTCAGCCCGTTTTTGTGTGTGCCTGTTGCTGGCCTTTCCCTTGTTCTCACTGCTTTCTCCTTGATCTCAGTCTTGTTTTGTGTGTGCCTGCTGCATGCCCTTTACTCCTTCTTGCTGCCTTCTCCTTGCTCTCAGCACCTTTTTACGCATGCCTGCTGCTTCTCACTGCTTTCTCTCTACTCTCCCTACATTTTGTGTGTGCCTGCTTCTTCCCTTTCCATCCTTGTCATTGCTTTCTCCTTGCTGACAGCCCGGTTTTGTGTGTGCCTGCTGCTTGCCTTTCCCACCTTCTCACTGCTTTCTCCTTGCACTCATCCCCCCATTTTGTGAGTGCCTGCTCCTTGACTTTCCCTCATTCTCACTGCTTTCTCCTTGCTCTCACCCCCATTGTGTGCCTGCCTGCTCCATGTCTTTCCCTCCTTGTCACTGCTTTTTCCTTGCTCTCAGCCCGGTATTGTGTGTGCCTGTTGCTTGCCTTTCCCTAATTCTCACTGCTTTCTCCTTGCTCTCTGTCTTGTTTTGTGCGGCCTGCTGCTTACTTTTCCCTTGTTCTCACTGCTTTCTCCTTGCTCTCAGCCTCATTTTGTGCATCCCTGCTGCTTTCCGTTCCCTCCTTCTTGCTGCCTTCTCCTTCCTCTCAGCCCGGTTTTGTGTGTGCCTGTTACTTGCCTTTCCCTCATTCTCACTGCTTTCTTCTTGCTCTCTGTCTTGTTTTGTGCGGCCTGCTACTTGCCTTTCCCTTCTCCTCACTGCTTTCTCCTTGTTCTCAGTCTAGTTTTGTGCGTGCCTGCTGCTTGCCCTTCCCTCCTTCTCGCTGCCTTCTCCTTGCTCTCAGCACCTTTTTACAGGTGCCTGCTGCTTGTCTTTCCCTTCTCACTGCTTTCTCTTTGCTCTCAACCCCATTTTGTGGGTGCCTGCTTCTTGCCTTTCCATCTTTGTCACTGCCTTCTCATTGATCTCAGCCTGGTTTTGTGTGTGCCTGCTGCTGGCAGTCCCATCAGTCTCCCTGCTTCCTATTTGCTCCCAGCCCCATTTTGTGCATGCCTGCTGCCTGACTTTCGCTTCTTCTCACTGCTTTCTCCTTGCTCTCAGCCCCGTTTTGTGCATGTCTGCTGCTTGCATTTCTCTCATTCTCACACCTTTCCCCTTGTGCTCAGCCTGGTTTTGTGTGTGCCTGCTGCTTGCCTTTTCCACCTTCTCACTGCTTTCTCCTTGCACTCATCCCTCCCATTTTGTGAGTGCCTGCTCCTTGACTTTCCCTCATTCTTACTGATTTCTCTGTGCTCTCACCCCCATTGTGTGTGTACCTGCTCCTTGTCTTTCCCTCCTTGTCACTGCTTTCTCCTTGCCAGCAGCCCGGTATTGGGTGTGCCTGCTCCTTGCCCTTCCCTAGTTCTCACTGCTTTCTCCTTGCTCTCAGTCTTGTTTTGTGTGGCCTGCTGCTTGCCTTTCCCTTGTTCCTTCTGCTTTCTCCTTGCTCTCAGCCTTGTTTTGTGAGTTCCTGTTGCTTGCCCTTCCCTCCTTCTTGCTGCCCTGTCTTTCCCTCCTTGTAACTGCTTTCTCTGTGCTCTCAGCCCGGTTTTGTGTGTGCCTGTTACTTGCCTTTCCCTCGTTCTCACTGCTTTCTCCTTGCTCTCTGTCTTGTTTTGTGCAGCCTGCTGCTTGCCTTTCCCTTCTTCTCACTACCTTCTCCTTGCTCTCAGCACCTCTTTACGAGTGCCTGCTGTTTGCCTTTTCCTTCTTCTCACTGCTTTCTCTTTGCTCTCAACTCCATTTTGTGTGTGCCTGCTTCTTGCCTTCCCATCCTTGTCACTGCCTTCTCCTTGCTCTCAGCCTGGTTTTGTGTGTGCCTGCTGATTGCCTTTTCCACCTTCTCACTGCTTTCTCCTTGCACTCATCCCTCCCATTTTGTGAGTGCCTGCTCCTTGACTTTCCCTCATTCTTACTGCTTTCTCCGTGCTCTCACCCCCATTGTGTGTGTAACTGCTCCTTGTCTTTCCATCCTTGTCACTGCTTTCTCCTTGCCCTCAGCCCGGTATTGGGTGTGCCTGCTCCTTGCCCTTCCCTCGTTCTCACTGCTTTCTCCTTGCTCTCAGTCTTGTTTTGTGTGGCCTGCTTCTTGCCTTTCCATTGTTCCCATTTCTTTCTCCTTGCTCTCAGCCTCATTTTGTGCATGCCTGTTGCTTGCCCTTCCTTCCTTCTTGCTGCCTTCTGCTTCCCATCAGCACCTTTTTGTGTATGCCTGCTGCTTGCCTTTTCCTTCTTCTCACTGTTTCTCCTTGCTCTCACCCCCATTGTGTGCGTGCCTGCTCCCTGTCTTTCCCTCCTGGTCACTGGTTACTACTTGCTCTCAGCGTTGTTCTGTGTGTGCCTGCTCCTTGCCTTTCCCTCCTTCTCACTGCTTTCTCCTTGCTCTCAACCTCGTTTTGTGCATGCCTGCTGCTTGCTTTTTCCTCATCCTCACACCTTTCTCCTTGCTCTCAGCCCTGTTTTGTGTCTGCCTGCTGCTTGCTTGTTCCTCCTTCTCAATGCTTTCTTCTTCCTCTCACATCCGTTTTGTGCATGCCTGCACCTTGCCTTTCCCTCTTTCTCAATGTTTCAGGTATTTTCACTGCTTTCTCTTTGCTCACAGTCGTTTTCTGCATGTCTGCTGCTTGCCTTTCCCTCATTCTCAGTGCGTTCTCCTTGCTCTCAGTCTTGTTTTGTGTGCCTGCTGCTTGCCTTTCCATTGCTCTCACTGCTTTCTCCTTGCTCTCAACCCTGTTTTTTGTGTGCCTGCTCCTTGCCTTTCCCTTGTACTAACTGCTTTTTCCTTGCTCTCACTCCCGTTTTTTCCATGCCTGCTCCTTGCCTTTCCCCTCTTTTCCCTTCTTTCTCCTTGGTCTCACTCCCATTGTGTGCATGCCTGCTCCTTGTCTTTTCCTCCTTGTCACTGCTTTCTCCCTGCTCTCAGCCCTGTTTTGTGTGTGTCTGCTGCTTGCCTTTCCCTCATTCACACTGCTTTCTCTTTGCTCGCAGTCCTGTTTGGTGCATGTCTGCTGCTTGCCTTTCCCTCCTTTTAATTTTTCTCTCTTTGCTTCCCCCCATTTTTTTGTGTGACTGCTCCTAGATTTTCCCTCCTTCTCACTGTTTCCTTCTTTCTCTCAGCCCTGTTTTGTGTGTGTCTGCTGCTTGCCTCTCCCTCTTTCTCCCAGCTTGCTCCCAGTCACGTTTTGTGTGTGCCTGCGGCTTTCTTCATTCTCATTGCTTTCTTCTTGCTCTGCGTCTAGCTTTTTTGTGGCTGCTGCTTGCCTTTCTCTCCTTCTCACTGCTTTCTTCTTGCACTCATCCTCCATTTTGTGAGTAGCTGCTCCTTGCCTTTTCCCTTGATCTCACTACTTTATCCTTGCTCTCAGACCATTTTGTGTGTGCCTGCTGCTTGCTCTTCCATCCCTCTCACTTCTTTCTCCTTGCTCTCATCCCTGTTTTTTTGTGTGCCTGCTCCTTGCCTTTCCTTCCTTCTCACTGCTTTCACCTTGCTCTCAACCCTGCTTTTTGTGTGCCTGCTCCTTGCCTTTCCCATGATCTAACTGCTTTCTCCTTGCTCTAACCCCCATTTTTCAATGCCTGATCCTTGTCCTTCCCTTCTTCTCCCTCCTTTCTCCTTGGTCTCACCCCCATTTTGTGCGTACCTGCTCCCTGCCTTTCTTTCCTTGTCACTGCTTTCTCCTTGCTCTCACCATTGTTTTGTGCATGACTGCTGCTTGCTTTTCCCTTGTTCTCACTGCTTTCTCTTTGCTCTCAGCCACATTTTGTTCATGCCAGCTGATTGCCCTTCACTCCTTCTTACTGCCTTCTCTTTGCTTTCAGCACCTTTTTGTGTATGCCTGCTGCTTGCCTTTCGCTTCTTCTTACTGCTTTCTCCTTGCTCTCACCCCCATTGTGTGCGTGCCTGCGCCCTGTCTTTCCATCCTTGTCACTGCTTTCTCCCTGCTCTCAGCCTGTTTTTGTGTGTTCCTGTTGCTGGCCTTTCCCTTGTTCTCACTGCTTTCTCCTTGATCTCAGTCTTGTTTTGTGTGTGCCTGCTGCATGCCCTTTACTCCTTCTTGCTGCCTTCTCCTTGCTCTCAGCACCTTTTTACGCATGCCTGCTGCTTCTCACTGCTTTCTCTCTACTCTCCCCACATTTTGTGTGTGCCTGCTTCTTCCCTTTCCATCCTTGTCATTGCTTTCTCCTTCCTGTCAGCCCGGTTGATGTGTGTGCCTGCTGCTTGCCTTTCCCACCTTCTCACTGCTTTCTCCTTGCACTCATCCCCCCATTTTGTGAGTGTGCTCCTTGACTTTCCCTCATTCGCACTGCTTTCTCCTTGCTGTCACCCCCATTGTGTGCCTGCCTGCTCCATGTCTTTCCCTCTTTGTCACTGCTTTTTCCTTGCTCTCAGCCCGGTATTGTGTGTGCCTGTTGCTTGCCTTTCCCTAATTCTCACTGCTTTCTCCTTGCTCTCTGTCTTGTTTTGTGCGGCCTGCTGCTTGCTTTTCCCTTGTTCTCACTGCTTTCTCCTTGCTCTCAGCCTCATTTTGTGCATCCCTGCTGCTTGCCCTTCCCTCCTTCTTGCTGCCTTCTCCTTCCTCTCAGCCCGGTTTTGTGTGTGCCTGTTACTTGCCTTTCCCTCATTCTCACTGCTTTCTCCTTGCTCTCTGTCTTGTTTTGTGCGGCCTGCTGCTTGCCTTTCCCTTCTCCTCACTGCTTTCTCCTTGTTCTCAGTCTTGTTTTGTGCGTGCCTGCTGCTTGCCCTTCCCTCCTTCTCGCTGCCTTCTCCTTGCTCTCAGCACCTTTTTACAGGTGCCTGCTGCTTGTCTTTCCCTTCTCACTGCTTTCTCTTTGCTCTCAACCCCATTTTGTGTGTGCCTGCTTCTTGCCTTTGCATCTTTGTCACTGCCTTCTCATTGCTCTCAGCCTGGTTTTGTGTGTGCCTGCTGCTGGCAGTCCCATCACTCTCCCTGCTTCCTATTTGCTCCCAGCCCCATTTTGTGCATGCCTGCTGCCTGCCTTTAGCTTCTTCTCACTGCTTTCTCCTTGCTCTCAGCCCCGTTTTGTGCATGCCTGCTGCTTGCATTTCTCTCATTTCACACCTTTCCCCTTGCTCTCAGTCTTGTTTTGTGTGGCCTGCTGCTTGCCTTTCCCTTGTTCCTACTGCTTTCTCCTTGCTCTCAGCCTTGTTTTGTGAGTGCCTGTTGCTTGCCCTTCCCTCCTTTTTGCCACCCTGTCTTTCCCTCCTTGTAACTGCTTTCTCTGTGCTCTCAGCCCGGTTTTGAGTGTGCCTGTTACTTGCCTTTCCCTCGTTCTCACTGCTTTCTCCTTGCTCTCTGTCTTGTTTTGTGCGGCCTGCTGCTTGCCTTTCCCTTCTTCTCACTGCCTTCTCCTTGTTCTCAGCACCTCTTTACGAGTGCCTGCTGCTTGTCTTTTCCTTCTTCTCACTGCTTTCTCTTTGCCCTCAACTCCATTTTGTGTGTGCCTGCTTCTTGCCTTTTCATCCTTGTCACTGCCTTCTCCTTGCTCTCAGCCTGGTTTTGTGTGTGCCTGCTGCTTGCCTTTTCCACCTTCTCACTGCTTTCTCCTTGCACTCATCCCTCCCATTTTGTGAGTGCCTGTTCCTTGACTTTCCCTCATTCTTACTGCTTTCTCCGTGCTCTCACCCCCATTGTGTGTGTACCTGCTCCTTGTCTTTCCCTCCTTGTCACTGCTTTCTCCTTGCCCGCAGCCCGGTATTGGGTGTGCCTGCTCCTTGCCCTTCCCTCGTTCTCACTGCTTTCTCCTTACTCTCAGTCTTGTTTTGTGTGGCCTGCTGCTTGCCTTTCCCTTGTTCCTACTGCTTTCTCCTTGCTCTCAGCCTTGTTTTGTGATTTCCTGTTGCTTGCCCTTCCCTCCTTCTTGCTGCCCTGTCTTTCCCTCCTTGTAACTGCTTTCTCTGTGCTCTCAGCCCGGTTTTGTGTTTGCCTGTTACTTGCCTTTCCCCTCATTCTCACTGCTTTCTCCTTGCTCTCTGTCTTGTTTTGTGCAGCCTGCTGCTTGCCTTTCCCTTCTTCTCACTGCCTTCTCCTTGCTCTCAGCACCTCTTGACGAGTGCCTGCTGCTTGTCTTTTCCTTCTTCTCACTGCTTTCTCTTTGCTCTCAACTCAATTTTGTGTGTGCCTGCTTCTTGCCTTCCCATCCTTGTCACTGCCTTCTCCTTGCTCTCAGCCTGGTTTTGTGTGTGCCTGCTGATTGCCTTTTCCACCTTCTCACTGCTTTCTCCTTGCACTCATCCCTCCCATTTTGTGAGTGCCTGCTCCTTGACTTTCCCTCATTCTTACTGCTTTCTCCGTGCTCTCACCCCCATTGTGTGTGTACCTGCTCCTTGTCTTTCCCTCCTTGTCACTGCTTTCTCCTTGCCCTCAGCCCGGCATTGGGTGTGCCTGCTCCTTGCCCTTCCCTCGTTCTCACTGCTTTCTCCGTGCTCTCAGTCTTGTTTTGTGTGGCCTGCTTCTTGCCTTTCCATTGTTCCCACTTCTTTCTCCTTGCTTTCAGCCTCATTTTGTGCATGCCTGTTGCTTGCCCTTCCTTCCTTCTTGCTGCCTTCTGCTTCCCATCAGCACCTTTTTGTGTATGCCTGCTGCTTGCCTTTTCCTTCTTCTCACTGCTTTCTCCTTGCTCTCACCCCGATTGTGTGCGTGCCTGCTCCCTGTCTTTCCCTCCTGGTCACTGGTTACTACTTGCTCTCAGCGTTGTTCTGTGTGTGCCTGCTCCTTGCCTTTCCCTCCTTCTCACTGCTTTCTCCTTGCTCTCAACCTCATTTTGTGCATGCCTGCTGCTTGCTTTTTCCTCATCCTCACACCTTTCTCCTTGCTCTCAGCCCTGTTTTGTGTCTGCCTGCTGCTTGCTTGTTCCTCCTTCTCAATGCTTTCTTCTTCCTCTCACATCCGTTTTGTGCATGCCTGCACCTTGCCTTTCCCTCTTTCTCAATGCTTTCAGGTATTTTCACTGCTTTCTCTTTGCTCACAGTCGTTTTCTGCATGTCTGCTGCTTGCCTTTCCCTCATTCTCAGTGCGTTCTCCTTGCTCTCAGTCTTGTTTTGTGTGCCTGCCTTTCCATTGCTCTCACTGCTTTCTCCTTGCTCTCAACCCTGTTTTTTGTGTGCCTGCTCCTTGCCTTTCCCTTGTACTAACTGCTTTTTCCTTGCTCTCACTTCCGTTTTTTCCATGCCTGCTCCTTGCCTTTCCCCTCTTTTCCCTTCTTTCTCCTTGGTCTCACTCCCATTGTGTGCATGTCTGCTCCTTGTCTTTCCCTCCTTGTCACTGCTTTCTCCCTGCTCTCAGCCCTGTTTTGTGTGTGTCTGCTGCTTGCCTTTCCCTCATTCACACTGCTTTCTCTTTGCTCGCAGTCCTGTTTGGTGCATGTCTGCTGCTTGCCTTTCCCTCCTTTTCACTTTTCTCTCTTTGCTTCCCCCCATTTTTTGGTGTGACTGCTCCTAGATTTTCCCTCCTTCTCACTGTTTTCTTCTTTTTCTCAGCCCTTTTCTGTGTGTGTATGCTGCTTGCCTCTCCCTCTTTCTCACAGCTTGCTCCCAGTCACGTTTTGTGTGTGCCTTCGGCTTTCTTCATTCTCATTGCTTTCTTCTTGCTCTTCGTCTAGCTTTTTTGTGCCTGCTGCTTGCCTTTCTCTCATTCTCACTGCTTTCTTCTTGCACTCATCCTCCATTTTGTGAGTAGCTGCTCCTTGCCTTTCCCTTGATCTCACTACTTTATCCTTGCTCTCAGACCATTTTATGTGTGCCTGCTGCTTGCTCTTCCCTCCCTCTCACTTCTTTATCCTTGCTCTCATCCCTGTTTTTTGTGTGCCTGCTCCTTGCCTTTCCTTCCTTCTCACTGCTTTCACCTTGCTCTCAACCCTGCTTTTTGTGTGCCTGCTCCTTGCCTTTCCCATGACCTAACTGCTTTCTCCTTGCTCTCACCTCCATTTTTCCATGCCTGATCCTTGTACTTCCCTTCTTCTTCCTGCTTTCTCCTTGGTCTCACCCCAATTTTGTGCATACCTGCTCCTTGCCTTTCTTTCCTTGTCACCGCTTTCTCCTTGCTCTCACCATTGTTTTGTGCATGACTGCTGCTTGCTTTTCCATTGTTCTCACTGCTTTCTCCTTGCTCTCACCCCCATTGTGTGCGTGCCTGCGTCCTGTCTTTCCATCCTTGTCACTGCTTTCTCCCTGCTCTCAGCCCGTTTTTGTGTGTGCCTGTTGCTGGCCTTTCCCTTGTTCTCACTGCTGTCTCCTTGATCTCAGTCTTGTTTTGTGTGTGCCTGCTGCATGCCCTTTACTCCTTCTTGCTGCCTTCTCCTTGCTCTCAGCACCTTTTTACGCATGCCTGCTGATTCTCACTGCTTTCTTTCTACTCTCCCCACATTTTGTGTGTGCCTGCTTCTTCCCTTTCCATCCTTGTCATTGCTTTCCCCTTGCTCTCAGTCTTGTTTTGTGTGGCCTGCTGCTTGCCTTTCCCTTGTTCCTACTGCTTTCTCCTTGCTCTCAGCCTTGTTTTGTGAGGGCCTGTTGCTTGCCCTTCCCTCCTTTTTGCCACCCTGTCTTTCCCTCCTTGTAACTGCTTTCTCTGTGCTCTCAGCCCGGTTTTGTGTTTGCCTGTTACTTGCCTTTCCCCTCATTCTCACTGCTTTCTCCTTGCTCTCTGTCTTGTTTTGTGCAGCCTGCTGCTTGCCTTTCCCTTCTTCTCACTGCCTTCTCCTTGCTCTCAGCACCTCTTGACGAGTGCCTGCTGCTTGTCTTTTCCTTCTTCTCACTGCTTTCTCTTTGCTCTCAACTCAATTTTGTGTGTGCTTGCTTCTTGCCTTCCCATCCTTGTCACTGCCTTCTCCTTGCTCTCAGCCTGGTTTTGTGTGTGCCTGCTGATTGCCTTTTCCACCTTCTCACTGCTTTCTCCTTGCACTCATCCCTCCCATTTTGTGAGTGCCTGCTCCTTGACTTTCCCTCATTCTTACTGCTTTCTCCGTGCTCTCACCCCCATTGTGTGTGTACCTGCTCCTTGTCTTTCCCTCCTTGTCACTGCTTTCTCCTTGCCCTCAGCCCGGCATTGGGTGTGCCTGCTCCTTGCCCTTCCCTCGTTCTCACTGCTTTCTCCGTGCTCTCAGTCTTGTTTTGTGTGGCCTGCTTCTTGCCTTTCCATTGTTCCCACTTCTTTCTCCTTGCTTTCAGCCTCATTTTGTGCATGCCTGTTGCTTGCCCTTCCTTCCTTCTTGCTGCCTTCTGCTTCCCATCAGCACCTTTTTGTGTATGCCTGCTGCTTGCCTTTTCCTTCTTCTCACTGCTTTCTCCTTGCTCTCACCCCGATTGTGTGCGTGCCTGCTCCCTGTCTTTCCCTCCTGGTCACTGGTTACTACTTGCTCTCAGCGTTGTTCTGTGTGTGCCTGCTCCTTGCCTTTTCCTCCTTCTCACTGCTTTCTCCTTGCTCTCAACCTCGTTTTGTGCATGCCTGCTGCTTGCTTTTTCCTCATTCACACACCTTTCTCCTTGCTCTCAGCCCTGTTTTGTGTCTGCCTGCTGCTTGCTTGTTCCTCCTTCTCAATGCTTTCTTCTTCCTCTCACATCCGTTTTGTGCATGCCTGCACCTTGCCTTTCCCTCTTTCTCAATGCTTTCAGGTATTTTCACTGCTTTCTCTTTGCTCACAGTCGTTTTCTGCATGTCTGCTGCTTGTCTTTCCCTCATTCTCAGTGCGTTCTCCTTGCTCTCAGTCTTGTTTTGTGTGCCTGCTGCTTGCCTTTCCATTGCTCTCACTGCTTTCTCCTTGCTCTCAACCCTGTTTTTTGTGTGCCTGCTCCTTGCCTTTCCCTTGTACTAACTGCTTTTTCCTTGCTCTCACTCCCATTTTTTCCATGCCTGCTCCTTGTCTTTCCCCTCTTTTCCCTTCTTTCTCCTTGGTCTCACTCCCATTGTGTGCATGCCTGCTCCTTGTCTTTCCCTCCTTGTCACTGCTTTCTCCCTGCTCTCAGCCCTGTTTTGTGTGTGTCTGCTGCTTGCCTTTCCCTCATTCACACTGCTTTATCTTTCCTCGCAGTCCTGTTTGGTGCATGTCTGCTGCTTGCCTTTCCCTCCTTTTCACTTTTCTCTCTTTGCTTCCCCCCATTTATTTGTGTGACTGCTCCTAGATTTTCCCTCCTTCTCACTGTTTTCTTCTTTCTCTCAGCCCTGTTTTGTGTGTGTCTGCTGCTCGCCTCTCCCTCTTTCTCCCAGCTTGCTCCCAGTCACGTTTTGTGTGTGCCTGCGGCTTTCTTCATTCTCATTGCTTTCTTCTTGCTCTGCGTCTAGCTTTTTTGTGCCTGCTGCTTGCCTTTCTCTCCTTCTCACTGCTTTCTTCTTGCACTCATCCTCCATTTTGTGAGTAGCTGCTCCTTGCCTTTCCCTTGATCTCACTACTTTATCCTTGCTCTCAGACCATTTTGTGTGTGCCTGCTGCTTGCTCTTCCATCCCACTCACTTCTTTCTCCTTGCTCTCATCCCTGTTTTTTTGTGTACCTGCTCCTTGCCTTTCCTTCCTTCTCACTGCTTTCACCTTGCTCTCAACCCTGCTTTTTGTGTGCCTGCATCTTGCCTTTCCCATGATCTAACTGCTTTCTCCTTCCTCTCACCCCCATTTTTCCATGCCTGATCCTTGTCCTTCCCTTCTTCTCCCTGCTTTCTCCTTGGTCTCACCCCCATTTTGTGTGTACCTGCTCATTGCCTTTCTTTCCTTGTCACTGCTTTCTCCTTGCTCTCACCATTGTTTTGTGCATGACTGCTGCTTGCTTTTCCCTTGTTCTCACTGCTTTCTCTTTGCTCTCAGCCACATTTTGTTCATGCCAGCTGATTGCCCTTCACTCCTTCTTACTGCCTTCTCTTTGCTTTCAGCACCTTGTTGTGTATGCCTGCTGCTTGCCTTTCGCTTCTTCTTACTGCTTTCTCCTTGCTCTCACCCCCATTGTGTGCATGCCTGTGCCCTGTCTTTCCATCCTTGTCACTGCTTTCTCCCTGCTCTCAGCCCGTTTTTGTGTGTGCCTGTTGCTGGCCTTTCCCTTGTTCTCACTGCTTTCTCCTTGATCTCAGTCTTGTTTTGTGTGTGCCTGCTGCATGCCCTTTACTCCTTCTTGCTGCCTTCTCCTTGCTCTCAGCACCTTTTTACGCATGCCTGCTGCTTCTCACTGCTTTCTCTCTACTCTCCCCACATTTTGTGTGTGCCTGCTTCTTCCCTTTCCATCCTTGTCATTGCTTTCTCCTTGCTGTCAGCCCGGTTTATGTGTGTGCCTGCTGCTTGCCTTTCCCACCTTCTCACTGCTTTCTCCTTGTACTCATCCCCCCATTTTGTGAGTGTGCTCCTTGACTTTCCCTCATTCTCACTGCTTTCTCCTTGCTCTCACCCCCATTGTGTGCCTGCCTGCTCCATGTCTTTCTCTCCATGTCACTGCTTTTTCCTTGCTCTCAGCCCGGTATTGTGTGTGCCTGTTGCTTGCCTTTCCCTAATTCTCACTGCTTTCTCCTTGCTCTCTGTCTTGTTTTGTGCGGCCTGCTGCTTGCTTTTCCCTTGTTCTCACTGCTTTCTCCTTGCTCTCAGCCTCATTTTGTGCATCCCTGCTGCTTGCCCTTCCCTCCTTCTCGCTGCCTTCTCCTTGCTCTCAGCACCTTTTTACAGGTGCCTGCTGCTTGTCTTTCCCTTCTCACTGCTTTCTCTTTGCTCTCAACCCCATTTTGTGTGTGCCTGCTTCTTTACTTTCCATCTTTGTCACTGCCTTCTCATTGCTCTCAGCCTGGTTTTGTGTGTGCCTGCTGCTGGCAGTCCCATCACTCTCCCTGCTTCCTATTTGCTTCCAGCCCCATTTTGTGCATGCCTGCTGCCTGCCTTTAGCTTCTTCTCACTGCTCTCTCCTTGCTCTCAGCCCCGTTTTGTGCATGCCTGCTGCTTGCATTTCTCTCATTCTCACACCTTTCCCCTTGCTCTCAGTCTTGTTTTGTGTGGCCTGCTGCTTGCCTTTCCCTTGTTCCTACTGCTTTCTCCTTGCTCTCAGCCTTGTTTTGTGAGTGCCTGTTGCTGCCCCTTCCCTCCTTCTTGCCGCCCTGTCTTTCCCTCCTTGTAACTGCTTTCTCTGTGCTCTCAGCCCGGTTTTGTGTGTGCCTGTTACTTGCCTTTCCCTCGTTCTCACTGCTTTCTCCTTGCTCTCTGTCTTGTTTTGTGCGGCCTGCTGCTTGCCTTTCCCTTCTTCTCACTGCCTTCTCCTTGTTCTCAGCACCTCTTTACGAGTGCCTGCTGCTTGTCTTTTCCTTCTTCTCACTGCTTTCTCTTTGCCCTCAACTCCATTTTGTGTGTGCCTGCTTCTTGCCTTTTCATCCTTGTCACTGCCTTCTCCTTGCTCTCAGCCTGGTTTTGTGTGTGCCTGCTGCTTGCCTTTTCCACCTTCTCACTGCTTTCTCCTTGCACTCATCCCTCCCATTTTGTGAGTGCCTGTTCCTTGACTTTCCCTCATTCTTACTGCTTTCTCCGTGCTCTCACCCCCATTGTGTGTGTACCTGCTCCTTGTCTTTCCCTCCTTGTCACTGCTTTCTCCTTGCCCGCAGCCCGGTATTGGGTGTGCCTGCTCCTTGCCCTTCCCTCGTTCTCACTGCTTTCTCCTTACTCTCAGTCTTGTTTTGTGTGGCCTGCTGCTTGCCTTTCCCTTGTTCCTACTGCTTTCTCCTTGCTCTCAGCCTTGTTTTGTGATTTCCTGTTGCTTGCCCTTCCCTCCTTCTTGCTGCCCTGTCTTTCCCTCCTTGTAACTGCTTTCTCAGTGCTCTCAGCCCGGTTTTGTGTTTGCCTGTTACTTGCCTTTCCCCTCATTCTCACTGCTTTCTCCTTGCTCTCTGTCTTGTTTTGTGCAGCCTGCTGCTTGCCTTTCCCTTCTTCTCACTGCCTTCTCCTTGCTCTCAGCACCTCCTGACGAGTGCCTGCTGCTTGTCTTTTCCTTCTTCTCACTGCTTTCTCTTTGCTCTCAACTCAATTTTGTGTGTGCCTGCTTCTTGCCTTCCCATCCTTGTCACTGCCTTCTCCTTGCTCTCAGCCTGGTTTTGTGTGTGCCTGCTGATTGCCTTTTCCACCTTCTCACTGCTTTCTCCTTGCACTCATCCCTCCCATTTTGTGAGTGCCTGCTCCTTGACTTTCCCTCATTCTTACTGCTTTCTCCGTGCTCTCACCCCCATTGTGTGTGTACCTGCTCCTTGTCTTTCCCTCCTTGTCACTGCTTTCTCCTTGCCCTCAGCCCGGCATTGGGTGTGCCTGCTCCTTGCCCTTCCCTCGTTCTCACTGCTTTCTCCGTGCTCTCAGTCTTGTTTTGTGTGGCCTGCTTCTTGCCTTTCCATTGTTCCCACTTCTTTCTCCTTGCTTTCAGCCTCATTTTGTGCATGCCTGTTGCTTGCCCTTCCTTCCTTCTTGCTGCCTTCTGCTTCCCATCAGCACCTTTTTGTGTATGCCTGCTGCTTGCCTTTTCCTTCTTCTCACTGCTTTCTCCTTGCTCTCACCCCGATTGTGTGCGTGCCTGCTCCCTGTCTTTCCCTCCTGGTCACTGGTTACTACTTGCTCTCAGCGTTGTTCTGTGTGTGCCTGCTCCTTGCCTTTCCCTCCTTCTCACTGCTTTCTCCTTGCTCTCAACCTCATTTTGTGCATGCCTGCTGCTTGCTTTTTCCTCATCCTCACACCTTTCTCCTTGCTCTCAGCCCTGTTTTGTGTCTGCCTGCTGCTTGCTTGTTCCTCCTTCTCAATGCTTTCTTCTTCCTCTCACATCCGTTTTGTGCATGCCTGCACCTTGCCTTTCCCTCTTTCTCAATGCTTTCAGGTATTTTCACTGCTTTCTCTTTGCTCACAGTCGTTTTCTGCATGTCTGCTGCTTGCCTTTCCCTCATTCTCAGTGCGTTCTCCTTGCTCTCAGTCTTGTTTTGTGTGCCTGCCTTTCCATTGCTCTCACTGCTTTCTCCTTGCTCTCAACCCTGTTTTTTGTGTGCCTGCTCCTTGCCTTTCCCTTGTACTAACTGCTTTTTCCTTGCTCTCACTTCCGTTTTTTCCATGCCTGCTCCTTGCCTTTCCCCTCTTTTCCCTTCTTTCTCCTTGGTCTCACTCCCATTGTGTGCATGTCTGCTCCTTGTCTTTCCCTCCTTGTCACTGCTTTCTCCCTGCTCTCAGCCCTGTTTTGTGTGTGTCTGCTGCTTGCCTTTCCCTCATTCACACTGCTTTCTCTTTGCTCGCAGTCCTGTTTGGTGCATGTCTGCTGCTTGCCTTTCCCTCCTTTTCACTTTTCTCTCTTTGCTTCCCCCCATTTTTTGGTGTGACTGCTCCTAGATTTTCCCTCCTTCTCACTGTTTTCTTCTTTTTCTCAGCCCTTTTTTGTGTGTGTATGCTGCTTGCCTCTCCCTCTTTCTCACAGCTTGCTCCCAGTCACGTTTTGTGTGTGCCTTCGGCTTTCTTCATTCTCATTGCTTTCTTCTTGCTCTTCGTCTAGCTTTTTTGTGCCTGCTGCTTGCCTTTCTCTCATTCTCACTGCTTTCTTCTTGCACTCATCCTCCATTTTGTGAGTAGCTGCTCCTTGCCTTTCCCTTGATCTCACTACTTTATCCTTGCTCTCAGACCATTTTATGTGTGCCTGCTGCTTGCTCTTCCCTCCCTCTCACTTCTTTCTCCTTGCTCTCATCCCTGTTTTTTGTGTGCCTGCTCCTTGCCTTTCCTTCCTTCTCACTGCTTTCACCTTGCTCTCAACCCTGCTTTTTGTGTGCCTGCTCCTTGCCTTTCCCATGACCTAACTGCTTTCTCCTTGCTCTCACCTCCATTTTTCCATGCCTGATCCTTGTCCTTCCCTTCTTCTTCCTGCTTTCTCCTTGGTCTCACCCCAATTTTGTGCATACCTGCTCCTTGCCTTTCTTTCCTTGTCACTGCTTTCTCCTTGCTCTCACCATTGTTTTGTGCATGACTGCTGCTTGCTTTTCCATTGTTCTCACTGCTTTCTCCTTGCTCTCACCCCCATTGTGTGCGTGCCTGCGTCCTGTCTTTCCATCCTTGTCACTGCTTTCTCCCTGCTCTCAGCCCGTTTTTGTGTGTGCCTGTTGCTGGCCTTTCCCTTGTTCTCACTGCTGTCTCCTTGATCTCAGTCTTGTTTTGTGTGTGCCTGCTGCATGCCCTTTACTCCTTCTTGCTGCCTTCTCCTTGCTCTCAGCACCTTTTTACGCATGCCTGCTGATTCTCACTGCTTTCTCTCTACTCTCCCCACATTTTGTGTGTGCCTGCTTCTTCCCTTTCCATCCTTGTCATTGCTTTCTCCTTGCTTTCAGCCCAGTTTTGTGTGTGCCTGCTGCTTGCCCTTCCCACCTTCTCACTGCTTTCTCCTTGCACTCATCCCCCATTTTGTGAGTGCCTGCTCCTTGACTTTCCCTCATTCTCACTGCTTTCTCCTTGCTCTCACCCCCATTGTGTGCCTGCCTGCTCCATGTCTTTCCCTCCTTGTCACTGCTTTTTCCTTGCTCTCACCCCGGTATTGTGTGTGCCTGTTGCTTGCCTTTCCCTAATTCTCACTGCTTTCTCCTTGCTCTCTGTCTTGTTTTGTGCAGCCTGCTGCTTGCTTTTCCCTTGTTCTCACTGCTTTCTCCTTGCTCTCAGCCTCATTTTGTGCATCCCTGCTGCTTGCCCTTCCCTCCTTCTTGCTGCCTTCTCCTTCCTCTCAGCACCTTTTTTTGCGTGCCTTCTGCTTGCCTGTCCCTCCTTCTCAGGGCTTACTCTTTGGTCTCACACCCTTTTTGTGCATGCCTGCTCCTGGCTTTTACCTCTTTCTCACTGCTTACACAAGTTTTCACTGCTTTCTCCTTGCTCCCCCATTCTTTGCGTACCTGCTCCACGCCTTTCCCTTCTTCTCACTGCTTTCTCCTTGCTCTTAATCCCGTTGTTTGAGTGCTGTCTCTCCTTCTCACTGCTTTCTCCTTTCTCTCATCCTTGTTTTTTGTGTGCCTGCTCCTTGCCTTTCCTTCCTTCTCACTGCTTTCTCCTTGCTCTCAACCCTGTTTTTTGTGTGCCTGCTCCTTGCCTTTCCCATGTTCTAACTGCTTTCTCCTTGCTCTCAACCACGTTTTTTCCATGCCTGATCCTTGTCTTTCCCTTCTTCTCCCTGCTTTCTCCTTGGTGTCACCCCCATTTTGTGTGTACCTGCTCCTTGCCTTTCCTTCCTTGTCACTGCTTTCTCCTTGCTCTCACCACTGTTTTGTGCATGACTGCTGCTTGGTTTTCCCTTGTTCTCATTGCTTTCTTCCTGCTCTCAGCCACATATTGTTCATGCCAGCTACTTGCCCTTCCCTCCTTCTTACTGCCTTCTCCTTGTTCTCAACAGCTTTTTGTGCGTGCCTGCTCCCTGTCTTTCCCTCCTTGTCACTGCTTTCTCCTTGCTCTCAGCCTGGTTTTGTGTGTGCCTGCTGCTTGTCTTTCCGTTCTTCTCATTGCTTTTTCATTGTTCTCAGCCTTGTTTTGTGCAGCCTGCTGCTTGTCTTTCCCTTCTTCTGACTGCTTTTTCCTTGTTCTCATCCTTGTTTTGTGCATGCCGGCTGGGTGCCCTTCCCTCCTTCTCATTGCGTTCTCCTTGCTTTCAGACCCTTTTTATGTGTGCCTGCTGCTTGTCTTTCCCTTCTTCTCACTGCTTTCTCTTTGCTCTCACCCCATTTAGTGTGTGCCTGTTTCTTGCCTTTCCATCCTTGTCACTGCTTTCTCCTTGCTGTCAGCCCGGTTTTGTGTGTGCCGGCTGCTTACCTTTCCCACCTTCTCACTGCTTTCTTTTTGCACTCATCCCCACCTGTTTTGGGAGTACCTGCTCCTTGCCTTTCCTGCCTTGTCACTGCTTTCTCCTTGCTCTCACCACCGTTTTGTGCATGACTGCTGCTTGCTTTTCCCTTGTTGTCATTGCTTTCTCCTTGCTCTCAGCCTCATTTTGTGTGTGCCTACTGCTTCCCTTTGCCTTTTTCTCACTGCTTTCTCCTTGCTCTCACCACCATTGTGTGCATGTCTGCTCCCTGTCTTTTCCTCCTTGTCACTGCTTTGTCCTTGTTCTCAGTCCGGTTTTGTGTGTGCCTGTTGCTTGCCTTTCCCTCGTTCTCACTGCTTTCTCCTTGCTCTCAATCTAGTTTTGTACGGCCTGCTGCTTGCCTTTCCCTTCTTCTCACTGCTTTTTCTTTGTTTTCAGCCTTGTTTTGTGCATGCCTGCTGGGTGCCCTTCCCTCCTTCTCATTGCCTTCTCCTTGTTTTCAGCCCCTTTTTATGTGTGCCTACTGCTTGTCTTTCCCTTCTCCTCACTGCTTTCTCTTTGCTCTCACCCCCATTTTGTGTGTGCCTGTTTCTTGCCTTTCCATCCTTGTCACTGCTTTCTCCTTGCTGTCAGCCCGGTTTTGTGTGTGCCTGCTGCTTGCCTTTCCCACCTTCCCACTGCTTTCTCCTTGTTCTCAGTCTTGTTTTGTGCGTGCCTGCTGCTTGCCCTTCGCTCCGTCTTGCTGCTTTCTCCTTGCTCTCAGCCCGGTTTTGTGTGTGTCTGCTGCTTGCCTTTCCCACCTTCTCACTGCTTTCTCCTTACACTCATCCCCCTCTTTTGTGAGTGCCTGCTCCTTGACTTTCCCTCATTCTCACTGCTTTATCCTTGCTCTCAGCCCCATATTGTGCATGACTGTTGCTTGCCTTTCCCTCCTCAAT